>NC_134012.1:11152335-12552960 GCF_047716275.1 Strix uralensis
GCTTCATTTGCATAAAAATAGCCTGGGTTTCTGAGACAGTCACCGCTAACAATGTAGTTATGCTTGACATAGTTTCACTCTTTAAACCAAAGAAGTTTTTAAAGGATTTTGGTACTTGGGGGTATCTCTTCCCTCTCCTGCCTTTGAGATGTACCGCACGCATAGTGTCACTTCTGAAGAAGGCGAGTGAATTCCTTTGCCTCTAGTGGTGTTTCTGGGACATGTAAAAAGAAGAGGCCACTCAATTTGTAGGGACATGGTGTAAGCAGTAATGTGTTCCACCTTGCTGGATGATTGAAATACTTAACAAATGCGGTTAAGGTATTCCACTTTGCTCTGGCTACACAGTATCAAATTAGTTTTTTTTATTAGATGCTGAGAGGTACAGTGTCTCCTTAGTGCCCTCGAGATACTTGATTTTGAAAATAAATAAGCAAGCCCAAGTTAACTATTCTCCAAGGCTTCCAATATGCCCCATCTTTTGTTTTGCTTTGCAGATTGCAAGAAATGTAGTAATTCTGTTTTGGGCAGTGCTGAGTGCATTGATGCTTAATAGTAAGAACCAGTTGTAATTTGACTGTTTGGAGAGTGAAACATATTGACGAGTGTGTTCAAAGAAAGTCATAAGATTTGATTTTAAAAGAACTTATTAAAAAATAGTATTGGCCTAATTCACTCCCATGGCAAGTTTTAGACACTTCAAAAAACAAACAAACAAACAAAAAAACCCAAACCCAAACCACTTGCTGTACTGTATTTAACTACTGTGGAGTAATAATCTGCAGTACTGTAGTGACTCTGGTGTTCTGCACTGTACAATATCATATTTTGTTGTGGTTTTCAGATTTCTTTGCTACTACTTCCCCATACCATGTTGATCTGAATAGCAGGGGACCTGCAACCTTAAGGATCAAGCTGTGTTTCCACTGGCTCCTGTGCTTGTGGCATACCGACATGCTGAGTTACTTTAGGAATGAATGTAATGTGATGACCTGTGCTCTGGGTATCCATTTTGCTTTCTTAGTTAGCAGAAGAATACTTGAATGTGAGAATTTTATTATCTTAGAAGAACCAGCTTCAGTTTTATTATTCTTTTTTTTTTCCCCAGCCTGTCATGAAGATTGCGTAGTTTAAGTGTATTCTCTAAATTTCTTGTAGTGTATAAGGCATATTCTTAATGAGCAAATGAACTGTTGCTGAACAGTACTTTCAGATGTCTTCATGCTTCTGTCAAAGTTCACGCTGATGAAGACAGCTGATTTAGAGAAAAATCTGTGCGTTTGAAAATTGTTGCCAGAGACCCTGATGTATTTATGCTTGCCCTGCTGTATAGTCCCAGGGAGCAGGTTCCAAAGTGATGGTGTGTGTGAAATGTCAGCACAAATTAGCTTTCCCTTCAAGCTCTGTAAACAGCAAATGTAAAACAAATTTTCTAGTGTAACCAAATTACTGAAGTAATTGCAGGAAAAATATCTTATTCCTATTAGACTGCACAAAACCAGTGTTTACTGGATCTATGAGACCCAGATGTGTTTGGAACAAGTTACATGATCAGCAGTACTTCTGCTGAGTTCTGAGTGTGGAAGTATACATTTACAAAATCCATGTCTTACTAACGCACTTCTTGGGTTCCTGTAATGTGAAGCTGGAAGATAACATAGTTCTTGTTTGTAGAAAACAACATTCACTTCTGGTACAAAAACTAGAAGACAAACTTTGGTAATTTCCTGCTGTAACTTTATGTGAATTCTTCTTTGCTTTTGACTGATGTTCCTGTCTGATAAGCCATACATTGTGAACTCTGGATTTTCTAATACAAAGGACTTTGTAATGCCTTTTAATTGAGAAGGTTGGCTTGGTACTGTCTCTCAACTGCTTCAGAGGGGCCACGCCAGCTCCAAGATCCTGCATTGGGAATTCAGTCTGCCTGGTGTTAGGCATAGCTGGGAAGCAAGCAGTGTAGCCTTTGAGGGGAGAAAAAGTGTTATAGTATAGAAGTTTGGAATTAGTCATTGGCTGCTGCGTTTTTAATAGAAAACATAATTTAGCAATTTTTTTAAAATCAGGTGCTCTGTGGATGTGTATAGTCTTAAATCCCCACTGCAAGTTGGAGCAGAAGGCCAGTTGGCTAAAACAGCTGAAAAAATGGAACAGTGTGGATGTTTGTCCCTGGGAAGATGGAAACCATGGAAACGAGCTGCCCAATTTAACCAATGCTTTGCCTCAGGGTGCAAATGCTAACCAAGGTGAGCCTAAACATATGCACTGACTGCAACATATAGTATAACCTCTATCTTATATACTCTAGCCTTGCAGAATTCAGCACTCTTTCCTGGGACAAGTAACTCTCTTGTTGAGGATTGACCAGCGAAAATTATTTTCACTAATATTATCCTTGGAGAAAGGATAAATAGGTGTATTTTTCGTGCTGGGGCTGCAATGTTTTCAAAGCAAGTATTTGTGTTTAGTTAGGTCTTTTAACTTTTCACTTGGTGCTTCTAAGTACATGTTGCATGAAAACTGGATGTCCTTGAACTATGTCATGTAAAAGTCTGTTTCTTTGCTTGACTATAAACTTGTATTCCTTCTGGTGTCAGGGTTTTTATTGCAGTTACAAAGCCTTTGATACCTATTTAAAGAGAGATCTGTTGAAACTGCGTTAAACTTGAGTGTGTGAGAAACTGAAGCAGCTATCCGTGGGATGTGCTCTGGATGTGCAGTCTTCACTGCCAGGTGTGGGGGGGGTGCAGAGGCAACACTGCTGTCTTGGAGGAGGTGTCTCTTCTTACTCGATATCATGCTTCTAAATCTAAAATGTTGTTATCAAATCTGACAGAAGCCTTGTCCAGTCCTCTTCAAGCAAAGATGACTACTTTGCTAATAACTGGGGAAGATCAGGATATTTACCTAGGGAAAAAACCTTCATAATCCTCAAAACCCTCAGTATATTGATATGTATTTAATTTAATTATGATAAAGTTAAAGTTAAATGCTTGGGAGGTGACAGATTTGGACTTAGATGGGGCTTTCCTTGTTTCTTTTTCTTGGAAGACTACCTCTGAAGGAAATAGATTTGGTTCATTTTTAAATGTCACAGCTAGCTGGGAGCAGAAGTTCATTCAGCATATAACTCCCTACAGAGGTATTTTGTTTTCTGTATCTCACGATATTCAGCCCAACCTGGGCAGGCTAGTGGTAACTCTGACCCAGCATCTCAACATTCATAGACATAGTGCCATGCTGACAGCAATTTTGTCATAGGAAAATGTCCAGAAAGGATTATGTCAGTCCCGTGGCCTTAATACCTCACTTTCTTTACAGTATTGGTATATGTTTATGACAGAAAAAAATACACAAGTGCTCAAAGTTAATATCACTTCTCAAAGAGAACAACTGAAAACTTTCCATGCGATGTTTATCCATCCCTCATCCTGACAGCTCTGGGTCTGAGGAGGAGAGAAGCTGAAGATGCTTGAGTAGCTGTGTGCCATGTACTTCCTAGTCTGTTTTTACAGGAGTTCTGTACATGCTGTTGAATGTCCTTCATCTCTAGCTGTTCCCTCTGCAAAGTCCTGTTTAGCATCAGCTATGCTGGTTTTTAGATCTCTCTCTGAATGCAGAGTGAATGGTGTACACTTTGTCTGAGCTGTTGAGTAATAATAGGATGTGAAATGTCATCTGCGGGCTGCTTGTTTGCAGTGGGGGGCAAGGCAGGCTGCTGTCGGTTGGGAGTTGGTGAATAGGCAGAAGACAAGAATACTGTGAAATACTGATTCACATATGAATGAGTAAAAGCTGATGCAGCTTTCTGAACTTGTGAAAATGACAGATTCATCGAACAGGCCACATCGGACAGTGTTCACTCGAGCCATTGAGGCCTGCGATCTGCACTGGCAGGACAGCCACTTACAGCACATTATCAGCAGTGACCTATACACCAACTACTGTTACCATGACGACACTGAAAACTTGCTCTTTGACTCTCACGGGTGGCCCCTCTGGCATGGTAAGTGGCTAAACCGGAAAGACGTTTCCATGACTTGCTGCTTTGTTCGTTTTCTATGGCATTATTTGGGGGGGGGGGGGGGGGGGGCACAGTGGGGAGATGAATGAAAAGCCTGGCAGAAAGAACAGAGGCTCCCTTGAAATGCTGGCTCAGAAGTAGTCCTTTAAGTCTCTCTTGCATAGTTTTAAAAATAAAAATAAATTAAAAAAAAAAAAAAAAAACCAACAAACAAGCCCTTTTGAGTAACCTAGCAAAACAGGCCATTGCAGACATGGAAGCATTGCTATTTCTCAATTATTTTTTCCATTTTAGAACATGTTCCTACAGCCTGTGCGAGGGTGGATGCATTACGATCTCATGGATACCCACGAGAAGCACTGAGGCTAGCAATAGCTATTGTTAATACACTAAGAAGGCAGCAGCAGAAACAGCTGGAAATGTTCCGGGCTCAGAAGAAAGGTAAATGTGGGGTAGAGAAGGGCAAAGGATATGCGAGGTGACAATAACACCGAGGTGACAATAACACCACCAGACTGGATCTTTGCATGAGAGAACCAGTTTTGAAACTAAAGAGGTGACTTTAACTCTTCTGGTCCAAATGATCATAGTGGTAATGTCACATTCTGGATGTCAGAGGTTTTCTGTAAGCTGAGTTGTAAGCTGTGCAGGCCAAAGGCTCTGTTCTGCCTTCTGCAATATGTCTAGCATGATGGAGCCCTTATCCCAGTCATGGTTTTGGTTACGCAGCGAAAATATTCACCCTGTGTAATTTCCAGGCTTTTAAACAGAGCTTTGCATTCGGCATGTCAGGTGTTTAAAATATTTTTTTTGTATGATATATAATTTAGCTGAACTATATGTTTCTGAGGTGTAACCTAAAGTTGACTTTGAAAGTAACAATGAGGTAAGGTCTGCACTACAGAAATTCATCAAATTTAGCAGTTTGTTCCAAAAGAGTCTCTTACAATGCTTAAAATTTTAGTGTTTCTGGATAGAAGTGAATTGCTTTTTTTATATTTGAAACACTGTTTTTTATAAAATGTTCTGTGGTGTTCTTCTAATGAGGACTACCCCTGCTTTTTTCTGAAGGAACCTTCTCCTTCACATGCAGTTTCTATGCCATGTGATCCTTGCTACCCAAAATAATCCTGCACTGAACTTTGTTGTTAGTTTGAAGAGGCAGTGGCAGAAGGGGATGGCTTTGTCGTTAAAGAATGAACACGGAAAAACTGGAATTATTTTCTCAGCTGCTACAAGAATACCTTAAAACTTTATTTTAGGTCTTCGTTTCTACTCTTTAACTATGTGTATCCTCATGCATTGTAGGCAGTAATACCAGTGTGAAGTCATATGTGTACATTTTTCAAGTGTGTCTCTTCTGTGCAGGTGTTTTCCCAGAAATGAGCATTTAGAAGACAAAGTAGACACCTGACTGAAAAAAAACTAGCTGGCAGTTCCAATGTGCCTCCATTTTTTCTTTCCCATGGTGCCTAAGGAAGCAGGCTTTTTTGAGCGCTGTTGTGGATCCTAGATTTGAACAAAACTTAAAAGTCCTTTGTGTTATTACTTAGTAGAATTGAAGTCTTTTTATCATGTAATGTGTCTCCTTAACAAGTGTTCCCTTAAAAGCTTTGCAGCTTTTCTAGCTTCTCAGACTAGGGGGGTAAGAAGGGAGGGACGGGGTAAGAAGGTGTGGCGGGGGGAGGTGTGTGTGTGTCTGTGTGTACGCCACTGGCAGGTGTGAAGGGTCTGCTGCAAGGGTCTCCTGAAAGTATGCTGGTCATAGTGCGGCTCCTTTTCATTCACAGTTGCTAATGCAGTATCTAGATATTCAATACTTTAAGTTGCTTTCCCTGTGAACAGTTCCTATAGTTGTCAACTAATATTATGCTATTATAAATTAAAAATGGAGTGTATGGAATGTGATCCATCCTCCCCCAAAACAAAGAAGTTTTTTGTTTCTATGTTGTCATTTGCTGGTTTTTTATTTTTTTCCTCTTAGGTGTGGAATTTTTCAAAAACACTCTTTTAATACTGTAAAATGTGCTGGTCTTTAAGTAGATGAATTCTGCTGCTACAGCCCAGTTTTAGGTTTTAGTTCAGCAAACACCACATGCTCCTACTTAGCTTTTATTCATGTGACTGATCCTGATGTCTGTGGAACCACTTGTGTGATTTAAAGTTAAATGTCTATGACTGGAGGACTGAAGCCTTTGTTTGGCATGACAGGAGTGAAGCTTGTAAGTAGGCACAATAGAATAAAGAGAACATAAGTGAGTCAGTAAGAAATCACTGTGATTAATCCTTTTTGGTAATATTACTTGCTTCTGTCTGTCATCTTTAGTACATGCTATTTGTTAGTAAGACAATGATTTACTTGTTTGTTTTTCATATTACATATCAGTGACTTCTTTAAATAAAACCCCACTCTCCTGACAGTGTGGCTGTGTTTCATTATGTAGCCCCACACATTTAAACAGACAAGAAGCAGGATTTAAAAGCTCTGTGATAATATGTATGGTTACTCAGAAAGATGGCACTTGATGAACAAGAGAGAGGGGAGGCAGGTACAAGTTAGTGTGTAACAGGCAGAGAAGCAGAGCATCCCTAATGGCTTGTGGACAGCTTTTAAATGTTGACCCATAATGCATCTAATCTCTCATAGTTCAGTTGTGTGTATGTCTAGGAAGAAAAAAAGTTGGGAGTTGGAGTCAAAGGGGAGATGTTGCCATAAGACTCCTAGTAGAAAAAGGGATTTGGGGAACCTCTAACATCTGTTACCACAACCATGCTTCCTTTAATTCACTGTGCTAAACAATTTTTTCATGTTCTAACTGAATGATGGGTGAGTGCTACAAAACAAAGTATCTGTGGAGGTATTTGTTGACTGAAGTTTTAGAATGACAAAAAATGTATTTGATCCACTTAAAGGACAGTTTTTTCTTGTATACCTCATTTAAACATTTTATGCTTTTCTTTTTAAAGGAGCTGTCATCCTGAGTTTATTACTTCAATAAATATTTAGATGCAGGATAAGCTCATGTTTTATTTATGAATTTGGAATGTATTTTAGAATATTTTCATTTATTTCAATGCCATCAGATTAACTAAAAATGTAAAAATGGTATTGTGTCTTTCTGAGTGAGGAAACTGTTGTGAATATTTTACCAAAAATGTCTTTGCTATAATTTTTCAGCAGACATTTTCAGAAGAGTTACTGATATTGAGCAAGAGATTTCAAAAGACACTGCAGTTGAACTTTTTGACCCATAATACACTTTGCTAGTGCTCAAAATGTTTGGCTTTCAATCCCTTTCTTTTTTTTTCCTCTTAACATATTCACATGAATTCACCCTGAAAGATACTATTTTCTCTTTCTAAGCAGAAGCTACTGGAAATACTTTGTATTCTGTACTGAGAGCATTTTAATCAGTTTTACTTTTATAATTGTTTTGAGGGGCTAACATGCACTCTCTTTTCCTTCCTCCATCTTTTCTGTCACAGAACTTCTCCACAGAGGAGTAACCTCAATAACAAATCTTGAAGGTTGGGTGGGACACCCTTTGGACCCTATTGGCACCCTCTTCAGTAGCCTGATGGAAGCCTGCAGGGTAGATGATGAGAACTTCCATGGATTTTCAGACTTCATGGGTAAGGCCAAGCAAAGGAAGCAATCTTCTATAAATCTTCATCTACCGGAGGCATTTTTCTATCTTGCCTTTCTGAATCCACTTCAAAGCCAGTGTTTTTATAGTATAAGAACTCATATTTGCATTCCTTAAGAAAACACAAGGGACAGAAAATGTTTAAAGTAAAATATGAAAATACTTAGAAAATTACCAGTTGCTCATTCTTGAAGACAATTCTGTATTTCACACTTGAAATTAAACCAAGTAAGACTTTATAGCAGCAGCAGCCCTCTGCACATACATTGCTCTGTCCTCTTTCTGAGAAACTGCAGGAAATCACAGAATTGCTGAGGTTGGAAGGCACCTCTGGAGATCATCTAGTCCACCTGCTCTGCTCAGATCAGGGTCACCTAGAGCAGGTTGCCCAGGACAGTGTCCAGTTTGGTTTTGAATGACTCCAAGAATGAACACTGTACAACCTCTCCTGGCAACCTTTTGCAGTGTTCAATCACCCTCACAATAAAAAAGTGTTTTCTTATGCTCAGATGGAATTTCATGTATTTCAGTTTGTGCCCATTGCCTCTTGTCCTGTCACAGGATACCACTGAGAAGAGTCTGGCACTGTCTTCTTTACATTCTCCCATCAGATATTTATACACGTTGGTAAGATCCTCCTGAGCCTTCTCTTTTCCAGGCTAAATAACCCCACCTGTCTCACTCTCATATGAGAGATGCTGCAGTCCTTTAATCATCTTTGTGGGCCTGCACTGGATCTGCTCCAGTATATCCATGTACTGGGGAGACCACAGCTGGACATGGCACTCCAGGTGTGGGCTCACCAGTGCTGAGCAGAGGGAAAGGATCACCTCCCTTGACCTGCTGGCAATGCTCCTCATGCAGCCCAGGATGTTATTGGACTTCATAGCTACAAGTGTACATAATACTTAAAACTGATGACAAAACACTTAAAACTGATCACATACACGGCCTATAAATGATATGAGTTGGAAAGCAGTGTTGCAGTATTGAGACATGATGTGAGATAGGATGTGTATGCCCATTTTAATTTCAGTTTTTGCTTCCCAGAAGCTTAACTGATTAATTCCTTGTTCTCAGTCTCTTTCCACCTCTGCAGTAGCTTCTTATCACCACCTTATCTGTGTGGACAGAAACTGGATTCATTCCTCTACCTGCAGCTCTTTTATATGCACATCCACAGTCTTCTTGGAGCTTTGCCTCAAAACTCCTTTTATTCAATCAGATTTTCTTCAATAAATTTCTAATCCCATATCCACCAATTCTGGAAGAAATTTTAATTAAAAGAAATCAGAAATCAGATTCTTTGCAATCATAAAAAAAACAGAACAGTGTGTGTTGAAAAGTAACTTCCTCCTACACACTCATATACAATCTGCCAAATGCATTCAGCCTTCCCATTCGCTGCAGTTGTCTCTCTCCTTATATCTGTCCATTATAACTTTTTGTTCCCAGATTAGACTGTAAACTACTACAGGTTGGAATAGCGTTTTGTCATATGGTGTGTCTGTGAAGTGCCAAATGAATTGGTAGTACTCTTTAAAGCAGTTTATGGCTTGGTCTGTGTGGAATTTACATGTAATCTTTACTAAAAGTAGGACTTCTAGTGTTAATAATATGCATTTTTATCATAAATACAACTGTAACAAAGCCTAAAAAGAGCGCTAGCAAACAGGGAATGGTTTCAAGTTGTGGAGTTCCCAGGCCTATTGTATTTGCACAATCCTAGTATCTTAAGCCGAAATCTATGCAGGTGTATAAGCACCTTTCCCTTCCTCTTACACATCAAGGCTTTAAGGACATACAGAGATGGGTGGGGGAAAAAAATGACATGGATATTCCAATTTTGGCTTTGTTAACACGAAGCTGGAGAAACCGCCTTTCTCTAAACCATGCAATTTAAAAATGAAAACCTTTATTTTTACTTGAGTGGGTTATTTAAAACCTAATTGTTTTGTGTATTTCTGCCATGTGGAATTGGATGGGATATTTTAGATTGGATCACTGGATGTTGAGATTGTGCTAATTTAAATGATTTTTAAAAAGTAATACTAACAGAGGAAGCATTTCTATATGTGGCATTGTAGGCAGATTATGGGTTAGAATGTTTTGCTGATGTGTTTTTGTTTGTGTCACCCCTTACAGAGAACATGGGGCAATGCAAATCTCTGGAGTACCAGCACCTGCCTGCACACAAGTTCTTAGAAGAAGGGGAATCTTATTTAACACTGGCTGTGGAAGTAGCATTGATAGGGCTGGGACAGCAACGAATAATGCCAGATGGCTTGTATGCACAAGAGAAGGTTTGTCGAAATGAGGAGCAGCTCATTTCTAAGCTACAGGAAATTGAGTTGGATGATACGCTGGTGAAGATTTTTCGAAAACAAGCAGTCTTCCTATTAGAAGGTAGCTCAATATAGATGCTAACTGCTTCTTTAAACTGTCTTCACTTACACAAGCACACAGAACTAGTATTGCTGTGGAAACTGCCTTACATACTTCAGATGTTTTTTTGAAATAGAACTTCAGCAAAATTTTGTTTCTAGTCTCTTACGAAAATCAAACATACTTCAGATATCCCATGACTGTAGACATAAGGCATCTGTTGACCTATAAGCCTTTTGTTTTAATTTTAATTACGTTTTGTTCTTTAAATTTGTTGCTTGTCATGCTCTCAGTATCCTGATTATACAACCCAGGGTCACAATTGAATAATACAGACATCAGTTACCATCAACAGTTCTCGGGTAGAAAAATTCTAAGTGTTCCTTATATCCTGAAAAAGGGACTGGCAGCTTTGTAAATGTATCAAGGTTTTTACCTCTCTTCCCAGGTGAAGAGCTGAGAAAATTCACTTAGAATTACTGGGACAGAAATGTAACATTTTATTTGTAGCAATTAGGAAAATGACTTGCCTTTTGAAGTTTGTATCGTATGTGAAAATTGAAATACGTTGTCAAATCTGGAGGCTTAAGGCCTGGTCTTGTGACTGAATTTTGACCAAGACAAACAATTTGTGTTTGGGAATTAGCTGGTGTGGTGTAATAAAATCTGTGCAAAAAAGTTCATACTTTTGTTTTAGCTTTTAAAAAGGCTTAACATGTAGCACTTAAGCCTCATGTTCACAGAGAGTAGTCTCATGGGTTCTGAGGTTGTCTTTTTGGTTTTTGTTTAGTTTTTTTAAATGGAAGAAAAAACTTGAACCAATTAGCCAAAGGCATGGTCCAAGTTTTCAGTGCTTGCTTAAGGGATGGTGGGGAGTGTGGTACTGCTTTAGGTAAGTTGAGAAGACTGTAATACAGCAGTCAGGTTTTGCTTTTTTTTCTGCAAGACATTTATCTTTTAAAACTTCCTCTTTAATGGAAGAGGTCTAGTATGTTGTTTAGGGTTCTCAGCTTTGAGTCACTATTTTTGCCCAGATCCTTAAAGACTTTGGTACTTACTGATGGTGCCATTTGAAACTGCAGAGAAGCCACACCATGGGGCAAGTTTCCATTATGGTGTTGCTGTACTGCTGCTTTCTGGCCTTTGGACAAGAACAGCTATTCACCGGATCCAGCTATTAACCACCATACAGGGATCCTGTGGACTATAAAATCAATTTGCTGCATCTGTTTACTGGTAAGGATGTTTTATGAGGAAAAAGGCAGGATTTCCCTGATAATTCTAGTTTACTGAAATTCTTTTATGTTGTCTTAGAGTACTAAACAAGTGATCGTAGCAGGTAATCTGCTAATATAACTACCTACAAAATTGCTGTGGTGAGCAGTGTGCAATGATGGTCTTGTATTCCTGCGTGCAGAGAAATCTGGCTTTCATAAAATACTTCAATTTACTCCGGGTTAGGCAGAAACTGCCAGCTCACATGGAGGAAAAACACTGCAGTGGTTTAAGATGCTAATCATATCAATTGTGTTTTTATAGTTAAAGTCCTGTAGATACAATAAAGAAAGCTTAATCCAATATTAAGCTGGTTTCTATGCTGTTAATGCAGATTAATGCATGCTGTACACAGTTCCATTTGAGTGCGTGGGAAAGGAGAACGTAAGACTGTTTTGCAAGAACTGTTCTAATTTTTTGCTTGACTGCTAAGTTAATGGCAGAATATATTTTCATATAAATGCTTTGTCATGTATTCTTTGTGTCCTAACTGAGTTTCTGACTGGACCACCAACTGGCAAACATATATGAAATGGCTTCTTTCATTGAAGCAATGCCAGCTGGTTTTGAATGGCTTTCAACTTCATTTTAAATGATTGAGACACACTGTCACCTACTAAATCTTCATTGATGTTTCCTTTGTAATCAGCCCCAGTCTTCAGAAAGGCCCACCTATGGAGCTCAGAATTTTTTCATGCATAGTGATTTTATCTTTGCATGTTGTGCTAAAGCATCAGTCAGAAAAACATTGCTGAAACAGCTTGGCTGTTTTTCCTCATCTGCTCTCCCCGTCTGCTTCAGTATAGTCAGCCGTATTAGTTTGAACTGCTGCTGGAAGCAGTTTAAATGACACAGGTGACTCCACAGCAAAGTGTGCTCACATGGTCATTCATTCATCCATCCATCCAAGTGTGGTGGATTGGAGTCTCTAGTAGAAGTAGTAGTAGTAACTTCTGGGACTGCTGGCTGCTATCTGTGCAATAATAGTCCAGTAATACTTAATGTAAAACTCTTATTCTGTATCTTGCAACATTTAATGCCTGAACCTCTAGTTGCTGAAGTCAAAAACTGTTTGTCAGAGTTTTCTGGTTAACAGGGACAACAGTCTTAAGGTTGCAGGAAAATGTAAAAATGGGATTCATGTGCACTGTGAACATTCAGAACTTGGCAAGGAAATAGTTGCATTTAACTTTTTTGTTGTCAATCTTGATGCTGCTGTTACGAAGTCAAAATACTACACTGTCTGCACTGAATGTGAGCAAAATCCATTGCCCCAAAAATGGGAATAGTTTTCCGACAGCAAACAGAATTTTTAAGATCACGTGGCTATAATGGACTAACAAAAACAGCTTTTGTGCAAGATCTGACCTAGTCTTCTTGGGAGACCAAGTCCAGACCAATGGGTTATTTAAATGCCTAATGAGATGTTAGTAGGGATCAAATACTGCTATGGTGGTTGGTTGTGTAACTTCAATTAAAGATACACGTTTTTCCGCTGTAGCCACCCTTTTTTTTTTTTTCCCCCTTGGATTTATGATAAAGCGGTCATGCACCAACGAATTGCACAGAGATTAGTGTGCACAGTGTTACTATGTGGAGGCAAATCTAGGATTATCACTTTCTACTTTTGCATACCATAGCCTTGCTGAATGAGCCCCATGGAGCACTGGAACCGTTCTGTCATTCATATGCACACTGGTAGTGTGCTTAGTACTATACAATTTGCAATCTGTCTTGTTGGCTCAAAGAATGTATGATATTTCATGCACTTGTAATACATTGTATATATGTGGTATACATGTAATACATTTCATAGAAAATAGCAATATAACTTTAACTGTTGTACAGCAAAATCTGTCTCTGTATACCAATTCTATTTGAAGGTATAGTGAATGTTTTAAAAGTCTAGAAGTTGGGTTTTAGCAGTATGTGAAGACTGACATTTCTTTTCTCTTTCCTACAGCTGGACCATATAGTGGTTTAGGCGAAGTTACCCATCGAGAGAGTGTTCCAATGCACACATTTGCCAAGTATCTCTTCACCTCTCTCCTACCTCATGATGCTGAATTGGCATACAAAACTGCACTGAGAGCCATGCGGTACGTATTCACAGGTCACCTAGAAAAAGCATGAGTAGTGGTTGGGAAAAGGGGGAAGAGCTTGGTAATCAAGAGCTAGTCTTTTTTTTTTTTTTTCTGAAAAGCATTCTTCCCTTTAAGGAGAAATTAGTTTGGTTCTGTCATCTGTAAAAGCAATTGGTTTCTGTAGTAACTACAGTGTATAATCATTTATAAATGTACAATTAGTGTTTATCTACAACTGTAAAATGGCATTCTCTGTTACAAATTCTTTTAGAATCCCACTCTTGGGGCACGTGGTTTTGTGTTAAACAACAACAGCTTTAGCACGTGCGTTCTCTCAACCATGTGGTTGTGTGTGTGTGATGGTATTGGTGAGGAAATGAGGAAAGAGGCGTCTCACCAGCAGTCTCAGGATCATCTGCTGCCTACCCTGTTCAGTAGGACTGTTTGTTCCAGTGGCTGCCTTTATAAATTGACTCTCAAAGATAGATTTGAATCCATACAGTGTGGTCTGAGCCAGTACCTTTTTTCTTGTGCTTCATAACAAAGCAGTCTTGTCCCCTTCTGCAGGAATATTTGGATTTAAATGGAGTATGTCGTATGACAACAAAATGTCTGACTTGCATCCCGTTTGCCTTTAGTAATCAGGAAAAAGATGTTTCTCAGGAAATGCTCAGTGTCCACACAGGTCAATGACCCATGATGGCAGCTCTGGAGTATTGTACCTCTCTGTATTCAAAATAATCTCTTGCTGTTTCATTTTTTGAATGCTCTTTTAGTGTGTGGAACACTCAGAATGAAATCCTTGGAAGCTGAGACCATAAAGCCTTTCATGCATACACCTCAGGTCTGCAAGGACAGGGTTGTGCTGTCCCTGATGGTCACTTCTGTCTACAGTTCTCTGCTCATAGCACTGAAACATGGAGCGGAGCCTTGGAGATATGGATCTGCAGTGACCTAGCTGACTGCTCACTTGGAATCTGAACTTGGATGTTTGGCTTAGTTTCGCTGATCCCTTGTAAAGCCTGAATGTCACCCAGGCTTTGGGAGCCAGACTTTAATGGTGATGTTTAATCACAAGGTAGCTTTGCTAAAACCTAGCTAAATAATTGAAGTTTGAAAGGGAAAAAAAAAAGTGAAGAATGCTAAATCTGCTTGTGCTTGTTCTGATGTTCCCTAATCTTGCCAAAATAGTGTGAAAGTCCCCAGTTCACAACAGCATTTCTTTTCACAGGAGAAGAATGTAGAAATTCAACGTAACAAAATATTTCCCCCAAACAGCCTCTTTCTTTCATGCTCTTTGTCCATTTACTGTAACTGATAACTTAATAATCCCTTTTTGCATTAGGTAGTTGGGATTTTTACTATTTATTGAAACCATCTAATAATGCATCTTTCCCCTGCCCTCTGTCTATGCTTGGAAAAAATCAGCTGAAGTCTTTTTTTACATTATCATGCACATACATGTGTCTGAAAATGTTAATATAACCTACTGGTAGTTATTTATATGGTGTGTTGTATTCATATGTGCCTGCTAGATACCTACAATATATTTAGAATTGCGTTTCTCAGGGACTTCATAAAGCTACTCTAATATGCTTCAGGAACCTACAGAAAACTGATGGAACTTAAAACTCTCTTATTGCGAAAAAGGCATGCACTCCAGTTACTTAAAGAACTTAGGTGTTTAAGTGCAAGAAATTGTAATTTATGTTTAAATTAGCTTATTCTGTAAGAAATACGCTATCACAGAAAATCATAATGCATTGGATTTTCAGTATTCAGTAGTTGCAATTTTATTGACGAAAGAGATCCAATTTCCATTGTCCTCCCAGGTGACTTCCTTCTAGAAAATCAGTTGCATATGAAAGCTGGTAGAAGCAGAACTCGGATGTTAATCCTGATCAAGAAGCTAAGCACCAGAAAGGCTTTTCTTCTGGACATTCTTATTAGTATTTGATGTCTCATTGACCATTCATGTCCTGAAACTGTGCTTAATTATATTGAATAAAAATGCCTAGTTTTGTTCACGCCTGCTTTTTGCATTGGCATTTATATAGTATCTGGTTTACTGCTTGTATCTAGTGTATTGTAAGGACCATCAGTTGAGTCTCTGTTGTAGTAATCACTTGTGTTACAGTAGTCAGCAACAAACACATTAATTTGAATTTTCTAAGTATGAATTCTTATTCACAATAAGACTGTTGTAGATTGATGCATACTCAAAAGAAATTTTTGCTTCAGGACTAGAAAATGGAGTCTGAAAAGTAATGTTGAGGAAACTTCCTCTGTCACTGCTGTTTGGGACACTAACATCAGATTATAGTACATTATAAAAACGTTGGTAGGCTGAAGTTTAAGGACTTCAAAAAGTAGTCAGCTGAACAGTAAAATGCCCTTTCTGGACATAAATACATATCTGAATTTACTGCAAGGTCAAAATCTGAATGACTTATTGAATATCCCTCTCCCTTACTTTGAGCATTTATAGGTGAAGAAAGTATGTTCCAAATACTGAAAAATATTTACATGTTATCAGTATATCCTTCCTGAGGGCTGTGGTTCAAAGACTGAAACAAGGCAGGGAGAAAAACTTCAGCTCTCTGCATGATACAGAAAGTCTCTGCTGCTGTGGCTAATGGAGAGCTTAGTTGTCCTGTGAATTCCTGCAGATGCCTACTTGTAGGCAAGTTTGACAAATGGACTTTTAAGGTTCCCTGAGAAGTGATTTTTCCAATCTTTTTTTTTTTAACCAAAAAGGCACATTTCATAAACAAGGTCAAGTGTTCTTGAAGCTTTAGTTTTGCTCATGAGTAAGCTAATGTACTAATAATTTAATGAAAGAGGATTTCTTCCTTATTTCAGGTTGCTAGTATTGGAATCTACAGCTCCTTCAGGAGACATGTCCCGCCCACACCACATTGCATCAGTTGTTCCAAACCGGTATCCCCGCTGGTTCACCTTAAGTCACATTGAATCCCAGCAGTGTGAGCTGGCATCAACCATGCTAACAGCAGCCAAAGGTACATTGGTGTCAGTTACGTACTCAGCTAAATGTATGCTTTTAATATTGCATGGAGTAAACAGATTATAAAACTTGTGTTTAGGAATCCAAATTGCAGTCTGACAGGAGCTTGAAATGGGTACAACAAACTGAGCTGGCTTAAACCTGTCACTTAATTTTCTAGCAAAGTAGTTAAGCTAGCTAGATGGTAGCCAGATGAGCTTGATTTGAGGCTGATGAGACAGCTTTTTGTTCTTCTGACACACAACATAGACTGTGACAGGAGTGGACAAATCACTTCTAAAATTCACAAATCAGGATGACTTTTGGCCATGTACTGCACTAACACCATCAGACACTGGAGGAGTTTGTGCTGTCTTGTATCTTTCATTCATATGTGATTTAATTATGGGAGGTTTCTAAAAACAAAGTCTAAGTGAAACATCATACTATTGCATAGCAAGGGCAGGCTCAATTATAATGCACCTCAGGATGTTTTGGGAGCTTGTTCCATTTTGGTGATTCTGTTTACACCTTGCAGGTGATGTTCGGAGGCTGGAAACAGTGTTAGAATCCATCCAGAAAAATATCCACTCCTCATCACACATCTTCAAACTTGCCCAGGATGCATTTAAAATAGCAACACTCATGGACAGCTTGCCAGACATCACTCTTCTGAAAGTTTCTCTGGAGTTGGGCCTTCAGGTATTTGCCTTATTCATTATTATTACAGTAGAAGAAAGGAATTTGACCCAACGTTGATTGGTATAGGTTTTAAGCACTGAGGACCATACATTCTTTGGGCGCTATCTGGAATTCTTAGATTCTGTTTTCAGATGCAAAGCACAGACCAAGGGTCTGCGCAGCTCCTTTGTGCCATTCAGGTGGAAGAGAGCTGGGAGTGGCTGGCTGCAGGGCACTCCTCTGTTCACGGGTGAGAGAGGACCAGTGCAATGGGTTCAGGAGTATATGTAAGGCTGGCTAGAAAGCAAAATTATTCTGCTTGCCAGAAATGCACTGTATTTTCTGCATGGCCTTGAGGGGTTTCTTACCATTTCTTCCCTTCCTTTCCTCTAAATGAGATTTGGCAGTGCTTGTTTTCAACTAGAGAGTGCAAAGGTCAACCATAATGATCTGTTTCGAAGGCAGACTGTGCTAACAGCAGCGCTGTCACTTCCTTAATCTAAATCCTGTATTCCACAAGCTGTGGGATGGTCAGATGCATCAGACTCAGCTTGATCAGAACTGAACCTCAGATCAGTTTTCAGGCTCCTAGGAGAGACTTTGCCAGCTAAAAGGAGACAGCTAACTTCTAGGTATCTGGAGTAATATTGCCTGACACTGATGAATCTTAGAGTTTACCCAGTTCATTTCAACAAAAATAAATCTCTTCATCCCTCTTCAGGGAGTTCTTCAAAAACATGCAAAGATCAGAAAACCATTTATTACTTTGCTTCAGTAAACAAAGCTCCAAAGACTTCTGGGGAAAGGATATTATCCCAGTTGCTTCTCATGCCAAAGAAAGGTACTATTTGCCTATTCTAGATGTTTAGAAGCTAAAGTCTTTAATCAGCAGGCTGAGATTATGTATACTTTGTTAGCCTTTCATATTCCCAAAGTTGCTGTGGAAATCTGCTGCTTCTTTCACATCTTGGTATGTTTCTGCCTTAAATGTTTGTTTACTTGGGAGAAAGAAAGATCCTTATAATTGACCTGTGTGTCAGCTCAAGTATTCACCAAGTATCGTTCAGTGGTAGCAGCACACCTTGGATATCACTGTGTTCACGTATACCCTTTTGTGGTTGGTGGTGTGATCAGAATGTCTTCATTGAGATCTAGTGAAAGAAATATCATGAACCCTTACTTTCTCCTCAATCCCAGGGTTTGGAGCAAACTGGTGTAGAACTTGTCCACTGTTCTGTCCCAAGCTTATGAACATGTTTTAAGAATCTTTAAGGTAGTTTGCTTTCCAGAAGGAAGATGCATAGCAGTTTTCTGGTACTAACTCACAGCTGTGTAGATTTCTACAGTATCTCTTTTCCTGCATAAAACTTTGTGTCAGCACTGTCTCTAGTGGCCCACAGGTGCTTCCCCTTCTGGCTTAATGGCAATTAGATTGTCTGTATTCACTATGTAGTATCTGACTAGTGATAACATTTATGTACCCTAGAAAACTTTCTCCCCTCATGTGGTAAACTAAACAGCACAGTGTCCCCAGAGGTATACTGTTCTACCTCAGCTACAGCAATGACAAGTTGGCCTGGTTGGACTAAGGAGATGATACCAACAATTTCACAACTCTGGTATTGGGATCTCTGTGACAGAAAAGCCTCTTACATTGTTCTAGATTTGGTGGTAATGTATAGACTCCTGGGTTCTTTCTCCCTGTTTCCAGCAGCAGCATGTGTTACGTGACTGAGCAAAGGGAAGGCTTTTAAAGTGGCTGAGGAGAGAGGTCATCAGCATGGCCAGATGGGTGTGGAGCATCTCAGGTGTATTCTGACCTTCAGAACCTTACTTGCACAGACGCTGTAAGATCTGCAGGTTCAGGAGGGGCTTCCATTCCTCTGCTTGCCAGTTGTATGCTACATCAATGCAAGTATTACTGCACACATGCAAACAGGTACTGTTGGCAGAACTGCTGAGCAAGTCAGTGCAGGTAATCACTCAGTGTGTATTTGGCAAGTGGTGTCCTTTTCCCCAAAACCTGTGAATGAATTAATAAATAAACCTCCTTCCAATGTGCATGGCAAAGAGGTTTCACGGTGGTATAGGATCTAATGGTTGAGTTGCCATTTCTTGTATCTCTTAGGGGTGGTAGGGGTGGTGAGATCTTCTGTTCCTCTGTAAGAAATGTTTATAAAGATCCATCAAGATGAAGTCACAGTTATTCTGTGTGGAAGAGAGCTTGTCTTTGAAATAAGCTGTGTAATTCCCAGGGACTTCTTGTAATTTTCAGACTTCTTGACTTGTTAAGAAGCTCTCTTCAATTGGCAGCAAAGATCTTCGTCAGGTGTGAAACTCCTCTTTTAGGAGGAAGTAGCTCAGGAATGTATTGAGCAAAAGGGAAATAGTTCTTTGACTACATGTGCTACAGTATAAGTAAACTTCAGCTCTTCCTTGGTCAGGACATGAATGCATGATTTATTTGAAATCCTTGGGGGTTCTCGGCTTGTCAGTTTAATCAGATGAAAGGAACCTAATTCCAGAGTAGTTTGTCAAGAAACTTTTCCATGTCGAGAAACTAGATGTGGTATTCCTTTTTGCTCTCAAGTTAGGACTGTCTACACTGGAACTATTACTATGCCCACTACATATGCTGAAGGCTCTTGTGACTGCTGATCCTGTTATAGACCACCACAGTGATGGAAGTCATCAGAGAAGACTTTCAGAGAAGTCAGCATTCACACTGTTTTGGTTTTTTAACCTCCTTCCGTCCCTCACCAATAGCAGAATTCAGCCCTTTATCCTGTTTTCTCTTGTGTTCACTCTACTTGCAGAAAGCTGAAAATTCATCATGGATATTGAAAAGAATGTTAGTCTTCAATGCGTGTGTGCATCAATAGAGGAAGTCACCTAGACTCCTTTGCTTTGATGGACAGAATGAGGCAGATAATAGCACTTCAAAGCATTTTGACTTGGGGCTGCCTGTTTTTCTTCCAGAAAGACTTCAAGCAAAGACTGGTTCCATGATTTACCTTAGCTGTATTTTCGTATTTTAAAAAGTGTTGGGTTGCTCCTTACAGGTGTTTGCTTTTTCTTTCAAAATGGTATTCTCCCAATCTAGCACTTAGATTACTGATCAGTTAAAATGATACCACATTGTCTGAGGCCAACAAAGCTGGCCTTATCCTGTACTTTGGGTGATGTACAACCAGTCACTGGGGTCTCAAGGTGAGAATGTTTGGAGGCCAGCTTGGAACCACTCATGGTTGTTTATAACCAGACTTAAAGATCATCTGTGTACTTGTGCTTCTCAGCAATTTTTCCATCTTCTTAATTATCCTATTGACAGCATAGGACTAAAGGAGATGGCAGGAGTAACAAATATGACAGAGGGCTACATGCAACTTTGAAGTAACCTTAGGATTGGGAGGGGCTATGGATTGAGAACCCTCTTACAAATGCTGCTGACTCCAAGCTGTTTTGTGAGTGCATTTGTTGAGTTTAATATGTGAAGATCATAGCTGAGAGCTCTGTGATTGACCTATTATGCTTTTTATTTAATTGCCTCAGTAATACCATAGTACCATCACTGATATTGTAAGGGGAAAACTACTTGCTGTCTTCATCTAGATATCTGTGCGGTCTGTCCAGGTAGCTGAAGCAAGCTCTACATGCAGTTCTCATGCAGTGTTTGTTTTACTGAATAAACATATTTGCCCATGTTTTGAGAAACAACTACAAATGATGTAAAATATGGGCACTACAATCAAAGCTTAAAGTCCTTTTTCTAGGATTCGGATGATTTTATGGTAGAACTTCTTTGCAGGGACTCCTCACTCAGAGAGAAATCATTGCTGTGGCCTTCTTAATAATACCTGAATATATCTGGAATTCTATATGTATCTTCTCAGAATAAGCAGCCAGTCAAATCACAGTATACTAACTCCTCTCTGGATTGTTGAAGTCAATGAAAAGAAATGCAGATGAGGGAAAAATTAAAAAGGGATAGTTTGCCCAACAAGAGTTGATGCATTTCCACTTTGACTACTGTGTATAGAGGGAGGAAATATGATATGATATAATTTAATTTGAATAATTGGTAACTTATTGGGATTTTTTTTGTTGTTTAGGGGGGGCTTTTTTGTAGGGTTTTTTTTTTCTTCCCCATGGATAAAACAGTCTCTCTCCTCTAGCCTTGAAGGATGTGCAGTTGGAATTACCCTCTGCATGCTATTCTGAGGTAACTGAGCAATATTTTTCAAATCTTTTGACATCCGCTAAAAAGGAGATAACAGAGTAGAGAGGGCAAGAGACTGCCATTTTGAACCTTACTGTATCTGAGTAACTTAAAAATGCCTAACTTGGCATATTGCCTTTGTTTACAATAGGATTAATTTGTATTTTTTTTGTTGTTTTAATAGGTGATGCGGATGACACTGTCAACACTGAATTGGCGACGACGGGAAATGGTGAGGTGGTTGGTAACATGTGCAACAGAAGTAGGTATGTTCTGAGATGCTTCTCTTGTCAGCTAATCTTAGAGGGCTTGATCTTGCTTATCAGCACACAGGTTCTGCAAATGTCTCCCACTTTCTGTTTGTCTATAAAATTTCTTTGGTGAGAAGACATTATGGCAATGATGAGTGGATTTTTTAGGCACAGACCAAGTGAGACAATAGTTGAGTAATGCAGTGTGACTTCTTTCCCCTGGAAGGTGGGGGTGTGCATAACCTATGGGAAATACCCCAGATTTCCCCATCATGTTCCCTCCAATGATGAGTTTGGGTTTGAGGCTGCAGTAAAGAAAAGGCTCGTGGTTATGGGTTACACTGTGCTACAACTTTGCTTGCTCTGAAAGGCCAGGTGAGGCTGTGAAAGGCAGGTGAGAGCACTATCTAGTCAGCTGTGGGAAAAGGAACTAGAAAACAGGTGAATGAAATGCTGAGCATGCCTTCTACTGTGTGGCAGAGAGAAACTCAGGAAGGGGGATCTCATTGTTAGGGGCTTTTTAAGCCCCTGAGTAAATCCGGGCTTAGACTGTTATGTATCTTAGTTATGTGTCTGTGATGTGCAGGCCTCTCATCTGCACTATAAAGCAAACCAAATATCAATGCACCCATCATTAACTATGTAAGGTGAAAATAAGGTGGGACCAGAACCAGCCTTATGCTTAGAGGACAGCAGTGGGAGAACAGTGCACTCAGCAGGTCGTTCTGTTCATTTCTGGGCTTCGCCACAGATTTCCTGTGTGTCTTGATGAGGCATCCCTTAGCTTCTGTATTCCAGTTTACCATCTCCTAAGATGAGGATACAGAATCTGAAAGTGGAGATGAGTGCATTAAAAACTGTGTAGCTGTAAAAAAAAAAAAAAAAAATCCAGCAGCTGTGGTAGTGGGGACAACATAAGTACTTTTGATAAGGGAGCAGTTTTAATTGTCACTAAAGATATTTCTGGAAAGCATGTTTCCCTACTGTATTTATTCCTTTTTCATACAACTGAGTTGGATTGTATCGCATGATGCTTCTCGACTTTCAGAACATCAGAGGATTGCTGCTGCTTATTTTCTGGATTAGTTCATTCTTTTCTTTATACTTAACTGGGAAATTAATGTTGTCAGTAGCATGGGAAAATGCAGCTTGCCTTTGTATGCCCTCAGCCAGAAAGTAGTTTGTGTCTGCAAATTTTCATGCAATGCTCTTGTTTTATTGCTTTTATATCTTTGCTAAGATAATTATCGCTGAGGCTATCTTACAGATATTAGTGCCTGGGTATTATTTTGTGCAGTTGCATATCAGCAAATAAAATGCTGGTTTTAATAGTGCTTTAGTTTACATATTCTAATAGAACTATCCTATAAAGAACCTATAATGTAATGGAAAGTACTCTTGAGACTTAATCAGGTTGGTAAAGCAAGGAATCTGTGTATTTAAATGAAGATCTGGTATTCTCTGGCTATGCTGAATAGTTGCACATGAGTGCAGGGGTGCACAGAAAGCATCAGAGTCCTACAGAGAAAATGAGGACCTCTGGGTGTGGTTTAGGTGGGCTCACAGATGTGTGTAAACTGCCTCCGGCAATAATAAGGCACTCTAGTTGGCTATAATGTTCAATTTATGAAACCCATTATTCACTGTTTCCCCCTTCCTCCCCCTGCCAAACACACACACAAACTCACGCATGCCAGAAATAAAGTGATGCTAAGGAAAAATACCTATTTCAGATAATATCCAGTAGTTCATATTGCTCAGAGTATTTCCCTAGTAAGGATCTTGATGTTCAGGTGCATATGAACTAGATACAAGATGTATCTGAAAAGGCTGTTGGGAGAAGGGGGGAGTTAGGATTATTTTTAAGGTGTGCTTTGTGTGTTCTGTTAAGGTGTGCCATGGTGTTCTATTAAGAAAGCCATTTAGTTATACTTTCGTATTCTTTTGTTCATGTGCTGTGCATTGAGATACACAGTGAGAAAAGAAGTTAAAATTGCCTTTTAAGTGTTCAATGTGAGGGCTGCTTTTGAGTGATGTGGTGAGACCAAATGAGCCAGAACTTGTTATCCAGATTGTCTTAAATAACAAGTAAAACAGCTCAGTTGTTATACCAGAAAATTAAATCTTATCTTGCAGGCTTTTTTTGTTATTCTCTGCATTTCTTTGATTGCTACAGAGTTTGCACAGTAGCCTTTGTTTTAATGTCCTTTTCCAGCCATGCTGTCTGGTTTAGCCCTTCTTGCTGAAGCACATCCCATTGATGTACTGGCAATGTCTCAGACTTTGCTGCAAATGGAATGTCTTGCTGAACATCTGTATCTGCTAGGTTTTATCAGTTGTGGCTAATCCTTTCTTTCTCTCCCCAGGTGTTTATGCACTGGATAGTATCATGCAAAACTGGTTTACACTTTTCACTCCAACAGAAGCCACTAGTATTGTTGCTACAACAGTGATGTCCAACAGCACCATTGTCCGTCTGCATCTGGACTGCCATCAGCAGGAGAAGTTGGCCGGCAGTGCTAGGACGCTTGCTCTACAGTGTGCCATGAAGGATCCTCAGAACTGTGCCCTTTCTGCACTGACCTTATGTGAGAAGGATCACATAGCTTTTGAGACCGCTTACCAAATCGTTCTAGATGCTGCTACAACTGGCATGAGCTACTCGCAGCTTTTTACTATAGCACGATACATGGAGCACCGTGGTTACCCCATGCGGGCCTACAAGCTGGCCACTTTGGCCATGACACATCTCAACCTGAGTTACAATCAGGACACACACCCTGCCATTAATGACGTTCTGTGGGCATGTGCGCTCAGCCACTCCCTTGGGAAAAATGAGCTAGCAGCTATAATACCTCTGGTGGTCAAAAGTGTCAAATGTGCAACAGTACTGTCAGACATTTTGCGTAGGTGTACTTTGACCACTCCTGGCATGGTGGGGCTTCATGGAAGGAGGAACTCTGGTAAGCTCATGTCACTGGACAAAGCCCCTTTACGGCAACTCTTAGATGCCACGATCGGAGCCTACATTAATACAACTCATTCACGTCTCACTCACATCAGCCCGCGACACTATAGTGAGTTTATAGAGTTCCTCAGCAAGGCCCGAGAGACCTTCTTAATGGCTCATGATGGTCACATCCAGTTTACACAGTTTATCGATAACCTAAAACAAATCTACAAAGGCAAAAAGAAACTGATGATGTTGGTTCGTGAGAGGTTTGGTTGATGAAGATGTGTGAATGGGGGGACTGGGGGGTGGGAGGGGTGGTTTGTTTTTACTTGAGCCTGCCTTTGTATCCTTTTTAACTTAAAGAAACAGAGCCACACCGGTATTATATGTGTATAGTTATATTGAGTTTGCAGACTAAACTGTCATGTTGTGAAAGTTTGTGTGTTTAATTTTTTTTCCTTTTTTCTGTTTTGTATGAGAGAGGTTAAAAAAGGTTTGGTTTACACTGAGTATATGTTGTCAAGTGGCAAAAGCCCACATCGCTCTCCTGTTCTTTCTGTATACGTTCACAGCCTCAAAAACAAAACATATATTGCAATGGCTTTAAAAACCAAACAAAACACCTCCATCCTGTGATAAGTACCTCGAATGGATTCAGCTTTACTCCTTTGTAACTCATCCTTACATTTCAGCATATTTAAACAAACCAACAAATGAAATACTAATAGTTAAAAGGCTGACCACGTGGCTTTGCAGTGCTGTTCATCCAGAAGCATGGCACACAATGCTTGTGCATGTGGAAACTTAGCGACTGTCAACATACATTCTCAGGGATTTATCAAAAAAATTAAAAAAAGAATGAGAGCATTTATTGTACTGTATATATATTATAGTATATGTCTGAATATTGAAAAATATAACATTAACTAATTTATAAAAAAAAAATCTATGTAATGCAAAATACTTGAAGCTGCAGTAGCTTGGTTTTAAACAAAAAAGGAAACCTATCAGAAGGACTAAAGTGCGCCTTGCTTCAGGGTTGGCTCAGGTGGTGAACTATATGCTGGGCATCTATGCAGAGCCACCTTTTGGATTGCATGGTTGGACTGATACCTATTGGGGAAAATTTTATATATATATATTTATACAACCCGTGTATACATATACGTGTATACACACATACACACATGCTTGTAACAGGCACTATAGTAAAGAGGGACAACAAAAAATACACAGCCAGAGCAGCAAGCCTTAGCATTAAGAATACAGTATGCCAGAATCGGGGTTTGTGCCTCCTAGCCTAGAAGACTTAAAGAAATATCCTTTTTGACACAAAACGCAAAATGTTTTCCAAAATGATTGACATGATACATTACGCCTTTGCAGTGAGCTAATAATAAGCTAACCTTTGTGCACAAATAACATATATATATATTATATATATATATTCTGCATAGGTATTTTGACTTTGTGCAGGACAGAAAGTTGTGTAGGTATGACTGTTCTACTTTTCAGTTTGTTTTTTTAATATATTTTATTTTCTCTAGAATTACTCAAACAAAAGCAGCCTTCTATCTTGCCTTGTCTTAATGCTTTAAAATAACCAAACTGGAGATCTAACTACCAAACTGTTCATTATATTATTAAATACCAACTTTGGTTACAGTATAGTGTCTTTACTTTAGCTGATGGTTCTGTATCCTTGTGCTTTTTAAAGCAATTTTTATGTTTTGGTGCAAAAGTTGTCCAGTGTCTCTTGTTCCCTTCATTAGAGAACATGCTTAGAGGTATGTTTGTAGGTATTTTTGTTTAGAAAAACTATTTCATGCTCTCCATTTTATTTATTATAATAGGTAAAAAGGTTGTATTTCATCACCCATGTAAACATGCTCATGAAGTTGAAAGTAATTAAGATTTGATACACTGATATCAATTTATTTATGTAACTAAATCACTGTTTTATAAACTTGTTAATGATCAACAATTTTTTTGTTTTGATTAAAATTAGTTTTTTGAAAGTTGATTCTGCGCCATTTATGGTGTCTGTTACTGGAGTTGAACTGTGTATGGATAGTTCATAGATCTTAAATGCCCAGCTTGCAACTTTGGTGCATTATGGTAGTAAGCAATGTAACCACCAAGCCAAGGAAAGAAATGTTTGTTCCTCAGAAAATTTCTGAGGAATGACAGTGTTCACAGTTGCTGGTGGAAGAAGGCCTGGTGCATCAGAGGAGGGACTAAATGCTGCTTGAGATTGAAGATATGTGGTCTATACAACACACAGTAAGCCTTGACCTATTGCTCTGGTAGGATGGTAGAGTGTGGGGGGTATGTTCCCACTCAGTGAGTTATTTGTGTGAACCTGGGAGTTGTGCTGCAAATACATGTAAGGACAGTTCTTGCTGTTCTTGGATTGGCTTTTCTAAAGCATTTTGTGTATTTTGAGCCATGCAGCTCAGTCCACCCAGCATGAAGTTCTTGCTCACTGGCTGACAGCCAACACTTCTGCTTTTTTGGAGCCCTTGCTCTATAGGAGTTGTGTGAGTTTTCCAGCCCTCAGTGAAGAATGGGATACGGCATGGATGAAAATTGAAGAGGAGCTTTCCACTTTACCAACATCTTTATCATCTTAGGAATGTTATATGATGTCATATTTGACTACATGACCTGAACACCACCACTTTCTTTTTTTAGTATCTTCAGCTGAAAAGAGAATCACTATGCAGCTAGCAACTATTAGGAATGTCTGTGTAACCATGAATTCTGACAGTGAGGCTTGTGTCACTGGAAGATTAAGGAGGAAAAGGTCTGAATCTTTGTACAACTTGGCATGTAAAATACAAGTCTTTATCAAGCCTTGCTAAAGCTGAGGTGTCCTGACCTGATAGTACAAACCTTCTGTAGCTTCTGCGACTTCTATCCCTTCCAAGTATTGAATCCTCATTACATTTTTCCTTTGTTCTTTTGTCCAGATGAATTTTCTGATACAGACAGTAAGGAACAAGAGGCATACTCCATTCTGTAATAGGGTTTGCATGGGTTTGGGGTTTTTTTTTGCCTCTTAGAAATAATTCAGTATTAAGGATATTGTGGATTATGTAGATTGCAAAACTGAAGCCTATTTGAAGACCAGGCTTTAGAATTAAATGCAGTCCTGATGGTTGTCACCTGCTTTTGATGAGCACAATGGTTTCTTATTCTTTCAGAACTGATGGAAGTTTATTTGTCTTGTTTTCACAGCTGAGTAAAATCTCTTCTGTATCCGCAGTGGTGCTGTGCAGTGCAGTTCACACAGTGTTAAAAGCACTCAAGAACCAACAGAGGCCTGGCCAATCTCTCTAGCAAACATGTCTAGATATGTACTGCTCTTGTTTTGTGGAGGTAGGAAGAACCCAGGAATGGGATTCCATGAAAAAAAGCCTGGGGCTCTTTTAGTGAAAACCAGTCAAATATTTCTGTAATTTCTAAAACTAAACGTTGCAATTAATTCTGAAGTGTAAGGAAGCCTAGTCAAAATACAATGTCTCAAATTCCTTATCTTCTCTTCAGAGCCATATATTTGAGATATACAACTGAACACCACTGCTATCGTTGTTTCCAAGTGTTTGAATGCTTTTCAACTCTCCTTTAAGTGAGAATTAAATCCAGGATTGCTGTTCAGTAGTGAAGGGAACTGAGCATGATTCTTCCATGTCATAGGCTACCATTGAATCTTCATTCTTTTGGTGAGTTGAGTGAAATCCTGAAAGATGTGATATTATATCTGTATTATGAGACTCTCTTGCAGCCCAAGAAACTGATAAATTTGTTTTCAAATTTCCTTTATTGATTCTGCCAGAACAGAAGTCAGAGATTTTCCTTACACAAATTACATTACCTTCATTTAGCTTTTTAGTGTTCCAACACTTAGTTCATTTCCATGTCCAGTTTCCCCATTAGAGAAAACTGCACAATTTTCAGCATGAAAAAGAGGAAGGCAGGCACATACGGGACACTCAGACTTTAAGGTGCAACTGAAATCCAAGACTGCTTCCCTTGGAGTACTTCATGTCTTATTCTCAAAATCTTTTGGTTTTAATGCTATAGCAGTGGAGCTAAACCTGGATTGCAGGTACATGGCAAGGAATTTATAAGGTTGTTGGAAAGAAATTGCAGGTAACAATCTGAGGCTAGAGCTGCCACAAGAAGACTGGGACTGTATGTCAATGTGGTTGTCTAGTAGAACAGATGAAGCTCTTCTATGTTACTAGGTGCAATGAGTGCTTTGGGTGACCAACCGGCACTTCTTGCAGTACAGATGAAATTCTGGAGGACTTTTTTTTTTTACTGTCAAAGTAAAACTGTCTTCCTAGTATTTTTAAGGATAGAAGATACTCTTGAGTATTTTGCATTAGCGGATTTCTCTATTGTAGAAAACCCATATTCCATTGTTTTCTTTGTATATTCATACAAAGTTTCCTGCTGCAAGCTTTCAAAAGTCTCTGTCAAAGTTGCTTTTCAGTAATGCTTTAGTGTTCTGTCAAATTAGTTTGAGCTACAATTTTCTTTCAGGTTTGTCCAGTAGCAATTAAATTTTTCATGTAAGTGGGTAGAAGTGACATAAGTGCATCAAAACTGGGGTGCTACTTCCATGAAGGGGAATTCTTGCTGAGTTGTGCCAACTTAGATTTGTAGTTCCATAGAGTGGATTTGTACAGAACTAAATTTGTTTCACTGAGGAGCTTTCAATTTGATTAAAATATTTGTTTTTACTGAAAAATCATTCAGCTTTCCATTTCTGCTTTAAAAACAAAATTCCTGGTAATTCATCTACTTTTAATGGAGGATAGAAATTGGAAATATGGCTGATACCTTTACAGAATTGGGAAGTATGATACCCTCAGGTATTCTCTTGCTCTGCAGTCTGGCTGGAGATAGTGTTCACAGACAAACATTTTCCATACTTTTAAGTGCCTGTCCCCTTGAAAATATACTTTTTGCAAGGATAAGTGGGGAAGCAAGGAACACAAACCACACAGTGTTATGTCCAACCTTTGCCTTGTGACAATGCAACAGGTAGTAGAGACTTAGGGATATCACAGCATGTTTACAAACTACACTGAATGAGATGAAAAGCTCTGTAAGATTCTTAACTGGGGAGAAGATGAAGTGTAAGGGATAGCTTTACTTGACAGAAGAGGTTGCTAGGATTTGTCTCCCCTTGTATACTCCATACCACACATGGGAAGACAAGAGCCTTACCTCTGGTAACACCCTGGGCTGTCAGCATCAAGTAGCTCCCCAGCTGTCAGCTGAAATGTTTGTGATCCATTGTTACAGAGAGTATTCCTAAAGTTAGTAAAAGTAGAGAAAAAGAACCTGCCTTAAAAAGAAAATTACATCAGCTGCTATATTTGCAGACATCTGCAACGTGATAGGATCAGAGATTTCTATTAACATGTATTGGCTACAAAGCACAAGTTATTTCTAAAACCAACCTTGACAGATTTCTGTAGCTCTTGTTGTAGAGAGCAATTATGACTAGAAAGTACCACAATCATGAATTGCTCCAGGAGCCAGCCGGTGAGTAGTCCTTCACCAAGTCCTGTACCAACTACATTTCATTGTTATAACTTTCCTTTTCTTCCTCTAGCCTTTGTCGTTTTGTATACATAATTTCAAGAGCTTTTTATTTGGAAAAAATGCTTACCTGGAAGACAGTGTGCTTGTGGTCTGATGATATAAAATGAGTAATGGAGCTATGGCTTGGTAACCATGGTCCATGGTGTTGGAAGTATCTGTGGAGCAGTGAATGAGAAAGGTGAACTGTTTAGTCATGCTTAACTGTAGGGGCCTCTGAGCTGAGACCTAAGGCAGCAGCCACAGCTGGCATGTAGAACCAGCACTGACCGTCTTTCTACCAGTCTGACCTTGGAATTGGTTGTCCAACCACAGAGAATTCTTGGTTTGGTGTCCCAGGAATCAAGGGCAAATCACTGTTCATAGAAGGATTCTGGAAAATTGAAAAATGGATGAGGGTGATTAAGGACAGAGCTAAATATTCCTCTGGTGAAGTTGCTGGAATTACATCAAGGCTAATCTTGGCAGACACTTTTGGGAAGCCTGTTAGTTATAAGAACAACAGTGGTGAGAGAAGTAGTGCCAAATTCTGCATGGTCAGTGGGCAGGAAAAATCATTTGGGGTTTGTGGCCTCCAGTTCCAGATGACCCGAATCTCATTAAACAGCACAATGTCTATTTGTAACGCTTGCTTTATCACCTAGCTTATCTAGTGCGCAGGGAAACGAGATAGGCAGACTGCAACTCATTTCTTATCAGATGCATTACAAATGGTATCACTGAAGCCCTCTGTCCCCTCTGAAAATGAGGGGTCTGGGACAAAGGTTGGCCTTGCTTGGGCCATCTTGCCTACATGTTAAGGAACCCTTAGCAACACAGCCAAACCAATTCAGGAGGCTGAGGTTGCAACAGGGAAAATTGCATGAAAAGCTTTCCCAGCAAGATCTTACTTGTATAATGCTCAACAGCAGTTGTTTGCTTAAAAATGAGTGGAAATTGTGGTTTCTGAAGAAAACACGGTTTCTTTTGTGCCTTTAATTGACACTTTAAACATATTTAGTAGATCAGTATGGTAACTAAAAATACTCAAAATAACCACCAAAGTGGAAGACATGATTGTCCTGCTAACTTTTTGCTGAAAGGAACAAATGTACTTGAAGAAGAATTTCTTCCCAGTCATGCTCTGCCTGCCTCACTGCGAAGATGGAGCTGTGAAAGACAGCTCTTACAGACCGTGCTGTGACAACCATCGCCCCTCTCTGGCTGGTTTTGGTGGGAGAGAGGGTAAGGAGGTATTTTGGAAGGTGTTTCCTGAGTTTAAAAACCTTTTTTCTCTAGCCACCTGATGGTTGATTTCCAGGTATGGTGTGAATGCAGCAGTAACCATAGGAAGACACTGCCAGGTTACTCAGGATGTCTTTGCTCCACCTCAATACAAATGTCAATACAAATGTCTGACCCAACACATACTTTGTTCCCCAGCACGCTTCAATTTTTACATCCTTGAGGAGGCTGTCTCCACTCCTGTCATGCTGTGAAGTCTGGGGACTTTCAGTTTGGAAAGCTGAACTTCTCCAACCATTTTCAAAATTGAGGTTCTAAATTAAAAACACTAAGCACTACAAGACTTTTGATACTGTGTTTTAAGGACTCTTGCTTGGCTGCTACTTAGCCATTTAGGAGGTCTTTAATATAATATGTCTAATTCACGTAATGGGCAACTGAGAAGCTAATAGGCATGTTGGGACATTTTTATGTAAGATGATACCTAAATACTGAAAAAGAAACTTCAGCATTGCCTTATGGAGAGGTGATTGCAGAGGAAGACTGTACTCACAGTTTTCAAGCTGCTCTGAACCTCTCAGTCTTTTAAGGGAAGGTTATACCATCTGAGAAAGGTTAACTGTTGCACTAGCACAGTGGTTTTAGTTTCACACCCTGCATTTTCCCAACTGTCACTGTATTCTCCATCTGGAATGATCCAGGACTGTTTCCATACCTCAGCAATTCTCTTTTTCCATTTCACCACTTGCAAGGCATGTACAGTGTTACACTGTGTTCCTCATGCTGAGCTGCATTACCTTAATATAGCAAATAGTTTGGCCATATTTGGTTTGATTTTGTCTGAAACCTTGAGCCTTACACTGGTCAGTTCCTGCCTCTTGGAGATAATCAGGGACTATATATGCTGTTCTCAGTTGAGGAAGAAGTGGCCATGGCTCATGAGGAAGTAATACAATGCTATTCAAAGTTTGATGTCATTAATTTTGTGAATGTATTGACTTCCTTACACAAGAAATGCAGGCCACAAAAGCCAGAAGCTAACAAGAAGCAATTCTTTTGTAAAAGGCAATGATCAGAAAGAATAAAATTGGGAAAACAGTAATTACCAACAAGAGTTTGGAGTGCATCACTAAGCGTATACACTGCCAAGGCACAAGTTCTCTACTCCTAGAAAAGTCCAGACAAACCAGACAGCATGATTTGGTCTTTTAGTTGCCTGTTGTTTAGTACCCAGATGGTTTGTTTAGTTTGTGTGTGGGGGGGGGAGATCTAATTGGATGCTCTAAAATGGCACTGACTCTATTTAGCCCAGTGTGAAAATGCTAGTTTATGCACCTGTTTGTCCTGCGAAACTGGAGAATAACATGTATTTCTGGCATGCTTGCCACATTGGCAATCTCCCTGTGCTATCTCATTGCTCAGCCCAGGTTACTTACAATACATCTAGGTTATCTGTTACCAGCAGCAATCCTGGATCTCTGTTTTCTACTGATGGGAAATAATTTGAAAGATGTTTCTAGCATTTGGACTGGTGCTTGAGAAGTGCAGCTGCACTGATAGCTCTGAGCAGAAGCCCGAGCTTTAGCAACTGCTGAGTTCAGGGCCTAAATTTGCCAGTAATTTCACAGGGGTTTTGTCTTTACTGCTATTCAAGTGTGTGCTTACAGGTGAGCATGTTTAGCAGGGGCAAATGTAGAGTGACCTCATGGTGTGGGGACAAGGGAGGTGTCCAAGGCCAAACATGTCTATTGACCACGGGCCCAAGCTTTTCTTCAGGCATTGCAGTTGATTGAAGCATTTGTGGACCGATGCATGGAACAGACTGGCTTGCTAGCTGATATCCATAGTTTTGGTCTTTCCAAGCAGCATGTACATCCTGTAAGGCCATACTATGGCCAAGCCAGAGGACAGTGAGAGGGACAAAACCACCAGGTAACATTTTTCTTTCTGTCTACAACTACACATCTTAATAAACCGTGGGCATAGGTAGCCCTGGAGAAACTGCTTGTTTTCTCTTTCCCTGTTGCTTCTCTATTGGACAAATGATGGTGAAGATTAAGTCAACGAGGTGAGTCCCGTGCAGGGCAAGTGACTGAGAGAGATCACAGATCTTCCTTAGAGCCTTCCTGTATTGTGTCATCCCATCCCGTCCCATCTGTGAGCCTGCTCCTGTGACTGCTGCCTCTGTGCCTTTGTTAGACGTGAACGCCCTATTGTGCAGCTCTTGGCTTTCTGCAGATGTTTCAACTTGCCAGCAATTCTGGTGATTTTCTGTATGCAAGAATTGTGAGGAATTAAACTGCTTATTGAACTGCCACACTGTGGATTTGTGATTAAATTCAGAAATTATAGAGCTCTGGAATTCTGCTATAAAGAATATTCCTTGGGTTCTTCAGTGGGTCCTTGATGTCTGGCTTTTACAAACAGCGGTGGTTTTCAGCTTGCTGTGTTTATTTCACAATCTGCAGCACAACTGCAGAGCTCTCTTGACACTACAGAAAGCACATACAAGGCACAGGTCTCTGGAAGTTGTAATTTCAAAAGACTAAATACATATGACACTTGATTTTCCACAAATTCTTATGCTATATACTGGGCGAGTAGCAGTTTCCACAGCAGACCTCAGGGATCCCTAACATGAAAACCAAGTGTAAGTCTGGAACAGTCTTATTGATTTAGGTCTCTGGATCAGCAAGATACCCGAGTAGGCAGCTGAGTTTCTGTGCATGAATAGGTCCTGTGAGGTCAATGGTGCTTCCCGCTTCCTTAAAGTACTTTGTTAAGAAGAGGATTTAGAAGTACAGTGGAGTACACAGCCTGCTCCTTCAGCAGCTGGCGGGAGCCAGGGTGTCTGTGCAAAGCACATCATCCTTACCGGCATCTGCCCAGAGCTGCTGGGGGTGACTCCCCACTTTCAGCCCTCCCTGTAAAGCTCCACTGATGGGTCCTGGGAGGAGCTCGTCCTGCTCTGCCTGGAGAGACCTGTGGGAGACACTCCCTCCTCAGAGTTTCAGCAATGGACATGAGGGGGTATGCAAGGGATACTGGGGAGGGAACAGCCAGTCTTTCTTAAATGGAGAAGCTTTTCATTTTATTTCCTTTGTTTTCTTTTTAACAGCTTAAAATAAAAAGCCGAACAGGAGTGAAAAATAAAACTTAAACAAATTGCCTCTTGGCAGCTATGTTTTGCAAATGTTTCAAAGCCCTTTGCAGCCTAGTGTTTAAAAAAATTGTCCTATTTAAAGTCAGCATTTGTAAGCACCTGCTAAAGGTTTTCAGACTGCTGCTTGTTTACTAAATAGCTCATTATAGGCCTTCTGCAGAAATGTGCATGGGGAGGATGAGGGAGGCTCCCTCCCTAGGTGAAACTCCCATGACAGTAACATTATAACCCTCAGGAGAAGTGGGTACGGTATAACAGCAGTTGCTTTTAAGGTTTGTAAAACAAATTATAACTGGCTACACCAGGAGAGCAGTGAAAGTGAAGAGCTATGTCAGAGGCTGAAGACAAACTATTGTTTTGGGCTATAGAACTGCATTAAAGACTGAGATCCCACAACTGATTTTTTATGTGTGTGTGTGTGTACACTTTTTTAAGTCCTGGTATAGAAACAGATGAATTGTGTCTGTCTCTGGCAAGTGCCATATGTTTACATCTGAGTTATAAAACACTTTAAAATAGGAGTTTATAATGGAAACACTGACACATCCTTAAATATGTTGATACTAATAGGCACCACCATAATAAATCCCATACAGGCTTTAAAAGATCTATCTGTTGTTCTGGAAGAGGATATACTGGCTTCTACCTGAAGTGAAGCTTGTCAATTCTGTTCTTCAAACTATTTGAATCTTCAGTAGCATCTAAGAAGCCTTGGATTATATCTAACACTTCAGATGGTGCCAGTATGTAACAAAATAATGTGTGTGATATCTAAAAGCTTTTCCAGTTCCAGTATAGGAACCACAGCCCTTTTCAGAACATGTAATTTTACCTGTGTATGTGTGATAGAGTGCATAAATGTATTCTAGCTTCTTTCCTATGTTTTATTTCCTGAAACAAATCCTAATATGGAGCAACTGTTCTAGTTTTTTTGTATACTGGGTGCAATCACCGAACTCCCCCTTTTGTTAAAATTCCTCCCAGGAGAAATTTACCTTCTTGTCATTAGCTTTATTCTAATAATTTTCTTACAGATTTTAATCGGCTTTTGACTTTCCTATAGATGACAGTAGAGACAGAAGCATGCTGTAGTATTTAGCATTAGCTATAACTAAAGGTTTTCACCCAAGCTCTTGTGAGCACTTTTGGAGGGGATCCTTCCCTGTTGCTAGCAAGAGGCCAGAGTGGCACAGCTGTGCAGCATCATGTGGTTGCTCAGCAGCATGAAGCTTGCCTGCCACAGTCAAGATGGCAAAGCAGATCTGTAGTCTGAGTGCAGTGATATGGTTTTGACTTCAGCTGTGGTCGTGGGGATAACATCTTCACTCTGGAAAGCAGTGCAAGCAGGGAACAGGGCTATTAAACACAGGAGTGCTGCTGTTCTGTTGGACATTGTTGGAGCCTTTCCTGGACCCGCTATCACAGTCTTCCCTTTCTCTTGAATGAAGTCTAGTGACAGCACATTTTTTCTGTGGTTGTTTTTTGTTGTTGTTGCCTTTCCTTGTTGTTCCCCATGGAACAAAATGTCCCCTGGTGCAGAGTCTCCCAGTGCCTGCCAGCAGCCTGCTGCAGCCTCCTGCCCCAAGTGAACCACATGGGATGAAACTATGTTGACCGTAGGGTGAAAAATTGTGAAGTATGTCTGAGGAGGCTCAAAGACAAGGCAGGGAGTGTTGCACGGTCACACTCTGGGGTCACACATTCACAGGGACGTGAAAAGAAAGCCAGGTTGCTTTGGGGTGAAATGCTCAACCAGCTGCTGCTGGGAAGATGCTGAAAAATCCCTGTGACAGAGAAAACGAGGTGACTCACACTGTTTGTGTCTTCTGAGCTGTGGTGTGACCAGTGGTTATTACAACTGGGGCACCAGAAAGCAGTCTGATAGAAGCAGAAAGCACAGCTTTCCCCTCTGCTGGAGGTGCAGTATCACACAGTTCCTTCTGTATCTTGAGCAAATTCCTCCTGCAAACCTCCCAGAAGCTTCCCAATGTCCAGTGTGCACCAGAAGGCTGAGAGGAGGTAAATGCCATGTTGGTTGACAGGCAGAGTAGGGAACAAAGCAACCTTCTTCAAGCCTCAGGCCAGAGACGTGAGTTGCAGGCTCGTACAGTACAGCACAGGGTGGGATGAACACAGCTCATGACGGTGGCAGCTTTGTCCTTTCAACAAGCCAGGCAGTAGCTCAGCTGCAGTATTTCCAGTTACAATTTCGCATCTATGTGCATGTGTAATTCCTTGGTGCAAGTATTAGGTGAGAGCACGTAGTCTGTGAAGTGACCTACACAGCCACTGCAAAGGCACCAGCTTCCTGTCAGTCTGCAGTTCATGAATGTGGATCTAATATGGCTACTTCTGCAAAAGCGCACCAGAACATTCAATTCAACATTCTGAAGCCTCATGATCTTATTTATCAGGTTTTTCTTCTGAAGACTCAGTTTTTCCTCTAACCTGCCTTCCTTCTGTATCTGTCCCAGAGAGACATGACTTTCTCAGGTTATGGTCTTATTCTTAAGTAAAACATCCCAAGGGAGACCCACAGCATGTGACTTGTGAGGCAAGAAAAAGTAAAACTTGTGCCACAAATTCAGTGTTTAAACTACATCAATGTTTAAACAAGGCTGTACTTTTGTGAATGGTGGAGTTTGCTTCAGTAAACTTCAGAAATGCAAATAATTATGAGAAACCTACTGTTTGTATCAGACTAATCACAAATACAGCAGTAGCTAAGTTACCTGAATAAATCACTCACTGTGAGCTGCTTTGTGGCTTCCTGTGATAATAATTCCTGAATTGAAGTTGTCAGGCAGGGGTGAATGTTTGTATTATGCTAGTATGTAAAGACCCCAGCATGGGCCTATGTCTCTTTGCATCACCTATGCTTCCAGCATAGGCATGGGAATTGGCACAGAAAGGATCCTTCCATTCAAAACTATATGGCACTTCTCTGGCAATTCCTTTTCTTCCCGAGTCTGGTATCTTTCCAAGAAAGGAGAATGGCTGCTGCTGTGCAGTATATTCTGGTTAATCTATCTATGTCTCCATTGCGTAGATAGTATCAGTGTGGTAACATACGAACCTCAGATATAAATTGCAGTAACATAATTTATGTAGTAGTTGGAAGGAAAATTGAGTTATAAGCTGGTAATACTTGTGGGATTGTTTACTATCTTCCACAGAGCAGAAGAAAATTGGAGGCATCAGGAGCAACAGGCTGTTTAGCTTTCTGACACAGCTGGATAAAAACAGCTTTAGCTGAATAGCATTGCCGTTAGCACTAGGTTTCTCATCTGTGCATTTTAGTTCCCCAACAGTGGGACAGTGGATGAGTTGAATCCTATTATTAACTTGTCTCAAAGTACCATGTAAAATTAATAAGCACAGAGAAAGAGTGCTTTCAGATCTTAAGAGAATTAAAGAGTGTCAGAGACAACATGGACATAAATGTGTAATGGGAAGTAAGCTGCATTCAGGGATTTCTATAATAAAGATAATGAAATCTTTAAATGCAAGAGGGTCAATGAGCTTTTGTTTTGATCTTATCTACTCTGTAGAAACTGTTCTAATGATGGATATAGTTACAAAACATTGGTATCCCATCATGTTTACAGCATGACTTGGGTAATATTGACAGGAACCACCTGTGCTGTAACCACATTCCCAGACTGCGCCCCTCTGAGGTCCATTGTTAAAATGCAGATTGGGAATTCAGTTTTAAACACAGCCTGGTCTTGGCAAAACTAAGTGTTTCTTTTAATGATGCTGTACTGACTAGCTGGTCTTCTAAACAGTTCCTGATGGGATCACATTAAAATCAGTTGCCTTCAATATGGCTTACTTAACTGAGGTAATTTCTTCAGCTCATCTTAACCAGTCTTTTGTCTCTTGTGTACCTTTCCAGAAAGATGAAGTTTAATCTCTTCTTAAATGATGATAAGTTGCGTGCTCCTCTTGGCTTGTACCAGAATTGACTGTCAGAATTAACTGCTGTTGAGCAGCCTTTTCCGAAAAAAATAGTAATGAAATGCTATGGTTTGCTCGGTAGGGACTTTTTAATTAGCAAAGAGTAATCATGTGTTTGGTGGTTGTTTTTTTTTTCCAGAGTAGCCCTCTGTAATCTACAGGACACAGCAGAATGCAACCAGCCAGCGCAGTGACCTGTTCAGGTTTAAGCTTTGGGAATTTCCCAGGTTTGAGTGCTTACAGGTGGCAGGAAGTTTGAGACATATGAAAAAAGCACCTCAGCATGACTCATAAAGAGATTGGCTGGAAAGGAAATTTTCCTTCATCATATGCTCTCTTGGCAGATTTCTTACAGGTAAAGCTGGTTATATTCAGTGGTAAATATGACATTGTAAACAAGAAACCTAAGGGGAGCTGAGGAACCTTGTCTGTGGTTAAAAATGTTTTAAAGTCCATTGTCCTGGAATATGTATTGTCATGTTTGTTTCAAAAGTTTTCTGGTTAAAGTCACGTGCAGAAGAGACTGTACCCAACTGTTATCCCCACAGGTACCTCTACTCTTTCCCAAAGAGCACTGCGAAGGTAGTGCTACAAGTCTCTCCTCAACAAGCAGAGGTTGGCTTTAGTGATACCTACTGAACCAGGTAGTGACAGAATGGAGGATGCATATGGCTTATTTCATACCTTTTTTGCTCAAGCATGTTCAGTTCTTAGGTGATATTTTAGGAGTACCTATTTTAAAATAGAGAACCATCAGCATGACATTCAGCTCATAAGAGTTTCCAGAATGGGACAGAGGTGTGTATCTGTCACTCACAGGTGTTATGCCCACTCCATACAACAGCCAAGGCTCTTTCAAGGAAAAGAGGTTGATTTCACCCAAGAGATTTCTCTCACAGCAGGAAGTCAACAAAGCCAGCTGCCAAGGTACCCAGGGCTGTCTGGCTGTAAGAATACGTAGGTATGCTTTGTTGCATTAATTCACAAATTATGTAAACTGTGCCCAGAAAGACAAAGCCAGCACAGGCTGCTGAAACTTGTATTAGGACTGCGGCAGTCTAACTGGCTTAATAAATCATTTTTGCATCAGAGCCACTGTTGAGTATAAGAGAATGAGTAACTCCTCTCTGACTCTGCTGACGTATATGTCTCCTGTTATTCCAGTCAGTCCTCCCCAAAATGCAAGCACCTCATCCACTGATGTTCTTTTAATATGGAGAGTGAGCAAAAATATTTAATTTATAGCTACCACAAATATACATTATAACTTTTCAGAATGTGTGATTGCAGCTTTTAAAGGCATATTTGCACTAGCTTTGTTTAGCTTGGATAACGAGTGAAGTCATGCTCTTCAGCACAGACTACACAAAGTAGTCTTGCTACATGCTTGCTCACATGATCACTTTAGTGCTTAGTTCAACAGAACAATGAGTAATTATTTCCACATAATAGTTCCTTTATTTCCATATATTTCTGTATGTTCAAGTGGGAAGGAAGAACCACTAAATTCACACTACAGTAAATGAGCTGAATACGACTCATACATATGTGTAGCACTGAAAGAGAATGATCTTCATACATGAAATCTGAGAGATTCACAGTCATTGTGGAGGCCACATCTGCAAAAACAGACCAAATGCAACAGTTAGAGTCACTGGAGAGCTAGCCAGCAATTTGGGGTGGGAAAAAAAGTCAGCAATGTGTATTATTCATCATTTGTCATTTGCAGTTGAGGAAATGGAATGCCCTCTGACACATCTGAAGAAGTTCATGATTTATTGGAAGTAGTGAAAGAAGTATAAAACCAAATAGTAATATAAACCCCTAGGGATGTCTTGCTACAGTCTTTTACATAGCATTAGAGCCACTGTAAATAGTTGGACTAAGATAAAAATCCTGGCAAATATTTGGCATGAAATGCTTGAGATATGAAACTATTCATTCTTTGAAGTCAAGAGATTTTAGTCTTGTCCAGCCTCATAATACTAAAACTGCTACCTTCATTTAAAAATCTTTCAAACTCTCTTTCACTGTACATCCATCCTCTTTTTACTGGAGATGCCCTGGATGATCAATAGCATTAGCTACAACACCTCAGCTTTGTGGACTTCTTGTCACAGCAGGAGAGCCCTATTAGTTCGTGGTGATCACAGCGGGCATTGTATGAGGTTTGCTTTTGACCTGTGACAATATTACCGTCATTCACTTTCAGTAGCCAGTACAAACAGAACCATTTTGTAGAAAGTGGCCAGATGGAACAAAATATTTGATAGCTTAAAAAAATAGTTATTACATATATGCAGTAGTCATTATGGAAATTTAGTGAGCACATTTGAGTAACTGTTTTCCAAATACTACCTATAAACTTAATTTCTGCATGCAAGCCTAAATGAGCAGCAGTGTAACTTCCTAAACTGGAAATCAGCAAATACTCCTGAGAGGCAGCATCACTTTAACAAATGATATGTATGCAGCCATTCATGCCCGGACTTGCTCCTACACAGCTTGACATTTGTGGCATGAACACTCACTGGTTTCTTCCTCCTGCTGCATTGCAGGTTACTTACTTTGTTTTGTAGACCAGGAATTCCATGCATTAGAGCATGGATGGAAATAAGAAGAAGATGGTATAGAGAAAACTAAACCAAGAATTCACCTGTCGTGGGTCTAAACACCAAAAAATACATGCTCTCAAAGTATGCTTGCTGTGGTCTTTTAAATAGCACTCAAGCCACTGTAAATAGTTGGGCTCAGACAAAAATAAATGGTGCTAGAGATGTAGTTTATGGATGTATGTTGTGCACCAAATCCAAAATTCATCTAAAGCATTGTGTTTCATCTTTTGACAGTGTTTTTCTTCTAAATTATCACAAACATGAATTTGTCTTGGAAATCATCAGCAATACACACACAAAAAAGCAGCAGTTCAGACTTTGTGCATAGTAAGTAGGGGAAAAATCTAAAGCTGGTAAGTTACCAGTGCAAGTTCAAGTCAGTTCAGTGATTTGAACTTCAATAAAGTGCACACAGCAAATAAGATGGAATAGTGCTGTGATATCCTAAGGCAGGAGAACAAGAACCACATGTCAGTGTCAGGTAGCTCCATGAAGTTATAAAATGGCTGTGTCAAACTGTCCAGGGTTAAACTCACTTTTGTGAGTTGAAGTGGCATCCTCTTGCACTTTAAACACAAAGTTCCTTTATTTTTTAAATGTCTCATTTTCATATGTGCAAGAACTTATCATTAATAATATTAGATTTTACCATCACACCTCTGTCATTGTATTTTTCCCTATACCAGGTAATTTTAGCATCCAGTTTCAAGAATGAAGGTGCACACTTCATCTGGCTTTAGACACAACAGTTCCAAATTCCTACATAAAACAGGGCTCTGAGTTCACACTCTGGCAGTTTGGCCATAGAAATCATCAGCCATTTAAGCAGAGTTCAAACACAGCTGCTTATAGCCGGGAGTAGACACAGCTGAAGATCAGGAATGCCTAGTGAGTTTTTCCCAAGTGTGCTGCAGGGCAGACACATCTGTGTTTTGCAGTGTGTGCAGCTGACTAGTCCAGACAGTTGATAAAATGTTCCTCAATGTCTGTTGCCATTCAAGTCTCTGGCACCCTTCACAAGTACCTCAGCACCTACTGACATCTCTTTCCTGTGAGTAGAGTATAAAGATTTGGCCTGTCTTGTCTATTCTCATTTTCTTTGATTATTTTTCTTCTCCAACTGATAGGTATTTGTGGTGCAGTGTGATGTCTTCCGAGCTGCACATCCCCTTTGGACAGTCTGTTACATGACCCATGTGAAGCTATGTTGTCTATTATATTCTTCATAGTCTCTCAGAAGTGAAGGTACCTCTCATTATGTGTTACTGTCAGCAGGCTAGCCCTTAGCCTTACTGCTAAAGGAGTTAATGTTTCTGAATCAGCCCAAACTTCCTCTTTCTTGCCCGGATGGTTTTTCTACTGATGAGCTGAAGGAGTTAGCAACTTCGATGCAGTTGCCCAAAGATTCCACTACCTTGGTCCCTTACAGGGCTATATGCCACATACATTGTCTTTCAGTTGCATGTATGCTAAAGATTTCCTAGCACAGAAAAGCACTAGAAGGATTCTGCAGAGACTGTAAGTGAATACATAGATGGAAGTGTAAAAGCAGGATTGAAAGCACTGGTTTAATCTTATTGAAATAAATATTTACAGCTTTTCTGACCTTTTCCTGTAGATCATGTCAAGCCCTTCATCAAGTTCAGTGTGATTTAAAATCTAGAGCAACACTCCCTTTAGGCTGTTGCATTAAAGTCCAGATGTGAGTGAATGTTCAGGCTCAGTCTGAAATTTTCCACCAGCCTCCAAATTCATAACCTGCAGGCAATTGCAAAAAGGTTGGCTGCACATGCCTATTCATTGATCCCAAGCAGGGACTCTGTAAGCAATGGCAGAGGGATGATGTAGTTTCCCCCTTACTGCTTTGAAATAAAGATAATTTACTAACATGGCAATTTTTTGAGAGCCTGCTTTTGGCACGTTTTATTCTAATCTTTAGTTTGCAGGTTATCTTCTTATTTACTCTACTGAAATATTGTCAACGTCTAGGCTAAAGAAATATTATTACCTAAAATTTATACTTCTGTTGCAACATCAAATATTCTGCAGCTGTTCTTAACTTAAGGCCATAGATCTCTTTCATGGTGATGTGCACAGAATCATTTAACAAGGGTGATGCAAATAGGACTTCGGGAAACCAGCTTTGACTTCGGTCAAGGGGGAAGGAGAGAATTTAGGATTATGTTTTGGAGGAACAGCTCATATTGCTGCAGGCCCAGGGACAGGAGTGAACATGTTTCAGCTACCTACCTGCTGTACTCCTTCTGGTTCATGCTAGCAGGGAAGGAGTCTCCTCCAGCCCAAACTGCAATTGCCCAGCCCTGGACACCTCTGAACTAGCAGCACTATTTGGCATTACTGTGTTGTTATTCATTTGTAGCCCCAGCTCCAACTCCATCCTTCATTTCTACACTGAAATTTCCCTGAGGCCCTACACAAGGCCATATCCTTACCCCAGCCTCAGAGGGTAGTCTTGCCTAGTCAGCAAGTGGCCTTCTCCCCCTGTGTTGTATTGCTAAAGCAACTTCTGAGGGACTGGAAGATAGAAATACTTTCTCTAGATGAATGCAGCCCTTCAGCTTGTTGTTGAAATTTTGTCAAAGTGCTCACATTTCTAGCACTCCAATTCTTGTGTCTACAGTGTCATTTATGGTCTAGACAGCCATGGTGCATGTTTCTCCATAATCAGCCAGCCTTGGGCCTGTCTCAGGCACCTTGGTTGTTTTGTGTAAGCCTGTGAAGCCTGCTCCTGCTCTTAAGTCATATCCAGGAGTGAGGCAAGCAGGGATGCATCCTGTACTCATTCCTTGCTTATGTGTATGCCATTAAAAGGAATGCAATAATGTAGTGTGTTTATTGTTGTTAATAATTTGCTGTAACAGGTTTAGATTTTTTTTTTAGCCTAATCACTTCTTTTTGTTAGGTGTAGAAACTCATGGTTGAGCATCTCTCCTTAAAAGGGAAGAAATACAGATGCTTGAGACAGCAAGACAGGAAAACAGTTAATGGATTCTACAAATGGCCATGCTGCTTAGTGATAACTATTCAACTCCCAATCTGTGACCCCAGTCCCACCACCCCTCTCTTGTGTGAAAGTTTCAGGAGTCTGAAGTTTGCATGTCGGTGTTGCCCCTTGGCTCCTCCTGTAACTTCATGGTTACTAGAAAATCACACTGATTCACCCTGCTGGTGCCTCTTGCACATCCTGTGTTTCTTCAGACTTCCCCATTCTCTTTCCTTCTCTTTCCACCTCCTCACACCCATTCAGAATTGCGCACACTATTCTGAGGTTTCAAACTGTGCTGTGCTAGGCCACCCTGCACCCTGGGATTTGTCTCCTTGCCCATGGTCATAAACCTTTGCTGGAGCTGGGCTTTCTCACTGAACACCTTACCTGAGCTATAAAGCTGTGTAGCAATAGAGGAAACTTTAAAAAATCTGGCACATTTTTAAACCTTTTGAATTTCATATGAGAATGAATCATAGAAAGAGTCATTTTCTTCTCATGCTGAATAGGGAACTGCATTAAAATTCGGGAGCAAAATGATTCCAAAAGCAACTTTGTTTGTTTCATGTTAAGACATCCACCCTAAGCTTTCTCAACTCCCCCTCTGCCTTTTTTCCTAATTTTGAGAAAAAAAACACAGTTTTACTCCCACATCCAAAGAATGAAATGAAACATGTTTTGGGGTCGAATTAAGCATTTTAAGCCATTGTGAATTCTCCCTTGCTAAAAAACAGATAAACTGCTTTAGGTTGGCTCATAACAAAAAAAGTGTTCTTGGTGTCACCAGCAAACTGAATGAATCTATTATTTACACAATGTCATGGTCTGAGCCCAGAGGGCAACTGAGCACCATGCAGCCATTCACTCAACCCTTCTCCCTCAGTGCTGGGAAGGAGAAAAATGAATCAAAAGGCTCAGGGATGGGAATAAGGACAGGGAGGCTTGGCTCACCCATTATGGTCACAGGCAAAGACAGGCTCATTAGGGGAAGAAAAACATGACTTTAATTCAAAACACTAACAATAACACTTAACAGACAGAATGGGACAGTGAGAAGTGTTACCATATCTTAAAAACACCTCCCACCACCCCTCCCTTCTTCCTAGGCTTAGTTTTGTTCCCAATATCTCTACCTTCTCTCCCAGTGGCACAGTGGCAAGGGATGGGGGGTGCAGTCAGTCCACCACTCCTTCCTCCAAGGTGGGGGGGAATCACTCTCCTGCATTCTTCCCCCTGCTCCACGTGGTGTCCCTCTCATGAGAGACAGTCCTCCACAAACTCTCCCCACCGTGAGTCCTCCCCACGGGATGCATTCTTCTCGAGATGCTCCGGTGTGGGTCACCTCCACGTGTGCAGTCCTCCCAGCACTGAACTGCAACAGCGGGGGCTGCTTCTTCCCACAGAGTCCCCAGTTCTCCACAGATCGCAGGTGAATCTCTGCTCCTCTGGTGATCTCCATGGGTGACAGGCGGGTCGACCCTGTCGTCTCACCATGGAATAGAGGGGAGCTGTCTGCTATGGCACATCTCCCCCACTTCCTCCTCTTTCCTTCCGCTGACCTTGGTGTTCACATATATGTCCTTCTTGTAATGCCACCTCACAAGTCCCAACTCCCTCTCAGGTTCCCCTTCTTAAATACGTTATCACAGAGGTGCAGCCACCATTATTAATTGGCTTGGCCTTGGGCAGAGGCAGGTCCAACTTGGAGCTGGGGGAGCTTTCAAGAAGCTTCTCACAGGAGACTACTGCTGTAGCTCCCTCCCCTGCTACCAAAAAGTCCTCCACACAAACACAGCACACAAAGCTTGAGGGAAAGGCCTACTTTGAGTCAAGGGCTGGAAAAGAAACTTGATGTTGCATTTGACTTTGCCAATCCTCAGAAAGGGAGGATGCTTGAGTCAGCTGATCAGTGATGTTCTCAAGTGCCCAGCCACATGTGGAAGAGGCACAATGTATGATGAGGTGGCTTAGGCAACAGGCCTGGTGTGGACAACAGTACTGAAGTGCCTTTTGCATCACTATCCATACGATCCACCACAGCAACCTCCATTTTCTCTGCCTGGGTGCAGGAGAGCCGTGAGTGTGGTGTTCTTCCCCGACTGTCATGATCATTACCTCATCAGTACTCTCAGCCCCACTAATTCTTGGAGCAAATGGCCCAAGGCAGCTCATCTGATCCAAGCCTACCATTTGACAGAGCACTGCATTTGGTTATTAGGCTGAAGCCTGCTGCTTTACTTTCCAAGTTTTATTAATTTCAGTGTATATTGCTGTTGGCTGTGCTTCTCAATAGCTGGTGTTTCTTGTGCTACAGATGGAAAATAGGCACATACAAGGAGCTGCCTTCAAATGCAAGCCTTGAGGGGTCTGAACTTGAGAACATTAGCGTACTCTTGTGTTGTGCCACCAAGTGTAGGCAGCAATTTAAAAGCATCTGCACCTCTGTTTACAGGGGCTGTGTTCAAGGACTTTCCTAAGTGATGTGAAACAAAGTAGATGTGGCAGAAAACTGCGCTGTTGAAGCAGCTTCTCAGCACTGATGTCCCCCACTGAGCAAGAGATCATCTAGGCCATTTAATTACCTTCATGGGCACTTGTGCTGATGCACAAGACTTTTCACTGCCAGCAAAGCAGGAGGAACACATTCAAGCTAATGCATTTGAGCATCCTAGGAAGGTGGGAGGTGGCTGGGTGGGATTCCTCCAGCTAAAGGGGGATCTGAGCTGCATGTTGTCAAAAAGAGCTTGAAATGTGTTGTAAGCTCACTGTAGCTTCACCAGAAGAAGTTGTGATTGTCCTACTGTTCCCAGCCTCTGGAGGAAGGGATTTCTTCCCCTGTTCCCATGGCAGGAGCATTTGGGGATGCTTCTTTTACCCTTCACTCCCCAGTTTTACTGGGGTGCTCACCTGAGCTGGGTCCTCAGCCATGCTGGCTGCTCTGGAGTGGCTTCTGCTTCCCCTGGCTCCTCACTCAGCAGCATCCCTGGAGAAGAGGATCAGTAATTGCCATGCTCACATTACACAGAGCTTTTAGGGTCTGTACAAATATCAGTTAACCCTTGTAGCATCTGAATGATGTTGTTAAGTGTGTATTTATTTACCTGAGGAAACCAAACTTATTCTCCTGACTCTTGGGAGATAAGGGAGGAAAACTGGTGGAGGGTAGCATGGTCAAGGGGTGACTCATTCCATCATCTTTGAGGAGGAAACGTGACAAATCAAGCCTTTCCCTACATGAGACTTCCCTTTCTTCTGACGGACAATAGGAGAAGAGAAACCCAATGTGCAGAAGCAAAGATGTAAACCAAGAGGAAACAGGAAATAAGGATGGAGTAAGACAGAGTGGCAGAAAGGACTAACTGCCACAAAGCTAAGATGTGACTGTGAAAACAAATCCACCAGATGACAGAGAGAGATACACTGACATCTCTGGGGTCATGGATTTACCTCAAGAGCCCTTCACTGTATAGCTCCACTCCTCTGACAACATCTTCTGTTGCACAGTGTTGTCTTCATGTTCAATATTTCTTGTTCAATGGACACTGCAGGTGAAGGCAGTTTATACTCCTTCCTTCCTATAAAGCTTCTACCTTCACAGCTTCTCTCTAGCCTTTCCTCACCTCTGCAACTTTTGTTTCTATGGCAGTTCTGGAAGACCTTCCCCCTCCTTTTGAAAAGGTATCTGTTAAAAACTTTACTTTTTCATTGGTAATGTGAAGGACTATCTCATGCCTTTTCTTGGGCCTGGACTTGGAGGTCGTCCCCATCCCCTGCCTTATCCCTGTGCTTTTGATGCACTCAGGGCCAAGACACACAGAGAGCTGGAGTGAAGTGAAGTTTCTGTCAGCTCTTCCAGAGGGCCTGCAATGTCTTTTACCTCCCCCTTGGCTGTGAGGAGTGACATGTGAGAATAATTTCCAGGGTTAGTGTGAGAGAAATAATTGAAAATAGGAACAAGGGGCCAGATTCAAAGCATCTGCTTGGGAATTCCTGTGTAGACCTTGCATTGTCTGGAAATCCAGGCATCCAACACAAGCAGGGTGGTTCAGAAGTCAAAACAGGACCTGTGCAATCACAATGGGAAGGGTAACACAGCTCCAAAGGGTAACTCCCAAATTCCCAATACCAGCTAGGCAGCAACCCAGAGTCAGTCAGCAGGAGACATGAGCTCAGATGTCTTCCTCCATTCTTGCTCCTCTCTGGAGCCTGAATCAGAGCTGTACCCTGGGTGCTCTCCATCCCCTCAGGACTCAGCATGTAGCAAACACCTTGGTGCTGGGTAAGCAGGCCTTGCTTCTTGGACGCTGTTTTTCACTGTGCCAGTGCTACCCTCAGATTTTATTGAGTTTGGGGGTTTGTTTTTTGTTTTGTTTTGTTGTTGTTGTTGTTGTTGTTGTTTTGTTGTTGTGGTTGTTTTGTTTTGTTTTGGGTTTGGTTTTTTTGTTGTTATTGTTGTTTGTTTGTTTTTTTTTTCCCAGGAGGGGAGTTCATGTGGGTTTTGTTTGTCTTGGTTCATTTTGTTTTTCTCCCCCCTCCTTCCCCGGCTTCAGGAAAATCATCATTTTGACTGGTGAGAGGGAAACTTTCAAAATGAATGGTGAGGGGTATCCCTACCTGGAGGACTCATCTGGGAAGGATAGCCCTGCAGGAGCTGCAGGGACCTGACTCCATGCCTTCAGGCTGAGAATGAAGTTGAACACAGGTTTCCCATTTCCTAGGCTAAGAGCTGACTTTATTTATTCATTTATATTTGCAGTTTTTTTTCACGTTTTATTGACTGCATACGTGAACACAAAATTTATTCTCTTAGGAATGCGTAAAAGAATTGGAAATGTTATAAGTATTGGTGAAAAGGTGCATATGACTGATTATTCTCATTTTTAAAACATGCAACTTGAAAATGTTTCTTCATCTGGGGAGAAAAATACTTTTTGGCTTTGGTGACCAATCACACAGTCCAACCAGTGAGCAAGCAGTAACTGTGGCACAGCATTCACAAGTAAGTACACAGTCTGCAAGATGTTCCCATGCATTATTCAGTGAATAATTCTAAATAATGAAAACACTGAAATCTGTGTGTAGATGTAATAGGAGAGACCAAATTAAATGCATTGTTCAATAGAAGTTGACCCAGCTCTAGTGAAGAACAGCAGCTGTTCAGAAAAGCTGTGGGTCTATGTAACATGAATTTACTATGTGCTAGCAACAGTAATCCAAGTCCAGCATTCTGTAGGGGATGGTAGGTATCATTCAAAACAATGAAGCAGTTGCCAGACTACATAAACTTCACCCAGAGGCTACAACTTCACTGCAAAGTCACCTTCTGAGTAATTTTCTTTTTCCTCATTGACTCCTCGGGAGCTGACCATAGTTGGCTGAGAACCAGCTGTGGTGCTGGGCACTAACCGCATGGCACCCATCTGGGGTTTGCAGCACATGGTGACCCCAGCCATGGCTGATGAGCTGTGGGTATTTGGGCTATCCCCCCACTTCACATTACATATGTGTTGAGACCTATGTGTGTAGATTAGCCTTGAATTAATGGCAACACACAGGTTATAATCTGCATTAATTCTTGCAGGCAAGATAGGTACTTATTTATATCAACTTGAGGATGTTACAGCTTTGCATGCATTTGGTGTTTTTATTCTGAGCTGTAGCACATATTATAGAGCAGAATGATAACTCTTTCTTCCCATAAGGTACCCATTACAGTAATCATATGGGTAAAAAAACCCGAACTGTTGAGATCAAAATAGCTTATGACCAACACCACCTTGGAATTTTATTTCCTATGTTATGCTCTAAAGAACAGTTAAAGCTCATAGCTGTTGCAGCAAATTTCCCTGTTGTTTTCAAAATGTTCCTACCTGATGCAAAGCAAAACCTTAGAGAAGTTACTGAAAGGCAGTAGGGAATAACAGTGGATTTATATTTAAACAAGAAAAACTAGACCATGGTAAAATGTTTTGCTAAGCCATAACTTGTCATAAAGCCAAACACAGGTAAGTAAATTGTAGTAAAAAGTTGCACATGCTTTTATTGATTTTTGATTGGATTTTTAATTCCGTCCATGCAGCCAATGTGTTGCTGGCTTGCAATCAAGACCTGACAGTGGGAGAAAGAACAGTAACAAGAAATTGAATCAGTCATTCATTTGAAAGTAAGCCAAAGCCAACAGTATGGAGAGAAAGGAAGGAACTTGTGAAAGATCTACTTACTGTTTTATTTCCAACATTCAGCTCCTTAGCTTTAATAGTGCTTAAAATACCAGTCACAAGTCATGGCTGTGAAGGAGAATACACAATGTTTTCCGATGACTGAGTGCTTTATTCTAAAAGCACCACAGGAGAAGAATGTCTTGGGGCTTCAGAAGGTTGGAAATGTTGTACAAGAAGTCAGAATAAAATTGATCTAAAAGATGCAGTAAATGGATTTACAAGTCTTATTGACTATCCTGCTGAGTTACTGCTTCCAAAAAGGTCTCAAGTCCAAGCCTGTACTAAAGGCTCTCCTTTCAGATATTCAGCCTGCACAATCTGCTTGCATTCAGCATTGATACACATTTTTATTTTTATTGGAAAAATACAAGAGGCAGGTTGATGAAGTTTTGTTTTTCTCAGGCTTTGGTGATCTGAAATTGTAAGTGTTTTGGAGTATCCAAGTCCTCTTTGTGCAAACCCTCAAACTTTTGGGATGTTGTTACGAAACATAAAACACACTTTATTTTACTAAGTCCTTATAGAGTTCCAAAGTACTGTGGCTGTATAGCTGTTAGGTTTTATTCAAAACACTTCAGAAATCTGGATCAGGTTGTGTTTTTCCTAGAACCACAAAGTTGGATGGGAAAGGCTAGATGATTTTGCCTTGCTGCCTCAAACCTCTTACTTTTTACTGCTGTGAAGGAGCATGGCTGTTATCTAAATGTGTGTTGTCACAGGCTGCAGTGCCATGCAGTCATCATGTGATCTTTACATCCATGCCTCTAAGAGGCATGTCAAAATGAAGAACTGGCCACCAAGTGCCATGATAAAGAAGGTATGTCTGTAAATTGTATTCTGATTTGGCATTACAGAGTGGGAATGACCTCCACCTTTAGAATTTGGTAGTGAAACTGTTCTGGCCAGTTTTACCTCATTTGAGGAGCTGTAGCTGTGGGAAGGGAGTTTGGATTATTTTGGAGGGAGAAAGGAGTATGAGGGGAACAGCCTGAGATTTTGGAAAGACCTATTCTTCTGCCTGTGATTGTAGGGCTCTAAGGCTATTGTTGTCTCAGGAATTTGGGCCAGAGCTCCCATGGCCAATTCTGGAGAGCTCTCAGCTGCTCTGCCACTAAAATTGAGGACAGCAGGTCCTCTTGGAAAATGTGGTACCATGAGCAGCTCTGGCAGTTGTTGTTGCTTGGAGCAGCCTGGGACTGAACAGAACTACAACAGCAATCTTCAAGAAAGCCACGGAAAACCAGAAAGGACCCACGAGTCCTCTAGAAAGGCACAGAAAAATATCTCATCCCTCTACCCCCGAAGTTTGTTTCCTAACCAAAAGCGTTGTTTTGCAACATCTCCCCATCAGGTTCCTCTTTGGAGGACATGTATAATTTTAAGTTTGAGAAAAAAAAAAAAAAAAAAAAAAAGACATTTTCAAGTTATTCCAGTTTATTTAGGGAAAATTACAAAGGCATGGTCTATCCTCTCTTTGTACTTTCAACACAAAGAAAGACTGGCAGAGTTCAAGGCTAAGCAGAATTTTACCTGCATTGGTGAAGGGCAGCCATTAAAGAAACTTTGAAGGTCATTCTGTCAGGGTTAATGACCATGGAAACGTGAGACTAGGCAGGGAATCCTTAATATCAACCCTCCAAAAGTCTACTTTCATTTTCAAGAGCATTTTTTTAATAAAATAGTCATCAAAACAAGGTGTATAAAGAACCGAGAAAAACCTGTTTTGTAAGGGCAAAAGTTGCAAAGAAAATATTTTTCCCATTTGTAACTGTATTCTATCTTCTAGTTTAAAGTAGTTATGATATATTGGAAAGAAGGAAAAACAGGAGTGAAACTTAAAAAAAATGCAACTTTCCACTTTTTTTTTGTTTTTTTTTTTTTTTAATTGAAGCAATCAAATCTTTTTTCTCTATTTTTCTCAGCACCATCCTTTTTCTCACCAGAAAAAATACCACTGTCAGATTTGGAACAGGCTGTCCTCCTTCCTAAGGGCATTCCTTCAATGCATCTCTAGCTTTGAATATATCTGTGCCAGCTCTGACCAATTTAAATCAGATTGGTTGAAACAAGCAGAGCAATTGCAAAAACTGGGAGCTCTAACCAGGTTAGCAGTGAGACTCACCATTTACCCAAGATCTTGGTCAGGCTTTCTGCCTGTGTTGAGCCTCATGTTGCTGTAACCTCCTGCTGGCTATACCCAAGTCAAACTACTGTCAAACTGGCTTGCCCACAGATGCCTATATGAGCAACCAGTCTCACCACTGATTGTGACAGTAACATCTCCACAGTGCTGGCACACTTCTAAGGTAGGATTTTTCCATCACCACAATCCAGGCTTGCAGTTTCAAAGGGGAAATCTGCAAAGCAGTTATTGCAGAGTACTAGTTTCCAAAGATTTGTTATCAGCAGTGTAGGAACAGCAGCTTGAGTAAGTTTAGATGAAGATTAGAAAAATATTTCCTGCCTGTGAAACTAGAATAATATGCCAAGAACGTGTGTGAAGCCCATAATTTGGTGCTTTTCAGTTCCAAATTAAGAAACAGCCCCTGTGGTGTCAGGGAAGGATGTGACTGCTCTAAGTGATTTATCTTCATCTCTGTTTTTAAAATCTATATTGTGTTTATTAGATACCTGTTTACTGACACACTGGAGTTAATGTAACTCTATATGTGAATAGATTGGGAAGGCATGTTTCTTAATGCAAGCACACCTTGTTTTTTGAATGATGTACTAGGATCGTCCTTGCGTGATGGATCATGTGAGGGGAAAGGCTGGTAGCAGACATCTTCAGCCAAGAAGTGTTAGAACCTTCACTTCCCATCTCTTCCTCCTCTGCAACTGCACGAGCCCCGTATGTTGCCAGTACTGCGCTCACTTTCCATGTGTGTCTGAAACTGGGGAATTAGAAAGAAGTTACAGTCTCACACTGGAAACACCAACACACTGATGAGGGCGAGGGCAGGGGAAAGGGGCAATAGACAGGGAAGAAAAGGAGAAATTAAATCCCCCCTGGCGCCAATGTAAATCTCTGCCTGGAATACAGTTCCAGTACAAAGTTCTTGCAAAGTAATTTTGGGCATGCAGATAGACCACGTCAGCTGTTTCTCGATTAGAGACTGTGAGCATGCTCTTGCCCATGGTGTATGTGGAGCAACTCTCTCCCTGAGGAGGGAGAGAGACACTGGTGTACATCTGTCCTGGAGTAAAAGCATCCCCATGGGTGGCTACCCAGAGCTGCCAACAGCATCCTGTTTGTTCACATCTCAGCTTAGCCTGTGGTAAGCTTATTTAAGACTTAAATATCAGCTTTCTCTTTCTAAAGGAGAGAGGATTTCCTGGCATGTTTTAATCTGGAATTTATTTATAGTATTTGTAGTATTTACATTTGAATTCAGTAAAAGTTATCAACACTCACAATGAAAAACTCAGTAGCTCTACAGCAGCATCACAGACAATGCCAACAGGGCCTTCGGTATCACTTGATATGATTAATAGGAAATTCTCTCTTCCTGCAATATATCACTACAGTGTTTAACAGCTTTTTCTCAATGGATGCTGAAGGTGAGCATAGGTATTTTACACTAGCAGACAATTCATTATTCCAGGCACAAAATCCTCTGCTACATACCACAATACACCATCATTCAAATCAGCCACACACAGCAGGAGAAAAATATCCAGAGGAAATATACTTTTTTCCTCTTTCCTTCTGCAACGTGTTTTTGGTTTGTTTTTTCTTTTTCCAAGCACTGTAATTACAAGCAGTCAGGTAGTTTGGGTATTGAAGCATATGAGATATAGGGGTGTCCTCTCTATTTTATTTTGTACACAAGTACTCTGTAATTACAATACCAGCATGGGCTCTAGTCAACCTTGCTCCAAAATAGCCTTTTTTTATGGTGCATTTTTTTCAGGTTTTCATGCTAAAAATGTATCAATGGGTAAAGTTTTTATATAAATTTTTCTGTAAGTTTTTACTTTCAGAATTGTGTTTTGGCTGGTATCAGTTCCTTACATTTTGTGTTTTAACATAGCTACGCAGGTGGTTTTTGTTAGTTTTTGTTTTCTATGCCATTATCTTTTATTTCAGTCATAATACCATGGGAGTACATTCTTCTATTTTTCTGTAGTATTTTCAGTGGTACATGTAATGGAAAACACAGCGCATTTCATGTCCTTTTTGTCAGGATATTTGTTGTGCCCGTGTACATGTGGATAAGGAGATAATATATACATTTTAGTGGTTAATTATAGACTAAACTTTCATCTGATAGAAATCTAATCTACTCTATGAAGATAGCTATTGCATAACAGAAGAAAATAATACAAGCACTGGACAAAGAATGTTAAACAATTAAACCTTGAATGCACAAATCTCATTACTGGATTCCTTTTGTGTCAGACCTGTTATATTCCCCTCTGCTGTGGATTATTGGGGTTCCCACTGACCCAGCTATCGCATAATTATGATAAACAGGACATGCATGACACTAACTACAAGGGCCCAGAAAGGAAATGACAGCATCATGACCATTTGTCACATAAACGAAGACTTACTCCAAGGTCATGGATGTATGTCCCAGGAATGGCTGATGTTGCTGTGGGACTCAGAGAAGCCCGTCCAGTGCCTAGGAAGATCGGTCTGTCTTGCAATAGCAGGTCACAAGAGCTGGAATTCAGGTGCAGAGGAATGACTCGATTGGCATTAGCAGGCGGAGAGCATGGCCTTCCAGCAGGGAGCCGCTCAGCTGATTGGTCCCCTGCCATAGGGCATGGCAGACACCAGGAACCCCCTGTTCTAGGTACCTGCCGTACACTTGGATCTCTGGGTCCAGACCTCAGACTTGAAACAACATCTGGAAGAAACATAACAGTCTATGTTACTCAGAGAAGGAGACAAGACAGCCCAAAAGCCCTCCTGCTCTTACAGTGTATGACAATTTGCTCTTTGATTTTTTCATGTTAGGCTTTGAGACACATCAGAGCAAGAAAGAAGTAATGAAACAGTGCTGGCAAGAGTGCTGATACTGACATGTTTTGCAACAGCATTCCCTTGTAAACTAATGAAGACCTCACTTGGCACCTCAGGGTACTTGGCAGGAGGCATGCTACTGTGTACAGTCATACAGCTATATCTCATGACACCAAGTCCCCAACTTGGGTGTCTACCAACGCCATGACAGCAATCATGCAGAAGGTGGGTCACCAGGGAGATGGGCTTCTTGCCTGGAGCCCACTTTGCTGGCTTGTTCAGCAAAGAGACAGACAGTGTGCACCCACCACCATCATCTGGGAGGGAGAAACTGGTCCTGGAGGGAAGACCTGACTCTCATCAGCCCGAGGTACAGCTAGTATGGCTGTGCCTGTCTGGGTAGATACAGGTGCCAAAGGACCTCCAGCTCTTTCCAGCCTAGCTTTCACACATGATGAAGGTGTGTGTGCGGTATCACTGAATGAATGCCCGTGGATCCCAGCAGACATCAGGAAATGTCCGTATCTCTGGGGCACTCAGGCTGAACATCAGTCCATGTCTGCAAAGGCCTCATAGACCAACAAATATGAGCCTCTGCAGCCTCCATTTGATCGGATTCCTGTATGTCCACATTGCCCAAAGCCTCTATGAGAGGTGTTGTGATGTGATATTGACATGAGATCCCTTCCTGTAAGCACAGAAAGAGTAGATGCCAATAGCTTAGGTACTCTGCCTTGGGTACAGGCACCACTAGGGATGCAGCTGATGGCAAACCCCGATGCAGCTCTTGGTCTGAGGGTCCATGCATCAAGAGACACTGCCAGGTAGTGAGAGCCCAGGTGCTACAAGCAACGATGATACAAGATGGTGCAGCTGGTGCAGGTGGGACTTTCCTGTGTTTTCTTGCTGACAGTGCCCTGTCCTTCCAGTGCTGTAGGGCTCTGCCTTGTCCCTCATGGGACATGTCTGAAGTATACAATATCATCAAGAAAACCATATGTGCAGAAGAAGGCCCTAAGTGGGCTGATCCTGGACTCAATTTTACAGCATCTGTAAAAGTTTCCAGATGTCAATCTTTCTCACTTTCACCTTTACTTTACCATTTCAAGGAACTCCATTTCTCCCTCTTCCTGCTCTGCTCTGAGCAGCCAGGATTATCTACTGACCTGGGAGGAGAAATGGTGACCTTGGTAAGCGAGATCCTAACCTCACCTTTTCCAGGGTTACTTCATTCCTAGTGGACTCATAACTGTTTGGGAACTTAACTTCCCAGAAGCTGAATGTGGCTTAATGTCTTCAGTGGCAGACATTCTTCTGTTGTTTTTTAAAAAAATACATATTTGAAATATAAATTTTAGGAGGCAGAGAGGCTCGGCATAGATTTTTGGCATTTTTCTTTCTGTTGTGTATGAGAAAGATGTTTTTTCCTGAGATCTGGTCTATGCTAAATGGTTTCTGTGAGATTGCTTATGGACCTTGATTACACAGTAAAAATATAAATTCCAAGCTGTGGTAATAGCCATCAGTTTGGTGACAAAAGTCTGCTTGGGTGGGGGATATGAGAAGGAATGGAATGCATGTTAATGCAGCAAGAGGTAAGGGAGCTGTGTGCTGGTGGAAAGGCTGCAAACAGGAATGAAAAGGAGTGTAAAAATGCAGTCAGCCACCTAGGCTTCCTACTGCTATTTTTGTGAATACATTCTTTGTCCAAATGAGGAATGAGAAATTACAATGGGCCGTGTGGTGGCTGCTGGAGGTGTAGGAAGCATTGCTGGCACTGAAGGGGATGAGAGGATCTCAGAAGAAGGACCAGATGACATTTCAATGGAATTAACAGATGTGGTGTGGGATTTGCTGCTGCATACATGGGGTCACTCACTCACTAGGGAACAAATATTTCTGCTATAAGGCTGCTGGCTGACAGCAAAAGAAAGTCCTGAGACCCTCTGCTGAGCATAAGGTAGCTGTAAATATAATGGATCTGTTAAAAAAAATTGCAATCCTAAGTGGTGTCATTAGAGTTAGGGAAATATTTTGTACGTGCCAGAAGGTGCAATGGTGAAGAAATCCCATCTGGAAATGTGTATATAGGTCTAGTCTCCTGTCTTTAGTAAAGGTGCTCAGATGGGAGTCAGCCAGAGGAAGGCTCCTAGGACTGCCACAGCAATGGTAGCCTGCCTAGGTGACGGGATCCCAGCTTCTTGCCTTCATGGATAATAACTACCACTGAAAAAAACTGAGTGAGAAATTAGCAGCAAATTTTTTTTGACCATTGGAGTGAGGTGCTTTAACATATACTTGTACTGTTGGGGACATAAACCTGTTTTTACATTTTGCTCAACCTGTTTATGAAACAATAAATTTTGATGTGTTTGCCTGGAGCATCAGGGTCTGTCCTTCATGTTCCTTCCAGCCTTGTTTTCCATGGGAACTGGATTCCTAGGAGACTTTAATTTAAGTAATGCTTAGAGCAGATCTGGCTTGGGGACAGCTTCCTTAAAGGTGTAAGTCAGAATCTTAAGAGCTGTTCCTAGAAAAAGTGGAATAAATGTTCAACTCATACCATAAGAGGCAATCCCTTACTTAATGCAAGACTGTCAATCATCAATCACATTTGTTAAGAATCTAACAAGAACTATTTTATCAAAGAGGAAAATGTATATTTTTATCAACATTTGCAGAAAAAAAAAGCCTCCAAAACTCGTAATGTTGTGCAACTGTGAGTTGACATGCAGCTCCCTTCCAGCGCTGCCAGAGTCTGGCTGCAGCAGGCTGGGTATCACAAGTAACTTCATGGTAATGTATTTAATCTGAGCCATATCTAGAGAGATGGCAGTTACTGTTTTGGATGTGGTAGCCCTTGTCACGGTGAATCACTCATTCAAGGCAGTGAGAGGGGGTTACTGTGGGGATGATGAAGGGACAAGACTGAGCCTGTAGAGGAGAGAGTGGTGTACATCGCCTGGTTAGGCGTGTGCAAGCACACAGCGTGAGTCAGAAGAGAGAGGAATCATTTGGGAATCCTCTTGAAAAGCCCACCTGCAACTCAGCTAGGATAAGTGGCCAAGATGGTTTATACCTCCAAAGTGTGTTTCCCAAAGCACAGGAATTTTCCCTTTTCATGCTTTGGCTTTCCAGGGTCCAAATCTGGCTCAGACCTTTAGTATGGTGACCTGGAAACACCATCCCTCTTGAATATTTATAAGAGAAATGGACTGATATTTCAACCTACTTATCTCGACCATATAGATAAAATTGTGCCAGAGCATTCAAAGCCTTGGTAACAGCCTCAGGAAATGCATCAATGTGCTGGAAGACCCCCTGCATTTTTTTAAAGGGTAAAGTGTCTCCTCTTCTCTCATCAGCACAAAATATTTTGGAAAATTTTGAAAAAGAATGTTCTTCTGTAGCATTTGCATGCTTGCCTTCTCAATGGACTTGTATGGTATTTAAATGAAATACCAGTCAGCACATGCAGTCCTGCAAGAAACAGTGATTTCTCCTGAAAATTTAGAAATGGCTTGCCCTTAGGCTGTTGTAAATGGTTAAAAGCTTTGTCTTATTGCAGTCATTCTTCTGGAAGAGAGGAGTGGTAGCTGCGGTGTGATGTTTCCCATCACACATGAAAAATAAATATTTCTTATTGTGTGCACTGGGGTAAGCTCAGTGTCCTGCAGTGCTGGCAAATAAAATACTGTTCAGAGTTGAGCTGAACCTCAAAAACTTCAGAATTGCCCCAGAAAAAGTTCAGTTTGTTAAGGAAAGCTCTCCAAGGCTTCTCTGGGAATTCTAAGCCCATACCTCCTGCTGCCCAGGGAGGACACAGAGAACTCCCTCCTCCCCCTTATCCAGCAGGCATCTATCATGCAGAGTACATTTTGGCTGCTCCTGCCTCTCTCATGGCTTGAGTTTGGGGTGCTGCAAGACCCTCTCTCACAGGTGAAGCACTGCAGGTTGGGTATGTCCCTTGGAAAGGCATCGTCTCCAGCATTTTTGGGCTCTGATTTGGGAAGAAAACATATTCTCTATGAAAAAGCTTTATTAATTAATTCAGGGAAGTCCTACAACCTTTGTTACCAAAGTGGTCAGGTCAGATGACCATAGTTGCCCTTTGAAGTGAGAAACCTTAACAAAATAGATGCAGGCCTCTCAGCAGGGTGGGCTCTCAGCAGGATGGGCTCTTGAGATAAGGGAGGAGCTGCAACTACTGAGTCCCAAGATAAGTAAGGGAAATTCAAAGAATGCTAAATTGACATGCTGAAGAGACCTAACTGGGTGAAAAGTCACGAGAGGAAGAAGAGGAATCTTCAATCTTCATCCTGAAGACCCCTGCCCAAGACCATCAGGGGACATTGCACAGGCGCAACGGGGAGGGACTTGGGGCGGGATTTATGATAATGATTTCTCAAAACTAATTGTAATATCTCTCCCTATTCTTGGGATTATCATGAATATGTAAACACTTACACTATAGAAAGGAGCTGCTTTTTGCTCCAAAGTGTGCACGTTTGTGGAGGAGCGATCCCCCGTGCACCCAGCGCTGAATAAACATACCTTCTTTATAACCTTACTGGTTATAAAGTCGTGACTCCGCACGTCACCTTATCTGCCCTTACATGATGCATTTAGTTTATATATATGGTGGGATATGCAGTATAAAGAACTATAACCACATACATAATGAACAACAACATAAAGAACTATAACCAAGTACCTTGGGGTGTGGACTTGCAGGGTCCCTGAGAGGGACTCCCTGTTAGAGATGTGACCGCTTGAGCAGACCAGCTCCACTAAACTCAAACCAAAACTCTGCTCCATCATGTTACTTCATGAATAAAGGACTGTCGATGCTTAATGACCCTCCATTGCCAACTCAGTGTCACTGCTTGCCAGAATTGTCATCCACAAGGAGATAGAGACAGAAAGGAGGCAGGCAAACCTCATAGTTAACATCAGGTTTTCACACCGCTGTAAACACAAGAATCAAATGGAGTTAGTATATAGACAGAGTCCCTAATTTAGTAGAGGCAAACGCTCATTTTCTATGAGAAAATTCTCATGGAAATCAACCAATTCTCATATCCCTTGTCTAGCATTGAAACTATTACTTTTTGGTGCTGCTCTGATGATTGCATCTGGCAAAGCACTCCGGAACTGCAGAGATGATAACTTTCCCACTGAGCTTTTTCCAACTACCAGATAGAATACATAGAATTACACCGTGTAACTACAGAATTTCATGGGACTGTTAAAATATGTAGAAAGGAGATTATTCTTCATGAAAGTTACCAGATTTTGGAATTATTTCTTTGTGTTCCTACTGACCTCAGCCCTATTACTTACATGTAACTTTTCCGTACAGAGGCAGGTATTAGGGCCTTTCAGAGGCCCATAGCTGCGGTCTGCCATAAGGCTCCTGAACTAAACGCAGTGGTCTCGACTTACTATAGGATGAGCTCTATTTGTCCACCTTTGGGTAACTCTGGTGGAAAAAAAGAGGCACTTTTCACAGCCTAAAAATAGGATAGCATCAAATTTAATATAATAAAGCTTTGCACTGTATAGCTAAATATATGCATAGTCATTCATTAATAAACCCTAATAAGTTGTGAAGAAATAATATTCCCATTTTATAGATGAAGAAACTTAAGAAATGGAGTTTAGAATAACATTTAGAAAAGGAAGGGGTTCCTAGCTCTTCTTTAATAGATTATTCTTCAAAATAAAGGAGAGTGTCTGGGCCTCAGACCACCTATTAGGAGAGAGAAGCCCAGAGCATAACACCTTGGAAGTTTACACAAAATAAGAAAGTGCCAACAGTGTTGCTCAAGCCCATCTCTGTTTCATGTGGTTTAGAAAAGCTTTATTTGTCTTCAAAGGTCTTATAGTTTGCTCTCTCATTTCTCACTAATGAGCCCTTCAGAAATGTAAAATACTTCCATAGGGAATCTACTTCAGGAAATCTCTCTTCTTCCCAAGCTGGCTGCTTGCACCAGTGGAGGCAGAAACCACCTACAGCACTGTGGGCACAGGTTTGGCTACTGATGACTCCACCACAGATGTACCCTAAAATAGTGGTTGACCATGCATCATTGTAGTGATTTTAAATGTATGCAGTAGCAAACTCCACTGTCACGGTGGAGGGCAGGGGGAAGGACTGGAGTCAGGCAGGGCTCCCAGCTCATCTTTGGCATGTGGTGATTCCTGCAATGTGTCAGTATTGGTTATTGCCCCCTTCCCATGCATGTGTGGTTGGTGGAGATCACTGGGATCCTGGGTGGAGACCTTTGCTCCCTCCCAGCAGTTCCCTGAGCCTATGGTCAGCTGTTGGTGACAGGCTTACCATGCCCACTGTTTCTTATCCTCAAAATACACTTGTTTTTCTCCAGATTGTTAATGACCTCTTGAATAGCTCCCCTGCCTCCAGAAAAGGCAATCTGGGGTAATTTCTGGAACCTACTTCCAGTCCTGATTTTCCCCTGTTTTTTTTTTTTTTCCCCTTGATCTTCTACTCCAAAACAGGTATTTTCACCCAGGATGTCACCACTCTCTTGCGCTGTTTTCCTCTATGTTTTGTCTTATCTGGCAGTACATCAAGCTGCATACTGCAGAATGCAGTGATACAGAAAGGAGCAGGAGCCTGAAATTTGTCTTGGTGAGTTGAAGCAGACTCCTCCTGCTGCCTCTGTGCAAGCTCAGGGACTGGGGAGAAAATTCAAGAGCACATACAGAAAAGGATCATGTAAAAATAAAGCTGGAAAGATATAAGGAAAAATGTATATATAAAAAGCTCAGCACACCTTCTAACATGATAGTGGGAAGATATTTAATATCAGCAAACTATCAAAGCAAGCTGAGGTTTGAGAGTCTGTGGTTGTGCTACTTGTCTCTGTATTCTTGTCCAACCTTCAAACACTGTTCACTGTGTTCACAGCACAAGTAATAATCAGACCAGGCAAAATCAGTAAACTCACACAATAGCTCAGTGTAGTGACTGGTGTTACGTCATTCAGGACATGACTATGTACTCAATTGGTAGGGGAGAGATAAGGGCTGACTTTTCTAAGCTGTGATGCATATGCACATATGTGGATCGCAATGGAGTAAGGAGGTGTGCAACTGGGTGCACAGAGCCTCCAGACATGTGACAAAGTCCTGCTGCCTCCATGCCCGCTGTCTACATCTCCCCCATCCATGGAACCACATGTGCAGATTTTGCCTTCTGCCTATTCCTATGAAGTTCTATGAGAGATCACCAGTTAAAACCCGGAAAATGCAAAAATATTAATGAGAGGAACTGAAACAGTCCATTTTCAGTATTTCAACTTCCCCAGAATCACAGCACAGAGGGATGCCCATGTTGAAATGCTCCTCCTAATGTAAACAAGGTGCAAAGGCTGTGCTCAGTGATGTTTCCACTTTCCTTCTGAAGACCTAGAGATACTGTATCAGCCCCTCTTCCTGGTGAAGTTAATGAGCCCTGGTTAACTTAAACTCTAGAGCAGATGCAGAAAAGCAGGTTTGGCTTGGTTTTGTATCCAGATATGGTTCCATCACTTGCCTGAACAAAAGTGCAGGACTTGAGAGACTACCTTGGTTCTTTCTTCACCTTTTTTTGGAGCATTCCAGGTTTTGCTTTCATCCTCCCATGCCCATGAAAATCAAACTTAAACACATCAAAGCAGGCACTAACAAATGAAAAGGAAGAGCACGCACTTTCATATGCAATTATATGCCTTGTACATGAAGCGTTTGCTTCCCAATACAATTTTAAAACCATGGAAGTTTGCCAAATTCCACTGTATACTGAAATATTTTCTGGAACTGGAGAAGTAATTAGAATTTTTTGAATTAGAATTTTTTGACTAGCCATCAGTGTGGATACATAAATCTCAGGAAAGGTATAATTTATTTGTCTGTATAAATTTTTCTAGTATTATAATTAAATCTGTTCTGATAACATAAATTCATAGGCACATAGGACTGAAAGGTACTTCTGTCATCACATCCAGTTCTTTACTTTTGAAGGCAACTCTATCATATAATGCCTGCTGCAAACTGCCCTAAAGATAGCTTAATGCTCTGTTTTCTTCTTTTTTTTCTTTTCCCTGTGTTGTTGGAGACATAGGCTGTGGACTCACAGTTTGATAACAAGGCTTCACAAAAAATGAAATTGGGCTAGATTTGTTAAACACCTAAGTCTTGCAGCTAAGTTGAGGTGATCTACTAATGATGCAATGAAATGCTACCTAGGCAATCATTGTTCTTAAAACAAGAGCAGTCTAAGGTTCTACTACTGAGAAATACAGGCCCGCTAAAAGTGTGGTGCTTATGTACAGGTCCTAAATCATGGAGCTTCTCTAACTGAGAGCACTATAAAGATAATGTACAGAGCGAGTCCTTGGATATGTGATTTGATAAAAGTTGAAAGTATTGCACTATGTTTATGTAGTGTATTCATGTAACCCTCAAAGCTTACGCTGCTCTATAGGAAAGCTTAGCAGCTTTACTATCATGACAAATGGTGCAACTGCATTTTTCTGATATATTTGGCTCTGCTAATATGACATTAAAAAATCCTTTAGATGGTGTTTGCAATAGTTAATACTTTTCACTGGCATGGAAATAATTTTTATCCTAATTATTATTTAAGATTTTCACCAAACACTATTGGCTGGGCGCTATTTGTAAGGGCTGGCCTCAGTTCTTGAGGTTTCCTTCCTTCATTAATAGAGAGAAATGGGTTTCTCCAGACATTGTTCAGAGTGTGCAGTTGTGCTCCCTGTTGTCATAACCCCTCACGGGAGCCTTTCTGTGTCCAAACACAGTCACACTGGCTTCATGACTACCCATCAGCAGTGGTGACCATGATCAACATGCTTCCTCCTGGAAGGTGTATGCTCTGGTGTTTGGTGTGATAGAAAGACTGAGCCTGAGCCCAGAAGACAGAAACTTTCTCACTGCTTACAGAGCTGCAGGACCAAACTCTACATCCTGCTGTTGATTACTTGCAGCATACAAGCTTTTTCATTAGCTGAGCAACAGTATGACAGTGGTGAAATCCTTGTTCACTTGAGAAACACACAGAAGCACCTACCTATCTTTTAGAGGAAGCACCCTCACTGAGCATACAAGCTTACATAAAAAGCCATAAAAGAGTGAAGGAAATTTCCAAAAAGCCATGTCTATAAAGTAGCCCTACTACCAAAGCACACCTACTCCTATCTGTTGCAGCCCCACACCCTCACGGGCATTTGGGATTCCGTAAAGTGTACCCAAATGGTCATTCGATCTCATTTCTGCTGCCCACACTGTATTAACCTGTATTTGTCCATATTGCAGACAAACCAGGGTTTTGCTAAGAATGTGTGAAAGGGTGCCAAGGCTGACATGAGAAGGGAGCTAGGCAGCTCAGCTCTTTTCTTCTTCCCTCTTACTTTTTTCTCATCCAGAGCACTCCAGACTCTGTATTTACTCATGGGGAAAGGTGGGAACTGAAGCTGATGAGAGTCATGGTGGGTGCTTGCAGAACTCTGAGCTCTATGGACTTGTTGTCCAGGGCGGACTAGCCAGATCCAACACCTGCAAACAAAAAAGTTAGTACTGAATGTGTTATCCTCTTTACTGGGTTCACAGAAAATCTAGAAAATACTAAAATTACCACAAAATACATGAAGGTCATGGTTCACAGAGCAGGCTTGGCCTCTCACTTTTGGATTTGTACTGGAAATGGAAAATAATAAATCTGGTTTTGTGGGTCATTTAATATGCTAAGTAGGTGGTAGCTGGAAAATGAGAGACAGGTAAAAAAAACCCCTTTTCTATTTACTGAAATATGTAGATCTGTCTCCATCCAAGAAAAAAAAAAAAAGATAGATGTTCACATGCAACTCCAGGGGCTTATTAATTAGGGGCTAGAGGAAGGGAAATATGTAAAAGTTCAGTATCTTAATGTTTGAAGGTACCAAAATTTCTCTTGGGTCTTTAGTGACTACTGCTCAGCTCTTTATCTTCTGGAAGTTCAGTAAAATATCTTATTAAATTCCAGACCTGATATGTATTGCAGCGCAGAAGCAGCTGGTAATTTTGAAGGAATATTTGTGTTAACTGCTGTGTTCTGTGGAGACTTAATATAAAGAAATGTATTCAGGAACTCAGTTCGCTATATTGGCAATGGGAATTGGGAGTGTCACTGAAAGGAGCTGCCTCTTATTCATTTCTCAGGTTTAATTTTATTAACAGATGCAAATGATTTGTTAAACAAATATAAAACAAAAAGAAAAGGAGAATGAACTCTGTGTCATCACTGGGCTCTTTGGTCTAAACATCCCACTAAAAATAATGAAAAAACCCTGGCACCAGGTGCATTTTATCTTGGATTTACACTACATTGTAATGAAAGGCCTTGGAAGGAAATGGCTAAAAAAAACCACCTTAAAGCTTCAGCATTTTCATGTCAGTCACACACTTCCTTGAAAGCCAGGTCCCTGTTTAAGGTCTTGGAGAGAAAAAAGAGCTATGTGTTATTAGGCAGAATCCCTTTTATACACAGGGAATTGGATCAATTTGACCCTGATTTTCTCTCTCCATTTTATTGTCCCACTACTTCAAACAGCTGGCCCTTGGCATTATCTTAAGGAAGCGGCTTGACTGAACTGTAGGTCTGGCACTTGTCAGTTGTGGATAACATTGGCTTCAGTCAGTCATGTTCACACATAAATGAGCCATGACAGAGATAGACTGGTGAATAGGAAAAGCAGTTTTACTGCGGGTAACCTTCTTGTGTAAATGCAACAAATAATAAAGTCTGCTCCTCAGGAAAACAGCCTTAAATGCGTAATGGAGTGATATATTATCTCTTTTGCTAGCAGGAATTGTCTGTTTCGAAATGGGCACCTTGTGGGGAGAAACAACTAAAGGGTTACAATTATAAACACTGCTTCTGTGCCGTAATGTGAGATAACAAATGAGGCTCTCACTCATGAACAGAAGACGTTGCTGCGTACAGAGAATTGTAGTGGCATCATTGTGACATCAATTCTTCCTTAGAGAAAGGTGACGCACATCTTGAATAAAATGGCAGAAATAGAAATCCCCTCCCTTTTCTCTCTTTGGGTTTTTCTTTCTTTCAGCTTGTCTAGAAATCAGGACTCTCAAAAAAAATCTTCCTTTCAAGCCAGAGTGGAAAGCACAGTTCAAGTGCAGAGCCCTTTAACTGGAAAAAATTAAAACCAATATAAGCTCATTTCTATCCATGTGATGTCACTACAACTCTGCTGTGTGCAGTGTGAAAAGAAATTAAAAAGAGAATGGAAGGAAGGAAGGGCATTTTCCTAAAGCAAATACAACTCCAACACACTTTCAAAACAATTTGCATGAATGTCTCTCCCATGATATTTTTATTTATGGCCCCTAAGTTTCTAATTAAATAATAATTAATACTATCACTAGAATTGTCTCCCATCCTCAGCTCTTCATAGCTTTGTCACCTTGATTAATGCATAGTCATTTATTAACTTATTTAACAAGCTGAGGTGCCTCATGACAAACCAGATTAAATTATCCCTATAACAGTCTCATTACTGCAAAAAAGGAGTTTTAAACTTAATAAAAATTATCCTCAATAATATCAAAGCTTTTTCATTGGAACCTTAGAAGATGGAAGTAGGATTTTTGTTTGATTTATAATATATGGAGTTGTATAAAGCATCTATCAATAAAATTTATATGTTCATTTAAGCTTGATCATTGCAGTGCTTCTGTAGCTCTGGGTGCTTATTATTTAACTTTTGCTGTATTTATGAAGATAATTAATGTTCTGACCAGACAGGGACTAAAATACCCACTAGAATGAGATAATTAGAGGCATAAATAACATTTAGGTGTTGTATTTTGCTTTTTTAATTAATTGCTTTATATTCCAACTAAACCTGATAAAGAGGAAAACAGAGCTTACCTGGGGATTATGATGACATTGAATGAAACAATCTACAGTGGAGTAGGCTGGGAGGCTGTGCTGGAGACTGTTGGGCTCTGTCCAGCAGAGAGGGGTGAAGGGCTGTGGGACCCCACTGCCCCCATGTCAGCAGGGCCAGTCTCTCCCTGGGAATTTCAAATTCCACCTCTTTCCCTCCCATCGCCACTGAGAAGGGAGTGAAGATGCGGTCTTGCATTCCACAAGAAAGCCTCCCTGCCATGGAGGAGAGAAGGATGGAAGCACCAAGTTTGTGGGTAATGAGGATGTTCATAATGAAGCCGTGCTGAACTGCAAGGGATGGGGAGCTGCCACCAGCTGCAGGAACCCCTCCAACGTGCAGGTTGCTGGACTCCCGGAGGAACGTTGGATTTTTGAGCTGCAACCCTTCTGCTATTCGATTTCCACAGGCAGGAAGGGTTGAAACCGGCTGGCAGGCAGTAGTTCACTGCATTTGCTCCTAGAGTTTCCTTCTTCCCTTGGGTTATTTTCATAATGTTATATTTATTATTTATTTATTCCAATCTCCTTTAACAAGGATCTCCCTGGCATTCTACCTACATGTGCATTAAACAACACCTATGAATCATATAAAAATAACAAGGATGTAGGATTTAATGGGGAAAGCAGAGTCACCCCTCCTTTCTCTTTATTCCTGTACATCCCCCAACAGGGAGCAGAAATAACGGGAGCAGTCTCGGGTGGTAGCAATCACATTGGAACTAAGAGGAAGATATGTTCCTGAGCTGAGGAGATGTGGAGAAGACACTCACTGTTCGCTCTTTTGCCTGAGAAATAAATCAACTGATACTTCAGGGAGCAAAAAATCTACCATGGTCTGATAATTTGAAGTATGTTTTTGCAAGTTCCTAGTCAGCACATGGAAGGATCAGTTGCACACCTAAACAGCTTTTGAGATCAGACTTTAAACATAATTTTGCCATCTATGAGGTTAGTCCCTATTCAGGTAAATAAAGGTCACCTTTCAGGGTTTTTTGTCCTCAGTGACCTGGGTTTTACTATGTAACATGACCCAGTAAAGCTAATTAGTATGATGGTCTTTTTACTAACCTCTGATGAATATTTGCAGCAAAATTACACTTTCTAGCTGAAGAGCCTTAGGACATAAAAAGCAAAAGTATGTGGCAGCTTAAAATTAAAAACCAATGACAGCAGTCTCTGTAGAAAGTACTCAACAGCCCATACTATTCTTGCATTTCTTCTGAGGTAAGTCAGCTTTACCATATTCTCATTTAGGGCCTCTTCTTTCTTTTTCTCTTGTCTCTTTGTACTATCCCCTCTTGGGTTTTTATCTTGTGAAGACTGAAGATGGGTGATGGCAGGTTGCTGTGCAGATAGTGGTCGAGCTTGACAGGACACAACCCCCAAAGGCCTTTGCCCAGGTTCATTTAAGAGTTTGGTAATGGTTGCAGGGTCTGGGCTAAGCCCAGATTAAATAAGTACATCTTGATTCCTGCTATTAAGTAAATCAAAACATATGACTCTCCAGAGGAGAAAGAAGCACAGAAAAACACAGCAGTGACGAAGAATGAGGCAGTGTTTTGAAGGATTATTATGCCATAATGAATGCTTGACTGATTCCTGACTGCATGAGAGGGCATGTTGGTGACTGTGCAAATCGGACAGAGGGCTCAGCTTCTCCCTCTGTATGTGAGCATGGAAGATTTCTATCCTGTTACCTCTTCATCCTGCTCGTGAGAACTCTGCAGAGACCTTTCACTTTGCAGTTGGTCCCTCTGTGATGTTTGTGGGTTGCTATGACAGCAAGGGTAGCTTGAAGGACCTTCACCAGTCTGGAGACCCTTTCAAAACCTTGACTTACAGGGCCAAAAACGTGTCTATGGAAAAGTTCAAGGATTTTGAACCTGTGTTGAATTAGGTAGCCTGAGGCAAGGGATTGCTACAAGTAACAAAGAAGTTATGCTAGATCCAAAAGGAAAAAGAGAGAAAAAAGTACAAAATGGGTTTGAGACAGTTGGGACATACAAAGTCGTGGAATCAGTTCCAGGGGAAATGTCATTAGATATACTACTAGGAATAATGAAGGACTAAAATTAATGAGATCTGGTTTTAATATCTGATACATACAATATGAAAAGCTACCTACAGGTTGATCTTAAAAATAAAAATTAAAAGTAATACAGCTTAGATGCTGATTCCTAGCCCTCCTGTTCCATCTGAACAGAAGACTGACGGGAAGCTAGAAAAGTAAAGTATTGCTATTAATAAAACAACCAGCCCCTAAAAGACACCAATAGACATTACAGAGGATGCTTAATAGAACAGGATTTAATAAGGAGAAAGTCCCAATACCTTTTTCGAACTAAAACTCAAGATTAAACCTCTAGGTAACATTTCTCAGGTTAGAACAATAAACAGTATTATTATTTTACTTGCAGATCTTTACAGCTTCCTTCCTCATGTACAATACCTTTACTATACCAGTCTTAGATCTCTCTTGACTAGCAGTTGTCAATGTTATACAATTTTGTTGAGTTATAGTGTGGTTGATCTTTCTGTATAATAGCTCCATGTTGAAATATTTAGTTTCTTGCCCCAATAATTCCTAGGAGAAGGTTGTTTAACCACCTCTCTCCCCTGGGGAAGACTCTGTCTTATTTCCATCTTACCTCTATTTCTGTCAGTCTTATATACATATGTTCTCTCCCCAGCATTGTCCCTTTGCTTAAATAGCATTTCCCTATCCCTCTGTTTGTAAACATGGGTGGCAACCTCCCTTAGCCTTCATTTTCTCTGCTGAAAACATTGAGGTCCTTTCTGCCACATTTCACAGAGGCATGTACCTTGCTGGTGGTTCAAATTCAACCCCTGCTTTTCTGATAGAAAAGGTCCTTTCTTTTTCTCTGGTGTTTTGTTCCCAGTCAACATTACCTTATATTTTCTGGCCAAAGTTCCTGTCATTGATGTCTCAGCAGATGACCTTCATTCTGACTATAAATTTAATCCTAATTGTATTGCAGTCGTCTCCAAGATCATCCAGTGCTTCTCAGATGACATTGTGATCCTCATCTGTACTGCTGATGCCTCCCATCTTAGAGATATTAGTGAATTTAATTAACACAATACTAAATTCTGTGACATGTGTCCATGTGTGTGCATGCCTATGTGTATACATGTTCGCTTGTCTATATACATAGAGAAAAAATAAGACTTTTTTTAAAAAAATACAAGAATTTTCAGTGTACAAATCCTGAATGGGATTTTTCAGTGGGTTCATAAATTAGATAGCTTAGTCCTATGGAATTTCATACTGAGGTGTCTGACTTCCTTACTCTCTCTTAAAAATCTTAACCTTAAAGAAAAGAAAATATATAAATATATTTATAAGTGCAAGCCATTATTTGTAAGGACTAAATTTGCCTGGAAGAATTTAACTAAAGGTGAGTTTGAATCATTAAATGAGATATTGCATCCTTAATAATTTTCTCATATTTTCTTGATAAGAGTAACCTGTGAAATTTCACAGGGCAAGGAAATGTATGGCATCTAACTGCTGAAAGAATTGCATTCCTACCAGCAAAACTGATGCATGGTTACCTTGGAGAGCAGAAAACTGTTGTCACTTCTCACTCAGTTGATAGATGAGATGTAAAGTTAAATTTCAAGGTGGAGAAGCACCCAAGAGGTTGCTCAGATTCCCTTAATACATGAGATATCTTTGACACCACTGCATAGGTTCTGTACTTTTTATACAGCAGAGTTGATAAATGCATTAAATGCTTAAAATATTTATTGGTTCTGGGACAGGATACAACATGACAAGAAATGAGACCTCTTCCTATAGTGCTACAACATATGGAAATTGAAACTGTATTTTTCCCCCACTCATAAGCATTATGCAAGTGGTAATTTTTCTTTGAAGAATTAAAGTACAGAAATGCTCTGGCAATTGAAAGTTGCAGGTTTGCAGAATCAGTTAATATTTATTCTGTTTTTAAATAAGTCATTGTATGAATCGAGGAAACAATATTGCTAGCCACTATCTCTTTAGTACATTCTAATTTAATGTCAGCCGCTAGGTAAGATGTAACAAGATATGTCAATTTTACTACATCAAACTAGATGACAAGAGACTTTCCTGTCAGGAGAGGAATGAAAATTTTGTGTACGTGGAAAGGGGGTGGTGGAGTCATTCTCACTGCATGCTGTGTGCACTAACATGGTGTTTAATTATTTAAGTGGATTGAGGAAAGGCACTGAATGTATAGCTGTAGATACCTCTGTCAGCAGCAGAGTAGGCACAAGGCGACTGCTGTGAGTGCAGCTGCAGTGCACTTGCTTCAGCAGTGATCTGGGAGACTCCTGGTGACAGGTGGTTCATTCTCCATGCCCGCTTAACCCTCCATCTCTGTTAATGTGTCACCAAAGGTGGGACAGTTGATGCTTCTCATCAGGGCACACAGACCGTTATGATTGTTGTCATGTGTGCAGGCATCACATCCAACCTCAGCTGTGCTTCAACTGTGAAAGAGACATTACCCATCTCCTGAGGCATCACCTTCTCCATCCTGGACTGGAAGAAATGCAGAGCCTCATGCCAGGGCTGAACAGCAGAGCTGCAGCACAGCAACAGGGGAGACACGCTGGCTGACAGAAAGTGAGTATGTTAGAGGTGAGGGCCAGGTCAAGATGCCCTGGGCTTTAAACAGGAAAGTATCAAGAGACCAGTATCAATTGCTGTAAAGTTTGCATCCACACCGAACTGTAATTGAAGCAGTTTCATTTTTCCAGTGCAGAAAGTTATAGTTTTTGTGTGTTTGCATGCATGGATGTGTAAATACAATCACAAAGGATTGTCAGGGACTCTAGGAAGGTATAAATCAGAAAAAACATTACTGACACTTAATCAGTCTTTATAATATGCTCTGTAACTCCACTAAGAAATTAATTCTAACTGGAAAATGAAAATTCCTTGTATTAACATGTACTCTGTAGGTTTTAAGTTGCCATCTGCTGCCTGTGGGTGTGTCAGTTCATGGGGAGTTAACAGCACAGGTATATGGCAGGACCTTCCTTTGCACTCTGCTTCTTAGTCTCCTTCATGATGGAAGATGGGAGGATGTCTGGCATATCCTAGGAGTCTGAATTTAGTCCTTTGACATCATAAATATATCTCATGCCACCCCTTTCACGACTTTATCTTGATCCGTCCTAGAGCTAGTTGGATTTCTTGCTCCCAGTATTTTTACTAGAAGTTTATTGTAGAAGGTCACTTCTCAGATAGCTAGTAACCTCCTTCTGATTTTCAGTCTGTGGGTATTTATGGCCATCTGATATCCATTGCTCTCCTTCCAACACGTCATTTAGCTTAAATAGCACCTCTCATTCCCTGGTACTTAAAAGTGGCAGCTCTAGTTCATTTTAGCCTATATTCACTAGACAAGTTGTATTTGCCTCCACTCCCCAAAGGCTCTCCTGTCCCCTAGTGTTGCCAGTTGTCTTTTCACATATCTTTTTTCTGTTTTAACTCATGTTCTTTGAAACACAGCAGCCAGAACTCTGTGTGGATGTTGTCTGCCCAAGGCCTCATCTCATGGCACCACTGCTCCTTATACATCCTTGGTTTGTATTTGTCTTTCTTGTGGAGCCTCACAGTAGTAGTAGCAGCATATAGGCATCCTCAGAGAGATCAGGGTATCTAAATCTTTATCCTGTTATATCATATCCAGATGATGAGCTCCCTGTTTTTAGCAGAAATTTGTATAACTTCCAAGTTCTTGATCTTGCGTCTGAATGGTTAAATTCAATCCTGTTTTGTAGTCTCAATCTCACTTTTTACAGATTTTTTCCTCTGTGGTTCTCTGATTGACATTCATTCCACAGCCCTGCTTTCTGTGCCACAGTAAGAGAATGAATTAATATCTGCTCTGAAATGTATTGATAAGAGGCTGCATTGGTAAATATCTGCGCCTGTAGTTTTCTTTCATAGAGATATTTTATCTCTCTTTTGGCTAGTTTAATGCATATCTTAAAATCTGACTGACTCCTATTTTCAACATTCTATTTAATAGTTTCTCATGTGGCACAATATTAAATAATAGGTAAATAATATATTTTACTGAGATACAGTCTAGATTTAATCAAGCTTCTTTTTAGAAAAATCTACTACTTCAGTAAAACAGGATTCCTGTTGTGATTCACCTTTCCAAAGTTTCTGTTGCACGGTCTTCCGTCTAAAGCCTTTAATAATACTGAAGTGAGTCTAACAGTTTTGTTCAAGTCCTTTTTCTTCTATCTTCAAACACAGGGCCTATGTATGCTGTTCTGCAGTCATGCAACATTAATTTAACTGGAAAGATTTATAAAAACGTCCTCACTCCTGAACCCGGAATTCACGTGCTAGGACTTTTACTGCTCTTGATGGCTATTGATTACTACCTATCACCTCCTTGGCTTGAATACATTAAGTAATTTAAATTTTATTTCAATCCCAGCTGTGGTGATCTTTGTTCCCAAATCTTCATTTCCATTAGCCATCCTGTTCTTACCTCCCTATTCAACACCTTCTTTCTACTGAAACTACAGCAAACTATTTAAATTTGAAGTCATACTTCCCTGTTCTCTCCCATCTCTAACTGCAAAGCAAGCCCACTGTCCCACGTCTTTTGCCTTGTTATTTATACGACTAACTCACTTTTCGTAGTTTGCTCCTAGTTTTCTTTGTAAAGTGTAGCTAAACCTAAATTTTGAGCTCCAAGAGGTGCTTTTCCTAGTAGTTCTTTTACTATTTTGGGTGTTCTTTGCTTACTCCTAATAGCTTTTTGAAAATGGCAGCTTATCCAGCCATTTCTAAAGTCTTACCAGAAATTTTTTTTCTCTTTTCTCAGTTCCAATAGTTTTTGTATTTTTTACTTAAGAGTATTCCTGGATTCCACACCAATTTCTTCAGAACTTCAGATTTATCATCAACTTGTTTAGTTTATTTTGCAGGTTTTCTTTTTAAATAAACAATGTTCTAGACATATTTCTGTTTAACTCTCCATTTTATTCAAACTAAATATCCTCATGTTCTGTCAACCTGAGTCTATCTTCTATGGTCAATTATTCTATACTTTTCTGAGTACTTACCACAGTCTTATCTCTAGTAGGTTCAGTGGTTATTTGGCAAGATATTTGTCAGCCATCATGTCCAAGAATAAGTAAGTTGTACCATTAGTTGTCACATTTACTTCTTAACCTACGTATGGGAGGTCAATGACACAACAGTGATACATCCCTGTTAGTGTTTTCCTCTATAATAACTTTATAGAGATAATCCATTTCTAAATCTGACCCTGTAACTGACAACAAGTACTATTCTAGGAGAAGTCTGGAATTTGATACTTTAATATAAATCAAAGTTTCACAAGCTGTTCAGTTGTTTCTCAATGTCCCCATCCAACAGTTCAGCCAAATTCAGTCCTTTCACAGACAATAATGCCTCTTTGACCAATGTTCACACTCTTTTTTGTACATTTCCTTTCTCTGTACTATCCATCCATTGAGCATCCTTGGCTTGTTGCCACATTTTTCCTTTTTTTTTTTTTTTTTAAAAAAAAAACCCTGATTTTCTGATCCTTGTATGTCAAAATCCAAAGAGGAGATTGTCTATCTCCTGCCCTTCTTCTATTCCAAGTCTTTTAAAGCAGACACATATGTCCAGCCAAATTTCAGCTACTTCACAAATGAGAAGATGAGCTATCCAACAGAGCATCCAATAGGCTCTTCAGGGAGATGCTGTATAAATAAATAAATAAATAAATAAATAGCATAATAATTGCTCCTGATGTCACATCATAGATGTCATTGGGTGCTCAATAAGGTAAGACCTGCTCAGCTTAATCTTACAGTCTTTTGCCTTGCTTAAATGTCACACAATGACATTACTAATACAAAAAGAGCTGTCAGAAGTGGTTATAATTAGATAACATTATGCAGATTACAATATTTCTGTTTAAAATGCTCATGGAGAATTCTGGCTTCAATCCACCCCAGTATAGACTGCCTTTCTGTGATACATGGCAGATTATATGAAATATACAGTCATCGTTATATGATGGCATATTCAAAAAATATTATCATCAAAATGGCAAATAAATGATAATCTTACTATTTTATTGCACCAATTGTGCAAATAAAATATAACCTTTTCAGTTTTCTGGTGATCTCTTTGACTTTTGAAATCACATAATCTTGACATAAATAATGGTTCATTATTCTCTAACAAAGGCACCTAGGAAATTAATCTACAACATTAAGACTCTGAAAGACAAGCTCTGGAAAATATTGCTGCAGAGGTCTAGGAAGTTACTACTGCAGTTGTCTTTTTGTCTTTCTTGATGGAAGTTAGCTTCTCAGTAGCAGAGTGGGTAGGAAAGAGTGTGTCCTCTTACGTTGGCTGCTCAAGGGCATGTGCCAGTGTGTTTGCTTAACCTGCTGAAAGAAGTGCATTAAGTCACACTTTTTTTTCTGTCAGCTATGCAAGGTGTGCTGCTCAGTAAGGAGTGGCAGCAAATAGCTGATGAACTCATAACATCATTAGGTGCTGCAGTTGTCACCTGAGTGCCCATATCAGATACCCAACACCCATAGGTGCTAGACAAGGACTTACATTTAAAGCATGGAAGTCTGGAAATGTTTGCAACTTGCAGACCTGCTAGATACAGTTTTGATTTTGAAGAGAGCCTTTTTTTGTTTATTTACGTGAATGGTTTACTTTCAGTTCTGATCCCATTAAGACAAAAGCTCTTTCTGTGTGCTATTGGTACTGTCCCCATACAGTTTGTTTAATGATGATAGACAAAGCTATTCTTTGCCCCATAAGATCTAAGAGATACAAACAGAAAACAGACAGTGCCTTGGGAAAGACAGAGACAGCTCTTAAATATGTTCCCCTATCTTTGTAGAAAATATTATTATGGAAAGAAATGCTTGCATACTTGCCAAATCTAAGACGACTGCTTTTTTTTTTTCTGTGTAAACTATTTCCTAACATTCGGTCCTAAAAATTCACAGTCGTCATCCTCTGAATACATCCTGTCTCACATCCCTTTCTGTATCTATTCCTGTTCAAATCCTGTATTGAGGACAAATACTATTCATCATCAGCCACATTCTTTTGGCACATATGCTGGTACCAAAGAATGGTAGAACAGTCTCTATATAGCTTCTGTCAGAAAATATTAATTCAGAAAGGGAACAGCTACTGCATCATTACTTCTGAATGGGTACCTTTCTTTCCTATCAGCCTTTGGGGTTGAAGCACTCATAAACTTCTCAACATGGGTGCATTTATCAGGCTATTTTAATTAATCTGCTGGCAGCTACCAGCTTATCATTTTGTCACAGGTATCACACGCCCTGCCTAACTATTGCTGAGAGCATCTCTGTGTGTAGCGCCTGTTCCTTAAAAAGAGATCCATGGCTGAGTCAATCTCCAAGAGCATCCCTGGGACTGGAGTTGTGCTGGGATTTGGGACAGTATGAGATCTTCCAGAAGGCAAAGGTGGGAGAGCAGCCCATTCCCTCTTCTCGGGCTGTGTGCCCAGCCCTTCATCCACTGCTGCGGCCACAGCAGAGGAAGAAGACGTGGGAACACAGCCTGAGAGGAGGGAAGCAGGCTGCTCTCCCTCCTTGCATATCTCCAGGTATGGAGGATGAAATAATATCTCAGGGTTGCAGCTTGAGCCAGGATCAAGTTGGGGTTTTTTTGTAATGCTGGTGTATAATTGTAGAGTTGCCACTTTCAGCCTTTTTTAATTTCTGTGCAGGGTGAGGGCAGGGATGTCTAGTGGTCACACTGTTGTCAGTTGGGGAGGTGGGAGACTGCCCCCCGATGGTTGACTGGTGACTTCCCCATGGCTGCAGGTCAGATGATACACTGAATGCACCTCTGCTGCATTCCTCTTGTTGGGGTCCAGCAGATGAAGGATGAAAGCTTACTAGATGGCCTGTAGTAAAACCTCTCTAGAGCCATGTTGATGCCCTGGCTTCTATGCTAATTTGGTGTTACCTCTTTTTGCTGCAGTGAAGTTTTCTTCTCCCACAAACCCATGAGGCAGAGGTGTGTATATGGAGAAGTACAGCCTTTTACGGGTGTTAAGCCTAAGTAAATCCAGAACTGATGGAGAACAGCTTTAAATTAGGTGTATTAATTTGGGACCCTTAACTGTTGAAGCTCATAGAAACCACTACTCATCACACAGCAGCTAAAACATGACACCAGGATGTAGAGATTACCTGGTAGACTGAAAAAAGACAATTACAGAAATGAGTGTCCTGCAATGGTATGTCCAAAAGACAAAGAGAGGGGTTCACTTTCCAAATCTCCAGAAAGTCTTTGCCAGCAGCCAGCTTTCTAGATTCTGATGGGTGTCAGCTTCCCAGGCTCTCTCTTCAGTCTCTGCTTGCTCTAATGAGAGTAGAAAGGAGGAACGTCAATGAAATACTTCCTGAAACAAAACTCTAAGAGCAATGGCTTGAGCAGCTGGCATATTAAAATGTGATATACCTACTAGCTCCGTCTGCAAGATCTGTACTCCTTACATTTTCTGCAGAGAAACGCTGCCACCCATCCATTAGGACTTGTATACAGCACCACACGGAATCTGTTTTTAGTTAAAGTGATGCAACTTCTGCATGTTTATTTTGTTAAGAAAGTCTTCAAATGTGTTATATGCATTTAACTTGTTCACCAGTGCAAGATGGACTAAGATAAGCAATGTTTCAACTGATAATCAGTGTCTACGCATTCATGATGACTTTATATCAGCTAAATTAAGCTAATGAAGCTTTATGCAACATAAATTATACCTTTAGTCACAACAGCACAACTTTATATAAGGATGAGATCAGATAAAGAACTGGTAAATGAAATGTATTTGGGTTTCCAAAAAGCTTGTTACTATCCATTGCCAGAGCCTACTAGGAAGTCTAAGTAATTGCAGAGGAAAAGACAATGTCCTGTCATGGTTTAGAAACTGGCAGGACAGAGATTAATGGAGATAAAGTAATTTCCCAACAGGAATGGAGAAAAACAGGAGGATTCTATGACTGGCATCATGACATGACTCGTTTGGTTTTCTTCTATGTACTGGAAGAACCATTTTGAGCCCTGCTTTGGCAGAGATAACATGCTGATCAAAGAGTGCTAAGGTATTTTTTGCAGAAAATTACAGTGTTAATTTCCACTCTGCTATTTTGGAAGGGTTTTCTTCTTTTATTAAACCAATCCCATTGTTCAGTGCAGGTCTATCAAAAATCCTTGCAAAAACTGGGGCTAAAAGTGGAAGGAGATACTTGAATATCAGATTTTGTCTCCCAGTATCTCTGTCCCTTCTGCAGTTCTCTCTTTTCTCATTTTGCCCCTGAAAATAGATGAAAAAGAGATGTGTTTCCAACCAAAGGTTCTTTAAAAAATTCCAGCAGGTTCTGTGTGTAGTAATCACGGATAATAACCAAGTGAGAGAAGGAACAGGCCCCTTCACCAACCTGCTGACCTGATTACCCCCTCTGCCGCTGTGAGCAGGGCAGGGGCCCCGCCAGTTCAGCCAGTATCACCACCTCATACCTTGTCTTGCAGGGGAGCCTGACCCTGCGAACCGCCCGAAACCCCTGACTCACTCGTTTGACCTCCCAGCCTGGGTGTGGGCTGGGGCAGCTTTCTGTCTGTGGAAGAGGAAGGGAGGGAGAGGAGGCGAGTTACTCTCGTGTTCCCTCCTCCTCCAGCTGCACTGTGCCGTTGCCCCACGCGTCCCCTGCTCCCCGCCCTGGTCAGCGCCGGGAGAGCAGCCCTGCGGGGGTGCAGCCCGTGCCGCAGAACGCCTGTCAGCAGGGACGGGCAGGGGGCGGCCGTGCAGGGGTGGCTCCATGGCTCTGCCGCTCGCCAGCCACCTTGGGTGAGTGATGGGGGCCTGCGCCCCCTCGGGCGCACAGCACTGTCCGAAACGACATTGGGGACGACTGCGGAGAGAAGCTCTAAGCGTGAGTAAACAGCTCAGATAACCTGATACGTGAGCAAATGATTTGTAATGAATAATGTATTGATGATTTTCATCTCTTTCTGATTACAAATCGTCCATGAACAAGTCATAATTTGTCAAATATTCACTTTTCAAAACACCAAATTACTGCGAATAATTCATGAGGTACAACTTGTTCCTGTGTTACTTGTTTTAAATATTTAACACTCAAAATATGAGTTGTTTTGATTGAACACATATGCCACGTGGTGCAGGTCTGTTATGCCCATGCATGATCCCACACCCTCAAGTCAGGTGTATGGCAGGGATGGTGACGGCGGCACACTTGGGGAGCTTTCTGGAGGATTTCCTCTCCAGCACATCCTCCAGTGTAGCAGCTCTCCTCCACATACCTGATGAAGAACACAGAGGGGATGGAAGCAAACCCAAGCAGCCATGACCAAGTCACAGCAGAATTATTAGCAGCTTTCCTCGATGTGCAAGTTGGGGACACTTTTAGCTTTTTACTGTCAGTGTCTGTTCCAGTCCTCATGAGAACATTCAAAAACTTCTCCAGTGCAAGGTAAAACCAGCTTGAATCACCCCCTTGCCCCCTCTATAAACCTTGCATTACAGTGTTTTTCATACATGCTGAAATCAAGCAGATCTGTCTCTCCTCCCCTTTTCCTCGTGCTCAGAAGTCACATCATTTTGGGCTTTCTGGTTCCTCACCTATCACTCAGGAGTCCCCAGGGATAACACTAATGACTCAGCCTGTCCCCTGAGCACCTTAAGCTGGAGTTCATCATGACAAATGATTTGAAGACATTTAACTTTTTCTTGTATTCTCTAAGCTTATCCAAGGCAGATATTTTGCTCTTTTTTTTTTTACTAGTGTCATTTGTGTTATTTACCCGCTCACAACTACTATTTTTGTAAAGCTTTCCTAGATCTCTGAAGCTGAATCACAAATACTGTTCTCTCAGGTTCTCATGCTGGAGCTGTTTCACTCCTTTAAATAAGAAAAAGTTTACTGGAACAGGACCTTGAACAAGAACGTATCGATGGCTAGACATCACATAAATCAGCAGATCATGGGGTCTCTTCTGGATCCTGATGAAAGCATTTTTTGTTGGAACATTCCTGATCTATCATACTACGTACTTCACTTTCTACAGCCGGGCTCCTTTGCTGTCATTCTGCTTAAAACAGGGAAAAATTACTCCCCTCTGCACATGTTGCATTAACACAGCTGGAAAAAGGGCATTAGACAGGCTAATTCTACAAAAATGAAGCTAAATATATGTCTGCATATGTCTTTAATAGCAAATTGTATGGCAGGTAAGGGAGGTTTTTCAGAAACCCTTACTTTAACTGGATTTCTCAACTGCAGGGTGGATCAATCCCATGGAGATCTTTTCCTTCCCTAGATTTTGGAGAATTTTGCTACATCTTGTGGGTTGTAGTACCATGTCCTCCATGTGCTTCAGTGGAGCATATGAAATGGCATTCGTCTGGGTTCCATATGTCTACCCATCTTAATTCATTGTGCTATGTGAGGATGAGGACTTGTCCAAACCAGAAGATGCAGGATTGCAGAATTTTTCTGATGAGCATGATCAGACTGTTCAGACTAGTTAAAGAATGCAGGGATGGGAAAGACTCCCAGGCTAGCAAGTCCAGTTATTCTGGGCAACAATATTATATAGCTTGTTTGTAGCCCCATAGAAGGATTCAGTAGGGTATTTGCTTTTACAGTGTGTGCTGCGCAGCAGTGGTTATTTCATATGTTTTCCCTGTTTTCCTGATAAGAAGACAGAGGTACACACTTTCACACCAGCGAGTGTAAGCTCATTGTATAAATCCATACTCAAACTTCTGAATAAGCAAGCTAATATTCACAGGTACTCCATTTCTCAGATCCACAGATTTAATATCACTTAAAGTTAAATGCATAGCTGTTATCTCCTGTGTTTAAAAACATTGGTCCTAGCCACCCTTCCATTCAGATGAAACTTCTGATGTGAAGAACTTGCCAAAAGCCATGAGGCCAGTTATGAGCAGAGCTGAGAATAGAAAAGAGCCTCCCGGCTTGGTGCCTGATTCACCCAGTTTCATTTGGAGTTACGTAAGGAAGCCAAGTGTTGATGGTGTCTTATTTAGCATTCTATGTCTGCAGGATGCACTGATCTCATCCAAGGTAGCACAGAAACTCCTGTATTTTTGGCCTCAACTTACGGATTTGCAAAAGTGAACTGTCTTCTGGGGGAAAAAAAAAAGGCAATTTTTTTATTTTAGCATCTTCTTTACTTTCATGTCTCTTCTTTACTGGCTCCTCAGAGCTAGAGATTCACCAACATTTTGTTACAAAATGAAACCATCAGTGACAGTATCTGCTATGATCTAAAACTGCTGATGACTACACACTTTAAGTGAGAACCAAATGGTTTAAGCTGTATATTTTTTTAGGATTTAAATTTGTTTTCCACACAATCTGATAAAAAAAAGTTGCTGTCACAGTCTCACATGCTGGTTTTATCTCATTATTATCACTCTGTCCAATATACCTTTGTCTTGAAACTTACATACATAAGTTTGCTAGCATATACAATAAGGTGGGTATTCAATTTAACAATGCTTCCTCATGTGTTATTGATCTGCTTCAAATAAATTGTTTTTGTTTCAGGGGGCACTGCTGCTCACCTTCCAGGAGAAACTAATTTTAACTTAATCACTAAAATTTGTACGTAAAGTACGTATTGCAATTAGAGTACCCAGTATTGCTAAAGGGAAAAGGCTTTTGGGTCTGGGGTTTTGGGATACTTCAAAGGCTGCAGAAAGAAATGTTCTAATCCTGCTTTCCTCGTGTCAAAGAGTGGTGGAAGGGGGAGAAAGGAGAAAGAGGTTTTCATATAAAATGAGGGGAGTAGGAGAGGGCGGCTGCAGTGTGTCTTTGGTGAGGGGTGTTATGTGAGGCAGAAGCCATATGTGAACAATTCTCTCATGGTAAGAGTTTTTATATGGGAAATCAAACCTAACAGGCTTGCCTCACTTCAGTCTCTTTACAGATAAGATGATAAAAAGAATTCATCACACTTGTGCCCAGGATATTGCTAGCCTGCTGTTCCTGAGTGTCTCTGCACATCAGCTGCCATTCAAGGAGTAACCAGACCTTCATTCTCCACTGCCCAAGAGGCAGAAACACTGTAACAGAGCTGCAACCAGGGGGAAAAAGCCGGGATTTCAGATATTTTTGTTTGATTTGGCTTCAAAAATCAAATTTAAGAAAAGTGGAGAGAACGTTTTATTTCAACTTCATTCACTATCATTTGGTTTCAATGAAACCAAAATAGTTTCATTTTGAAGAGGTGAGTTTTTTCTTTGTGTTTGACTTTTCTCTTGCATTGTCTTTTGGGTGGTACACACACTCACAGCCTTGCTGAGGCCTTGGATTCCACCACTCCACATTTTCCAGTGAAAAACAACTCTACAGGAAATTTTTGGACAAACTTTCCAAAGTTTAAACTCATGATTGAACGAAGAAGGAAGAAGTTATCTGTGCCAGTTTCTATCCATAGCAGGAGATCCTCAGTTTGCATGAATGATTTTAATCTTTAATCTTGCCAGGAGACTGTTAGAAGCAAAATAAATGTCAAGAAAAGCAATAGAAAAGGTATTATTAGTGTGGCTCCTACCCGTGGAACTAACAGTGGTAGAATTGTTGGGGAATATTTGGTGCAACTTGCAACTTGTCTCCTGACCAGCAGCAAAGAGGACATTCAACTATTAAAGCTGCCACTTCTGGGGAGATCAAGGGTGGAGCAGTTGGCAGTAACTGGTCATGAAGCTTTGAGAAAGAGGAAGAACATTACTGCAGATGACAGGGTAAAACAAGTTGTGCCAGGAGTGTTCCCAGGCTCTGGGACAGGATCATACTCACAGCAAAGTTCTCATGATGTCCCCAGCCCAGGGCAGCTGACAGGGGCCCAGACCCCCAGCGCTGTTCAGGGCCCATTCCTCACAGGTGGTTTGCAGGCAACAGCCTAGTTTTGATGGGTCAGAGTATTTGCTCAGGTAGATGTGGGCTGTTGCGAGCCTGTTGGCCTCTATGACAAGTATGCTCCCTGACATGAGTCCTTTCAATAAATTCCCAGTGAGCAACAGAGCTGTGAACCCTTTCTGCAGTGCTGGAGGAAGCACTGTGATACCCCTAGGTCTGTCTTCTCGCAACAGACGGGTTTTGTGGCTGCACACTGTTTTACATCCTGCAGATTACTGACTTACAATAATACCCTGGAAATTAAAGTTAAAATACCCTGGAAAAGGCAGATCAGTAGTCAGAGAGATCCTCTTGGGAGACCAGCATAAGGTTCTCTGTCTGGAAGATCGTCATCTTGGGAGCACCTTCATCAGAGATGGGCTTCATCTCAGAAATTGTCAGTTCATCAACCCCACATCTGCTTTAGGATACACATTGGCAGTGCTGATTTCTCTCCTTTCTCTGCTAAGTGTCCTTAGAACAGCTAATCCATCTGCACATATGCGTGTTTGGCCAGATTAATATCATCCCACACCTCTGGCCTCACAGAAACCTGTGTGATGCTCACTTCTGTAAGTTAATAGAAAAGAGGAAAGAGAATGACTACAGAAATTTTCATTTATAAGTACAGAAGAAAGCAGTGTGTGCAATTTTGTTGCAGAGGACTTCTTTAAGTAGGACGGTCTTCAGAACCCTAGATATAGTTAACATAGAACCTGGATTGAGGTCACAGGTGGGAATTACTGAATATCTGGACCAGAAAGAAAGATTAGGATGGAAAAAGATATGTTCCCGATGAGAGAGGAGAGAGATACATGGAAGGCTGCTCCAGAGCACCAGAGCATCCAGGGTAGGAGGCTCACATTTAAAGCGTGAGAATCATCAGATCAGAGGGAATGGAGTAGGGAAGCTGCAGGAGCAGAGCTTGGTCACAGTGCTTCAGCGGAAACAAGTGAAAGTCTTGCTGAGGCCATCCTGGGGGCTGGTGGGATCATTCATCACCTCCTTCCCCCAAAAAATGTCACTGAAAGTTTGGAGGGCTTTGGTCAGCAATCATTTTCCTTCAGCCCCATGTAACCTCACTGAGTTGTGCCCATGAGCTGGACCCAGGGAAAGTGGGGAAAGCAGAACTCCTGGCAGCCTGTTTTTCCTGAATCTGTGCTGGTTTTCGTTGGATGAACAGGTGCTCCATGCGCACACCCCCTACCTGTGACACCTTCACCTGAACATTGCTGCCCAACTGCAAATCTCATGGTTTACAGGATATTAAGGGATTGGGCTTGCTCCATGAAAGTCAAAAAGCCATGACCTCCATGCCCCAAATGGCTGAATGAGGTGGCTTGTCTGCAAGTCAGTCCTTCACGTATGTCTTCCTGCTTATCTCATTTCCTTGAGTTGTACTTTAGGTAGAATGAAAAAAGCTGGTAGGAAATCTTAGGATTTGTGCCCTGTGCACTGACGGCAGATCATGCTTTTTAATGGGTTCAGTCTTCCTTCACAGCAGGGTCAGTAGTAAAAAATTCACCTGTATCATGAATTATATATAAACCTTTAGTTTATGCCATTTTTTTTAGAGCAGGATGCTGAACAGAGTATTGCAAATTCACCCAGCCTGAAGAAGGCGGGTTTGTAACTATTAGGACAGCTATCCCTAGAGCCTGCTTCTGTGTGCAGGAGGGGAAATGACTGTCTCATTTTAAGGAAAAGGCCATGAGGAAGAAGGAGGATTTAATAATTTTGTGCCAAGTCTTAAGGCATGAGCAAGAGGCTGATAGTGATGTTTTCATTTCACAGGGAGATGAAAGCTTCTTTGGTCTCCTAACCGAAAACATTCAGGTTTCATCCAGTTAAGGTGGTATCTACCTTCTTAATAGGACTGTGACTCAGAGAGCAGGTGACAGTTGCTTCTTTCTGTGTATAGAACTATAATCCTTCTCAATTATCAAAGACATAAATTACTATTATTTCCTTACCAGATCGAACATCTTCCTTAAATATGTGAAAGAAAAATTGTAGGTTGTCTAGTGAATTTTCATCTTGGAAAAACTGCCTATTCTTAATATACAAGTTCAATGAAAGTTCAAAAGTTTATCAGTGCAAAGACTGTATTCTAATAATTTATCTGCCAGTTTCTCAGCTCATATTTTGATACGTTGAATTAAGAGATATTTCTGTACTGCTTTCATGTAAAAGTATTCAAACAGCACGTTTCACAGGACTATCACAATATCTGTTGATCATAATCAAACCACAGATAGCTTTAGTATTAGGGGGCTCCTGTGTAAGACAATTTGTCAATCACCAGAGCAAACCAATGTAGACTGTCACAAGACACTGTTTTCCTTGGCCAATATAACTCCACCAGTTTCCATCCTCTGAAGAAGTGCCACGAGGCAGTGCGCAAGGAGTTTGCAGGTAAATCAGAGGTTTGCACACTTCCTGGGCTCAGTGACCGTCATTCACAGGGTAGCATAAGGACTATTAGATGTAGTCTCAGCACTACTGGTAGTATCATTAACAGCCTGCTCCAGAAAAGTGAGATGTCAGTGGGAAAGAACAAACTGCTTATCTCTATGAAGTAGGGTAAAATAAAGAGTAGTTCAGAATTATGGAGGTCCCAGGTTATTCTTAGTTCCTGGAAAATGTTGAAATAATTACCACAAAGCATTTTTAAACATCTAGGAGAAAACACGCTGAGTAGAAGCAAGCACAGATTTACCAAGAATAAACAACACCAGTCAGTCTAACACCACCTGATGAACAGTTTTCAGGCAGAGAAACAGGAGTGACCCAATATTTTGATTTTAGGGAGATTTTCTGCCAGTTCATATGACTTTTTCCTAACCTGACTAACTAAGAATGGCCTGGATTGGACAGTCTCTAAGATGAGGGCAGTATTATCTGGATGATAAGAAACAGCAAGGATGGACTACTAAAACAAGTTGTAGGGTTGAGTCAGTCCTTGGTCCAGTTCTCTTCAATATTTTCGATATCAAGCTATATAGTGGAAAATAAAGTATGTTTATTAAATTTTCAAAAGACACCTCACTGGGACTCACCACAGATAATTTGGAAGATAAAGCTAAAATTAAAAATTATCCTAACAGCTGGGGAAGATGCTTTGAAAAGTAGTGTCAGTAATGTAAAATGCAACGTACTATTATTTGGAAGGTTTCATCACGTAAACATAGGATGGAGACCAGCTGGCAAAATACAGGTTCTTCATGAAACCATTGGAGGACCATTGTGAATCATAAACTGAGGAAGAAGAATTACTTGCAAAACCAGCAAAAGTTATAGTAACATAAACAGAAACTTAAGATGTGAGAAATCCTTCTACTGTGTGCAGCCCCAGTGAGCCTGAACTGCCTGCACAACTGCAAAGCTGAGTCCCATATTGAGAGATATCTTTTGAAAAACATGTGGATCAATAGTATGAAGGTCCAGAGGAGACCACTAAAACTGAGCAGGAGTCTAGAAAGGAAGTGAACACACCATCTGGGGTTATTTAACTTATGCTGCAGAGGACAGAGGGAGGAATCAACCCTAACAACACAGCAACACAAAACTGTAGAAGGGGATGATTTGTTTTCCTCATCCATGGTGACCAAGACAAGTTTTAGGCTTAAACTGGAGCAATTTAATTTCAGGTGATACACTAAGAAAAGCCTGTTACTGGGAAAGATAATGAAGGACTGTAACAGAAAGACTGAGCTATAAGGAAAGTCATCCCAGAAAATGATGCACACCTGTGCATCCTGCACACTCCCTGTGGGCTGCTGACTGGTGGACTGGTGCTCTTAGAGGACAAAGATTTCACATAGTTCCAGCAGCTATTTCATAAACAAAAAACCAGCAGAATTTCCGTTTTAAGCCTAATTATATTCCTTCTTCCCCTGGCCTTACTGTTCTCAACCTAGACAGGTTTTCCTAATACCAGCTCTAGCCTATCTACAAAACCTGTGAAAAATCAGACACAATATCCCAAAATGGAAATTAAAAAAAAAAAAAATCTGATTGAAAGCCATACTTAGAGAAAGAGGTAAAACTTTTATTGGACGAAACATTCACTGCACTTCTTGAGCTGTAACTTAATCCCTGGGACCAAAATTACACATGTTTTTTTGCTGAGCAAGACATTGACATGAGGATGATGATTACAGCATGATGGATGGCTGAAGGAAACCTAAACTTTGGGATGTTGTTAGGGAAGGATTGGTCTAGTTTGGTTATTTTTGAAGTAAACGCCTACAAAAACAAATCTCAGAGTACAAGTTGTTCAGTCTGGAGGGACATCTGTAGTCCTAGAAGGAGTCTTTCTAAGCTCTCTCAAGATACTCTTTCACAGCTCATCTATAACCAACACCTTTTCTCAGGACAGACATCTTGGAGTGAACTTAGCAGAGTCATGCTGCTGCAGACTTTGGGTAAGTGACAGGCATGTGACTTGCATTTCTTTCTCTGACTCATAAGTCAACAGAAAAGATTTTAATGTGCTTGCAGTTTATTGCTCCCCCAAACAGAGTGCGAATTGTGTTACTTTCTAGATGGCCACCCGAGGGTAGAACACTCTTCAAAAGTGACAATTATAAACTAAAAAGAAATGTGTTTTCAAATAGGTTTCTCAGTTTGAAACACAGTAACTTGTCTCACCTTCCAGACTAGTACTAGAAATGTGAACAAAGTAGGCACCATTCCCTGGTTTGGCATTGGTATATGGTGTAATAAATACTGCCATTTAGTGTGGAAAAAAGTCCATTCATTTTTATCATATGCAATAACATGAAACAACATTATGTAGCAAGTTCATTGCCTCTGACCTCATGCTTGCTAAATGGCATCCATAAATACTGAAGATGCCTGTGACATATTTTTGGTATCTCAGATTACACATTTCTAGAGTTTAGGGAATGCCTGACCAGGGGTGAACTTCTCTGGCACATCATCTTTTTTCCAGAACGTATTGTTCTTGGCTCTATCCCAAAACATACACTGGGATGGTCCAGTGTTTCTGTGGACAATCTTTATTTTCGCTGGGCAGTTCAACTTTTGTTTTGGATGCCAACTAATCCTTAACAATATCATCATTTAAACCTGTTTATTATTTAGTGTTCATCCCTGAAGAAAAATAATGTTCTAGAAAAATACGATAAATGCTAGTAGAATCAGCCAATGTTCAATCAATCCATTTGTTTTGCATACTTAATCCTTTCTATTCATTGTTATTCAGATTTTTTATGAATTGCCAAAACACACTTAAGGACACTCCTTTTCTATGTCCCTTACTAATTTATTACCATTTTCTGAAGGCACTGTCCTGTTACCCTTGAAGATAATGAAAAACTCCCCTTGACTTCAATATTGGCAGAAAATTACCCTAAGTGAACAGTTATGTCAGTTGGAAATTATTTATTTCTTAAAGGACTTAGTCTTGTGAGTTACTGGATGTCTGCTAGTAAAGACTGACAACATTCAGCTTCCACTGATGTCCACAGGGCTTGAGAACACTCAGTAACTTGCAATACTCCATCAAAATTACCAAAGAGAAGTAATTTCTAGTAAAGTGTAAAATGAAAACTAACATCTTCTCTGGCATCTGTATTTTCTTATCACAGTATATAACCTGAATGCTGTGTGGAAATTATACCTTTTCAGCTCTAACAACTTTTTCCAAAGTTTAGACACATTCTTACACTGAGAAATGTTTGCCACATTCTGTTCATTCTCATAAGGTCGTGACTAAGATAAATAGATTTTAGAGAAACATTAGAGTGGGAGTATGTGGGAGGAATTTCATATTACTAGATGATTTTTTAGCAGATAGAAATTTAAAAGCTTGTTGAATTTTGTGCTTGATTCCATTAGAAGGGATTATGACAATGGTTCCTATAGAATATACATCCTTATAGAATAGCACAATTTAATTTGGTATGAAATGGTACATATTATGGAAAGCTACTGAATAACATCTGAGGAAAACAACTTTAAATCCTGACATTTAGAAGCATGGCAAATGGGTGTCGATGGCGACAAGACTTTAAATAACTTTAAAAGGCTGTAAGACTTGGCCCAGTTTCACTCTGAGCTAGTGACAGGACTCCCAGTGTGTGTTAATGAGAACTGGATGAGACACCAAATCCCGAAGTCTTTATTTGGTGTACCATAAATCCCCACTGGCACAACTCTGCTGGAGCTGTGTCCTGGTCTGTCTATGCCTTCACCAAGACTCTGCCACTCCCACCGTCCTCTGCCACATAGCTTCAGAGACTTGTGGCTGAGTCAAAGCAAGACTATTTTATGTGTATTTCAGCTGCAGTAATGGATTTCTTTTGAAGAAGGCAAAAATCATATTTGGAAGCCATGAATAAGACCTCATCCAGGGAGATTTCCACAGGAGGGAGGGTGGAGAGTGACTGTATGTGAGAATGGACCAGGAAGAAACAGGACATCCAGCTGATGAGTTTAGGCCTTTTCTCCAAGTTATATCAGTCATACAGGTATAATAATCTGATTCATAGGCAAACATGTCTCTTGGTAACAGAAGAATTACTGCAAGCATAGGAACAAACAGTCCAAAGTGTGTGGGCTCTTGAAGGACAATAAGAGATGAACTTCAGCAAATGACAGAGAGAAACAGGACAGTCTTAGTGTGAGAGCCAAGGATAGGAGTCAAGGAGAAGTCCCAGTCTGAGGAAAGCTGAAAGTGTTATCAACAGCCATGGAAATCAAAAGATAATAAAGAGTTTAGCAGAAAAGTTTAAGAGGTTTTATGTGTCACCATCCTCTGTTGGTTTCATCCCATCATCCCCTCTCACTACATCCTTTTGTGAAAGAGTAAAGCTGAATTTGTGACATAACTGTAATATTCAGTATGTTGAATATTACAGCCACAGGATATTGACTTTACTGGAGAATGAACTCAGGAGGAAAGCTGTTATTCTAGACCATGTATCTATCTAAATCACAGAAACAATGAAAACACATTACAAATAAATGATTTTCTTTTAAGCATATGATCAGTTTTGCCAGGACAAGACCTTTTCTAACCCTTTAAATTGTATGAATTGCTTCCTTAGGAGCCCTTGGGACAAAAAACCCAGTGCTAGACACAGACTCAAAACTTGTACCTTTTTCATGGCTGCTGGTAGGGTACTTTACAAACCAAACCCCATGTACAATGTATTGCATATTGTTTATTTCTCAGTTGGGCTGTCTCATTAACCTTGCTGTTCCCTCCCATGTGCTTGCTGACACCTCCAGGCTTCCTCAGCCTGGGACTTCTCCTGGACAGCAGCAGTTGCGAAGGGGACACTTAAGATCCTCCTTTGCAGCCATCTGGATAGGCTGGGGTTGCTCTCAGGATGAAGGCCCATATTGGTTTATAGATGCAATGAATAAACTTAACAAGGAAAAAATGGTTTGCTGTCTAGTGCTAGTTACGTGCCATAGCCAAGTCCTACCAGACCAGCTGTAGTTAAAGGTTTGCCCCTGCAATCTGGAGGTGCACCCAACTTGCATTTACTGCAACACTTGAGGATGTTAAACCCACCTGTGCTGTTTCTGCTTTCGACTTCCTGTGCCTTTAAATGGAATGCTTGCATTCACTCTAATATCACTAAGCGAGAATACCTGTCAAGAAGTAATGAATATTTGCCAAGCAACCATTTTAATCACCTCATTTCAGTCTGCTTGTATACTTACAGCAACATGACTGCACGACGTGCCTTACTTGGTATTCATGTGAAAAGTCGCATGAGCCATGGGAAGAATGGAAAAACCTCCTGGGAAGATCTAGAAAGCACTGCAAGGTAAGAAGGACAGTGTGCCATGACCCCTGGGAGCAGGCGGCAGGGTCTGCCAGGAAGTACGTTTCCTCTCTGGAGGGGTTATGTTGGTGTGTGTTGGCTTTGTTTGGTTAATTAGACAGATGCTTCATCTTCATGCTCATAGATGGTGGTGACTCACTTTAAAGGAAGGGCTGAGAAGTCAGGAAATGGACAGAATAAAGAAGATCCACAGCAGGATATTTGCTATGCTTCAGCTTTTCTGCATTTAACCAAAGTTTTTTCATCCTCATGTTGAGCTTTTCCATAAAATGTTCATTTCAAATGCAGGCTCTGTGTTTTGAAGGGCACTTTGTAATGGTTTTATCCAGATTCAGATTATTTGCAATCCAGAGGGAAAGCATGCATTCCTTGCAAGGCAAGTAGAAAACATATCTGAACACAAATCAAAAGAATGATTACGGCACACACACTCTGTACCCATTACCGAATCCCCAAGGCTCTTTCTGTTTGTTTAGTCACTTTTTCTTCTGCTATCTCTGGTTGGACTGGGTTTAAACTCAGCAATGAATAAGAATGGTTAAAATAGATAACATAAAAAGATGTGACATTCTTGAAAGATCCCATGTTTCAAACTTAGATTCAAGTGAAAGCTACCAAAGGAACACCTCCCAGTGGCTTCAAGTAGACCTTTCCTCAGCACATCAGAGGTTTGCATATTCTTCTGTCATAGGGTGCTCTTCTGATCTCATTTCAATCCCAGACAAGCTCAGATTCACTGTGTAATGAAAAATGGCATTTGCACAAAGTGGAGAGAAAAAGCATTGTTTCTACAGCACATTATGTTTTACACTGCTCATGAGACGCCGTTTCATATCCCATAAAAAAAACATTATCTGTAACTTACTGTGCATGCTAGAAAAGGCAACATTGTGCCTTTAAAAGAGATATCTTGTTTCTGAAAACACTTTATCTCTCACATTTCCTCACCCACAGAGTAACCTGTGTTTATAAGCAAATCCACTCAACCCCCTAATAATGACCTAGAGTAAACATCTGACATGCACTGCCTTCAACCTCCTCTTTGTTTAGGCATGAATTGTTCATTTTTATGTCTTTTGTATACTGCCTAAAGGAAAGATAAATGATACAAGAGATGTTTTACATTATCAATTGTGGCAGAGGTTATGCCTGTGTTTATCTGATCGTCTTTTATTGCATTACAAATGGTAAGATAAACTGCCAGGCACAGAATGGTCATTAATTTCAGGACACATTTTCACATCGGATTTTTAATTTAAAATGTATTAGATGCAAGATAGCCAGGTGTCAAGGTTCCTAGTCATTTGCAAAACCTGTGGCAATCTCATGTAATAAAAAAATTTCTTCCCAACATTAGTGCTCAACTCATCTTAAAATATAAGTGCCTACTCTGTTTGCATTAGGAAACACCTATTTTGCTGCGTGTCCAGTTTCACAGTTCAATCAGCTGTAGCAGTTTTGGAGTGTCCCATCTCACTGAGCACACTCTCCACTGTCATCCGCCAGTGCCAAATGAAACAGCAACATCAAAACCTGTTAAATGTGAGACACAGGGCAAGAGAGAAGGAGGAAAGAAAGGAGCATGGCAAATATGTTCCTGTAAAATACCTGTGTATCTGAATATACCCTCTGTCCTTGACACAATTTTCTCTCTTGGGAGAGCTTAATAAAATCAATACAGAACTCTGAAGGGGAAACAAATAACACAGAGAGTATGCACTTTTTTTGTTCTGGGTTTAAGATTTCTTTGCTACTTGATGACTTGCTGTCATATACACTACTTGCTTTTGAAGCTCCAAACATAAATCTATCAATGAAGCAACTTGCTGCCTTGCTCTTCAGCTCTGGATCTTGAAAACAACAGCCAGTTTTCTGAGAAAAAACACTAGAAAAATGTTTACAGCAGTGGCTGTGCCTCAGTCTAGTATCATCCAGAGAGCTGAAGCACTGGAACAACTGCGGGTGCCTAATACTTTCTAGCAAAGGTACCAGTTTTCAGACTCTCACAGCTTTGCCATGGCTTGGTCTGGCATTTCTGTGCTTCCTCCTCCAGGAAGAAAAGAAGTATGTTTTGAACTTTCAGCAAAAAGCATTCAGTGAACTCTGAGAATGGGGATAACAAACAAGAGGCAGTTTTGTTAGCAACCCTGGATTTTGTTTATTTTGTATCTTTGATGGCCTCTAGTAATCTGAAAATTGACAGAGGAGTCATCCAGTGACTAGGCAGGTGTCTTTTGCTGTCCTCATGAAGGACCACTAGGATGTGGCTAAATTATAAGACCAAAGGCTGATCTGCTTCGTGCTGGAAGAATTAAGTGAGATCTAGTCCAGACTTCTCCCCTCATAGTCTTTGGTTTTTGAGAGCTGTTTTATATGTAACTGGGAGGATGATACTTCAGGTAGATACTGTCCTCCTGATCTAACACAGAGGTGTGAGGAAAGTCTTTGTGAGATGCTTTCATGTGCTCATGTGCTCAGTTGCTGGCACGTGAAGAACAATCTTTGAAGATGCTGCCTTCTTCCAACCAGGTCTTTGCAATAATTTTGACTCCTAAATTTCAAACCTGGCAGAACACATGACTGTGCGGCATCTCCAGGGGACTGCTTCCAAAGTACAAGAAGTGATTTTTCTCCTCCTCTGTGGGACCACTTCACTGCTCCCCACCAAAAGAGGGGAAGGGGTTACCTCATTTCTGACACTACAGAAGCAGATCAGTATTTTCTTTTCCACAGAAACTGTGCTTTCATTGCAAATGTTCTGGGCACCTCTCCTCCCTCTCCCCAGCCAGGTTCTTCGTATGGTCCCTGGGGAGGCAAAGGGTGGGTGGTGGCAGAGACCCCAGGGATGTTGGGCTCCGTGTTGCACAGCCACCCTGTGCGCACTCTGTGCAAGGCAGAGGACATAGCCAAGGTCAGCTTGGGGAGCTGAGAGGTGGCATTTGAATTATTTCATCGGTCATTTTCCTGCTCCGTATAGCTTGTGCAGTGCAGCTGGGCTGCTTCACAATAGATGTAGGGTCTAGTAGTTCCATCCTGAGAGTGTAGAAGGACCCTGGAGTTAAATGGGGGTAGGACACTGGAGTTATGCGGGCTGTAGACTCCAGGACACTACAAGACTGTGCATTTAACTTTTTTGTGTCTTTCTGTGACTGCACTGATCCTTACCAGACAAGCTGCGCAGCTCAGTAGGAAGGGAAATGGCAACAGGCTATTTTCAGGTCTGTATAGTCTTATCCTCCATTTCAGAATTACGGTTCCCTGAGCATTATATCCCACTATTGATTGGCTCTAAATAGCTGTAGCCAAGCTCATGGTCTTTGATAAAGTAAATCCTACTTAGGGGCTAACAGAAACAAAAGACAACATGTCCTTGCATACAGAGCACAAAAGAGTTAGCAGGTGGGATGGGGGGAAAAAAATTGAAGTAATTTTATTTAACAATACCAAAAGTGCAAGCAGGTGAGAGCAAAGCCACTTATATTGCTTTACTTGCTGTTATTTGCCTGCTCCCGAGGACCTGCATGGGCAGGATGCTGTGCAGAGAGAAGACGGGTGACTATGGATAAACAAGAAGCCATGCAGGGTCTCAGGGTGTCTGAAAAGGAGAAAGGAGGATGCTGTGAAGGAGTTGGAAAGACATAATTCTCATTTCCTAGTGTCTCTGTCCCTTTTATCACATGTTCCCTGTCAGCAGGACTGTGTCAGTACCAACTTGCTGCTATGTGGCACCTAAATTACAACACAGTATTGCTGTACCCCAACAGTCTGTCTGGGCCTGATGAAGGCCATGGCATCAGTCTAATCACAGCAGCATGAAGCATAGTGCCTGCTAACTGCCCAGATATTTGACTTGCTGCCTAGACCAGTTTGGCATCCTGCACTGAACTTTGTGCTGTCCCATCATGATTTTCCCAGTACCAGCTGGGCTTGCTGGGAGCTAGCTTGGATGTGCCTGAGCCACAAAATAGGCTCAGTACCTGGTGTAGCCACAGCACGCCATGCTTGCCTCTAGAGAAAAATCTGGGGCAAAACCAAAGAAAAAAATGTCAAAAATAAGGTTACTACTGTAACCATTTCCTTCCAGCCCTTAACCACATTACTGTCCCCCAGGCTCCAAGGGTTTGCTCGTGAACTGAAGGATCCCTGTGACTATAACCCCCTCCCCAAAAAAGAGCTCTGGATGGGGGAGGTGTTCTTCTAAATTCGGTTACCAGTGTTACCTCCTTGTGCTCCCTCATCTGATATTCAGGCAGTGCAGCGACAGATGAGCTGATATTCTCTCAGTCAGACATCTGAAAAGTGTCAAGTTCCCATCTGGAAAAAACCCCTCCTTCCCTGAACGTTAAGGTGAAACTTCTTCAATTTTGGGTGCCAGCTCACACTAAACAACTCCTTTCCAAATCCAAGCTGAGCAAATGTTTGGTGGTGAATAATTTATTAGGTCATTGTTGCTTCCTCCCCTTTCCTCCTCTCCTCTCTAGAAACTCAAAGTGAGTCCTGTCACTGCTAACAGTGTACACCAGACAAACTGTGTCCTGTGGTGGGAGGCACAGAGACAAGTCATTAAGCTGTAGAGGCAGATCCCCAATCCCCTTCCAGAGGTGAGTCGCACCATATTTATTTGCAGATTAATGCTGGTTCATGTGAGACTGAACCTGGGTCCTCTTGGAAGCAAGAAGTAATCTTCTCCACACCCACCATCCCCATCTCCTGCCCCCCAGCTGCTGTTTCTAGCTGAACCAGGCAGGCTCTGTTTTCTGTCCTAGAAGACTGGGTTGTAATGCTTTGCATCACTACTGCATTCATCACAAAGATGACTGTGCCTTAATTAGAGAGAAAGCCGTCCCTGTGTAGAGTTGGTATGTTGGTGTATGTTTATAAAGCAAGCTGAGGTTCTTTGGGAAGAAAGGCACCACGGAAATATAAGATCATAATCATTATCACCATTAAACATACAAAGCAAGAAAATTAATATTTTCCCCCATATAATAAAATCACTCTTTTGTGGTGGAGTGTTGCAGCACATCTCACAAAGAACACCACATTAATCAGTTTATTAGACAGTTGCAGGAGCAAGCAGCTAACGAAGGGGCAAAGAAGGAGACTCTTTTGTCTCTTGCTTTGTTGGGAGGAGGGAAAAGTGGAGGGGGGGAAAAGAGAGATAAGAAAGAGCTGTCCTCTTACTGCAGTAGCTCTCCATTTATTAAAAAGAATACCGCCTGGAATTTGTGGTGAAAAGGTGCCTGTGTCCATATTCATCCTAAAGTACAGAGGGGCTGACTGCAGATGTCTTTTGTGTTTCCCCAGGGCAATAAGAGGACAAGTTTCCTCCCAGTCACCTACATTGGCTGGAGAAGCACAGAGAGGAGCAGCGGTTTTCCCAGCTGGTACCTCTCCAGCCCTGCACGCAGCAATGCAGGAGCTGAGGGAATTGAACTCTTTCTGCCAGCTTCAGCAGGCTTTATGGCAGGCTGTACAAAAACACCTCAGAACATCAGATTCTAATTGTCTTGGGGCTTATTAGGCAAATGTATTGCTGAAAGTAAAAAAAAAAAAAGAAAAAGAGAAAAAAGAAAAAAAAATATTTCTCTTCCTCCTTACTGTTTCTCTTCCCACTCTCAAATTTCTGAACTTGAGATATTTTTCTTTTACTTTATATTGTAAATTATGACTGACACCACCATGTAAGAACATGAGGAAAAGAAATTAAAAAATCACACTGATGTCAAAACTTGCTGATGAAGTAGCATTCTAAAAATCTTTTTTTTTAATGTATATGGATTAGCACACCAAGGAAATGGCAGATATTAGCTTAACATAAATGTGTATCAACATATAAATGTATATGACTGGGTAGCTGTGGAGTCACATCTGAAGGGATTGCTCTCTGCTAACATGGAAAAAAGACTGGAAAATGTTCTGATGCTCTCACATAAATAAAAGCTAGATAACTGAAAACTGCTGATTTGAATGTATATCCCTTAATTTTTCCATTTTATGTTTTCTCTAACAGTAATGAGCACCCAAAATGATTTTAAGTTGGGCAAGTTATTCTCTAAAGGGTGCTTCAGTAATTCTTGTTACATTGAAATAAATTGTAAACATTCCCTGTGAAGACAAGAGAAATAGGTTTGATGCCCTGAATTAGAATTTTGACAAATAGAGAACTGACTTTTAATTTCTTCTTATTTTTTCTGCCAGTTTCTGTCTTGTGGTATGCAGAGTGCAAGGGGCTTGGTCTGGTCAAACACCTTGTCCTCTGCTCAAATGCCACAAGATTGTGCATGTCAAATGCCTTACCAAGATTAGTGATGATCCCACTGAGAAGGAACAGTTTCACCACTGGCTGAATAAGAGCTAGAGGATCTGATCTGCACAACAGATGTGTATGATCTCAGATATATGGAATTTGTACACATTCCTTTAATATTGTCAGGTGTTGCCATTTACAGCCTTTCCTGCTAAGCTTGTTTAGATTGTTCATTAGTGAAGTGATTGTCACAATACAAGGGTTGCAGATCTGCAGACACTCTTCTCCTCCTCTCAGGGTCCTCTCAGTCTGTGGATTGGGTGGGCCGAGAGAAACAAATCCTCAAGGTGAGAGTGTGCAAACCACTAACTCTGCCAGCGTCCTTGTTATTGCATCTACTCTTCCACCAAAGCAATTCCTGGGTGATGTATCCAGTGCCTGAAAAAATCCCCCTTACAGAAATACTGAAAGACCTATCACAAAAGTGAATGAGACCCAGGTACATCTTTCCGTTAATTCATCAATTTCAATGTTTGTGGCCCTCAACAAAACAGCATATATGGAGAACAGGACAAGGGTAAAAAGATTTTTTTAGGGAGAAGGCAAAGGAGCAATAAGTCAGAGTGACAGTGGTTGCCATTTCTTTGCTCTAATGGAGCACAGGTCTGCTCTCCAATCTTCTGCTTCTCATCAGTTGATGACAGACTTCGTTGTTAGGACGTCACTAAAGCTCAGTCCCAGTGTTCCTCATATGCACCTGGATGGGTGGTAATTGACACAGGTCTGCTCCGGCCCTTGTTATGTACTGTCTTATTTACTGCAAAAATGGTGTAATTGATTTCCACATGACATTAGGATCTTAACTGGTGGCTCATCTTATCTCTGAAGCCCTTATGAGTGTTGCAGCAATACGAGTATTAGACATTTCAAAGTGATGTCTTTTGCTGTTTACCTATATACTCTTCTCTAAGATACTTGCTTTCAGATTTCAACTCCTTCCCTCTCACTGGATCACAGCTTTATATGCCATGTTTTGCTGCAAATGTTCAATTTATGCAAATTCTTTTTAACTCAGTTGCTGCTGAAGGGAGAGATGGTTGGCTTATGCAGCCCTGCAAAACCTGGGACTGCAAAAAACCTGCAAAACCTGGGAAGATCAATAGATAAATCAGCTGGTGCCCATAACCTGCACGACAGTAATTTCAGAGGTTTTACTTTGAATGGGACAACCTGGGTATTACTCACCTCTGAAGCATGCTGCTGTTCCAAACCAAACATCCAAATATAGATGGAGCCCACCTCGACCCCATGTCATATTGAGACAGATAGAAGTGGTCTGCTGGTGTCTTTATACCCAGTGCCCAGTGCTGAATTTGTTTCTGGGATATAACAAGTAAAGAAGTGATGCCACTTCTTCATCCATATGTTGCCTTCATCCAGGTGTTCCTCACTACTGTCAGCTCCCTTCTTGAGCTAACGTGATGGGCCTCTGCTTCTCATCAAAGGAAGCTTCTTCCCAGGATGATCAGTTCTGATCTCAAAGAAATGTTAAGTAATAGCTAAGAATGCACATATTTTTAAAGTTATAAAACAATGAAATCAGTAAAAAATTACATCTGTCACATACGTGCGATTGCTTCTGCCACATCCCTGTGTGATCCCTGCACTTACACAGGTGCAAAGTAAGACACTCTGTCAGGTTACTGCACTGGTTTTGGAAGTGACTGAACTAGATGATTTCCCATCTTAAGTAATTATAATTCTGTACTATTCATCCTATTTGCTGATTAATATATATATATATTTAGTGCCAGGTTTCCTATGACACTTTGAGGAAGTCCCCCATAAACTTTCACAAGACACTATCATTATTATCCTCTTATCTCCCTTACCTCCCCTTTCCCATAGTGTCTATAAAAGCCCAGCAATACTCAGGCTGCTGATTTGCTATGAGTGTTCCTACCCTGCTGAAAAACAGTACTGGACAAGATGACAGCAGAGCTCAGTCTTTGTAGGTAGGAAAGCTGGTGGTATCTGAAATCTGGATAGGCATAATTGTTCTACCAGATTTTTTCTATTCCAGATTCCATCAAAATAATTTTTAGAAAATGGTTTTCTTGCTCAGAAAACATATTTGATTTTAAGGATGAGGTGCTGTTGGAGGTAGAGGTATCCCATAAAATTTGGTACTGAAACAAAGTGATAAATTGTAAAGGAGTAAGCCACTTGGTTCAGTGGAAGGCACCCAGCAGCACCAGAAGGCTTAAAGATGAAATGGCTGAGCTGAAGCAACAACTTCACTGAAACTGGAAAATTTATGCGTGGAAAATTCTGTATTTACCTTCAAAAGTGCATAACCTGGAAGATCTGGCATGCTAGTTTTTGAATTGTTGGAATTATAATTAAAACAATAATAAAGTGTTAAAGATCACAATGGAGTCCAATTAGCATAGTTTCTTAAAAGCAAAATGGTGACTCTCAAATCTCCTAGAATGCACTAATAAATTAATAAGGGATAAAAATTATTTGAACTTTTGATAGCTTTTAGTATAGTCCACCAAGAGAAGCTACAAAAGAAACAAAATGGCCAAACACAGAGGAAAAACTCTCCTGCTTTGGAAACTGGCTAAGAGACACGAAGAATAGGCTGTAAATTGCTGAAATGGCAAAGCTTAACAGTGGGCATTTTTGAATGCATTTTTAATAGAACAAGTTTCTGCTTAAAAAAACCCCAAATTTATTTAAATCACATTGTCTCATAGGAACATGTTAATTTCAAAGAAATTTGCTATGTAAAAGGTCAAAATGAGTCATCTGAACTTTACAGTTTTAATTAAGCTGCAATGTTTCATTATAACTAGAATTTCATTTCATGACATGAACATTTAAGGTTACAATTTTACTTATATTTACAATTTACTATAGAAGTGAAAATGCTAAAGCAAAAATATTTGAGCAAAGTGAAATTAGAGATATCAAAACTACAGATGAAAAAATACCTCACTTGTCTCAAATCCTTTTTTACCCCAGAACTTTTATTCTGCAAGAAATTGAAATTTTGTTTCTGGACAAGAATAAAAAAAAAAAAAAAGTAATCAAGTTTCAAACTACTATTTTCTTTATGATGGTGCTTTATTTCATTTAATAATAAAAAAGATGGACAAAGTCCCACTCTAGAATTAGCATTCCCTAACCTATTTGTTAAAATCATAAAAAGAAGCTGGGAAGTTGAGTTAGAGCTCTTGCAATAACCCTCACATTAACGTTAATCAAACACTGAAAAGATTTAGAGGAAATGCCCAGGCTGAGACAAGCAAGATGAACACACGTCAGCAGTTTGGCAGGTGAGGCTCAGTGTTGCTATCTGAGCTGTAAGGGGGGAATGGTCTGTCCTACACATACATAATTTTCAAATGCTAAGGGCATGTCTACAGGGCACATCCACAATGAATTTACTGATTCGGTACCCAACAGAGCTTATTCATTGTGGAGATATCAGTAATTAAGTGCAGTTATTCAGAAAATACACCCAGAGTATAATTTTCCAAAACATGTAAAAGTCACCTGGGAGCCATCACTGTGGACAAATGGATGAAGACCTTAGCTCAGCAACAGCAGCAGTCAGCAACCCTACCAGGACATAAGGATCCATCACGAATAGCTTCAAGAATAACACATGAGAGACCACAATGCAATTATATAAATCAAGTGTATGCTCTCACCTGGAGGGCTGTCTTCAGTTCTCACCACTCTGTCCCACAGATGTGACAGAAATGGTAAAAACTCAGGGGTAACTTCAAAGACAAGAAAGATTTAGAGGGCTGGAAAAGCTCTCATGCTGTGAGGTGTGGAAAAGACCAGCAGCAGTCATGTACGTGTTTCGCTCTGCAAAGATCATCCCAAGGTCAATAGGATGCCAAGCTCTGTCCCCTGAGTGAGCATTGGTGTTGAGGTACATGTGAACATGAGCCTGTGCAAAGAATGTGCATAGCTCCAGCCCTGGGAAACAGTTTCACTGGACCTTCCCAGCACAGGCTGATCCTGCAGGCAAAGCACCAAAAAGAAAGGGACACAATGAAAGCACATCAAATAATAAATGGTACAGAAAATGTGCATGAAGGTGCATAAAGTCTTATTTAATTAAGATAATTTAATTAAGATAAAGGTGTCATATTAAAAATGAAGTAATTGCTTTTTCACACAGCACATAAGCCAGTTTACAGAACTCATTGCCACCCTGCAGAACTGAACCAGATTTAGCAGAATTCAGAACAGAATTAGGAGCAGAAGTGAAGTGCAGGAACATCCACTGGTAAAGTGGTAAATAGTTTTCAGCAGTGGTCTGTAATTATAAGTGGTCTTGTATTCGTGTATAGTCTTTCTGTAGTAAGGGTTGGACAGAAAAATTAAGTCAACTATCTTTAAGGCAGAGGGGTTTTTTAATATAGTACTGAAACTTTGTGGAATTCTGGAAATGGTGGCAAACACCTAGTTCATAGAGAATATTATACCCAATCTATAAGCATTAAACCAATTTAGGGAATGCCCTTGAGAGAACAATACCATTGAAGAATTCTGCAAATAAAGCTGTGGGGTTTTTTTAATTTGAGCCCAGCAAGTGGGCAGGTAAGAATACCTGTACAGGTGAGAACAAAGATTGATAGTTTCTCTCTGAAACTGGTTTAACTGATACAAACACTCCATAGAGAGGGCTTTATGCCCTTCACATGTTCCAAGGTGCATTCCTCATCTTAGCTGTAGATCTCTCACTTTATAGCAGAAAGGGCTCCTAAAGCCTTGGGGTTTTGCCAAGGGCGCTTTCACCACAGAAGTGTGAAGGAACTGTATTTGAGCACAGCTGCAGAGGTCAGGGTTGGACGGCAGCCCTTGAAGGCATGGGCCTCTCTGGGTGATTCTGGGGTGGGAGAAGAGATGATGTCCCAGCCCAGCCCATGCCTGGCAGGGTGTGAGGCTTCCCCCCTTCTGCTGTCTCAGGTCTGCACCATGAAACCTCATCCTCTAGATTTTTGAGGTGACTTCTAGACAAGCTTCGTGGTTCCACCCCTCTTAAGCACATCTTATTGATTTTCTCTATAAGCTTGTTTTGAAAAAATTCTTTTGCATGACTTGAAACAACCACCAAAACCACAGTGGTTTTGTGCAACTAAACCAACCAACTCAAAGCCAAGTTGAAAGGAGCTGTAGCAAAATAATACCTATGGGCAGCTGGGAGGTCTCATTGCCTGGTTCGGATATGTTGCTTTTAGATTCATCTTTGTTCTGATGCCTGGGAAGCTTTATCTCTTTCTAAAAAAGCCCCCTTCTACTTCATGAATATCTTTTTAGCTAGTTGAAAGTGTTCCCATGTTGGTTTAGGTGAAATCAGCTGATATGCAAATAACTGTATATGCCCTGTACAAATTTAGACTCTGCTTTCTGGCCTACAGATGTCCCAAACCACTGTTTAACCATTTCAGTTTTTCCTTATGGATTACAAAAACTCTACAGCTCTTGCTATGACAAAAAAAAAAAAAAACACCAAAAAAAAAAACAACACCACCCCAACATAATTTCTTCTGCACTGTTGCATATGGAGGTTTTTTTAAGCATATAATAGATATCCACGTGATTTAAGTGAAGCTGCCTATTTTTAACACAATATGAAATGTATCTGTATATAAATACATTCCATGTGGCACTTTGTGGTAGTGTCTTGACAATATTGTAATAATTAGTGGGGAGTACAATAGAAAACCTCTTAATTCTGTGCTGCTATCCTCTCATTCCTCAGTACCACAGATGAAACAGAATGGCTCACATCTGCAGTATTATGTAGGGGTTTGTTTGATATACAGTACTGCATTATACACATATTCAAAACTGTAATAACACTAAAGCGTGAAATAGCTTACTCCTGAAAATATTCATGGCAGAATGTAGATGCAGCCTCTTGCTCCTGAGCCAACATATACGTCTGGATCAATGACCAGAACTGGCAGTGGTCTGCTGGAAGGAATCCATTACCAGGCTCTGCCACACCGCACTTTTGTGCAGAGAAGCTGAACAGTGGGATAGGAGCAATCAAAATACATATATAATAAATCACCAGCAAAATTTTTCTATGTTCAGTTTCCATAACATTTTCTCTCCGTTGTCACCTTCTATTAGAACTAACTTTTATTTTATATAGCAGAACAATGATAAGGAAAATGTTTTGCTGGAGCCTAGGCCTTTTCCACTGTGCCACTGCCCTTGGAATCAATTTCTTTATTCTTAGTCTGACCTTGGTATCCATTTTCCTCAGTATTCAACTCAGCTGTAAAATCTTGAACTTCTTTAGACCTTCCCCCATCCTCCAGATACCCAGTGCAAGGAAAGCAGAAACTGAACGGCTTTTGCAAAGAAAAATTGTAACTAGACAAACAGAACCTGAATGCACTCAATCTAACATGTGCCTCATTTACACAAAACACCATTAGCCCAATCCTGTTACCCCAGAGTACAGCAGAGGCAACTTAGCTTGCATGTCTGAATAGGGTACTTTAGATAATATTGTGTGTCTTCAGACATGCAAGAACTATTTCCATAATATATAAGGAAAAATGTTGTATTTAATCCATCACTAGTGGGTTCACAGAGCGTAAGGACTGGATTTCTTTTTTCACATTCTTACATTGCTGCCTGCATTAATATTAGGCTGGAATTGAAGTGAAAATGAAGTGCCAATTTCAGCATACAAGCTAGGGAAGACAAGCGACAAATAAAACAGAAAAGAAACCATCTTACCAGCCAAAGAAATAAAAATACATTTAAAATTAATAATCTGCACTGCAGAAGCTCTCGCTATCTCTCTCTTCTCCATGTGAGCCGCACTGGAAAGCCATCAGTGAGGAGCAGCCTGCTGCACCTCAGGGCACTGGTCATTGGCAGAGGAGAGTGAGGAGGGCTAGGGTGGGCTGCTGTGGGGTGGCCAACATGCCCCATCAGAGGGGTGCACAGCAAATGAATGATAGCCAGCAAAGCATCCACAGCCCATGAGCCGGACACTGAACTCTTTCACCAGAGGGTTTTCACCCTGAAAATGATGTGGCTTCCAGCACAGCCATGCATGCCAGGAGCTGAGCAAAGTGAGAAAAAAGCAATTAGTCATGGAAGAGGTCCAGGGAAGGTGCTGGGTGTCCCTTGCCAAGTCTGCTGTCACTGCAGATTTGCCAGAAAATGCCTCAAGCAGTTCAGTCCCAACAGAAGTCATCTAAGAAGGGCTGTGAGACTGTGTTGAGGGCACTTGTTGGCTTACCAGAAAGGTCTCATGATCACGATGTACCAGCGTGGGATGCTCTACTACCGTGCTAGCCTTCAGTTTTCCTCCTGGGCAGGTTTCTGTTGATGTGCATCCCATGAGTGAGGGACAGTTGCAGAAGGCACATCAGGACCCTGTCTGGAAAGATGAGTAAGTGAGGTCTGGTTGTAGGACTGAAAAGCTTCTTGCGCATGTGTTTGGGTCTCGGCAATAATGGCACACACTTTTGTCCCTGAATGCCTCTTTCTTTCCACAGCTCCAAGTCACGGCTGGATGGCCTCCACCTACATGGAGATGTCTTCTCTGACTCTGGAGAAACTGTGGGGGGAAAAGGAGCAAGCCTATAGAGGTGTTACCAACTGTATTAGCATGAGACTTTGAAATAAAAGAAATATCCCTGGTGTGACAGGGAGTGCAGCTGTACTGGTAATGTAGAGAAGACCCATGCCTTGCCAGGGCTTGTGGATGTTTCTGCAGGATGTTTCATTCTTGTTAACACAAGCTGTTAAATTGTGCTTTAGCTAACAACTAAGACAAACTTTGCAGAGGGGATGCTTTCACTTACAAGCTGCTCTTGCCCATGCTGCCGGGCAACGAGGATGCTGCTAAGGCAACCCTGGCCCCTCAGGGAATGCTCTGTGCCCTGGGGATGAGGTTGCTTTCCTCAGAGGGGACAGTGGTTTTGGGGCCAGGGGCAAAGTGTGGTCACCTCATGGCTGTCCTCTGCTCCCTACGGCTCCCCATGTCCCACTGCCATTCCCATCCAAAGAGTGAATTAATAACCAAGAAACAAACCAGAAATAGGGTCCAGAGGGGTCCTGGCATTTGAATGTCACCACAAGCACACAGCACGGGAGAGTAAAGGTTTCGTTCCGTCCCTGTGTTTACCGCTGCCTGTGCATTGACTTGTTTCCTGACGCATGAGCCATGACTTGAAAGGAATTCAGGCTCCAGCAAATTTTGCATTGCACTTCAATGTGGCCTCTGGGATTGAATAAGGGCAAATCTATTACACTGTTGCCATGACGACCCTGGCACAGCCGCGATAAGGAGTGCTGATGCTGGCCCGCACAGGGCGGTGACACAGGCAGCACAGCTGGACGCAGGGACACCCTGAGGCATGCAGCACCCCCACACCCCACCTCACCCATGCCTGGCAAAGACACCCATCGGATATGGCTGTGCCAGGTGGATGGGACAGCAGAAGACACCAAGTTCTCTCCCTGGGTCCAGAAAAATTAGTCCTTAATTTATTTTGGGGGAAATCAGGCTCCTGCAGTAAAAGTGAGAAGGGTGTCCTTCACCCCAGTTGGTATAGGCAGTGTGAATCCCAGTGTCTGGCTCTTTAGGGATCAGTGATGAGCCTGTAAGGACAGCCTGCACTTACTAAGGAGGGTGATTACAGTGATGGATTTCAATCATTAAAATGATTTTATAACAAAGAAACAAAGGAAGCTGATATTTCTTCTCCTTCTGGTGAGCAATCTCAGCTTTGCAGGTATTGATTCTTCTTGCTTGGATGGACTTTATTTATTTTCTACCATGGACATGAATGTTTAGTTTTGCTAAATTCTATTTTAGCCTTTTTGCCTTCATCTTTTTCCCTTTTGAATGGTCAGCAATGGAAGTTCATATTTCCCTGGTTTGCTCAAGCAATGATGGTACACTTTGTCATGAGCTGCACTGATGATAATAGTTTGATTCAAAACATCTCAGCTTCAGCATACAGTAACTAAGCCCAGGATTGAAAAGCACTAAGAATGGGAGACTAAAACTTGCCTCCGACACTTGATAAGATTATTATTATAGAGCACAAAAAGCTTTTGCTTTCTTTTCTGCTGTTTTGCAGACCTCATAAGGCCTCACTCAGATTTCTGCATAGTTAATTTGTCAGTTTATAAATTACCACATTACGTTAACACTGAATGCTTCAAAACACAAATATATGCACAGAGGGCTTGAATATTTGAAGTGTTTTAGTACTATAGGGAAATAATTTTGTTGTCAAGCTGTGGCAGATATAGAAGTGCTAGGGGATACATGACCATTTCATCAGGACGGTGTCGATGATGGCCTATGAACATCCAAGGGGGGAAATCATCTTTTATCACTATTGTGTACCATGCAGGTCCAGATGGAGGATAAAACATGCATGAGTTGCCCGCAGCTCTGAAAATAATTATACTCATTTGCCAGAAATGTAGAAAGTGCATCCAACCAAGTTACCACCCATCATAGTGACACTCCGTTTGCATACTGATGAAGTTTAAAGCCAGAGACAATGGTGTTGGTGTCAATAGCAGAGGGGGCTGGGAATCACCAGTGCTATAGGATTAATAGCACCATCATTTTATATTATGCAGCATTTCACTTATGCTGCATATCAAAAAACTCCTAGTGCTGATCCTCACCTAGCTGTTTACAGGATTGCTTTGGTTTGAGACCCCAAATGTTACAAGAGATTCTGGGACGTGGGGAATGAAGACTAATCCACCCCCCATGAAGGGCTTCTCAAAAATTACTTGTGATGCGGTGTGAATGTATACACAGATCTATGTGTGCGTGTGTGTATGGCAGGGGAGTTGCACATACTATGCACACTTGCAGTCTCTCTCTTCCTCTCCAGAAGACTGCACTGGAATATGAGTGGAAGATAATATGCACATGCTAGGCTCTGGTGCCACTGCAGAGTAATTGATGAATGGGTTTTTAAAGTGTAGAATGAGAATGAATACAAGTAGGACCCAGGAGAATAATTCTTTATATTGCAATCAGCACTGCTTGTATGTAGTTGGTTTAATAGTAGAAATCAGCAATAAAGAATACAGACTTTGTTATTTAATCCTTACCAACTGAAAAAGAAAATTCTTCCACGTTTAGATACGTTATTTTAAAAATGAATTATTTTAGGTCATTATTGAGTTTTAAGTGTCCATCAAGTAAAATAACCAATCAATGCTATCATAAAGTGAGATGATTTCCACAATTTCTTCAAATAATTAATTCAAGTTATATATACATATATAGACACTATGATGTATGCATAATATGCATATATGCCATTTTGGCTATTCCAGTACTCCTTGCATTCCTTAAAATATTCATGGTAAAGTACTGTCTCAATATGCTTTCACATATGTGCTTGTTACCACATTGCTAGTTAAAGTATGTCTTCAAAAATAAAACATAATAAAACCTGAAGTAGTTATTTTATTCATTGATTTATATAGGACCTTTCCTATTCTAATGAAGAACCTTAAGTACAGCTGAAAATATGTTGGCAAATATAAAGAAAAGAATATTAACATTGCATGTACCCAAGTGTAGGCAGAAGAACATCTTGCTTATCTATAAAATGACTACTCTATAGTATACTGCAAGCTAGAGGACACATCTAATAAAAATGGGTAAAGTAGTTATGTTTCATAAAAACATAGTTTAGGCTTCCAGTTTTATTTTATTTCTAGTAAAACTAGTACGGAATCACTGTAATGACATAAGGACCCAAGATGATCTCTGATGTAATTCCATAGATCATTTGTGTGACACCAGCAATGAATCAGGCTCATGTGTTTTATCGTTTGATAAAATCTCAACAGTTTGATACTTTATACTTTCAAGGCTTTAAAAAATATCTTTGGAAGAAAAATGGGTAATGGAGTAATGAAAGTGTGCTTGCTCATCACTAGCAGATTGATCTGAATCTAAGTATACCACTAGGCAAAATTAATTCTTGTCTTATGTAAACAAAAAAGAGCAAAGAAACTATGGACTTTGTGGTCTTAGTGCTTGTGGGCCTGTTTCCTTTTCCTGGTTACAGATTTCACTACGTGATAATGCCGTTTTTGTAAAGCCCAGCTGTCATCAGAGGCTGCAGGACAATGTACACTAATGCTGACATTAGTGTACACTGTCTTATTAACATGCACTGTATGCTAGTGTGGTTGGTTGGCCCTGGCTGGACACCACATGCCCACCAAAGCCACTCTATCACTCCTCTCCTCAACCAGACAGGGGAGACAAAATATAATGAAAGGCTCATGGGTCGAGATAAAGACAGGGCAATCACTCACCAATTACTGTCACAGGGAAAATAGACTCAACCTGTGGAAATTAGTTAAATTTATTACCAATCAAATCAGAGTAGGATAATGAGAAATAAAATTAAATCTTTAAAAAACACCTTTCTCCACCCCTGCTTTCTTCCCAGGTTTAACTTCACTCCCTCTTTCTCTACCTCCTCCCTGCAAGTGACACAGGGGGACGGGGGGAATGGGCGTTGTGGTCATTTTGTCACCCTTTGCCACTCCTTCCTCCTCAGGGGGAGGACTCCTCACACTCTTCCCCTGCTCCAGAGGGGGGTCCCTCTCACAGGAGACAGTTCTCCATGAACTTCTCCAGCATAAGTCCTTCCCATGGACTGTAGTTCTTCATGAGCTGCTCCAGCATGGGTCCCTTCCACGGGCTGCAGTCCTTCAGGAACAGACTGCTCCAGCATGGGTCCCCTATGGGGTCACAAGTCCTGTCAGCAAACCTGCTCCAGCGTGGGCTTCTCTCTCCATGGGTCCTGCCAGGAGCCTCCTCCACCGTGGGCTTCCCACAGGGTCACAGCCTCCTTCAGGCATCCACCTGCTCTGAGTGGGGTCCTCCAGGGGCTGCAGGTGGAGATCTGCTCCCCCGTGGACCTCCATGGGCTCAAGACAGACTTGGCAGCAAAAAAAAAAAAAAAACCTCACCTCAAACATAACACGTTACTTTACGCAGTATTTCTGCAGCGATAATAAGGAAAGTACTCACATGGGTAGCTAAACATAAGGGCAAAGGCAGAGGTAGTTGAAGCCAGGTTTCATAAGGGGGCCTTCTGAAGCATAAGGGATGCACAAGTCTCATCCCTGGAGGTTTTCTTCTAGCCTCAGAGGCCTGGCTGTCAGGCCATCTTGCCAGTCATCAGCTTGTTCCTAACCTCCTTTACTTGAGAAAAGCCTTTGTGGAGTTGCCAAAAGGACAAGCTCATTTACCTTCTGGCTGGCTTGGGTATTTCTGTGTGGGAAGCAGTACCTCCAAGGGGCTCTGAAATGCACTGGTGGGACCCACTCCTGCATCATGCCCTGGGCCAGGTGAAGTAGAAGTCTGTAGATGCCTTGATTCTGGCCAGTTGCTGAACAATACCTGCCACTACCTAGAAAGGAAACCTCAGAAAAATTCCCAAGTGTCAGAAGGGATCAGTTAAAAACTGCATCATGAAATTCCTGGATGTGGCAAGGACAACTGGAGGTGATTTAAACAGGACTTTCCCCTGTCTCTGCAAGCTGTAACCACCAAGGGGGCAGAGATCAGAAAGTAGCTTTATTTCTGGCAATCAGTATTCTGATTATTACACAAAATATTGTTAATTGACATTGTTATTGTCACTGTTACCTTTATTATATGTTTGGTTAGGATGTTGTTAACCATTGTCAGTGTTAATATTGTTTTATTTGTTATTTGTAGTGTTATTGCTCATTTACCTTTGTTTAAATCTGGGATAGAAGTTTCTAGGCCCAGATGACACATACGCTTTAGGATAAAGGGGCGTGGAAAGCGATTTTCCTGCTGCGTATGCTGACCCCAACTTCGGCAGAGCAGGGCAACAGACTGCGTGGACTACCAGAGCCACAAACACTCAGTGGTATATTACCAGAATCACGGAAAAATAATGGATAATATGTTAGTAATAATTTCAATTCACTTTATAGCCTTAGCCTTGATAATCATTTTCTTATTTGTTCTTATAATACATCTTTTTTGTCCCTGTGAATGTCAATCATGTAAACTGCCGTTGTGTTCTTCTACTGATTCCTTGCAACCTTAAAATCGGTTTGTAGAATGTTTTGGTTTTGTAGAGTTAGTTAATTTTGAGCATGACATGTTTGTTAGAGATGTTGTTAGCTATATGCTTGTTAACTGAAGATATTCGTATTTGTTAAATATATTGTTAGTTACATGTTTATTAACAGAAAATGTATATATCTGTTAAAGATGTTATTAGTTATATGTTAGTCAGAAATATCGTTAGTTGTCATGTTGCACGCTATTTCTGTCCTTTCTTTCTCTCTCTCTTTATATCTCTATCCTTCACACCACCACGAGGACAGCAATGTCAAGCCATGAGGCAGTGTGAGAGACTGTATTGCCTTGACATTGCTGCTGCACCACTACCACTACCTGGCCTCAACATCCTGTCCCGTGAAGGAGTACGCTCTGAAGGAGATGAATTGTCCCCGAAGAAACCACCATATCTGCCTGAAGCCAGAACAGCAACATCCTTGACAGTGCCTGCCAAGCTGCGCTTGCGCACGAGCCAGGTGGAGAAGAAATCAGGGTGAGGAAGGCGTGCGGAAGCTGAAGACGCCACAGGCCGACATCCCTCCTCCAGCACGACCACTGTGAACACCTGGACATGCGCACCTGGAGGAGCACGGGGCGGCACGTATGACAATGAGCTCCGTGGAAATGGGCGGACTTTTTGGAGAAATTGTGGGGACTGGGACAATAAAAAGACTGCGTACTCCTCTGTCAGGGCTCAGAGCTGAGATTTCAGGAGAGACTGAACCAACAGGATATCACTGGATTCGTGGTGGTAACTGATTTTGCTGCATCTCTTCTGTTTGCTTACTTAGGTATTCTGACTTTTTCTTTCTTCTTCCCTCTGTCCTATCGCTATTATTGCTTGTTACAGGAAATAGAGTTTACAAGGTTGCATGGTATCTAACCTCGTTTGTGTCTTAAGATCACTACTGAGATCGTTTAAGAACCCTCCCTGATATTGGATCGGGACATGCCTGACAAAACATCATCAACTGATGAATGAAAACTAATGTCACTATCCATAGAGATGGTTTGAGAGCCATGATTCACCCATAGGTCAAAGGACCGAATGAAGTGCTAAGGCTTGGACAATAAGCCCAAGCCAGAGTTGACCTATAGATGAATCCTGTACGTTTTATAACTGATAACCATTGTGCTAATAGGTATTATACTAAGTTATAGCAAACCAACTATTCTGATGTAAAAGGTGGGAATACTGAAGCCTGAGCAACAGGCCCTGAACTGAAACTGCTAACTCTGTATGTAGTCATTAGTGAAATATACATAGAAGATACAGCTTAAACATCATAAAACATGTCTATCTTGAATGTATCCTTATATTTCTTTATGTGTGAGCAAGATAACAAGGCCACAGAAACAGTTGTCTGGCCTTGTGACCTTGCTCATAAATTAACTAGATAAGCAGGGAAACTCCCTTAGCTTCTCCCTTAAGCCCTGGCCAGGCTCTGGGGGGAACCTAATGTGAGATGAAAACCAGATATTTCTGCTTAAAACAAAGGTGCCAGCTATTCTGGCTTACTGATTATTAGGTATATAAGGCTGGACCCGCTCACAGCGACTTTGGAAGCCTCACCTATGGGTGGACGCACCGCGTAGGATTTCCCACTTGCCGGGACAGGCTCTCCAAATCCTCGCTGTAACCGGGGCTCCCCAGCGACTGTGGATCTGGATGATGGTAAAGTATGCAAGTGGTGAGGTATCTTCTTAATCACTATTCTCTCTCTCAAGTAGTAATGATTTGATGCATTACCCTGTATTTTCCTATTTGTTTAAGTGCACTGTTCTGTCTTTTCTTACTGTATGTTTTCTGTATTATTCTGTTATATTATTTAGTTATTTCTAGTAAAATACGCCTGCTCTTTTCACTCTGGTGTCTGAGTTTAATTGATATCCCTGATCAGCAAAACAGTGTCCCCTCCCAAGATCTTGCCCACCCCGTCCCACTGTGGGGGGGGAAATGTCAGAAAGAGCCTTGGTGTTGTGTAAGCACTACTCAGCAGTAGCCACAACACCAGTGTGCTATCAACACCCTGCCAGCTCCCAGCATAAAACACAGCACCATGAGGGCTGCTACAGGGGAAAACCAATCCCAGATCAGCCAGACCCAGTACAATGTTTTTAAATAGAGGTAAGAGGAAGAAGGAGGAAAACAGTAAGAAGTCTTCCAAATTATCAGATCCTGAGGGGGCAATCTCACTGTCGGGCTGGAGGGGTTAACTGAGCCCCTGATTATGGATGAGGTCCTGTGCCAGGCACTCTGAGGAACAGCCAGAGGACCCAGAAATAACTTTTGATGAAACAGTCAGAATTTGTCAGACAAATGTAGTCGCCCGCTTCTGTCTGAAGCTGAGGAAAAGCAGAGAGTGCTACAGACTGTGAGCACTGGGGGATCCAGAAAGTCATGAAAATAGGCAAGTGGCAGAAAGAGTCACCAGGATCAAAGCTGAAATTGATAAAAGCTAGCACTGAGCTGAATACACTATGGCAAAGTACGTAAGTCAAGACAGTGCCCAGCATTTAAAAAAAGGAGATGTTACAATGATTATACAGCTTCAAAAAGTTTCCAAGGATTTGCATAGTGCTCGACTTAGAAAGGATGGCAACAGCACCATTGGCTCACAGAAAATCCTCTGCAAAGGATTTACCAGTATCATGGATCAGGGTGAATGGACCATTAATTTATACTAGACATACAGAAATGCTGTCTGGGAGCTTTCTGCTCAAAGCAGGACTTTCACCAGCACCAGATCACATCTGCCATGGCGTTGTCTACTCCAGTCTTGAAAATCTGCAAGGATGGAGATTCACCAGTATCTTTCAGTAACCTGCCACAGGGGTGTGCTGCCCGCCTTGTCAAGCTGATCCTAGATGGATCATTCAGCAATAACAGGATGGGAACATGTGTCCACAGTGCTGGGAACATGTGTCCACAGAAACTGTGATATGAGCATGGCAAGGAAAGCACAGACAGCAAAGGTGACTAATACAACAGAAAACTTACAGAGTAGTCTTTTTTTTTTGAACAAGGATTTTTTTGTTCAAGGATATCAAAGAGGCATAAAGGCAAAACTCAAGTGTTTTGTAGTGCTGAAATAATTGTTGATTTCCCACTCTGAGCTAAAACTCTGTCTTATTCACAGGTGTTTCCAAAGAGCATGCTTGTGCTGTGCTCATACCTCTGTCAAGGACATGTCTGGAGAGATTTGTATGCCATAGGTATCAGTAAAAAATGGAATTCAATAGGCTTACATAGGCAAGGATGCTTAGTCTGTACATGTAAAAGGTTTCAGAACTTTACTTTTGAGAGGCCAATGTCAGTGGAGAGTGATCGTACAACATTCAACATTATGACCAAAATGAGCTTCACAAATATTATCCAAGAGTAAAGGGATCTCATTTTCTCTGAAGATTTATGATTTGCTGTTTGAATGCAATACTGGGAGAGATCTGGCTATTGCAAAAGCACTTGGTAGAGCATTTGACAATAGCAGTAGAACAAAATCCAGCAAAAGATTTCATGTATGTATCAATCAGCTTAAAAAAAAAAACCTCAAATGAAATATGGATTCTAACTGCCAGAGATACAGTTGGAAATGAGACCAGACTGGTGGTGGGACATGAAAAATGGAGTCGCTGTAGATGTGTTTATGTCTTTTGGAAAAAACTGAATAACATAGGAATGTCACAGATGATTGTTTCCACCATAAAAGGCAATATAATTAAAGATGTGATCATGAATATCACACCTATTATTACTAGATGTAGAAACCTTGACATTGTAATATCTGACAGAGGTTGTTTATGCTCGTAGGGAAGGACTTTCAAGCAAGGAAGCCTTGTTTAGACAAGGTAATCACTAGTCCCTGTTATCTTTCATTTGGTTTCGTTGTGTCCTGGTTTTGACTGGGATAGAGCTTATTTTCTTCCTAGTTCCTGGTACAGTGCTGTGTTTTGGATTTAGTGTGAGAATCATGTTGGTAACACACTGGTGGAGGAGAGGAGAGGAGAGGAGAGGAGAGGAGAGGAGAGGAGAGGAGAGGAGAGGAGAGGAGAGGAGAGGAGAGGAGAGGAGAGGAGAGGAGAGGAGAGGAGAGGAGAGGAGAGGAGAGGAGAGGAGAGGAGAGGAGAGGAGAGGAGAGGAGAGGAGAGGAGAGGAGAGGAGAGGAGAGGAGAGGAGAGGAGAGGAGAGGAGAGGAGAGGAGAGGAGAGGAGAGGAGAGGAGAGGAGAGGAGAGGAGAGGAGAGGAGAGGAGAGGAGAGGAGAGGAGAGGAGAGGAGAGAGGAGAGAGGAGAGAGGAGAGATTATTTGGGATCCAAGAAACTATACCAATTTTAGAAAAACAATGCTATCTACTCTTGCTGCAAACAGTATCAGGGCCAGAAAAGTAAGAGCTGCTGTTATGTGAGGGTATCTCCTAAAATGGACACAAACTAGCGGCTATAGCTAAGCCATTCTCCCAATCCCAAAATTCTCACAGAGATGAGATATAGAATTAAGTGTTTTGTCAAGGAAAAGTGTCACACAAGCTTCAATCATCCTTGCTTGAGACAGCTGACAATAGGAGAATGGTTTGGAAATAAACAGAGGTCTACCACTACACAGTGGCTACCATCTCTAGTTATACTACATGAGTTATAAGAATTTGAAATGTTGTATCAGAATGATTGTTAACTATTATTGATTATGTGTTTAATTGGAAGGGATAAGTGTGGGGACTTGGATCTTGAAACGCTCCAATAGCACCTGGCTGAGACAGGGGACAGAGACATTTGTGTTGCACAGATTTGATTAACTAGGGCTCAGACAGTGAGTGGGTAGGCTTAGTTGGGCTCTTGATTCTCAGCAAATAATGAATAATGCTGCCATCTAAATACTGCATAGATAAAAGCTGAGTTTCCTGGCAGATCTGGTACTTCTGACTAAGGAATAACATGGCTAATGTCTCCCCAGAGGTTAAAATCAGTAACAAGGACTGGTGTCAGTCAGTGTATCTAAAGGGCCCTGGTAATACCAAGTCCCACATCTCTATCCAACAGCATATGCTAGCTCTGATTCTCACAATTAATCAAAGAGATCATGTTTTTGTAATGATCTATTTCTTCCCACTCAGAAATAGGAGTGAAACCCTGAGAATGCCAAACCTAAATATAATTTAATTGGAGAAACAAACAAACAGAAAAGACTTAACTAAATATATGTCTTATATAATAAAATCATAAAAGAAAGTATGCATCAGCAAAGAGCAGAATGTTGGCTTGTTTTTGGAAGAGTAAAATATTATAACATCCCAGAAAAAATAAATGAGTTATAATTTAAAATTATTACTAAATGTGGTAAAATACATACCAGTGTTGCAAGTTACTCATTCCTAGAAATGATGGGAAATGGGTTGAGAGATGAAGCTGACTATAACAAGGGAGGTGTCTTTAGGTGGGATTGCAGCAGTGGGGTTTCTTTTGTCTTTCTACCTCAGTGATAGTGAAGGGGAGGTTGTAATAATGAGGATACGAAGTACGAGTTTTTATGATTCCAATTCAGGGTAAATAAATCATTACATAATTGATAAACCAAAACCTCCACACCATGGTTTTTTAGATGTACATTTTTCCATATGCATGTAATGAATGATAAATCAAAGAAATCAGAAGCCATTGGACAGAAAATTCTCAAGAGACACTACAAAGTATATTATGTTCTAGACCTTAATCCATATTTTGCACACAGTGCTGTGCATGCAGATGAAGCACTCACTTGAAAAATGTTCACCCAAATAGGGCATATAGTAAGAAAATGAGACCCAAATTTTAAAGCAATGCATCCAGGCCTGTGAGCTGAATTTACTTCAAGAAGTCTCCAAACAAGTCCACATACACACAAAAAAAATGTTCACCTGTGCAAACCTTATTCATCTCAACAACTTGATCATTCACAGAATCACAGAATCATTCAGGTTGGAAAAGACCCTTGGGATCATCGAGTCCAACCATCAGCCCTACTCTACAAAGTTCTCCCCTACACCATATCCCCCAGCATCTCATCTAAACGACCCTTAAACACATCCAGGGATGGTGACTCCACCACCTCCCTAGGCAGCCTATTCCACTGTCTGACCACTCTTTCTGGGAAAGATTTTTTCCTAATGTCCAGTCTAAACCTCCCCTGTTGCAGTTTAAAGCCATTCCCCCTTGTTCTGTCACTAATCACCTGTGAGAAGAGACCAGCACCAACCTCTCTACAATGTCCTTTCAGGTAGCTGTAGAGAGTGATGAGGTCTCCCCTCAGCCTTCTCTTCCTCAAACTAAACAGTCCCAGCTCCCTCAATCTCTCCTCATACGATTTGTTCTCCAGGCCCTTCACCAGCTTCGTTGCCCTCCTCTGCACTCGCTCCAGCATCTCAAGATCTCTCTCGTATCGAGGTGCCCAAAACTGGACACAATACTCCAGGTGTGGCCTCACCAGTGCAGAGTACAGGGGGACTATCACCTCCCTGCTTCTGCTGGTCACACTATTTCTAATACAAGCCAGGATGCCGTTGGCTTCCTTGGCCACCTGGGCACACTGCTGGCTCATGTTCAGCTGCTTGTCAATTAGAACCCTGAGATCCTTTTCTTCCAGACAGCTCTCCAGCCACACCTCCCCAAGCCTGTAGCCATGCAGGGGGTTGTTGTGGCCCAAGTGCAGGACCTGGCACTTGGCCTTGTTGAAGCTCATCCCGTTGACGTTGGCCCACCGATCCAATCTATCTAAGCCTCTCTGTAGAGCCTCCCTATCCTCATGCAGATCGACACTCCCGCTTAACTTGGTGACATCTGCGAACTTACTGATGATACACTCTATGTCCTTATCAAGATCATCAATAAAGATGTTGAACAGAAATGGTCCCAACACCAAGCCCTGAGGAACACCACTTGTGACCAGCCACCAGCTGGATTTAACCCCATTGACCACCACTCTCTGGGACCGTCCATCCAGCCAGTGGTTGACCCAGCAGATCATTCGCTCATCCAGGCCATGAGCAGCCAGTTTTTCTATGAGAATTCTATGGGGAACTGTGTCGAATGATTTTCAAAAATTCAGGTAGACAATATCCACAGCTTTTCCCTCGTCTAATAGTTGGGTCATTTTGTCATAGAAGGAGATCAGGTTTGTGAGGCAGGACCTGCCTTTCATAAACCCATGCTGACTAGGCCTGATCCCCCGGTTGTCCATTATATGACTTGTGATGGCACTCAAGATGACCTGCTCCATGACCTTCCCTGGCACCGAGGTCAGACTGAGAGGTCTATAGTTTCCTGGATCCTCCTTTCTGCCTCTCTTGTAGATGGGTGTCACATTTGCCACCCTCTAGTCCAATGGGACCTCCCCAGTTAGCCATGACATTCATTTCAACCGTTTACACTTTTCAAACATCATTCAATTGTCCAAAGTCCCCAGAGACTCAACAGCCAGACAAATGGGGCCCCATTTGAAAGCTGGAAGAGCATGAGGAGAAGGGGTATGCCACCCCCACCACTGGTCCTGTCAGCAGCCATGGGTACATGCCTGGGGAGCCATGTCTTCCAGTGACCCTGGTGTGGCTCAATGCCCAGGGAGTAATTTCAACAGACACAAATCAGTATCACTGCCAAGCATCAATATATCTTGTAGCAATCCTTTCCCTCAACAAGACGTAAATAATTGTGGCTCCTTCTACACTGACAGATCAGCCCACACTCAGATGCTGGGAAGTGTCTTAGCAAACCTTATGTCCACACCTTTAAGTACCTGGTTTAATTTTGCAGCTCAGGCTTTGGCTCTGTGGGTGCAAGGAACAAGCGGTCAAAAGCAGGCATCCTGTCAGTCCACATTGTGCCAGAAGGGTGCAAAAGGTAGATAGGACTCAAGTCTTGCACAGAAGCATCTCCTAAACTTGCTAAGCTCATGTGAACACCTACTCCAGACGACAGATCGTTCACTCACTCTGCCAGTCCCCCTTCTTGTTGTTATCTTTCCCAGATTTAGAGATGAATCAGATCAAACCAAAGCACTCTTTGTTCTGCCTACCTCTAACTTCACCTCTACTGAGAAGTGTTTTCTTCACAACTACCTATAAGAAGCAGAACCTAAAAATGCAAAGGGATGCATCGAAACTTTGACAGCAAACAGCATCTCCTCATGCAGTCTCAGTGCACTGGTGTGCGAGGAACAGGTAAACCTTCCTTCTTAGGCAGCCTGCCAAGGTATATATGCTTTGCAGTATCTCCGAGCTATAATAGAAGAAGCATATAAGAAGTCAAGTGGAAGGATTCCTTCATGTTGATTTAGTCCAAAAGTCTTCCAAATTAATTTCTTGAAACTGTTAGGAAAGCTGATTGAGTATAATAGTAGGACAGTCACTTTCATTGGTCTTGGTGGAGACTGTTGATTAGGCTTTAGTATAGCACTGCACATGTCAACAACCTACAACATCGCTGTTAGCACCAGAGAAGCCTCTTGCTATGTGGCTCGGCTTAACATGGAATAAGCCGTATGGTCTGGAGACAAATTTAGCATATTTAAAATAAAAAAAATATGCTCAGGATCTATACAGCATATCCACATAGACATACCTGGCATCTCTGCTGTGAAACAAAAACCTAAAAGTCACCCTAGCAATAAGGTATTTCTGACAAAAATGTCTTCAAAAACAGAGGATCTCTGGGCCTTGGAAACTCTACTCTCATAACTCTACTACCCCCTCAAAATCCTCACCTTGTCCTGGCCAGCAATTTATATAAAATTTTGTGAAGAGAAAAAAAAAAAAGTTATTTATTTCTGAGTAGATAGTAAAAAGGAACTGAGAAATCTTTGTGCTCTGGAGTATTATGGAAAAGCAGACAAAATTGCAATTCTGTTTTCTTCTAGGTGCTCAGAAGAAACAAGTTGGAGCTTCTAGTAATTGTCTTGTATGGAATGAAGCATCAAGGCAGCCCAGAGTTGCAGGGGACAGGGCTGCAGGAAGGACTGTTATTCACATCAGCTGTGATTATGTTATGCTGTGTTGTTGAGACCACATTGAAAGGATTATTTCTCTATTGTTTTCCTGCACCCTGTGTTTATCAGTCAGGCTGTTTGGAGCCCCTTGGTTTACATCTAGCTAGAGAAATATGGATGACTAATTTTAAATTGGTCAACTGTGCCCAGGACTGTCCTCTCAGGTTGCTGAGCTCAGTGTCTTGTTGTAGTGGTTTGCTTTTCTTCTTTTAATTTTTTTCTTTTGTTTTAATATACTTCTGGCATATAGACAATTTGTATACAAAAATCTGTAATGTCACACATTCCTAGTCCTGTACTAATTGCTTTTCATATTGTGGCTGGTAGATCAGTATGCATTTAATCTGTGTTATTTCTGTTTAATGCTTTTGTTCTTCTGGTTGCAAACTGAGATCTTTCCGGGTTTGTTTCCCTCAAAATAAAAGAATAAAAAGATTGATAGGCCCATTCTTTCCCTCACCTGGGGCCATCCTGCACCAGTGCACTGGAGAACATTTCTGGCTCCAGTGGCAGGTCCTGTTTCCTCCAGGGTGGTGGTGTACCCTGGCAGGGACACCCTGGGTCCTGTGTCTTGCTGATGGGCTCCCCAGCACACTGGCCACCTTGCCCAGCTGCCCTGAATTCCCTTTTAACTCCTTGGCAGGAACGGCTGTCTCTTATTTTCCCATGCCATACCAGCTTTTCAAATCAAAAATCGAAAGAATCATGAAAAGGTCCATCAAAATTAGCACAAGATTGGGTGGTCTATGGCTTTGGGGGTTCTTTCTTAATTTGGGCAGTTGTTGCCTGTTGTGTGTAGTGCTCTGTGACTGTAAGAACGAATCTTTGCCTGAAGGAGTTTACAGTCTAAACAAGGAGACCAGATAAAAGTGTAAGGGGAAAAAGATGGGACGTGTTGCCCAAGTGACGTGTTTTGTTAGTGGTTGATCTAAGATAAGAGCACAGATTTCCTGCTGCTCAGTCTCCATTTTGCCACTCACACTGTCTTTTGTACAGCACTGCTTGAGTGAGACCCAGGGAGCTACTGAGGAGACTTCTCTCAACTGCCAGTTAAACTCTGGAATCCCATTTGGCCATAGTGTGATTGCACTGATCTACATGAAACTTCAACTACAAGCTAGGAACCCAGCTGGTTGTTTTATGGATGGTGTTTTATTTGTCATAAGGTCTTCGCATCATGCCTTTTTTCTGTTTCTAGCTATGGCAGTATTAACCCAGCCAGACTTAAAGCCTACCCCAAATGCTGAGCCCGCTTGTTCTTAGCTCTGCACAGACACAGAATGAAAAGGTACTACTCATACCCATCAAAGCCAAACATATAACCAGATACAGACGGTGGATGAGGACAGGAAGGTAAGGAAATATGAAGGCACCACTACCGAGGGAAGACCAAGTGTTGACCTGGACTGGAGAGAATGGGGGACTATGGAGCACCACAGCCCCAGCTGCCTCACAGGAGCTGGGCACGCACAGAGATAAGGGCAGCGTCAGTGAGAAGTTTTCGGCTCCAGGCTCTCCCTGGTATCTTCACGCCTGGCATGGCTCTTCACAGACTTTCACAGTGTGACCTTCAACAAGTATGAGTCATAGAAAAGGAGAAGAGGAAGGTGAGACTCCAAGGAGAAAAATGGATATTTAAGGGGACACCAGGGGCAGAATGATAGGAAATACCTGGCTGTTTGGCTTTAAGATTGCCAACACGGAAGTCTCGGACACAACTTAGACGACCAATGTGATCAAGTTGATGCCACTTTATTAAAGGCTACACAGCAATTTATACTCTATCTCAAGCTTCACGCGCCGCTATCTTATTGCTAATAGTCTAAAGCTACTTGTTCACGCACCCTTCTGCCCTCTATGATTGGTCCAAGTGTGGTGTCCACGCGCTGCTCTCCCCCCAGGTAGACCCCCTGTTTTCGACATTCCAACATCTTTATCTCTTGGGAAGGAATGTAGTTTCTCAGGCCGTCTCGGCCTTGTTTTTGTCCTTGAACACAGCTGCAGCTTGCTGTTACAGTGAGGCCCCTTGGTCTGGATCGCTCACAACATGTCCGTTGTTCTCCAGCGATGCCACATAAGATAAAAAGAGAGATGATTGCAGCAGGTAGGTCTGACAGGCACAAGGTCAACACCACTGCCTTTGTAGAGGAGACAGGGAAAGAGAGTAAAGTCTGATATGATGGAGAAAAGTCAGGCAGTGGATGCACACAAAATGCCCCTGAATGGTATTACCTTGACCATACAATATGTGCCAGAAGAAACCTCAGTAGCATCTCTGCTGTCTACACTGAGACTGGGATTTCAGCTGGACCTAAACAAACTGGACATAAGGGTCAGAAGGATGATCCAGGAAATTACAGGCCTGTCAGCTTGACATCGGTGCCCGCAAAGCTGATGGAGCAGCTCATCCTGAGTACCATCACACAACACGTGCGGGACAACCAGATGATCAGGCCCAGTCAGCATGGGTTTATGAAAGGCAGGTCCTGCTTGACAAACCTGATCTCCTTCTACGACAGGGCGACCTGCTTATTGGATGAGGGAAAGCTGTGGATGTTGTCTACCTCGACTTCAGTAAGGCCTTTGACACTGTTTCCCACAGCATTCTCCTGGTGAAACTGGCTGCTCAAGGCTTGGATGGGCACACGCTTTGTTGGGTAAAAAACTGGCTGGCTGGCCAGGCCCAAAGAGTTGTGGTGAACGGAGTTAAATCCAGTTGGCAGCCGGTCACGAGTGGTGTCCCCCAGGGCTTGGTTTTGGGGCCACTCCTGTTTAATATTTTCACTGATGATCTAGACGAGGGGGTCGAGTGCACCCTCAGTAAGTTTGCAGATGACACCAAGTTGGGTGCGAGTGTTGATCTGCTCGAGGGTAGGGAGGCTCTGCAGAGAGACCTGGACAGGCTGGAGCGATGGGCTGAGGCCAGCTGTAGGAGTTTCAATAAGGCCAAATGCCGGGTGCTGCACTTGGGCCACAACAACCCCCAGCAGCGCTACAGGCTTGGGGAGGAGTGGCTGGAGAGCTGCCAGTCAGAGAGGGACCTGGGGGTGTTGATTGACAGCCGACTGAACAGGAGCCAGCAGTGTGCCCAGGTGGCCAAGAAGGCCAATGGCATCCTGGACTGTATCAGAAATAGTGTGGCCAGCAGGGACAGGGAAGTGATCCTGCCCCTGTACTCGGCACTGGTGAGGCCGCACCTCGATTACTGTGTTCAGTTCAGGGCCCCTCACTACAAAAAGGACATTGAATGACTCGAGCGTGTCCAGAGAAGGGCAACGAAACTGGTGAAGGGTCTGGAGCACAGGTCGTACGAGGAGCGGCTGAGGGAACTGGGGGTGTTTAGTCTGGAGAAGAGGAGGCTGAGAGGAGACCTCATCAACCTCTACAACTACCTGAAAGGAGGTTGCAGAGAGCTGGGGATGAGTCTCTTTAACCAAGTAATAAGCGATAGGACAAGAGGTAATGGCCTCAAGTTGTGCCAGGGAAGGTTTAGACTGGATATTAGGAAACATTTCTTTACTGAACGGGTCGTTAGGTGTTGGAATGGGCTGCCCAGGGCAGTGGTGGGGTCCCCATCCCTGGAGGTGTTCAAGAGTCGGGTTGACATAGCACTTAGGGATATGGTGTAGCTGGGATCTGTCAGTGCTAGGTTAACGGTTGGACTAGATGATCTTCAAGGTCCCTTCCAACCTAGATGATTCTGTGATTTTTAAGGGAAGTTGTCTGGCTAATAGAGACTGGAAAACAACAGCCAGCTTTAGTAGTGTGCATTCAAGACAACTGAAAATCTCTGATAGTGGGGGTCCTCAAAAGACCTGGGTTTTCTTGACTGAGAAACGGGACCAAGAAGGGGCAAGATAACAGTATAGGAGTCAGTGATTGGTTTGCTGAAGAGAAATAAGAGCACCTGTGCTCCCTGCAGCCTCCCGGGAGAAGAAAGAGATATTCAGTTAGAGTAAAGGTGGGAACAGGACTAAGGAAATCTCTGAGGTCAGTACTTTTAAAAGGACCAATATTTCTGTGGATGTCAAGAATTTCCTTGGATAATAAAGTTACTTAAAATAGTAGCAGTAATTAGCTTGGACACTTAATCCAATAGTAATGTGCTTGTAATGGCACCTTTATAGACATCATCACAGCAGAGGAAGTATAGTAGGTGAAATGAACTTCTGCTCGACCCTGCATGACAGCCCCATGTTCCCAGGGTGACAGGGCTTTCTTGACTTTGTTTCAAGCCCTTGGCCTTTTTTGTTTCCATATTTCATTGACTTCCCATAGTCCACTGATACCTTCCATGAAGAATTTTTGTCATCTCTTTCTGATGTTAGAGCTGGTAAAGTGTTATATTCTTTTGATTATTTTTAATGTGGAGACTTTTTCATGTTTCTTTTGTATTTAATTACCTCACTTGTTTTTTATGGAGCACTTCTCCACCAAACTAGTCACTGCAGTGACTGATCCCAGTTGCAGTAAACTTTTCCCAGTATAAAAGAAACCTGAAATAATAATAGTATTAATAATAGTAATAATAGTCTTAATAGTCATAATAGTAGTAGTAGTAATAATAATAATAATAGCAGTCACCTCAAACTCTGAAACTAAAAACAAGCATATAATTTTAACATGAAATGGTTTAAGTACATTTAAAGTGACTGATAAGCTTTTATAGTGTTGAACAATATGACCGGTACTGAAGAACAGTTTATGTTCAAAGGACTATAGATGACTGGAGATCAATAATTGCAATGAAATCTTTAGACTGCTGCTTTGGAATTATGTCCATTAGTAGGCCAGAGCAATTAAACCAATTTTAAAAAATGAGAAGTCTGTATGTGTATTTACATTTGCAGATACAGTATATGAGGTTGGATTGAATATAATAATTTTCTCTCAACAGTATATAAAGATACACACTTCCTACACTCATTTGGAAGATGTCTTTGAAATGTATTCATTGAAGCTAATTATAGAGGTCTAACACTTCTCTTCATTTAATGCTATAAAATTAATGGCCCTTCATTTTTACCTCCAATGCAAATGATCATGTCATCTCCAAGTGTATGCAGCTCTTTTTCTCATATGTTGAATATGATTAGTTTTCCTTAAGCAGAATTAGAGCAGTGATTCTCTGAGATCAGGCAAGAGTAACGTCTCCTGGTGCTATTTCAAAACTTTTGTTATGATGTAATATTCTTAACAAACAGGATTTCAGAAATGCACACTGCAAAAATGTTAGACAAGTGAGCTCTAGAGGATGTGGCCTTCAGAGAGCACACACAAAAGCAACAATGGCAACTCATAAATCTCCAGCATCTTTATGTGAGATCAGTCAGACATTACAATAAGCACTGCAAAAAAAAGAGGGATACAGCTACTTCTGAAAGAATATGCCATGAGGTTTGAAAATACTTCCATAGAGCTCCATCCAGCTTCAGCTGAAGCAAATGGCTTCAACAATTTTAATGGGAGCCAGATAAAGCCTGTAACAGTCTTGGTTTTTTTAACCAGTATTCTATATTTGCCTGAGAGAATTTCTCAAAAAACAGACAGACATGACCTAATTTTCTAGAAGTTAGACATCTAAGCTCAAAGCACAAAGATGTGCATGCTTACAGCATATATTCATTTTCCTCCATTTTGGTTGTCAATCAACTGCTTGTACATGAGGGTGACAGAACAGACATTTACCATTCAAGAGTGAAAACTAGACATACTTTTTAACATGTGTTTCTAGCTGTCAAATCTTCTGCTTGCAAACATGGCAGACAAATACTGCAGTCATAAAAAATAATTTGTGATTGAATGATTTTAAGATATATTCTCTGCAGGAGTGAACTCAGAGTAACTATCCACCTCCTTTAGTTAGGAGGAATATTGATGGATGGGGTGTTTTTCCAGAGGGACCCAAAGAGAAGAAAAATAGAGTTAAAATAATAAAAAGAATATATTTTAATCTGTCATGGTTTAAACCCACACAACAGCCAAACACCACAGAGCCACTTCCTCACACTCCCCTGCCCAGGGGATGAGGAACAGAATGGAGGGGTAAAGGTAAGGATACTCATAGGTTGAGATAAAAACAATTTAATAATTAAAATAAAATAAATTTAAAATAATTATTTAAATAATTATAGTAATAATAGAATATACAAATGAATGATGCACAACACGATTGCTCACCTCCCACCGACTGATGCCCAGCTCATTCTCAGCTAGCCATCCCAGAGGAGAGAAAATCTCAAAACTGCAGTCCCAGAAGAGAGAGCTAGTTTCCCAGTCAACCCTCATATATATGCTGAGAATGACATTATATGGTATGGAATATTCCATTGGCCAATTTGGGTCCATTGTTCTGGCTACGCTCCCTCTCAGCTTCTTCTTTACCTGCACACTAGCAGGACATGGGAAGTTGAAAAAAATCCTCGATTCCTGAGCAACAGCTAAAAACATCAGTATATTATCAACATTCTTCTCATACCAAATCCCATACTGAATTCAAAATACAGCAGTATTCTAGCTACTAAGAAGAAAAAAGATAGCTCTATCCCAGCCAAAACCAGGACATAATCTTAAAAATTTTTTTTGTTGCTGTTGTTTTTGTGCTCATTATTCTATCATGGAACTTTTACTAGACAATGGATATGATAACCTGGGAAAGTTGGCATGCAAGCAAGGAGAAGCTTGTCCCACAGCCTGGATCTGCAGCCAGGTTCAGCCCAGACTTCAAGTGTCAGGTGAGCAGGAGAGGAGCTGGCCGTAGGGTAGCGGTCGGGGTGATCAGGGTATTAGGCTGGCAGGGGAGAACTGGGATGCTGTCTCTGGCTCTCTGGAACAGGAATAAATCTACACCAGTCTTTCACTCAGATTTCACCAAACAACTCCTGACCATCTCAATCAGAGTTTAAAAATGTGAGCAAAATATCCTGGGGAAGTATCCCAACTTTTCTCCCATAGATAATAGATATAATAGCTACTGTCAACAGGGTTTTCACTGAGTTAAAAATACAATGAGGCAAACCAGGACTGCAAAATAATGTGTGACCAACCTGTGGGTGTGTGCCAGCTGCCTTAGCAAGGTTTGTATTCAGCTACCACCCTCAGAAATTCACTGCACCTTCTTAAGGTAGTGTGAAAGCAAAGGTCTTTGGTTATGTTCAGTGAAAAATTCTGAGCAATTATTGGAGAAATACAAGCACAGCAAGTTCCCACAAACAAGTGTTTTGTATAAGCAATGGCAATCACAAAGCTTATTCTTTCCTTATTCAAGCAAGACAGGGGAACTTGAGACCACCCCTTTAAATTGTAATGAAATTAGAGAAGCAACAATACTTCTAAATTGTGCCTTGCAGGTTATCACCTAACAATTTTTGGCTTCTCTATCAAGACAGGATGTCAAACACATGTAGCTTGAGAACAGAGAATGCTCATTTGCAAGTGATGGAGCAGTGGTTTTTGCTAAAGCATTATGCAAGGGAAGTTGATTTTCCATGCTTACTCCCTAGCATACCTGAAGTGTCCTGTTGCTGTTGGGACTGGCTCTGAGCTGGGCACAGGTGACTGTCCACATACCTGAAACACTGAAAATCCTGAGGAAAATCTCCCATCACAGCTCCGTAGATAGATATATTTCTCGTGGAGGGTAAACATCTGGCTGGAATTTCCAAGCAGCTGCACATCCCTGAGTGCAGAGGACATTCTCTGTGAATAAAAAGGAGATTTTAAATTTCAGCCCTCCATGTTATCTCTGTGGTATGGTCCACAGGCAAACAAACACTTTGTCTTTTTTCTTATCTTCAGGGAAAGATGCTACAACCTCCAATTGCAACCAGTCATTTCAGATACTGCTGCAGTGCCCATGTGAGATTTCTGGTGAATGTGCAGGGAATATTCCTGATACTTCAAAATAGGTGTTGCTGCTCACTCTGTGTTCCATGGAAAGCTGGGCTTGAGGTCCAAGATCTCCTCCCGAGGACAAGTGTAATTTTGTGCTCCTGTGTGAACAGACTACAGTCCTTCTCCTAATAGGTCAGTCCTCTCTTAAACATTGCCAAGTATTTGTGTCTAGTCCCCAGTAACATTTTGTTGATGGTTATTTAAAGAACACCTGTAGCAGCTGATGACTTCCCAATTGTTTAAATGGTTGCTGAGATGGTTTCACCTATGGCCATTTAAACGTTCAAAACTCTAACTCATAGAGTCACTCATTTTTCAGCTTCACAAGTGGTAGGCAATGGGAGGCACTTTGTTCTAAATCTCTACACCATGTTCCCTGAGTAGTTTTTAATCTCCTTTTTGATAAAATTAAAGGCACATTGTCAAGCATCAAGATCAACTTTTGCATTCCTGGCTCTGTACAAGTCATCTTTGCCACAAACCCTTTACCTGCTTTCTCAGTTCTCTCAGGAACATTGCAGTCTCTCATGCATTAGGTCCAGACATGTAGAAGTTGAGTTAGGTCATTCTAACTAGCTCTTGTTTGGAAAAATGACACAGTTCTTCCCTTGTCTTTTCCTTTCTGCTTCTTAGATATATTTTGGAATACATATATACATGTACATGTATATGGCAATCCTGCTAGTAATTATTATGCTCCTAAAGCATAAATTTAATACAGTAAATAACTGGGTAGAAACAGAAGTCAGTTCTTAATTATGCTTGTTAAGCATGAAAAAGCCTGCTAAATCAGAAGTCCACCAGAGCTGAGAGGTAATCCAAGGCTAGATACCTATTTTGCATGTGGTTTTGATTATATAAAGAAACAAACGCTTGAATCTCAGCAGCTCAGTACTTTTTGGAAGACAAGATCCAGATCTGTCCTTTGTAAAGCCCTCCATTGACAGGGAATATGTATTTTTCTAAGGTACTCACGATTTGTACTAACTACCTCTGCATTTTCAGTCTGTGTGTTGTGCACTCAGAGGGCTGAGCTTCACTTTAAGTTGCAGATTTAAAAAAGCAGAAGAGCTAAAGGCTGAACCAAAGTTGTAAAGGCCAGCTGATTTCATATAAGCTGTGTGAAGCTGAGAATTTTGCCTCATTTTCACAGAGAGTTGCAGATTTGTCTGTGCTCACTTGGAAAGGCTGCAGACCTTCAGTGGATTAGAGCACAACTTTGTGCAGTGTGTACCAAAATTTGAGCTCAGGAGAGCAGGAGAATGGAGGTGGAAATGTTACTGCATGTGCACCATACTCCCTGTTAGACAGGACTCAGGGGAATGTAGCAGGTGCTGTACCAGGGTGCTCATCTTAACCGAAGAGGAGATCTTACAAAAAGCATGATCCTGAGAATACATTAGGGTGGCTACACGTTTAAAGCTCAGGGTCACAGATTCGTTTAGGATGCACCGTAAGGAAAGCAGTGGAGATCACTTCTGGATCTCTTTATAGAGCCTGGAACAGGAGAAGTGATGTCTAAATAAAAAGAAAGGGAGAAAAAAGAAAGGTGGTGATGGGAGAATAAGGCTAAAAAGCAATGAAACCTTTCCAGCTTAATTTTAAAATCAGCTGGGAGCTGCCATTTTTTATTAACATTAGGCAAACCTGTCTCTCTGATGCCTTTGTCCTTTATGCTTCCCATGGAACAGTCTCTACTAAACTGTTAGAATTCAAGTCCAGATGATCCCATTCTTATTTCCATTCTTATTTGACTATGTTGATGGTTATCTAGAAAAAAACAGATTTTGAATCCTCTCTGACTGTCTTAGTCCTCTTGCAGCCTGTCTACTGCTTGATTGCTGCTACAGTCTCTACTAGAGACAAACAGGGAATCCATGCGCTTAGAAACGTTTCAGCAGTAAAACAGTAAGGTGCTACCCTGAGTAAATCTCTGTGCAGCAGCCTGTAACACTGCACGTTGCACCCTTTGAAAGAGGAAAGCCCAAAATATGGAGTGGCAGTGTCATTTTTGTTATTTTTGGTGGACACTATCTTTAGAACTGCATCCATCCAACAATATGGTTGAATATTTGACATAACAGAGATTATTTTATTTTATCTTTTTTCCTAATAATTTCAGAGAAAGCTGTGATGAAGTGAACCCCAGCCTGTGGAGCATATCCCTATACAGACTTGAAGCTCTATTGCAAGAGTATCTCCAGCCCCACTCTACACCATGGTGCTGCTCTCTGGAAAGCTGTAGTGAAGCCTGGGAGAGACACACTACCACAAGATGAGCCTTGAGTCAGGGTAGTGATGGGCTTACATCTTCCCTTTCCTCCTTCAGGCTTCAGTAGAGGATTTGACTAAAGCAAGGGGGTTATGGCTGAGGTTACTCTATGTAGCTGCTTTTGCTCATCCTGAATTTTGGGGAATCTGTAATAAAAAAAATCCTCTGTCTACCAGCTTACGTTTGGTGTCCCAAAGAGCTCCCACCATGCACAGTCAGCAAACACCAGGAGGCAAAGTGGGACAGCAGAGTCCTGTCAGATGACGCACCAGTAGCCTTAGACAGGTTCATAAGTGAAGCCCAGTGTTTGACTGTGTGTCAGAGTGATCCCTGGGAGAATCTTGACATTTGCGGGTGTCCCTCCCAGGGCTCCTTACTCAATTTATAGGAAAATTGCAGTGATTTTTAACAAAGAGCTTGTAGAACTATTGAGATGGGCTAACTAAGAGTAAATGAAGCAGGAATCTTTGAAATAATCTAAAAAATTACTCTTCTGTCTGAGATGAGTTCTAATGAAGACCTGTTTCCACTGAAATTAGGGACAATTATCTGCCACCAAATCAAAGGAGAGCTGATTTAATAAGAAGATGTCTCTCAGTCCATCTTCTCTTCGTGTTTATCGGACAACCCAGTGGTGCCTATCTGGCCCCAGGTAATATCACTTGCAATGTCAGTCCCTGCACAGCAGTGCAGGTGGTGGGACAGGAGGGAAAAGTCTCTTCTGAGCAGGACCTGTCCACCTGTGCTATCAGGAAAGGTTTTGAGCAATTCTGCATTCATTTACATAGCTTCCAGCAGCAGTAACCATCATCTCATTCTACAGTTATGCAGTAATCAAACTCCAAATAGGGAATTTAAATGGACTTAATTTATGAAGTGTCTTATTTTTAAAATCAGAGTATCTCCAGTATCCCTTTGGTGGCCATAAATTCCTTGGAGGGAGGTGGGGCATGCTTACTGCCATTTACTACTTGCTGCTTACCAGTCTGTCAAAGGTAATTGGAAAGGTAAACTGTTTTCAACATTATCTTTTGAAATGCAGGTGTTCTTTTTCTTATTTTTTTTCTGAAAAAGCTGCAATGCTGACCTCAGTTCACAGATGCCTCATATCTAGTTAAACATCTGTACAAGCCTAGTGCTGGTCAGAAGACATGACCCTTAATCCTGAACGCTACTGAACTATCTGACCTGATCTAGGAAAACATTTAACAGAACCACTTGTTTGAGCACATAGAGACACAGTGCATAACTAAATCTTTCCAGAAATACCTTTTTTGTTTTCTAGAGAGATCATTATTCAACAAAACAAAGGTTTGGGTTTACTGAAACTGTTCACTTGAATTCAGGACCAAAAAATGCACTTTGAAAAGTGAAAAAGTCTTGTTTCTTTTCTAACTTGAAAAAATAACCATATGTTGACCATTTAAGAAAAATCATGTGTTGAGAAGATTGATATATTCTTTATATTACACTGGAAAAAATTTTAACACTACCTATCTTCCTCTGATCAACATTTATCTTCTCTCTCTGGAAACATTTCAGCCAGTAGAAATAGGAAGGCAATAAAAGAAGATGTGTTACAATGTAAAGTAAAAGCAAGTAAAGAGCCTTACAACCGTTAGATCTGTGAATTTTATTTATTCATAGTGGTAAATGTTATAGTATTTCCCTGGCCCACATCCATAGCACTGTTTCCTTGAGGACAAAGAATTTCAGATTATTTTGCTGGGTTGAGTTTTATTAGTTAATGCTGCTACCCAAATAGTGGATGGCTGCCAGTTTCTTCATGGTTGTTGTTTTGGGCCTGGTTACTAGTTGAGGGTCTTTCTAGAAAGGATTTTTTCCCCCTTAAATAGTTGTTTTAGAAGTTTGATTATTGTTTGCACTTTTAAATGTGTAAGAATCTTAGGAAGCATAGAGGTATATATCTATGTAATGTGATCTATATTTATCTCCCACCTAAGGCTGTACATTGCATTCATTTTACTTAACTGTTCTTCTGGTCCTGCACAGTCCCTTACCTGTTCCAGAAGAAAGACTGTTAGTGATAGCTTTCAGATGTAACTCCCCGGTTGGAAAACAAAGCAACATATAGAGGGTTTTTTTGTCTGTATGGGGTTTTCAGGAGGGGAAGAAGGAGGGGAAGTATGTCTAACAGGCAACCCAAGCAGGGCTGCTGCTGGTTGGAAGACTGCAGCCTACAGGAAAGGCATAGCAGGCATGGGACCTCCTTGATGTGCCCACCCAACCTCCAACTTCAACTCAGCTCTAGATCTAACCTAAGACTGACTGTCCCTGTGGAGACATTGGAGAAGCAATAATTTTAAGTAACATGGGTAAAAACAGACTCTCATTATAGTCTTTATTTTCTGAATTGGTCTGTAACCCACTAGCTGCAGGTACTGTAGTCCAAAATATGCACGAGGTTCAAATGACAGAGAAGTGCAGAGAGAAATTAATCATGATGGCATGAAAGCAATTTCCTATAGTTTCAGGATTAAAAGTTACCTGAGCAAGTTTAAAATATCTGTGTAGAAAAGAGGCATCACCGTGAGACCAGTTTACAACTTCATTTACATGATTGGCACCCATCACTAATGTTAGCTTTCTGGGATCTGTACCATTTCCAGAAGAGTGCACTCTTCCACACGTGTGCTGAGCAGTTGGTTGTGAGGCCCCTCAATGGCAATAGTGGCCAGCTCCTGGCCCTGGAGTTCACAGCTGGACCACACAGGGACCCATGCACCTCTGTGTGCATATCAGCCTTCACCCCTCAGTGCTGGCTGCTCGTTGCTGTATGGACCAATGGTTTTGCCAGATCCATCAGTCCTCAAAGTGCTCAAAGATCAAATGCTTCACTTCTTGTGCGGTTGGTTCTAGATGTTGGCCAACAACAGAGATATCTTTACACTAGAGGCTTCAAGTTAAGCAATACGTGGCTCTTTTTTGACTTGACCGATCTAGTCACCCCAGGAGACCAGGTGACCCACTTATGATGTGCTTTTCTACCTCATTATCCTTAGCATCAGCCCTATTTGTCTGCAACACCCTTTTCCTGCCATCAGTCAGACTCCCCTGATGACACCTACCACTACCCTCCCTTGTTCAATGAGCGGCTCACCCAGGATTTCTTTCAAACCACTTTACACAGTATTGCTTGAAAAGATGACACTGATATCACCAGAAATAGGTTTCTACTGTGAAATTATGACATCCAAATGAGTTTAAAATTTCTTCTTTCTCTGTTGCTGTCTCAGTGACTGTGCAAGTTGTGACTGAATCAGTAACTGACAGGTTTTGGCAAGTGCAACTTTTAAGTAACTGTTGAAGACGATGATGCCCAGAATAACTATATAAAACAGTAAATATAAAATAGTTTAAAGAGGGATTGAATGAGTCACACTTATCTTTTATATGAAGAGATTAAAAAGTCCATTTTTGCAGACTTTTTCCATCTTACGGAGAGGGAACATGCAGATCCTTGCATGTCACATTCTGCCATCAGTTTGTAGGGAAATCAGCTGTCTTCAGTGGGGATATGTGGGTATAACTGAGGGCAGTATTCAGGCCTATATCTCCAATCTCACTGAAAAAATGTGTTAATTTAAAAATAAAACAAGGCTCTGGAAATTTTTCAGGATCCTATTAATTAATTTCAAAAGTTCCATTAGTTTGATGGAAGAAAGACCATACACTATAATCATCTGCCAGCTGGTGACTCATGATTTTGAAGTAAATTTAGAGATGCAGTCTCAACCTCTGGCTCATTTGTTTTACTGAGCAACCAGAGAGTCTAAAGTGACTTCCAGAGACCCTCACACATGTCAGCTTGGATGTTTGCCACCTGTTTCCCACATGTGTCCTCACCTCTCAATGGAAAATGCACACCAGATCTCCCTGATGGGTGTTCCAGCACTGGATTGGCATGGCAACACACATCTTTTAGGACAGTCCATAGTCTGCGGTAAACTACATCATGCTGCTTTGGCTCCAGGAAAGGTCAATCATGGGGAAAGAGGACAACGAGTTCTTCTGTGTCTGCTCAGCTACCCAGAGCACCACCTTCATTTGGCTGGGGACCCAGTCCCGCAAGGATTTCTTCCAAAGTAGCATCCTGAGAATAGCATCACTGGCTGTCAGGTTTGTCACGTCCCACTGGCTCCCAGATGCGATTTGCTCAGTGCACAAATAACACCCTGTCTTCCCTCAGCCGTGGCTTTGAAGACTCAAGTGAGTTTGACAGCCAGACTGGGTTCTTTTTTTTTGCTCTGATAATGACATGTGAAAGTGGAAATTCAAAATTTTCCACAGAAATGCTGTCTTGCATATTTAACTTTTCTCCTTTATTTAGAGACATAGCCAAATATGTGAGTTTACTGTGAAGCTAACTTTACACCAGGAGTCACCAGCACCAGGCACCAGGACTTTATGGACGCGTGGACAAGGGAGGACAGAACTGTGGCTGATGCTCCTCCCAGTCCTACTCATGCTGATACCAGCGGCCAAACTACTGCCACGCCAGGACCAGCACTGGGAGGAGTGTAGGACTGTTGGGATGGGGAGCTGAGATGAACTGACACTGGTGGTAGGATATGCGACATGAAGAGCAAAGGATAGCAGAGGGAAAGGGCAGGGTCCGCTCATGCTTGTAGAAGAGGAAGGGGAGTCTTGCATCTGTGTGAGACCTTAGAATCATAGAATCATAAAATATTAGAAGGGACCTTTAAAGGTCACTAGTTTAACCCCCCTGCAATGAGCAGGGACATCTTCAACTAGATCAGATTGCTCAGAGCCCCATCCAACCTGACCATGAATGATTCCAGGGATGGGGAATCTACCACCTCTCTGGAAAATCTGTTCCAGTTGTCTCACCACCTTCACAGTAAAGAATTTCTTCCTTATAGCTAGTCTGAATCTACCCTTTTTGAGTTTAAAACCATTACCCCTTGTCCTACCACTACAGGTCCTACCAAAAAATCTGTCCCCATCTTTCTTGTAAGCCCTCTTTAAGTATTGGGGCAATAAGGTCTCTCCAAAACCATCTATTCTCTAGGCTGAACAACCCCAACTCTCTCAACTCTTTCTCACAGGAGAGGTGTTCCATCCCTCTGATTCTTTCTGTGGCTCTCCTCTGGACCTGCTCCAACAGGCCCATGCCTTTCTTCTGTTGGGGACTCCAGAACTGGATGCAGTACTCCAGGTGGGGTCTCACCAGAGCAGAGCAGAGGGGCAGAATCACCTCCCTTGACCTGCTGGCCACACTTCTTTTGGTGTATCCCAGGATACAGTTGGTTTTCTGGGCTACAAGTGTACATTGCTTGTTCATGTCCAGTTTTTCATCCACCAGTACCCCCAAGTCCTCCTCCACAGAGCTGCTCTCAATCCCTTCATCCTCCAGCCTTTACTGACTGTTGCTTGTTGTCCCAACACAGGTACAGGACCTTGCACTTGGCCTTGTTGAACCTCCTGAAGTTCACATGGGCCCGCTTCTTGAGCTTGTAGAGGTCCCTCTGGATGGCATCCCATCCCTCAGGAGTGTCAACTGCACCACTCAGGTTGGTGGTGTCTGCAAACTTGCTGAGGGTGTACTCAATTCCACTGTCTATGTCACTGATGAAGATATTAAACAGTACTGGTCCCAGTATGGACCCCTGAGTGACACCACTCATCACTGATCTCCATCTGGACATTGAGCCGTTGACCACTACCCTCTGGATACGACCATCCAGCCAATTCCTCATCCACCACACAGTCCAACCATCAAACCCCTATCTCTCCAATTTAGAGAAGGATGTTGTAGAGGACCTTGTTGAAGGTCTTACAGAAGCCCATATAGATGTAATTCATAGTTCTTCTCTTGTCCACATATGAAATCACTCCACCACAGAAGGCCAGTAGGTTGGTCAGGCAGGACTTGACCTTGGTGAAGCCATGCTGGCTGTCTCGAATCACCTCCCTGTCCTCCATGTGCCTCAGCACAGCTTCTCTGAGGATCTGTTCCATGATCTTCCCAGGCACAGAGGTGACGCTGACAGGTTGGTACTTCCCAGGATCCTCCTTTCTGCCCTGTTAAAAAATGGGTGGAATGTTTCCCTTTTTCCAGTCACAGGTGACTTCGCCTGACTACCACGACTTTTCAAATATGATGGAGAGTGCCTTGGAAACTACATCAGCCAATTCCCTCTGGGATGCATCTCATCAGGCCCCACAGATGTATGTATATTCAGGTTCTTCAGGTGGTGACAAACCTGATCTCTTACAGTGGGTGCGACTTTGCTCCCCCAGTCCCTGTCTTGTGGTCCATCCACTTAAGAGGTGTGGGAAGAGAGATTGCTAGTGAAGACTGAGGCAAAAATGTTGTTGAGTACCTCAGCCTTATCTTCATCCGTTGTTACCAGTTTGCCAGTTGTGTTCATTGGAGGGTACACTTTCTTTGACCTGCCTTTTCTGGCTGATATACCTACAGAAGACCTTATACTTTGCAACCCTTTCCAAGCTCAGCTCCTTGGCCTTCCTGACCCCATCTCTACACAACCAGGAAACATCTCTATAGTCTTTCCAGGATACCTGTCCCTGCTCCCACTGCCTGTGTATTTCCTTCTTGCCCTTTAGTTTGACCAGCAGGTCTCAACTCAGCCATGCTTAGGATCTTGCTTTCCTTTCTTGTTTCTTACACCTGGGGATTGAGAGCTCCTGTGCTTGATGGAAAGCATCCTTAAAGATCTGCCAGCTCTTTCTATTCCCTTGTTCCCGTGGACAGTTTACCAAATCATCCTATTGACTAACTTCTTGAACAGCTGGAAGTTTACTTTACTAAAATTCAGGGTCCTGACTTTACTCTTTGCCAGTTCCATATGCTTCAGGACTGGAAACTCCACCAGTGCATGATCACTGCAGTCAAGGCTGCCTCCAATCTTGACATCACCAATTAGCTCATTTGTGTTGGTGACCATCAGGTCCAGTAACGCATCCCCTCTGGTAGGGCTGTCTATTACCTGGCCTAAGAAGTTAGCCTCAATGCACTCCAGGAATCTCCTGCATTGTCTGCAGCTTGCCATGCTACTTCAGGAGATGTTGGGGTGGTTGAAGTCCCCCATCAACATGAGAGCCTGTGAGTGTGATGCCTCCTGTAGCTGGAGTTAGAAGGCTTCATCAATAGGCCGCCCTTGATCAGGCAGCCTGTAGTAGACACCAACCACAAGGTTCACTTTGTTGCCTCGGTCTTTACCCATAAGCTTTCAACCTGCTCATGGCTATTCTTCAGAGAGAGCTCTTCACAATGTATCCATTCCTTGATGTAGAGGAATCCCCTCCTTCCTCACTTGTCCCTTCTGAACAGCCTGTAGCCATTGATAGCTGCACTCCAGTCTTGAGATTCATCCCACCAAGTTTCAGTAATGGCAACCAGGCTGTAGCTTTCTAGCAGCATGGTGGCTTCCAACTCCTCCTGTTTGTTGCCCATGCTGCGTGCATTGGTGTAGAGGCACTTCAGCTGGGCTGTTGACCATGTCACCTTCTTAGAGTAACACACCTGAATTCTTCTGCAGTATTTCACTGGTGTTTCCCTGTTGGTTCCTATTACCTCAGGATTCCCTGGCTCACCTCCATAAGATTATTTTATTCTGAAATAGGACATCTTTACCCAAGTGTCACCGTTATCTATGATATATCAGACACATCTTGACAAACCTTTGCAGTTAAGAGGTTAAGATGAGCTGTACTCTTAAAAATTAAGGATGGCTTAGATATATCTCAGCTTTCCAGACAAAGAGGACGTCTGGCTGCCAGCCATGAACTAGCAACGTTTACCTCTAGATTCAGGAGTTTTCCAGTCACCAGCTATGGAGTGCCCACTTAGTTTAATGAGTTATACAGAGGGCGCAGAGCCAGTTTAGTGACATGCCACCACCGTTCAATAAATAAAATAAAAAATAATAAAAGAAAAATATTTTCCTCACATTTATCTTTAAAATACCCACGTAATCAATAACAATGAACATAGTGAGTACCTAAGGAATTACATTGAAGTCCATTCATTTTAATGTTTGTCATCTAACTCTGAAACAATATCACCAAAGTCAATTCATCAAGTATATGGGTATACCCCATTTAGGCAGCTTGATAAGAGAATGGCCAGGACAAAAAGAGGTGTACCAATTTCACTAAGTAAGACCCATTAAATAATGAAGATACCTGCTGCACTGCCTTTCTCCTCTTGGAGATTTCAGAGGAGATATTTCGCTGCCTTTCAAGATAACACTGCCCCAGTAAAATCAGTATGTCCTTATCTCCTGCATCAGGCATCAATATCTAGGCACTTTAAGTTATATGTCTCCCTTGAAATCAGTGAAGGTACAAGGACACTGGATTAAGGAGAATCAGCCCCCTAAAGTGGTTGTGGTTGTAGAAAATGTAAGGGAAATCTTGGTGTGGAAAGAACAATTCAAAAAGATCATCCCAGCCTGGACCGAGTCCATCACTTTTCCCCATCTTTGTGCCATTCCCCTGCCCAGAAATCCCTTGGAGCCACAGGCTGCGCATCAGGTTAGAAGCAATCAGTACAGAGGACGAGGAGCTCCTGGACAAGGTAATTAGCTCCAGCTAGCTCAGATCAAAGCCTCTTAAAAGTAGAGCTCCCCATACCTTCCTTTTTCAACCACAACTAACAGTAATAATAGAAAGCCTTACGGGCAATGCCTTATTTCAGATGCTTACTAGTCATGTACACCTGATTTGTGGTGTGCCCTGCACTGTTGCACTCATCTGCAATGGTGGTGTGTTGGGTGCAGTCACCTGCTCTGCTGTCACAGCTGCTTGCCTGAGGCCTTCTGAATCGCCCTTCCCTTTTGGGGTATGGACTTGCTGCTAAGTTTGGCGTGATATATTTCCCTTGGGGTGATAAATTCATGTTGTCTACAGGCTACCTCTTGCAATACTACTGCTGTCCACAAACCTTGTTTCCTGTTCAAGATGCATTTTGGAAAAGTGGAGAGAAATGTTGGGTTCTCAGTGTACGTGTAGAGGCTTTTCATGTCACCCTATATAGATGCTAGCTCCCATGGATTCTCACACGAGTTTCAAAGCATGCTAGTATTCCAGCTTCAGGTGCTCAGTGGGACAAAACATTTCACATGACATCTATGCTTCATTACTCACAACCAGGCAATGCTACATGCAGAATAGACTCCAGCTCAGCCTGCTGCAGTCCATCAGAGATCCCTGGAGGTGGGAGTCCCATGCTCCCCAGGGTTGAAATCATTGCAGAGCTCCCCCAAAGGCTTCCCTGTGCCTTGAAATCATCTTGTCCCCTAAGCACTACTGCGTGCTTAGGAGGATTTCTTTTCACCAGATCAGAGCTGAGAGCTGTAAACAGAAAGTATAGGGAAAACTCCTACTGTGTTCAGCTAAATTAAAAAACTAAGTACAGAAGGCCAACGAATTTCTTGGTTACTTGGATAATGCAAAGGTTTGTACATTTGGGGATTTTCTTATCCTGAATAAATGTAACGCATTTTTAAACATTTCTCTTTCCTTTACACCTTTAAGCAAGCAGAATCTATACTATTTAGACACACTGTTTAAAAAAATTCTCCTGTGTTACTAAGGACACAGGAGTTAGTAAGGAAAGACAATTGTCCCTTTTAACTATCACTACTAATCAGGCAAGAGAAAGGTCCATCCCTCCATTGATTTAGATTGGTCCCTTAGTTTCAGTATTATTAATTACACGAGTTATTGTACACCAGTTTAGGGGCAGCTCTTTCTCCCTGATTCTTTGAGTTAACTCTTTAATTTGCAATTTCCCACTGGAGACCCAAAGCTAAGTCACTGACTTTGAATGCAAATAGTCACTGTGGGCAGTTTCTGTAAACCAGAATAAAGCTATTAAAAGAAACTAGTGGCTTCCTTTTGATCTGTTTGTGCATCTCTTCCCTTGAAGGAAATCAGAAGATACTTAAGATTTCATTTACGTAGTAACACTCAATACTAGGGTTCTGACTTGTGCGTGTTGCATGGAAAATAAAAGGGTTAATTTAGTGCTCTAATCTATTGTTATAAGCCTAATTATTTTACATGTCTTCATTTCATTAATGAATTGCTGCTTTTTACATGCATCTCCTTCCCCATTGCTTTTGTTTAAACCTCCTGGTGGGAAGGGGTAGATTAATTTTGTTGTGCCTTAATGAAACTGTATGCTACATTAGATTTAACCATTTGGCATGCACTGCCAACATCACCATTATGCATAATGAATTACTTTTTGTGAGTCCCAAACTAGCACAGACCTTCGATGTTCCTCTGTAGATGTTGCAACAACACAGCTGGCAGACATACCAAATTCAATCATTACCTTGAACTTACATGGAAACCTAGATCTTGACACAGCAGCTTTTGAAAATTTTTCATGAAGAAATAGGAAGTTGGCTTAAATAATGCAAATGCTTTCAAGAGATGTGGAAAGCTCATTAAGCTTTGCTGTTATCTACCATTAACTGTTTGATATACATATGCATGTGGGTGGATGTGTATGCAGGTCTGAAGCCACACGCAGAAGCTCCAGTAAGGCAGCATGTGCTTCATGCTGGAATCAACCAACCTTCCCATCCTCTGTCCAGTTTACCTGCATGTACACAGATTAACATGTGTTTGAGCTGCTAAAGTTTTTAACATATGAACTCTTCGTCTCAGCAGTCAATCTGATGACCCTGACAGGATTTGTCTTGTCCAGCTTGCTGCCAGTGTAGTGACACAGGGAAATAATTGATTAAACAGGCAAACCTTCTCCGAGGTCCAGAGTTCTGTCACCTTCAGTTTCTTTATTTGTTATTCATCAGAGGTGCTCAGCCTGTTCAACACCAGGGCTCCAGATGCAGTTCTTCAAGAATCAGACATTCAGTGGCTCCTTTCACAGCTCCTCCAGTCACCTGGCTACACCTGAAGACATGGGAGTCCGAGGTCTGACCTGCAGCAGCAGGGCCCTTTTCCAGGAGCTTGACAGTTGAATTATCCAAGGAGAGAAGAACCAAATGGGCTCCCATGCACCTACTTCTATGCCTTGTGCCAGGGTCAGTTAATGTCTGGCCATTGTAGCTCAACCTCCATCACACCCACATCCGTCATCCCATCCATCTGGGACATCTCACTGTCAGGACAGTTACAGAAGTTGTTTGTCAGGGAGTAACAGAAGTTGCTTGAACCAAGAGACAAAAGTGACATACCCCACCATGTGTCTGTTAATTACTAACTGGTTGATGTGTGCTGAGGGGCCTCTGCTGGTGACACCTGCCTCACTGTCTTGGTGTCCTCCACCACCATCCACCTTCAGCGTCCATGTCCCCAGTTCTGAGCACTGCCCTCTGTCTCTCTCACATGTGTCCCCTCTGAGCTTTGCTCATCACCCTGTTCTTGCTGGACAGAACAAAGTTAAGCCCGAAACAGCACTGAACCCTCCGGTACAGTGCAGCAACTCTGTGGGACTATTTTATTTACTATATTCTCATTTAACTCGTGAAGAGCTTAATGTGCCGATGAGAGGAGTTCACATGCCTGAGTAAGATAAGCAGCATTTGGGCCAAAGTTTCTGAAGTGGATCAAATGTAAGAATGATAAATGTGCATTTATAATACAAATAAATTTTCTTTTCTCCTGGTAACAGGAGATGCTTTCAGATTCACTTCAGTGATTGTTGTCCCAACCTATCTTTTTAATTTTTTTAACCTTAAAATCCTCCATGTTCTGCATCTATAGAAAACTATCTCTACTGTGACAGGGTTTAGTTGGTTGGATCTAACTTTGAAGCTGACGCTGTTCTGAAGAAGACCATGGTGGTTTCCAGTGAGTCCTTGCAGTTACGCAGCCTCTGTGGCCTCCAGATCTGATAGATTTTCTCCAAACTTCTGACCCAAACCTATAGAGGTGATTTCCATGTACACATAAAGGCAGCTTCTTCTTCATAAAACAGCTGGAGGAAGGAGTTGATCCTTCATCTTCCCTCTCCTAGCAGAGTGATTAGTTCTCTCCCCAGGACCCAGTTATAATTTCTACTTCTGCCTTAGAGGATTCATTTCCTTTTGAGAAGTGAGCTTTACCTACCACAGCCCAGGGTCAAAAGTTAAAGAGAGGGGGTTACCATAATGAATGCTTTTGGGGAAGGCATGGTCTGTAATAAGAACACCTTGCATTCTTATTCCTCTTCTATCACATTTACTCATGTAGCCATTGCATAAAATGCATAAACAACCTTTAGAGGCAGACTTGGCATCAGCCTTCCCCTTCCCTCCCTGACTCCTACCTGTGTCACCCATTTTGCTATAGACCTTTATGACTGTGTGGTCCCCTTGTCCTGCTGGGTGTACTGAGCCTCACCAGGGCTATCCGCTTCTTCCCATCACCTGATGCAAACAGGTTGGGTGCCTCTTCCAGCTGCTGGATGCCTAAAACGAAGAAGGTGCTTCACCTTCCTGTGTCAACAAAGCCTTTTTTGAACATACGACTTCATAAATTTAAATATATAAACACATACACATACACGCATATAAGCATATGTGTGCACATATATATATATTCATCTACATAGATGTGAATGTGGCCATACATAGCATTTCCAATGTTTTTTCCCTTGTAACCAATGACAGTACCCTTCTAATTGGGGGATATTTTTCTCCTTTCTGAGCAGATGTGTTCTGGTTCAGTCTTGCAGATGCCATCCATTGCTTCTGAACATGTGTGTGGAAGACAGCCTTTTTAATCTTCTCTTGTAATCAGCTCCCAGGAGCCCAGGCTCTGAATTTTTGAGAGGTACAAGTATTGTACACTGAACCAGCACAGACACAGGACTCTGAAAAACTGCCTGTATCTTGTCTGTGCCAATATATCTGTTACAAACACCAATGTGTGTGATAAGCTGAACAAGGTTCTCAGACAAAATCTGGCACTAGACAAAACAAAGCATAGGGAAAGCCAGTTCTGTGAACTCTTTACTGATCAGTGTTTAGAACTCATCAATGAAAATTAGGAGCTATTAATCCAGCACATATTCCCTGCAATTTTTAATTACAGACATTGAAACTAATGGGTACAGTGCAAGACTACAAGCAGGGACACTGGCTATAAAACTGAATTTGCAGAGATGTACTTTTGTATGTTCAAATGTCCTTGAAAAATACAAATAAAACTGCTTAGCAACACCAAGGCAAGTCAAACATTTTCCTCAGCTGGCAAGGTTCTCTTCTAAGAAATCCTTCTTTGTTTGCCAATAGGCAATATTAATGACAAGGACCGGATCTGAAGGGAATTAATGTACAAAAACTGCATTAAAGTTACATTAAGGGGTACGTTGTAAAGTCTGATTTATTTTAGATCCATGAAAGCAAGGAAATTTACCGTCAAAGCAGTGCCTCAGCTGACACTCTCTATATAACTCACACTGGACCTCTCCATCACTGAGAATTTGGGAATATGTAACTTCAGGCCCTTCCCTCAGTGTCTTATGGTGCTCAGGCCCAAACAAGTAACTGCCTTCACTGATCTGAAGGGAGATCTGCCAGCCTTGCTGCAGCTCCATGTGTGGTTTCTGGTGCAAATGACTCAAGAAGCTAACATGTATTTCAGGAACTATGCACCACAGTTACATCTGCTGCATTATTTTTTTACCTTCAACTTTAAGAAACAGTTGGTGCCAGCTGAAGAACAGTGTGTCCTGGTTTGAGTGTTCAAAACATGACACAGTGAAAGACATGAACCTCTGTGACCCCAGTGCCAGCAGAATGGCTCGGCAGAGCACTCTGCTTAGCAACTGTCATCCTGGGAAGCCGCAGAGGAAATTGGTCAGCATCCAGGAAGTGCAGACTGGCCATGTAGATGCACCAGGACAAGGAGATTTGGGTGAAAGATGTTGGTGTAACAGCCCTGCTGAATGAAGTTGTCTGTCTAAATACAGAGATGAAGAGGTTTTACTCCAAGCTAGGGATTAGTCCTGTGGCGAAAAAGCAATAGCTTAATTTCCAAGGCCCATGGTAGTTCTGATGGGAGTAATGGACTTGGAGACTTCAGAAACACTGTAGATACCACACAGAGGAGCACCTAGGTGGGTATGCAGCATGCAAAGCAGTCCTTAGAGACCCATAGAACATATGCTGCATCCTAGAGGTAAATCAGCTGTGGGGGAGCCATGTGTAATATTGGGTGTCAGGATACCTTGGTTATATTCTCAGTCTAGGGATTGGATTTGGGGTTGCAGATCATGTAATCAGGAATTTCAATATGGCATGCAGAGGGAATTGATTTAGATTTGTGACTTTAGAGACCTGCGTTCTCTTCACTGGCAGAACAATGTAAAGTCTAGCTCAGTAATGACAGTGGTGCCTTGTGGAAATATTAGCAACAGTCTTGGGAAGTCATGCTCTTAGAAATCCTGTCTTTCAGTCTGATGTTACTTTCCTTTGGTTACAGGGTATCTTAAACAGGGAAGCCCTCTTCTCACTTTTTGCCTTATCTGAAGCAGGCACAGGAAGAGGTATGACATTTGCCTATCCATGAAGTTAAGGACTTGCACTGTAGGAGTTGAAATGTAAAATGTAGCCCACTGTCTTGAGATATGATCATAATTTTATGGATTTTAGACTCCCTTACAGCATTCACATCACTCAGGTCAACAATTTGCATGGTGTGGTGCCTGTTTTGATGCAGCGAAGCCCTTGTTCAGGCCAGTGAGGAGGTTTTAGGGGAACTGACTCTTTGCCTGCCTCACTGGTTTCTACAAAACAGGGCCAGGAAGATTTTTTGTGAGGTCTCATATTTCTGGTCATGTGCTTATGACTGAGCATCAGCTCTCATGTTCTTGCAGAGATGTGAAGCAAGAGCTGCTGGGAACAGGGGCAATCCCAATGAGAATGATGCTGGGAAGCAGTCCCAGGGAAAGGGCTCTTGCAGACCTCACACAGAGACCTCTTGTAGCAGCACTAGTTAATTGTCAGTATCTAGATGGACAGATAGGCACAATCTCAGGGCAGCACAGGGTTGCTGCACCAGCTTCCTGAACCACATCACCTCTCAGCTTCATCATGAACCCCAATATCAGTATGCAGGTGAGCTGGAGAGAGCAAGTCTGCCTTATTAAAGCTGGCTTGTTTGAGTCACTGTGTAACCCACACAGTTTGACTGACCCCAGGCTACTTTTCTCTCAGCCTCAGATCTGCCATTTCCCTTCTGCTGTATCTCAATCACTCCGAACTTTTCATTGTGCATAACCATGGACTACCATCATGTCTGGCTTCAACCAAAAGCCAGTAATGACTGGCTGAATGAACACACTCTATCTAGCTGTTGTGTCAGGCTGCTAATGTATAAACTGATATTGAATTAAAGTTTGAATGAATAAAGATAGTTGATAGCAAAATGCAGATGGTGAATAACCAGTGTTGAGGGGACATTTGCCCTTGTTCTAAAGTGCATTAAGGACTGTCATCAGGAGGACAATTAATTGTCTCCTGAATATTAGATTAAGGGAGGCCTCTGAGCTTTGATCTTGCAAGTATGCAAAGTAGGGGTAGTTTTATTTCATTTCTCCAGCATCACCTTTTTTAAACTCATGCTAACTATTTTGGAAATTGGAAATAAAAGCTTTTGCTTAAATTTTACACAAGTTGAGTCAGCATGACTTTTGCACAGCTGGTTAAAATCAAGCTATTCCTCCTGCCAACAAATGTGGCAAAACTAAAAGCAGATGAGGACACCTTAAAAGTGCTCCGGTGTTCTAAATACATCTAGTAAGTGAAGGTAGTCCCTCTTGCCTTCTCTGCCTCTGACATGTGTTCCTATTACCTTCCTTGCATTAGATTTCACCATCAAATTGTTGAGAAGTGTGTCAGACCAGCCTGCTGACTGTGTGGAGAGCCAATTAACAAAATAAAAACATATGGATTTTCCTCTAAATGTGTTATCCTGGGTAAAAAGTGTCAATCTTACACAAGTATAGCCTGGTTGCATGAGTGGTCTAAGGATTTTTGGGGTAGCTAAAACCAAGGACCATGAAAGCACCCAGGCCACATCCCAAAACAGAAGCTTCAGAGCTCCCCAACTCCCAGAACTTTGCTCAGACCACCAAGCTACAACATAATTTTTAAGTTTCCTAATTTAACAACAGGAACAATTTTTTAAAGAGCGTCTATGCTCATATTTTAAAGATGTGGAAGATTTTTCTTGTGGTGTAATATTCCTCTTAACTAGTATAAAATTTAGCAGAGGACCAGAATAAGTCTCTTTCAAAAACATACAAACATTGACATTTATTTATCCAGCAGACCATAGCCAGAGCCATGGTTTTATATTCACACAGGTCAACTGTGTAAATACAGTAGATTATTCTTAAAACTCATACAATGCATTCAACAGACTGCAATGCTTCTTTTTTACTAATGTTTGGTGCATGAATACAAAAGATTCTAGGAATTAGTTCCAAGAATAAAAAAGAAAGTCCTGAAAGTGAACCAGTACCACTCCTGTAACAGGGGTACAAGGCCCATGTGGAAAGAGCCATCTCCACTAACAGGCCTGAGCTTTCTCCATTAGTTTTGGTTCCATTCATAGGAATGCATTAGCTTTGGTTTCATTCATCAATGCATTTTCAGTATAGTCCATCAGTGGCTGCTTCCATCCAAACTAATTTCATTTTCATTTTGCATTTCTATACACAATGACTGTTATAACAGTTCCTGAACACCTTCTTTTTTCAGGCCCTACACTAAAGTTTCAATCAGAATGTAATTTCTCAGTGTGAAAGGACCTGCTCCAGAGAGAATCCTCCCAGCTCCAAACTGGGAGTGCAAACAGAGCACGCTCAGCTCAGCCCAAAGTACTTAATTCCCTAAGTTTTGGGTCCAACACTTTATAGAAACATGAGAAATCATCACTGTGTGCTTTTCTGCCTCTTTCTATTTAGGTCTAAATAAGACTCCTACCAAAGCCACTATGATTTAGAAGTTAATTTCAGTGGGATCCTTCCTGAAACTTTCCTGGTCATTGCTAGGACAAGATGCAGAAATACTGAAGGGAAGTCCTGTACAACAGTCATGAAGATATAAAAGGAGAGGGAGAGGGAGAGGGAGAGGGAGAGGGAGAGGGAGAGGGAGGGGGAGAGGGAGAGGGAGAGGGAGAGGGAGAGGGAGAGGGAGAGGGAGAGGGAGAGGGAGAGGGCCCTTGGACACTTTGCTCCAGGTCCTAGACATTCTCATGTGCTCCATATAGCTCTCCAGAATTTGCTTGTTTTGATGTGACCCTGCACACCTGAGCAAGCAGTACCACCACCAACACCCTTCGCATACACATCATTTTGATGCAGGAATTCATGTACACCTATTGTTAACAGCCTCTTACAGTGGGAAAGTGTGGAAAGAAAATGAAACCTTGAGCCAATTCTTTGCTCACCGAAGGCATTCAGTGTCTGCCACACAAATGGGCATTTCATATAGATGTTAACCAAAACGCGTTCCTTTGTCAGCTGTGTTATTGCAAATACTGTTCAGGGAACTGTAATGGTCTCTGTAGGCTCTCACAACTTCCCAGCCACCACAGAAATCACAACAGGTGAAAAGGTGAGACATGATTTTGCCTTCATTTCTTCCATATTTCTTCTGTGGTTCTTGGAACCACCTCATTGTTGTTCTCTGTCAATACAGTGATGTTAATCTCTGATCCTGGCATACCTGGGGTCAGCCAGTATGTGTATGTATGTGTATGGGTATATATATATATTTCATATTTATATAACATATTTATATTTAATTTTTTTCTAAATAGTATGATTTAAGATATGTTAATTTGAATTCTTCTAGGTTTTTTTTTTTTTTCTGCTAGGCATGTGCTAGCAAGTCAAAGAACATAAAAACCCCAGCACCACCACCACCACCCTACATTTTAAACATATAGGAAAAAATACTAAAAGCAAATGTGAAATCAGCATTTTCTCAGAACTGAAATGTTTGCTAATAAACTGGACATTTTTTCCTGTAGCCCAAGTAATTTACTATTATTTTTCAAATTACTGGATTCACTCTATGCTTATTTTCTATATTTACTCTAAATGTGTTATTGCAAGAAAGAAATTTCTGTGATTTAACTGTTAAATTACAGATACCAGAGTAGAAAAATTAAAGTTGCATTTCTTTGGGCATGTAGATAGCTTTTAGACAGTCATTTCAATGTTTTCTTGGCAAGAAATGGAATTTTCTAATGCGTACTCATTATTTCATAGTCAATGCAATATGTGTACCCTGATGACTTAGATGTTTTGGAGTATCCCATCCAAGAATAAATTCAGGAACTTTCTATAGTCACAGATTTCCTTAGGGTGTTATAGTCATTGAGCTTCTATTTACTCTGTGCAGCATGTGAAGGGATTTGTATAAAGTTTGTACAAGTAGCGACATTTGAAAAACATTGTGTGAAATAGGTTCATATTAGCAACTATTCATGAACTATGAAGCCAACGATTAAAGTGTATGTATGAGATTAAGAATGGAAATGGATATGAGTCACAAGCTCTTCTGATGTGGAGAAGGGCAGCAATCATTTAGATGAGACATCTCTTGGGTGGATCAAAAAAATTCCCATTAGCTTTAATTTGGCAGTGACCCAACTGACTTACAATATGTTTTGTTTTCCTATGATTCTGTGGTTTAACTAATTCTACTTCCATTCCATTGTAAGATAATTTTAAAAAAAACATTCAAATTATTTCTCTGCCACAGCAGTGCAATGCCATTGATGCAAACCTTCACAGCTAAAAGGAAAATGGGACCTATTAATATTTAAATGGTTTTCAAAGTTTTATTAGACATTTTGAAGTTTTTGCTGTACTTACCCAGGAAGTATTTATAATGAAGCACAGTACATACTAAAATGGCCTTCAATAACAACTATATTGACTCAACCTTTCAAAATAAAGTTTTCTATCTATCTGGTATGGCATGAAAAATGTTATTCTACATAATAGATATTAGTCTTCATCCACATTTCCTTCATGAAAGTCAGACTTTTGGAGCAGTATCCTCATTTCTTTCTGTGCATTTTTAATATGGTTTCTTTTACCAGCCAGGACATAAAAGAACACCTTGTCAGAAACTGCTTTTATTTTGCTTTTTAAAGTGTAGCATAATAGTTTCATGCTTTCTGCCTCTTGTCATCCAGTGAGAGCCTGTCCCAATTACCAGTAGTTTTACTGCTGAGTTTGCTGGGTGCAGGACCAAGCCCTTGGTGGGCAGTACTGCATATATAATTGATTGCTGCTTCATTTCAGTTTTGCCCTCACTAAGGGGGCTTTTCAGGAGGAGACCGCAATGTGGGATAGGTGTTACACACCATGGGACTGCAGAGGCAGGGTGATACTACCCATGATCCAAACTAGGCATTGCCATCCAAGCATTCGCTTTCCCGTAGCCATGGGCATGACTGCAACTGCCGCAGAGCTGCATAGCCTCTAGCAAAGGTCCTTACTGCAGAGTTGCTCTGCCAAAACATCCAGCCGATGGTGGATTGCTGAGCAGCAATGCTGCTGGAGGAGGCTGTGCCCTTGCCAGACAGCATGCATGGTTGGATGATGCTCAGCAATCAAGCCAAGTGGGGGAAAAAAGTTAGAAATATAAGGACAGGCAGAGATGTATTTTCAGACTGAACCATGAGAGAAGATGCAAAGAAAATGAGCAGAGGAATGAGATCTGATTTCAGCTGCAGCCTCAGCTAGCCAGTCTGTTGGAACAAGGCTCTTCCTGAGCTGCTGCAATACAGGATCAGGCTGTCTGGGTTGAACACACTGGTTTTCACATTTTCAACCAATACATTAACAGCAGTGGCATGACACAAGAAAGCTTGCAGCCACGTGCTGCATTATGCAGTGAAAATTCAGTGACAATGGGAACCTAATTCTTGGCGGGGGGGGGGGGGGGGGGGGGGGGGGAGGAGGGGCTGGTGGCACAGAGAGAAGTAATGCTCCAGCACCCCCCAGCCAGCTTTCTGGCAAGACCTGGGGCAGAGTGCATGATCCTATGACCCTGCAGGCATCGGCAAAGCTATTAACTTCTGAATTAAAATGGTGGGCAGCACCTTCCGGAGCAGACAGAAGGTTATGGGGTTTGGGATGGGAGGAGGAGAAAGATAGGAATAAAAATAGGGAAAGGTTAGAGAGGAGACACTAAAAGAGAGCTTCATCAACAGGAAAAAGGACCCTATTCCTTAAAAAAATATAGTGGTGGCTGAAAGAGACATAGGTCATGTCATTTTCCCAGAAACAGTATAATTCTACACAGAAACTGCTATGTGAAACCTTATGGAGACCAACCGTGGATCTGGTGAGTGCTGTAGCTTGTCAGAGTCAGCCCCAAGCAAGGGTGCAGTATCAGCCACAGTTAGGTACTTGGACATATGTCCACAACATGGAAAAAAAGGTCTTTTTACCTCAGATTCCTCTTCAGGTCAGACAACCTCATTTGAAATGACCTTTGGCAGCAAATGCAGAGGCAGTTTAACATAGCATTGGTTAACCAGGACATCTTTCCTTCGTCTTGCAGCCTCTCCAGGCTGACACACAGAAACAGGAAAGAAAATCAGGGAGCATGTTTCTGGAGGATGTTCTCTGAGCCTTCCTTTTCCTTTGTTATATAATCCCTAAGTGACGTGTTTCATTATTTTCAGCTATAAATTCTTAAGATAGATTCTATGAGAAATCTGCATAATCAGAGTACACATTCCCTTTCCCCTCTTCAATGTTAGGAAAAGAAAACACCAAACAAACCAACCCAGAAACTGTTTCACTGTGGAGAAACAGACACAATGAAGTAAATTACTTTTACAACATCTTCTTAAACTGTTAAATTATTAACAAGAACAGAAATTGGAAAGTGGCACCTTTAAAAAAAACCAAAGCTTTTTTGTGTTAAAATAGTAGGAACTATAATTTTCAGAGCTGTGTACAGTACAGTATGTACAGAAAATGTAATAGTTGTCTCCATTAATTTTTAAATCATTCTCCTTCCTTAGTCAAGGTGCTATTTTTCAGGCTGTATCCTTTGTATGGAAGCTATAATGTTGCCTGCTGTGCAAAAGAAAGAGGTGAGAAAAGAGAGAAATAAAGTCAGTAGGGGCCAAATCATGCTCCCACAAAATTAATGGAAGTTTGTTCCTTTGTCTTCAATGGAAGAAAAACACCAAAACACAAAACCTAGTAATTGTACCTTCTGTAAATGTTGAGAAAATCAAGCATGACACATGGTTTGGGGATGGAACACTGTTTGCTCATATGTCCATATTCATGTAACAAATTTTCTCTCATTTAAAGAGAGTATTTCAAAACTGTAGATAATAATCTTCTGATCATTTCCCCTTCTGTCTGTAACACTATAGCCTAATCAAAAGAGAACTGACATAGCAAGTTCTGGGCAAAACCTAAAGTTCCTGAATTCAAGCTCTTAGGAGTGATATAAGTGATAAAAAAGTATGTTTTACCAATAAGACAGATTCTGTATATAAATATTTTGTATAGTTGCACTGAAATTTCTTTATCTGCTAATGCTAAACCTTTAAGAATCTAGTTCTCAACAGAAAAAAAAGGTATGCTACCTTTCCATTTTTTATCAAAAATGCTAAGGATTAAAAAGAACACATCTAAATATATTCGTAAAGTCGGAGAACAGCAGGGATCTTTTAGCTGACTCTGGTGGCCTTTGTCACAAATATTAAACTAAAATCATGAAGTACCAATCCCTAGGAAAGTCCTCTGCCACATGTATCTTTAAATATACAAGTCATATCAGTGGCTTCAATAGGATCACTCTTATGACCGAAGCTCAGCTGGATGTGACGATGTCACAGCTTCTCCTGCCTAGAGCTGCTGTAGAGGCACGGTTGTGGTGAGGACCACCCAGTGCAGCCCCCTCCTCTCCCAGACCAAGCCCTTGCCGGTTGGGCTTGGGTGTCTGCAAAAGCACCATCCACACACACCTCATGCCAGGGTTTTAATCCAAGCAAGTTAGAGAGAGACTACTGAGTCAACCAGCTTTGATGCTATAGCTAAAACCTGTCAACAAAAAATAATGACCCAATTATGTTTAAAAACATCAGCTCTACAGCAGAAATGTCAGCAGCTGGTAGTGAAACTCAGCGATTAGAAAGAATCAGAAAAAGTTAAAATAAATAAGATTATAATTACATTATATCAACGAAACATGAAATGATCAAATTTTGCAACTCAGTTGCAAAATCCAGGCAAAAGTGGTGACCCACATTTGCAAACACCTCTGTAAACTGGAGTTAATTTTTTTTTCCCCTCAATTAGTATTCTGTACATAAGCAGACTCAAAGGCTATTTGAATGACCTACATAACCCAGGCAAACCTGAGATAGGTAAGGTCATAAAATACAAGTGCAAACAACAGCAGTAGCAGAAAAATACTGATTGGCACCACTGGCATTCAAGTGGCTCTTTGGTTTTAAATTAGAGAGAGGTGCAAAATTTAAATTGGTTAACTAGGAATGCCTTTGATCATCGAGTGAGCGTCCTACACAAGAGGAATATTTAGAGCTGTGTCCCACATACGGCTCCTTAGCAGCCATCCCTCAGAGAGAGGGAATCTCCCCCATGCTTGAAGAAAAAGCATACAGACTGCATAGGTTTTGAAAAGCTTGTTTGAATATAGATCATAATTTAATTCTGCTTTGTTATTCCTAAATGCATTTGGAAAGACTATTATTTTTCTATACGTATCAGTCAACAAGTCCTATCATTCTACAAAAAATCTCTTGCAAGTACAGAGGGAGAGCTGAATATCTTGAAGGATCCATGAATATTCTATGGATAGCCGAGTAATCAGCCTTCAAATGAAGGTGCTTGTCAGATCAGAACAGTCAGAGATGATTAAACCTTGCTTGGTTTATTGGCATTGTCTAGCATTCCACAGATTAAAGCAGAAACTAGTTTAATAGGACATGAGAGCAAGATTTGACACTTTTTTTTTAACGGATAAAACTGGATGTTTGCAAACAGGGTATAATTAACCAGACCTGACTGGACTTGACAAACACAATGGTATTGTAGGATTTTTAACAAGGTTCTCAGGGCTTTCAATGTATTTTTGATGGTCACTTATCTGTGATGAAGTTCCACTGAAGGTGATGGCAACATTCTTCCAGGGCAGGAGTTTGGCCCTAATCTGCTAATAATCTGAACCAAACATAACTACCGACGAAGTCAGTGGTGGATATCAGTGTATACATCTAAGTTAGCTTCAGAATCACAGACCTTATAAACACAACAGCAATCATAAACATCAACAACCTTTATTTGGGAGCATAATACATTTGACAGGATCTCCTTAATGTCAGGCAGGAGTTCCCTGGGGTGGCAGTGTCTTCTTCACAGCCTCGATCTTTTCCTCTCAGAACTGACCCATCTCTGCATGTGCATTTGCATCTCTCCAGGAATGTCTGGGACAAATACATCTCATGAAGGAAGATAGAAAGTTACTGAGCAGAGAAGAGACAAAGTTTTAAAGAAGATCCAGTAATGCAACAATCTGGAAATAAAAACCCTGAAGTCTGCACAAGCGTCATACCCTTCATTTGAGTTATGAGTCATGGTTCCTTGTCCACAGCACCAAGTTATTTAAGAAGCCTGTTCCACCAAATACTTGTATCTGAACCCATTCTAGATAGTTTAATGGGCTATATGTGGGAGACAGATCTTATCTCCAGATTACAGACTGAATTCAACCCAGGTCAACTAGCTGACAGCATCTGAAAACACACTGAGAACATAAGGTAGCATATGCTATATGAAACAGAAGATGCTAATAATTTAACAGCAGTGCTGTGGTTGGTCTAAAGATGGAAATGAACACTTTTGAAGGGAGAAGTAGTATCTTCTCTTAAGCAAGTTAATAGAGTTGGATAAAGCGGATAAATTTTAGGGTTTACTGTTCCTTCAGGTGGCGTGACAAACCAGTAACAAAAGACAAAACAGGTCAGAGACAAAGAGGTAATGATTCAGTCTGAGACACTGCTCTAAGGTTCATTAAATCATCCTTGTTTCCCATCCTCTCCTAAACTTTCTCTGCTCTACAGATGCAAAAAAAGTATTTCACTCTCTGCTCTTAGGACCACCATGTCTCCCTTCTCCAGCTAACAACCAGCTTCACGTTTTCACTCAGTACCTTCTTCTGTTTTATCCATTCCTAAACCTGTGCTTGTGTCCAGCAGACTGCTTCCCGGGTGAAAGAAGGGTGGAGAAGACAACACTGACCACCGTGTTGCTTATTTTCACAAAGCCTCTAGAGACATCATCTCTGAGGCCTTTTCCCTCCAGCCAAGTGATGTGGAAAATGGTCAATGAGTTGGTAAGTTGAGGAGAGAAACAGATACACCCAGAGCAGGCCCCCAGATCACACCAGACAGTCCTTAGGAAACCTTGCTAAAAAAATGCAATGCTTGATTTTTTTTTACCGAGCACTTTGTATTTCTCTTCTCTAGTATTCATGGTAATTATTATAGCAGAGCTGAAGCTTCTGCATTCACTATCTTCTTGAAGAACTAGAGTTTACCTCTTCCTTTTTTTTACACTGCTCTCATATATGTAATAACTAATAACAAGCAGTGTTACATGAGCCTCCAACTAAGCATGTCAAAGACTTTATGGCTGTATTTTGGACTTTTCTTAAATGACATTCGCTGAGATTACACCGAACTGACTTAACTGGTGTAAAACTCTCCACAGGCACTGCACCTTGTACCACATGCTCCCATTTAGGCTAGATGTAAAATGAAATTAGGATATAATCTCACAAACCTGCATGCAGCAGTTTTAAGCAGTTTTAACTGCCCTCCAGCTGCTTGTTACTCCTCTGCAGTGTAAGGACTACATCCCTAAGCTGAAGTAGGTGCTGAACTGAAACAAGCACCTCCATACAGAGGGATACTCCACCAGCTGAACCATCATGTTTTAAAGACATTACTGATGTTGTTATAAGGTTGTAGGTGGACAAGACTTGATGCATACATTGGCAAAATATGAACTGTTAATGTTCAGAAGCTCTCCACATACGCCAAGTCCACTAATGGTATTTAAATGTATTCTTGCTGGGTGTTGAGGGACAGCTTTGTGAATTGAATAGTTCTTTAGTGTTCTTTCTCTCAGAAACTGTATGTAGAACTGCATTATTCTGTAATTCCTTTCACACAAATTACGTTGTCTTTAATTTGTTGCTCCTTCTGTGCCCTGAGGGTACTGGATGATCCCTGTGTTGTGCTTTTTTGCCACTCAAAAACCTTGAGGGCTTATGTTCTGCCCTGTCTTCTAAGGGGCTTCCTGGCTGCCTCAGCTGGGACTTCTGCAAAGCCTGGCCCATTGTTTCCCTATGCCAGGGAGCTACATAACTTCTCAGAGAATAGCAGGCCCTTCTCCTCCATCTCATTATTTCAGGGAAGCTGCAAGTGAGTGGCTCAGTGAACATCCAGAAGGAGCTGTCACAAGCCCAGTCTGCAAAACAGAAGGAAGGAGTTATGCCTGAAGTCCAGCTACCCACTACATGGGCTGTTTGGTGGGATTTGCAAGGAAGCTAGATGTTGTCTCAAGGAAAAGGATACCAGAGCATCCTCTTTGTCCTTGGTCCATGCTACAGTTGGAAATTTGAGGCATGTCTGTAAAGTTTTTGTTCAGCTGGAGAGACTGGGTGTAGATCAACAGAGTGCTATGGTATAGACTTCCATTTATTACCATATAGGAGGATATGGACATGTGGAGGATCCCAGATATATTTTGAGGACATGACTCCTGCCATATTCTGAGTGTTGCTGGAACAGTTGAAGCCCCAAATTCAAATATCACCTGAGAGTAAACAGCTCTGTATTTGCTCTTCCCTGACAGGAACCAAATATATGGCAGGGCTGGCTGGATAGAGATATAGTGTGATGGTTCTCATGGAAACCAGGTGAAAAAATAGCATAGAAAATAGCTGAAGGGGACACTGGAGGAAACTGAATAATAGTGACAGGTAGATGCTAATTACCAATCAAAATTTAATTGAGATAAACAGCTGTTTTTCCACCACAGTTGCTAGGAATGAGTCAGGAAAAGTATGAAGATCAACCAGTATGCACAACAGAAGCAAAGAGAGACAGTGTTAGTGTACAAGGTGCAGATAGCAAAACCAGAAGAGGGTGAATAGTCAGGCAAGATGAGAAGACCAGAAGAGGGGAGGTAAGCTGTCACACCAAAGAGGTCTGGGTACAGAGAGTCATCTGCAGAGAATATGGGGGACCAAATACAAAAAGACAGAGTAGCTGGAGAGATCAGGACACAAATAACACACGCAGAGGCATAAAGGGAGCTGGGCAGTGCATAAAGATTTGATACAACAATGAGTAAACCAGCTTAGGCCACTAAAGTCTTTGGACCCTCATATGATATCTGAAACCCACCTGGGACAATGCTTCTATTAATGATTAGTTAGGGTAAGGAACCTCTAACCTACTCTCTTTAAGATTTACATGCCCTCAGCACTTAGCAGTAGTGAGAAATGTGTGGTAAATAGCACTGAGTGAACGAGGTCTCATAGTGAACTCTAGAGCCTCTTGCAAGCTGGAAAGAGAGAGGCATACAGCAGGTCAGATACTTCTTGAATAAACCTACATACAGGTAAGCAAATCAGGCCCTTAGGCATGGTTTTAGGTATGAAGAGGTGGACTGGCAGTGCATTTGGCAAGGCAGGAACAAAAGATGGGCCTTGAAGGCAACTCAAAGCTGTACACTTTTCAGAAGAAGCCTATACCCCATGCTTTAAGTAAGAAGCTTATCAGTGCTCCTGAGAAGGGATGGGACTGTGGTTAAAGCTACCACTGCATTAAAACTTATGCCTAGGTTGGGTTCCTATTTTTGCTACAAGGTGCCTTCCAGCCCTTCACAATCACTCAAAGTTTATTTCTGATCTACCCAAAAGCAGACTTCTCAGATACAGACTACTCAGACACTGTTTCTCCAAGAGAAGAGGTCTGTTGGTGAGGTTAAGTCACAGAGGACTGGAAGTGCCTTTGTCAGTACAACTCCATTCACCAGAAAAATAATTTATTCCATCAAGGCCTTTTTGTGAAGGTCTAACCACCTCTAAGCCACAGTTTTTTCTGCCATAGCAACATCATTTCAATAAACCACCTCTCTAGCCTGCTCTGTGATACAAGACAGTGTCTAGGGACAACTGAGGCTTGTGCAATATGGTTACCAAGATTCTGACTTCCCTCAGAGGGAGCAAAATGAAGGGGATGGCTGTGTCCACATCTCCCTGGATGTCTGTATCAGCTGTGGCAGTCTGTGAGTCTGTCCAGGCTTGCAGGCAGAAAAGAAGGAAGTTGGGACTGTGGGACTATGTGCAAGTACACCATATAGATGGGAAGAGCAGATATCTGACATCCCTCTTTCTGTTCATTTATATGCAGACAAAGCTAACCACAATCCGTCCCCAAGTTATACAATATTACTAAGGCAAAAGTGAATGGCATTTCTTGGCCAATGTAATTAGATTTCAGCAGCCTCAGCCCACAGGACAGTACTGTCCTCTGCAGAAGATTAAATCCAATAACTGGAAGCAACAAACAACACTGGAAAAGTCTTGCTTGAAATAATATATATTAATACAGTAGCATAATAAATAATAAATACTGTTAATACTGCTGTAAATAATGTATCTTGCTAGATTTGTGTAATAAATAATACATAAATATGTAATCATCCTTTAAAATAATATAGAATTAACAACTGTGAAGTGAACTTAACCTATTAACGTGCTTCAGAAGAAGTCTTCAACTTATTTAGTCTGAATCACTGCGGAACTATAATAGCTTAGCCGAGAGTAACACCAGCAGCACCACACAAGGAAGCAAAGGAGTAGAGAGCTGCCTGTTGCCTCACAACGTAAATAGTAATGCACTTCTCAATTTTACGTTCGGGGCTAAAGGTCAGTTGATCTACTGGGTGTGCCATGTTTTTCTGTTTAAAAAAGTTAATTTATCGCTGAGTCAAGGCCTTGAGCAAGTTTTTTTCCAACAACTAAGATGAAAAAAAGCAACACAGGCAGCCAGCAGATTTAAGAGAATACAAAGATCATTCCTGTGGTAGAGCAACACAGGAGTACTCTGGGCTCCAGCAGAGTCATGTTTTGTCTCCTTTCCCAGAGTCTTCGTAACACTTTTTATCTCCAGGCACCTTACAAATTTGGGCCGATTAATATTCATACAGTCCATTTGGGGTCAGCCTGCTTTACTGGCTATGGTTTCCAGAGGTAGAAACTGGTACAGAGATTTTTGGGGCAGCTTGCTAAAGATTTCCGCTCTGCTTTAGAGTGTGTTAGTATAGACTAGTTAGTGATGCCATCATATCCGTGGCCAGACTTTCTGAAGATCGGCATCAAAAAGTTTTGTACTTTTTGGCAAGTTGTGCCACACATTTCAGGGCCAAGTGACAGGGGAGCACTAATGAGAATAGTCTCTGAATCATTCATTCAAAACCACATTGAAACATTGGTTACTAGAAGAAAAGTATTTACGCAGCTTAAAGCAACCATAGGTAGCTTTCAAAACTGACCTACAAATTTTCAAATGCCTTTGGGCTCTAACAATTGCAGATGTGTACCTGGCAGTATTTTCACAAACAGGTAAACTGGGGAAATAGCTAATTCCTATCCCTCAGGCACAGCTGTTAATTGTGGAAGATACCTGTAAGAAGCTCAGCAGCTAACCTGAAAATACCACTTGTCATCAAAAGCCATGTCTAAATCATGTGCTACTCTCTTAAAAGAACAGTGGAGTCTGCAACTTCCAGCTCCCCTAAGCAACAAAGGGAATTAAAATCTCCAGTATTGCTTCAAGATGTTTATTTTGCAGCCATGGAAAGAAGCAATGTCCTTTACAAAATTGTGCAGGCAGTAATAAGGTGACTTCAGAACTTATTCACTAAAACCCTTAATGCTAGAACCAGGGAGCACTTGACGGAGATCAGTTTAAAGCAGGTGAAAGAAAATATTTCTCTACGCAGTTGGCAGTGGGATTTGTTGCTACAAGAGGTGACAGAGGTGGACAGTGCTGATGGGCCCCATGTGGGGTTGGGCAAATTAGTGGACAACAGATCCTTAAAGAGCTGCTAGAAGAGCTGTGCAGGGAGGTACCCTCTGGTGTCCCTATCACCACAGCTCTGGCTGCTGAGGCAGTGTGTGGAAACATGCACACAGATACAGGTGTTGGCCAGGCAGGTCATGGCCAGGCTCACAAGCTCTCCCAGATTCTGTGTTTGCACTGCAAAAGACAGAATACAGGGAGGGATGAATTGTCTCTTGGACCCAGGAAGACATTTGTTATGTTCTTGTATTATGGTGCAAGAGACGTCAGGTGAGGAAGCACCAGAATATCCATCTTCAAGAAGGAAGCAACTGTGGCTGAATACATGTCATATAGCCCCTCATTCAGTCGGACTGACAGCATTTGATGCCGAAATCCAGATCAGGAGTGTGGCAGTCCTGGAGAGGACTGCAGTGTCAGAAGACAAGCCTTGCTGGCTGGGGAAGGAGTGTGACCCTGCCAGGGACGGTGCAAGCCCTTGTGCCAACACCAGCTGCCGGGGCAGCTCACCACCCAACGGGCCTCACCACAAAGCAGGCTCTCCACTCCCAGCCCAAATTCCTGAATCTGAGCAGAAAGGGCAGTGCTGTCCTGCTCCATCAGAGGATGCATTTCACCTTACTCATGAGGAGCTTGGCTATCCCAGACGCAGTCAGGGTTCCCTCTGAAGGGAGCCAGGCTCAAACTCTCCCCACTGAAAACTCAGGTCTGACTTCTGTGAGCTGAAAAGCTTCTATTTGGCTAGAACGGGGCCAGCTCTGGTTTGTTTTAATCAGCTTTGGCTGCCTGACATCAGTCAGTGAGTTACCAAATGAAGAGCGTTACTCAGATTTCTTTGCTTTGCCTATAGGCCACACTCTATTAAAACTGGTGAGTTTTTATTCCATATGAGGCAAAAGCAGGCCTCTAATGCCAAGGTTCAGTGACAATTACATAGTGTGTCAAGGATGTCCCACCTGAAGAAATCCGTGATCCACAGATGGTTTTCTTGGAAGCTCCTCTTAGGTGTGATTCAGACAGCCATTCCTGCAGGGCAATAAAATGGCATTTTTCCTTTTGTAAGTATTCCAAGTAGAATTTGAGATTGCTGAGTCTCTCATTGCTGGATTTTGCAATTCCTGTCTGGTCACTTACCATTTCATCAGCTCCAGAAAGCAGAAACAAAATCAATTGATTTGTCCTCCTCTTTCTAGTGTCTGAAGCAGCACAGCATCTCAGAAGCTTGCAGCAAGCAGGGCAAGGCTCAGTGTCGTCACCTCTGTTGCTGTCTCAGCAGACACCCACCTTCTCACCACAACCCCAAATATCTTGATAGTCAGGAGATAAATTGTCTCCTGGGAAAACTCCTTTAGAAAAAGCCATCAGGCAGACACCTGGTGGTGGGGTGAAGGGTTAAGTGTCATGGTATGACATACATTGAAGGCTGGCATGGCATCTGGGACACCACTCAGAGACAGTGACAGGAGTCACAGCAAAAGGCAAACAGTCCTGAAAAGGATGTACCTCTGAAGGCCAGGAGTGCTTGTGGAGTTCAGGAAGAAGTAACAGGGAGAGAAGACACTCTAGTCAAAAATCTCTCCAACATGATCTTGAGAGGAGGGAATGAGGCATGGAGTTTTGCAGAGAGATGCCAGAAGTGTTGAAGAACCTTGAGAAATTCAAACCAGCTCCACCTGAATCAGCTTCGCTAAGTTTGGTAAATATTCCCAAGGGGAACAGTCAGTAAGTTGCTGATTCCCAGCCAGATCCAGCTCCTCTCTATATCAGATCCCATGCACCATGAAGGAGGTCAGATGGGGATTTGTATTGTGGTTGTGAGTAAACACATGCCGCACCTGGCTTTATTCCACACCCTGCCTCCAAAGAGTGTGATCACTGATACTGTCCCCATGAAAAGCAGGGGCTGTGGCCCCGGGCTGCTGGTGGGGTTTGTTGCAGCTGAACACTGAAGACACAGGCATGTTGTAGCTTTGTGCCTCAACAGGTATAACCATGACTTCCCTGAGGGTTAGCACACAGCGCAGGAAATGTCCGGGACTCCTGCTTTTCAGGCTTTCAGATTTCAGCAATAAATTAACTCAGCTGCTTAAGGTAAACCCTAGCCTACTGAAGTCAGTGCGAGCTTTGCCACTGAATGAACTGGGCTGAGATATCACCTAATGAATACAGATGTTTTGCAATGTAAAGCAATCTTCTTTTTTTCTGAAATGAATACTTCCAAGTGTATTTTGAAAGGGAATCATCTTTGCAGGGATAAGGCAAGAAAGGATGGAAAAGAAAACCTTGATACTTGTTTAATTTGGGTCTCTGTGCAAATTTATAATTAACTTTTAAGAACTCCATAGCAAATAACTCAAGTTGTGAAACACCTTAGGAGATATATTAAGATCTAGTTCTAATTTTTGCTTTCAGTGATGATTGATCTTTCTGGGTTTTTTTATCTCTCTTCCACTGGGTTCGTAAAAACTTCGAGCAAAAACATTATAGTATTGTTCTTGTACTGCAGTTTTGCTCTTTTGTTAATTTTGGACTAAGTCCTACAGTGTAGCAAAATTATTGAACTTGGTTTTGCTTAAATCTCTAATTCCTGTAGCTCCTCTCTTACCATGTGGCAGGGCACCCTATAGGCACAATAAATAAATAATACAACACTGAGAGCTGTAACAAATCACAAAATACATTATTAAAAAATTAAGAAATAAGTCTCTCCCTCTTACTTAAATAGAGATTGATTTTATAATGTGGAATGCTGAGGAAAGCTGCTAGAAATATACGTGAACCTGGGGACATGGAAAATACACTGATGGGCGATTTACTCACCGGATTAGAAAAATAAAAACCCCTCAGTGAATGGATGTATTTGTCAAATGGAAACTGAGCCCCTCTGTTTTTTCACAGCCCAGGTAGGATGCAATGCTTGCTTCAGCCCCTTACTTCAGCCCCTTACTTCAGTAGGATGCTGATCTTGTGCAGTGAAAAACCCAAAAAGACACAAGCTGGCACCTAAAGCTTACTTGTTATGTCTTACAATGCACAGCAGGATCCAAGAAGAGGTTTTGGAAATGAGGAGTAGGCAATGCCCTCCCTGGGTTACTGAGACTCAAACCTTGGGAGAAAGTCCCCAGATGGGATGCTGACCTGCCTGGTGTGCTATGGTCCTGGTGTGGGTCCCTGGCCCCACTGCTTCACTGCATCCCTGGCAGAGGTTTGATCACTGCAGGCCACAAGGAGGAACAAGTGAACCTTGTGCAGCAAGGGGGTGGGAACCTGGAGCACTGCTGAATGGCCAGCAAGTCTTTCTTGTTTCTCAATGGAAGGAGGGAACCCTATGCTCAGTGCCTCATTACAAGGCTTGCCACTGCAGTCCAACCCTAATCTCACTAAAGATGCCCTTTTCTCCTTGCCTCAGGCACCTTTTTGCCCTTCCCCATGAGCAGGAGGAGAAAAGGCACGCAGAGGAGGTAGCAACTCACTTCTGCATAGTGCAAGGACCCGCAACAGGTCCCCAGCATGGCACTACTCACCATGCACATGCTTTTCCTAGAGTACAGCATCCCTGTTGTGCACTTGCAGAGACATGAGAAATCATTTTGAGTATAGCTGCTTTCCACAGCTGAATTTCAAGAAGTAACACTAATACCTTACTCTTAAGCACTTTTGCCAGAAGACTTGCTTTTTCCAACATTTTACCCACCCATTATCTCTGACTCCTTCCAGTTCTGAAAACTTTCAAGGAGAATTTCCAGTCTCCCTGGATAACCTGCTCCTGCGTTGAACTCTTCACCTAGCAAAGAAATTTTCCTAATGTCCACTCTGACCTTCCCAAGGTGCAGTTTGCATCCATTGCCTCTTTCTGTATCATCTTCCACTTCTAGGAAGATTTTGGCTCTGTCATCTTTGCAAGTCCCCTTTGGGTTGTTGTAGGTAGGTGATCACCCCTTTTCCCCTTTTCATGTGACTGAACATCAGCTCCTCAAGCCACTCCTTGGTGGTCATGTCCATTCTGGTAGTCTTTCCCTGGACTACATTTCCAAATCCCTCCTTAGCTGGGCTCTATCCTGGGTGAGATCTCACCAGTGCTGAGTAGAGGGGAATAAAAGTGTCCCTTGATCAAAAGCCTTGCTCCTTCTAATGCAGCTCAGTGGGCATCTGGCCTTGTTCACAGTGTGTGTGCCTGGCTGCCTCAGTCTGCAGCCTTCTGCAAGTCCTGAGTCCTCTTCAGCAGGGTGGTGACCCAGCCTGTCACTCCCCAGCTGTGTCATGCTTCCAGTTGTCCTGCCCTGCAGCCAAACCCTGTGTTTCTCCTGTCTCAGCCTCATGGGGTGACTGATGACTTGAACCTCTGGTATCTTCTGGATTGACACCCTCAGGTACCTGTACCTCAAGGTACTTCTGGACTGAAGTGCTGCCACTCCCTGCATATGTCACTCTTCCTCATTTAGTGTCATCTGCAAATTTGCTGGGAGGGGGCTTTCTGTGTCACCATCTAGGACACTGATGAACGTATGGAACAGCTTCAGCCCAATATCACAGAAACTAGACCCTTCTCATGCCTGGGCTTCAAGAGGCCACATTTCACCCTGTTACCCAGATCAGAGGCTGCAGAACAGCGGCACAGCTTCACCATCCCCACCAGGACAGTGCTCAGTTTTAGGCAAACACAGCGTTCTATTTTCCAGTTACCCTCCTGCTTCTATTCATATCTCACCCTCTGCACAGTCTTTCTTGTTGTGAGTCAAGGTTGGGCTTTGCATCCAGCCTTATCAAATTTTCTGCTGCCATGGAGAGAGCATAGTGTGATGTTGAGGGTGATCTGTGAGAAGGACTAGCGTCTTGAGAAAAAGACAGACACTCTTTGCCCATAGACAGTAAGGGTTGCTGAGCTTCTTTGCCTATCCATTCAAAAGACAGAAATTACCTCTTACATAAAGCTATTATTGGCTCGTACCTCTGTTTGGTCTTCATGTCAAAGGTGGTCTCTTCAGTTTACAACATTAAGCAGTGCCAAATTGTAATGCACAGAACTGAAATGGGGAACAGTGGCCTGGAGGACCATTTAGCCAACACCACAGACCTCCTTTTCACTCTGCTATATGATTATGAGCTGAAAAACACTGACAGATAAATACCTTAAAGTAGAGCTGCCTGCAGCCTATTTCTGTCCTGCAGTTCATACAGACAGGCCTGAGCTAGCTTTAAAACAGTCAGCTTGGCTATTGCAAACATTGCAGTTGTGGGCGGATGCAGTTCGACACAGATTAGTCCCACAGATATTCCCTCATCTCCTGCATGAGTCTTGGAAGCCACACCGACTCCTCCACTGCCCCAGCTACACCTCCAGCAGTGCCTTGAGCAGAGCTGGCTGGTGGGTCCATGGCTGCACAGCGTGAAGGTGCCTCCTGCTTATAAAGAGGAAGAATATGGTGTCCCCACAATGCAATTCAGCTGCCATTTTTGCCTCGGAGCATGCTCTGTAGAGGTGACCATGAGCAACTTGGGCTATGGGGGTTATGAAAAGCCTCCACTTGACCTCACCAAACTCAGAGGTGTGGATAGCTGGTCTACACAGCTCCTTTCCTTTTCTTCCTTTTCACAGTTCTTTTTTTATTCCTTCTTGCAAACATCCCTGTGGTGAAGCTATTTTTCTTCCTGGTGCCACAGACATTTTTAACATTGCGCTTAGGTATACTGGCTTTTCATAATATTTACCTAGGAAGAAGAAGGATTAAAAGGACCATTTTATTTACTGCTACCCAAATGCTCTACATCAACATCTTTATTCATTGATACAACCATCGTTTAACTGCTTGCAGACAGTTCCTATATTCTCTAGAATTGGGGTGTATTTTATAAGATGGCTGCTGCTGACAGAACACCAATCTTAGCAAACCTTATGGTAACAGTTTATGGTAACAATGCATCACAAATGTCCCTTTGTTATGAATCCATTTTGCTTTGAACTCAGTGTATCGCAATGCTGAAACTGACAGTGCGACACATGTTTCTCAGGAGCTGTGATGTGATGTGCATTTCCCCTCTTCTGTTTTCACCCTCCCATTGTCCTACAGGAAAACACACAGCATCAGTGTCTGAAGGGATGGTCATAGTTATTTTTGATGTTGTAAAAGAACAGAAGAGAACATATTACCATTTGTGATGTGAATAATAACTAGATATCTGAAGGGTATTTATTCAACACATGAATTAAACTTCAGGGCTTCAAAAACAAATATCAGTGGAAGTTTAAAAATATCCTGTCCCAAGTGCTATTTTTACAGGGTTTTTATTTGCTGAAATACCTTTGTTTTTAGAGAAGATGACATTTAGCTGTGATGGTAATACATTATATACTCTTTAATAGGTTATTCTAAAATTAATTAACTGCTTAGGTATAAGGCATTTATCTAACAGGCTGTCACAAAGGACCAGACTCTCTTATAGCAGTGTGTCTGCTTCTTCTCAACAACATAAGAGGAGGGTCAGGACAATTCTCCACGTAGTGGCAGCCTGCAGCCCTCAACAGCCCAGGGCAGAGGTTGCCGCTGCAGAAGCAATGCTGTTCCAGCATGTCCCACCAGCTTTTGGGCAGATGATCTCTGGGGCCTTGGTGGCAGCACGCTGTGAGCTGCCTGGATTAACCACCCCAGTAAGCATCCTCCCAGGGCATGGGAGATCTGTGGATAACATAAACGCCACCCACCTATCCTGTCCTGACACAGCAGGGTGGAAGGGCCATGACTGGTGGAGGGGAGGACCCATGCCTTCTCCTGGTCCCTGCTGTGGTCCCAGGCTGACAAGTCTGGCCAGTGTGAGGAGGCCAGGTTGGGACCACGCAGGGGTGCAGAAGTGTAAAGACAGGCCTATTCACATCCTGACCTCTGTTCCATGAGAGTCATCTCCACCCCAGGATATGGCCTATGAACCTCATGGTTCCACTCCTCCACTGCAGGCATGGTTGTGCATGGACACGGGGCTCGAAGACCTGAGCCCGGAGAGGAGGCTAATGCAGCTGCAGCAATCATAACTCTTGGGCAGGGTTGCAGGGATCAGGTAGGAAGGACAAGACCCTGCATTTTTGCACTGGCTCTTGTAACCAGTGGAGCTACTGCTACAAAAGACTGTGTAGACCAACATCAATTTTTAAACAGCATTCAAATTCAGCTCATGGCTAGACTAGCTAAAAGCACTTACAGCTGTTGGTCTTTCTGGGTCCTGCACCCAAGTTCTCAGCCTGAAAACAGACCTGGGCTTCGTACACCCTTTTCCTCCCACCTCTACCCACCCTCTCTGCTGTTCCCATGTGCCAGGGCAGCTGTCTGGAACCTTCTTGCCTTCTGCTTGCATATGAATCCCTGGAGTCTTGTTCTCCAGCCTCAGGGTATGTGCAACACACAGAGATATCAAGGGGTCTTCCATGACAAAACCAGCGTCCAGCTCCTCTCTGCCTCTACCACACTCCTTTTCTCTTTATAGGCTCCCTGTCTGACCCCGAGACTTCCCTCTCCCATGGTAGCTCTGAAGCCAGCAGTGAGGTTGCCTGATACTCAGGTGTAAGTGGCAGGACAGATCTTCTCAACCTGAATGCAAGACGGCAGTAGTGGCAGGGACATTTGTAGGATGTAACTTTGCTGGGGGGCAGCTTGAAGCTCACCTTTGCACTTGCTTGATCCTGCTGACGTGGGGGGGAGAGCCTGGACTGGCATTAAGCGGAGCAACAAGAGAAGACAGCAGATCCCGTCCTTCATTCTCTGTTCTGCAAGATGGCTAAATGCCAGCTCTTAATTATGTTTCAGCATTTTCCTTTTAATGTTAATGCCAGTGTTAATTAAAGTAAGATCGTGCCACTCAATTTATCTGAGCCGAGATGGCCAGTCATTTTGGAGGTAAACAGGTACAATCATTTTCATTTTATCTGATTTGCATTCACTTACACACTATATTTATTTGACCCTTTGCCTCTTAAAAACACACTTTCGGGACAGAAGAAAATTTTGTTTAGAAAATTACCTTTGAGACACCCTTTTTTTGGAGAAGCTAGGCATACTGGTACCCTTCTGGACTTCTCTGTCGTGGCATGATGTACAAAATAACACACTAAGTAATTTGATTCAGCAATTAAAAGCAAGGCATGAATTACACTAACAACTATCATGGAGAGAAAATTAATTCTTTCATAGCTACACTGGTACTGTAAATGAAGTATCATAGGTGATTAAAAACCAATTGTGATAAGCCAAACCATCTCAGAAAAATGTGAGAACTTTGTAAACACGCTGACAAGCACAGAACTGCACCACAGGTGTGGCGGGCCCAAGACCTTGCTTCATGGTTTAATTTGCAGTCACTGGGAGCATCAGCAGGCATCCTAGAACCACTGTGTGAGCAGATTGCATCAGTATTCACCTTTATACATCACTGGTGACTTCCTGTTAGCTAAGAGTCTCCGGAAATGTAAGGCTGCATGGCACCAGTTCATGTTCCCTATTGCTTCTGAGGGCAATGGTGAGGAGGAACTTCTCAAGTTAGCAGGTATGAGACCTCATTTCTGAAGTTTTGACCCATGTTTACACCTGACAGCCTTTATGCCGATTCTGACAAAAAAAAAAAAAAAATTGAAAAACTAATTATAGGTTTTGCCCTGAGTGATTCCAAAATTAATTTTCTTAATGGGCTGTAATAGAGCAGGCTGAATTTTTTCCCTAACTTCAGAACACTGGATGGGAGAGGCCAGTACCAGCCATCACAGACAGCCTGATGCTATCACAGACAGTCACATCATCAAATCCGTTTCATTAACTCACAGTACAGAGAACACAAGAACTTCATTGACTGGGAAAATTTACCAGAGGGTGGTGAATGAAGAGACAATGAGGCCAAAATCATAATTCATATATGTATAGCAGAGCAGAAACAGAGCAGCCTTTGTGGTCGTGGGCTTGTCATACAATGTGTGAGTCCAACAGGTCTAGCAGGAATGATATGCCAATCTCCCAGCTATTTACACATCACTGGCATAAAAGTATGTTTCAGAGGTAGACAATAAGCACTGTCCTAACAAAGTTGTTTTGAGAGTCATGAAATCAACCCTCATGTGAAGCAGCAAGGCTAGATTGCTAATCCGTGCAGTCCAGTCATCCTGACAGAGCAGATCAGATTAATGTCTTGGGGAGCACATTGACGGCTGTCTGATATGGCTCATAGCGCATCTCAGCTACACAGGACCCTCATGGGCTTCCTGTTTGTGGCTGAAGGCAGAGTGAGGATTTCCTTCACTGCATGTATGTCCACCCTACTAATGAGCAGCACGTGGTATGGCCACTTGTACTTCAGCTGACTAACTGCACACTAAGGAAATTAGCCTTGATTCACAGCCTGGCCTGTGCTGGGTAAGTTTCCTCCTTTTTACAATTACTTTACTATTTTATTCCCATTATTTGGCCCTTCCTTGCTTAGCATAATTTTCACAACAGTCTTTAACCTGCCAATTGAGAGGCTGAAGGCTAATTAGGAAAAGTTGTTCTTGTGGACCAAGTGACTCAGTTGGATGCCAAGCTGAGAGCAGGAATGGGCTCTGTCAGCAGGTTGCAATGACTCAGCATACCCACTAGAGATCTGGACAACAAGGGCCCCCTTTTAGGTGGAAATGCATGGGAAAGGGTTGAATAAAATTCTGCAAAATTCTTCTAACTCACTAAAATGAAACCAGTACTTTGTGAAAAAAAATCTGGGAGGAGAACTGCCATAATTTTCACAGGTTTGCAGAACAGGAAGTATTTGTCACCCTGAATAAGCTGTAAAATTATTTTTATCATATTTAGTTACAATTGGTGTTTCTGCAGCACAGCCAAATGCTGGAGGTGGCCAGCTCTCTGAAAAAGGATCGTTACGACACTGGCACTGTGGGAGCCCTGCGGGGGAAACTGTAAGCCAGTTTCCATCTCTTTTTTATCATTAAGCCATCTTTAAAAGCTGAGTTATCTATCTGCTTCATTTTAAGTGGCTGAACATTAAGGATTTTACTCAAAACAGCACTAAAAGCAGGAATAACTTGGTTTTCACAGTCAGCCTGATTGGCCTTCCACTTAGTGATGATAAGAACACCATTACCTTTGCCATAAGATGGTTATCACCATCTGATTGTAGTTATAAACCATATAGATACACATACACACATATACAAACTCTGCTTGCCCTGTTTAGGGTGAGAAATGTTTCATATATTTCAAACTCTTAGAATGAAACACCAACAAAAGTTTTAACTCCTTTCTCTTCATGCAGTGATAGCTGTGCCCACCTGGTGGGGGGTTTAAGACTGTGCTGGCTTCAGAAATTGTCATGGAAATAGATCCTTTTGGGCTTCATTCCTGTACTCATTATCATCCTAGGATCTCCCTCCCAGCCCCAACAGGCAAATGTCAGTTGCTTTAGCCTCCACATTGCCTCTTCCTCACCACAGTGGTTTTTCCCTCACTCCTGTGGTAAAATACCATTGACAACAGAAATGAAGAGCCATACACCACCATCCTAGGCAGGGGTTCCTCGGCATATACAGTTGGATCGTCATCAACATTGCTAGCCAGCTCTGAGGCTGGAAACAGTGTGCATTCTTATACACATCAGGCTGACACTGGTTATGGGTTAAGTAACCCTGCAGGGTGAGTGGTGTCACTAGCGGTTGTAGGGCCCCTGCTGTCCCATGCTGGAGTCAGGCAGCTCCCAGGGTCTGCAGCAGCAGCATCTCTGTGCGTTGTTGCACTTGATGCACAGGCACCCCAGTGTGTACAGGGACAAGTCAAAGCTATCATCTGACATAGTGCTGCACTGTATGGCAGAGCTGCACCTTGAGCCACACCTTGAGCCACCAAGAGGTGGGAGTTTGCTGTGAAATAGCTTGAAGACTGCTTCCTGGAGCTGCTCTGTCTGGGGGTGCTGTGAGAGTAGAAGGAAGGTGTTGGTGACCACAAACGTTTCTTCCATTGGAGAGCTATGAAAATAGTTGCTGAGCCCATGGACAAACTGACCATTTCCTCTGGGCCAATCGTACCTTTCACTGGGGTGTAAGGCCACCTGGTAGCCTACCCCACATAAAAGGAGGTTGTGGACATTCTAGTCCAGTCTGCCACAAGCCACAGTGAACTTTACCCTCAAGCTGGGGTAGCTCCTGGTGTCAGCAGTACCCACCGGGTCATCCTGGACATTGTTTCTATCCCACTCACTGCCTCTTCCCCAGTTTTCTGGTGTTTTCTTTATTGGCATTCATCATAACAGACTTTCTTTCCCCTTCAGACACACATTTTCTTGATTCAGCTTTAACAAGATTGTAAAGTATTAGGATTACTAAACACTGGATCAGATTCATAATTCTTTAACATCTATTAATTCAACCTGTTTCTAAAAAGGAAACTACTATACTACAACAACATGACCAGATCGGTATCTTTCTAGTACCTCTATAACAATTTTTGTATCATACTTGTTTTCTACAGAAATGCAGTATGTTATTCAAATAAGACCATGCCTCACAGTTATAGGTTTGTCACTACAATTAATTCACCTTGCACCATCCTCTGTCCTCATTACATTTTTATTGTAAGAATTAATACAATTTGTCATTTACTATTCTGGTTACAATCATGAAAAAGTCGTGAGAATGAATACATTTTGTACCACTTTGTCCTCATTGTAATTTTAAGATCTTCTCAAGAATGGATTCATTCAATGCTACTTTTCACCCTATCCTGAGAAGGAAAATTAAAATAGTTACAAAACTCCATCAGACACTATTCTCTAGCTATTTTGTTATCAGTCTAGAGATCTTATCAAGAAGGAAAATAATAATAAAATGTGTAATTCTGCTTGAGAGAGAATGCAGAGGGAATGAGTAAAATGGTGTTAATGACCCAGTCCTTGTGACTGTCTCAAGGTCATAATCTCAAGTCCTGTTCAGATGCTATAATTGTAAAGATATAATTTTCAATAATTCACTGTCTCCCAAGTGGAGTGGAAACAGCTGTTTAAAAATTAACAGTAAGAATATTTAGAGTTCTGCCATTCAGGTTCCCCACAAACGTTTATAATTTTCTGTTCATTATGACAACCTGAAATAAAAATAAAACAACATAAACAGAATATATTCAAAGAGCAATAGATTGTATTAGTAACTGATGTATACATACTCTATCATAAATTACCAGGAATTCAAACCCAGTGCAGTAGTCCTAGGAACTAATCATATTCCCATCAAATCAAATAAAACTCCTATGGATTTTTATGGGTGTTGGATCAAGACTATGCTTATCATGTAGAAACCAAGTTCAAAGCAACTTAGAGGATTTTCCTGCACTGGATGAGGGATTTCTGCCAGCTGCTGATCATGGCCACCTTTTCCCTGAGTACTGCTTTCTTTCAGACTTGTAGAGTAGCACTGCCTCAGGTCCTGATGGAGATTTGATCTTTTTTGAATTGATGTATTGGTATGGCTGAAGTTTAACAGGAGAAAGGAGTTTGAAGGCTTCCTAATGGATGAAGCGGGGTCTCTGGATACCCTAATGGATTGGGAGACTTCAGAGAAAACACAAATTATCATCATTACAAAGCTGAGCAAGTGTGTTGTACTTCTGCTGTCCTCTCTTTTCTAAGTAGTATAATCAGTAACACCATCTCCTCAATCCTAAGCGAGATATAAAATGAAGAAAAATTCCTTCTCGTTAGGTGAAGAGACTGAAAACACTGTAAAATGGGGCTTGAAATTTCTTTCTTAGTAGTGTAGAGCACCAGTAATTCAGCTCATGTTTATTCCAGGTCCACAACTGTAAAAACAGTAATTTCCTCCCCCATAATGTAATGAGAGAAAGATGAATTATATTATTTTGTACATCAGGGAGTTCTGTGTTGGTGGTGGGTATCCGATGGTCCTCCTCTGTCTGTGAAACTATTATTTACATCCCATTCTCAATCTCATTTTAAACTGTGACTGTATTCTCATGGCACACAGCTATCCAAAGTGCATGTTATTGCATGCTACAGCATAACCTCCATCTTCATCTTTTCTTGCCACATGCTACTAAAAGTGCAGGTTAGTTTCTACATTACCTATGAGAGAAGAAGAATATACAGGGTAATTGCCAGGTTGCTCCCAAGATGAAAGGGGACAAGAAATCCAAGTTTTGGTGCTTTAGGCTTTGGAAATGAGTTCTGTCCCCTCAAAACTCTGACTTAGACATGGATGACTTCAAGAGCAAGGGGAATTTTTTGCTGCTGCAGACTACTTCTTTTGATTTGCTGTATTGAACGATCCTGTGATCCTAACTCTAACTGTATATATATATTTGTCATCTTTTTAGCAACCTATTATTGAACTAAAAATGAACTTCTTGTCACATATTCCTCCAAGCAAACCCTTTGCACCAAGAAAGGGACCTTTGGACAGACTAGAGATTGAGTTTCCTGGGGCCAGAGCTGCTCTTAATCTCCTCTGTGGTTGGCTCAAGGCATTTGCTTGGCCTGACGCTCCATAAACTCTAAATCAACTTGTAAAAATAATGAAAGAAATGTTTCTTTCCATGCAGATATCATCAAATCCCTTATTTTTAACCTTTCAAACTATTAGAAAATGTTACAGGATTTCTAATGAACAACATTTACTATTTTAAATTGTTACAGCCTGAAGTTGCACCTGGTTTTCTGCTACACAATTTGAAAGATTTATAGGCCCACATTTTCAGTGCTCTCTGGATAAAAGGGAGAGCAGAGAGGGGAAAAAAACAGAGAAAACTAATCAGGCATTGTCAGGGCCAGCAGTGCACTGCCAGCCCTTACTGTGCCTGTCGATCCCATCCCTGGTCCAGCCCCATCCCCAAGGAGGTGTCTGATGCATGTGACAGGCAGGGCATCCCTGGGCCTAACTCTGGCACCCAAGAGTCACCCAAGGCAGTCAGAGTTGTCCAGTGCAGCACTTTTGGCCCCAGGATTGAAAGTGTTGTCTGATGTGTGTTCCACAGGCTTTGCCAGAACAGGACTTCATCATTGCCAATGGATGAGAAAATGTTTTAAATGAGCAATCATGCTCCATTTGATTTTGCATGCATGCTTGCTTTGATGGAATTGTCAATTTTTCTTAGATTTCTTCTGTAGACGTTCACAGAAGGCATTTTGGGTCAGCACATAATTTATAAAAAATAGATGTGGCATGAAAATACAAGGGATGCTATTGGAAGTGATCCTGTTTGATCTTCAAGCATAAATAACACCCCAGCTTGGTATCGCACGGTCTGGACTCTGCACAGGCTGATGCACCCAGGGACTCTCTTCATCCTGTGACCCCATATGTGAACATGGGGAGTTTGTCACAAGCATTCACATCCTCACCACTTGGTCTTGCTGCTCACCTTTTCCCCTGTGTTCTGTTCAGCTGACTCTTGGTTTTGGTTTGGTTTTTAATAAATATTTATAACTAAAAATAGACATTAGACTGTTAAAGGTGGCACTGATGGCACTGATGGGAGCTATGAGAAAATCAAATGTACTTTCAAACCATTCATGAAGCTAATAGGATCCTCATACAGAGCTAAAGCTGTGCAAAGCAAGAAATGTGAAAGTTCAGTTAGTTAGGTTAAACACATAATACAGCTTTGGCCATCTGTCTGTCCTGTAGATTTGTAGACAGGACAAAAGGAGAAAACCCTGCTTTGCTCCATCAACTGTTATTGCATTCATATTCTGCACTGGGTTTGGCCTGACACTGGTACTATTTCTGTCAATATGTGTAATTACAGTTGCCAAAGTGCTTATTCACATGTAGGCTAGACCGTTGTCTGCATGAAGTTCTACTTTTAATTGACTTTTCAAACCAAAAAGTTTACTTGATCAGGAAAACGGGCATGGAAAAAAGAGACTTTAATGCATAATTTGAATTTGTATTTGACATATGTTTCATGTTACTATTACTTATTTCAACCTCTCCAAAAACTCTAATTCTTTTCCCAGCCTGAAAATCTTGACTAAGATGAATTCTGGGCAATAAATTGGTTTAATTACAGAGGTCTGATACGCTCACAATTAAGTCCTCCCATAAGTTCCTTTATATTCTCTCTACACATACCTTAAAGAAATTTTTGTTTTTGACAGGATCCTTCTCTATCTTCAGCTTAAGTTTAAGCAGACTCTTTGGGGGTCCATAAAAAGCAAAGAGATGTTCCTGGAGCATGAGGTAGAGTTTTCACGAAGCTCCTCTACCCCCAGTGCATCAGAACCCCTTGTACATGCCACATCACAATTCAGTTGTGTAAACGCAGTCATGCAGGGTGATTGACAAACCAGATCAATCACGGTTCTCATCATTACAAGGTGATGGCGTTGCCCAAGATGGCTGAAAAGATGCTGGCAACTGGGAGAAAATTATTTTAAAGTGAGTGGCTGTGCACGTCTTTCGAAAGATGGGCTTCCCCTCACAGGGGGCGGGCTGGTGCATCCAATGCAAGAGTTTTGTTACAGGGCCTGTAATTAGCAACTAATAAAATTCCCCCCATTCCCAGCCTCCCTATAGGCCAGCAGCAGGTGCTCCTGTTTTCAGATGTATGTGAAATAAATGCCAAATCGTTTGGCACATTTCAACTAGAAATGTGCCAAATTACCTGTCATAGCTAAACTGCCTTTTTAAAAGAAAGATAAATGCTCCCGCTGCTCAATTTCTGTGGAACGAGAGTGCCCTCCCGTGGAGCCGGGCTGCGGGACCCCAGCCGGCCCCCGCCGTCCCTCCCCGGGGGCTCCGCGGGACGAGGCTGCAGCCCGGACAGACCCGGGGGGTCCCTCCGCGGGCCCTGCTCGGTGCTTTCGCTGCGAGCAGAGGCTTTTGACACCCGGGCACAACCCCTGGGTTTCACTTCTGGCTCCGGCTAAAGAAACAAACTTCGAAACCGCTGGTGCTTGTGGAGAGGCCAGTGTGTATGGTCGGTGCTGCGGGACTGGGCTTTGCCTTCCAGTCCTGTGCAGCGGCAGGGAGCAGCGAGCAGCACCGAGCAAGGGGAGCGGGGGCTGGGGTCTGCTCCACACGGCCACCACCCAGAAAGGACACCGCGAAGGGAGGAAAATTAATGAAACCTCAGGACCAGATAGTTCCTGATCTCAGCAGAAAGCGTCTGGGAGTGGATTGAACTTTCTGGAGGACAGAAGAAGGGGTAGGTGTTTTATTGTTAATAACAGCTGATGATGACTGATTAAATTCTCTTTCATCTGCTGTTTGAGACCTCATTCTTGTATTTTTCCTGATTTTATTTCCCTTTTATCATGATCTCAGGCTCTCTCTTTGGAGATTTTAATTATCTTACCATGCAATCTTTCAGTATGAATAAATTATTGTTTTATTTATAACCATCTTTATAAAAGATACTTCGAAACCTGAACTAGCAGAAACTTAACAGCTCCAAGCCTAATTGCAGCTAGTAAGACCTGACATTGCCCTTGCTGTCCTCCTTTCCTCCCACTAACACATAGACCCTCATATGACCAGACTGCAGGGGTAAGAGCAAGGCAGGGCTGATCCAAATCTTGTGGCTCTGGAAAAGTCATCACACCATGTCAGGAAGCTTTGGCTTTTCAAACCTATCTGAGTAAAGGAGCAGTCCCCCAGGGTAATCTTGTAATTATCCACAGCTCAGCTATTGCAAAGCAGACTGCAGCCTGAGCTCACTTATCGACTTTTCACTTATCTGGGATGATTATTTTAAATACAGTAAAGTCCCTAATAAAAAAAAAAAAAAAAAAAAAAAAAAAAAAAAGAAGCCATTTAATCCAGCCTTGTGACTGCACCAAGCAGTACTCTGGTCTGCACAGGCTCTTCTGCCTCAGCCATCAGCAAAGTCACTGAACACCTTCTGGTCACGCATGAAGCATCGTGACCAGCATTTGTCCTGTTTGCTTTCTTCTCTTGTACCTGGGTGAGAAGCATCTCTGTGACTTTGTGCCACTGAAACCTTGCTGATCCATCTAGCAGTTTCTCAGCCTGATGCCTTCTTATGTCTTCATTTCTAATAGACAATTGATAACTGCCTCAGAGTGTGGCTGACTTTAAAATACCTGCCATGCAAAGCTAACATCTACTATCTTTACCATCATCATAGCAGCTTACCTTTCCACAGCACCTGTCAAACCAGAGCAAGCCAGTGAAAGAACACTGAAATGCTGCCTCCTTGGGGTTGAAGAGTGGCTGATGCCATACTGCATGCTACATGGTTGGAGAAGAAACTACATTTGGGCAAAGACACAGGGACCAATTCCCCTAAGAAAAACATCTAGCATTGCACTGGGAAGATCTCAGAGTGCAGAAAAGTCTCTTCCCAAAGATGCTATCGTATCATGTGATACGATACTTGCTTCAGGAGATGATGTTCTGGGATGCTCTGAGTGAGAAACTGCATTCTCTGGACTTTGGTATAAAGGCACAGCCATCCCATCTGTGGCTTTTCACTCTCTTCCCATGTTGCCAGCTCTACTATTTGGTGAGCTGAAAGACGCAGCAAGCAGGCATGGCTGGCTGTGTCCAGGTGTGTCCATGTGCATGAAAGTGTGCGTGGATGTGCACGTGCGTGTGTGCCTGTGTGTGCGCACATGTGCGGGGAACTCTCAGGCTGTGGGAGATCTCCAGTCGCTTTTAGCAGATACATCCACAGCCATGATTCAGTACTTGGCAGCCCATGAAACCACTTCTCACACTCACTCTATACTGAAACACTCCATCTTTCCAGTCTTATGACATTTACTGTGCTTTCTAAATGCACTCTGTGACTGAAGTGATGACAGTATTTTCCCTGTGTGCCCACCCTGCCTTCAGGAAGGAACTTTGGGGCAGCTGACAGCACAGTAAGGTTGAAGGAGCAGCCATGGGAGAGCTTGCACAACAGTCACCTTGAGCTCTGAACCACACAAGGTTTGTAGTTATTTTTCTTGGTTGTGACATAAAAAGATGCAACCGTTTTGGCTTTGTACAAGAGGGCAGGAACAGAAGCACGAAGGACCTCACTGTGGGAGACCTTAACCACAATTCATACCATCGTTGAGGCTAGTAGGTCAGTCAGGGCATGAGTTCATTCACTTTGCAAGCAGAACCCAAGGCTCAGAGTGCCTTGAGACACACAGGCCAAGACAAAATGACTGGCCTTGGCCCAAACCATGCCTGCAAAGGATGGCATGTTTCCTTCCACATATTTTTCCCTTGGGTGGGAGTACCTAGGTGGGGGGGGCTCACAGTGTCACCTGCAGTGGGCACTCATTCAATGATTTGATTTTCTGTGTGGCGTGCCATGCATTTGCAACAGGATGTCACAATTTCCACTGCAAGTTATTTAATAATAGATGTAGCATGGTCCCCAGGCACTCAAGGAGGTGCAGCACCAAGACCTCTCTCCCTGTACCCCAAGAAAATCTGCTGCAGAGGGAGCTGTACTAGGGAAAGATGGCAGCAATAAAAGGCAGGCACTTGTCACATGTGAGGCAAGCCAGTGATTTTGTCACTGAAACAGCAGTTCTGTCTTTAGCCCTCAATTAATGAAAAGGAAGAGGAAATGGCACAACAGACTGTAGCACTGAAGCAGAAGATGAGTAAATGTTATGGTTCAGCTGAACACATGTAATCACTTTCTATGCTCTCTTCTCCCTTCATCTTTGTCCTCCTCTTCCCTCTCTCCCTCCTGTTTGTACAAATACGAGCAAACAAAGTGTCTTCATGGGTTTTTCCACACCTCTAGCAAAGGGTTCATGGTGGTTTTCCTCACCTGATAGCTGGTGTCAGTAGTTAACCAGGCTGCTCCCCATGGACAAAGGTATGGGGCTGGCAGCAGAAGGGAACAAGGGCTGCTCTTCCACTTCTCTTGCATGGAGCAGTGCGGTGAGCCATTGACAGTCCCCACTGATGTAAATGATATTCATTATTTTTAAAAACTGGAGCCGAATTTCTTACACACACACACATAAGCTTGCTGGCTCTGACTCTGTCCTGAAACACACGGCACTTTTTCAGCTCCTACCAGTCCATGAAGAAAACAGTAAAGCCAATATGTAAACACTTCAGTGTCAGTGACAGAGAGAAAATGCAGAATCAGGAAATACATACAGTTCAAAGTGAGGTTTGGTAGCGTATGGATATTAGACTGTCCAGGATGGCCACAATCACTGGTGACAAACATGTTTTTAAAGAATGCTAAACCACACTTTCTAGGTGTGACAGCTAGTGAGCAGGATCTCTCACCTCACCTACAGATTCCCTGGGTAAAAGGTTTCTATTGCCTCTCCTGAAAACCTGGTATCAGCCATAATTAAAGATGGAGTGTGAGGCTAGATGGACCTTCAGTCTGATTGAACACGGCAGCTCCTTATGTGGCAATGCCAGATCTCCCAGGTCTGTGGAGGCAGAGGAGATGAAATAAGAAAATGTAGATGAAAATATCAGAGCAGCCTTTAGGCAGCGAGGTAGAAATACCGGTAACTAATGAAAATATCAGAGTAGCCCTTAGGCAGCGAGGTGGTGATAGACACTGATAACTAGAAATGGTAGCAAGAAGTGTCCTGACTGCAGCAAGAATGCACACAGCCACCTGCTGAGGGTTTCCATCCATTGGGTACTCCACAAACCCGCACTATAGTAAATAACCCTTCCAACACACTGAAGGTCCCCACAGCTGCCATAGTGGTGGATGGGAGCTGTCAGCTATAAAAAACTTTGACACTGGAGACATTTCGCTGCAAAGCAGGGCAGCTTTTAGATTTACACTCTGTTCGGCCTAAATGGGAGTGGTCCCCTTTGCTCCTGCACTGTGGGATGGCCTGTACAGAGCAGGAAAGCCATGGCATGGCTGGAAAGGTTGCTCCCATCAATGGCCATTGCTGTCGCTCCCCTCCCAGCAGGAGCTGGGAGTTTCTTTTCTGAAGCACAGTACCACTGAATGTGGAGAGATCAAATTCAGTGTAAATCTGGTCCATCATTTGGGGATCATTTTCTCAGGCCCTTTTTTGGTACCAGACACAAGAGGTAATGCAATTACCTGTAAATAGATTTGTGGTAGCCAGAGCTATTTCGATACTGATGTGCCTCTGCTCCTTCCTGCAAAACATGTCAAAGCAATTTATCTACACATTTGAATAAGTCATCTATGCAATCACTCTCCTTTGGGGAGAAATTTAATTTCTTCCACAGAAGGTTTGCTGTTGCTATACAGACACGTGTAAGTCACAGTTAATTGCATAGCTATCCCTGAACTTTTCTTTTTAAAACTAGAGAAGTCATCAGAAAATATCCCTTGATTTCCTAACTGGAACCAAGATTTGGTAAACATGAATATTAAAATTAAACCATTAAAGAAGACTTCTTCAAAGAGTTCATATCTTTAAAGAGGGATGCTTTTCCTACAAGTTGTCTTTTCCCTGCTCTTGCACAGCCGAAGGGCTCTCATTAGGACTACCTTTGTGGAAGTCACATTAAGAAGAGCTCCTACCCTTCCCTCTTATCTGCACGAAGCTTTGCTCAGAGGAGCGAGCAGAACAAGCACATTATTCTGCAGGGAAATTATATAAATATGAAGGCCATCTCAGTGCAAGACTAGGAATTAAATCAGTAGTTTAACATAGCACATGCTGCCTCTGCTAGGGAAGGAAAGGTGCTGGGTTCCTGACCATGCTGAGCAAGTTCACAGTTACAACCCTACTATAGGCTGACGGAGCATAAAATGTGATGTCAGCAGGTCTTAAAAAACAAACTGGAGGAGCTTAATGGGATGTGGACTAGGGCAAGGGGCTATGAGAAATGGTTTCTCCCTCTGCTCCCTGCAGAATGATGTCTCCCAAGGGGAGTCTGGAAAGAGGCGGGTCTCAAAGTCTCTCTGGTAGCTGGACAGCAAGGGTCAGACAAGTGAAGAAATGTGGCCTCTAAAGCAAAAGGAGGAATTAATGATTGTAGCTCCTATGCAGCTAAGTTTGGTTATTAACTATAATAATTACTGCACTACACCTGTTTTTTCCAGTCTGGCCTGACTTCCCTGACTGAGGGACTGATCTTGCAAGTATTGCTCAGGGTCAGCACTTACTGCCACAATCTGTCTTTCTTCCCAGCCACTCGGTTGTCCCCAAGTGCAGTTTCCTGCCAGGCACCATATCTGGCTTGAGCAGGCAACATCTCTGATAACTGACATCAGCATTCATCTTGGGTTGCTGAGAGATGGGGTACCCTCTGGGATGGGCTGCAATGGACCAGAGCTGAGCTGGATTGGGGAAATATGGGCAGTATCGATTGGTTGTAAGCAGATATGGCAGGACTCTATAGGATATAAGTCACTCGGATGTCTTCCTAACACCAAGGTCAGTGTGCACAGGCAGCTTTTCTGAGTTTCCTTGTCTGCCTGGGATTGGTATAAAAATCTCTTCTTATCATACCACTAGGGAGATGGGTGTAGGGACACGATGCAACACCTATTGCTCTGGCTCCCCATCACAAGAGCATTCTCCTGTTATACTTGAGAGCAGTCTTTTGGCTTAGTATTTGCTGTGCTGCCCCACAGACTGGCTGCCCTGTATTCCAGACCCTGGGCCATAGATCATTTCAGCTGGTACCCAATGTTCTGCTATGTTGATTTCACATGGGAAATACCCCAAAGGAAACATCCCTGTGTATCCCTGTGGCTGCAGTCCTTTTGGAGCATGGACAATAATCAGTTTCCTGAAGCTGCATTGACAGTCTGTTGAACAGACTGCATCTGCTCCATGCAGTGACTGAAAGCATGAGTTTCATACACAGATGTCTCTTCACTGCTTTTTCTAGCAGCATACCTTGTCACATAAAGTGCCTTGTTTAAGCCATTGTACCCTGCAGTGGATGGAGTGCAAGCCGACGCTCTGTGCAGGACATCAGAGCGCGTTCTGGAGTGGCTCTCCAGATACAGGAGCAAGATGACAGGGATGGTCTTCAGGTCAGCATAGAGGGAAAAGTCAAGGTACCAACTTTCACGCTTGCCTTTCTAAGTACAAGTATTTTCTCAGAGCCACACTGGCAGATCACAGACCTTGTAAATACAGGAAGTGCCAGAAGTACTCAATGTTTTCCTTGGATTGGATAAAAGGCTGGGCAAACTGATGCTACAGAAAGGGCTCAGTCTCAATCATATTCTTAATATGGGGTTTGGGGTAAAGAGACCCTGCCACCAGTCCATAGTTTTGTTTTCCTTTATACAGATACCTCATTACTTCAGAAAATATCTTGTGATGCAAAGAGTAAGCCGCCTCCAGCATGCTTTCTGAAGAGGTAATCCATCAGAAGCATGGAAATCACCTCAACTTTTCCTCAGACATGTAACAGAATTAGGTTCTTGCAAACTCCCTCCAGCAAGTGACTGCACATCTTGCCCTCAGTGCTGTGGCATCACAGCTTGTTCCAGCCCCTAATGGCTGCTGACTGTTACATATGACATCAGTCACCAAAACTCACTTCTGTCCATCAGCATCTGCTTGAGTCACGTACTATCTGTATGGTGTTTCTGCTACACATCATGGCATTCAGAGAGATTAAGCCCTTGCTCTGACAGCTGCTCTTTCCACACCCAGAGGAAAAATGAGAGGGAGAACAGAACAGCAAAGCCCACAGCCATTGGTGGCTGTTAGATTTAACCCTCAATGTTTATCATGTCATGGGGATGGGGATCGATATGGGCCTCACTTTCCATGTAACCGATCTGTATCCCCAAGAGACCAAAAGAGGGACTGACACCTGCAAGGCACGTTCCTCTTCCTGCCTCCCTGACTCCCTTTGAATTAAATTGATGCTGCTGCAGTGTGTAGCCCTGCATTCACCTGGAGTTCAAGGACAGTGTAATAACATGAATATGTCCAGAGGAGAGTAACAAAGCTGGTGAAAGGCCTGGAAGGCATGTCCTGTGAGGAGCAGCTAATGTCCTGTGAGGAGCGACTAAGGACTCTGGGTTTGTCTAATTTGGGGAAAAGGAGGCTGAGGGGTGACCTCATCGCTCTCTGCAGCTTCCTGAGGAGGGGAAGGGGAGAGGAAGGTGCTGATCTCTTCTCCCTGCTATCCAGTGACAGGACACATGGGAATGGTTCAAAGCTCCACTACGGGATGTTTAGACTAGACATTAGGAAGCATTTCTTTACCGAGAGAGGTCGGACACTGGAACAGGCTTCCTAGAGAGGTGGTCAATGTCCCACGCCTGTCAGTGTTTAAGAGGGATTTGGACAATGCCCTTAATAACATGCTTTAACTTGGTCAGCCCTGAAGTGGTCAGGTAGTTGGACTGGATGATCATTGTAGGTCCCTTCCAACTGAAAAATTCTGTTCTGTTCTATTCTATTCTATTCTATTCTATTCTATTCTATTCTATTCTATTCTATTCTATTCTATTCTATTCTATTCTATTCTATTCTAGCACTAGAAAAAGTCTGACCCAAAACCTGTAATTTTGAAAATGCATGGAGTTCCCATTTAAGGCTCCAGTGATCATCTAGAAACAAAAACAACCTGAAAAGCTATCTACTCTAAACAAGAAACAGTTCTCTACAGTTAGATATGAGCCAAAATCAGAAAGCGCTATGCAGCTCCTGCCAAACCTGATGCATACAAAATTAGATCAATTATCTGTTCTTTAGTTTGCATAATCCAAACCCAACTGGGAGAGTCTCTTGTAACCTGATTATCCCCACTCATGCATAAGAAGAAAACCTGAGATCTTCTGCCCAATGAACCTAAAACTTTAGCAGCACCGCTAACACCACCTGACAAACTGCAGCCTATACTATTAAGTTACAATCCTGTCCTGGTTTGAGTGAGTGGCAGCGTTTTTTTGGTGGCAGGGGAAGGAGCTACAGTGGTGGCCCCCTGTGAGAAGTTTCTTGAAGCTCTCCCAGCTCTAAGTTGGACCCGCCTTTGCACCAAGGCTGGGACAATTAGCTGTGCCTCTGTGATACCACATTTAAGAAGGGGAGTCTGGGTGGAGGGGTGAGAGTTGTGAGGAGGAGTTGCGAGGACACCAATGCAAACACTGAGGTCAGCAGAAGAAAGTAGAAGGGGGGAGTTGCACTGGAGCAGAGACTCCCCTGTAACCCATGGTGAGATGGCAGGGCCACTCCTCCCCACCCCCCCGGGGTCTGTGGTGGAGCAGATGTAGATTTGCAGCCTGTGGGGGGCCCCACACCAACCCAAGTGACTGCGCCCGAAGGAGGCTGGGACCCCATGGAAGAAGACCCCACTGTTGTAGGTCAGCACTGGGAGATTGCAACATGTGGGGGTGACCCACATGCCTGTGGGAGTGACTCATGTCGGAGAGTTTGTGGAGGACTGTTTCCTGTGAGAGGGGGACTGCGCTGGAACAGGGGAGGAATGCCAGAAGTTTACCCCCCCTCCAAGGTGGAAGAAGTGGCAGGACTGGATGCACCCCCCATTCCTTGCCCCTGCGCCACTGGCATGAGGAGGTAGAGATATCAGGAGCAAAGCTGAGCCCAGGAAAAAGGGAGGGGTATGGGAAGGTGTTTCCAAAATCTGGTAATTCTTCTCATGGTCCTGCTCTGTCTGTTAAGTGCTGTTGTCCTTAGTGTGTGTATTTAATTTATGTCCTTTTTCTCTTCCCCTGGGCAGTCTGGTTTTTGACTTGCCTTAAAAGGTAAGATCATCCCTCCCTGTCCTTATCTCAAGTTCCTGGGTCTTTTGCTTTCCTCCTTCTCATCTCTTGCGGGGAAGGGAGGAGCGAACAGCTGCATGGTGCTCAGTTGCCCTCTGAGCTCAAACCACAACAAATCCAGACAAATGGGATAAAAATTAAAGTCTTATTTTGACTCAAAGCCTTTGTATTAATACAAAAAACCCATGCAGAGTTTCCACCTCAGTGTTTTTTATGACTTTCTACGTCCTTCTGTACCTGCTATCTTCTCTCATAAAGTACAGAAGAACATACTTTTCCATGCTGAATCACAGGACATATTTCCAGCAAGCAGTTTCCATGTTATGACAGCCAACATGAACAGTGTGGGAACTTTATGAATAACAGCAGCTAACTGAGATTAAACTGATGGTTTGAGACTTTTTTTTTTTAATGATCTACTGATTTTTGGATGATTGTGCTCTGAAATAACAAATTAATCATATCGAATACCAGTAAAGCACCAGAAAATAAATAATTTATAATTAATATTAAGTTAAATAATCTAGGCAGCCAACCTAATTAATTATTTGGACAAAAATAGATATTAACCATCAGAAAAACACAAATGTTACTACTTAAATTTTGAGGGTTGCTGCAGATGCATTTTTAGGCATTTTATTGCTTTTATATACTGATGAACAGTATTTACATGTTTGATATTCCCAAAACTCCACCACCACTGTCCTCCACTGCTTGAAGTTGGAATAGTGAAAAAAAATCTAGAAACAATTTACATCTAAGCCTCAAAACATTTAAAATGCATGTAAATTATGATGCTCCAGGAATTAATTGCTCCAACAGATGGCTGGTAGCTTGTTAATAAGAGTGCAGCAAACATTTGTCTTTTTTTGGAATCCTATACCTTGAAGACAACAGGAATGCCAAGGGATCACCAAAAATGGGATTACTGCAGCAAAAGGATCTGACTATAAACTAATTATTAAAATGATCAGGAACACCAGAGACAAACCATTTGGGGCAATTTCAATCCAATTTTTCACCCTTATTCTCTGTCCTGCTATGGCTGCAAATCTAAACAGTAGCAATCAAAGGAGGATTTGGATGTGGACCCTGACTTCTCAGGTTGAGATAACAGGTACACTAACAGCCACAGCAACTTTGCACTGAGAAGTTTGCAGAGCAAACCCTTGTTTGCAAAGTAGCTCTTGGATCCCAGGAAGGGAAACTTCAGCTTGCTCTTAGGAAAACATTTCAAAGCTGGCCTTTTTTTAAAAGAGATTTGAAGATAAAATTTCTTTAAATACACCTCTGGGGCTGAGAGGACAATGTGCTGGGGGCCTAGAGTAATGTTTATTCTGTTATCCACATACGCACACACACACACACGTGCTACGTACAGTGACTTGGTTAAGTCTGAAGGACATTTTCAGTCACTCCAGACCCTCAGGCCATGCTGTGCCTTGTCAAGGGGCAGAGGACCTGTCCTGAACAAGGAAGCACAGCTGAAAGACTTAAGCTGGCAAAGTCTGAGCTATTTCCATAAGCAACATAAAATAAGTAAACCAAGACCCGTAGTCTAAATGAAAGATTGTAAGCAAAGTAGAACAGAACCAAATGCCAATAAACAGCATACCAGAAATAAATTAATAAATAATGCATTTCTGCAATCCCAACTTGCAAGATAGTGCTTCTATCTTCTGAAATGACAGCTAACAGAAAAATATCACTGTGACAGTCTCTCCTGCACCCCAATGGATGTGGTTATTAGAGCTTCCATTTAGTCATCACTCCCAAAGGAACCTCTTAGAAAATACAGATTTTATACGTAATTAGGCCACATTCAGAAAGACCAAACAGTGATGTACCATTTGCAGTGCTGTGCCACTGAGGGCAGGCTCCCACAGGCTCTGAGCCCTGTCAACAGCAGCCGATGGAGAACAGTTGACTGACCCAGGTCCCACAGCTGAGGAGAAAGAGAGCTGCAGAGCTGACATGATGGGATGTCATGGGTCTTGGCAAGTTGCAAACGGTGTTGGGAATATCAGAGGCACTCTATGCAGACAGTGAAAGATCCACTTGTGTCTACTTACCACACAGAGAAGATGGAATGAGTTATAAAGAAATAGGATGGGGGGAATATTTGAGGATAAAAGGGATAGAAGGAAATCTCTACATAAATTACTAGTCTGGACTGATAAATAATCCATCATTTTTCAACTCTTTTTTCTTTCCCTTACAAAGACTTATAACGGTGAGATGTGGTACAGGAGATACTAAAAGCCTGTTCGGAGACTTCCTTGATGCATAGGATACTTAATCATGGCTTTAAATCATAAAGTGAGTTCCCAATAAAACTCACATTTTTGTGATGTAGCTGTGAGATAATCAACAGGAATTTTCTGCTGCAGAAGAAATATCCTCTTTCCCTCTTGCCAGCTCCTCTTGCATCTCTGATCTTCAGTCCCACACATCTCTTGGTTTAGTTTATGGCTGAATTTAGTTGGATGGCTGAATTTACCTTGACTTTCACTAAAATACATCTGGAAGTGTTGACGAAACCCTGGTAAATTACAAATAAAGGAAAACCCCTACTGCTTGAACAAGTATCAAAGCATTTATATTGGGCTCTTAGGTGAGTTGATAGGAGATCACTCAATCTCTTGCACAGCTAAGAAGTTTGCACAGATTTATACCAGTATAATGTGACATGATTGTAACAGCTTTTTCTTCTATTCTGGTAATTCCTGTAATCTCTTTCTGGAATATAAACATAATAATCATAATATAATATATTGATTCATGCTACAAACCAGCATATAGCATATTCACCACTTCACCTTCACCCTATACCTGCAGCTGACTAGAATTCAAACCCAGTGATCAAACATTATTATCCAGTTGAAATAACCTGCTAGTTTGGGTTTCCTTTGTGTTTAGTATATTAATAGACATCTGAAGTGAAAACCTAAATTCAGTTGTTCCTGAGCACCATATCTCAGATCAGAATCTGATCAGTCATATACACTCCTGGGATAGCTCAGAAGAATAATTAGTTTGCAGATTTCCTCAGTTCATAAAAGTTTCAATATTCTGCCAATCTATAAAATATATATGTTTTACGTAAACCAGGAAATGGCATTTCCTACTGGAGAAAGCCGTATCACACCATCATATCATGTTGCCTGTTTGATTGAAGGGCATTTGTGTTGGAGCAAAGCTCAGAGCATTTTGAAAATGTAAACACAGGGATCACTCCATAAAAATTATATGTGCACTCTAAACTAATATATAGTTCTTGGTTGCACATTTTGCAGTAAGGCCTTTAAAGGGGTTATCATGATGATATATGAATGTCAGCACAGCCAAGACTAAAGGGCAAGATATTCCATTATGGTTGTGTCTTATTGCATAAAAAAAATTACTTCCCATTCAGAAAATGCCTTAAAATCTAACTATTTTGTATAATATGCCTCTTCTCCTCTTCCTCCAGGCTATATCAAATACTGGAAGAGAATTCTCTGCTTACATGGATTTTATCTCAATGAATTGCCTAATCTTTTGAAGAAAATAAGTTTTAATATATAACTTTTGAACACAGCCCCTTAATTAACAGCAGAAATGCTTGTGGACTGAAAACAAAGCCAGTTAATGAGTCTTGAAATTACATTCAGAGCCAACTGCATTGACATTAGCATTCCTGAACTGAAGTCAATATCTAGTTCCTGAATTACGTGTAGTGCCACAAGTATCAGGAAGTCAAACATAGAATAAAAAGCTTGGGATATTGCATTATCCAGAAGCACACTCTGCACATGGCAGGGAGAGCCTCACCTCTGTGGCGCTGTACTTCTCCTTTCTCTCCTTTTCTTCCCACAGGGCCAGGGAGGAGATCATGTGGAGGGAGGAGATGGTGGCCTGAGGATGAGGACACACATATTTTCACAATCTTGTGAATGTCCTTTCAAGATCGTGGGTGGGGGGCAATAATCCTTCAACTAACCCCTCAAAAATATCCACAAGCCTTTAAAAAAAAACAGACTCCATGGGGGTCATTTCAGTTTCTGCACTTTTAGGGTCACTTAATTCTCTGCATTAAGCGTTGAAGGTTAAGTATCAAATTTACTTCTTTCTTAAAGATTTTTTAAATGAACACTGAGCTCTTCACCTGCTCTCAAGAGGTAGAGTTTTAGGAAACATTTCAGACATCCCATTGCCAGTGATAAACTTCAGACAAGTTGACATTGTTGTTATCACCAGCACTGCTTCCAAGACCAGCTTCACCAGGCTGTCCCCGGGCCAGGAGATGGACTGGGAGCAAGAAGCCACATAGCTGCAGACTGCACACAGCACATCATCCTTACCATCTATCCTGATCTTCTTGCTTGAGACTCGGGGAGCTTGCTGACAACTCAGGGAGCTTGCTGACACTCTCCTGGCTGTCCAAAATCATCTTGCCTAAGAAACTCAAGGCTCTATAGATTTTGTCTTGGGAAGGTGCTATCTCCACCATCAAATGCAATTGAAATGATTCATGTGTTTCTGTTCAAAGGATTATATCTCTCTCTGTACATACAGAGAGAACAAGAGTGGCAATGGATCCATGCTTCAGAGTTTCTGTTCTGAATGAAGATACAATGTTGTAATGAGAGAGCTCAAAGCCCCTGAAGGAAATAAAATGCAGTGTAAAAAAATACAAATCAAGTCCATCCTCAAAGATTCCACTCCCACAGACCCAATACAAGGAAAATTTCTGCTGGAGGCAGTCAGGCATGTAGCTCCATTCTGCACAAGGTGACAGTGGGGACTCCCACTGCAGTGGCTGGGAAGGGATCACCTGGCACCTCCTGGGGTCAGTATCTTTGCCTTGGAGAAGACAAGTGACCAGGTGACTCCTTACTTGTCTTCAACTTTCCCATTATCTCTTCCAGCCTTTCAGGACAAATACACACTTCTAAAGTGAATGCCTCTCTCCTGCTTCAGGTCATCAGTATCTCTATTCTCTTTCTAAAGAGCAAGTTTCTTCCTCACAAAAGCACAAGGATTATTCTTTGTTCCAGAAACAATTATATGTTTGCCTCTTTCAAGTAGTTATTAAAACCTCCGATTATTTTCACACCATTTATTTAGCAAGCTTTAACACACAGCGCTTCCTGAAGATTGTAAAGTCAGCTTTGGCAGCTTTTACTACTTTTCCAGAGGAACTCTGCCCAACTCATTTCAGATACTGGTATTTCTTCTTTTGTCCTCTGTGCTCCACCTCCAGGTTTCTAAGAGCCAATCTTTACATTCTTCCCTTTTCTTCAAAAGGGCAAGATACCAAATTTACTGCTGACATAAGTAGGTGCAGCTCTAATTAAGACAATGGGGTTACACCTGCCTATGTCAGCAGTGAATTTGGTTCAGCATCCCTAGTGAGCAAAATGTCACATTACCTTTGCTGAGCAGGACATTTCAAATAAAACATTAGCTAAAACAATTAACTTTAAGCCATTAATCCCGCTGAAGCTGCTTTCAACCTCCTAAGGATTGAAGTCAATTCCAAGTAAATGTCTTTGGTTTAATAGATTGTGATGCTTTGGTATGAAATACATTATTGAATGACATTGAATTAAGAAACATCATGTTGTATTTCTATATATAAATTATATTTTAGCACACATGTGACTATAATACTTAAGAAACTATTACCAATGGAGGAGATCATACAGAACATTGCATTATATAATACCTATGAATTTTGCACATGTATTACGTATAGCTCTAATATTACACTGAGATTTAACACACTTCTCTATTTCATTAGCATCCCATTTTACATCAACAAAGATGAAAGATTTATAAATATCATGGTTCTCTAATTCATTCCCTTTGACACAAAATGGGTAGTAACAAATCTGGATGAGTTAGAGATAAGAACGCAGTCTTGCTTACAACATCTTCAGAACAACTACAGAAGGAAAGGGGTCAACATATTTTCTAAAGAATTTGAAAGCCCAGGTTCAACTCCTTGCTAGACTTCCCTGAACAGTCCATGGCAGCTCACAGCCAGGTACATTTGGAGCAGCAACACCATTATTACACTCTTGGGTGCCCTTTTGCTTTCCAGTGTTCATAAAACCCGGGTGGGGTGTGTGGGCTCCCACTTCAGGAAAAGGCTAAAATTACCAGATTCTTGTAGGTCAAACTCTGCTGTAGGCAGCCAGAATGAAATGCTGGAGATAGAGACAGCTGTTGAATCCTGTCCCTCTCTAGGACTGTCACGTTCTCTGCCTTGCATGAAGTGACTAGTCCCATTCAGGATTAGGAGCCCTACATCTGCCCTGGGAGTTAAGTACCTTAACCCTTTCTTCTAAACTCCAAGGAAATGATACTTATTTTATCTATCAGAAAGCCAAAAGAGAGGGAGGGGAGGCATGAACCCTGTCTTCCAGTTCCTCTTGGACACAGAGGAGAGAACTGGCTGTATTCCTACATCCACCCAGTGGGACAATTTACTTTCCCACCCTTCTCAGAGGTGCATGGGTTAAACACTATATTTTAAAGTAATCTCTCCCTTTACTATTAAATATTTTCTTAGAACGTGCAAACTGTAGCAGCCATGGCAGGATATGTGAAGAGAAAAACCTTTCCTTTGCTCTAGACGCCTCCCCAGTGTGCTGGTCAGTTCTCTTTTCCAGAAGCAGGAGAGAAAGCCCAACTCACAGAGAAAAGAACTGAATAAACGTTACTCACCACTTAGGTGGCTGCTGCAACTAAGAATCTCAGTATTTTAATCACAGTGTCTTCTCAAAGGTAAGCACAGCTCCTCAGCTCCATATACGTAGCCTCGCTAGCCAACACAAACATTTGCACATTGTTGAATGTGGATAATATTGAATCAAGGAGAATAAAGTTCTGCAGGAGCAGAATATTAACAAGACTTCCAAAAAATACAAGGTACCAGTTATATTTGGCCATCAGGTGAAAAAATATTGACCCAAACTTGGAGCCTATGATGAATGATCTTGATCTCTGCCTCATCCATTTTTAATCATCATTTTCCAAAGGAGAGAAGTTGCTGGCTGCCTTGAGGTCCTTTCCCACATACTCAGAAAGGCCCAGGGAGAAAGGAGGTTTGTACATACCGAGTAGCAGTCAGGCAGGAGAACTGCCTGGCTAACTTTGGTACTCCAGGATACAAATATTTTTGCCACCTGAAAAGATACCTGAATATGATAATCTCCAATATTTAATATTGGCCTAGGTTTTACTATCTCTTAACCATGACCTGAGTTCTGCTCTATATCAATTCAATTGAAGCCAATGGCAGGGACATCACCAAAACCTAAATCATGCAGCATTATAGTATAAAATATAATTTGCAGCTAGTCTTCCCACTCAAGGAGCAACTGTCATTGCTGGTGCTTGCAATGGCAGTTCACACACTGAAGTGAAAGTGTGAGTGCAGGTGGGTGATTTAATCTCGCTGTATACCTTCTAATGAAGCAACATACTGTACAGGTCTCCTTACAGATCTATTACAGGTTTCAATAGCTGTATGTATTCTGCTGGGACATACCCAAATTTGTTTTGTTTTAGTAATTATTTCTGACATGTTACTTATCAGATTTCATGCTTATTTGGAGAATAGATTAAATAGTCTGTCTCCATTAGAAATACTTCTGGAGAGTGAAAAAATTCTAAACTCTGAGCACTGCTCTGGGCTGGACCCTAAAGGTTTTCACAGCCAAAAACTCATGATGATTTCAAAGAAGGTTTTGCTGGTATGGTGGATTTCATGCTGCTATGACCAGACACAGAAGCAGCCACTTAAGTTCAGGACCAGCGTTCTCCACCTCAGCTCCTGAGTCCCTGAGGTGCCTGGGGGAAGCACCCCAGGACGACCCATGACAGCATCACTGCCCAGGCACCTGGTCAAGATGGGGTGCAGAGGAGGGAGAGAAACATGTGGTCTCAGTCTGATTCCAACATGGACTCATGACCAGGGGGCCATGGCCTGAGAAACACTCCAAGATGCTGTAGTTTCTGTGCAGCCTGACAGAACAGCCCTGCCTGGTTAAATCAATGAACATTTTGCAATTGATTTCCAGGGTAGATGCAATAGGCTGTATGGTTTCATCTATCAATTGCTTTAGTAGTGACCTCATTTTAAGCACATTAACAGCTTGATTGAAGTCAATGGTACAGTTCAGACACTTAAAATGAGTTATGTTCTGAAGTATTTTGATGAATTGAGGCCTTAATGAACATTGTGAATGAAGGTATGATCCTCTGAGATTTGGAACATCTTCAAATCTCACACTTCATTGCACAGTCACTTGAATTCAGCAGAAGTCCTTGTTGACATTAGAAGTCACCTCCCCCTTTCCCAGAAGCTGGTCCTCAGCATGTCTCTGGTTCTGGGACCATCAATCACATGGCTGTGCATGTACCTGTCCATCATTGCTCATTTGGACCAGTTCCCTGCACAGCGCTAGGCAGGCAGCAGACAGAAACAAGCTGCTGAGGGTGGAGATAGAGGTGGTAGGTTGTACCACCTTTTCTGGCAGCAGCACAGACCTGTGCTAGATTGAAAGTACAGCCAAATCAAGTTAAAACTAGCTTGTTAAACCATTGGAATGATTATCTGATAACTAAATATCCAAAGCATGTTAAGATTCTTTACCAGGAAAAAGTTGGAGACTTCAGCATTCACATAAACTGTCATGAGTGCATTCAGACCAAACCTTATCTGCAAACAAGAGCATATACAATTAAGAGAGAAACACAATGTTTTCTGTGGGTACCACCTAGTGGCAAAGGGCTGTGATTTCCATACGTTCTTTTTGATGGAAATAATATGCACATTCTAGAAAAAAGATCCTGTCAACCAAGTGCCCGAATATTTTGGATTTCTCTGGACTTTGCGTTTAAATCTATGAGCCTGTTTCAAGCTGCATGCCTAAAACCCACACTCACATTGGGAAGAGTTTCCAGAAATATTTTAATGGTTCTGGAGACTGGGCATGGTGCTGACCAAAGACTTTTACAGTGGGGAAACAAACTAGGTAGCAAATATGGCACAATCAGAGAGGGACATGCACACACAAGGTAATGCAATGAGACATGTACAAGCCCAGTGGTTTCAAGGTCAATGCCACTGCACACTTCTGGATGCCCAGCCGCTCAGAGGTAATGCTATGAAAATAAGGGAGAAACCACAACTGGGAAACCAACAGTGTAATTAGAGATATCCTGTTAACTGGTTGACTCATCTGGTGTCCTTTAAACTGAAGGGTGAATGCCATGTTCTTTTGGGGCCTTTGCAATAAAATGCAAAGGGACTTTCAAATGAAAAGAACACAAAGGAAAAATTCTCTGGATGAAAATGCTTCCAGACATGGCAAGTTGTTTCTTAGTCAAGTAAAGGCACAGTGAGACTCAAGATAACTCATGTAAAAACTAATGCCTTCATATTGCAGGCATTTTAATTGAAAAATATTCCACTTGAAAATTGTTAGTTATTAATTTTTATAAGCAGTACAATAAATTTTTCAATTATAAAAGGCATAAAAATTATGCTTAACTATCACAAACAGTTAGTCACTTTATTCTGAGCAGGTAGACCTATGCCCACACTTCGGCATGTTTGCAGCAGTGTCAGCTAACCAGCAAAGGGCCCACAGCTAGACAAAGTGATGTAGCAACAAGATGTCATTTGAGTTTTGAAATGGGCAGGAGCACAGCAGTTATCCCCAGCCAGAATGAGGAAATCTGCAGGCAGACAAGGCAGTGGGGATCCCATGGCTCTGCTCAGCACCAGTTTCTCACTTCAGGTAAATTGGCAAATAGTTCTTCCTAAGACCAGGGATGAAGTAATGAATATGGTGAAATCAATATCAAAACCTCCATTAACTGCACTTGTGCCACTATTTCACCTGGTGCCTCCAGTGCTTTACACCACTCCAGAACAGGGGTCTAGATTGATATGTTTATTAATCTCACAAAGCAGATTACAAAGAGAGGCTGCTTGAAGGGACTGCAGTGTGCTTTGTGTGGGGATTATTTCATACCTATTTCATAATTTCAAGCCTATTGTTGATTATCATGTGAATATTGCAATAACTTCAGCTTTGGAAATGTCCTAATACTCATGATTCATGAAGCTGTCAACTAATACTATACCTAGTCACTTTTTACAGAGCTACACATCAATAGATTGTAAATACCCTGGGAAATGAAGAAAAGGAGAAAAGCAAGGAAGGAAAAGAGCTTTGCGACAGCCCTCTGCCATGGGGAGGGCTAGCACAGTAACAGCAGTCTGTCCTGGAGGTGGAAAGGCCCTTGGACAGCTACAGATGATGTTGTAGCACCCTGGGCCAGAGTGTCACTGCAAAGAACTCTTGCACCAATGTGAGCAGAAAGATAAGAAATTTAACTCCAGATGTAGAAAACAACCACAGTGTTTCACCTTAGATTAACAAGAGTGAAGCTCTCTATTGAGAGCCTCTCTGAAAGTGATTTGCCATTTGATGACCTTTCTAAGAGAAGCAGTCCATTAGTGACATACAAACTGCAGAACAAGAATACAGTGTATTTTCTTCTGTAACACTGAATTCCAGATCTACGTTAACTGTTAGACAGTAAATAGCTCTTTGAAAAATAAACTTCCCTGAATGCTTCACCCAGTGAACAGGGTGAAAGAAGTCCAACCATCAGATCAGCTGTCTCACAAACACCTGCAGCCTGCCCTGTAGATCCCCACATGCCCTCTCACAAATGAAGTTCTCAGAGAGAAATAAAACAGGGTGAAAAAACAAGGGCACACAAAAGAAACATTAGTAAAAATTTTGGTTGAGAGGCTATAAAAAAACCCAATATCATTCTCATTTCTTAAGAACAATGAGTGGACAAAATTAAATATTTTTATTGTAGGAGTCTGTCTTCATTATCCAGGTAACAAGAAAATATGACTCTTTTCTGAGACTCAGAATGACTGAAATCTGACAAGTTTGATAAAATTCAGTGGGTAAGGCTGCCTTGCAACCAGATGATTGGAAGACACTTCTGTACTGATTTTGATCAGGTGGATTTTCCTCAATTTGGTCACTTTACAAAGATTTCTGCTTTATAGGCAGAACCTCTTCTTGCTCAGCCCTGACGTGTATCATTTGCCTCCAGTCAAGGGAGAGTGAATTGAGTTTACTGTAGTAAAGGCCATGGTTAACGCTTGTCCAGGCCCATCAAAGTGATCCCATTGCAGGCTTCCATGCATGCGTACATTCCTCCACACCCTACAATAAACTGCATCCAGATCTCTGCCCTTTTCTACCTGCCCACTTTGTTGTCCCCTTCTTCTGCTATTAAAAATATGGTGACCTTAGACCAGATGGCATATAAGATCTTAACATCTTTTAGACAAAAAAGCGCCCCCAAGTATCCCACTTACGTAACTGGGCACAACCAATATATTTATTAATTTGAAACAATAAATTTTGAACACAAAACAGCCTTGCAGAATGTAGAGGCTTTTTAGAAAAAATACTACCTTAATATACTTTGTGGAGCTGCACTGCAACTGTCACTAATGATGCAAAATAACCAGCTTGATAGGTGTGACTTCTGAACCACTCACTCTAAGTATAGAAGAAAGGATCACAGGGACCCCACATGTTACCTCATATTCCTGCCTTGGGAAAAATGTTATTCTAGCAGCTAGGGACTCACCATTTTGTCTGGACAAGCACCTTGAGGTGGCTGGACCAAAAACTGTCATCTTCCTCCTAGTCACCTCCAGTCCAAGCAAGCTCAGAAACTTCTCTCAAGTCAAATGTCAATACTGTCACTTCATAATTTGGCTCTGTCAGTTCAGCAACATGTGTCTTTCCAAATATAAATAAATGTTTTATAAAGTTTTTCTCTATGCAATTACATATGTACATTTATTTTGCTTATAACTGATAGCTTGCTAATACTCATGTATTGTTTGGAGAGTGTTCCAGCTGGTTAGATTTTCACCCAAACATGCGAAGTGAAACCTCAGGCAAAACAAGAACTGTCTCTCATAGCTTTTAAGGACTAACAAAGAGTTCTTGCCCTGCTAATGCCATTCTTAATTGGACTACACTGTGAAGAACAATTAAGACTAAATGGCCACTTGCTGAGAGTTGGTGAAAGAGAAACTGCAGCTTGAGGCATTCAGATTCTCCAAATAAAGTGCAGTTGCCTCACTCTTAATTTTTTAATGGCTTAGTATATTAAAAAAGAATGATTTAATTCACAGCAGGGAAATCAGTTTTGGGAGGGGTTATATTTTCCTATTTTTTTTTTTTTTTCCGAAACCACTTTGTAGATTTAAAGACTCCTGACTGACAGCACTCGAGATGGCACTCTCCCATTCCAGAGAAGCAGTGACACAGCCACAACAACCTTGCTGCACTGCCTCACCTGTAGCTTGCAGAAACCATCCCATGGCTAGAAAGACATTTTCCCATTTAGTCCATGCCCTGCCAGTCTGTCAGATAAATACTGGGTGCATGATTTAGCAGTGCAAGTGAAATCTACGTAACTATTAAACAATCCTGAAGGACCTGTTAGCCCATGAAATGTCGTCCCTCCTCAGATATAGCCCAGTGTGAGCCATACCTGCTTCTCCTCCCCTATGGTGATTAAAATATGACACCTGCAATGAACTGCAACCATCTTGAGGAGGATCATATGTCCTTATTTGAGAGGAAAGGTCACACTCACCCCACTGACCATCAACAAAGGAAGGAATTTGATGCAGTTATAGAAAATTATATATTCCAGAATGGTTAAACCTGAGGACAACCACTGTCCCTCACAATTGGCAGTCTGCTGCCTTTCATTCATGCTAAAGTTGGGATTCTGACAGTTTTCCAGACAGTTTCACCTTCTAACTTCACTGCCGTCCTGCCAACATGCATCCTCCCAACGCTGATGCTAAGCCAGTTGCAGCTCATGTAGCTGCCCACACGCTCTGGGCGCTGCTGAAAAGCCAGTGCCCAGTGACCTTGTCTGTGTTGTAGCCACCGAAGCCCACACCAGGGCTATCAGCTGCCAACATCTCAGCCCTGCCTGAAAGGGTGTTCTCACCAGAAGCCTTCTGCAGTCCTCTCTGACTGGGAACAAATCCCTCTAGAGGAGCCAGGCTCAGTGCTAATTGGCTTGACTAAGTTATGGGAAGAGTGAAAAAGGCAGCTGTGGTCTCAGCTGCTTGGTCTACCCCATCCAGAAAATAAACTCGACGATATCAAGTTTTCTGGGAGGGAGACCTCTATTTATAATGGTGGATAAAGAGTGCTTGACCAAGGTATCAGCTGCATCCTCTACAAATGTTTCTAAACTCTGAATTACAAGACTCCACCACTAATTCCAACAGGAGTTCTGCTAGGTTTTCTAGGAAAGCCAATTTTTCTTCCGACACATCCTTACTGAAATAAGGTCCCCGCAACTCCCATTCCTTACATCACTTCCATATAGACTTTACAAGCCTGAATGCCTAAGGATTTGTCTAGTTTTATATCACACACTAGGAATTTTAGTGTGAGTTTTTCTTTGTCTGAAACACTTGGAAATAGGTATCATTAGTTCACAATATTATCTGTATGCACGTTTACATCCTTTTTACTTTCTATATCCATTCTCTTCCTCCACAGAGACCAAGATCCACCATTGCAGGCACTCAGTATCATTAGAATCATGTCATCCCAGCATATCATCTAGTGACTTAACCAGATGAGATGACACTAGCTAACATTAGTATTTCATTTATCCATTCCCCAAAAGATATTTCTTTTCAATTTAGGTACTACCTGACAAAAATATTGCTGAACACCTGCAAAAGATAAACCAACCTTAATCCAATTTCTTTTCACAGATGCTAAGGGCCATGTTCTTCTGCCACTAATGTAGCTTATAGCTCAGACTTCTGCACAATTTAAATGAGAAGCAAGTTGTTTGACTTGGTTGGGGGGGTGGTATAAACAAATGTAGTCTGCCCTTCACCAACATTGTGTGCCTTGGAGAGCTCAGTGCTTATCTGAGGGAGAAGGAAGCACAAGTGTTTTGAAGAAGCCAGGTATAAATCAGTAAAAATGGACAAAGTATCTGCTTTCCTGTCCATTCCTTTGAAAGACCTGTGCAACTGACAAAAGTCAAGGCAAAATAGAAGGAACCAATAAGAAAGCCACTTCTGACAGTAAATGATCCACACTGGGAGCTATCTCCAAAACAGACTCTGTAATCTGCTGCTCTGACTCACAGACTAAATGCAGCTAATTGGCATAGCTCTTTAATTAGCACAGAGCTGCCATCTCCACAGACAGTGGGGGAGGACATGCAATGTGCCAACATGGAGCACAGCACATGTCAGTGGGGAGCCCTCTCCTCTCATAATGATGCCCTGGCTGAGAAGCTTGCTCTTGGCTAAAGAGCAACACTGGAGGCCAAAGAGGGGAAACTATGAAGTGAATCCACTTTAAGGTGAAGAGGGCTGTGGAGCTGAGCAGCCAACATGCTTCTTTCCAGGCTGTATCCCAAGGAGACTTTCCCTGGAGGGCTGAGAACAGGAAAGACAGTGTACAATGGTTGCTTACACTTAGTACACCCTTAATACAAAGAAAAGTAGCTGGTGCTTCACTTAACCTGTTTTCATGTATGCTCTCCATTTGCATTCTGCGATGCAAAGCTTGCATGCCCAGTATGGGTTGGTATTTTCACCTCTGATCCACAGAGTTCGTTGCCACTTCAGTATTGTCATGTGCAAACAGTTGTTCTAACCACAGATCAAGCACCTTTGACTGAAAGTTTTTACTAGACAACTCATCAAGTAGTGCGCAACCTCTCCTAAGAATAACATAACATGGTCTAGATAAGGCAGCAATTGTTTCCTAGTTATCAAAGAAACCTGAAGCAGGCAAACCAGCAATTCTTTTTTGATTTCTTAGGCTGAGAAGAAATTTCCTGAAAATAATCCATTCTTCATTTGCAGAATACCTCTGAGGTTACATTTGTAGAAGTAGTTGCATATCTCAATATGTTCTGTTGTCCAAAGGGATCCATCCGAAGTGTCTTCTGCCACTCTCCCTTTCCATGTTCACTACTCAGCCTGCAGCTACTGAAGGAAAAGGGTCTCCTGACACTTCTGGTGATGGGTAAGGATGCAGAACAGCAATGCTTTCAGTGTGATAGGGCCTCAGTCAGAGTCCAGTCATGCCACAGGAAGGCCAGTGGGATAACTCTAGTTTAGTTGAGTTATCCCAGGCATCTCTTCCTCTTAGGAGCAAGACAACAGACATACACACAATGCCTATCTTTCAGGACATATTCTGTTCTCTGTTACCAGCATCAAACTGCAATAACTCCAGTTAAGTCAGTCTTTGACATTTAATTACATCACTCTGTTGGGTTATTCTGGATCGATGTTGCTGCATGAAAATAGAAATTGGCCCTTAATATAATGTATATTTTTATACAGAGGATGACAGATGTCAAAAATGCAAATTTACTTGCTGAAAAGAGAGCTGAACTCTCCTTGAAACTGCTAGGAAGACTCTAGGAAAGCTTCAGGTTAAGATAAAGTTTAAAATGAGATGAGACTTCCTCTCCTCCCATGAAGAGTCACTACATATAACTGTAATCCTGTGACTGTAGGCCCAAATAGTTTCCAGTATTTGAAAGTCTATGTGCCATCAGTGTAAGAAGATTTTATATATCAAATGTCAGTCTTTGTAGCTTGCCCTGGCATTTCTAAGATGAGATGTAGAGTTATGCTCCACCAACCTTTATCCAGAAGAGTTAATGCTGCTAAGTTAACAATACAGCTGTAAGTTTTTCATTAATTTTACAATGCACCTTGCCTTAGCAGGCAGTGTAGATATGAAGTTCAAAATTTAGATGGAAAGGAGAAGGCTGTTAGGAACTTAGCGATTTATGACAGAACAACACAGCTAGCACCAAGTTTTTAGGGTTGTAACATAACTACTGTAATTACGTGAGCTGTCTGCAAATATGTATATGCACATACAGATCCCAATGGATTAAGCTGAGGGTTGTTGGGGTTTTCTTAAACTTTGGAAGATTACTGGCTGAAAAATACACACATACATCTCCCAGACCTTATGTGCATCATCCCATTTATGCCATTGAGGCTACCCATGTGCATGGAGGGATGGAAGGGTGTTTGTGTGAGGATCTGTGAAAACGTGACCCAAGAAAGCAGGCTTGGTTTTTGTTTCTAATTCCTCCTACTCATAGCCTGGAAGGGTAGATACTGATAAAAGGACCTGTAGCTGCACAAGGGAATGTATGAGAAAATTCAACAGGAGTTTTTCAATATTTGAACAGCTTGAGCTGCTCTCCCTTATCCTGAAGGGTTCAGGTGACTCTGACCAGACGCTGGGAAGACAAACAAGGCTCAGGGACATGGGAAGGGCCTGACTAGTGATGGGCTCCTTCAGGTCCAGCACCAGCTCAGGCTGTTTCAGCATTTCCCCAGTACCCACTTCCTAGCTGGGAACCAGCGTTCAGACGTGTTTTTTCACAGTCACTTGAAATGTTCACTCTGCTCCCACACTGTAGACCATGTGATACTTACTAAGCTGTTTTTGCAATAAATATACAAAGCCTGAGTTATGTCAGTCATACAGCAATATGTCTCAATTTTGACATCAGCAGTTACCTGTCATAAAACTAGTGTGATATAAGGGGGAATAATGTCTTTTTCACTGCCATATTGTTCAGGATTATGCACATTGTTTCAGCCTGATGATAATAAGATGGCAAAACTACAGACATGATTCCTTGCTTGTCTGAGAACAGTAAGAAATGTTTATTGTCTAAGGAAAAGATTAACTCTTTTGCATAGATTAAAATAGAAGAATCTCTTTGGGGTCCATTACATCTTCCTTTTAATGTTTTATATTTTTTATTCTGCATTTTAAAAAATTTGACATCCTGGAGTAGACTAACTCCACAAATGTCACTTCCCGGGTGGGCTTGTCCTTATGCAATTACAAATAAAGCACAGAACATCCAGAACAGATGGGACTGCTGCACAGAACAAAATCTCCTTCTTTACTCTCATTTTTTTCCCAAAAATTCAGTTTTGCACAGAAGATATTTAAAGTATGGAATCAAATTAGAGTTAATCAGCCAGAGCATTTTGTAATTAATAAGAAGGTCACATCCCATGTGGAATGGTGGAATTTTACATCCATCATCAAGCCTGTGGCTTTTTCAACCAGTTTATCTGGGTCAAACTCTGTTTTCTATGGGAGTAGGGTAAGTGAGGAATAAATCCATTCAAACCTACAGAGTTACTCGCTATTTATATATAATGGAAATAGGTATAGAACCTTTGTTTTGAGTAACAGATGCAGTCAAGACAAGTCTAGCGCTGTAACAGCCTGTTACAAAGCACCATGGAAGGGTTTGACCCTGCTGCTCAGGCTGGGTGCGCTCTGAATACTTCTGCTGGCGTCACTGCGTCATTACAGCGTCGTTACTCCTGATAGCCTCCTGCTCTGCAACAGCACCGGGAGGCGAGGACGTGGCAACTTCCTTTGTTAAAAGAAAGTCCCTCTAAAGCCCTAGAAAGAAGGAAGAAGAAAAGAGGAGCTTCCCTTGCTCCAAATTTCCCATGTGAGTGGTACCGAGTGTCACTTCCCTCCCAGCATCTGCAGGGAATTGTATCTCATTTGCTCACTTTCTCAGAGGTTCCTCCTGCAACCCTGTTTTCACTTCTTTTTAACTCTCCTGAGCAGCTATGAAAAGTGATATGTCTCCTGGTGGTGATGAAATGCAACATCACTGCTGGCTTCCCTAAAGTGGAGCCCTGCCAATCTTGATCACTGTTACAGAGTCTAACCTGTCTCAGCTGTACACAGAAATCTAAAATCTTCCTTGGGGGTTTAGCCCTGCTATGGACCATCAGTCCAAAGATGCTGAGCACTCTAAATTTTCTCAAACAGAATTCTTGACCTGACAAGCAACTCGGGGATTTAACAACAGTCTTGGAGAGCCAAATGCTGTGTACTCTCTCCCAAATACTTCCAAGGGACTTTCAGAGGCAGCAATCACATATCCCATGGCTTTTGTAAAGGAACAATGAAGAAGTTCAGGTGATGGGAGTGAAAAATATTTGAGAAGGATTCAAAAGCCTTTGAGAAATATTAAGGCAGAACCCAGAACCCTTCTGGTAAATCTCCAGACTATTAAGTTGGCATGCACTTTGATTGTTTATCCTTTTACCTTGCATTGTCCAGACGACCCTTTTCTGGATACATACACAGGAAAACAACCCAACTGCATTACAGTGATTTTCTTCTGGTGGTTTATTGGGGTTTGACTAGTTTTTAAGCAGAAGCAGATCAGTGGAGCTATTTTGCAATGCTGAGTTTAAAACATTCTCTTATGTAAAACAGTTGGGAATTACAGTAAATCGACATTACTCGAAAGTTATCTTCACACTTCTCCCAAGGATGGTAAGTCTAAAATATTTTACCTGAGTTGTTTTGTGGCATAGCTGTGGTAATTACACAAGCATGAAGATACACTTTTTTTTGGTCCAGGGATGACACTGTAAATTATTGTTTTAGCTTACGGGGAAGCAAAAAGCACCTGTTTGGTAAATAACTCTTTTTATACCTATCTTTCAGATAAGTAAAGTGAAAAATAAACTGATTCACAAAAGGGTTCAGTGATGATAGAATTATTGAACAGTTAATCCATGGTGGGAATGAGACCAAAGCTGAAGAAGTCTTTGTCCCTCACTTATTTCAAAGTCATTTGCATACTCACAGAACGATTTTCTCTAAAACACCCTCTGATTTCCACTAACAAGCTAGCATATGTTCTATTAGTTCAAAACAAACAAGAAGAAAAAAAAAAGCTGTATGACATCAGTTTATATTTAAAATGCCACATGGTATACATAAATATGTACAGAGCCAACAAAGCAGCTGCATTTTATGCAAGAGAGATGAAGGAAGTTATTACAGAGCTGTTGTTCTGATGTAGTAAATTTCTCAGTTTCTTCAGAGTACTTTTAAAATGGATAGAGATATTTCCTTTAATTACTAAAATACTGTAAGAAATTATTTAGTGCCCATCATTTTCATGAATTGTTTTACTGAATTTAATGGGAACTTTGACAAACTGAAGATGCTACTTTTAAAATACTTGCAGAATATCATTTCTTTTTAAAAACAACAGGGTCTTTATAGCAAATTTATCTTCTCTCCTGACATGTTACACAGATTTTTGCCATGTCTACTGCCTGGCCACTGTGAAGAGTCTCATGGCTGTGCCTGGAATCCTGATGCACCAGAAGAATGCTGCAAAACTGGCAGCTTTATTTGTTTCTGCAAAGCCCTTGTCTGAATACAAATCTAATTATTTGGGGTAAAATATACTACAGTGCTCTTTAAGTTCTAGGGCAGGTCATTTTTCCGAGTGTAATTCTATGGCTTTTATACTGGGATCGCTGTTACTCCTTGTGCGCTAATAATGTAGCAGTGAACTTGCGTATGGCTGTGCTTGTTTGCTGCAAGAGACAACTGAACTCCTTCCAACAATCACTGCCATTTGGTGGCTGTAAAAAAAAATGGCCTACACCAAGCTCCTAGCAAATAAGTGTGTCTGTCCCATATAACTGCCAGCAATGCTGACACTGGTCTTCTTCAGCCGTTTCAGAACAGCCAGAGGAACAAAGTAACATCCTGCTCCTCCTCCAGTGGGAACCTCCTGGACGGACACCCCCACTTCCCTTTGGCATCACCATCACTAAGCAAAAAGTCAGGAAGTGAAAGGGAGGTTTATAGACGGCTTCAGGAGAGGTTTCAACACAAAACTGGATGCCTAAGGTTCCCTTGGTTTAGATGTGTAAAACTGGAGGTAAAGGGAGTTATTAAAACATGTCAGTGTTAACTTCAGAGAAAACACAGCTGACTCAGCCTGAAATCTAGAGACAGAGAAGTTCTGCTCTTTATCTGGATGCTTTAGTGCCTGCATTGAGATGACTTGTATCAAGCTGGGGTCAGGGAGACCTTGGCCCTCTGGGGAATGCTGAGACTTGTCTCCTGCTCCAATGCACAGTTTTGGTATTTACCCAAGCAGAAATTTCTTATGCGTAATACTAATGCAAGAAAAGACAAAATATAGGAAAAATTGTGTATAGATTGAGGGCAGAGCTTTCCTTTGAGAAAAAAAAAAAAAAGGTGGCTTAGAAAAAAATATCTTTATTCTTGTGCACTCATGGAGCACAGACCATCACCAAAGCTGTAGGGACAAGGTTCCAGCACCTTTGTGTTTGACACAGGACAGATGATAACTTCCCACTCTTCCCATTCAGGACCAGCTTTGCTGAAGTCTACAGGCATTAGTTATAGATGCACATTCAGTGCTCTTTATGCCACCAACACACAGCTGAGTTTTTGTTGCAGGTTGTGACTGCATGGGAGGCAACTCCCATGGGGAAGCAATACGTCTTGTAAGAACCCCACTGGCAATCCTGCACAGGCACAGAGCATCCAGGCAGGCCCTTCGGTAACTTTCACATTCAAAGTTTCCACAGAAATTTTACTCAAAAAACACTCTATGGTAGAACTGAGGAGAGTGTAAAGATAATGGTAATTATCCAACTACAAACAGAAACTGTTAAGGAAGCATCCAGTGCGGTAGCTTTTTAGTTTAAAAGCATATTCTAATTACTTAAATTTTGTGCTAATGTGATTCCAGAAAAATTACACAAATTAGTGCATTTTTTCCAAACTGTGCTTCCTAAAAAGGTGAAGCAATTACACACATATCTAAGCTAATTTTCTCCTCTCCAAAACCTGAAAACATGTATAGGATGTGGGTCTTCTCCAGTGAGCAGAGAAATGAAAGAGAGTGAAGTGAAGAAATCTCCTGGATAAATTAGGAGAACAGGGAGATGAGCAATATGGGAAGGAGAGGCAGAGACCAGGAGAGAACACAGAAGAGCAGAAAGAACCCAAAGAAAGAAGGGGCAGAAAGAGGCAAGAGGTAAGTCATGTCTTCCTCCATCTTTAAAAATTCTGAGAAGAAACTTCCTTGAATACAGTGTGAGCTTTACCTGGGAGATCAAACACTGTGTTGCATCAGGACAGTTTTAGATTTGCAGGAAGAAGTGAATACCTGGTGCTCCCTTCCCCTGAAATCTCTGCACCTCATAAATTCAATCTGTCTCAGATTGACCATGCTTGCTGTGCCCACAGAGGATAAACAAGCTCTTTCTAAACAGACTACCTGGCTTGTGTCTCACATTGTTCAGGGTATGATATCATAAATATTTATAAGCCTTCTTCTATTCAGAATATCCCCAAATCCTTTATGATAGGAATCATTTACAAATTGAAGTGGAGAAGGGGAAGGGGTACAAAGGGAAATGCGCAGGCAACACTCTTGACTTTCAGTTAACAGGATTAATGTCGTTGAAGAAAATAAAATTCCTTCAGATCTGTACCAGTATAATTGAGGGCAGCACCTGACCTCGTGCTACACTCACCTTCTCACATTTAAGAGGGCAGCATGCTCTTCTCCAGCTGTAACTTTTGTGATCTTAAATTCTAACAGAAGGGGCCCAACAACTTTGGAGGATATTTTCCAGTCCAAGAGGACTGTCCAAGCAGACAAGAAAAGCAAATTGGAAATTGAAACAGAGAGGAGGGAGGTAGGCTTGCATTGGAGGTGAGAGGGGATGGAGCCATTGACAACCCAGTTAATGAGAGGCAGCTCAGTTCCACTAAGCTTCTGGAGCTGGCTTGAGAATTCATAGGTAACCTGAAAGAAGAAAGGACAAAAACCCACTTGCCATTTCAGAGAGAGAAATATTATTCCTGCATCACACTGGCTGGGCCAGGAGACTAGCTGTACTTGGCAAAGGTCAAGGACAACACAGCCATGATACTATTTCTCTCTTCCAAATCTGGAATGAAATCAGTTATATACACTGCAATGCAGTCAACAGTGAAATTACTTCCAGTTGGGTTGCTGCTATTTTTGCTAACAGCAGCTAGAGTTTAGCTGGCTGTTCTCTCTTTAAGAATCAGTGTAAAGAGGAGGAAGATAATACACTGATGAAAATTACTGTTTCTGTTCAACATCCTATACTCAGTAGGTTTTGCTAGGGTCCTCTAAATATAGAAGCTCATGCTTGGTGGTGGATGCTGCATGCACTGTTCAGATTCACAGCACTGCACTGGAACGATGCCCTTCCCAAACACCTTGTGTGCAAATCACTTCCACAGCCTTCCTCATCTTCTGCTGCATCAGTTTCTTCTTTAATTAGTGAAACAAAAGTGCAACAGGGAATTCATTTCCACTGGCTATGTTCTTCTTTTTATTCATTCATTTTTCACTTTTAAGCACTCAAGTAAATAGGACTCAGACAGACTTGAGTAATTAAAGTGACTGAAGATCTGAGGAGAATTTTTTTCTGATGAACACGATTTCCTCCAGAAACACCAGTCTGCTGAACCTAAATAGTTGTCTTCAAAACATCTTGGGTTGGCTCTTTTGCTGACCCCAGGGGCAGATTTGGTGTTCCTAGCAGCTCCTGTCAGGAGACCTGGAGTGGTGCAGGTGTCCCTGTGAGGTACAGGGCTGGTCCAGGAGCCAGTGTCCCAGCCCTGCAGTGAGTGCTGCTGGCCTGTCCATCACTGGTGGAGGGATGCTGACTATTCTCTCAGCAACACCTCCTGGCTCTGCTCCAGAGCCACAGGCGATTTCCAGAGCCCCTGTCCACACCAAAGCCAACACCAACAGTCATTTCAATGGTAGGCTGCTGGGTTGAAGAAGCCTCTGCTTCACATTAAATTTAAGTCAGAGAAAGGTTTCCACCCAAAGTGGGAAAAACAACCACAAATCTGTAAAGCTGCACACCTAGTTACAGAGCAGTTCTTCTATTCTTCCAAGCTACAGAAATCTCACTGTCTGCTCTAGCTGTAAGCTTTGACTTTAAGAGACTAAGGGGAATCTTATATCCACATGCAAATACTTATGGCCCCGATCCTGCAATTTATAATGCTCAGTCAGACTGCTGTGCTCAAGTGGAGCACCATTAACTTTAATGTGGATTCTAGCCATGCATTTTAAATTGCTAGATCAGAGGTTGAAATTATATGCACTCAGGGGCAGGTGTTGTCTACTACATCTTCTACAATGCTGAGCAGATTGTGAGCATTTAACAAAGGATAATAAAAACATTCAAATATCGTAATAATAACAATAACAACAGCAATAATAATGTTGATAAAAAATAGATTATATTGCTGTCTACAACATTCAGTTTCAATTTTCTTCAAGAACAAAAAACATATCAGCTTGGATTGGAGTAAACTAAGATTTGTGAGACATGATGCATCAAGTCAAGCCCAGTTTGAGAAAATTCTTCCTGTAATACTGAATTATTTTGTCGATTATGAAACAATTCTGTACAGAGTCGTTAAAATAAGAAACATTTTTATCACTCATGCAGCTCTCAAATTGCAATTCATAGATAAGTGACAGCCTTTTTTGGTGCTGGAGGGAGTCAGCTCATATTCACCAGATCCACTGCTCTCTCCTCAGCACTTAAGAGTGGTCCATTCACCATCTCCAGGGGGTCTGGGTCAGCTTTGCCCAAACTGAAGGGGCATGTGAACAACGCTGTGTCAAATCCCTCCTCTAAACAATTGAGAAGCAATAACTTGGAGCCACACCCCTCTGTATCTAACCATCCTCACTATCAAAATCAGAGAGTAATTTGAATTCAGTTGGTTTCAGCATAACTGTATCTTTTTATTAGGTCTTTCTCCAGGAAGCTTAAGGGGCCTGTAATATTCTATATTTTCTGCCTTGTAGGCATCTATACACCAAATCCAAGTCATTTTTCACTATTAATTTTGGTAAGATAAATAGCTCAAGCTCTTGAACTTTCTCACTGGACGAGATTTCCTCTAAGCACTTTCTGGACCTATTTCTGTAACCAGTTTGCCACTGCTCTTCTCAAATGGATGCAGTCAGATGTCCATGCAGCCCCAGCAATACCGCATTCACAGTTAGGTTTATCTTCTTGCTCCTATCTGATACTCCCATGCTTGCATATAAGGAACAGTTCACGGTAAGAGACCTCTTTTTGTGACTGTCCTGGCCACAGTTTTATTTATCACTAGTTATTTGCCTTCCACAAATTTTAGATCATTGTAATGCTACACTTACCTCTGGTTCACTGGGGAAAACATTCAATACATCAGGTATAATCCTGATTCTTGCATGATTATCCCAGAAACTTCCATGAAGGGAGGATCCAGAAACTTATAGAGATCTGCTTCTTTCTGAAATAGCCATGTCCTTAAGAGAGAACTGCTGTTTTTCAAAGCTGGTCTTAAACTAATAGATTTTTTAGTGATAAAGATCTTAGAAAAGATCCTTAAATTTGTGACCTCCAGTCTGGATGAATGTAATGCACTCATCCTTGGGCTTCAGGAGAATATTGTTTAGAAATATAAACTGAGACAAAATAGCCTGATTAGAGTTTTAATCCAGAGAAATCTTTCCTTCTCCATCAATACATTTTAGTTAATACATTTACTGGAACTGCTAATAGGGATCACATTAAGTCTTCCAGACCAATTAAAATTTGAAATTCTGGAAGATCTCTTTTCTAACCATGTCCTATCACAGCAGATTGTGATACCCTATAAGAGAGTCTAGATATTATTGTTATACATCTTTCTCAAGTGTGGGATGTAAAAGGCTGCATAAGTCATTATGAAATACTAGAAATTACTTAAATCCCTTAATATTTGACCTGGAATTTCTATTTCCCACTTGAGCTCTGGGGGCAGGCATGAGGACTTATATGGAGAGGAATGAGCCAAAATAGGAGGGAGTTATAATTTTTTTAAAACACAGGAAATGCTGTTAAGACTTCATAATCTTGGCAAGGACCATGACTCAGGAAGCCACTTCCCTGAGGATGTGACAAGTGCCAGTGCTGCTCGCTTTGGGGCAGTCCTCTCCAGCCACTCAGATTTTTGCTTCAGAGATCCTGGGCTTGTTTTTGTTCTTATTGAGAGCTTTAATCTCAGGTTGTCCACCAGTTTATGTTTTTGCAGCTTTCAGGAAAGCCACGTGTATTCTGTGAAACTGTTAATTGCTGGCTAGTTAATATTGATGTGTTTACTACATGCCAGCTGTTATAAATGTGAGAAAGAACAACTTTTTGCTAAACTACCTGTGTATAGGGATAGATTATACTTCATAAATTATCTATGGGAGTAAATTCCTTGAGGACTATAATTTTTAAATATTATATGGTATTTCCATAGGAGTGTGTTGCCCATTTCAAGTCTTTCTTTAAAAGCCATAATGCAGCTACCCCAAAAAGCCAGCCTAACTCCAGTGTATGTCCTAACCTTTGAAGAGAGCAGCATGACCTTAAAGGATTGAAATTATGCCTGCCTGCCATTAAACAGAACTTCATAAAAAAGCTGGTTTGATAAGGGCAAGCTACAAGAAAGAGTGCATTTCTATAAGCACAAAAGCAGCACAATACATAAAAAGAAATTTCAAAAACAGTCAAGCAGTTGAAGCAGAAGAGGGAGACCCTTTCAGTTAGCAACTCTGCCTCTCTGGTAAGTGCTACAGATTTATCTACATCCCAGTGTTTACTGCCTACCTTCACTGTAAGTGTAGTTGGTCATAAATTTTCCCCTTCACTTAACAACAGCACTAATTTGCAGAACACGGGTCTGTATTTGGATTACTCCCTCCAAATCACTCAGAATCAGTTACCCTCTGAAACACAGACTCTCCCCTCCCTCTCTACAGACTACATGTTATTTCTTCCAGATTACTAATATAAAAGGAAAAAAACATACTCTCATACTGTTGTAATAGAAACATCCAGTCACATTATTATTTTCTTAATATTTAAAATCTTTTTATATTTTCTGTCTTAAAGAATCGTTTATTGAGGTATGTACTTGTATTCCCCTGCAATATATTGACTTCGTGATGTAGTATACATTAAGTATTGGGAAAGATATATCCATTGCTTCCCCTTAAATAGCTTGCAAATAGCTAGTGAAGGATTCTGCTCTGTTCAGATTTTCATCCTCAGTACATCACCAACATACCATCTAGGAACTGATAAAGGAATGGAGCTAACTGCCCAACATCTGAGCGTCCTTTTTCCATTCTTGACTCGGAACACATTAGTTAGCCAAACTGTGACTTGCCTGATATACTATCATGATTGTTTAGATTAACTCCTATGTTCAGGCTCCCTGCCTATAACATTCCGTATATTCATTCATTTATTTAGATAATTTCCAGTCTTGTCTTTTCTGAGTCACTAACATCATTGCAGGCATCGCATCATTGAGTGGGGAGAAAGCCCTCAGGTTACAAAGACCATCTACTTCACCCCAGAAAAATCCATTTAGATTTTGCTAAAACACACACTGCCAGAAGTCACCATTTCCCTTTTCTGGCTCATTTGGTTCAGGAAATTTTTGACAGTCTGCCAGATGATACTGGAGCAGAAACACAGTAAAAGGGCATAACAGAGAGAGAAATGAGACTGGGCTACAAGGACCATCTCTCTTGGCCCAAGCACATGTTCCAAGCAGCCAGCCTCCCCCTTAAGGGACAGCCATCAGCTGGGAACAGCAGATCTGGTTGGTTTTGTAGAGTTCAAGGACTCTTTAAAAGCTCTTGAATTTTTATAAAGTGCCAGGAGGTCTTTGCTGAAAGCTTGTGGCTCAAGCCACATTGAGGAAATGTGGCAGTGGTCCTGGTGTATTTCACAGAATTTGTTTCCAGCCTCTTAAATAAAAAAGAAATTACAAACAAAATGAATATGATTTAGATTTGTCAAGTCTACTGGTTGAATGTAGTGCAACGTCTGACTTAAGGTAGTCATGAAGTTGTATCCTTTGAGATAGATCTTATGGAGAGGGGAGATGGTCAGTGCGTGGCTCCAGAGCAGGTGGTGTGTGCAGTGCTGGTGTGCCATGAGCAGTGTGCAGCGTTGCAGCGCGTGGTGTGCAGTGTGCGGTGCATGGTATGTGGTGTGCAGTGAGCATTCCTGGCAGTGGAGTGAAGTCTCAGGGAGCAGGTGGGGCTGGTGGGGCACCCTTCATCTGTCTCTACTCTCCTCCCTTGGAGCTGTGTGATACAGGTGCGATGGTGCCATATGAAGATTTTGATGCATGACCTGTAGGACCAAAATATGGGTGTTAAACCTATTCAGATGATTTAGGTCTTGTTGACCACTTTTATCAGCAGTTTAAATTGTATTCCCAGATATAATCTTTCTGTCAGCTTAAGCCCCATTCAGTGTACAGGATGGATATATAGGCAGGGGTTTAAAGATCTCAGTGCTCTGAATGTTGACGTTTCTATTTCTCGGTCAACTTTGCAAGCAAAGCAAACAGCACAGAAATGCAGAATAGGTGTGATGACAGTTTTCCTAGTAAATACAGGCTGCACCTTGCTTATGACTCCTTTGTATTAAGGACTGTGCAGACACAAAGATTGATGCAGACTCTGCTTATGAGGAACTGTTAAATATGACAATCTCAGAAGAAGGAGGATGTGTGAGCATGATTAAAAGCAAGAGAGGAGAAAGGGACTGAAGTAACACTAAAAAGCACAATGTTTTACTCATATCCATGCTGCTCTACCTTCAAATCTTTCCCTATGATTCACATAGCATGATGACCTTTAAATGCTTCTTGCTTATTCTGAGTTGGGCAGTAATAAACTAAAATACCTGTGTTTAATGTGTTCTTCTGTCTCTGCTAACAACATCACAAGAGCCCTTTATCTGGCATATACCACCAACCTTCCCAAAAACTGGCTGTGTGGCTACTGGAGACCTCCAGCTAGACATTACCCCCTGAGTCTCCTTTCATTTGTTTCAACTGCTGTATCTTCCTTTTTGTTAAGGTTATAAACCCTTTGGAGAAGGAGTTGTCTTTCCTTTTATGTCTGCATGTTGCCTCAGTATACTAGAAACTTGAAGAGACTGTATTAATGCAAATGAGATGGCTTATTTATTTGAATGTGTGTGTTCAGAAAATATTCATCATTGAGCTGTAATGTACTTGACACACCTTTAATCGTACATGAACAGGAGGGAGGCAAAATAAAAGTTAACTAAAGCAATAACACTTTATCTTCATCCCCCACCACTTGATTATTATCACAGTTTTAAAGGTCAGCCACAAATAGTGCCACCCCGTTTTAATTTTAACTTAAGAACCCACTTTCAAGAATATTAACTTCATCAATAGACTGTCACACAGCTGGGTGTTGCAAAATGTTTGGAAGTTACACAAGTCATGGCACATCAGAAAGTGGGAGAAGGCACAGATGTTGAAAGAACTGTAATAAAACCTGGTCTGCAACCTCATCATTCTGAATCATCTGAAAACTCTAAAGTAAACAAACCTTATATCCCACTCCTACTGCTTCCCATGCAGCCATTGCAGGTAGCTTTGTTGTTGTTACTTTTTTTGTTCTTGTTTTATGTGACTGAACTAGATCTTGATCCATATATTTGCTACACTTTCTTCTTTAATCTAAGGCAGCAGTTTGAGTGCAAGAAGCAGTAGGGAGGGAGAAAGTAAAGGTTTTTGTGAATTGGTGGGAAAGTGGACTTTCAAAGTAATCGTTACTGACACAATGAATATAAGGAAGATGTAAAACAAGAGCTGTCATGTGATGGTGAATAGGAGGGTAAAGAAAAGATTCATGACGGGTGGGGAAAATGAGTTCATCTGTTCTTTGAATGCTGAAGGATGATGCCATAATTTTAGGAAAGGCCAGAAGGAGGGTAATTTATCAAAGATGAATGCAGGTGATGATCTGGCTGGAATTGTTAAATAAGAAGAGCAGATAGGAAGGACAACAGTCTAGAAAGTACTGGGAATGTAAACATGGCAAAAGGTAGATATACAGAGCAAGACAGAAAGAAGTGTTAAAACTTGCAGTCAGACTGTGAACCAGAGTGGCAGAAAATATAGTGCTGGTGTAATCAATGATTGAAGAAGAGCATGGGAGTTGGTGAGGGATTGAAAGGAGCCAGTTTGGGCCAAGTTTAAGCTGATGATCAGATATCTGAAGAAAAGAAGAAAGAAATGCTGTATTTGATCAAAGGAGACTGGTGGGTAACAGAATATTTTAAAAGAATCGCGGGTTTGTTTCAGGTTAAATATAGTAGTTGAAGCATAGTAGGCAGATGATATCATGCAAAGAAAGGTCATAGAATGAGAGTAGTCAGGGACGAAGGACCATTCCCCAGAGGGGAAAGGGGGGGATACGTAAAAGAAATCTTAAAGTGGTGCTAGGGAGGGGAAAGAGACAAAAGAGAAGACAGCACCACAGAAAAGAGGGTCAGCAAGAGCTTCAGATGTGGAGCATATTCAGCAACATCAGAATGAACAGACAGATACAGGTAGAGGACAAAGTGTGCATCTTGAAGTGGTTGTTGCAGACCTTGGTCAGAGACAGGAAGGGAGCACATGTTCAGCAAGGTGGCAGCCAGTGGCTGGGCAGGGCAAAACACTGAACAAGCAGTTTCTAGAGCTAGCCTTCTGCTGACATCCTACACTTTACGCTTCTCAATTTTTAAGCACTAAGTACTGCACACAGGTGTTGTGCTCATACTTTTAAAGTGCCTTTATAAATGCATTTCCAGATGTATTTACTACCTGTAGTCTCCATGTTCTTGTTCCTGCTGGCAGAACCACAGACTGGAACCGCCTGGTCCAGAGACCTCAGGGTCTGACAGGTCCTCCATTGCCCAACATGGTTGTGTAGCAGTGTCTACCATTTTTGCCACTGACTTACTCTAAAAGTCACTCAAAGACAGAGGTTGTGTTTCGCTGCCTTCTTGACCATATTTTGAAACATGTTGGGATGCTCACTCAATCAGATCATTTAATTAGCTGTTCACAATTTGACAATTTGAATAAGAAATATTATTTGAGAAAGAAATATTGAAACATTCTTTTAATTTAGTTTGGTGGGAAGTGTCCTTATTCTTTTAACCTCAGTAATATATTTTCAGTGGTATGAAATAATTTTGGTTACCATATTTATACAGTAAGGAGTGTTTCTACAGAAGACATCCAACATATGACAGGGTCATCACATTGTCTATTTGCAAGGTTTTGCTCCACAGGTTTTCTCATGAGCTGTTAGTTGCAAACAGGGTTAATTTATTTTTAAACTCTTTCTGTTGTCTCGCAGTACCCTTTATTTCCTTATTGCCTCTGTCCTCAGCTAGTGCTCTGCCTCATGTTCCCCCCAATTTTGCCCTGCTGCAAAAGGGACCATCAAGTGAATCAGATGAACAACTTTGTGAACAGATTGCTGATGCAAAGCACAGTACATATAAAACACAAGATGACACGTTTGTCCATGGCTATAATCAGTGAATGAACAGCTAAAGCTGGCACTGAAGATATCCAGCCATACCATGAAGGGGACAAAGATAAAATTCAAACCAAGAAGTGTTTCTGAAATGCTCAGAAAACCCTGACACTGGGAGGCTTCAATTTTAACACTTCAGAAAACGCTTTATTAAAGCATTTTATTAAAGATTCCTCAGCTATGTGCACGTGGCTCTGCTTTCTGAGTAGTCCTCTGTTCAGAGCAATAATTCAGAATACGAGACACAGAAAATGCAGAGCTAAACAGTGGATCTGCTGAAATCAACAGCAAAACACCTGTTCAATTATGGAGAAGAGGAGCTGCATTTCCAGACAAATTTATTGCTGACGTCAGCAGTGGCATAAGAGAAAAAAATAATATATCTTGGAAACTGCTTTCCATTAATTTGTTATTCTGTGAATGGGAGCACTTGTATATCTTTATCCAAAAAGAAAAGAGGTGGTGACCTAGAAAGTAATTAGCAGGAAAAAGTAGGATATAGCAGAGTTTTCTTTACTCTTCATTGCTTCCTTCCTGCAATTTCTGCTTCTGTTCACTCAACAAATAAGTTGCAGAACAATGTGTATTTCAGATAAAAATTAAGCTGAAGAAGAAATTACAGGATAGTATCAATGCAAATGTGCCTTGCAGTGGAATAAGATTGGAGAAATAGGAAAGAAGTCAGAAAAAACAAGTATTTTGAAACCTGAATTTTGCCAAGAGATATTATTCTCTATAATAAGAAATATTAACATATAAATATTTTGTAAAGAAATAAAGTAATTTACTAATACTTACTTCTAAAATTTATTTTTAATATTTATAATGCTTCTGTGGAAACACAGGATCCACAGTATCAAAAGAATATATGAGATAGAGATCAAGCCTACATCTGAGTATTCAGATGACTTATGGCAGATTTCCTACTGCAAAACAAATTGCAAAATCACTTCCTCTGCTGTATAAAAACCATTACTATATGTCAGTTATCAGAATAATGATCAGGAAGAAAATTTCTAATTGGCTGAATTAGTTGCATTTGTTTGACCAAACTTTCATTGTTAATATTTATCTGAATTCAAGATATGTATTTCACAGACTAGAAGACTATGAAGTTGTTACTTTGATTCTCTTATACAGTAATCTCCAATTCATTTCAAAACATGAGTATTTTAAAATAAAGGAAGTGCCTAACATTGTGGAAGCTTTCATGCAACATTAAAATCACACCATGCTCTCAAATAAGCATTGATTTTTCTGCTACCAAGTTATTGTGTCTTACTGTGAGGGAGAGAAATATCTGTATTCTGTAGAAGGCACTGGAAGCATACAAATGGATTTGGAAAACCACTGGACATTCACTCCCACTCTGCTCCTTGGTATGCATGTGTTTAGTTGCCTGGAGGCTTTACATTGTCACCCACAACCTTTGTCTCCCAGTGCCTTCCAAAGCAAATTTTAAACAGTGAAATTCCTAAAGCAGAGTTTGGAAACCTCGGCTTCAGAAAGACAAGAGTTAAGTCAAGTGTCTGTTTCTGAATGTCTCGATCTTATTATGGTTCCACTGTGGTTTAGGAATACTTTTGTCCATGGCTGTTACTCTGTTGTGAGACAGTGTACGTTTGACCCCGGCTGAAGTTGATTAGAATTACTTGCACTTCTCACACATGAGGAAGAAAGTATGTTTCCTTTCTAATTTTTTTATATCTTGAGTTCTTTAACCTGTGCAAAAGAAACATGGAGTCAAATTCTCATTGGGTAAGAAATGGTGCATTCCCATAGCATTGTTTTCTATCTGCTGGATTAGCCAGAGATAGCTACATGAGCTGCCTGTGTCCTGATTCTAGAATTCAGCAACATTTCATTCAGTGCAATCAGCTTCTTTCAACTGTCTGCCCTGAAGGTCACTGCAAATTCCTTAAAAATAAGGCTTACCATTACTATCCAAGGTAAAATATTTATAGCAAGAAATACCTTGACTAAAGGCATTTCATCTTAGTTCAAACACCAGCTTATGAATTTACATTGAGGCTTCAGAGTTTTTTACATCCACCTCCTGTTATCCACCTTTTTAATATCAGGTGCTTACATTCTGAAAAATATTCTATTGATACAAACTTGCACTAGGACCCACAAAGGTACAAATAGCGTATTCTTTAACTGTCACCAGTGATCTTTATTATTTAATCCTACAGGAATACTGTGTTTTTACAGCTTATCTCTTTGCCAAACCAAATTAATGAAAAGATTACCCTAAACTCAGAATACCTGGAAGAAATTTCATTTCCTCAGCATTTCATTTCTAGTAAAATTGACTTGGTTGTACCATTCTGCAGCTGTGATTTGTGAAGTAAATGGCAAGGCTAAATGTGCTGAAAATCTGACATGTTCCCTGAGCAACAAAGGGACTGAAGGCAAATGTTACAGTCTTACTGACAACACCAGTAGTGCTTGTTTAAGCATTTGCCTCATAAACAGTAAAACGCAACATTAAAAAAAAAATCAAGCAGGCCTCTACTTTTTCTTTCTCCTTTGATTAGCTTTCTTCTGCTATTTCTCTTTATTCTCCTTTTAATTAAAAGCTCATCTGCAGTAGCTGCTTATGAAGCTTGATATTTTCTTCAGTTACACTTCCTTCCAGACACCCTTGCCCTTGAAGGTTTTCTCCTTGATAAGAGGGAGATTTTTATTATTACTTACCTTGCAATATCACCTCCAGCTCTCAGTAATTGAAAAAATGAACAAACCACAGGGAAGTTTCTGTCCTGAAGACCATACAGTCTGTCCTGTAACACCTCAGAAGAGGTACATTATTGTGAGAGGAGGGTGTTGGTTTGTTTTGTTTGCAGGGTTTTGTGTGGTTTTTTGTATTTTATCCAGTTCACTGGTGAACTCAGGCTATGAGACCTGCGAGACCTGAAGTCCCATGGCAAAAGGGATCTGACATACCGCTCTCCTGGCTTCAGAAAGTCTGGGAGGTACCTCAAATACCCAGAGCCTTTGTCTCCTGGTCTAACTCCAGGGTTTTCTTTTCAGATTAAATACTCTCTGGTTTCTCATTTTCCTCACTTTATATTTTCTACTTACTTGCATTGCTTCCACAAATAAAATCTTTTCACTTTAAGCACTATTTCTTCTTCCATATTTTGATAAGGAAGTGTTCTCCACTTCCAAATAAAATCGTTACCTGTAATCAGTCCCAAAGTTCCTGCTCTCCGGATCCCCACAGTGAAAGTACCAGGTACCACTCAGCCAAATCTTCTTGCAACTCCTTTGGTTCAAAATTAGATTTCCTCTCCTTCTTTTTATCTCTCATCTGTTGTCTTTCCTGCAATCCTTAATGGCAGCTAAATCAAGAGAAGCTATAACTGTAACTCAGATCCAGCACAAAAAAACCCTATCTTCCCATTTCTCTCCCATTCTGCCATTCTCTGCTTGCAGAGGCCAGGTGAAATCCTCAGGTTTCACGGTGATACTCTGGAGTAGTTCAATCAACACCAGTGAATTTACAGTGTTGTGTAATAAAATCGTAGTAAAGTGAGAGACTGATCAGTGTCAAGCATCCTCTGTTGGATTTTATCCTGCTTCCATTTCCCATTAGTTCTGTCAATATTCTGTCTTCAGTATCCTTATAGATTTTATCCAGCTGGGAGTCATGCAAGAGAACATGGAGGAAAGCCTGCTCTCTCATAAAGAGATGTAAGCCTGGCAAAATCTGGGGAGTTTTCCAAAGATAACTGACAGCAGGGTTTTGACCATTATTTGGAATGACAGAAGTAGACCTAGTCATTACAAAGTAGTTGTAGTGGCTAAAACTCAGACTGTCAACACTTCATAAAGAAAGTATAACTAATTTTTCCCGTGTGAGTTTTTAAAATTCGTAATCAAGAAAAAGCAGTGGCAGCCAAGCGTCCATTGGTGGCAACTGCTTACCTGCCTATTTGCACCCATGGGAATAATTAGAATAAGCTGGAAAGTTAATGTCAAGAGTGGGGAGAGATGTACAGAATTTCAGTTGGAAATCCTAAGGAAAAAAAATATGCTTATTACCATGAGATAGATCTCTAATTCCCTAGAGGCTTCATAACCACAATGTCCATTTGAAGTAGCTGAAGTACAAAAGAAATAAAGGCTTATGTTTTAAAGTGCAAGAATATAAGGTGAAGGATAAAATATATAATCCTTGAGATGTGCGGAGTCTCCAGGCTGAAAAGCTGCATTAAAAAAGTAACAACTGCTTGGGGTTGTAGCCATGGTCCTACAGAGGAGCTGATGTGGGGACACCCAGCGCCAGGCAGCGTGGCTCACCCCATGCAGCACTTTGCACTGTAGGCAGTCTCAACAGATCACAGCTGGCAGGAAAGTGGGTTTTTATTCTTTTTATATTTTTTTAAGAAAAAAAGTGAGGGCTTCTTTCCTTTTATAGTCACCGGGACGATGTTTGAGCAGAAGGTTTTGAAGGATGGCGTTAAAAAAGATAGGAGGAAGCAGAAAGCAAATTGTTGGCTTCTCCCATTCTGTAATGTCCTTCCATAGCATCTTTCTTATATTTCTCTACCAATGGAGAAGTAGTTACAGCACTAATGCAAAGAGTAATTGGAGTGGTAAGGAGAGCATAAACCTGACTAAATTAGATATTATCCCAAAAATGTTAAACCCTAGAATACCAGACATCCCACAAGTATTAAAGGGCTAAATCTCCACAGCAAATCACTACCAAATGTGCTGTGTGCACATCGGAATAGCAAGTGGCAAAGGAAGGAAGGGTTCCCAACACTCTCAGTTGCAGAACTCAAGAGGAAATTCAGAAGGAAAGAGAAGAAAGGTGGCTAGAAAGGTACCAGCTGCCATGTACCTCTGAGCAGGTACTGCAAGACCCTGTTGGTCCATCAGTTATTTGATTCAATATTTATTAGTGCCCAGAGGTACCAAAAGGCTATTCTGGTTTTGATATAGATGATAGTCCCTCCACCTCCAAAGGTGTGGCTGGTATGATGTTCAGGATGGCATACCGGCAACCCAGCAAGCATGGCACTAACTCTGGTGTGTGAGAGGAATTGTCTAATACCAGTAACAGGTAACATGTTCCATCAGCTTATACAACCTATAGACACAGTTTAGCTCCTGACTGGTGATGTTTATGTGCATGGCCTGACAGTCAACTGCAGCTCTCCTCTCTTCAAAATGGAGCCCTGGACTGTTATTCAGCAATTATGAACTAGAAATCCCAGAAATTATGAGAAAGGAAGGAGGACCAAACTGGAGGAATTCAGGTAGTCACCCAAGTGACAAGATGAAGTAAACAGGAGTCCTCTGTGAATCTCTAAATGTAGCATTTTTTTTCTTGTGTGCTTAGTGATCAAATATGATCTCGGTTTGAAGTGATCTTTATTTAAAGATACATGTATTAATTTAGACTAATCAGTGGAAAACCTACTGGCAATTACAGAATTTGTAAATAACATGACAGCAAAAGAAACAAACAAGTTTGGGGTTTTTTTTCATAGAATCTTAAAAGTTAGATAAAGATAATAGCTGTGTGCATTATCTTTTCCACTAACAGTGAAGATGGGATTGTTCCTTACTGAGGCATTGAAGGCCAACAGTAAAAGACTGGTTTATGTTGGGCTTCCAGTACATCCTGATGGAGACTACTTAATAATACTGCATGTTCACAAGGGCGGGGGTCTTTCTAATATTAGTCCAACTTCTAGTTCTGATTGCCACCATCAATCCCTGTTTACATGTGTGTAACGTGCAAAATTATTCTCACTATTCCCACTGACTACTTTTCACAGGTTTTCATTTGTAATGATTGCCTAAACAAACCATACATATTTAACTCTATTAATCTTGCCTGAAAAATCTTCACCACCTTTGCCTTCATTTCTTTGCTTCTCTGGTTAGCCCTAATGTTTTCAACTATTTGAAAGCATACAGTAATATTTTACAACACATTTCTGACTGTGAGAGTCCTAGTAGTATAAAATATCTGTACTGCCTCTGTTTTTGCATTGATTTCTACAGATTGAGAGATATTTGTCTCAATATATTTCTTTATGTGTGCCATGCAAAAGTGAAGGCTATAGTCCAGCTGAGGCCTTGCCAGAAGGGAAGGATTGTTTTACATGCCTGACATAGTCCTGGTTTTATATATCCCACCATGCGGTTTGTTTTTTCACAACATCATGACACTGTTAATTTGTGTTTCGTTTGTGACCTGCTAAAAGATGCAGATCCTTATCTGTGGTACTGCTGCCTGTGCCATTTCCCCCCCTCTCATAGCACTGCAGTTCATTTCTTCAGTCAGTGGGTAAAGACTTCCACTTATCCTCATTGAATAGCAGCCTATTTATTTCAGTCCATTTATCTCTATTCATTGAGATCTTTTTGAATGCTAGCCCTGACATCTAAAATATTTGCAATCCTTCCCAGCTTAGACTTATATGAAAATACAGCAGGCATCCTCCTCCTTTATCAACCAAGTCTTTACTCAATAGTAGCCAACATAAGACTGATGCCCATACAACCGCACTTGATACGTGTGGCCAATCTGATGGTAAATTGGTGATTGTTGTTCCCTAAGGATGGTTTTCTCAAGACCTGTGTTCTGGCTTTCAGCAGTTTCCCCTGGACAATATTGCACTACCCTGCCTATAAGCATACCATGGAGAGAGTGCAAAGACACACTAAAGTCAAGATATATCACATCTCCATTTTCTTCCTTTATCACAAAGCCACTTATAATGTCATTGAAGGAAATTAGACTGGTTTTACATGATCTGTTCTTAATGAATACATGGTGGCAGTTACTTACCACTTTGTGAACTTCTTGGCATTTTCTTAGAGCATGTACCTCAGCAAAATGCAGATAGTGCAATTTGACTGTTATCTCAGTGGTAGTGAGTCAGGGGAGGACTTCCATCATTCTTCTGTTTTCCTGCATTTATCTCCTCTATCAATATCATCACTCGTATCATAAAGGCCCTTTATTGCATCCCTACTGTTTGAAGAGGACCAGACAAAGTGGTGTGGCTGAAAATTGTAGTGTGACTCCTCACCTCTCTTAGCTGAACGTGCTCACCTTCATGAGGACATCGCTATTCTGTGTGGAGAGACCTTCGTGTGTCACTGCTTCAGAAAAATTGCAGCCCACATTCTGATTCTTTACATTAATAGTTTCACTGACAACTTTATTTCACTTCATGTATGTTGGGACTGAACCAGCTATGCAAACTCTTTTCTGGTGGCCCAGGGATACAGATGGGAATGAGGGAACATAAGGAGATAGGACAGAGTAATAAAATGTTTAGGCACATGATGAATGTTATGGCAAAACATGTGGGTAATGTCATGCGCCATTAACAGAGATATCACAAATGCCTGTGGAGTGCACATGAGAAAATAAAAATGGCCAGATCTGTATGTGAAATGCAGAAGTGCAGTGACTGCACACAGCCATAACTCACACTCACATACCTCTTTCCCTATTCAGAAAGAGTTGGCCCCAAATATCTGGCCTTTATCTTTCTGAAGAGAAGAGAAATTACTCCATCTGAATTTCTGTGGTCTTGTGTTTTAACTGTAATGGCACACCAACCAAAGTGGGTCTGGAGACGCTCATCTGCCTTCTTCATTAAACAGAGTTCTGATCCCAACAGTGTAAATGCCAACATGTCAATGGCAGATTATAGTCATGCTACAACTAGTCAGTGAAAGGCCATGGGCACAATTTGCAAGGTTGTGACCTTCTCAGGCAGACCCCGTGTCTTATTCTACTGAGCACAGCACCAGAGCCACTGTGAGTACCCGCACACCAACAAGAATAAACCAGCATTGCCTCCTCCCCACTGTCATTCCCCTAACACTTACTCTTGAAAGGGTCAACATAGTGCTGAGGGATATGGTGTAGTTGGGAACTGTCAGTGCTAGGTTAACGGTTGGACTAGATGATCTTCAAGGTCTTTTCCAACCTAGACGATTCTGTGATTCTGTGAAAGAGGTCATTTAAATGTGATCCTACTCCCTTAAATGAACTCTGTCTCTTTTTTTTTGTCATACTACAGTGTTTTCAACTTCTTCCCATCATTAAGCCATTTGCATGAAATACTGAACTGATTAATGTGGCATTTTCCACTAAACTGTTTCAGGAAATGCTACACCTTACCAGTGGGATGCTTTTGAATAATGTAATCTCCTTAGTATAATTAAAACTAAGTTCTGAAGTTAGTACCTTTTTTCCCTAGAGACACTCATCAAAATGTCAAGTGTTCCTTCTAGTGGAACTGCAATCCCGTAGTACAAACAAATATATTTATCTACCATTCCTTGCAAGCAGGAGACCTTTGCCTCTATTCTTTGTCACTTCATTTTTTAACATGAGTAAATAATGTATGAAATAATAAACAGTCTCTGTGTACAGAATGGCGGAGTATTTAAAAAAGCTTGAAGGAAAGACATGAGGTACCATAGTAAAAATAGTAAGAAGACCTTGTTTTGTTTTACTGATGATACCTTTCAAGTGTGACTCTTAAAATGAAGTTTAAATGTTTATTTACAAATAGAACAAATGATATGGAACAAAGCACTTGCTTCCTCTAGACTTCTCAGGGCACTTATTTTGCCTTAGAGAAAAACAGGGCTGGGGTGCCACCATCTGGAGAGCTGCAGCAATATTGTTTGGAGATTTCAAGTTGCTGGGACTCCACAGATTTACAGAAGAATTTTGGGCAAAACTGCAGTTAAAAGGGTGGAAAATTAGTTCAAATTATGTTTGAGAAATTCCACAGGTAGAAAGATACTTTTTAAAATTTGATCATGTGTATTGTTACACTCACCCCCAAAAATCCTGACTGTGTATGATATGCATAGCAGGTCAATCTATTCACTTGCTTTCCTCTCTTGCATTACTGAGATGCTCTGAAAGCGAGGACTGCCCTGTTGCTGTAACCCACAGCTCAGATCCACATGACTATAATAACCTGTCCTGAAATGAGAAATTACCAGCCACAATGTAAGTTCACAACCACACTACTTTGCACAGTCTGCCAGATTTTACAGAAACTATTTGAGATTGTACTTTTTTTATTTGCTTCTCTTAATTTAGATGAAAACCCAACCAGAAGTTTTATTATGCATTTAGGAAAATGAATAAATTCCACCTAAAAACCAGTTGTATATGTAGGACTGGCTTCTCTCCAGCATTTTATTATTATTTAGGAATGCTCTTTTTATTAAAGTTGGATGTACAGTACACTGTTAGATAAAGATAGGACAGTTAAATATCTCTTAATTAACTTCCTCCTCCTAAACTGTCATATATAAGTCATTGAAGTTATTATAGGAGACAGCGTATGCTTGTGCAATAAGCACAGCAAGATCAAAGCTTAATATTCTCCTATCTAACTTAGGTCATCTGGGAGGTAGACATCTAGTCTAATCTACTGAGGTAAGCTCCCTCCATGATCCCTGCGGGCAGGGAGACACTGCTTGGATCCTTCCCCCTGTAACAATTTCCTAAACCTGGAGCAACAAACTACTTTCCGGAAAAGCTCATCTCTCCCTACCAACGTAGAGACAGCCTGAACATCTATCTCACAGTAAATACCTCAGCTTGTAGGTGGCCACATGCTTGGAAGTTGTACCTCACCCTGTTTCTAACATCATAAAAGGACTCACATAAGCCTAGTGGAAGTAATGTCTGGCCTATACATTGTTTAACAGAAACTAGATGAATGAGAGCTATCAGATATATCTTTGGAGGAAAACACTTCTCCAACCAAATCCATAAACATGTTGCCTTTATCCCCAGTGGTGGCATTTACTTACGTATGTATTAGCCACAACTACTCTGCACTTTCTACAGCTAATCTTCCTGTTTATCACTTCACTTGAAATGCTCCTGTTATAAGATCACTAGATACTGGTGGAATGGATATCTGACAACACTGATTAGCTTAAAGCGTAACATAACTTCATTAATGTCTTGTAAGGACACTTGATGTTTAACAGTCCCATTTCCTAATGTACAAACATGTCAAACATAGCACATCAATGCCATACAAGGTTAATTGCTCTTACTAATCCACTGATGAAAACCTATTGCTTTTATATAAAATAGAAAACCACAATAAACTTCTTTCATTTATTGGACCATTATATCAAGTGTGCATAGTCTTCAATCTGTTAAGAATATTTTAAGCTGAGTCTTCTTAAACCCTAAATGCTTTTACTTTGTATATGTCCCTATCTATTAAGGCTAAAAGCCACAGCATTCAGCAGTTGCATATGCACAGGCAGACAGGCAGCAATGCAGCCACCCAGTCATCCCAAGGCTGTTTTTGGGAGACCACGCCATCAACATGCACAAGCTTTCTGTCTCCCAGGAAAGCCAAAACTGTCAACGATCAGTTTGCTGGGGCTTCTTTATACTTTCTCTATCTAGAAAATAAATTTCTATGTTTTTATTTGTTAGATAATCTCGAGGGTCTCAGTCACCATATCGTGAACCATTATGGTGTCCAAGTGCGTATAGATGGGACGGTTCTGAGGGGACAGTACATGGATACACCTGAATTCAGGACTACCAAGAAACATCCCCAAAAGTGGAACATGGTCATATGCAGTGATGAGCGGTTACAAGACCCACCAGTGTGCTTCTGTCTGGACCAGCCTGCGCCCTCCTAAAGTGCTCCTGGGCAGGTTCAAGAGTCCCTGCAGACACCCGGCTGAGCCCCTTGACTGTTCCTGGACACCTGCACGTGAGCCAGCCCAGGAAGACAGCCCTAGCTTGGGCATCACTGTCCCACACCTCCTCCCACCCAGAATGTAGGGGCTGCCTGGGCTGGTGTGGTCCTTCAGGAACAGCCATGCCAACCTGCCACCATGGGCAGATCATGAGACAACAGCCCATGTGGGGCAGTCCACTGAAATACAGACAAATGCAGAAGTAGAGGCTCTTAATAGTAACTCCTTTCATTACCCAGCTTCATCAGATGAGTAATTTAATCATTTGATAGTATTTTCTTTAGCTGTAGAATAAGGATTACAGTATGTCATACTTACACAGTTCATGTGGAGAGACGAGATGATTACATAGTGGGCATTTGTAAAGGTATGGTATGGAAAGGAGGAATCTGAATTCTAGGGTAGGGAACTAGCTACCAAGTGCAACATTTTCCTCTTTTTGTCTTTCAGTAGTTTGACAATAGTTGCTGGGAATACTACTCTGTAGCTGGAAGGTTGAAAATCCTTTGTCCCCCTTTAATATAAAATGAGTCTTAAGTTTAGAAAAGCACAAAATAACAATGTCACTGTCACTCCAAATTCATAAGGATGTCATTGAATGTGGTGATTTAATTGTGATAGAAAATAGCCATTTGCAGTGGGTAGGAACAGAAATATTAATCATCTGCAATAGTTGCAGTGCTTTCTCCAGCAGAAGAAACCTGCCTGTTTGTCTACCATACTAATCTGAATGAATCTCAACCTTGGGTCTGTGGTGGAGTTTGTAACAGCTGATCCTGCCTATTTTTTTACTGGACTGCATGGAAGTTATTAGACTTCTCACCAGGTCACACATACAGGCTCACAGTATGTGAAAAAAAAATTGCTAAAATTGCAAAACATAATACCAAAAATCAAGACAGAGGAAAGACATACCAAAATAAATTGATCATAATTAATTTAATAAATGGACAGTGTATAAAGTCCTCTGGGATGCTCTTAGAGCTATTGCTAGTATATATTTATAATCACTTAAGTTACAATATAAAAAAGGAGTAATATAGAAACAGAAGTTATAAGGTAAAAATGCTGAAGGTAAAAGTTATTGCTGTAGGTGCTGTGGCCAGTACACCTTTAGTTTTCATGTTGTAATCAACAAGCATGATACAATAATATTCCTCAGAAAGGACACAGAGGAAGAGCGAGTCTTGACCTTTTCCTTTTGAGGGAAACTAAAAAAGAATTAGAAATATTTTTATTAGGAGCACTGAAATATATTTCCTCTAGAATCAGGTGAGTGCCTATTCAGCATCATGAAGAATTAATTTTTCATATTTAAAGTGATGCTTAGCTTTCACCTGTTGGGTTTTGGTTTTCTTCCTTACTGGTATTATTAACTTCTAAGCTTTTAATCTCCTGAGGTTAATTAATGGCCAATTTGCACAGCCTGCTGGAATGAGCCATGCCGGGGAGCAGCAGAAGTGATGGCAGTGCTCCTGCAGCTGGGAAAAAGGAATGTCATTACGGACATAATCCCACCCATGGCTAGACCAAGGAGCTGGATTATCACAAAATATGTACTGGCCAGTTAGCGAGCCACTTTTTATAGATCTTTCTTCACCACTTTGGCACTTCAGCAGCTGATGTATGGTTTGGAGAGTGAGTATTTATAGCTCATCCAGTTTTGAAACCTCTCTAATGCAGCCATAGATGCTCTCATCTAAGGAAATACTGAATGCTTTTTAGCTATCACATTACTCTCTTCACTGCAGTGAATGTCTGTGTTAAACTACGCTCTTTTAAGTTGGATAGAGGGAAACAGACTTTTACCTCAAAAAGTTCACACATATAATATGAAATAGCACTGTACTTTTTTCAGCATTTTTCCCCCCTGGTTTCCTATCCTGACTGCTTTGAAAAAATGCTTCCTTTCACATAGTAGCAATGTCTGCCATGTTGTTTCCTCCACCCCAGAACATCCCCCTTGGCTTAGAGCTGAGCATAGATGAAGAAATCGGTATCCCCTGTCCAGAGGACACTAACTTGGACTGATTGAATCCCTCTCCCCATCACAGCACCTGCAGGTTTCTTGATCTGTCTAGACCTCCTCATGCTCTTCTTCCTGTCCTCAGCTGCTCTCGCTCACTCTGAGTCACCCACACAATTAGACTTTCACCTGTGCTTAATCATTGCTCAAAGTCCTTTAATTTGAACTGGCTGCCTTTTGAACTGCCAGGCATAGATTTACCTGGGCACAGCCAATACCAGGCAACCAGGCTCCTGCACTGGGCTCAGGCAGGGCTGCTTGTCTGCCTCTGTTTAAGACAGCATTTGCTTTTACATGCATGCGACAGTCTCCCTGTAATGCCTTGACCTCCCTAGGGAAGCCTGCAGTCTTCCCATGGTATTAGGTTCTGCCTAAGGCTGGTGGTATGGCTTTGGTTTGTCCCAGAATAATTTTTAGTGTGAAGTTCCATATGGTATAAATCAGTCCTTAGATACTGTGGGTGTGAACACCATGAAAAAATGATGAAATTAGCATTGAATTTGACCCATTATTTTTTGCACATGACCTGTTGGAGACTCAAATCTTAAATCTATTCTTTCATTAATGTAAACATCTGCAGCATGAAAAAGTTCTGGTTTGTTATAGCATTGCCCATGACTGTTTAGACTATTGACATGATACAAGGAAATGATCACCTACTTTGCAACTTATTTACTTATAGCAACTTATAAGGATTTCTGAATATTGCTTAATAATCCTGCTTGCCCTGACTGTTCTGTGGAAGCTTACCAAGGGCTACTGTCTTCATCAAAACAAAGCAGTTTTCTGTAGAAACTTACCAAGAATTAATATGTTTGGCAAAAATAAGAAACTTGTCCTTGGAAAGCAGATGGGTTCTAACAAGTTTAGTCTTTGTAATGGATAGATAGCCATATATGGATGGTAGAAACTGATATACTGGTGCTTTTAGGTAAGATAGAGGTGGTAAACCAGCAGGAACCTCTCTTGTTATTCAATAAATTGGCTAAGAGAATCTGCGCATGCTCCGAGGAAAAGTACAAGGTGAAGACTGTGAGCCTTCCTCCAAAAGATCCCTGAAGACGTCCACCAGGAGGCAATGCGCAGGTGCAAAGAGAACATAAACTGCTGACACCAGCCTTTCGAACTAACCCAGCCTTACTTATGCATATGGATATTTGTGCTATGTAATCCAATGAATATGTATATCCACACTATAAGTTTCTGGTAAAATGTGCTGTTGGTGTGCAAGTTTTGTGGAGAAATCCCCTTGCACCCTGGCACCAGAGTAAACATACCTGCTTTATAACTCTCTCTGAGTTGTAGAGTCCGTTTCCGCAAATCAGACATTTTAAAATATTTTAAAATTTATTTTGGAAAAAAACCTCTGAATTTGAGAAATGAACCTCTGAAAACTAAATTAATTTTGCACAAATGTATTCACATAAAAAATGTCTTTAGCTTTAACCAAGTTAGTTTAATAAGAACATGTATGATTAGGTCATGTATCAAGAAAAGAAAGCTGAATTACTTAATTGGCCTCTAAAGTTCAACAAATTGTAAGTATGATTCTGAAATACTTAAGTTCCCGCTGTGTTGCTTTTTTGAGATACAGCTAAAGAAATGCTTTCAACTGTCTATAAATCTAGTCTTCCAAATGTTGAATTTAGCTGTGAAAAATGGCTTTTCCTAAAAGGAACATGGAAGACTTCCTGAAAGTTGAAATGAGCACCTCTCTCAGCTCCAAGTATAGAATACCACAAGCAAGCACATATTTGCTTGAGTTCTTAACGACAGCCATCTCATTCCTAATATAAAGCCAAAGCGAGAGAGGTCTAACACATGTTTTGACACCTGGTCTGTATGAAGTGACTCAAATGGCTTTGAAATGCACCCGTTTCCACTCACGGGAGTTTTCACTGGTTCATCATGGCTGTGGACCAGCATAACCAAAAAAAAAATCTTAGCCTTATAAAGTCCATTTTGATTGCAAGTACCATCCTCTAAGAGGAAACAACTTGAAGTGCCTTTTGAACCAAGTCTTTTTTTCTACTTATGAAAAGATTGTCAGATCTTGAGTTTAATTTGTATCATTCAATCTTTTTATGGCCCTGTAACTCATTGGCTTAGAATATATTAACTGGGGAAAAAAATTGCTGAAAGGGCTTATACAACTAGTTCTTAGAAAATTTATTTAAAGAAACACAAGAGAAAAACTGTTTAACTTACCAAGCTAGGACTTGCAGAATTGGTTTGAGTCGGAAAGTAACACAGGATCAAAAAATCTTGGTATATTGTCTTTTTAACTATAAATAGGGGTTACCCTAATAAAGACTAACAATTTTCAGAAGAAAATACTAGAATTGAAAACTGAGGTGAATTCTGACATAGGGACTATTTTTAGCCTGGACCAGATAATGCCATCTTCCTTCTCATGAAGCGGAGCCTACATGGTGAGTGATACTACAGACCTGGTACCAGTATGGTGGTTTGCTCCTGCTTGCCTGATGCCAGCCCTCCTTTGGAGTGTGTCTCCAGGCACTCACACAGACACACAGAGCTAGAGACTGCCTGCCTGTCAGCATCCCTAGCACTGTGTGCATCATCAAAACCTCTTCTGTGCTGCACAATTTCTCTGATGTTGGTGAGAAATCCTGTCACGAGGAGAGACAACTCAGGACCTCATGAATCCATCTTGAAACCATCAATAAAGATGTCAGGGCTTCTGTGAGGGAAGACCACATATGCTTGGGACAAGCTGTATTTCCACTACCCGGTGGCAAAGTGCATGATTTCTGAGCCTATGTGGCACGAGCATTTTTCCTCTGGATGGGTCTGCTCAAGCCTGCATATGCTTCTCTCTCCCCTTCCCTCTCTTCCCACAGCCCGTCCTTTTCCCTAGCTGACTTTCAAAACTTGTGCAGTCTCACAAATCCACAGGCAGTTTCACTTCTTCCCCATATACCTCATGTCACCTATGTGCTTTCCTACTGTACATCCTGCCTCTGTGGTCCTTTTCTGTAGGGTGGTGTCATGGTTTGAACTCAGAGGGCAACTGAGCCACTCGCTCCCCCCATCCCCTCCACAGTGCTGAGAATGGGAGAACAAGCAAAGACACCATTCACTCCCCCCTTCCCCCCCAGCGCTGAGAAGGAGGAAAGCAAAAGACCCAGGAACTTGAGATAAGGACAGGGAGGGATGACCTTACCTTTTAAGGCAAGTCAAAAACCAGACTGTCCAGGGGAAGAGAAAAAGGACATAAATTAAATACACACACTAAGGACAACAGCACTTAACAGACAGAGCAGGACCATGAGAAGAATTACCAGATTTTGGAAACACCTTCCCATACCCCTCCCTTTTTCCTGGGCTCAGCTTTGCTCCTGATATCTCTACCTCCTCATGCCAGTGGCGCAGGGACAAGGAATGGGGGGTGCATCCAGTCCTGCCACTTCTTCCAGCTTGGGGAGGGAGAACTTCTGGCATTCCTCCCCTGTTCCAGCGCAGTCCCCCTCTCACAGGAAACAGTCCTCCACAAACTCTCCGACATGAGTCACTCCCACAGGCATGTGGGTCACCCCCACATGTTGCAATCTCCCAGTGCTGACCTACAACAGTGGGGCCTTCTTCCATGGGGTCCCAGCCTTCTTCGGGCACAGTCACCTAGCACAGGTGGGGTCCCCCACAGGCCGCAAATCAGCATCTGCTCCACCATAGACCCCATGGGTGGCAGGGGGTGGGAGGGCGACCCTGCCATCTCACCATGGGATACAGGGGAGTCTCTGCTCCAGTGAACCTCTGCCGCTTCTCCTCCTTTCTTCCACTGACCTTGGTGCTCACACAGATGTTCTCACAACTTCTCACAAATCCCACCACTCCTTCCAGGTTCCCCTTCTTAAATACTTAAATACAGAGGCACAGCTAATTGGCAGCAAAGGCGGGTCTAACTTGGAGCTGGGGAGCTTCGAGAAACTTCTCACAGGAGGCCACTGCTGTAGCCCCCTCCCCTGCTACCAAAAAACCCCTGCTACTCACTCAAACCAGAACAGATGGCAAGACTGATGGTGAGGATAATGGTAACGCTAAGGCCTCAGTAAGGTCTTGAGGGGCAAAAGGTCACAGATGATTCTGACAAGACCAATTTATTATTCTTTCAGGAACATTACAAAACTGACCATTTTTGGCCTACAGCAAGAGACAAGCAATAAAGAAACTTTAAGGCAACATGCACATTACAAGCCATCACGGAGAAGTAATAGCAACAGGATAAGGCCAGAAGAGGCCAATGCCATCCCCTTAGGAATCTAGGAAATAAATGTTTTCTATATTAACAGACCCCACCACCTTTCTCTGAGGAGTCCAAGATATAAAATGAAAAGTTTTCAGGGCTAGGAGAGGCTGCATATTGTCTACTACAGCAGAAGTCAGTAGCATGAACTTAGGTGAGTAGTGTCAAATTAACTTTAATAGGTCAGATAAAATCAAACAGAGGTTCCTCACCTTTACCTGGAACCAAATAAGTCAAATAAAGGGCTCTTAGCCCTTGTTTAAATCCAAAAAAAATCAAACAGAACAGGTTTCCAGCCTTTTTCAGTTTGCAGATCCCTCTACAAGTTTCCCATAGCTCTGTATACCACTGTAAGATGCCTGGCAGTAGCACTGCTTCACTTAGTTATCTATCAAAGACAAACAGAAGTTACCTGGGGACCATGGACCCTCATCATTGACAGATATCTCTCCTGTCCAAGTCCAGAGAAATAAAACAGAAGAGTCTCTAGTCCCAGATATTCCTTCAACTTTTTCTAACAGATGTAGCTGGCACAAAATTTCCCTTTTCCAGAGTGCTAGACCAGGCTGGAGCCAGGCTTTATGGCCTGATGTGATGCTGGGCATGGTTGGTACCTTGGTGGCAGCACCCTGGTGGTGTGCTGTCAGCCAGTTCCCTCTGCCCTGGAAGCCAGAGATGCCCGGACCCCATCAGAAAAAGGCCTGTGGACAGGGAGGACTGATTCAATTCTTCATCTTAGAGTATCCTCATGCTTTTTCAGTGTCTTCTTGCCCTGGTCAGCCATTGCTTCTAGCCACAACCCCTAAGATTTTACATCATGGAACCTGATCAAGTGGCTAACCCCCAAGTGTGCTTCTGCACAAAACCCCTCAAAACGCAAACTAACATGCCAGTCTCCCAAAACTGAAGGAGCCCCCCCCATACACCAGGCAAGGCAATGGAATTTCCCTCCTATGAGAAGACTGTTCCACACAATACTAAGGTTTTGAGACCTCAAGGGTGGTCAGTATAAGGGTATATGGGAGGGAGGAGGAGGCTAGAAAGCCAGCCCCCTTTTACAGCCAGGCTTCCTCATTAAGGGAGTCAGCTGGCTGATGATGAATGAGCTAAAATTGCAAACATATCAACCAGTTGGTAATTATGGACTAAAGCAGGCATCTGTCACAAAGATGTGTCAGTTAAAGATATTGACTAAAACTGTGACCTCTTCTGAGTGCAGCTCTGCAAGCCAGACATAGCAACATGAGCATTTCCCCAGAACCAAGAGGGCTATTTCACAGTCGAGCATTTAAGCAGGTCTTGTCACAGCCTCTGAGTACTCAGTCATGGACCTCTGGGTCAAAAATGGAAAAGCATCCAGTATTTATTCTCCTGTTTAGAAGGAGACAATTCACAGATAATTTTTTTTTCCCCAACAGCATTAGAGTGTGGACTTAAAGCACTAGGGTTTCTCTTCAAAGCAAAGAATCACAGAATCACAGAATTGTCTAAGTTGGAAAAGACCTTGAAGATCATCTAGTCCAACCATTAACCTAACATTGACAGTTCTGAACTACACCATGTCCCTAAAGCGCTATGTCAACCCTCCTCTTAAACACCTCCAGGGATGGGGACACCACCACCTCCCTGGGCAGCCCATTCCAACACCTAACAACCCATTCTGGAAAGAAATGCTTCCTAATATCCAGTCTAAACCTTCCCTGGCGCAACCTGAGGCCATTACCTCTTGTCCTATTGCTTGTTACTTGGTTAAAGAGACTCATCCCCAGCTCTCTGCAACCTCCTTTCAGGTAGTTGTAGGGGGCGATGAGGTCTCCCCTCAGCCTCCTCTTCTCCAGACTAAACAACCCCAGTTCCCTCAGCCGCTCCTCGTAAGACATGTGCTCCAGACCCTTCACCAGCTTTGTTGCATTCAGATGACACGATACATGCTATTTAAAAGTTTAAATCAAAATAGGATGGTACATTTTATTTTAAAGTGTATGACTTCGAGATATCTTAGTCTAGTAGGTGATTTTATTTGACTTTTTGTCCCATACAGAATGAATATATTTTGGAAATGTCTGCAGTTCCCACAAAATACAGACATTCCAGGGTCAGGCTCTCTGGTCCCAGAGCTGTTGTGGTCTTTGCTCACCATGAGATGGGAGTAGAGAGTCCCTGACACAGCATCAGTCTGAGAAGCTTATGTACTGAAGGCTTAAATGCAAGCAACATTTCTAAATCCGTTTCTAATCTCTCTCTGATGAATATGAGCAATAAAAATTCTAGCTCACCCAGTCCAGGCTTACAGATATTTTCTTCATGCTGAACAAGGAACATGACTTAAGAATGAGCCTGTTCCTATGTACTTTATTTAAGCAATTTCCCATTAAACCAGTTCAGTTGACAAGTGCAAAGTCTAACACTAAGTGACACTCAAATCAAAAATTTTGTTGTAATCACCAGCTCTTTTGAATGAATACATTGTCGGTGTTTTTCTACTGGAATGACCTTTCCTTGTTATTTTTAAATCTTTGCTTAAAACAAAAGACAAATTAATCCAGGATTTTCAGTCAGCAGCAGCCACCACTACAGGTCCCATCAAAACACCTGAAAAAGCAACAGAGAGCAGCAACAGAGATGATTGTTGTATTAACAGCTCAGTCAAATTACTAATGTTTACTTGTGAGAAGGAATACAAGCCTAGTAATAGAGTCAGTTATTTCTTGGAAGTAGGATTGTCCAAAACCCATTAGCCTGAATGTATCACTGAAAACAGAAACTGTTGCAGGAGTGATGGTCTCCTTCACAAACTAATTTTACAGAAGACACTATCAGCTTGAACTAACCAAGCTACCTATACCTGGACCCAAGATGAGAAGAAAGTCTTAGGTTCTAGGCTTTGCTGGTTTTAGATCCTTCAGATCAGTCATTTCCAATATCTCTCAAGCGATGGAGCACTGTCAACGTTCAACATTTCTCAGGGTGCTTCAAGATATTGACAGGAGTCTGCTGAACTTGCAAACTGAACTTCAGTTGTAGACCATTTTCTGTGACTTTCTTTTCTGTCACCCTGTAGCTGCCACTCTGAGCTCTTGGTATCCTTTATAAAAGTGGCAGAGAGGAGAGCACTGTTGGTTTTCTGTCAAGCTAGCCAAGATTACATCTGTCTCTGTAAGTGTTCACAAATGAACAAAGCATGAGGCTAAACAATAAAAAGACATTCTCACAGATGTATGAAAGGATAACATATGCTGGCTGAGATTGAAGACTTGATAAGCTGATATATTGTTTTCTGAAAAACTTCTTACTCTCATTAACTCACCCACATCTGGGATGTATCTCAGTGACAGTAGCAGAACAATTAATTTATTTTAAAAAATGATTTTTTTTTATTTAAAAAAATGGATATGGATCTATATTTGCCCCAGTGAGTGGACAAGGAAATGATGGGCACTTTTAAAAGCAGTGAAGAGGAAACTGGGCTTTTCCTGTTAGTCACACATCTGTTTTAAGCAATCCCATGATGTTTCCAGGTGTTTGGCTGAGCTTTTTGCTTGGCCATACAGATGCCTAACATATGTCAAGTGACCTGATTACACTTCTTTAAGGAATCCTGCCTGCAGAGCCTCGGCCACAGCTCTTCATTCCCTGCTGCTGCTGCTACGTGGGATTACAGACAGCTCTTTATTATCCATGACTCACGTCATGATGGGATAATTGTACAAATGCAGCCAGTGTATTGTGCAGCGCATGTGGATCCAGCTCAACACTCCTTTGTTCCATGCTCACTGCCAGGGCTGTTGTCCCATCTCTTGGGTGATCAGCTTTGCATACAAATACCTTGCTTTTTGCCACAAACTCTGCAGCTGAATTGCTAAATATGAGTGCTGAAATCCCAGTTCCTTAGAAGTCAATGGGAGTTTTGTTACTGCTTTCAATGGGGTCAGGTGCTTGTGCACTGCTGGATCTTGTTCCCTGTCACGTCTCGCTCAGACAAGGAAGACAAGTGACTTAGATTCGTAAATCCCCAGTGGAGTGAACGACGGTGAGACAAGTCTCAAAGTCCATGCACAGGCATTTATTAATTTCCCACAATGTACTAACTGGAGACACAATAATTGGCTAAATATATAATGAGTTATGGCAAGAGATATAGTATGCCTTGCATTACTTAATGGTAGTGAGGGAAAAGGGGATAAAGAAAAGAGGAGAGAGAGAGAGAGAAAGAATAGAACCAGTCCTGGTTCCTGCATTGGTCCTATCTGAGTTCATCAGGGATACATCCGTCATCTTCTTTCTTTCTATATATCACTCCTCATCCCTCAATTTACATACACTTTCCTTGGGCCCCTTAGGTCGACCCATATACCTACATATCCCATGTATGGGTAGGGGTAAGGTGCTTCATGGGATGATGTAATTAGCATGATCTGGTTACTCTTTATTAGCATATTCAGGGGTGTCAACTTTAATATGCATTTTGTGAATAATGAAGCAAAGGTCATTCACTAGACAGATGGCCCTTGAAACTTTAAAAGATGCACCAGAGCAGAACCATCCTGCCTTCAGCTGCATCCTGTGCTATCCAGGCAACATTATCAGCTTCAAACTCCACACTATCCAGCCCGTGACTATAGTTTTGTTACTTGCGAGTGTTTGAGACATTTCTCGGTTCGGAGGGCCTCCGCTCCCCCTCATCCCTTATCTCTCTCAGGCTGTTTTTTTCTCACAGGCTTGTTTTTCTCGGGCCCTGTTTCAGGGATTTACAAGTCATCTCTCACATTCCCTATCAGGCAATAGTAGATTTGTAAATGTTGCTGTTTGTCAGCTGTCATTTTCTGGAAGTATCAGTCTTGGTATTGGTGTAACTGTTATTAACACCTTAAGCATCATTTCTCCATTCCAGAGTCCTGCAGGTTGGTCACCAAGACTTCAGAGCATTTGAGAGAACAGGAATGGATTTTTACTAGCAGCAGAGCACTTGAGGGTCTTGGGAGGGAAAATGTGGCCAGAGGGAATGGGAACAGCCTTGATTTATTAGTGGATAATGTGTTTAGTCCACTGCCTGGTGGCCTTTAACAGAGTTCCTGGAGTCACAGACGGTCCCTGGAGTAAGTTATTTTTTAAAAAGGCACCATATATTTTCAGTAAAACTACAAAGCATTGCTGCAAGGCCTCTGGGTCCCTCTTTTCTAGTGTCAGTAGTGATGCTGTCCAATAAAGGTGGGCAAGTAGAGCACTTAAGAGAAATTTTAGGACCCTTTCTAACAAATTATTATATGCCCATATTAAAGATGATGCTACTTTCAAATCAAGCATATGCTTTACACACATAAAGCTGGAGCACCCCACTGTGGCTATCGGCCCATCCCCAGGGAGATGCCCAATGCCCAGAGAGGGGGCTGCCTCATTGACCCCCATCCTGCCTAGCTCCTTGGATCAGGGTGGGACAGCCCCCTGCTGGTCATGGGAAAGTCCCCCCCAGGGAGCCGCTGTACCCTGCAAGTGCCCTGCCACAGGCAGAGCACAAGAAAAAACCCCCTTCTGATAACCCACTGGCCATCACTGACCCATGCCCAGCACCTCCAGCCCAGCTTTCTAGCAGCTGAGGTATGATGAGGGCCACATGCAGCTCAGTGAGGCCAAGCAAATTACACTGAAAGGAGAGGAGGATCCACTGCTCCGGAATGGCTGATGTGCTATACAGAACGTCACATTCCCAGCACTGCTGCTCAATCCTGAAGGGCGACTAGACCCTCAATAGATCAAAGCAGCAAACAGGCATGGGGAAAATGCTGCTCAGGAAAGAGCAAAAAGTCACAGGACCCACCTTGTCCTCCACATACACTTGCTCAGCCCCTTCTCAAAGGAGATTTCACAGCACCCAGAGATGGCCCATGTTGGTCTTTCACTGCCATGACTGATGATCTGCAATGAGTTATCTAGTGCTAGGTGGTATTTACAGATGAATTAAAAAACTATGGGTTAATTAAACCACCTTGCTCACCTCTTTCTCCTCCCATAACTTGGATAACAAGGAAACAGAAAACAATTAGGCTTGGTCCTTTATTATTGCTTATCTTGAGCAGAGCCTTTTGCAAAGGACTCAGAAGGACATCCACACATCTTTCAGATGTATGACTATTGAACAATATTGTCCAATTTAGCTTCACAGGTTTTCAGCCTTGTTTAAATGGTGGTAGCACTCTGACAAAGCTTCTGTGAATGTTATAAAATATGGATTTGTTAGATGGGGAAATAAAATATTTAGCATTCCTTTCTCTTTGCTGACAAATCACAGTAAGAAGGAAAAAGTAAGCATTATATTCTCAAAACTCAGACAGAACTAAACCTCCGTGAGAAAGTATCAGAAAACTTCAAAAAGATTCCACTTGCGGCATTAAAAAATCTGACAACCTACAGTGAGTTGTAGTGCACATTTTATTTTTATGTTTCTGAAGAATACCTTTTGTTTAAGGTTTTATCGATGTACTAGACCCTTCTCAAAGGCATGGACAACCTCTGAAGGAGTGTTACGCAGCACACCAGAAAGGCTAGTGTCTGATATCAGTACAGAGGCATAAAAGGAAACTCAGTCACTGCCTCCTCAAGCCTTACATCTTACAGTATGACAATTTACCACTCGCAAAACAAGAGAGAGCCTCATTATGGCTTTTCACACAGAGTCAGCACTGGGGAGTGACGTAGGGGAACAGCCTTCTCGCTCAGCTGCTGATGTCAGTTCAAGGAAGGCAGATGTCATCCACCCTACAGCTGCTGAACTCGTGGTGACAGTAGTGATACAGTATGGCCCTGCTCTTGCACCTTTCTTCATTAGAAAGTAGACAGTAATGCTAATAGACAATGCAGTCCTGCTGTTCCATACAGCTGTTCTGGACCCTTGTAAGAAGGCATAACCCAACAGGCAGAGCTTTCCTCCCCAGACTCCCTGACCCAAAACCCAAGTTAATTAGGGAAAAGACTTCAGCTGACTACAGTGCATGCTGAATCACAGGCAGGTATGCTCAGACACAAGGATTTCAACTCTTCTGGGTAGGCCTGAACCTGGGAAAGATAAGCTGGACATCAGCCTTTCTTAATGACAAGTTCTCTCCCAGTAGATGTACAGAACAACCTCAGAGCCTTACACTGTTACTGCCAACAGAAGGAATACAGCAATGAATGGGGAAGGAATGAGTTAAATCTTTTGTCCACATAGGACTAAAAAGCCAAGTGGTAAACTCTTAGCTTAATCCTCTCTCTACCACAAAACCAGTCTGTCAGTCACAGTTTTGGAGTCCTTTTCCTTTTATGATAAAACAGCAGGGTTTTTTTGGCATTTGCCAAAAAAATATTTCTGCCCTCTATCCCCTCTTTGGAAATTAAGTCTTTATTTACAGCAAAAAAGACTCTGACTGCCTGTGGTAATAAATGGGGTTTCCTGCATCATTAATGTCTCCTTCTAACAGATTACCTCAACTATCAGGCCAGGAGAGGCAACAGTAGTACTCACATCGATTAAGCATCACAGATTTCATCTTCATTCCCTTATACTTATGATTTTGGAATTTTTCCATATTAATCCCAAATCTGTACATGTTTTACTTTGAACTTTGTCAGAAGAAAAGACAGCACATCAGAAAAAGAGAATAAAAGACATAAGCGAATAATCAGCTTCATCAAAAAATAAAAAAAGATAACTGAGGCAAGCTGGAAATAAAACTGTGTGCGGGACCACGTTATTTGAAAAGTCCTAAGAGAGCAAAAACTGTTAATTTGGCAGTAAATCTCAGTGAATCTGAATAGTAAATAAGCTTTAGATAACACTAATTACAAAGATGCTTCAAATGCTACTGCTGCAGCTGCCAAAACACCTCCTATAGCTCTATTCTGTGACATTTTTATCAAGCATTTGAAATGTGTAGCGTCATTTCAACAGGCTGACTTTAATGTTCGTGTGGCTATATTTAAACAGATTTTGTCAAACTTCATTCCTATAGAAAGTCAAGAATACTACAGACTTCTTGAGTGAAAAAATGGAATGTATAACAAAAATCATAATCACAGCAGAAAATAAAGATCTTTTTATTAAAAGATACTTGGTCAACAAAGATCCACTGAGATACATAGGCATATTTTTGAAATTCTTGGTCTGAAGAATATCTGCCAAGTTAAAATATTCTACTTGAATGCATGTGAAACAGAAAAGTCATTGCAAAAGTCCATCTGGGCAACTGGGGGCAATTCCAGCCATGGGATAAGCAGGTTCACAGTGCAATGGGCAAAGAACCAACTGAAGGCAGGGCTCAAAGGGTTGTAAGGAATGGGGCTATATCTGGCTGGTGACCAGTCACCAGTTGTGTTCCTCAGGGCTCAATCCTAGGGCCAGTCCTGTTCAATATATTTATCAATGATCTGGATGCAGGAGCTGAATGCATCATGAGCAAGTTTGCTGATGATACCAAACTGGAAGGTGCTGTTGACTCTCTTGAGGGACAAGAGGCCTTGCAGAGGGATCTAGATAGATTGCAGCATTGGGCAGTCATCAGTGGGATGACATTTAACAAGTCCAAATGTCCGACGCTGCACCCAAGATGGAGTAATGGCAGGCACAGGTATAAACTGGGAGAGGAGCTGCTGGAGAGCAGCCCTGCAGAAAGGGATCTGGGGGTGCTGGTGTGACACTAAGCTCAACATGAGTCAGCAGTGTGCCCTGGCAGCCAAGAGAGCAAACGGCATCTTGGGGTGCATCCAACACAGCGTAACCAGCCGGTCAAAAGAGGGGATTATCCTGCTGTATTCAGTGTTGGTGCAGCCTCACCTTGAGTGCTGTGGGCAGTGCTGGGCCCCAGGATTTAAGAAGGATGTGAAGGTCCTTGAATGTTGCCAGAGGAGGGCAACAACTCTGGTGAAAGGGCTGGAAGGCACGTCCTGTGAGGAGTGGCTGAGGACTCTGGGTTTGTCTAGTTTGGAGAGAAGGAGGCTGAAGGGTGACCTTGTTGCTCTCTACAGCTTGCTGAGGAGGGGAAGGGGAGAGGGAGGTGCTGAGCTCTTCTCCTGGGTATCCACTGATAAGAAGCATGGAAATAGTTCAAAGCTGTGCCAGGAGAGGCTTAGACTGAACACTAGGAAGCATTTCTTTAGCAAGATGGTGGCCAAACTCTGGAACAGCTTCCTAGAGAGGTGGTCAATGTCCCACGCCTGTCAGTGTTTAAGAGGCATTTGGACAATGCCCTTAATAACATGCTTTAACTTTTAGATAGCCCTAAAGTTGTCAGTCAGTTGGACTAGATGATCATGGTAGGTCCCTTCCAACTGAATTATTCTATTCTATTCTATTCTATTCTATTCTATTCTATTCTATTCTATTCTATTCTATTCTATTCTATTCTATTCTATTCTATTCTATTCTATTCTATTCTATTCTATTCTATTCTATTCTATTCTATTCTATTCTACTCTACTCTACTCTACTCTACTCTACTCTACTCTACTCTACTCTCCATCCATTCAGAGGTTAAATCACCTCTTTATGCAGGTGCTTAACAGCAAAGTATGTATACGAATCTGTATGTAGAATATAATGTCCTCTTAGAATACTAACATCTATAGTTTCTTGAGTATTCTTTTTCTTGCCATGTCCCGAATGGTTCAGAAATCACATGTATCAAGAAAAATGAAAGTGAATTCCAATTTATTCCTGTCTCAACAGTATTTCAGCAGCTACGGGAAGGTTCCACTTCCTTTGTGCATCAGGTTGGAAGGTTTTAGATTGGACCTGTTGGATCGAGTCGAGAAGCAGGTCACAGAGATGATCAGAGGGATGGAACACCTCTCTTATGAACACAGGCTGAGAGAGTTGGGGTTGTTCAGCCTGGAGAAGAGAAGGCTCTGGGGAGACATTAGAGCAGTCTTCCAGTACTTAAAGGGGGCTACAAGAAAGATGGGGAGGGACTCTTTATCAGGGAGTGTAGGGATAAGATGAGAAGTAATGGTTTTAAATGGAAATAGGGTAGATTCAGATCAGATATAAGGAATAAATTCTTTCCTGTGAGGGTGGTGAGACACTGGAATGCTTGCCCAGAGAAGCTGTGGTTGCCCCCTCCCTGGAAGTGTTCAAGACCAGGTTGGACGGGGCTTTGAGCAACCTGGTCTAGTGGAAGGTGTTTCTGCCCATGGCAGGGGGGTTAGAACTAGATGATCTTTAAGGTCCCTTCCAATCCAAACCATTCTATGGTTCTGTGATTAATAAAATAGCATTTCCAAACTTGAAAGTGACACAGTAGCATTTTTCCAAAAATTAATTAATTATCAAAAGTTATGCATTACTGACTCTAATCTGTCATTGTAGTTTCTTTCACTAAGCAGTTACTTGCATCAAAACGCATTGGAATAACTCAGTGGTCTCTACCATTTACTTCATGGAGTCCTGCCACGGTCTAAAGAGCACTCTCACTCTAAAAGGCTCCAGAATAATGGCAGCATGTCCACAAGAGTCTCTCTTTCTCAAGGCACTAATCCCTGCATGTTTCAAATTATGGACTGACATTGTGTAACTCCTAATTAGCTCTGACAAGGGTAACTGTTCGCATTTTTTTCATATCCTACAAAAAGATTAGGTTTTGACTAATATTAGATCTGTTATAACATAGGAAAACCAATTCAACCACAGTGACATTTTTATTAGACTGATACTTGGTTTGGTTATTTTTTCACTTGCTATGAAATTGCTGTGCCCACTGAGTTGTTATCTACAGAGCTTTAGAAAAGAAGTGATGGGGCAGCTTTCAAAGTGTTCTTCCTCTGCTTTTATAGGCTCCTTGTTCATTTTTCCTTGTTTACTCTAAACAAAGACAGTAATAAAATAAAGCTTCTCAAAAAATTCTTTATTATACTTAAACAAAATATAATTTCTGGAATGTAAATTCATGGTATATTAGTTATTTAGCCACAAGTTTTATTAATTATTATGAGACAGCTAACCAGGGGCAGAAAGCAGAAAATGGAACTTTCCAGGCTTCACTTTGAAGATTTTTTTCCTAATATTGTACAAAACAAATTAGCTTCATTCTAACAGAAACAGAAATAGACTCTTGACTATAGCAATCCCATTGTGCTGTGCTTTCAGGGAAGCTTGTCAGCAGCTGCCTGATCAACTCTGATCTTGCTTCCCACTGTAAACATCAAAGATGCTTTTTGTGGCTTACCATAAAAATAAGTGTCAGACTCCAGCATGGGCTCTTTTTGGTTGTTGTATTCTGGGGGACAACAAACTGCAGAAATGCTGTCTGCAGAAATGCTAGAAGAGATCCAAACAGTTTCTGTTCATCCTGTTCTAACAACTCTTCTTTGCCCCTCTGTTTCTCTTACCAAAGTTGTATCATTTAGCCTTTTACACAGGCAAATTTATCTCAAAACCTGTATACTGTGTGCCTTGAGTGCCAAACTTAAAAAAATTAATATTAAACATGTCAGCATCAGTCTGCCTTTCTTTTTACATGCACTAGACCAGATCTTCAACAAATCCCAACAATGCAATGGCTCTATGGATTCTGTGTCAAATTCTGTACTTAGTTACCTTGGTAATGTTCACAATGTTAATTCATCAACATTAGAGAGTAAGATTTACTCTGATAAGAACAGAATACTTTCCACAACAAAACACCATTTTTAGAATTTCTGAAAGCCTCACAGTTTCCTTGAGTGATTTTACTCCTACACTTGATTTAGGCAATAGTCCCAATCCCTACTGTTGACATTCGATCCAGCCCTCAGAGAAGTCAATTAGAAGTCTATTTTAGCTGCAGTAGTACCATATCTCTGTTGAAAGTTCTACCTGCAGATAATTGTCTAGGATGTGTCCTGCTCTCTCTCTAGTCACCATGAAGACATCAAGGCCCATTACTTATATGAACAATTAGAACAATACATAACTAAATATCATTAGATTGTTCTCAAAGTAATAAGAAAGCTGTCAGCATCACAGAACATCAAAAGTTTTTTAAAAAGATTCATGGTATGTGTACTTCACAGACCTGCCTCAAACATGATAAAGGCCAGTAAAAAGGAAGTTAAGGAGGGATTACTGCTTCTAAAAAAAAATTTAATGTGCACTTACATGTAATCAATTTATTATTGTGATATAATTGTCACTTGTATTAAAGATTCACATTCTGTTTTCAACAAATGAAATATTATATACTATGCATTTTTGTGCTAAATTGTTGAGAAAGTAGTGACTAGCACTTGGCTAATATTTGGTGAGTTGTGACAGTGACGTGCAAATATGAGTGCATTTTACATACACAACGAGTTTGTCAAGTTCATCTGTATTCTTATAAAGCATTTAAAAAGTAAAACCCATAAGTAAATGGCATAGATTTTAGGTACTAGTGAGCATAAAGATCTTTAAGATAGACAGAATTGTTTTGCTGATTAAGGATACCAATTAAACTCGGACACCAGAGTGAAAAGAGTAGGCATACTTTACTAGTGATAACCAAGTAATGTAACAGCGTAATACAGAGAACATGCAGTAAGAATAAGCAGAATAGTGCACTTAAAGCAACAAACAGAGTAATGCATCAAATCATTACTACACGAGAGAGAGAGAGAATAGTAATTAAGAGAAATACATCACCACTTGCATATATTATCATCATCACCCAGATCCGCAGGCGCTGGGCAGCCCCGGTTACAGCGAGGATTTGGAGAGCCTGTCCCGGCAAGTGGGAAATCCTACGCCGTGCGTCCACCCATAGGTGAGGCTTCCAAAGTCGCTGTGAACGGGCCCAGCCTTATATACCAGAGATCGACAAGCCAGAATAGCTGGCATCTTTATTTTGGGTGGAAAGTTTCTGGTTTCATTCTCCTGTTGGATTCCACCCAAAGCCTGGCCAGGGCTCGGGGGGGAGACCAAGGGAGTTTCTAACAAGGCCAAATACTTAGGTTCTCAGCCTTGAAGAAGGCTGCGAAAGGAAAGTCGGATACATTCTCTCCTCTCTTCTGATTATATTTTGTCTTTCACTAGCGAGTTTACATATTTTACTAACGACTACATGCTAAGTTAGCAGCTTCAGCTTGGGGCCTGTTGTTCAGGCTGCAGTATTTCAATACTTTAGCACTTTTTACACCAGCATAAGTGGGTTGTTATAACTTAGTACAATACCTAGTAGCACAATGGTTATCAGTTATAAAATATACAGGATTCATCTATAGGTCAACTCAGGCTTGGGCCTGTTGTCCAAGCCTTAGCACTTCAAGAATTCACACATAAAATGGACAGACTAGTCAGTGCTGGTTTTGGTGTCAATACACCTTTTTGGTACAGCGAGCACTTTAAATAATGTGATCCAGATAATCATGATGTCGCAAAAATATAGATGCTCTGAGGGATCCAATGGGTAAGTGTCTCCATGAAAAAGCTTGCACTGAGACCAATCTTGCACTACAGTGAAGGAGCAGTTTAAACATACTCCCTCTGTCCCAGAGAGGATGGCTGTGAGCCAGGGTCACTGCTAAACCCCAGAGTGATGGGATGCTCTCCAGTGTGCCTGCCAGAAACACCGCTGCTGTAACCACCTAGTCCAGAAGGCTCCCCACTCAGCATGCTGTCCTGAGCTGGAAAACTTATGATAAGCTTCTGAGGTAAGCAGTAAAAATGGGTGGCTAGCACAGGATTCTAGGTGTCACTGTTGGGCCAAGTCCCTCAAAGACTGATATGGCAATGACTAATTTCCAGGCACCAAAAATAATGCCTTCTATATGCTTCTAGGGAATTAAACTAAACAAAGACTGTACAGCCCATCAACAGGCAAAATAAGGCAAAATGCAAGGGGAAGAAAGGAATCTTCTTCTGTACACTTCATGGTATTTTTTCTTATGTTTTTTAATAGTTTTTGATGTTTGGAGCTCCAAAGTACTGCCAAAACTAGTACAATTACACTGTATGAAGCTACTGCAGTTACATTCATTATTCCTGATTATCAAAAATAACAACTTTAATCTCAAAACATGTACTGAGTGTTGAGGAAAAATCTAGGGCACAAGAATATTCAGAATAAGTTTAAGATACGAGGGAATGACAGTTTCTTCTTCATCTATGAAAGAAGATTTCTTTTCATGTATCCAAGATGATACCATACTGTTCAGCTTTAAAATTCAACATGTTTTTTCTTCTCAAAAAGTATAAAACTCTCAAATCCTTCCCTAAAATATTAACTAGCAAGTGGACTGTGTTAAGGTTCCCTGAATCATCTCTTGGAAGAAGCCATGTCTTCCTAAACCACACTGCTTCCAAATATATTTGCCAAGTGAAAGGGGAAGTGGCGCCCAGACTCAGTAGAGGCATTTCATCAAAATTTATTAGTGGTAGATGTTATCACTTTGGTCAAGCCAGTATATTGCAGTTTAAACATTTCAAACTTTTAAAATATTGAACATAGATAATTTTGAAGAGGCTGAATTTTTATTTATTTCCTTAAACTACTTAAAAATACATTCTATAAACTTTTCTTCTACATCTCTCACCTATTTAGGCTTCTTATATTAAAAGCATCACTATATCACCTCTCTACTAAACAAAATTTCCTGCTATAGATTGTATGAACAAGGACCCTAATTCTGCTGTACTTCTTACGAATTATTTTTCTTCCTCTTCTTGCCTGTTAATGACACCAAAATGGTATGCAACACAGACATAAATTGTCTTCAATGACTGCAATTACAGATTTTACAGTATTCAGAAGTCAAATCTAACAATTTTCAGTGTAAAAAGATGATGTTTAAGGAATGCTGATTATGAATATATTACTGTTTTAAACTGGGTATGTGGAGAACTGAACCAATTTATCCATCTTTCCTTATGTATGGAAATCACTGTTGATTTTAAACATGAAACTATTGGTATGGTTTGAGTTTAACTTTATACTGGAGTAAATAGTTGCTATTCAGCTTGACAAAATTCATCTTGTTTTTATATTAAGGGATATGTTTTCTTTTTTAAAATTCAGATAGTTTTTTGCTTTAATAGTGCTTAGACTTTGCCTTGCAAGTACTATCAAATTCTTTAAAAGACAGAATTAGCACACTTCAAGGATTAAGCTTGAATTTAAATATTTAGCACTTCTCATAAAAGTGACCCAGTTTCAAAAATACTATCAGTAAAATTCCACATATGGCCACAAAGCTGCAATCACTTTCTATGCATGATTACTTATATGATGAGCATTTTCAGATCCAATTTCAGAGAATCCATGAGAAAAGCTAGAAACATGTTTCTCCACATACAGCTTTTAGGAACCAATTTAGAGATTTTGAGAAATATGCAATCATACAGGAAACCTGTCTTTAAAAAGCTTATGAATTCTGAATGATCCTGGGGATTAGACATCTCTATGTGACTGTAATCTCCATTATCAGTGTGGTTTGTGATCCTTTCAATGACTTAAATTTCAGAGGACAGTGATACGTGGCTCATGTATCACTGTCATCACCATGTATCACTAGCTTGGTTAGCTGCTAACCAGGAAGACTCCCATTCCAAAAAAAGCATCTTTGATGATAGCCTGGCCGAAGCTAATAAAAACAATTTTCACTTTGAGTAGCTAGGTTTGAGATTGAAAAATTCTTGAATGACAGGAAACAGAAATCATTGCTCTACTCTTTAAAAATGAAGACACTGAAGAACATTACAAAACTGGAATTTTAAGGAAGTATGTATTATATTTACAATGGATTTTGACAAGCATTACTGCCAGGGTCTGGGAAATGAATGGAGGTGCATCACAAGACAGGACAGGATGCCATTCAGAGGAACCTTGACAAGCTCAAGAAGTGGGTCTATGTGAACCTCAGGAGGTTCAACAAGGCCAAGTGCAAGGTCCTGTACCTGTGCTGGGCCAACAGGCAACAATCAATACAGGCTGGGGGATGAAGGGATTGAGAGAAGCTCTGTGGAGAAGGACTTGGGGGTACTGGTGGATGAAAAACTGGACATGAGCCAGCAATGTGCATTCACAGCCCAGAAAGTCAACTGTATCCTGGGCTACACCAAAAGAAGTGTGGCCAGCAGGTCAAGGGAGGTGATTCTGTCCCTCTATTCTGCTCTGGTGAGACCCCACCAGGAGTACTGCATCCAGCTCTGCAGTACTCAGCACAGGAAAGGAGTGGGCCTGTTGGAGCAGGTCCAGAGGAGGGCCACGAAAACGATCAGCGGGATGGAACACCTCTGCTATGAAGAAAGACTACGAGAGTTGGGGTTGTTCAGCCTTGAGAAGAACAGGCTCCAGGGAGATCTTATAGCAGCCTTCCAGTACTTAAAGGGGGCTACAGGAAAGGCAGAGAGAGGCATTTTACCAGGGCCTGTAGTGACAGGACAGGGGGTAATGGTTTTGAACTGAAAGAGGGTAGATTTAGAGTAGATATAAGGAAGGAATTCTTTACTGTGAGTGTGGTGAGACAGTTTGCCCAGAGAAAATAGTGGTGCCCCCTCCCTGGAAGTGTTCAAGGCCAGGTTGGATGGGGCTTTAAGCAACCTGGTCTAGTTGAAGATATTCTTGCTCATGGCAGGCAGGGTTGGACTAGATGACCTTTAATGGTCCCTTCCAACCCAACCATCTATGATTCTATGAAGACAGGGGAATAGACAGTGCTACAGCCCCCCCAGAGCAAGCTTCAATATGCACAGGTCCAGCAAATGGGGACCCAAAGCCACCAGTCTGGTAAGTGATGGAAAGGGGAGATCAGCTGCAGGCGTGGAAATCTCTGATCTGGCCTACAACTTGTATGAGCAGTATGCACAACAGTCACCCCAGCAGGGTTCTTGGAAGAATCATGTTTGAGGATTTAGCAAATCACTGTGTTTCCTTAATTAATGCAAAATTGCCTGGACAGACCAATAACAAGGTGGTATGTTATTGAAAGGACAGGTTGCTGGATCTCAGTCACAATTTTTCAGAGAGGGAGAAGGCTCTAAATGTGCATGAAATAATGACAGACTACAAGGAGAGTAAAATGAGTGAAGAGTTGCTCCTGGTGGGAAGGAAAGGATTGGGGTGACTTCTTGACAGGGCATTTCAGGACACTTTAGGACAAGAGTGAGTCTGCCACACTTCACACTGCAGAGGGGCTTGTAAGCTGAAAGAAGTGGAGTTAAGACCTGAGAAGTAATATATACTGAATCTCTGATCATTTACGTTCATCTGTTAGGAGCATATCATTAACCTCTAAGTTTTCCAGTTTTATTACTGGTATCCCATAGATAATTTGTTCTCTTATCCAATACCAGTGGCTTTATAAGGGTTGATAAATGTTTGTACTGTACTTCGGATATACTTACGATCCTATGAAAATACTAAGTACTAGTACAAATATAAAAGCAGGGGAGCAACATGTGTTATTTTAAAATTATTTTTCCTTTAAATAGGTAAGTCCAAGAAATTAGTTTATAAGGAAAATGTTATATATGATAGCAGTCACAATGAAAAGAAGATCAAAAAGTTGAGAGCCCTGAAGTTATTAATTTACTTTTGAGACTGTTTCAACAGAAAGCGTAAAGAAAGATGTGAGAAGAGAGATAGAGTTCCTTTAAGACTGTTTTAGAATATTTCCTAGAAAAGGATACAGACCATTTTAGGAGTAAATCAGGTACATATAAAGATAGAGTAGTGGCAAAGATAATACCATTCTGATAATTCCCTTCCTTGGGGAAAAAAAATAAAACTTGTGATTCTTTATTCTTCAGATGACAATAGCTCCTTCTGTTATTATTTCTGCAGTGCTCTTACATACTTCTGTGCAATCTTCTCAGTGATTTTTCCAAATCTGTTTCTGAGCCAGTTGTGCAGGTAAGTTCCTGTCCTCTTCGTGCCTCCTGTTGTGTTGGTAACTAAGCTATGAGGTAAAGGAGAGGCTTGTAGAACAAAACTAGAGAGCTTCTTTCAAGGGAGGAGTCACGTTTTCTTTTTTTCTATTTGGTTGAAATCTACATTTTCTACAGGAAAGTGCCATCATTTGGAAATGCATTCCTGCTGATGCACCTTAGTAGCAGTGAGAGAAATGAAAGCCACAAAGTTCAGATGAGGATCAAGCTGTAGGTTTATATCTACAAAGAGACTGAGAAAGAATGTCAGAAAATGCAATTTGTCTGACAGAAATACATTTTTCAGAGAAAACTTTGAAATGTTGACAGAATTGCAATTAAAAGGAAGGATCCTGTCTTACCTAAATGATATAATGTGGCTGGCAATGCTCAGTACAAACTGCTGAGCTTTGAAAGTGCCAGCTCTTGATAAGGAAGAGATGCAAATTATGAAAAAGCTCTCAGGTATCACAGCCTTGAACCGACAGAGCTACTACGTTTATCAACTGGGACTAGTGAGATTCCTTAGTAAAACACAAGACTGTGATATGTGAGTATTTCTCTCAGCAAATAGTGCTGCAGTGTATTATTTCAGTTACTGACTGTGCAACAACAGTAGGTTATATCATCACTAGGACAATCACAGTCTTTAACATACAACTTTACATATAATAAGAATTCCACACCGAAAGGCGTATCAACTGGTAGATGAAATTCTGTGGTTGCTCAGTCCTTGGGACAAACCCACATACCACAAGGAATATGTGAAAATCTGGCCTTCTGCATGTACAAGTATTTTTCTTCTTACTTGGTGTATTTAGATTCCTGGGACTTTTCATCAGGATTTCTCATGCCTCAGGTTTCCTGGGATACAAGAAACAAATTTGGACCACAGAAACTAATTTAATAATTACTTCATTTTTCCAAATGCCAGTTTAGATTAGAAATTCAAGTTTCTTCTAGCAGAAATAGGACAGTAGAGATAACTAGCATTAATGGTCTTGTGTTATCTAGCTCCATGGAGGTCTTGTTGAATGGTGATGTTCTAGCTGGGGACCATAACTCTTCACAGTCCTGATGTCCTAACATCAGTTAGCATCTCTAGTCTAAGTGTCATTGGTCTAAGTAAAAATCAACTTGTTGATGATGTCTTAATTTCGTATTTTACCCAGGCCTAGTGAGCACTCTCTTTCCACACAGCAACAATATTTAACTAGGCTTATCTACCAGGCAGCTTCCTGCTTCTGGTGGTGCTGAGCCATCACCATAGTACAATTTGCTTCAAGATGTCATTTTGTCACTTACTGGAAATAAGATTTTCCCCTAGTCCTACACTGTTATTATCACAGTCCTTCAGCATGGCAGGTACTTTGCAGTGACCCAAGTATTCTTATTCTTTACAAATTATTCCAATGCCAGTGCTTTATACTTGTGTGTGCAGTGACAGGTCATTATAAAGGATTATTACAAATAAAATATATTTGTGTGAACACAGTGAAACTTCATGCAAAAAAGCTGTATGTTGTTGACCATGGATGGGTCTGTCATGGTCACCATCATCATCCAGCATCATTGTGTTTGCCTCTTGTTTGGTGAACCCTGGGACATTGTGGAAAGATGGCTTAATAAAGATGTGACAAGCTATAAGATAGTAACACAATGAAGTTATGAGATTTTTTTTAACTCTGGGGCACATAAAATTAAATATCTAACTACAACCCTCATTCTCACAGTGTTTAGTGCCCACAGTTGCCTTCATTAGACGTCTAAGAATTAAATACTTAAAAGACATTTCTTTAGTATATAATAATTAATGTAAAAATAATTTTAGTAACAGCTGAGAACAAAAAGTTAGAGTTCCTGTAAGATAACACATGGAAATTAAACACAATTCTCTAACACGTGTGCCGACTTCATGGGTTGCAACCTGCACAGTGGAAGCCCGTATGTCCCCCATTTCATTGTTTCTCACTGTGTTGGGTTTTTTCACTAACTCATTCTTCTCTGAGGATGACCAATTTGCAAAAAACTTCACCTCTTTGTGTAAACCTCTTTTAGAGGGAAGTTGATATAAATAATTTGTAAGTTACAAAGAGAGGAAAGTTACAGGATAGAGATTTTATTCTTGTCGTAACTGTTGTTTTCCTATTCGCTTTGTATTGATGGCCATTGTCCTGTGAGCAATAGAAAACAACTTGTCAGGAAAGTCTCGGATATAGGTGTACATGTACTGCATATCCTGGAATTGCCTGGGTTTGCCTGGTTTTGTCTCCTGTTTCTCGTTTCCTTAGTTGAGGTTATAACCTCAGAATTAGAAAAGAAAAATGATAGTAACCATAATAACCTCAGTAATTATCAAGTAACTTCATTTTAATGCCCCTGAAAGGCACTTCAGTGGTTTTGTATATAATTATTCAGAAAAAAGCCTCTGCCTCTTCTGCCAACATATTGAAAAGCAGGGATTCTTCCTTCAGATGCCTTAGTACAGTCACGCCCAGGTTACCAGGTAAACTGTATGAGTTGTGGTTGAACACACAGTATTAAACACATCACTAAAACTAGAACAGCCATGAAGTTCAAATCAAATCTCTTAATCCAGGTGGGAGAGAGGGTTTAAGCAGGAGGAAAAGGATTTGTCATAACTACAATAGAAATGTAATGGTGCGAGGATCTGAAAGAGGTCATCTAGCCCATCCACCTGCTCAGAGACAGGGTGTATACCATCTCTAAGAGATACTTAATCTCTTCTTGAATCACCTTCACTGGAGAATTACGACAAATGCCCTGTATAATCTGATCCAGTGCTTAACTATACTTAAACTATGCTTAAACAGAAAGTTTTTTTCTTATAATGTACTCCACAGTACTCTTCATGAACACATCCAGCCTCTGCAAGAGCATGACACCAGGTTGCATTCAGAGTGGTTACTGTATAAACTTGGGGAATTTTCAAAGCACTGTTATTGCATCCTAGAGTAGTACATTTGAATACCTGACCTCTCATCTTTGAGTCTAACATTGTCTTTATCACATTTAATCTTGCTGATGTATTAATTTTCAGGAATTGTAACTTACTTCCACACACCCAGTGTATCAACAGGCTGCTTGTGCTAGACCAGTCTGCCTGCCAGGCCAGCTGATGCTGTCCAAGTACCCTCATTTCAGATCCTGTAAGAAGCACTATAGAACAAAGTTCCTCAAATCAGGAAAAGCTGCTCTTTGAGGTTACATTTTTGAGGTAATCATAATACTATCACACTCGTATCTCTCTTTGAACTGCTCCCTCCTTTCAAACAGCATGTTAAGAAGAAGAAAGAATGTAACTTTTAAAATGAAACTTTGAAAGAAAAAGTCTTATGGATGAGCTCTTCAAGGCACTCTACAGAATATCTTTATGAGCAAGTCCAAAGGGAATAAAATGAAACTTGCTTATCTTTCACAAGCTTTTCTACCATTTGCCTGAATTTTCATCAATGCTTCACTAAAAAAGAAAAATTTAGTTGTACCTTTGCCAGAGGAAATAAGAAAAGGAATTAGGTTTCTTAGGAAAGTCTTTGGGACTCAGATGACAGTCTACAGCACTCCACAAGTATAGATCCAGAAGTTCAGTAACCAGAAATTAATATGAACGCATTTCTTTAAGCTGAAAGAAGAGAACAACCTCAAAACATTGCCTACCCACTTCCAGAGCTAAAATTAAAAAGCAGGGTTTTTTCCCAATATACTCTCACTCTGTGTGTACTGCTTAATACAAGTGTAAAATTTTAAATATATTTAAATATATTCCAGTAGTTGGATCCAAAATATTCTAGTCTCATTTCTTCCTTCATGCACTTGATCCAGTGAGCTTGGAAACATTATGAACATTAAGGTGAAAGAACTGTACACTAGATTCACAGTGTATTGAGGCATGCTGGTATTTCCAAATAATTCCTCTCCTCTCCAGCTGTCTTTGACCATAGCCATGCCATGCCTTTGAGCCAGGCACCACATCTTCTTCGAAGGTGCCTCTGTCCACAACTCAATATGAGAGCTTTTGTGACTCCAGCTTCAGAGAGACCCAGGACTCCTGCCACCTCCTCTGAGCAGGAAAGGACTTGCCCAAGCACTGATGCCTGCTGGAGCCCTTCCACATCAAAGTGCAATCTCACTCCATTTGTATTTTGACCCCAACAGATGTCTGTGCCACAGAATCCATTCCAATGCCACTTATTACTTAGAAATAGGTAGGATTTCGGTGTTTATCCATGTCAACTGTCATAAAGAGCCCAGGTTCTTTCAGTGGCCTTCGTACTCATCAAATGTAAAGGAATCATTGATTTCAAATAAACTTGAGCAGTTCAGCTGTAACTGTACTGAGGTTAACATCTACTTTGACAGGGAACTTACAGCAGTAATTTCTGTCAATCATAGTATTTCTTTCTCCTTCCTTTGGCCACATAAGAGGTGTAAGACATTTGCCTAGGGACTGGAAGACAGTGGGGTTATTCAGTTTTATAAGCTTCACCATTTCTGAAATCCAGGAAAAGGGAACACAGTTTGACTATACCCCTTATTAACTGTATAAAAAAATAACATATGGGCTAGCTTAGAATAGAAGACAGGACATTAATAACTTTTAGCTTTTCTGGTTATTACAAAAGTAATTACGATGTCTGGGATTTTTTTTTTTTTTTTACTTTAAGCAGAAAACATTAGGTTTGCTGTGCTCATAACTCATAAGAGCTCCGTAAATATAAATAGCCTTTGTTATGACACTTTTAAAAATCTTTATTATGATAAACGCAAGCAACTTAATTTGTCAAATGCACAACTGCTCAGAATAATCTGCATACACCACTTCTGTCTAGTTTCCAAGGTGAATGGATAGGAAATGCAGCCAGATTTGCAAAGGTATAAAAACTGATAAATCTTTTCAACTTTTTTTGTTCTCTGATGTTAATGGACATAAAAACATGCATTAATCCATTTGTTAGCAAATTCCTTAATTTTTCCAAGGAATCTATCAAGCAAGAGTAAATGTTTAACGTAATCAAATTACTAGACACAATTACATTTTAAGAAAATAATTCTATTTAGTAGCAATTTTTTTAATAAAACAACTTTTATTATCTCTTTTTGTTTGAGAAGATTTGATGGAAGTTTGCTATATGGAAAAACACAAGAAGAAACATGCACCTGACTGCACCAACTTCTCTCTTGTAGGACGGTAGGGATGAATAGTACAGTTTTAATGACTTTGATTAAAAAAATTGCCTCTCTATTTTTACTTCTAAATGTATGAATCGTTATAGTTAGAAATGTGCTCCAGTTGTGTATGCAGAAGGATGTCTACTCTCAGAGGTCTTAGAAGGAAGCTTGGGATTGCTGCATCATCATACCTATTTCAAATGTTATCTTCCAGCATATGTCAAATCAAATCCACTGACTGTCTTCTTTTAGAATACCCTTTTACCTTGAATTTAGGTCCTGACTGCCTCATGACAGAAACAGTAAAAAGTTCTTTTTGCAATTTTTTCACCTCTCTGTTGTATGTTGATGAACAGGCATATTCAGTACTGAGTTCCATGTCATCTGGGTGCACTAGCAAGTCCAGTGCCTGCTTGGGTGTTGCCATAGTGCTGTGCAATGTAGTTCTAGCTAATTACACAAAGGTTACACTGGATTTATGAAAGGGCATTAAAAAGGAGTAAAATCATAAACAAACACATTGACAATCTATATTAATTCAAATTTCAACATAAAATTTGCTAAAACATTGTGTGTTAAGACAAAAATACCTCAGGGATGACTATCTGGTTTTGCTAATACTGTGTACTAATGATGAAGAAATATATAGGAAGCTACAGGATAACTTCTAAGAACAAGTAAAGAAACCATTTAATTTTTACGAGGCAGATTAGGTCTACATGACTTGCTGCAGAAGCCTCACTGATGGGGTATGGAGAGGATGCAATTATTAGATGAAGCTAGAAGACAGATGCATTCCTACTAAAGTTATTTTCACAGGTAATATGATACAGGATATTTCCTTCTGACAGAGAAGTTACACTGGATAGCAGAAGCATGTAGGAAATGTCTATTTATCACTCAGCTGAACAGCCTGACACTGTTTTACCACAAACCCTCTGAGATTTTCCTTGAAGATTTGGAAAGGGGAGAGAAGGGAAAAAAGAAAGAGGAAAGAGGAGAATGAAGACTAAATATAAATATCCACAGTATATAGTTCTGGTTTTACCACTAGGCAGCAAGTGGCTTGGACAGAGATCGAAGTTCATCTGCTTTTGCTCATGTTTTTTTCTGAAGCAGTTTGCTATCTAGCAGGAATTCTGCCTGTGTTTCATACAATCAATAGGAAAGCATAATAAAATGTGACCCCAGATACATAATTGCCTTGGGCCAGACACTCAGCAGCAGCATATGGAATGAATAAGAGCATATGTAATGTATGTGCCAGAGCCATAACGACCATACCACTGTCTACTGCAATAAGCACATCCAGCTTTGCTGTTCTTCAGTGATTCTATCATTTTGTGACTTTTGAACTAGTGAGGTTCTTCTGGCCTGTCATTTTAACTTTAGCTACGTGTTATGACTAATCCAGCCAATGGGCACAAGTAGCTATGAATACAGGGAAAAGCAAAAGATGTTGTTACCGTGGCTACAAATGTAGCTCTGGAGTGAAGGACATGGTAAGAGAAGGAGGTGTGCTTTTCCCTAATGCACTTTGTTTCTCTCATGTCTTCTGCTTTGAAGAAGCTGGAATACATTCACACCCTTCTTCACTGTTTGATTCTTTAATTAGTATCTAGCAATGCTCCACTTTTCTGCATGCAAAAGTTCTTTAGAAGCGCAGCTTATTCTGGAATAAGAAAGCAATAAGTGAAATAACAATTTTGTTTGCATACTTGCATTTGCTTTAGGGGAAAATTTGCTCAATAACTACTTTTCTCCATATTTTTGGCTGACCATCCAAACCAGCAGAAGTGTACCAAAACAGCTGTATGTGGAGGGATGTTCTTCACAACAGCAGAGGTCAGTGAGCCTCACATTTTCTTACTATCTTTGGCTTGATCATGCTGGCTTTATGCCAGCCCTCATGCATGCTGCTCAAAGGATTCTTGTAAGACAAGATCTAGAATTACCTTGAGAAGCTGCATGGAAATACACTAATAAAAGAAAAGTAGCTAGAATGGCAAAACCGATACAAACAGCCTTGTTCATGCAGATGAGAGGCTTTTAGAAAACCTGACCTTCTTAGGAAGCATAAATACAAGTGACCAGAAAAACCATGTTAGGAGTTATCAGAGTGCTGTGGGATGACACTAGTGACCAACAGAGAGCAATTACAAACTTTTGCTCAAATTTGCTCTGTTAGCAAAACACTGCTGAAGAACAACTTAATGCTTCCAGTTGTCATGATGGCATGAATAACGGTAGCACACTGACAGCTCTATTAAGGTGGACATATGACAGGTGTGTTTGAGTTTTACAGCAACAAGTTTCAGTACTTGCATTCTCTAATACAGAGAAGGAGAAGCCTATTATGCTTAGACATATTTGTTTAAACCTAACCATCCATGTTGTTTCTAATATATAATTATTTAATTATAATCCCAAAAGCATTGTTACTCAAATGAGTCATCAGTTCACTTCCTGCAGGTAATGAGCAGAATTTGTAGACATTTAATGTAATGGAATCCAGAATACATTTGTGGAAAACAAAAGGTTAGTTATGAAGCTTTGAGTGCCTGTTTTAAAACATTTTGACTCTCAGATAAGGCAGCTATGCAAATTTATGAATATCACAAGAATTTATTATTCAGAGGTAGCTACATGAAAAATCAGATTTTTATATCTAATAAAGCAGTGGGAAATACATTAAAATATTTAATCTCTATAAGTAAGGTGGTTCTCCTATTTTTATCACTGATGGCATTGTGTAGGGCTATTACTCATGAAGTGCTGTGTCCAGCAGGGGGTAGTTTTAAATAGCGATACAATACAGCTGAAGAGATCTTTAAAAGGAAAAAAGAGCAGGAAGGGATCTGTGAGACAGCTCAGCTGTTACTGTTTTCGCAAAAGAATCTATCAGTCTAAGTGGGCAACTGGGATCTCAAACTACTTCAGCCACTTTTTGAATATTTACCGTTTCTTCAGTGGAAGAAATCATTTATTATTAATTTTGCGGTTCTTTTATGTGCTATGTGCTGCAACAGGTTCTCATGATGACTTGAGAAGCTACAGTACTATGGTGGTTCCTTTTTAAAATTGTTTCTATGTAATAAATACGTTGATGATTTTTTTAATCTTACAACCACATGTTCCTTTAACCTCACTGTTGACTGCCCTGCATACCTATTTAATACCGGTTGCATTCATGCAACTAGAAAAATATTTTCCAAGTTGAGTTTTAAAAAGAAAACATTTCATATCAGTATGATTACAAACATGTTCTGGGATTAATCATATTTGTTCACTAGTGCTGTGAAATAGTTCAAAACCTTAATAATCAATGACTTTTAAGTTATCGAAGAGGTATTCATAAGTTGGTTTTGACATCAAAATATAGTGAATTAAGAATTTTAGTTAATATGATTGTGTCTGTAGGAAATGCAAGCAGATGCTAGTGTTTGTTGAAAACTGAAGAATTCCTGCCAATAGTTGAAACATAACTGGTGTATGATCATTTTCCACTATTTTTCATATCTTACTAATCCAAAAGCAGCCAAAGTTTTGAACTGAATTCCAAAGCCTCAGTAACTTTAGTATTTGTCTGTATTGTCAAGAGCACCACGTACAGACACATAAAAAGTACATATGTACTGCTCTTGGAATTTTGCAGACATTATTTTAGAAACCGTGAATATACTTTCTAAAAAATGGTCAGCGAAAGTCTATGTTAGTGGACCAATAAAATGGAATACTGCATATAATAAAATTTTCCAGTACCTCAATTAAAAAATATATAACTAAACTGTGGACCTCAAAGCTTTTGTTCTTCTATTTAATGCTGAACTGAGTATTGTTAACGAAAACTGTGAAAAGAGACATATATTTAGAATATCAGGTTAGACAGACCTGGTACTCAGGAGCACAGTTTTGCATGCTTTTTCTCCAAAACAAAGCAGCACTTGCTTAAAAACCCCCAACTATTAAGGATCTTTATTTGTGTAAGAAAATTTCCTATAATGCTTTGCCATATTTTAAAAATATTTCAATTCATTTACTACTACTGCTGTTCATTTTCTAGAGACACAAGAGATTTTCTGGTCATTGTTGACTTGCTCTATGAAAGCCTCCATATGTGCTTTATGACAACAACAAAAATCACACAGCATAAACCAAAATAATAATTTTGGATCTTATTTTCATGAGTCAACTTCAAATTTGTATTTAAAGTTTAGAACATTCTTAAACATTCTTAAAGGGCCAAAGTATGTCAAAGATTTCAGGATTTAAGTCCAGATTGATAAGTGTTTATGTTCTATTTTATTTTAGAGTAGCACCTGATTTTGTAAATTCTTATGGTTGAGTATATATTTCTAAGATACACCTTTACCTCAGTGAGATCATTTGTGTGTAAAAGTAATTATCTATTTCTGCAGCAACAGGACTCAAATAATTTTCCAGAATATTATATATCCTTTGTGTCTCAAATTTTTCAGTTTAACCTTTATGGAATAGACAGAGAAAATAGTATGAAAAATAATTAATCACTTCTTATTTAACTATTTCAAATTATATGCTTTTCAATTACTCTGCATCTAATCTTAGAATCTGAATGTTTTTATTTTTACATTACATAAAAACATCAGAAAAGGTTTAATCAAATTGATCATAACAGTTAAACAGAGACCAAGCAATGGCTATCCAAGTCTAGCACAAGTACTTCTCCAAAACAAAGCTGAACTATGAAAGGTATGTCTATGACTAGAATTTGTGTAAAAAGAACATTATAAAGTGTTCAGTTCAAGTCATTGAAATGCTGTAGAATTTTAGTGGATATAAAAAACTTTTTTTTTAATTCAGAGTTACTCCCGGCCTAATTCTTATGTAAGTCTGAAACATTTATTTCATTTTGCTTTTATTGCAAAAACATTTATAGGTTAAAAAAGCGTATCTTTAATTCTGCTATAATTAGAAAAGACCTTTTAAAGGCACCAGACTCTGCACGCCATTAATTGCATCAGATCATTTTCAAAGAGATATTTCTTCCCAGAATTTGTCAGTAGTCTAAACCGACAGTGACTAAACTAGAAACCAAAAGTAGTTTTGCTGGACATACCTTGATACCTTTAATATTATAATTCCACCATAACCATAGTAAGCAATGCTTTCCATGAATAATGTGATTCAGACATAAATTTCTCATGAAAAAATTGTTGGGCAAGGATAAGAAAGTAAGACCCAGTTTTTAAAAGCATTAAACTTTCACTTGTTTAATTTTTCCTTAGCGCTTCATTACAAGGGTGATTTATACCAGTTAGAGCCAATACAAGTAGCAACCAAGCCATGCAAGATGGTTGTTGCTGTTTGTTTTAACTTTCTGTCAGTTCCCCCCTTCCGATTATTTTGTGTGTGTGTATATAGAATCGTAGACTGGTTTGGATCAGAAGGGACCTTAAAGACCATTTAGTTCCAGCCCCCCTGCCATGGGCAGGGACACCTTCCACTAGACCAGGTTGCTCAAAGCCCCGTCCAACCTGGCCTTGGACACTGCCAGGGAGGGGGCAGCCACAGCTTCTCTGGGCAACCTGTTCCAGTGTCTCACCACACACATCATAAAACATTTCTTCCTTATATCCAGTCTAAACTTACCCTCCTTCAGTTTAAAACCATTGCCCCTTGTGTATTGGGTTTGCATGGAAAGGTTTGGGGGGGGGGGGGGGGGGGGCGGGGGCACAGGGGTGGTTTCTGTGAGAAGCTGCTAGAAGCTTCCTCCATGTCTGATAGAGTCAATGCCAGTCGGCTCTAAGACAGCTGGACAAGACCGAGCCCATCAGCAATGTTGGCACTGGTTCTGTGATAACATATTTAAGAAGGGGGAAAAAAACCAGTGCAATTGCAGCTGGAGACAGGAGTGAGAATATGTGAGAGGAACAACTCTGCAGACACCAAGGTTAGTGAAGAAGGAGGGGCAGGAGGTGCTCCAGGCACCAGAGCAGATTCCCCTGCAGCCCCTGGTGCAGCCCATGGTGGGGCAGGCTGTGCCCCTGCAGCCCATGGAGGTCCACGGGGGAGCAGATCTCCACCTGCAGCCCCTGGAGGACCCCACTCAGAGCAGGTGGATGCACCTGAAGGAGGCTGTGACCCTGTGGGAAGCCCACGCTGGAGCAGGCTCCTGGCAGGACCTGTGGACCCGTGGAGAGAGGAACCCACACTGGAGCAGGTTTGCTGGCAGGACTTATGACCCCATGGGGGACCCACGCTGGAGCAGTCTGTTCCTGAAGGACTGCAGCCCGTGGAAGGGACCCACACTGGAGCAGCTCATGAAAAACTGCAGCCCATAGGAAGGACTTGCGCTGGAGAAGTTTATAGAGAACTGTCTCCCATGGGAGGGAGCCCATGCTGGAGCAGGGAAGAGTGAGAGGAGGAAGGAGCAGCAGAGACAATGGGTGATGAACTGACTGCAACGCCCATTCCCCGTTCCCCTGTGCTGCTCAGAGGGAGGAGGTAGAGAAATAGGGAGTGAAGTTAAGCCCAGGAAGAAGGGAGAGGTGGGAGGAAAGTGTTTTAAGATTTGGTTTTATTTCTCATTATCCTATTTTGATTTGATTGGTAATAAACTAAACTGATTTTCCTAAGTCAAGTCTGTTTCGCCTGTGATCTCTCCCTGTCTTTATCTTGACCCACGAGTCTTTTGTTATATTTGCTCTCCCCTGTCCAGCTGAGGAGGGGAGAGATAGAGCTGTTTTGGTGGGCACCTGGTGTCCAGCCTGGGTCAACCCACCACACCTAGTCCTGTCACTACAGGCCCTGGTAAAAATTCTGTCTCTGCCTTTCCTAGAAGCTCCCTTTAAGCACTGAAAGGTTGCAATAAGGTCTACCTGGAGTCTTGTCTTTTCTAGGCTGAACAACCCCAACTCTCTCAGCATTTCTTCACAGCAGAGGTGCTCCAGCCCCCGATCATCTTTGTGGCCTCCTCTGGACCTGCTCAAGCAGGTCCATCTCTTTCCTATGCTAAGGACTCCAGAGCTGGATGCAGTACTCCAGGTGGGGTCTGAGCAGAGCAGAGTAGAGGGGGAGAACCACTTCCCTCAACCTGCTGCCCATGCTTCCCTTGATGCAGCCCAGGATACTGTTGGCTTCCTGGGCTGTGAGTGCACATTGCCAGCTCATGTCCCATTTTTCATCCATCACTACCCCAAGTCCTTCTTCACAGGGCTGCACTCTTGCTCATTCTCTCTGTCTGTCTGTCTCTCCTCCATAGGAATTGGCAGCCATAATTTCTGGACTCTGACTTGCTGGGTATCGGACTGATTTCAGTATGAAACTGACAGTGGAGGCAGGGAGAAGACTTGAGGCAAGGAGGGTGACAGGCTGGGTGGGAGGGTGCAGGTCTCGGGGGAGGGGTGTGGCACGGTGTCAGCTGTCGTTACGTATTACCTGTTGAAGCATGGATTGGGAGATTATTGTTAATAGATTGGTTTTGCTGGGCAAGAAGAAGCTCTGTGTTTAGGGTATTTATCGTGATGCCGCTCAAGGTGACTAGGAAGCTGTCCAAGAAAGGAGAATTTTGAACCAGTGGTGGCTTCATCGTGTCAGGAACTGCCCTTGGAAGAGAAACCCAAGTGACAGCGTTTAATGAAGTGGCTTGACTGAGGTACAGGAGTCATTATAGGGAAATTAGGAACATGAAGCGTGTTTTGATTTTTATTGAAGCTGTACAAATGCACGGGCCAGTTGTGTGGCAAAGATGGATGGCTGCTGTTGACAGCACGGCCTTCCCTGGACCTGAGGGCTGCTGGCAGGTTGGGGAGCATGAGGAGTGCTTCTAAGCTGCTCTACTTGGTCCACGGCAGCCGTATGAGCAGACAGTAGGTAGATAAAGCCATTGCATTAAAACTGCAGAGCACCTCAGTGGTGCCAAACGGGCCCACCTGTGCGTCTCAGTCGGGGACAGGACCAGAGATAGAGGCTCGCCCAGGCGGCCCGCGGCTGGGACGAGCCTCTCCCGGCCCGGGCCCGGGCCCTAGCGAGCGGGGAGTAGGCAGGGCTGCCAGGAGCGGGGCTTTCCCGCGGGGCGCCGGCTCCCCGGCAGCGGGGCCACCCATCTTGTACCAGCCTGGCGGAGGTGCCGCGAAGGGCGGCCGTGCGGACACAGCCTCGGGCAAGGCCACCAGGGGCGAGGGCGGGGCGGGGCTCCCAGATGCCGCGGGGGGGGGCACACCGGACGCCGCCGCAACGGCGGCGGGGGGGGGTGTGTGGGGCTGGGGACCCGCCCGGGCCGAGCGCCCCGCTCCGCCGAGGCAGGCGGGGTCGGAGGCGGCGGCGGTGACCGCGGGCGGCCGGCAACAGTCGCGGCGCCTCCGCTCCCCCACTCCCCGCCCTGGGCCGGCCCTGCCGTGACGCCGCGGCGAGACGCGCAGGCGCAGGAGCCGCCAGCGCCTGTTGTATCCGGCCGGCGCCTTTTCTCTCTTCCCCCTCCTCCCTCTCCCCTCCGTCCCTCCCTCCCTCCTCCTCCCCTCCCTCCCGCACTGCCAGAGCCGCCGCGGTCGGTACCGGTGCCGCCGCCACCGCGCGACCCCCCCGCCGCCCCCCTGCGCCCGGCCGGCAGCGCCTGCGGTCTCCCCGGCAGCCCCATGAAGCGATGGCAGCGGCCAACTTCGGCAAGATCCAGATAGGGATCTACGTGGAGATCAAGCGCAGCGATGGTCAGTGGGGCCGGCGCGACGGGAGGGGCCGGCCCCGCGGAGCGGCCGCGGACCCCGGCCGGGCGCCGCCGCCGCCCCGGTGCGCGGCGCGCGGGGGGAGGGGGGGGCTGCGCGCGGGGCCCATTGTGTGCGCGGGGCCGGGGAGTGGCCGGGCCTGGCGCGCGCTGCGGTTGTCGGGGGAGCGCTCGCGCTGGGCGGCGCAGGGCGGTTGCGCGGGGCGCGAGCGGCGGCGGCCGCTGGGGCCGGGGAGGCTGCGGCAGGGCGGCGGCGGCGGGCGGGGGCGGCGGCGGCGGCGGGGGGAGAGCGGGAGCGGTGTGCGGGCGGCAGTGGGTGTGAGGGGGTTCGGGGGGAGAGGGGCGTGGGTAGGGAGGAGAGCCCGGGCGGCTTTTGGCAGGGGGTGGGGATGAGGCGATGGAGGGAGGAAAGGCCTTTAACGTAAAGAAACAACTTCTGATTGCTCTGGCATACGAGCACGACACGACAGTATGGCTTGACAGAAATGCCTTTGGACACTTACGTCCCTTGACAAAAAGCTTGGTGGTGTTATTTCACATGCTCTTTATGACTAAAACCTGAGAAGAGCGCTTGCTGTTTATGCCTGTGGGTTGTTATTTCTCCGTTGGGGATCCAGTGTTTCACATCGTGCCCAGCATCTCCTGGTGGGAGGAGCTTTGGTGCTGTCTAGAAATACATGTGAATAAAGGGGGTGTGTGTGTGACAGGTTTAGGGTGCTAACTCTTCAGATTTGTCTGGTAGGAGAGAGCTGAAACGGGAAGTTCACTGGCTGAATCAATAGCAGGTCACTCATGACTTCAGCTCTTTAATTTGAGTGAGAATATGTCATCTGTTCTTGGCCTCTGTGAGGTCTGTGAAGCCTGCTAAACCAGGGTGGGGTTCTGCTGGGATTTTCTGGAAATTTTTTTTTTTTTTTTCTCTCCAGGTTTCGGGAACTTGCTAAGGAATAAGCAGATGTTTCTAAGGGAAGAAAGATCTGGAGGTCAAAGGCACTGAAGTTAGCGTGGTTTTGTCATGAGGCAGGAAACAAGCAGCCAACAAGCTCTATGCAGCTTGGCTTTCTTGTGTCCCATACTGTAGTTCAACCCTACAATAAAATAATGGTTGATGTTGGCTGGACACTGTGCTAAACCTAAGCCCTCAATTTGTGCTTAATGGCTTGTGTGTCATTTGAAGAATCTGATAGGTCTGGCAGTTATTTGCATAACTCCTGCAGATCTCTGTCTGGGGTTTCAGAAAACCTCACTGTAGCAACTTGTAAAACTGTTTTGCTGAGGTCTTTGTGAACTTGTAATAAATGTTACTGTTTGGTTTGTATGCCTTTGGAAAACAAGCTATGAGAATGCTTTGCTGGGTTTTTTTGCCCCCTCTGCAGGGTTCTGCTCACTTTTAATGTCAGGAGTGAGGACAGTAACTCTTGACTGTAACAATACTTACTTTTGCTACTGTTAGTTGTTTACGTATTTTGCTGTATCACACATGCTATGCAGCACATTAAATATATTACACATGAGTAATAGACTGGGGAGGGGGGGATGCCTTCACAGCAGTTCCTCAAACTATAAGGTTTTGCGTATTTGTGTTTGCTTGGTCCTTGTGTGAGCAACCAGATTGCAGTGTCATACCAATTAGTGGGTGCTGGTTACTGTGAGGTTTGCTTGGTTTTTATTGGGACAGGTGGAGGAGATGCCCCATTCTGGCTCAGGCTACTGCAGCTTTGTGTCATTCTCTTCCTATGAAACTGTAGGAGAAACTGTCCTAGGTGTGTGTCAGGGAGCATTTTGAGAAAGGTGTTAAAGGACAGCCAGCACTAGATTGCATTGTCTTTCAGAAGATAGGTTTCCAACCTGAGCTGTGGTTGCACAGGCAATCGAAATTGATCTAGCTGCTTCTAACAAGGGGAGGGTCTTGCTGTCTGTGCCTCTGTCAGCTGTGTTGTTCCTACAAACTCTTTCTCCCATCCAGTGTGGCCAGTGATTTTTTTTTTCTTTTGATGTTTTAATACATTAATTAATAATTTGGTTCACTAAACATGATAGAAAACTTTTGGATGTGATAGTTTACTACACAGTTAGTGAGTTCCAATAGTTCACAGAGGGATCTGTGACCCAAACAATATTGGTATGTAGGAAATGTGTGGCCAGGATGAAGTGGAAGTCTTTACATATGATCTTCTGGTTCAGTAACAGGGAGCTACCTGGATCTGCTCTACCCAGAACTGTATCCTAGGTAGAATCAGGGCTGTGTATCATACCAGCTACCCTTGCACAATTAAAACTGTTTAAGAAACTTTTGGAGAAAGTGGTGTGTTGGTCTGGGCTTTTTTTTACATGTTGTTGGATCTATAGGGAGTCTTTTTTTAAAACTAAATATTATTTTGAGAGGGAGGTATAGTAATTCTTTAAAATGTCCTTATTTACCTATTTGTCAAATCCAGAAAGAATAAAGTTTTACTTTGTTAATGGGTTGATTTGGAAAAGTATGCATTTTTTCCCCATCTGTCTACCAGTTACGTTAAACGCTTTTCTGAATACAGAGTTTTATTAATTCCAGATAACTCTGTTTTCCTTTAAATAAAACGAAAACCTGACTGAAAAGCATTCTTTTTATGAAACATCAATGTTAACAAGTCATACTTGTTCACTACAACAAAATTGCAAAGACATGCAAAACACAATAAATGTGAGAATGAGATGAGAACATTCTGGAAAGAAAAGTTACATATTCTTTTGTTTTGATGAGTTCTAATTAGTCTTAAATGTTTCATGAGAGATTTCTTATAGGACTGAATAGAAAATAGATGTTGTACAAATGAAAGGCATTGTTAGAAATCATGGCCAAAACCACATGAAAATCAGTGTTTGGATAAAACCCAACATTTTCGAGGACTGACGCTGCAGAGATGCTTGCTGTGTATCTGTTTTTTCTCAGTGGGTAAACATTGGTATAAATGTTATCTAGAGTTGCAAATATTATCTCCAGTTATAACTGGAATAACAAGTTATGTTCATGTAAGAGCATACTAAGTGGTCAGCTAGTTTGGCTTTTTATAATAATTTCTGTTACTGAAATTTACTACTTATTTCTACCTTGGAGATGGGAAAGAACTACTTCATTTTGGTTGCAAATGGCTAAGAATGGGCTGCATTTCCAATCTTGAAAAATGTGCCTTATCACATGGAAGCTTAGGGAGGTGGGGAAGGAGTCAGAAGGTACTTGCAAGACCTGCAGTAATGCTCCTGTCCAGAAGATGCTCCCTATTGAGGTCTAAATACGGTCATTTGTCTGCTGACAAATTCCTTTTAATCAAATAATAATAATAGCCCACTGCTTTATGCGTAAACTTATACCTGTATCTGCACTTCCTGTGCATTATCCCATTAATGATGACAGAGACCTATATAACTACTTGGAGAAAGACTATCTCACATTTTTTTCCCCATAAATTCATTTTTTGCTGAAATAGGATAAATCTCTTATGCCTTGCAGCCCTTTAGTAGGCTGATTGGTGTTTTTCCTTTACTTTTTCAGTCCAATTGGGTTCTGTCCGTTTCATCCTCAGGCTGTTACTATTCTCTCTGTCTTTGCAGATCTGAAATACTACCTAGAAATTAATTATATATTTGCTCATTTTGAAAGCGGGGGCAGGGAATATGATTCTGATCTCACTGTGTCAGAAATAATGTAACAGGCATGAGGAGAAGGGACATTCTTGTAATTGGAAGGGTGACTGAAGATTTGACTGAACTAGGAAAGGAAAAATGCTGAATTTTTAGGGATTAACAATCAAATGGTGTAAAAAAGAAAGATCGTAATACAAGACCAGGAGAGCTGTTAGTGAAGGAGGAAACTTAAAACTCATAAAGGAGAATAGACTAGGTACAATTGTCATGTGAAGCTTGTTACCAGAGGAAACGGAGGCTAGAAGCATAGCAGAATTTTAAGAAGGATGGTAGGAATATCTAATTTTACACTAAAAATTAAAAAAAAACACACCAGCAACTGTAAAAGGTAGTTTCTGTTCTTCCTGAGTCTGTAGTTTAAATAACCTCTAACTGACGGGAGGTAGGAAGAAATCTTCCCTGTGGCTGTGTTATTTTTAATTGCCTACTTAAGAATTTTCTTCACTTGTCTCTGAAGCATCTGGAACAGGTCACGGTTGAAGATAATCCACCTAGTCCAAAAACCTACTGGCAGCTCCTCCTCTCCTTAGGCTTGCCAAAACATCATGGTAACTGTTTCACTTTCAAACACAAGTGAGACTAAATTTTTGTAATGATCAGGGCTGTAATTTTTTTCTTTAAAGCCCAGCTTCTGTGAAATTAATGTTTCTCAGAGTTGAAAGGTCTGTAGCACCCTCTGTCCTCTAGGTAATCCTGTATGATGATCTTGGTTTTTATGTACAACTGTCAATAGCAGCAATGATTTTATAGCAGGTTAGAAAGCATAATGACACTGTAAAAATTCTGTTCAGGTTTGAATAGTCACCCTATTTTACAACCTCTTGAGGATATATTTAAATGGCAAAGTGCCTTTATTCTTTCCTTTGGCGACATATCCGTTAGTTCCCTGTGATTAAGACTTTTTTGTTACCCCATTTAAGTCATTTGACTCAATTACCAAATCCCTATGTAAGCCATATGGACACAGTGTGTCTTTGTCCTTCCATAGTGGCAGATCACACACAGGGTTTCAAGTCTGCTAATGCTGATCAAGCTAATGGGTCCAATGCTTAGGCTACTTATCTGGTGTAGGTTCTCGTACTGTTACGTCGTGAGTTTCTGGGGATTGTTCCTAGAGAAGTGTTGACCAGGAGGATGTGTGAAATTTTCTGTGTCCTTTTTGAAATCACTTTTAAAGCGTTCAGCTTTTGTTTTGCAGTAAGTGGATTTTTACTGCAAGTCACAGATTCTCATATATTTATGTAGGCCTTCTGTATTTTGTATAAATAGCTTTTGAATGACAAGAGTTGAGTCCTAATCTTCCTAGAATCTTCTCTTTGTTCCATAAGTGTGTTTAATGCAGCATTACATACTGGCAATAATGTCTTATGTGGCTGCTAGGATTACACAGCTTGTATTGCATGTTTTTTCCCCTCTAATCATGTTGGGGAGGTGGGGAATCTATCCTTTGTTTCTGTTTGATAGGTAAAGTTATTGCTCTTTCCACCCACTCTCTCGATGGCCTGTTGCCTGGGCCCAGTTTCATTTGTCTTTTGTTCTTACGCCTTTATGAACTGAAGACTTTGCCACGCTGCTAGGGCACCAAGCATGGTTTCCCACCTTGTCAAGGTGGGAAGAGATGATGAATCGTCAGGAAGAGGTCATGCCTGACAATAGTAATTCATTGCAAAAGTATCTCTTTCTATTTGCTCTAGAAAATAAATGAGCCTTTTGAGTTCTAATACATTTACTTACCATAGGACAATGTTGAGAAATGAGTATTTACCAGGTGAGCTCCTTTCCTGGAGCACAAAATCTGTAGTATATGTGTTGGCTTGACCTGTGGGATGTGCCACTGTGATTTTTTTGAGCTTGAGGCATAAGTAGCAGAACGGAGTAAACTTGCTTCATTCTTTTGTTCTTAAGTTCTTCCTCTGTAAGTGTGTACTGCTTATATAATAAAGTGTGTTTGTTCTTTTCAAAATTTTTTTTCCCATCTTACTGTCTGTTGGGTTATCTTGTCTTCCTCACTGTACTGTATGACCAGACTCGGGATCAGGAAGAGAATGCTGTGGTGAACCCATGGTGAACTCCAGTATGTTGTGTTCACTGTAATTGTTCTCAGTATGTTTAGCTCATAGAGGAAGAGAATTCAGTGACTTTTGAGATGTTAAAGGTTTATGCTAGCTTTTCGGAGTTAAGCTAAATTTCTAATGTAATGCCAAAAGTAGGATACAGAAGTCTACAGTAAGGACTACCAAGCAGTCTTGATTTTGTCCAGTAGGGAGAACGTGTAGTAAACAAAATATATGGCCAAGCATGATGGTGTTTGTAGTTTAAAACTGAGGAGTTCTTAAGAAGACATTGTCTTTTAATAGCCAGTTTCTCATTGTGCCTCTGTAGGATAGTTAAAGTTATTTGGAAGTGTACATACTTTCAGCTGTAGGGTAGAAGTTTTTTATGGAGCTGTAATACCTTCTTTGTTGTATCTGATGATCTATTTCAAAAACATGAACAAGCTCTCAGGTGTATGAACAATTCTTTTTGCTTGCTTGAAAGCTTATGTATGTTTTCCAGTTTTACCACATGTGTCTTTTCAGAAGTATTTAGGTTTTTGGAGGAAACAGTTATGGTTCCTTCCAATGTAATTTTAAACCATTTGCTTGCATTTATATATTCCAAACTTTTATTGTGACTTGGTATTTGGGGCTTTATTTAAATTGTTCTCAATACTGAACAGAACATAGACACTAAAAGAAATGTTTCTGGCTATACTGTTTGGATCAATTTTTCCTGGGTCTTGGTAGAAATTTTTATACTTATGCAAGACTGTTAGACAGTCATCATAATTAAGTTGGCTACAGTTAATTTTGACTATCAGTGTGATTTCACAGCTGTTAAACATCTTAAACTCTGGGCTGCTTTTTGTGTGTATTGGTGTTAGTTTCTAGTTAGATGTTGTAGGGAAGTGAGGAAGGGAGGGAGGACAGGAACCAAAACAATTGCAATCCAGATGTAGATTGTTTTAAACTGCTGTTAGCTACATCCTCAAAGCTGTTCATATTGTGTATGTACAGGTATGTGTGCTCTCCCTTCTTTTTGTGTCATTGTTCCTTTCCTTAAAACATTCATAGTTTTATATTGCTGTTAGAGTATTATTTTTTATTTCCACTGAAGAATTAAAAAGCCTAGAGTTTCCTATAGTGTTCCCATATATAGTCAGGTGATTGACATGTTTTTCCTACACCTTTGACCTCTGTAAAGGGACGCTTTGAATTCTGTCGTCAGTTTAGCTATAAGACAGTACTGACTGTGTCTTAGACCCTGGAAATTTGTTTTGTTCATGTCCTGAGAAGGTATCATGATAAACAGGTCAGTTGTGGCTTTGAACATTCATAAACCATTGATTTACTTGGAGTCAGCGAAGTACACCTGCCATGTTACATGCTTTTTTTCCAAGTGGAGCCACCATTGGAGGTAGAACAGGGAGCTAGATGTTCTTTTCTTGTGCCACTCTTCTCCAGGCCTGGTAATTGCTCCTGGGAAACAGAGCAGCCACAGGTAGTAGTTCTCTGGGAGGGTGTTACAAAGATGGCATTGCCATTTCGCTGTTACAAAGTGTTCCGTGGAGTTAATTTTGCTGTCTTTGAATTTGGTCATTGCTAAATATGTAAAACTAGATTTTGCATGTTAGACAAAAGGTAATAAAGCTGTGTGAAAATTTACATTAAAATTCCTTTCCTGGAAAAGAGGATTAATTTATCAAGCTTATGCTTATCAGGTTTTTTTTTTTTTTAATGTGTGTATTGCACTGAATCATTTACATGAGTAGAACATGCCTAGAAGACTTTTGATAACTACTATTACAGTCCAAATTCAGTTGTTTCATGTTGCTAGGAACCCAAGTTAATTTTAGAATTGCTTAGTTAAAAGGAGTAGGTAGAGGTTCTTGAAGATAACTCTAAAACTGTGTGTTGTGTGTGCAGCCAAAACTTCAAGTGACATTTTAAATAATGTGAATTAACAGTTAGATTTAGTAATTACGCCACCTGGGGTTTTTTTGGGTCTTTTTGGGTTTTTTTGGAACTGCGTCTTGTTTAGCAACACTGAGTCTGATCTTATCTTTGACTCTGGAGAAAGAAGAATTAAGATTTTGCTGCTTAAAGGCTTGAGTATGGTAGTAGAGGTTTTTTTTATTTTGCTTTATTTGAATAATATCCTTTTAGTATAGCTTGTTGTTTTTACCTAGTGGCAGTTCTGGTTGCATCAGGCATAAGATGCTTTTAAGTTTCCCAGACTTGTAAAGGGAACAGTCTGCTGCATTCCTTGCCACTTCTGCAACAACAACACTGTAAAACTAATTGTCTGATCCCAAGCAGTAACAAGTGGCTTCAGGTAACTTGCAGATAACAAAAAATCTTTTACCTTGGTTTCATTTTTATGGGTGGGTGGTCATGCTTTTCACATGTGGAACGGTTATCCTGCTTACAAGTTATCAGTAATCCTACTGAAACTTTGTCAAGTGCAAGTTTGAGTTTCTCATGGGTCTCGTCAGGCACTGACAGCTCTGTGTAATCCCAGGTATCAGAAGTGTGAGTATTTTCGGTCTTTTGTTACTTACCCGATAGCATGTTAGGAGTTGCCTTCGATGGATGAACACACTGAATGTGTGATTGGAGGGAGGTGGGCTTTGTTTAAAACTTTTTCTTTAGAAGCAAGGTGGTTACATACTTGTGCCTTTCCAGAGCTTGGCTTTAGAGTTTTTGTTGCACAGTGCTGCACATTTTGCAGTCACTAAAATGCGTTACTTTATCCTTAGTGGCTGAGCTACATATGGAGTTTGAGGTGTGTTTCCGGCCGATCTATAGAAGTGCTTGCTAGAGATGCAGGCATGCATAGTGATGCAGTGATGAGGATCTCTGGCTCTAGGAGGAGGGCAGTGGAGATGAATTCAGTCTGAAAAGCACATGCACACTTAGGTTTTGGAATACTCCAGGTTTGTGCTTTGATTTTGGGTTGTGTTTGTATGTTGTTCTATACTTCTATGAATTGAACTTCTTGGTTCATTTTGACATTTTAATAGGATAGAATTTCAGGTGGTGATGAATGATGTGACTATAAATCACAGCCTGATGTTTTTTTAAGTTACAATAAGCTTTCATCAAACACAGAGAAGAATTAAAATATTATTTAAAGTTTTCTTGCTGCTTTGTGCTTTTAGAACGTTGTTAAGATAAGGGAAAAATACAAGCTTTAAACTTGTGTGAGAGTAAAGGCTTCTGACTATTAGTTAGGAGCAACAGTTAGCAGTTCTGTAATAAATTATTGGTAAATATTATTACTAAACATAATATAGTAAAGTAAGGGAAGTGGAAAAAAAAAAAAAACAAACAGCAAAACACTATTTGACAGGGTGGGTCATGAAGGGCAAATGGGTACCATTTGAAAACATGCTGGTAGAAGGTGCTGGTAGAAATTTTGTGTGTGGTGCAGGAAGCTATTGTTTCTAGGCAGCTACTGTCAGCTTCAGAGAAGAGTAGAGAAAATCATGAAAAGGAGGTCTCTGCCATTTATTCAAGCAAGAAACAAAATGAGAAAGGGGGAAGGGAGGGAGGAGACTGGCCAAGTCATCTCAATCTTTTGGCAGAGGGTATTCACCACGCTACTGGAATCCAGCACAATCTTAAATCCTGTTGCTAAAAGAATTTCAACAACCACTAAATGCCAATGCTGTTTGAAAGATATAGTGGACTGAATCTAGTTTTGCTCCTACATACCATAACTGTATTGAAATTTATACTGAACACAGAAGACTTTGATCTGCAAAAGTATATAGCAAAGTATTCTGGAGAGGGACTTTCAGAAACATTTTAAAAAGATGTTCCAGAAGCTGCCTGCAAAATTGTCTTAAAGGACTCCAAGGAATTGCTGACTAAATGTGCAAAAAGGTGTCAAATTATGCTCAGTTTTACAAAGCTAAAAAAATACATGTAAGAAGACATTGGACTATTCCTGCAACTTGTTTACAAGTTGTCAACTCATAGGGAAGATGCGAATGTCATTACCAGGAATTGAATGAAAACCTTCACTTATGCAGTGGCAGTAAAAGAAAAAAGTTATAGAGGACAGAAAATACTATCACGGCATACGTTAACATCTTGTTCTAATTTGAATAAAGTTTGCAGCTCTGATTCTTAATCTTCCTTAAATCTGAGATCTGGAGTGGGTTCATATGGGCCATGAAAGGGACCGGTGGGCAAGGATATTGAACCAAACCCCCATTATGAAGAAAATGATAGAAAATTTATTAGCAATTTGGGGGCAAAGGAGCAGAAAAACAGCTCACAAGAATTTTGAAAATGGGTAGATTATTGTTGTTTTGGTTTGGGCTTTTTTTACACTTTGGAAGGTAGATTGCTATGTGAATATATGACAAAACGAAATTTACTTTATGAAAAGCCAATGAAAACTTTTTTTCCTCCTCTCTTTATAAGACTTTTATTGAAATTGGGGAAGGTGATTTTTTTCTTTAAAAGCTTATTGTTTCTGCCCATTTGGAGGTTCCTTGAAGTATGCTCACCACTACCATAAGAAGTACCCTGGTAGATCACACTGATGGTTCATCTAGCCCAACAGTCGTAGCAGAGGCTATTTAGGGAAAGCAGGTCAGCCCTGCCACAGTCCATAGTCTTTGTCTTCCCCTAGTATGCAGAATTGTATCTGGGATATTAGAAGTACAGCTCTGCCTAGTCCTACTAAATATCCATTTATAGACCTATTGTCAGTGAATTTATTGAATACCTTTCTGATCCAACTTACACTGTCTGCCTCCAAACCTCTTGTGGAATGGAAGCAAGATCGGGAAGTTCTCTGCTTGCTGCATAGAAAAGTACATTGCTACTTTTATGTGCCTGAAGAAACCATTCCCAGCTTCAGTGTTGCAGGGTTTGGTGAATAACAGTTTCCACTTACTTTGTCCTTTATGGTTGTGAAGTGCAACTAAATCCACCCGCAGCCTTTTCCTCAAAGCGAGCAGTTTCACCCACCTTAATATCTTCGTTCTCTTTGTCGTCTTAGTTGTCCTTTTCTTTACCTGCTCTAATTCTGCTACATCTTTTTTGAGGTGTGAAGACTAGTACCACAGTACTTGAGATGTGGGTGTACCAGCGTTCTATTTATAGTTTGAAAATTACTCTTGCTTTTATGTTTTACTGGCTTTTTTTGTTGTTGCAGCTGCATGTTGAGTTGAAGTCTTTAGAGAGCTGTAAGTGTTAACCTAAGGATCTTTCTCACTTGAGTTGCAACTTCTAGTTCCAGTTTTAGCATTGTGTGCCCTTAATTTAGATTATTTTTCTCTGGATGCATTATCTTTCATCTGAGTTGAAGATCACTGGCCACCTTTTCGTGTACTCCCTTATTTTTGAGAGGCCCTTTTGAAGTCATGGCATCTGACTACTGTTCTGCTGATCGAGGATGCCAGTTAAACTTAGCACCAGAGTGAAAAGAGTAGGCTTATTTTACTGTTAATAATTAAAGGATATAACCAAGTAATACAGAAAATAGGCAATAAGAAAAATACAGAATAGTACACTTAATTATTACTACATACAGTTAATGCACCTAATCATTACTACACAAAGGGGAGAATAGTGATTAAGAAGATACCTCACCAGTTGCATACGCTACCATCATCCATATCCACAGTCGCTGGGCAGCCCCGGTTGCAGGGAGGATTTGGAGAGCCTGTCCCGGCAAGTGGGAAATCCTACGCGGTGCGTCCACCCATAGGTGAGGCTTCCAAAGTTGCTGTGAGCGGGCCCAGCCTTATATACCAAAAATCAGCAAGCCAGAATAACTTGCACCTTTGTTTTGAGGGGAAACATCTGGTTTCACCCTCCTGTTGGATTCCACCCAAAGCCTGGCCAGGGCTCGGGGCGGGGGAGAACCAAGGGAGTTTCCAACAGGCCAAACAAGAGAAGCTGGATACATACTCTCACAGCATCTCATCCTCACTACTGGTTACATTTTGTCTAAGATACATCTTTCAGTAGTGAGCATACATACTTTGTTAATGATCAGATACTAATAATTAACGCTAATGGTGATACAGATTTTACTAATTAACAGATGCTAATAATGGGTAACTTAGTTGTGAGGTTCATCTAGAGGTCAACTTTGTTTCAGGGCCTGTTATTGAGGCCCTAGCACTACAACTACTCAAAAAGCTGTCTTGTCAAAGGATCAGACCCCAAATTTAGTGTAATTCAGAGTGTAACTGAACACCAAGCTGGAAGATGATGTGTAAGTTTCTAGCTAATGCTTTGAAAAGCCTATATCATAAAAGAAAACAGTGCTTCCCTTTCCCAGTCCCCTCCTTCATTAGCACTTGTATACATGTAATCTTCATGTACAAGGGATTAAAGGGTTTCATGGTTTGGATGGTTGTGATTGTGAATTTATTGTATACCTCATTTTAGTCTAGTGTCCTGGTACCATGATCATTTTCATTGCATATGTGCCAGTTCACTTCCAGGCTCCCGTCTGGAGTGAACCAGGTGACCTACCCCCAAGGAAACCTAAACTTTCTTGACTGGTTCTTGAGAAGAGACCTGAACTGCATAATTTGGGCAATCACTGCTTGGACAGAGCTTCTGCTTTTTAGTAATCCTCACACTTTCATAGTTGCGTGCATGTCCCTGGGCATGCAGCACATGCTCCTTTTCATGCTCTGAAAGCATCATAGTGGGAGACTGCAATGCAGTCTTCTCACTTTTGTGTAGGTGTGCCAGCACAGGCCACGGGTGAAATGCAAAGAGCAAATTTATTCTCGTTACCTCGTGACCTGGGGGATCTCCACAGCAACACTTGGGTAGAGGCATGCAAGTGGGGACGCAGGCACCACGGAGCTCAATGCTTTCTAGCCAGAAAGAGACAAAGAAAGAGATCTCAGGCCTGCTGCTTTTGCCTGTATATATCCAGGATTTTGGAAGCGTACTTTTCCGCTGTACTTTGATCTTTCCCACAGCAGGGAAGAAATCTTAAGGATGTTGAGTAAGGTGCCTCTGAGTCTCTCACAGGCCTGTGTAATCTAAGTGCAGACATTCTACATGTCAAGCATACAGAGCTAAGCAACAATTGGTGTGATAGATGTGTTTTTCGGCACCCTAGCCGCAAGTCACTTGAGCGTGTTTACAATCCTCCTCGCCAATCTTCTGTTGTATTCCCACAGTAAGTCAAGGTGAATAACCATTAAAAAAAAAATAATAATTGAGAGGTCTTAGGGCTGTAGGCATCCCACTTGGGATCACAGGGGTGCACCTGTACAAGGATTTTAGTTCAGATCAAAAATGGACTTTGGACAGGTATCTTCTGGTCATCCCTTATGCCCTCATGCTATGCTTTAGCTTAGTTTGAAAGTGGCCTTGGAGCACCCTAAGTTCCTTTTGGATGAAATTATGTACATGATGCACTCCAACAAGGGATGTTCAGTTTGTAGCACTAGACCCCCCACAGTCCCCTCCAAAACACGCGATATAAATGTCTGATCCCCAGCACCACCTGCTTTGCTCTGCAGGGCTGCTCCTGTTGCAGTATGCTGCTTGCTACCATAGGCACAGCTGAGGGGTCTGGGTTGAACACTAAGTGCTGTAGTTGTGAGTAATGTGCCAGCTGTCTCAGGGATGTCGTGAACATGAACCAACTCATACCAGTTGTCTTAGGGTTTCTGTCCATGGTGTAGTCTGGAAAAAAGACACGGAGGTGATCTCCAGGACTTGAGGTTTTTCTATTGCAGCATAATACTTGCTGCCTGCTGTTTGAGAATGAGAAGGTTGGCCGTGGGTTATGCCATGTTTCAGTAAGAACATGACACAATCTAACTTGACAGCAAGTGGTAGATACTTTAGAAGTTGCCTCCCCTCCCCATCAAAAAAAAAAAGACTGTTGCAGTACCCCAGTGACAAAACCAGCATAACTGAATAAAAGGATTTTAGGTCCTGGAGCAATTTGTCATCACATTAACATCAATTTCGGAAGTGATTACAGCTCATCCTGCTTGATTTTGCACTAAAACAACGGAAAATTACAAATCTAATGGAAGCATTCTAGGAACACACAGTGCCTCAACTAAAAGTGGTGGCAAACAGTGGAAGACTGTGCTTCTAGTCTCTGTGTCCCAAATTATTGTCCTAGAGGTGGAGCAGGTAAATGAGGCGCTGAATCCTGGAGCTGAGTGTCGGGTGCCCTGACCTGAGCTTGGCCCTGATGGGGTGTCAGGATGGGAGAGGCTTTGTGCAGCATTGCCAGTATCAACCTGTTACGAAGGTTAGCCATAAGTTTCTCTGAATTTCAGTAAAATGTTTCATGGAAATGTATGAAAAATTATTCAGATGAAGTTTAATACAGGAATGGTTATGTATTTAAGACAGGTGATGATAGCATACCTAATAATTTCTACCTAATAGTGTGCCTTCTGGGATCACTTTTGGGACGGGCTGGCTGTTTTTTCCTATCCATTACAGTTATTCATTCCTGGTCATAACATGGAAAGTAACACTGTTCTCAGGGAAACTTCATTACTATGCTGAGTGGGAGTATCATCTCTGTGGAGATGTGTATCTTGCAGGAAGATTAGGAAGTATGGAGTGAAACAACCGCGGTAAAATGTGACACAAAGTAAATGTGCTTTTGCTATAGATTGGGAGATCATAAACTCTAAATGACAGGATAAAAACCTTGATATTCTAGTTAATGACAAAGTAACTGTAGACTACCAGGGTGAAGTGACAATGGGAAAAGTGAGTGCAGTTTCAGAATTACTGTTATTTGGCGGTGAGTGCTCCTGTGGAAAGCAGTCCTGGAGCTCCTGTGGGGATATTGCACGTCATCCTGATTGACAGTGTTGAAAAAGGAGATACTCCTAAAGACTGCAACAGGTAGGAATAGGCTCACTGCTGTTGTACAGGTGTGTTTGTACAAACCATAAAAGAAAGCAGGGAGTGCTAAATGACTGTGAACGCATGTAATCTGTAAAAAAGTTTGTATCTGTTGACAGTGGGGTGCTAGTGCAGCTTTCTGGGGTGAATAACGGAGGCAAACTACTTAATAACATAAAGGTAAAATGTGTTCAGTTTTTTGAAGAGTTTCTAGGGGATTTATGGTATTATGTATTAGATATGTTTGGACAGGTGTTTCCTTACAAATATCTCTTTCTGTGGCTACCTTATGTGTGAAGAACTTACCCCTCCTAAAAATGATAGGATGACTGGCATGGTACAGCTGAGATAACTTGCTGATAAATACCTAAATATCAGTGCATCTGTTGCCTATAGTGCTGTGATACTTCTTTGTGAATTGAGCTGCTTTAGAAACAAGTCTCCTCTCTCGCTCTGACACTGACACCTACAGAGGGAATACGTAGCTGTAGCTTTCGAATGCTATGGTGATGAGATGTTCTTGACAACCTTTTGTGAAGCCAGTGGGATGATTGCCATTGATGTCGCTAGCAATTGAAGCTTCTGAATAAAGGGAAGATGTTTTAGGAGGAGATCACTAATGTTAAATAATGCCCTTTGAAATGTGCTTAAAAGAGTATTAGCTCCCCACGCCCAAAAGGAACTGGACCTGCCTTGAAGGGAAGTGAAAAACCGAAGTGTTCCTCTAACTGGGGAAACCACAGGAAACTTGTTTTGAATGTAAAGGGAAAATTTAGAGATCAGCTTACAAAATGAAAGGTCTGCAGAAAAATCCAGTGAATGACAATGTGAAAAGGTTGGAGATTTGACAATTATTAGAGAAGAAAAAACCACGACAGCAGAGCTTATATGCAGCTCTAAGCAACTGCTTTAGAGAAGATGCATCAGTATGGGTAGTTAACAGGTTCAACTAGAGTGAGCACAGTGAATTATAATTTAATGGTTTGGAGTGGAGGGGCTTGTTGGTGTTGAATGCAAGGGGAACCAAAAAGTCGCTTGTGTCCTGTTTGCTGTATGAGGGATGTTAAATGTGCTGTTTGTATTCTGAAGTTAAATACTACACACAGTTCAGGGGCATGTCCATATGTTGTTTTTTTTCCCTCTCATCATTTGTTAGTGGACTGTCAGTAGGATCTGTGAACTTCGTTTTTTCTAAAGCTCTATGTTTGATTGGTTTCTGCACAGAAATTAGATACCCATCTTAGTTGGGGGTTTTTCCGAGTTTGGTAGCTGTCTAGATGGGTACAAGAGTATTTTAAGTTGGATTTTAATTCAAAGCTGAAATATATAGGCAGATATGGGAAACTTGATTTGATACTACTTTATGTTCTCAAAAACTCTGTTACATTGTAGAGGTTTACAGAGATCACGAAATGTGGTTGTAACATGCTTCTCATTTGAAGGACTTGGGTATTGGTGTGATAATTTAGAGAATAAAACAAAATGAGTTGGTAGCCAGGGATAATTCACAAAAATAAATATTAAAATTTATCTTTACATATTAAAAAATAATTTTAATTAAAAACTTGCTTTAGAAAGATGGCAGGTACTGTGTATGTTTAATGACCCATTTGACAGTGTGATAACACTCTTAACTAAGATAACAGACAAGACAATAAGGAGGACTGTTGAAACCAAAATAAATCTTTATGATTAAGTAAACCAAAACTAAAATGTAACTGTGGTACATACAAAGAAAATGAAAGGCCACTTGTTTGTGGATAAATGAAACTTTGAAACAAAATAACATCAAGCTTGTTTAACGTTGTGGAGAAAGAAACATCTGTCACTAGTAACTGCTGTTTTTTCCTTGGGGGATTAGCAGCAGGACTGTCTGTGTAGTGCAGGGAGGACCATGATAAGTGCTGGTCGCCTGAAGAGGGATGTCAACACAGTTGATGGTGCTGGAGACAACGAGCCTGGAATTATCTTTTTCTTTGGAATTTTCCTTGAAATTTGGTATAGGCATTGTTCGGTAAATAGAGGATTATTTTTCACCTCCCCGAGCAATGTGAGAGCAGGAAAGCCTTTGCACCAGAGTCGCCAGGATTGGAGCCTGTAGCGCAGGAGAAAATTTTCTGGACCACGATAAAGCTGGTATATGATACTTCTGGATTTGCAGCCTCATGTTTCTCCTAAACATACTTTTTTTTTGTCTATGTGACTTGGGGTTTGTATTATTTTTAAAAGAGAGTGAAGAAGAGTCTACTTTTCGCAATTTTAATTTTTGAATATCAAGTGGCAGAGGGTGCAGGTCCCTCATGAATGTGATTAGGAAAATCATGGCTATTTCACAAATGCCTCTCATAATCCTTTAAGGGATGGATAGCTTCTGTTATGTTGGTTATCCTCAGCAAGACTCTGTAGCAGATGTTAAGTTGTAGTATAGTTTGCATTCATCTATGAAACCTCTACTGTTGATGCACTTAGAAAAGCCAAGTGCTCAGCTGATGGACCACTTCCTGAGATAAAATAACACTCCTAAAGGAGTGGCAAATTCAGAGGATGTAACATAAGCTGTGAGTTTCCTTTACTGAATGTTGAGTCCGTTAGCATTGCCATAGCCTGGTCCTGCTAAAAATCATTGCCTGGGTTTGAGCTGACAGGGCTTAAACTGTATGATGATCATAGCATAACACTGCTGGGCAGGGTCCTGCTACTGCTTTTGGGGATGGAATGAGAGGGTCATAGTGGAAATGACGAACCTTTCTAAACCCAGAGCCTGTGTGTAAATTTTTAATTATTATGGCTCAAAGATACTTCTAAGACGTCACAAAACTTTTGCATGAGATGTACGAGTACAGTGTTTCGGGGCGAGTGCACTTCAATTATGTGGAAGGGTGAGGAAGGCTGTGGTCTTCTCCCAGCCTTACTTCTTGAGTCACTTGGGAGAGCACAAAGGGGTTTGAGTCACGTATCAGCCAGTGCTGTACCCAGACTGTAATTTAGAAAGCACCGACCCATCTTTAATCTGATAACTTATGTTTCTGAAAAGTATTAGGAAGATGAAAAGGTCATGGTTTTAGTACTGTGATCACTGCTTCGAAATTGTGGTGGTTTGGAGAAGTTTTGCAGGTAGAAAATGTTCGGGTTGCTTAGAAGTATGTATCTAAGTACAGCTTGGTATTTGCGATCAGCTGGCACTGCTACCTAGGTTGAGGGTTAATTAAAATGCTTGGTTTATTCCTGGTTATTTGCTTTTACTGCTGATTCCTGAACCTTTTTCTACACCAACCCTAAGAACTCCTACGATAGAGAGGCTTTATCTGATATTTCTGCAGATGTTTATACTTGCTTTCTTCTGTTTGCCAAATGTTCGTCAGATGACTAGGAAGAGAGGGAATGGTGAGCTGATGTTATTTACTTGTATTGATTAGGGTGAGAATATTATAAGGTGTATTTAAAGTATTTGTAAAGTGTTGGCTTCATGTATGTTTGTGTTGTATTGCTGTATTTGCAGCAGTATTTTCTGCATGGTCTAGTCAGTAGGAGATAAGCCAGATGCCACATGCTGTATGGCAGAATATATTTACACAAATAATAGCCTTTTCAAACAACTTCTCCATTAGTTTTGAGCCCTATAGCAATGTAATGACTTCCCAGAAAAAGTTTTGCCTGTGATGTGAATTCTAATCATGTGAGGAGAGGCCAAGTGAAGAGCCGCTGTATCAGCACTGTGTCTCTACCTTCTTTTGTTGTTGAGATGTATGTGAAGGTAATCTTTCCTGAATCAGTTGTACCTTTTTGTTTGTCATAATGCACATTTGTGTTTACATGGACATGTTTACATTTCAGATTTTGATACCAACGCTAGAAAGTGCACCAGAAAGGAGGGACATTGCTTTTAACCACTCTGCAGATTGATTTGGCTCTTATGCTTTAGCATTTGCAGCTTGGTCTTGCTTTATATGCTAGACGAGGTTTATGCCAGCCTAATTGGTTGCTGGCATTCCTGAATTTCACAGCTGCTGTATTCAGCTGTGTACTAGAAAAATATAATGGAATACTGTTTGCGGAGAGCAAGAGGCAATTGTAAAGATGTAAATGTGCTTTCTGGCACTTCAATAACATGTAAACTTTTAGTAACACAAAGAATTTTTAGGAACAAATTGTATGGGTATACTGCCAGTTTAAACATTATAGTATACATTTTCTATTTAAGTTGAGAATATTTGGAAGATGGACGTAAGTGGAGTTTTTTTCAGTATTTTTTTTTTTTATTCAGCCCTGACTTTCTTGGCCAGGGAACAGATGAAATCTGGCACAGAGATGGAAGATTTATTGTGATTCTTTTGTTATGGCATGCTGGCTTACTGTGTTTGTGAGAGTGTTCAGTATTTTCTATTCATTCACCAACCTGCTTTGATCTCCTTTCACTTGTTATGGCAAAGATTAAAACTTTAAAAGTTATTATTCTTTCTCTGTCAAGAGTAATAGAACACAGGAGCAGGTAATAGGACTTAGATGATGGCTCTGTGACTAATACAGTGTCACAGGTTTCAGCTGTGAATAGTGCTCTTCAAAATTTATAAAATTTGGTAACATACTAAACATTGTTATAGTATTGTATAGAATATGTTTCACTAAACTTAGGTTTTTTCATGTATCATTTTTCTCTTGATTGTGGATTGACAGCTGGGCCAAGCCTTAAAGCAGTAGCAGAAGATTATGCCAACATAAGATTGAGGAGTCTTCCAGTTCCCACAGTTTTTGTGTCCTTGTGGTCCCAGCATGCTCTTTGTAGAAGTGGCAGGAGTGGCACTGCTAAAGGAAGACAGTGGCTTCTGTTGCTAATTTGCTGATGGACCAGATAGCTAGTTGAAATAGTTTTACCACAGGGTGTTCTTGCACAAAATTAAGTCCCTAGAGGTTATTAAATGCAGAGAAATTAATGAAGGGGTGTACTGAGGACCTTGTGCAAAAAAAACTTGTGCAAAAACACTTGTCCAATGAAATAAGGTGTAAGATACATTGTGCTCTATGAGTCTGCTTCAGCCCTGCCACCAGCAGAATTTGGGCAAGGTCCTGAGGGCAGAACACATGCCTGCTCAATGTCCTTTGTCTGAGGGGAAAGGGTGCAGAGGGGAGGGCACGGCGGTAGTCCCTGCCCGTGCAGTGCCTCGGTGGGGAATGAAGGCCAGACAGTCCCTGCAGAGCACACAGCTGGGGCGCCTGGGAGAATAGTGAGCAGGAGGCACAAATGGAAGGGCTTGTTCAAGCCAAAACACAAGTCAGGGAAATAAAAACCAGTGAATGCTAGAGGAAAGGAACCAAGTGAAGCAAAGGGAGAGGCTTTTTTTTTTTTTATTTTAAAAAGTAAAAAAAAAAAAACCACCCTACTTGACCTGTAGTGGTGGAGTGAATCTTAGGCTTTGGGCAAGGACAAGCACAGAGGTTATAAATGCATATGTAATGTACATTGCCAGTGTTGCAGATGTGAAAACAGTGCTGTCCAGGGATGCAGGCTGCTCTGTGAGTGCCCCGAGCTCTATGCTTTGCCTGAATTTCAGTTAGTCTCTTCCTCTGCACATTTCCCTAGAGTACACAGATTTGCTGTTACCTTCCATGACGCTTCCCTGTAGTCTCTCTTCTTGCCTAATTTCAACTAGGTGTGTATGCGTTTGTTACTTGCAGTGTTACTTGCACAGTGTACTTTGTTACTTGCACTGTTAGGTGAGATAATTTGTGATATCAGTCAAGGTTTTTCTTCTTTTCTGTCCCTCAGCAAGCCCTAGGAGGCTTAGAATGTATAGAAACAGTAACTTTGGAAAACTGTCAAATTAGGACTGAAATGGCTAAAAGAAGTCTGAAACCATCAACAGAGGGGAAAACTGAGTGGATTTGGGGGCCTGGGAGCTTTAGGAAAGGAGAAGGGAAGGTGCAAGGTGGAGGAGACCCAGACCAGAGCAGATTCGTAAGGACCATGTGGTGTTTCAACCCGAGTGGGTGCCAGGCAGCAGCACATCCACGGGCTGCTCATGGTTGCTCCTGCCTTGGGAGCTGCACGTGGCCCTTGGGCAGGTGGAGCAAGAGATTGCTTGTTAGTGCTATGACTTGTTAAAGGAGGGTGTTAGAGAAGCAATTGCATTGGACTCGTGTTTTCTTGGTACTCTTAGGGCAAAACACAGATGTGAAATCAATGTGACACCTGGGTGTTGATCCTTTTGTGTTGGTGCATGGCTGCTCTGCTCTTCCAGTTGCTCCTTGCTACTGTGTATTGGAAATAGGACATAAAAAAACTGTGGTACACTACATGTTTAAGAAGAAAAATCCTTTTTCCTGCTGAAAGTTTACTAGTTTTATTGTACTTTATGGGGGCTTGCTGGCTTTGGGTCTTTCACTGGAGAAGTCAAAGCAACGGCACCTTAACTCTTCAGCTCATCAGTCAGTGTAAGCAGCTGTTTTTAAAATGATGATTTGTATTATTGTTGCAGGCAGTTTAATTTTAGTTGAATTACCAACTGATTGGATGCCTATAAGAAATGGGTATCAGAATACAATTTCAGAGGCCTTCACTCCTGTGTTGGGACATAAAATGTATCAGCCTAGAAGGCGACAAACAAGCCTTTGTGAAGCACACCTTAGGAGACTTTACCACCTATGGGAGACTTGTGGTATTGGAGTTTTCTCCTCTCAAGATAAGAGAGTCTAAGTGGTGTGGCTTTCACATGGTGTTTTGTTTACTTACCACTCAATTATCTGTTCACTGAGCTTTTCACATGTATGCCAGCTGTCCATTAGAGCCTCCACTGGTGAATCAGGTCTGAGCTGCTTTCCAGGAATCATCTTCTTATCACCTCAATTTTATTTTTTTAACCCTCTTCTTCCTGCCTCTCTCTGCATATCTCAATGCAGGAGTGAAAATAACCACTGGAAAATTTTCCCACCAGTTAATAAAGGATCATTTGTGTTTGCTTTCTAGGTCGAATTCACCAAGCTATGGTAACATCCCTGAACGAAGATAATGAAAGTGTAACTGTTGAATGGATTGAAAATGGAGATACTAAAGGCAAAGAGGTAAACTTAATTATTTTAAAACTTTTATCTTTTTAAAAAATATGTAATCTACATTAATGTTACTTTGGAATTTGCACTGGAAACAAAAAGAAGATATAAATCTTAATTTACTTGATGATTCTTTGGTTACAGCCTGTTTCGCATGGGAGCTGTTGGGCAAATGCTGGTTTCTGTTATATTAGATTTGACTTGCTGATCTCTGTGTCATAGCTTTTAAATAGTTCTTTTCATCTGTCGATTTTGAACCAGATTACAAAGGCTGACCTTGTTATCCTCTTTTTACAAGTAGAAAAATCAAATTTTTGAGACGGAGAATGACTTGCAGTTCAGACAGGAAACTAGTGGGAGAGCTAGATTAGAAATCTTTTTGTGTTTGTATTATTGAAGAATTGAAACGCTAGTTTGTTTGCTTATTTATTGCTGGCAATAACTTTCCAGCCTTGCTTTCTTTGAGAAACTCTGTCTTTGTGTGTAACACTTTGCTGTTCCTTCTTGTTTAAATTTTGGACCATGTTAGCCAGTTTCAGCTGAGATTTAGAGAAGCATCTCAAAAATAATTACACTTCACTGGTTTTGTGAAAGCACAGGAAAAAAAAAGAAAAAAAAAAAAAAAAAAACCCAAACCCTGTGAAAAAGGCCTTGTGACCTCATTGGCTGAGCTCATCCCTGTGGACATGCAGAATCCATATAGGAGTGAGGTCTTTGAAAGGTCCAGCCAGGGGAAATGGCAGTCAATAGAGACAAAAGCTGTTTAAGATTTTTAGGAAAACAAGTTTCAATAGATCTGAAGCCAGCTATTTTACATTTTACAGCATTTTGAATGAGGAACACTTAGAAGAAGAAAAATAGCATGATAAATTTAACTGGTTTCAACTTTGCTTTTATTTTTTGGGTGGTTATAATTTGTCTGTTTCTCTTGCACTGTCTGGGAAATTTCAAATAATTGAGATCTCTTTATTTTTATGTTACAGAATGTCTTTCATATTTTGCAGTGATTGTCAAATTACCACAGTAACACTAACTACTTCTGTTTTCATTTAATCACTTGGCAAAATTATGAATATCTATTGGTCATTTTTAATTCATCCCTTTTCTGAAGAGTCTGTTTTCAACTCCTACAAAGACCAAAGCTTATGCTGTTTTTAGTGAACATAAACCAAGATAATTTAGATTTTAGAATTAACAAATTGTGGGGTAAAACCACTAAGTGTATTTACTGTTTATTCTCAAACATAACAGGCTAAGGGGAGAGGGTAAATATTGTTTTAAGACTCATAAATGCGTTTTATATTCTCTTACACAGATTGATTTGGAGAGCATATTTTCACTTAACCCAGATCTTGCACCTGATGAAGATATTGAACCTAGTCCAGAAACACCACCACCACCTACTCCATCAGCCAAAGTAAACAAAATTGTGAAGGTTGGTAATAGCTATGCAACGTGTTCATGTTAAGCTTGCAGTACTGCTATACATGTTGTTATGCTTGAATTTTTAACTTTAGCTTTTGTGTCTGTGGAGCTATTTGATAACTGTGTTCCTTTCTTTTTCCTACGGTGAGTAGGGGTTTCTAAAAATTTTTTAAGAACAGGTTAAGCAGAGAAGGAGTTGGGAACTAATATTTATGTAACTAAATATATCTCAAGGGAAAACAGAGAAAAGGTTTTGGAGGTTGTTTTGAAACAGTGTGTATAATTCAAGTAGTCTTCACCCTAGGCTCTTCAGGGAGGGATTTGGCAGCAATCGCCTTTTTGTATTGCTGATGGTGTGTTATTTTCATTCACTGGAAAGAAGTAGGGGTGGGGCTGCAGTTTAGGTTTTCAATAATATGGTAATCAAATAACAGAGATTTCTTTCCTTATAGAGTCGACGATCTACAGCAGCTGTTAAGAATGATGTCCCTGCCAGAGATAACAGAGGTAAATGTTATCTCTTTCCATTTCAAGGAAGTAAAAAACATGGGAACATTTTAACCTCCTGTTCATCTAACATTCCTTAATAGTTCTGCATTTCTCAGTCAGTATGTATGCATGTGACATGTAAAAGACATACTAGTACACCATTCCTAGAATTAGTTCTATGTATGTTTAGGAATCAATACTATACAAATAGTATTTATATGCAAGTTTAGGCAATATAGCATTAGGAAAGTTAAGCTGAATGAACTGAAGGTACAAAAAATTGAAGTTAATTATGCTACATTAAACCATGTGTGGACTTTTCCAAGTAAAAGCATCCTCAATTTGCTTCAGCTTAATTGAGTGTTTCAATATACACTAAGTAGTGCACTTAAATTTCTTAGACTTTCAGTTTTTTAACTTAGTTTTGTAACAGTCTGTGTGTAAACACTCATTGAAAGAGTACTTAAGCCCTATGGGTTATTTCTCACTCTACAGTTAACAGCGAAAAATGTACAAAAAATGCTGAAATACCACAGGAGGATAGTTGAAAAGCATGTATTGGATGAATAGAGATGTAATGCATCTATAACATGGGAAAGAATAGTTACTGCTTATTGTTTCATTTTCTCTCCTGTGTTAAATTTAACTAACTTGTACTGATAATGGTGATGATTCTTCTTGCAAACATTAATCTATCGTCATTAATGCAGACTAGATTCTAGTCCATCTGTTTAAACTTGAAAAACAAGTGGGCTTGTGTATCTTTGCAAGTACTCTTCAGGCTCTTCTGGTGGATGATTGGGACCACTTTTGCCTTTCTGCCATTTGCCTCTGGGGGTGTTAAACAAATTGAAAATCTCATGAGGAGAGGATAATTTTTTTTTAAACTAATATGGTTTAAATTTGAGCCATCTTACTGATGGGCTCTCCTCACATCCATACATGCTGTTGGTTCTAGTTAATGGTCTGTTTGATATGGAATAACCCTGTTACTTGTATTTTGCATCTTACTATTCACAGCCTAAGTATTTGTTCTTTGTTGGCCTTGTAATTCAGCTTTTCTCAGCACACTGTCTTATTTCCTGTAGTCCATTTGTGCTATAAACTAGATCTCCTATCATATTTGGAATGATCTGGGCATTTGTCTTGTCTGTCCCGTTCAATACCTGTTTACATAGCTGTCTCCATGTTGCACGGTGAGCTGGCCTTTCATTTGGAGTGTCATCTCTGGTTGATAATCAAAGCTGATACCTTCACTTTCATACTCTTCTGGTAGACTGTGTTAGGAGCGTGTGCAGGAAATGGGCCAGCTGAAGCAGAGCTGCTTGAAGCAACTCTTTGAAAAAACAGTTTAAAGCATTCAGCTCTACCAGAGCTGCTTGCATCTCACCAATCCCACTGCATTCACTGGGAACAGACGTCACTGCATCTTCGGAAATTGGATCATTAGCATGTATAGAATCAATGCATAAGTTTAGACATACTGATTGTATCTCTATCCCTTCCAGTATAGTGTCAACAAGGTTGTTTCTTCCACTCACAGATTGAGTTGCACTTTGCTGCCTTTCATTTGTATCCCTTTGCTTCTCCAGAGATTGTAGGCTCAATGGGATGGGACCATTTCATAACATCTAGAGAATGTGAAACAGCAGGGCTTCTTTTCTTACTTGTTTTTTGGGTATAATCACAAAAGAAATAAAATTTCAGCACTTTTAAGCTTCAGGACTGCATATCTCCCAAGTACACGCTTCATTCTGTACACATAATAAGTTGTACTAATTCTTCAGTAGACTGTTTAAAAATATGCGCATGCAGCACCAGTACTTAATGATGTTGTGTTGGTGTATAACACTGGGAAAGAAAAGGCTTCATACCAAATGTCTTTAATGATAGACTTCCTACAGTACATTCTTGTGTCTGGAAAGGGACCTCATTTTATCTCATCATAACAAAGCATTTCAGAGTTACGTAGTAACGTTACTCTTCCACGTCCGGATGAACTTTGTGCTTTTCCTTTACAGTGGTTGGTTCTGCACGTGCGCGACCTACTCAGCTTCCCGAGCAGCCTTCCTCCTCTCAACAGAATGGTATTGTTTCAGATATATCTCCAGTTCAAGCTGCAAAAAAGGAATTTGGACCCCCTTGTATGTAAAACATGTATCAAGGATTCATCCATTCTGGGCGTTACATGTACATTCTCTTGGATTATGTTGTCCATAAATGACAAATGGTCTACATGCGCAGTTGTTTGTGGGCTTCCTTGAGGAGCTTTTTCAGAGTTGTGGCTAAACAAATGTTCACTTTCATCTTACTTGTGCTAGTATTTGAAATTAGTTTTTCCTTTATCATTTTCTAACCATGGCAGTGTGGTTTGGTTTTGTGTTTTTTTGTTTGGTTTTTTTTTTTTAATTTGCCTGGACTTTCTTTTAATTCAAACCAAGAGATCACATGTATCTGTCCAACTATTTTTTGAGGGTCATTGTCCTTATATTTTTGGTCATGTAATTATTGTCCCATTCCCATGACTTTTTCCTAATTCATTATTTTATGAATTTTAGAAATTAAATTGCCGTAATTATTCTGTACTAATACTGATTTGCTTGAAAAGGTAGTTGATGTAAATGCATTCTCATAAATTAATATAATCAATATGTTACAGTGTATATACTAAATCCGTGCAGCACTGAAAATATTTTAAAATTATATCATTTTCTTTAAGCACGTAGGAAATCTAACTGTGTAAAAGAGGTTGAAAAACTGCAAGAGAAACGTGAAAAAAGAAGGTTACAGCAGCAGGAACTTAGAGAAAAAAGAGCTCAGGTTAGTATTTTTAGCTCGAATGGAAAATGTATGTCAGCAAGAGAAGTTTGCAAAATCCTTGTGCTTTTGTCAGTCTTTAATAATTTTTATGAACTGTAATAATGTTGAAGTTAAATGTTTTCATCCTGTATACAAGTTTGATAAATATTTTGGTGGTTGGGTGTATTGCTTTCATAACTGTTACTTTAGACAGTGACAGTTTTCCCCCTCTTTTTCTTCCTACAGAAATAATAGTTTACAACTGCTTATCTTGCCATGTGTTCTTTAATGATCAAGTACTGATGATAGCTATTTCTTAGGAAAAATCAATTGTTGAAAATAATCAAACTTCTGGCTTTTAGATAGGTCTGTTATTCTAGAGGAGATATTACAACATTATGATAAATTGTTCTTTATGATCTTTGATGCTTTGTAGGAGATCTGTTTGAGGCTCAAGTTTGAACATTATTTTTTTTTTCTTTAAATCAATCTATGTATTTATAATTTAGCTATGCATCATGCAAGCAGCTTGACAACAAGTTGTTAGAAATTTGTATGAAAGAAATTAAGTTGTTAATCCTGTGAGAAAAATCTCTTAATATTAAATGACTTTCTGTCACAGTGGTGTAAAAGCTTTTCCAAACTAGTAGTGTAATCTTGTTGGCAGCCCTGTGTGTATGTGTTAGTCTCTAAAGAGAGTCCACTACTGACATGACAAGTACCAGCACCAAGTAAATAATTCAGGCAATTTTCTTTATGGTTTAATGATGTTTTCAAGTTGACCTAAAATCAGCTATGTTTAATTCATGTTCTCTAATTTCCATCGATCTACACAAACACAAAACATTAATATGCTTTTATGTGTGAGGAACGACCTTTTTTTGGCTTTATATATTAAAATACTGCGATGTGGTACTACACCTAAAATTTTCTTTTTATCACTTATGTGAAGACTCCCTTTGCATCTGAGTCTTAAACTTCTATTTGAGTAAGCTGTGTTTGTCTTAGTGACCTGTATGTAGCTGTGTCTCATGTTGGTTTGTGTATTCTGTTGTCATTCTTGTGAAATGCAGCAATAATTAGCTAAGCACTGTCTTCTAGTGGGCAAGATCTTTAAAAAGGCTTTGAAGAATATTATGCAAACACTTTTTCCACAATAAGTGGTACTCCTTTCTGAATGTTAGAAGGAAATATTTCACCAGGTATATATTTTGTGTGGACCTACTGTCAGCAGTTTTTAGTTCACTGTAGGCAGGGTGAACACCACCAAGGTACAGTCAACTTCTGATTACCAGGACACAGTTTTGGCTGTGTCACAGGTGCAGAGACATGAGCTGGCTCCCTTTCAGCTTGTTAACCCCAGTGCGGTGCTTTCTGAGAGTGCCTATGCTGTTTCCACAACCAGCTGTGATCCAGAAGGAGTTTTACATCATCTGGGGGTATCTATGCAAAACTTAGTAAGATCTGAGTACCAGAGATGGCTATGTATGGCATCAAGAGCAATGAAATGGTGTGAAAACTGACAGCTGCAGGGACAAGTGGCAGGAAGGACGTTGACGTTTGACATTTGACCGATTCTGCAGAGAACCATGAGACTTAAGCTTAGCAAGGCTTGGAGGGGCTCCATGCATGGCCACTTATGTGTCCATTCACTCTGGGACTGATAGCTCCAGGTTTAGGGACAGGAGGTCTTCTGAGCCTGGATGTAGCCTGCTGTGTATCCTTGAGATTGCTTCTGCTTTTTCGGGGAGGGGTGGATGGGTGGTCTAGGAGCATTAGAAGAGTTTCCATGGCATCCAAGTAACTGAAGGAGTTAACTCAGGACCAGTAGTAGGATCAAGCTCCTTCAGCCATCTTGGATCCAGTAGGGTTGTGTTTAGAGTAGCTGGGGTGCCTGTCCTGTCCTCTGCAGTGTGTGTTGTACCTGTGTGATGGAGCATATCCATTTGTCCGTTCAACTGCCTTATCTCAGATTAAGAAGCATTGACTGTGTATGTTATCTGGTGTTCTGCAGCCGTTTGAAGGTGTTTCTTTGGTGTGAAGATTCTGGCAAAGAAGGGAGTAATTTCTCTTTCTTGAGTAGACTGTTAATGAGTCCTCAATTAAAAAGTGTTTTCTATTACATGCCAACCAAAACCATGAAATAGGAAGCATATAATTGTTTTGCTTTATGATCAGTAAATTAGCTACATCAGAATGGGAAAAGGCATTAAGCTTGCATTTGAGACATATCTGGCATTTTGGAGGAAAAATACGGTTTCAGTTAATGTGCATTTTTCTTATCAATAAATACAGAAGATACTGAAGTTAGTCCATTTCAGGAAAACATGTATATTAGAAATTCTACTTGTTTACTTCCCTAGGATGTTGATGCTACAAACCCAAATTATGAAATTATGTGTATGATAAGAGATTTCAGGGGAAGTTTGGATTATAGACCACTGACAACTGCAGATCCTGTAAGTACCACAGCAACATGGAAATTTTTTATCCTTCTGTATTTTTGCTATATGTTTTCAATTTTTTCAATGTATACTTCTGTCTGTAAACATGAAAAATAAGTACTTTAATATATATTAGTATTCATTATATCATGGGGTTATTTTTTTCAGTAATTGGATGATACTGAAATTAGTAGGTATTGAAAGTCCTAGGTTATGAAATCATTAATTATATTATGTCACTTAAATATCTTTTTAGTATTGAATAATACCAGTATGTACTAAGTAGTCACTCAGCCTCTGTATTGTAAATTCTCCTGGGATGCTAGGGGATGTGCACACAAAACCATTAAGATTCTCTGAAAAACCCTGTTGAGTGTAAAGATTAATATTTGATCTCTGAAGGTGATAAGGGCCTTTGGTTTGCAGGGAAGTCAGAGGAGCAGAATCCTTAAATGATGGCGGTTGTCAGATCTCTGTAGAAATCAGAGATTGTGACAATTTCTGTCAACAGCGTTTCTACCCTGTTAGAGCTGGATTTGCTTGCAGTATTCCAAGATGTACCTGGTTAGTCTACGGGATTATATCACTGTCTGCAAGGAGTTTTGTTAATGTATGGTTGGTTCTCCCTTTTAGGTTCTTGGCTATTGTGCAGACACAAGGGGCTTTTACACGTCCAGATGACTTGCTGTCTTGGAAATTTCTCTTTGTTTAAATGATTGGTTAATTAATTCAAGAACAGAACTAAAATAAAGTAAAATATTATATAACTGGAATTGGGGTATAGTTCACTGAAAGATTGTTTCCTTTGCAGATTGATGAGCACAGGATATGTGTTTGTGTACGAAAACGACCACTCAATAGAAAAGGTATGACTATCGAAGATTTTGCTGAATTTTTTCTCTGACAAGTTGCTTCTGATAGTAATATTATTTGTGTTAAAGATGTCTAGAAATACTGATCAAAGGTGAGACTGTTATACTAGACAATATGTGTGACAGACCCAGAAAATTCCTAGACTTGTCATAACCTGGATGAGGATGGGGAGAAAAGTAGTTTAAGTGTCACCATTTTATGCATTGGGAGCTGAGGTACAGAGAGACTGCAGTTTTTTTGCAAGGTCGTCTAGGATGTATTTAGTTGATCTAGAAATTAATTCTACTGTAACTTCTTCAGTATTCTTACATTGCGTTAGGATCACCATTCTTTTAAACTGTTCTTCAATTGATCTGAGCAGAGATCTACCCAGTGAAAACTTCCATTACACATTTTTTGTCCTGTATTTTTATATTTTCAAGTGGTCTTGAATCAGACATCAAGGTAGCAATTCAGATGACTAAACGCTGATGTCTTATGGCATGTCAGGTGCCCCGTGGCATCCTCACAGGGCTAGTGGATTACATACAAACTGGAGACTTGTATGCCCTGGAGCTGCTGCTCAGGGCTGGGCAAGATACCCTAGGGCCCATGAAATGCCACTTAAAAACCATTAGGTACTGAAATGACTCCCTAGTCACTTTTTTGTATGTGATTACTATTACAACTTTTTTTCTTACTGCCTGCTCATCAGACTGGAGTCTGTATTCAAAAAAAACCTTTAAGGTTTTCAACTCCAGTTGAATCCCAATCTTCCCTTGAAGTTCATTACTTTCAGCAGGAAATTAAGAGTGCAAATGCTTCTGGATTGCAGCCTGTCTGAATCCAGCACTTAAGTAAGCTGACTTTTGTTTTGAAAGATGTTTCTTTCCTTCTCTTTTTATTATATTTTGTTTAGGTAAAGGACTCAAAGAGCATAGCTCTGACTCTGAAACAACATGAGATACATTTCTTGTTTTTGTATTGTCAGAACTACCCACTGAGGATTATCTGGAGCATATCCAGAGGAAAATGGGAGAATTGTATGGGAAAGAGAATGGGAAAGAGAAAACATATGTTGATACCAATACATAGTTAGTTTTTTTCTTGTTTTTTTTCTTCCACATTGCTGCTTCCCCTACTTTATTATTTTTTAATTGTTACTTTTATTGTTCTCTTATTCCCCATATTTTTTTCTTTTGTTGATCTTGAAATGAATGCATAATCTAGATGTCAGTTAATTGAAACTATTTTGCACAACCTATTTTATAAGGTCATTCAACATACAAATCTGGTAGCAGTTGAATTTCTGTTTCAGTATTGGAGGTTATCTTTAATAAAATATGAAATAGAAGTCTGATACATCTGGGGGAAACGTCACCTTCTACCTGCGCTGAAGGTGGACAAAGTGAAATTACAGTAAATGAAAGCAAGTTGTCCTGGGGCATGAGTTGGGATTCAGAAGTAGAATTTGATTTTGTGAAAGTTGCATATCTTAGGTATTAGTGGTTTGGAGCTGTTTAAAAAAATAGTTCAGAGGTGTTCATAAGAAGATGAGTGTCTAAGTAAAAATGAGGTTGACACTAAATTTATTTTGCATTTTTAAGAATAACCTAAAGTAAAAAGGTATTAATGAAATAATCTATGCAGGGGATGAGCCACCGAGGTAGTCTAGTACCCACATGGTACAATCTTCTGAAAACACACACTTCATAAGAAACAGTATTTCCTAAGCCACATTTAAAATTGAAGAGTATAAAAGAATCAACGATATTAGTGTTTAGCCCCCTGAAAAGAAAAAATTAAATTAGTTTGTTCTGTCAGTCTCGCAAACACAGAACTATCACCAAAATCTTTAGGTGTTCTCAGCACCAATTGTTCTGTGGGTTGACTTTGCAGGAAGTAGGTGTTCAGATTGACATTTTAAGATGTTATTTCAGTGACATATAATTGATAAATGTATGGTGGGTTTCAGAGACAGTATTCCAAATTCTCATCAGCAAGGAGTACAGGTTGTCATAACAAATAGCTGGGAGCAGGTACATGTCTTATTCCAAACAATTGTTTAAGAAAAGTCAGCTTTTGACTACTTAAACTAAAAAAGCTTTTGCTGCACAGGGTTGACTGTCATACATCTCTCTTCATCACTGTTTCTTATTTCTTCTCTGTGATTACTGCAGAACACTTACCTTTTATTTTATTGCAGTGCAGTTGGAAAATTGATTATATAGTGACTTGAATGCATATTTCTGTTGGTGTGTAATGTCATGCAATGGTAACTATTGTACTGTTTGATCAGTATGTTAACTGATGAAAAGATTTCTATCTGGTTGTATAAAGCCACATCAAGTTCTTGAACTGCGTGCCTTAAGAAGTTTTACGTAGAAATGTAAGTAGGACACATTAGTGATCCTGACTGGACACACAAAAGATCTTTATTTTTGTGCATATCATGGATCGCTGGGTTCTCTGTTTTGCTGACTCATATCTAATACAACAATTAGCAGTAAATTGTAGTGCTGTGTAGTAATTATAACCTGGGATTTCACTGCTGAAATTGCATCTAGATGACTGCTGTGGTTTAACCCCAGCCAGCAACTAAGCACCATGCAGCCGCTCGCTCAGTACTCCCCCGTCCCAGTGGGATAGGGAGAAGAACTCAAAAAAGAATAAAACTTCTTGAGTTAGGAACAGTTTAATAAATAAAAAAATAATTTAAAAATATCCTAACAGTAATGAAAAGGAATATAATAAAAGAAGGAGAAAGAAAATAAAACCCAAGAAAAGACAAGTGTTGCACAGTGCAGTTGCTTACCACCTACAGTTCAATGCCTGAGCAGTGATGTGCCCCCCTGCCCACTCCCCCCAGTTCATGTACTGAGCATGACACTCTATGGTACAGAATATCCCTTTGGTTAGTTCAGGTCACCTGTCCTGGCCGTGGTCCCTCCCAGCTTCTTGTGCACCTGCTTGCTGGCCGAGCATGAGAAACTGAAACATCCTTAACTTAGGACAAACTCTACATAGCAACAGCTAAAACACCAGTGTGTTACCAGCATGATTCTCACACTAAATCCAAAACACAGCACTGTACCAGGAACTAGGAAGAAAATAAACTCTATCACAGCTGAAACCAGGACAATAGCTTTTGTTCATTCCTAGTGATAGGAAGGATCATTAGCTTTTTCAGCTTTTTCTGCTTACAAGGTAATTTTTAGTAAGGATTATAATTTAGATAAATGCTATATTAAAGATGTATACTTTAGGTTCCAGGAGGAATACACAAATGAAGAAGTCTGAGTAAATTAAAAGCAAAATTGAAAGCTGCGAACATTTGACTGTAATGTTAAGGATTTAGGGAAAATAAAAAGATAAAATTTTAAAATAAAGCTGATTATCATAAGGATATTAATTTCTTCATGTTTTCAAGTTTGACAGTCCAAGAAGTATAGGCCTTTCAGCATCCAGTTTCTCCATTAGAGATGTTATTTATGAAAACTCAACGGATATGGCAGTATTCTGTAAAACAGTATAGAAACCATGGGGAAAAAGAACTCAAATCCATGGAAAGTGTTATTACAGAATACATGACAAGCTACAATGCTAATGCTATAATTAATGATCTTAGTTTTCCTTATCAGCTTTGTACAACCTCTCATTTCTAGCAATTGGTAGTATAGGATGACTAGACTTCCAAAATGAAGTCTTTTACTTAGCAGATTACTATCTAGTCATCGGAAGCCCAGATCCATTGCAGTGTTGTTACTTGGAGGAGCTGTGTTATCTGAGATGTTATAAGAGTGTGAACAATGAAAAAATGTAAAAAATAATGATGTGTTGCTAGTTAAATATATATTTCACTTATTTTGTAGAAACTTTAATGAAAGACCTTGATGTAATAACAATTCCTAGTAAAGATGTTGTGATGGTACACGAACCAAAACAAAAGGTGGATTTAACAAGGTACCTAGAAAACCAAACTTTTCGTTTTGATTATGCCTTTGATGACACGGCTCCTAATGAAATGGTTTACAGGTATGTGTATATGCTTTATTTTTTTTTTAATGTTTTCTCTCATGTATCTCCTGTGTCAATACACGTGGGCTCACTTTGGTCATGGACTTTGTTCCTTTTCTCTCTGTTACTAGATAAGTATATGGCTACCTCAATTTTTTTTTTTGCCTGTTTACTTTTGTTTTAACATCCTGAATTCTTCACCTGCAATGTCATCTCCACCACCCTTGACCTTAGTCTTCCTCCAAGCCCTGCTGCTTTCCAGGCTCTAGTGTTTATTGCCTGCTTCCTCAGCTACTGAATATTTGAACAACTTCACGAGCTCTCCATTTGCCTCCGGGTTATTGTCTTACTAATTATTGTATGTGCGGCACCTGAGGAACCCGACTTATGGCTTCTGGTTTTCAGGAAACTTGGAAGAAAAGGACAGCCTAACCTCAAAGAGCTTGCAGTTTGAATATAAGATAATTAAGAGATGGAAACAAAGCAGGAGAGGGTGGGGAAATAGTACAAATAAGCAAGAGAGGTTATCTTGCTGTGTTGTTGAGATAACTGAGCTAGCTTGGCTGCTGGAAGCAATCTGCAATAACATGGAGGAGCATGGAGCTAAGTTACCTTGCTCAAAATGCTGAATCTTTCTGATTTAAAACCAACAGCAACAAAGACACACATCCATTTTCAGCCCCAAGGTATTTCAATCTCCATTTTCTCCTTTATTCTTCTGTTTCACTTCCACTTCCACAGCTGGAATAATTCACACAGCACTTTTAGAAACGTGTTTAGAAGTAGCTCTTTACCTTGTATAAGTCAATAAATGGAGTAGATACAGTGTCAGGCAAGGTTAGACACCATGACAGGTCATAATCTTGGTACACAGTCTAAATACTGTGAAGCTTTTTTCAGGGAGTATTGGTATTAGAAAATAATTTGATGAAGATAATGCTTCGAAAGTGCTTCCTGTAGCCTGAAGGAGTAGTGACAGAGAAATACCTGAATTCTTGTTTTTGATACCACTAGGAAGTGCAAGTTAGGATCGTGCCCTGATAGATGTTGGACGCCAACATCCTGTTGGTGGATAACAAAATTCATAGTAAAATAATTACTAAAAAGCCTTGAAAATTAAAATTTCTGTCTTATGCTTGATATAATTAGGAGGAGAAGTGTGACGAAAGGAAAATCTATAGGCTGTTAGTTTACGCTCACAAGACTTCTAAACAGCAAAGCTGTGCTCTTGGAGATTTCTGTCTCTAAAGACTGTCTACTGGTAGCATCTTGCCTTTCTTGATACTGAAGAGCTGCAGGAGAGCAATCTAGCTGGTGAAGTGTGCCTCTTGCAGTAGTTCTCCTCCCACTTAACAATCAGTTCTTCTAATCTCCCTCCTTCCTGTTACTGAGCTTTGTGAGTGTAGTGTTTAAATGTGAGGGGTATTTTTGGCATACAGTCTTGTCATATTTTTGTATTGAGTTTTCTGCAAACAATTTTTATTAGTTACATAATAGATTAATGGTAATACAGGAAAATCTTGAAAGATGATTGTACTTATACTGACATGGTAATTCTGTAGTCTGTGTAGCAGTACAGACTTTCTCCTTCTCCCTTATATGGCACAGTACTGATTATTACTTGAAGGGCAATCTGCTTCAAGGCCAACTGCAACAGCAGAAGTAAGAGCAAGATGGCTATCGTCATCTGCTCTCACCAGAACTTCAGGGTCACTGTGGGGAAAAAAAACAGTGTGGCAAGTTACTCCAGTTTTCTCTAATATGCTAAAATGACTCACTGTGTTTCTATACTGAAAAATGTTCTTCAGTTTGAGGGAGAAAAGTACATCATCATCATTATTATTATTGTTATTACTACTGCTATTATTAATACTATTATTATTATGCCTAAGCTGTATTTTAAGTATTTTTTAATCTGTGAGTCACAACATTGAGTTGCAAGTTTTTGTTAATATTAAAAAGCATGCACTGGTTTGAATGGGTGTGCCTTTTGAGTTTTAAAGGAGAATCAGAGTTTACGTTTCTGAAAGATCAAGATTGCAAATAAAGGTTCTAGTAAAGTTGGACTGTTCTGGCATGGTACCATCTGGAGTTGTATAATGCTTTATGAAAACCTTTCTATATACGTTTGTATTTTGCCTTACTTTAAAATAGATATATTAAATCCCTTTTTTATAAATCAGCAAAATAAGGCATTTCAAACTCAATTAAACAGAGATAATGCAGAGTGCTCCTTAGGTGGATGGACTTTGTGAAATTTTGTATTTTATATATGAAAAGAACAAACATCAAAATATGGGAATATCCTCTTGAGGACAAGGGAGCTATATGTTTAGAAACAACAAAAAGAAAGACTAAGGCTTATCAGGAATTGTCTGGTATGTTTTTGATGAAAATTCATGATTCAGTTAAACTTAGATTTTTGCATAACCCTTGGTTGCTGAATGGCTCAGTCTTGCCTGTATTATTTTTGTAAGTGATCTTGTGTTTGTTTGAAAGTAGAATGAAAGAAAGTTGTAACACCTCCGTGTTTGTGTAAACAATTGTTCCTGTTTCTGTCACTTAAAGGCACTTTATGTGTAAACACCTGGAAAAAGTTTCGAAAGAGAGATTTTTGCAGAGAGTCTCTTACCTCCATTGGTAACCCTCCATTAATTTACCCTTAGCTTTTGGAGCTTTTAATGAAATAATGGTGACAAGCAGCTGCAGTAGGAACAATAACTATGTTTTTTAAAATAAAAATTAATTCTCTAAAATAGAAAAATGATACTTTGGATAATATTTTTTTAACACATCAAGTAATACTTCAGGGATAACTAGATACTTCCGTTCTGAAGAGCTTGGGTATCCATTTTCTTGAGCCTTTTTTCAGTGTATGTATGTTCTCAAAATACTAATGTGCAGTGAGTGTTGTTTTGGCCATTTGTCTTCTAAATTTAATCTTGGAAGCTGATTTGGGGAGGGGAAAAAAACCAAACCCAAAACTATAGCAGAATTTTAGTATTGGCAAAACCTAAGTATTTATCTGCTCCACTGCTCTACTTTGATGTCTTCTAATTCTGTGTTCTTTAGGGAGCTCCATGTACTAAGCTGTGCTTTTCCCATTAAAACAAGGAAATTTTTTTCTTAGGGTTTAAAGGGCAATAATATTGCAAACTAAATGAAGGAAACTTTGTAGCTTTTCTGTGATTATTTGGATTGTTTTAATGCCTTAAAGCTGGTAGTCTCTTCAATTCAGCAATTAATGTAGAGATGTCCTTTGGCCTCTCAAAGTACAGGAGCAGTTTTGTCACTTCTGGCCTTAAAATTTATAGCAACCTTGTGGTAGTGGCAACTTAAAGTAGTTCAGTGTCTTAAGTACTGTTGTTTTTTGCATTTAAGGTTTACAGCTCGACCGTTAGTGGAGACCATATTTGAAAGGGGAATGGCCACTTGTTTTGCATATGGGCAAACAGGCAGTGGAAAAACCCATGTAAGTATTTCTTCTACATGTCAGCAATACACTTCTTCTTATGTATGATACACTTACATAAGTTTTAATAAGGAACAAATACAAAAGTTACAGTTCTGTGATTTTTATTGTGTATTTTTGACATTTTTTGTGGTTTTTTAAATTTAGACTATGGGTGGTGACTTTTCAGGAAAGAACCAGGATTGTTCTAAAGGAATATATGCACTTGCAGGTGAGACTTTATTGGTTTGTTGTCTTTTTGCAGACTAGTTGAGATCAATAAATTTTCTGCTCCCTGCCATACAAGCATCAGGGTCTACATATTTTGCATTACAGTGGAGCTTTGGTAACATCAAAAGTAGTTCCTAGATGTGTAGTCTTTGCATAGTAAAGTAAATGTATATATAGGTAACTTCAAAAAATGTAATAAACTTAATTAACCCTCTGTTATATTTATAATTTTGGGGTCTTTTGCATCTTTGGATGTAATGTGGCAGTTTAAACTGCAGTGTTTTAGACTTGGTTCACTGACCCTATCTGTTATACATGCAAAATACGAGAGATGCTGTAAAATAGACTGTTATGCATTAATGAGTCTTCATTAAATGCAGATACATAACGAGATTTCTTTTTATTATGGAAATGTGTTCACAGCTCGAGATGTCTTTTTAATGCTAAAGAAACCAAACTATAAGAAGTTAGAACTTCAAGTATATGCAACATTTTTTGAGATCTACAGTGGTAAGGTAAGTACCTGATCTTTCTCTGAGGAAGGGGGAATTTCTCTTTCACAAACAAGATTTTGAGCTTTGAGCTAGAAGAATTTTTTCCTCTTTGTACTAAAAGCTTTATTTCAAAGAATTCTTTACACTTCCCTTCCAATCCTGTTTTTCCATGGAATGCATTGCGTATTTTGATATGGGATTTGAAACAAAACTATCTTTTAAAGCTCCTCTTTAACTGTTCTGTTTTCCCCCCTTCCTTAAGGTTTTTGACTTGTTGAACAGGAAGACAAAATTAAGAGTGTTAGAAGATGGTAAACAGCAAGTCCAGGTGGTGGGACTACAGGAACGGGAAGTCAAATGTGTTGAAGATGTTCTTAAGCTTATTGAAATAGGCAACAGCTGCAGGTACCTCCCACAGCTTACAGCAGTTTTTCATTGTATATTAAAGAATCAGAACAAGATTTTTTGGGGGGGTCTTTTCATAGTGATGGCTTTTTAATAAGCAGTGGTTTTATTGACAATGTTGGTTGCAAGTAAGGAATCCACCTACCTTTTAAATAAAGATGTTTAGAGTTTCTCTGTCTCCTAGAGAGAGATAACTGATTTTTCTACAGGATGTGAACTGCATGCATTATGTAAGCAGTTTACTGACTTAAATTCACATCATTTGTAATCTGGAATACTGCCAGATTCTTCAGCTCTGAAAGGCCTTGATATGTAGTGACAGAGGTTAAGCATAAAATTATTTTTTTTTTTTAAGAATCCAGCTTCATTGTTTTTAAAATTAGCCTTGTGCATAGACTGCTGCCTGATCAGATAAAAATGCCATCAGCATTTTACATGTAATCTCTGATAATCTGAAGTCTTTGAAGATCTGATTATTCTTGCTTTTAGAAGGGAGGTAAAATTTTACTAATCTTCCATTTCTCCTTGAAGACATGGAAAAAGAGGTACATCCAATTATTAGGGTTGTATCTCTAGTGTTCACAAGAATGTTAGATATGCTGTCAACACATGTAAGAAAATGCAAGTCTCTGCCCTGCAAAAACTAATGTTCTGAGGGTAGTGTGTTTAACATGTATAGTCCTTTGCCTGTTCATATGTTCTTCTCTTCTCTGCTTTTGTTTAAAGGACATCTGGCCAGACATCTGCAAATGCACACTCATCTCGAAGCCATGCAGTGTTTCAGATTATTCTCAGAAGGAAGGGGAAATTGCATGGTAAATTTTCTCTGATTGATTTGGCTGGCAATGAAAGAGGAGCAGACACTTCCAGCGCAGACAGGCAGACACGACTGGAAGGTGCGGAAATTAACAAGAGCCTTTTAGCACTCAAGGTAACTGAAATTTTTCCATTGTCTTTGAGGAGGTGGAAGCCTTCTACACACAATAGCAATGACTATTAAAATGAGTGTTTTTGCAGGCTTTGCTTGTCTACATTGTCTTCTGATGTGACAGGTAAAATAAGGTATTGATTTTTCCTCTAAATGCCTGAAGGAACACTTGGTAACTACCAAGTAGAAACATTGCAGAAACATTGTGCTATCAACTTGCATGAATTTAAAAAAAACAAAACAAACGTCAACAAAAAGTTCTTAGTGGTTGAATTTTTGAGGACTTCTCTGATATATATCTAAAATGGGAGGACAGATGACTGACTTTGGTACTCAAGGTCTGAAATACTAACTGGAAATACTCTTACTGATCTCAGTATTTTTTTGTTTTCTAATAAAAAATAAAATTACTTTTATGACATTTATTTACTGCTTTTAATTCAGTAAAGCAACACAACAGCAACATATACAGAAAGAACTAACAGTAAAAAGTTGGAATCCATTTTTGACTACTCTGTAGCAAATTGTCTGATACAGTCACTTTACAGTTTGTCGTCGTTTTGGTGAGGATAGAGGTAATTCTTCTTCTTAGTAGTTAGAATAGTGCTGTGTTTTGGATTCAGTGTGGGATTTGTTATGAGAAGACTGTTGATAATACACTGATGTTTTCAGTTGTTGCTAAGAGATCAAGGACTTTCCAACTTCCCATGTCCTGCTGGTGTGCAGGTGTACAAGAATCTGGGAGGGAACAGAGCCAGAGCACCGGACCCAAATTGACAAATGGAATAATCCATGTCATACAACAATGTACTCAGAGGAGAGTGGGCCAGGAAGTTGGGGGTGGGGTCTCTTCTGGGATCTTCTCTCCTCCAGAACTGTTAGCCGGGAATGGCCTGGGCATCAGTAGGTGCGTGGTAAGCAATTGAATTGTGCATTGCTTGTTTGTGTATTCTATTATTACTATTATTACCATTATTATTTTAATTTTACTTCAGTTATTGAATTGTTTTCATCTCAACCTACGAGTCTCCTTACCTTTACCCCTCCAATCCTTTCTGCCACCCCCTGGGGCGGGGGAGGGTGAGCGAGCAGCTGAGTTGTGTTTGTCCGCCAGCCGGGTTTAAACCACGACACAGATTTTCATACATTAAGCCAGGACACATCAGGAGAGCTAAGAAATATTACTTAAATATTCATATGCCTTTTTTTTGTTTGTTTTATAACGCTCGGAAGGGATTCAGTCTAAACGGGAAAAGTAAGTTTTTGGTCTCAACTGGGCAAACTGTAGTTTTGAATGTCTCGGAACTTATCTCTGTTGTTGGTTAGTTTTGCTTGGGTTTACTACTCCACCAGCACTGTGGTTTTATATAAAGAATCTGAACCCCAAAATCACTGTGCTTACTTTTTCATTCTCTGTATAAACTTGAGAGGAGACTTTTATCTGTCTATAAGCAGATCTCACAAAACACCACAAAATTGTAATTTACAATGCATCATTACAGAATTGTATGTCATGTTGAAAAATTGCAAGCAACAGTTCCAAAACTGTGGCCTGTTTTGATTTATCATCAAAGTAAATAATGCAGGCAACATTGTGTTGACATTATCGTTTGTTTCGAAATGTAACTGAATAAAGCTGGTTTGTTCTTGGGGTTTTTTTTTTCCATATGCTTGTTGATTTTGTACTGCCTGGTGCCTTCAATGCAATCCTCATATGACATACTCAGTTCATTTTCATACAACTTGTCTTTTTAATTATAGTGAGAGGTTCTGCCTGCCGAACTAGTGGTTGTGATCTAAATTATATGGGTGTCCTGGTTTCAGCTGGGATAGAGTTAATTTTCTTCCTAGTAGCTGGTGTTTTGAATTTAGTGTGAGACTCATGTTGGTAACACACTGTTGTTTTAGCTGTTGCTGTGTAGAGTTTGTCCTAAGTTAGGGATGTTTCAGTTTCCCATGCTTGGCCAGCAAGCAGGTGCACAAGAAGCTGAGAGGGTGCATGGCCAGGACAGGTGACCCAAACTAGTCAAAGGGGTATTCTATACCACAGAACATCATGCTCAGTATAGAAACTGGGGGGAGTGGACTGGGGGAAGTGGATCACTGCTCGAGCATCGGTCAGCAAGTGATGAGAAATTGCATTGTGCAACACTTGGGTTTTTGGGGGTTTTATATTCTCTCTCTTTCTTATTATATTCCTTTCATTGCAATTATTAATAGTAATAAAAATACAGTAGTGTTATTATTGTATTTTATTTCATTTTAGTTATGGAGAAAGGGATGCCATTCAGAGGGACCTGGATGGGCTGGAGGGGTGGTCCCGTTCAAACCTCATAAAGGCTTCAACAAGGCCAAGTGCAAGGTCCTGCACCTGGGTCGGGGCAATCCCAAGCACAAATACAGGCTGAGTGATCCGTGGATTGAGAGCAGCCCTGTGGAGAAGGACTTGGGAGTAGTAGTGGATGGAAAACTGACTATGAGCCAGGAATGTGTACTCACAGCCCAGGAAGCCAACAGTATCCTGGGCTGCATCAAGAGAACTGTGGCCAGCAGGTCGAGGGAAGTGATTCTCCCCCTCCAATCCTCTCTTGTGAGACCCCACCTGCAGTGCTGTGTCCAGCTCTGGGGCCCCCAGCACAAGAAGGACATGGACCTGCTCAAGTGGGTCCAGAGGAGGCCACGAAGATGATGGTGGGGCTGGAGCACCTCCCCTATGAGGACAGGCTGAGAGAGTTGGGGTTGTTCAGCCTGGGGAAGAGAAGGCTCCAGGGAGACCTTAGAGCGGCCTTCCAGTACTTAAAGGGGGCTACAGGAAAGATGGGGAGGGACTCTTGATCAGGGAGTGTAGGGATAGGACAAGGGGTAATGGTTTTAAACTGACAGAGGGCAGATTCAGATATAGATAGATATAGATTCTTTCCTGTGAGGGTGGTGAGACACAGGAATAACTTGCCCGTAGAAGCTGTAGATGCCCCCTCCCTGGAAGTGTCCAAGGCCAGGTTGGACGGGGCTTTGAGCAACCTGGTCTAGTGGAAGGTGTCCCTGCCCATGGCAGGGGGGTTGGAACTAGATGATCTTTAAGGTCCCTTCCAGCTCAAACCATTCTATGGTTCTATGATTAAACTGTTCTTATCTCAACCCAGAGATTTTACTTTTTTCCAGTTCTTCTCCCCATTCTACTGGGGGGGGGTAGGAGTGAGCAAGCAGCTGTGTGGTGCTTAGCTTCTGGTTGGGATTAAGCCACGCAGTGGGGAAGGGGAAATAAAAATAGGTGTAGGTCTTGCAGAGGTGTAAACAGCAGTACAAGAAGCTACAAGTTTCTCAATGGTATGTTAGTTTTCCATTTTTCATTTATGCCCAAAAACATTACACAGCTTTTTCCATTTGTATTCAAGACCCTTGAAATTATTGTCAAGTTCAAATTAAACTCATATGTTTAGAGGACTGGTCTTCGGTGATAATCCAAGATTTGCTAATTGCATCTGTATATCAGTTCTGTCTGAACCCGTTCAGATTTTTGGTACAGAAAGTTATTTCTGTAATGTCTCTACATGGAAGTAGTGTTGTCATTTCATTACCTTGTTTTCTGAGCTGTGATGAAAAGCAAAAGTAGTTAAAAACTACATTAACTTAGAACCTGGCAGTGTCCTCCTATTTTTACTTAAAGAGATAATCCAATTCTAATTTTTCAGGAGTAAGCAAACTAAGAATCGTTATAGTAACTTAAAATATCTTAATTAAACTTGGTTGCCATATCAGTAATTGAACATACACATTTGTTACTGTTTTTAGTTTCTAATGTCACTTGCTGAAAACCTCTTGCCCCTCTTCCTGTCTAATCTGTTTTTCTCCTTATGTAAGTATAGTATTAATGTACAAATTCAAAAAATTCAAGGAATGCACTGCCTTGCTTACGTATAAGTATTGAGTCCTTTTTAGCATTTGCATGTGAAATTCACATTCAACAAGCTTCAGTCTTTCTGTTTATCTGAGTTGTGTCCATTCTATAAAAGCCACCTGGTAAGTTTTGTAAATAATCACTTTAGTTAAGGCCAACTTGCCCTTGTGTTTTTTCTGTTCTGTATTATGGCAGTCTTATGCTGAACTCAGTTTTAGTTATGGTTTACGGTGTCTCACAGTTGCAGTGCTTTCTTGGATTATCATCCCACATTTTCTATCCTGGCTTTTGGAAGAAGCTGTTTCTAGGAAATTTCAAAAGGCCACAAGGATATGGCTGCAGCTGTAGGATTAGCTGAACTACTGCAGAACCATTCATGTAACACAAAAGCCATTCCATCTGTTAGTGGTGCTAAAAGCAAAGCTCTAATGTGAAAAGCTTTTGAAGTATGGTTGTTTGAAGAATTTCTGTGTGTAGATGTGTTAAAACTGTACCCAAGGAAGCCATGAATCTGAAGAGGTGCCTGTACACAAAGTATTAAGGCAAAGCCAGAAACTGGAATTAATGATCAAAATATGACGACGACAATGACAACACCACATAAATTTAAATTTAAACTTCCTTTGTGTAAGAAGTAATTTATTAGCTGAGCTTAGAGCTCCGAGTTGGCAGAAGTGATGTTCAGATTAGTGTGATCTTGGTTTGCACTGTTGTGCTTAGTTGCTGCTGAAACTTCTGTAATAATTTCATAATATTTACATCTGTACAGCATTTCTCACTGGAACTCTCCAACCAATTGCAAATATTAGTTTAGCCCCATACCCTTGTGAGTGAAAGAGGAGACCTTTTCCCTGTTTCTCCACGTGAAGAATATTTTAAAACAGGGAATGACGTACATTTTCAAGTGTCTTCCAATACTGAGTACATCAATAGAGAGCTATGATTCCTAGGTTTGTGACCTCCAAGTGGAAGCTTTCAGAAAGTTTGTTTTCTTCTGAGCTGTAAAGAATGTCAGTGGTAGAGCCAGAATCAAGGCTACTGCTTTTAACTGATAGAGTTAACATGTGTCCCTGTCCCCGCTGCTTCTGCTGGCGGAGGTTATAGATCATTCAGGCTTTTGCACCTGATAATCAGAAATAATTGCTAGTCTGGACATTTAACATCAACACTGATTTTTTTTGTTTGTTTGTTTTGTTGTTGTTATTGGATACAACAGATGTAAACATTTTGGATGAGATTCAGAAGGTTTTTAGGCTCCTAAATCCTTTCTAAGTTCTTACCTCTCAACTGAATTTAATGAGAGGTAAAAGCCTAACACTTCTCAAATCCAAACTTTAATGGTAAATTTTAATGATATTTTAGAGGACAGCAGCATAACTAAGGCATGTATTTTCTGGTTTTGAATTGCATTTATATTATATTTATTCAACCCATGTTAAAGAAAAATGCAGAAACCTGTTTGTTCTTTCAGGAGTGCATTAGAGCCTTAGGCCGAAATAAACCTCATACACCCTTCAGAGCAAGTAAACTTACTCAGGTGCTAAGAGATTCATTCATAGGAGAAAACTCCCGTACCTGTATGGTAAGTTGATTTGGTTAACTGTTTGTTGTAACAATTACAAGAAGAAAAGACACTGGGAATTTAGGCTTTTATGTTTAAAACTAGTCGCTTGCTACTGGCAGTGTGTTGGACTTAAGTTTATCCACTACCTGACACTGTATGTGGAGTGAGAGTTTCAGCAGAGGTATTTCAATTAACTTGCTCCCTTCTCAGTTTTTACTGGCCTTTCTTATTCTAGTTTTCTAGCTAGGCACCTAACTAGAAACACTCTAGCTTGAGAAGTTTGTTTGTTTGTTTTTAATAATGTCTTAATTATATGAGAGTATTGCTTGTTGGCTAAGAAGTTTGGAAAAGGTGGTGTAGACTGGAAGTACAGTGATGAGTTACAATCTCAAAATCACAAAGACAAATTTAAAGTTGGTATCAAAGGCATCAGAATATTCTCTAGGCTGTTGAGGAGGGAAGTAGTTTGGATAGATAAGATGAATAGTTGTACAAATGTGCATTTGCATCAGTCTGAAAAACAGATAAAAGCACTGATGTCCAGTCATTTTATTTGTGCATCCTTAACATTTCTCTGTATAGAAACGCAGACTCTCTGCAGTAGACACTGATTACTAGGCTTGTTTGTGTTGGTTACTTTTCACAGACTCCTTGGAATTATTTATTTTAGAGGCCAGAGAAGTCTGCAGACCACAACATGAAACCTATGGTGTTAGGACAGCCTAGTCTTCCCTTTAGTTGTTAGGTATGGTTCTGATTTGAAAATGGTGGTGAAATAGTATATTTTTATTGATCTTTTTATTTTATTTAGCTTTCTGATGAAGAGATAGGGTTGTTTTCTTTCCCACTGAGACTTACCTGATCTAGTTGAAGATGTTCATGCTCACTGCAGGGGTGTTGGACTAGGTGACCTTTAAAGGTCCCTTCCAACCCAAACTATTCTGTGATTCTGTAACTTCATAAATCTTATGCAGGATCAAAAACCTAAATTGTGCATCTCTAGCTAGTGTATCCACACTGCTGAAGGAAGTTTGAAAAGTTAGCCTCTTGGAAATTAACTCTCTGTACATAGAATATTGTGAATATTTCATGAAGTTCTCACCATCGCCCTTACCTCCTTGAAGTGCTAACAAGCTGTCTTTGTTTTGGTGAAGCTTTTTTATTTAATTTTTACTCTTCTCATAGAGTTGTAACATTTTTTAGCTTTTAAATGTATGAGAATGCCATAATAAGTTAGTTATCAAGTATTGTTTACAGATAACTTCTAATTGAGAAAAAAAAATCTTTTCTTAGGAAAATAGTTAAACACATGCTTATCCTTAATATTATTAAGCACAGTTTTGGACTGTGACCAAAATAGATCTCTCAAATCAGTATACAGTCTGCTTGAACAGAGAACAGCCTACAAAAATATATATAAAAAAACCTCCCAGGTAATTGTTTGCAGGCTACATTAGATTTACTTTCTACTGAGTTGCATATTTCCCTTTTCAAGAAGTCTTTATTTTCTATAGTTTTGCATTTACATACGGTGTTACCAAGACAGTAAGATGGGGGAAATTGACCGAATTTCTATGAATTCTTAATGTTCCAGGTGTGGTTAAAAAAATTAAATTGAAGTTTGCACTTGACATCTGTTTCCTTGAGATGTCATTGTAAAAGGACAGCTGTACGTAGTAGACAGTTTTTGTGGAAGATCTCAAATGAAGCTGGAGATGAAAAAAAATTAAAGTTAATTTGAATTCATCTACCCTTTCGTCTGTACAAAGTGATTTATTAATGTGTGGCTTGTTTTTTTTCTAGATCGCTACAATTTCTCCAGGGATGGCATCATGTGAAAACACTCTAAATACACTGAGATACGCAAATAGGTATGGAAAATATTATTGCTTATAGCCATACCAGCTGTTGATCACTGACGTTTGCCAGTGTTGTTCCATGATGTATAATTACTTGAGCTAATTGAATAATTTTATCATACTTGCATTTCTCAATAAGATGAAAACCAAATTACTGATCCAGGCTCACATTTAATGTAAATTGTCACTTTTTACAACTGTTACAATAGAATCTACATTTAAGCCATTATCCAGAGATGTATAATATGGATTGTGAGGAATGTGGGAGATGCCACTTAGTTTTGCCCCTGCGCTGGAGGCACCATCTCTTGCATTTGGGGTAGTCAGTATTTGTGGTGATTCCCTGGGGTGTTAGCTGTAATACCTTTCTGCAATATGATTTTTCCCCCCCCTCCCCCCCCATCCCTTGGTGGAATTGCATGCAGTTGCCAGTCTGTTTCACACATATATATGAAATTTTTTTACTTCCCAACTTCAGGCCAATATCTGAGATCCCTAAGTAAAGAGTCAGTTAATCCAACAGTGACTTTATGATCAGTATAGAGAAATTAGCACCTCCAGAGGTTGATGCAGCACCTCTGAGACCTGTACTGCTCTCTGAAAGTGTTTGTCTCTCTTCAGTGAGTGTGAAAGGAGCCTTCTGCTTCTGCAGTTCTGCTTCTGCAGTTCTGCTTCTGCAGTTCTGCTTCTGCAGTTCTGCTTCTGCAGTTCTGCTTCTGCAGTTCTGCTTCTGCAGTTCTGCTTCTGCAGTTCTGCTTCTGCAGTTCTGCTTCGTTTAATGTCTTTGGAGACGGGATCATTGGATCCTGCCTGTCCCTGCAGTCAGATCTGTGACTCAGAGAACCCTCTACACTTTGCTGCAGAGAACAAAGGAGGCAGACACGCCTCTGGGCCATCAGAAACCTTAGTTTTGCCAGAAGAGGCTACCATCTAGTGGTCTGCTTGCCCCAGTGAAAGATAGGGCAGAACCCTGTCTGCTCCTGCTTGGCTGGGCACTCCGGCCAGTCACTAATTGGGCACAAAGGACTGCAAGGAAGGCTTACCGCCCACTCCTCTTGATATCCATATGTCTCTGTGTCTGGATCAAGGGAGCTAGTAGCATATCTGCCTGTCTTGGACCAGTCTGTGTGATTTCCTTCCTGGTAAGAAGGAGGCATCTACTCCCATGCTTACAGTAGCATAACGAATGATCTTGCACGTTCATCAAGACTCGTTAGGTCTTTTACCCCTTATATAGAATATGCGTTGCTGAAGTCACTCCAGAAAAAGACACTATGAAACTAATTAAACAACTATTTCTAGTATACTAAATAGTTGGACTGAAACTGTTTCTTCCCCTTGGTGTTAAATTTGTATGTTGTTGATGGAGTAAATGCCTGTCACTGTAAAGATGCTTTGTGTGTTTTGTGTAGTATTTTAGTTTTTTCTAGCAACAGATCATTTTCATAGTACAATTAGTTTCTAGGTGCTGGACACCTGCATGCGTGCAGTGTAGGACAGGGGGAAGAACAGAATTTAACATTTTGTAGCTGTAGTGGTTTGATATTTTAAAAGAAGCCATTTAGTGGAATTTTGAATGTAGACCAAATTTCATTAACTGCATGAACTGAAATCTGGAATTACTCTTCTGAAAACACTGCTATTACAGACCCCTGCAAATTAGCAGCACTGGTTGTATTCAGTCTTGTTAGTGATCTGTAACTGATTGCAGAAGGTTTAAATATGTTGGCACACTTATGTTTTAATATAAAAATAATTTTATAGTTAAACTATTAAAGAAGTTCACTAAACAAAAAGTTGTCATTTTAACCATGTTTATGAAAACATTTTCTTTTAATTTGCTGCTGTATTTTGCTGCTGCAGAGTAAAGGAATTTGGAATTAGTCCTTCGGACATTCCCTTCTCACAGGGTAGTGGCAGTCGCTCTGATCTCTCTCCTTCCTATGAGTATGACGACTTTTCTCCTTCAATCACCAGGTCTACTTCATTCTATACATGGAATCTTTATTTTTAAGTTTTCTTTTTGGCTATGTAATTTTACAGACCAACCTTTCATTAGTCCCCTTGCCTTGAGTCACACATAGTTTGTTTTTATTTTGTTTGGCAGGTGATGGTTCTGCATGATCTGCAATCATCTTCCCAGTATTCTGTTCACCCTCCTTAAATATCCACACTCCGTATCCAGGCTTGCTAGTTTCCTTCATACATTTTTTTTAAAAATGGTGATGTCACCTTTGTACATTTAGTGGACCAAATCTGGCAAGTCTGTGTTTAGGGTAATTTGAATATCTCTAATTAAAAAAGAAACAATTTTCATCACTCTGAAGATAATGAAAAACAGTTTCCTTTGTAGTAAATAAGTGCTACTTGAAGAAACATTTTTCCCTTTAAAAAATGAAGAATATGTTCTAAAACTTGCTATACTTGCAGACTTGGGTGTGTCTGTTTCATAAACTTGCTTTTAAATGGGCTTTTTTTTTTTTTAACAGAAGCATTATCAATCTTTTAAACTATTTGCATGCTGCAAGAGCTTAACATTTTAATAAGATATTTTCACCTTTGAAATTAACTTAATTAAAGGATCTATTAATTCTCTGAGATATTTGGTTGCAAATGATTATTTTCTACAGAATGGAGGATTTGCTTATAGCAGCTAATGGGGTACTGATTGGCTAACTTCTTTAAAGCACAATTGAGTGCATAGAAAAAGAAAGATGGTCAGATTTAGGGTGCAGAGTGAACTTTTCTCTCAAATACTACTCACTGTTAAGGAGTTGATATTGAGCGTTTGGAGATTTTTGCCCTCATAACTGTTAATTAGTAAGATTTCAATCAGAAAATGTTTCTTGCTAGAAGATGGACTGTGATCCACCTGCAAGTAGTTGAAATTCAATGGTCCATGCTTTTTAGGAGTTGGACTAACATCTTTTTGCCACTGAAAGTACATTAAATTTTTGAAGCTGACATTATCATCTTTATTAAATGAATTAATTGCATATAAATCCATGGAGCTTTATTTTTGGTTGTGACTCTTTTGCACAGGAGTCTACTGATTTACAAATGACATATTTTCTGCTTGTAGGGTGAAGGAGCTGACGGTCGATCCTAGTGCTGCAGGAGATATCCGTCCCATTGTACACCATGCTTCCAATCAGATAGATGATCTGGAGACACAGTGGGGTGTGGGGAGCTCTCCTCAGAGAGATGATCTCAAACTGCTTTGTGAACAAAACGTGAGTGTTTTATAGCATTACATGGAAAGAGTTGATGATAAATACAGTGGCAGAACAAATCCAGAGTAATGTATATTTATAGCCTGTTAGCAAGATCATTAAGTAAATACAGCATGCCTCTTCATTTTTTCACTTCATGGTATTGTGTTCGTTTCCATAAAAAAAAAAAAAACAAAACCAAAAACATTTCTTGAAGGGTTGAGAGGAGAATGTTTTACTTGTCTTTTATCTTCCTTACTGATTAGGGCTTTTAATGTCTAGGCAGGGTCTGCTCTAGGCTCTGGCTTTCTTTAGTGTGCATTTTTTTCCAGTATCGCTTTGTGTATTTTTAGGCAGTTAGAAGTATCCTGGGACACTCATCTGTTTTACTTAACACTCTTGTGCTATTGAGCATTATTTTCCCTGCATGCAACACCCATTTCAAGTGAGTTTGCCTTTCTTTGCATTTAGAAATATGGCTTCCCATCGTTCCTCTTCCCAACATCCTGATTCTCATGGGGTGGAACCCCAGTGCATTGTTTGGGAGAGAGCCGCATCATGTTCCCAGCATGTCTCCCTGGGCTGCAGGAGTGGGGAGCTGAGAAACATCTTCTAAAGGGCATTTTCCCCTCATTGCTTATTTTTGGCTCTAGTCCTGGTTCCTCAAATGTACAACAGGGATTGAAACTGGATTTGTGAAAATGCTGATGAAAGACAAGAGAAGACTCCTTACTATCCTAACTTATTTTTTGCAAGACTGGCTGCCTTCTCAGACACCTCTTCATGGTGGCTGCTGTATTTCTCACCTGAGTGACTCCAGTACTATTTTATAAGAATATGCTACTGATTCCTAGAGCTTCCACTGGACAGTTCTTCCAGCCAGATATCCTTTTGTATCATATTTTTTTATTGTTCATGTGAAATTAAATTAAGCTTTACAGTACATTTTTAAGAAGATTTCAAAGGCATTGTATAAGGAACTATACTGTCTTGCTAAAACATTAATTGCAGCCTACCTAGTGCTTTTGATTGTTAACTATTCATTTCTAAAGAAGCCCTATTTGCCCCAGTTTGTAAATCCATGCTGTGCATTCTTCCAATGTATTAATTGCTATGTACATTTTAGATTTCTCACTTTACTTTTATTCCGCTTTTTTCCAAAGGTTTAATTTCATTTTGGTTTCCTGAAATCTATTGAATGTAACTGCTGTTGTCTTTTTTTGAAAATAGTTGTCTGTCTATTGTGATATGCACAACAAAAAGCCCTGACAGAAAACCAGAGTTTTCTGTAGGCATTCAAACCTGCTGGAAATTAGCATTCTTCCCTTGTGACTTCCTCTTCCCACTATTTTAACTTTTTTTTTTTTTTTTTAATGTGGAATATTCCATTTTCCAGTATTCACTAGGATTAGAGGCTGGAAATTTTTAGTGAATATGAATTAAATTTAACTCTGTGAAGTTTTTGAATTTATTGCCCTCTCCACTCATTTCTGGAGATTTTCTTCTTAGAAGTACTAAATTCTATTTTTGACAGGTTCTGCCTTATGCATATTTCTTTTTGTGTTCTGTGATGAGATGGATCACATTCAATATATTTTCTGTAGCCACAGTTCTTTCCAGACTAACAAGTGTAACTATTGTTTTTAGGAAGAGGAAGTTTCTCCGCAGTTGTTTACTTTCCATGAAGCTGTGTCACAAATGGTAGAAATGGAAGAGCAAGTAGTAGAAGGCCACAGGGCTGTCTTCCAGGTAAAAGATGGAGCTCTACTTTGTTTTATCCTAATCTAGGAATTCAGGTTTTCCCAATGAAAGTGCATGTTGAAGATGCAGGATATGATTGGTCATTCTGCTGCTGTTGGAGATTTCTAAATTGGTTTTTTATGCAAAGCCTATTGTAGCAAACAAATAGGGACAGACCCCATAACCACTAATCTTTGTCCCCATGATGAAAGAGAAGCATATTGTGATATCATCCCAGGCATTTAGTAAAATTTTCCTTCTCAACAAACATTACTAAATAGACAGTGTTCATTCTAAGAAGAGTAGTTGTTCTCTTACTATTCTTACTGTATTTTCTGTTGTATTCCTTTTCCAGCATTAGTGGTTTTTTTCTAGTTGTAGGGAGTTTGTTCAGATGGGTCTTGAAATTTTCAATTTCACTGTCTAACCTATACCAATATACCTACGTCAGAGCTGGCAATTAATAGTAACGTCTTTATCAGCACCGTTTCTGTTTGGTCACCTCCCTCTAAGGTACTGCAGTACTCCTTCCAAGTATCTCATCAGAGTACCCTTTTGTGACATCTCCCTCTGAGATACCAAGATCCAGAAGAGACACATATATTTCTAACTGCCTGTTTACTTCCTTTATACAGATACATAAAGGTTTTCAATTGCTATTAGTCAGGGTCTTTGACAGTTATTGCTGGTCAGTGCCATGGAGCCTTCTACATTCATGAAATAAATTGTAGTAATTAGTATGAGTTACTAGTTTTCAGATGGAAATGTGAGTTGCTTCTGTTCATAACCTCCAGGCAGGCTGTCTGTTTGGCACATCTGCTGGAAGAGAACAGCAGAGCGTTAAACCTCTAGGGAGTACACACATCTCCTCAATTTAGGTATTTATCTTATGGAACACTGATGTGTGTTTGTAATACAGTAGGATGCTAAATAACACATTTTACAACAGATGTATAGAGATTCAGTTCTTATGAAAAACATTAGCCCTGAAGTAAAACATGCAGAAGTGTAGTCATATGCTATACGCCATAGCTATGTCCTAATGCTTGCAACTTCTGGAGAGACAAGCTGCATTAGTTTAAGCTGTTACTGCCTCTGTGTGTCTGTCTGGCCTTCTGCTGGAGATTACTGCTCCTCCCAGCAGTCACTAGAAGGAAATGTGGCTGAGCCTCAGCTCCCTTCATTTGCAGCATGGCTTATTAGCCGTGGGTGAAGGTGGGCTGCACCAGTACAAAATCTACCAGCTGTACCAGGCAGAAGTTGTCTTCTATCAGCTCTCTCCTGGAACCTGCTGATACAAAACATCCTTTCCTAACAAAAATGTCTGAAATAGATCAAGAGAATGAATCGTGCTCTAGAGGATTGGTCTTCCTTTGTGTCTTGGATGTACAAGTTTATATAGAATCACAGAATCATCTAGGTTGGAAAGGACCTTGAAGATCATCTAGTCCAACCGTTAACCTAGAACTGACAGATCCCAACTACACCATATCCCTCAGCACTATGTCAACCCGACTCTTAAACATGTCCAGGGATGGGGACTCCACCACCTCCCTGGGCAGCCCATTCCAAAGCCTAACAACCTGTTCTGTAAAGAAATACTTCCTAATATCCAGTCTAAACCTTCCCTGGCACAACTTGAGGCCATTCCCTCTTGTCCTATCGCTTGTTACTTGGTTAAAGAGACTCATCCCCAGCTCTCTGCAACCTCCTTTCAGGTAGTTGTAGAGGGCGATGAGGTCTCCCCTCAGCCTCCTCTTCTCCAGACTAAACAACCCCAGTTCCCTCAGCCGCTCCTCGTACGACCTGTGCTCCAGACCCTTCACCAGCTTCGTTGCCCTTCTCTGGACACGCTCGAGTAATTCAATGGCCTTTTTGTAGTGAGGGGCCCAAAACTGAACACAGTCATTGAGGTGTGGCCTCACCAGTGCCAAGTACAGGGGTAAGATCCCTTCCCTGTCCCTGCTGGCCACGCTATTTCTGATACAAGCCAGGATGCCATTGGCCTTCTTGGCCACCTGGGCACACTGCTGGCTCATGTTCAGCTGGCTGTCAATCAGCACCCCCAGGAATAGTAGATGAGATTAACCCTATCCCAGTGTGAGCTCCATCTGTCCTGACCAAACCCCCCATACATGGGGTTTGAACTATATTTTCAATATTACTTGGGCTACTGAACACAGAGGGAAAGACTTAATTTTAGTACTTCAGGCCCAGCATGCCTAGAACTGTCAGCTGCTTTCTTTTTCTAAATCAAAGCATTTCCAATGGGATCAGTTCTCCTGATCACAGCTTCGCATGGTTCTGTAAGCTTTATGCTTTGGTTGCATTCTTCTTTGCTGCAAAATTTTTTTTTTTCCTCTTTGTTTTTGGTAATTGGAGTGCAAAGATGCTTAAAAGGCTGCTTTAACCAACCTTTACTGTACTCTTATCTATCTGAGGAGTTAGCTCATGCAATAGTGAGCTTAAAATAGCTCTTCTTTTACACAGCTTCTCTCAAAACTGGTTTTCATTATGGACAGAATTATATTGGCTCCTTGACTGTACTAATGACGCTATGATTATAGTCAGTGGCAACCAGCCCATGCTTAAAATTGAAGCCTAACTTCAAAGTTTGATACTCGCCTAGGGGGACATAACTGTGAGATAAAATTCTGTTTTCTGAGTTTCGTAGCTTTACAACCACCTAATGTTCTGAACTTGAAGAGAACTGGGGTAGCTGGAGTTTACCTGTTGCTGGTATGACCACTGGAATTAAGAAACAATGTAGACAACATACAATTTTGCTGACTTAGGAATAAGGTTTCATTTTAGGATTGCAATGTTATATTGAGGTGATAAGACAGTAAAAGTGTGGTCATCTTGAGAAAAGGTCAAATTCAGCTCTTTGTCTTGAAACTTTGCTAATGTATTTATTTGGGTTTTTTTAACTTCTACCTAGGAAACTATTAGATGGCTGGAAGATGAGAAAGCTCTTATTGAGATGACAGAAGAAGTAGACTATGATGTGGATTCTTACGCTACCCAACTTGAAGCAATTCTAGAGCAAAAACTTGACATTCTGACTGAACTTAGAGGTAGATTGCTTTTAATCACTTTTGTATGCATTATTAGCAGTGTGTTTTCATATGTCATGGAGACTTGCTGTAATAATGGGGAGAAAAAAAGATTGTGGTTATGTTCTAGGGTCTTTATTTTCCCTTATGCTGCCCTGCAATGTCCTGTGAAGGGAACATTTATTCTGCTGCCTAAGAACAAGTTCACATCTGTGCTCAGTTTAACCTAGTTTACAGGAAGAACCTCTTCTTTACCGCCAGGAAGCATAAACTCTATCCTGCAATTTTCCTTTTGTTTTCCTTTGCTCTGAAACAATAAAGGAGGGAAAAAGAAAATCTAAAGAATCTATACAAAAAAAGAAGACAATGCAATGAGGAGAAAGTAACAGGACCTCTGAGTTCTTGCTTTGTTGCATTCTGTAGTGTAGCAGGGAGCCTACTGCTATTTTTGACTGTGCTTAAGAGTGGCATTGAGCTCCGAGTAGCTTGGTTGGTAGCTTAGTTTTTTCTTCAGCAGCCTTTCTGTCTGAATTTTGTCAGCCTCTCTTTGTTGAAAAACAAACTGCAGATAATTCTTAGTGGCCAAATTTGACTCCTCCACCTCTCTAGTAAAATCAGTGTCAGCTTGGTACCGCATGGAGATGAATTTTTCATTTTAGTTTCTGTAACTATTTGGACTCCAGGTAGACATGCTATACTGGTAAAAATTCAAGTGTGGGGTTGGGGGCTGAGGGGTGGGGTGTTTTTCATCTGTGTTGGAAGATTCTTAAGATAAAATCTTACTTTTTATTGTCTATGTACCTGCTGTAAGTTAGAATACATTAAGTAAATCAGATGTGGCCTGCTTGCCTTGTAAACATGCATGGCACCAGTATATTTTAGCAAAGAATTGAAGGTACATTCCTTTGCTTTTTATGAATGATTGCTTCCTCTTCAGAACAATACAATCTGAGACACCAGCAGTGAAAAAACACATTTTAGGTGAAACCCGGTTCTTTGAAAACTTCCTAGATACTGCTTTTGAAACAAGGTACTGGAGGTAAAGGCTATTTAAGAGATCCTTGCATCTTTACAGGCAGCATGAGACATGTATAGTTTTACAGGAGGGAAAAACTGTTAAGTCAAAAATTCTTTCTCCCAGCACCTTCTGTGTTCTGCTCATGGCACGTAATGGTCACTGAATATTTCAGCTTTTATTCCTGTCACTCTGGGAGTGACATCTTCATGCTGCCATTTTGGTTTCTTTCTTCCCATTCTTGGGCATACTACCGGGGAATGGAGAGGAATAGAAAAATGAAAGGATGCCACACTTCCTTTCTCAGGCTTCTCCCATTCTTAGTGTAGTTATGATAAAACCAAATGAATGATGCATTTATCTATTTATAGTGAGTAACTTACAAAATTTAATCACAAATGCTTTTCATATTCATAGAGAAACAGGGGCGAGTAGAATTTACTCTGCGGGTTTTAGAATGTACAGAAGTGACTGATTGCCTCTAAGGATTGTATTTAGTGTACATACAAAATTGTTTGGAAGGCACTGGAAAGGAAAAGGATATATGTGGTGTGTATCTCCCTATACTCTGTAAGTTAGAAGCAGAATTGAAGTGTGAACAGGTTACATGCTGGGAATGCAATTGTGCAGTTTCCAAACCTACCCTGCCTAGAGACAGGGGCAGCATCTGAGAAGGGACTAAGTTGCTAAGCAACTTGTTTGTATGGTGAGTATTGAATTTAAGCTTATTTCTATCCTCTGTAGTTTCTAGTGTCAGCTATTTTTGTTCATTGTGCGTTAGGGCTGGGATGTGGAGCATCAGGGCTCAGTTTCAAGATCTGTGTTGAGCACAGACAGGCATATCAGCACTCATTCTCTCTTTTTCATTAAAGATAAAGTGAAGTCTTTCCGGGCAGCTCTACAAGAGGAGGAACAGGCCAGTAAACAGATCAACCCGAAAAGACCACGTGCCCTTTGAAATGGGTCTTTGCTGCTAAAGGAATCCATGAACCCATACTGCTGTAGCACACATTTGTTACAAAACCCAGTGGCCGTAAGAACTCAACTACTTGAAAGTGTAAAAATGTTAGAAATGTCTGTGGAAATGTCCTGTTTCTTATTCCTGAATGGCATTTTCAGTTTTGTGTGAAATGCTCCTATGATGTCTACAAAATGCTTCTAGACCAGACAGCACAACCATGCAGGTTTGGCAATAGTTGCCATGTTTTCCATAATGAAGTAAAACTGTGGCCATTAAAAGGTCACAGTATTTCCTTTTGACTCTGTTCAGTTTTTATTACAAAGACCAGCCGTGCTGTTTTAAATTGTGTTTGCGTGCATGCACACCTCACTAGTGGTTGTACATAACTTCTCCTCTACAGACAGCTGTGCTTACCTCTTCCCATTCTGTGCCTTGATGAAGGCTACGTAACCCTAAACATCCTCTTTCTGAAGCACAGCGTTAATAAACAACATTCCTTATTTGTCAGTATAAATTACTTTTAGTACGTGTACATTTTTAATGTGTTGAGACTTCATTTTTGGTGGCTAGTTTCATCTCACAAGGATGTGCCATATCATTTGAACAGGAATTGCAAGAGCTGTTAAGAATGGACAAACAGCTGGACATTGCATCCTCCTTATCTAGATTTATTTGACTACCATGAGGAATGGTTATATAATTTTAACATTTTCTCTGTAATAAAAAAAAAAAAAAAAACAAAAAAACCAAAAAATACAGATTAGTTGATGTATAATAAAGGGTAATGTTTAAGTACTGAGGAGAATTGTATCTTAGGATAATGCAGATATACAGTATGTGGTATGGTGTGATAATGCTGTCAGAGTAAAGGTACGATCTGACCTCTGCATATGTATAGGATAACTGTCAAAGTTTGGGGATACAGCTAAATACATATGTATTGGCTTTTCATATACTGTTAAAACTTGGCTTTTGATGCATGACACACTTACATGTACATTAACAGTAGTTTGCAGGTAGTTTGAGTAGCTCTGTTGCTTTAAAAAAAAAGTAGCTAATACCTATTTTTCCCTTTGTACAGTGCCAGCACCTGAAAAGTGGGTGAAATTGCATCATTTGAGGATTTTGCACAATACTTCTACCTAACATTAATAGAAATCCCAGAAATACCTGAATTCTCACAAATGGTGCCACGTATATCAGCACTTTTTAGGTGGTGGCACTCAAGTTATTTTTACAAGTCAGTATCCAGAAAAGATTGACCTTTCATGTAAGAACTTACTGTCAAATGAAGAACTGTAGACCTCTCTAGGAGTTCTCCCTGTTTCCAGGAGTTCCTATCAGCAGACTTTCCCTTGGAACTGTTCAAAAATTACTTTTAGAATACAAGCCTGTTTGTTTGTGCCAGGCCTGGAGGGAAATAAAGGGAAGGCAATGAAAAGAGAGTTAAATGAGCCCAGAATTCTTGTAGTGTTTAATGTTTGTTTCTCCCATAGGAAGGTAGGCTATGGGAAGCTGTTGTCGCATCATGGTTAAAAATAAAAATCCTCCTGTGTGTAAACATGAAAACTGAAACAACAATGTAGATTTTACATAATGTGTTTAATAAATAAAGCTATTAAATGAATTACAGATGAGAACTTATGTCTGTGAAAGCTCTGTTGTGCTTTGGGAAGGGTTTCACTTTGTAAGCACACCAGAGTTACGCTTTTGAAAAGGTTCCTGTTTTCCAAATGAGTATTTACTTCTGGAGCTAACTCTTACATACAAATTTGTCACGTAGGAAGAAGTTCCCCAGAGCACTTGTCCTGACTTCAGTTTTGCAGCAGGTCTTTAAAGAAACGTGACATCTTTCTGAGCCTTTGTTCCAGACTGTCATCCGTCACAGTTAAAAGAAAAAATGAATGAAACAGAGCACAGCAGCTTTTGTTAGCAGGTGGTAGTACAGGTTAGTGTAGAATACCAGAGGATTTCTCTGAAGCTGCTCTAGAGAAATCTTTCTTTCTAAAACGCCTCTGATGACTGAGACATCCTACATGAGAAACAGTGGCTTTCCTACTCTTCCTACATAAAAGCCTAGAGCAACAACCAGGCTGTGGTTTACAGCGGGTGCCAGAGAGGACAGAAGCATTAGTATTTCAGCAGCTTTTTACTAAGCCTTGTAAATGATGTGTCTGTCAGGTAGCAGATGCAAACTGAAATAGTGTCTACTGTGGGGGGACTGTTCAAAGAGTCTTTATGACAGAGACCCCTCTAAAGGTCAGGTCTACAGATAGTGAAGGAGTGAGAATCAAAATAAACTGCTACAGCTGGCTACAGCACTGGAATTCCTGTAGCTCATTGTTGTGATGGACTGGAATTACTTGAACAGGACTCAAGACAAGCTTCTCCTGATTCCCATCTGGTAAAACAAAAGCATTGAGGAAGTGTGACACAGAACTCCAGCACTTGTTCCTTCTGTATTAGTCTGAGCATATTGCTGTGGCTACTCACCTCACTCATAAATTGGTTCTATATACAGTGAAGCAGGACTGGAATCATTAAATTACAAAATAACTGAGCAATCCAGTTTTTCAAACAACCTCTCAGAATGCCTGCAAATTCAAGTGCATATTTCTGTACATGCTTATAAATCAATGACTCTTAGAAGAATTGACATTGGATACGTATAAAATGAAGTTACAGAGAAGTTGTTTTTTCTTATTTGCCATCGTCTCCATTTACTGTGGTCTTACCGAAAGAAATATGCTATACATGAAAAAACGACTTACGGTAGTTAATACAGAGTCATGCTTTCACCCCTACATGATGCTACAGAGTTAATAGTTACTGTTTTCCTGAATCAGAAAACAGACCAAAGTGGATTTTTCTTTTGACAGCTGCTAGGCAGAGTTAATGCAAACCTCCTTGGGAAAACTCTGCCTTGTCCTTAGTAACAAACATACATAATCCAAACTATATTAAGACACTTCAGTAAGTCTGTCAGGACACAGGCATGCAGTGCTCTAAAACTCACTGAAAGCTTTGATCTATGCTGAAATTCATCCTTGCCTTGAAGGGTGACGTAGTTTTCTTGTAAAAACAGCTGCCTGAATTTACAGTTGACAGAAACTGTCTCTGCTTATGAGGAGTGGCCCTTTGGGAATTTTCTGCTGGTTCCCTCAGTGGTTTGATGACAGTAAGGAGCAGGTAAAGGAGATTACACTGGTAGTTTCAGGTGCTTCAGTGTTTTTTTATGTTATACCAAGCCCTCAAGATAAGTGCTCTTGTTTCTGAGAAACGGTTACTGGGATTTCTCCAAGAGCAGCAGATTACTAACAGACATGGAATGCGGGTAGCTACCAGAGGACAAATGGAAGAGACAGGCAATTCAAATCAAAAGCATTTAAATACTCTTTCAAACAAACAAAAAATCCCAGACAAATGGAATGACTACAACTTTTGTTGCCCAGATCTAACTCCTGGGTTGTACTGAATATATGTATAAGAATATACTGAGGTGGAGTCTATGATCAGAGAACACAGATTTCAATTATGGCCACATCAAGTTATTGGATATATTTAAAAATACGCTGACATGTGGAAGTCCGGCACTTGAGTTGTGAAAGAATTTATCACTCTTAAAATACAGAGCAGCAGCTTCTTGCCTACTATCTGTGATAAAATTGCATGTAAGGTTTCAGTAAGAACCAGAGTGCGTATGCTGCATTCTGCTCATTGCTTTTGTGAGAACTTGTCCCATTGCAGCCACTCTGGCTTAGGTAAGACTTTGGTGACAAAATACAGAACACCTTTCATTCTTCTAGTAGAATCTATGAGAAATGGATGCCTTCTGAATTGAAGCCGTGCAGCAGTCTGAAAGAGTGAAATATTTGTGTTACAATTTCTACTAATTTATACTTCAGCTTAAGGCATTTCTGAGACATGCTGGCTGGCAAAGAACATAGGAAAATAGCATGAAAGCAGCCATCACTGTTCAACTGCCATAAAGAATTGTTACAGATCTTAAAGTAGAAGTTAGCAAATTTGCCATTTTAGAGATGCAGCTGTATTTTCAGCACAGTTAGTTACATTGCATCCTACCAGGTTTACTACATTTCTGTAAAAAGCTGTAACTGTATAAATTGTCACACTGACAAACAGCTAGGAATTTTTATCTTAAATTGGGAGAGAATTCATGTTGCCACTCAAATTAACTGACCAAGAGCAGAATAGAGTAGTTAATTACTCAAATTCCCAAATCATGCTATAGACTACAGTCTAATCCTCAAGACAAAGAAGGGCTGTATAAATCTCGAGGGAAATTACAATAACCAATTTGATTACTAAAGCCATTTTTAGAGGAGAGATAGAAGGGTCTAGTACACAAATACCAGAAATAGGGATCTTTAGCTAGTTGTTTCTCAATATTGTAAGCAGCAGTTAAAATATAAAGAGTTTAAGTGTTTGTTCATGTTCAGGACTAGAAGCAAGGAGTGCCTGCTTTTGAGAGGAAAACAGTTAGTACTATTCCTGTGTAACCCAGTATTAATTTGTGCTGTACAGATGCAGATAGAATATGAAAAGCTTAAAGGAAGATAAAGAGAAAAAAATTACCTAATGAAATCATCTATATCCATTGAACGGGCTCGTTTTTCAGAGTAACCTGTATTTTTTAGGACTGTCTGTATTTTCTCTGCAATTCTGAAGTTTTCAGGTATTTCCTGTCAATAGAAATAAGATACAAATTAATTTTCTATTCATAGCATAGAGAAAGGTTCATTTAAATCATTTATTCTTTTCCTGCTTTTAGAATAGTTCTTGTTTCACATAAAGTAAGTTGTCTTTTTTTCTTGTATGGATTACTGTATTCTTCTATTCTTGCATCTGAATCTTTGTACCTGAGCTCATTCACTGTAAATGAATCACAAGAGCATTGCTAAGCAGACACAAGTTTTCTTACTAGATTGTCAGATGTTCTAGTAGAAGTCCTTGAGACACGTACTGCCAATATATTACTAATATACTCAGCTTTCAGGTTTTTCACTGTAATTTAGTGACGCTTTTAAAATTTTCTCTAAGAGGGAAGTTCCTTCCTCCCTCAAACTCTCTCAGAAAAACTTTAACATGTTAAGCTTTTCTATGTTGATTTTTTACTCTTAGAAGAAAGTCAGTATGCAGGTCAATACACAGAAACAGAATTTAGTATATTAAAAATGAACTTACTGTATTATGTAAGGAACAATGAATTCGGTAATTATGGTCCAGCAACTGCTCTACAGCACTTGACCTGAAAGAAATACAAGTTTAGAATGAAGACTGAGCTTTCACTCATTTTTTTGACTGGACTGCTTGTTCACCTTTACTATAAGAAACTTAACATCTACACAGAGCTGTTCTTTTTAAACAATTGTCTAGTTTTCTTCTAAAAGAAAAAACTTGTGACCTCAGCGTAAATCTTCCATCATCGTTTATCCCAGACTGTGCTGGCATGCATGTAACACTGCTACGCATTTGCACAAAAGAAATGGCTAACTCTCAAACTTGGAAAATATTACCTTTAATAGAAGTTACTTACTTAAATGCTGCAGAGAGTGTCTTGTTTTTCCTAACAAAGGCTATCCTTACCAGACCATCCCACTCCTGAAATGAAAAATTTGAGAATTTACAGAAAGGAACACACACAGCTACTATGAACAAGAACAATCACTACTGACAATTTCACAATATTGAACACAAAGAAAAATGTGTCAGGAAAATACCTTTCTCAACAATACAAAACCAGTCCCCTCTTGGACAAAGCAATACAAATGGAGGAGAAAATACTTCACCCACAAAAACCTTTGAATTGTTCTTTTTCCTGCCTAGACACTACTGTACAGATCTTATGTGCTGAGAAGGCAGGCACTTGAAGAAAATCCAGCTAACCTTGGGCAAGGCTGAAAGGGTCTTGAAGATCAAAGTGGTTTAAAAATTAAGAATACTATTCTGTAACATCTGTCTTCTGAGATGATACACACTCATTTGAAAATAAGGCTTCTCATAGATAATCCTTTAATCATAACCCAAAAAGTCATCAGCCAGAACAGCCTCTGGGCGATATAAACCATGATGAAAAGGACGTTATTACTAGCAACTCTCCCACTGAGATTGGAGATGGTACCTCTGTCTTGTCACAAATACTGCAAGCAAAGCTGCACCCCAACTGATGGTGGCACATTCAGGTAACGTCCTAACACAAGGTGGATCAATTAAGGGGTAAGTACTTTGGAATTACGTAAATGCCAATGAATAGCTGGTACTTACGAGTGAAAACAGCACACAGAACTGAGTAATAAGTGAAAAGAAAAATGAAATTAGGCATTATTGCTAGTATGTTACATTGTTATTAGCGTATATGATGCTCACCTGAAAGTTGATAGGTGGTGGTGGGTTCTTTGGCTCTATTCTGACAACACTGGATTCAACTTTGGGAGGAGGCCTGAAGTTGTTCTTTCCAACCTGTTAATCAGAAGTCAGGCAGCTGTATGAGTAAGCAGCAAATCCTCACATTCCTAGAAACATTCTTCTATCTTTGATAGCTCTGTCAGCTAACGCAGAATAACATACCTTCATCAGATGGTCGACTCGAGCTAGTAACTGAGTATTAATAGAGAGCCTGCAGTATAGTTTAGTTCCTGGTTTTGCAACCAGACGAAGTGCAAATTCCCTTTGAAACATAAGTATTGCACACCTGAGAAAAACAGAAATGAGAAAATGAATTCTAAGTAATCAATTTTTACATCAAAAGCCAACCAACACACTTGGAAAACACAGGATTTGCCTCAGTGCTCAGAAACTATGTTTGTCATAAACAAACTCTGCCTTAATTAGCTCGGAGTGTTGTTACAAAAAAAAACCCCACAAAACTCGGTGAAACCATCTAAATCTCCTTAAAGCTACAACAGAATTTGATTCTTTACACTGCTAACTGGATCAGGATCAAAGAGACAGAAGCTAGTCTGAGTTAGGTGCCTAACAAATCATTTTGAGTAATTCTATGAGTCGTCCTTCAAATCCAAACTCTCTAGCTCCAAAAACTGACCAGTAAGGTCACTAACATTAGCACTTCAGTGACAGAAATAAAGAACTGCTGACATACTGAACACCACGCAGAAGTACCTGGGCAGTTAATATTTTTAGACCGGACAACAGGAATCGCCTTGGCTTCGATCCTACCCTTGCCACCATTCCTTTCTCAGGTAGGAAGGCATTTGAAATGCTATGATGCCCTACTTATCCCTGGAATAACCATTACGTTATAAAACGAGTGTGAAGAGGTGCAACTCCTTTTTTCATCAGCTGGACACTCACTGATGCCAAGACTAAACTTTCTTCTCATGCTTAATAGATTGACATAAACTAATTTCCAGGCTCTGGCAGGTTTCAGATTACAGAAAAATTTTGGTCTGGCTCTGATCCATCAAACTGATATTTTAAGAACTAAAAAAAAACTGGTTTGGGAATATTTTTAAAACTATTTTTTTTTTCTATCAGGTCATACAGAGCTCTGTTCTTCCACATACCTGAAAAAAGGTCTATGAAGCAACAACTTGAAAACAAAAGGTGAAGAAATCTGAGGAAAAGAGTACTAGTGTTAGTAAGATTTCTGGGCAATTATAATTTAAAAAGAAAAAGGTTTTTGCCATGCTGTTTAGCCCATACCTGGTAAGGCAAGTTAGCCACACACGCATCAAAGAATGGTAAGTCTGTTTTCAAGATATCTCCAACCTTGATTTCCAGTTTGTTTGCCAGACACCTGGGGGAAAATACTCTGTGGTTATCCTCAGAGAAGCATGTTGCCCAAGTTTTCGCCAAAATGGCTCCACTGCTTTAAGCGCTTGCAATTTCCGCAGTTGATACTCACGTGCCCTGGACTCTCTTCTGAAGCTCACCAACAAGTCTAGGGTCAATTTCACAAGCAATAACCTGAAAACAAAATATATATTTGCAATTTTGTACAACTTCTCCTAACTGAGATTATAATTTCAATTATAAAAAACCCATCTCTATTGCTACAGATTTAAATAACTCTTAAAAATTCCCCATTAGGCTATGCACCTTCCTTCCTCCTCCAAAACATGCAAGCTTTACCATATAAATGGATAACAGCAATATAGCTTGACAAAACCACACAAGATTTACACAAACAGCTAAAAACTCATTGGAATTATGAAAATGTTAAGAAAAATATGCACAGAGTAATTCTGCTTACTGGAATCAAGCAGATGAAGATCCTTCTGTTAGCTTTAGCCTAAGCCACAATGTGGATAGAGCTTGGGAAGCTGCAGGGGAAACGTGCACTTACTTTTTTTACTTTCTCTAACATCTTTACTGTCAGGTTACCAGTTCCCGGGCCTACTTCCAGAATGACATCTGTGCGTCGCAGGGCAGCCTAAGAACAAATGGTTATTTTTCTAGAACCAATTTTAAGTTAATTTAAATTAATTTTAATTAATTAATTTTAAAGCAAAACGTATGTGCACCTCAGTAAAAAGCTGAAATCAGCCAGCAGAGGCATGTGACTGCCGCTTAGAAAGGGATGAGAGGGAAATGCTGAGATCAGGGATGTCTTAAAGCTAATTTATGAAAGATATTTGGCCAAGTATTGAAAAATAGGCAAGCGGCCACATTCTTAAAAAAGAAAAAAAAACAACATCAAGGCAGTAACTGCTCTACAGAAGGAAGGAAGGTCCCTCCTCAACCAGAGAACGGCGACAGTCAAGAAAGAGGACCGTGCATGGGGGCACGCTTTCCCAGAGAACTTTCAGCCAGCTCTGCCAGGTGCAGCGGGGCCGATGCTGCGGCGCAGGGCCCCGCCGCCGCTCCCGCTCAGCCGCCGCCGCCCGCCGCCTCCCCAGCGGCGCTCCCCGCTCCGCCAACCACCTTCTCCACGATGCTGTTGACGACGAGGGGGTTCTTCAAGATGTGCTGGCCGGCCCCGGTGTTGAAGAGGATGCCTAGGGCAGAGAGCGCGGCGTTACAACAGCAGCGAGAGCACGCCGCGGACTAGCACTGCGGCCTTCCTCTGCCGCCGGCATTCGCGCTTCTCCCGGCTCAAACCGCGCTCCCCGCCGGGACCTGCCCTCACCCGGGCCGCCGCTCCCAGCACCGAGGCGTGCCCCAACCCCGGGAGAGCGCGGGCCGCGCCCGGGAGGCAGGCCCGGCCCCAGTCTCCGTTCCGCCGCTCAACGCGGCCCGCACTCACCCGTAGCGCGGCCCTCCCGGCGCTCCTGCCGCGGCCGCTTCCCTGCCCGCGCCTTGGGCATGGCGGCGACCGGCCCGACCCGGTCCCGTTCCCCACGCACGTGCCCGGGCCGGCGCGGGCGGAACGCGTCACGGGCGGGACGCGTCACGAGCGGCGCGCGGGGCGGGGCGGGGCGGGGCGCCGCGGCGGACAGCGCCTCCCCGCGGGACGGCGGAGTGCCCGGGCCGCCCCCCCGCGGCGCCGGGCTGTAAGTGTCGAGCGCCGCGCGGCGCTGGCGTCGGTTCGTCACCTGTAGGCGCGGGGTATGACGCAATCAATCATCCGCGGGGACAGGGACGCGGGCGGTGTTTGCGGCCGCCAGCTCCCGGTGCTGCGGCAGGGGAGGAGCCGGCGCCGCGGCGGGGCCGCGCTTGGGCGCGGTAACATCACTCCGTTGTGGGCGCACGGATCGCCGGCTCCAGCCTGCGGGTGCCATCAGGTGCGTTTTCAGTATTTTTTACTCACCAAAATAAAGAAACATCGAGTTACTGAACATTAGACACCTGACAGCATAAAATTATATATGAATATTGATGTAATACATTTCATGGGTGTGAGAGATGACTTGTAAAAACAGGTCCTGAAAGAAACAGGCCTGTGAGAAACGAAGACTGAGAAAAACAGCCTGAGAAAGAGCTAAAGGATAGTGGGGGGAGTAGAGGCCCTCTGAGCTAAGGAATGTCTCAAACACTCACAGAATTACAGAATCATTCAGGTTGGAAAAGACCCTTGGGATCATCAAGTCCAACCATCAGCCCTACTCTACAAAGTTCTCCCCTACACCATATCCCCCAGCATCTCATCTAAACGACCCTTAAACACATCCAGGGATGGTGACTCCACCACCTCCCTAGGCAGCCTGTTCCACTGTCTGACCACTCTTTCTGGGAAACATTTTTTCCTAATGTCCAGTCTAAACCTCCCCTGTTGCAGTTTAAAGCCATTCCCTCTTGTTCTGTCTCTAATTACTTGTGAGAAGAGACCAGCACCAACCTCTCTACAATGTCCTTTCAGGTAGTTGTAGAGAGTGATGAGGTCTCCCCTCAGCCTTCTCTTCCTCAAACTAAACAGTCCCAGCTCCTTAATCGCTCCTCATAGGATTTGTTCTCCAGGCCCTTCACCAGCTTCGTTGCCCTCCTCTGCACTCGCTCCAGCACCTCGAGATCTCTCTCGTATTGAGGTGCCCAAAACTGGACCCAATACTCCAGGTGTGGCCTCACGAGTGCAGAGTACAGGGGGACTATCACCTCCCTACTTCTGCTGGTCACACTATTTCTAATACAAGCCAGGATGCCATTGGCTTTCTTGGCCACCTGGGCACACTGCTGGCTCATGTTCAGCTGCTTGTCAATTAGAACCCCGAGATCCCTTTTCTTCCAGACAGCTCTCCAGCCACACCTCCCCAAGCCTGTAGCCATGCAGGGGGTTGTTGTGGCCCAAGTGCAGGACCTGGCACTTGGCCTTGTTGAAGCTCATCCTGTTTACGTTGGCCCACTGATCCAATCTATCCAAGTCTCTCTGTAGAGCCTCCCTATCTTCATGCAGATCGACACTCCTGCTTAACGTGGTGTCATCTGTGAACTTACTGATGATACACTCTATGTCCTTATCAAGATCATCAGTAAAAATGTTGAACAGAAATGGTCCCAACACCAAGCCCTGAGGAACACCACTTGTGACCGGCCACCAGCTGGATTTAGCTCCACTGACCACCACTCTCTGGGACCGTCCATCCAGCCAGTGGTTGACCCAGCAGATCATTCGCTCATCCAGGCCATGAGCAGTCAGTTTTTCTATGAGAATTCTATGGGGAACTGTGTCAAATGCTTTTCAAAAACCCAGGTAGACAATATCCACAGCTTTTCCCTCGTCCAATAGTTGGGTCATCTTGTCATAGAAGGAGATCAGGTTTGTCAGGCAGGACCTGTCTTTCATAAACCCATGCTGACTAGGCCTGATCCCCCGGTTGTCCATTATATGACTTGTGATGGCACTCAAGATGATCTGCTCCATGACCTTCCCTGGCACTGAGGTCAGACTGAGAGGTCTATAGTTTCCCGGATCCTCCTTTCTGCCTCTCTTGTAGATGGGTGTCACATTTGCCACCCTCCAGTCCAGTGGGACCTCCCCAGTTAGCCATGACTTCAGGTAGATCATGGACAGCAGCTTGGCGAGCAGATCTGCCAACTCTTTCAGCACCCTTGGGTGTAACCCATCCGGTCCCACAGACTTGTGTGCATCCAAGTGGTGTGGCAGGTCTCTGACCACCTCCTCTTTAATGGTGATGACCAAAAATAATGAAACAACAGTCACAGGGTGCATTCTGTGGGGGTCGAAGCTGATAAGGCTGCCCCAATAACACAGCATGCAGCTGGAGGGGGGAGCCCTGTGGAGACAGGACAGTTCTGCTCTGGTGCACCTGGTCAAGTTTCAAGGGCCATCTGTCCAGTGAATGACCTTTGCTTCATTATGCACAAAATGCATATTAAAGTTAATACCCTGATTATACTAATGAAGATTAACAAGATCATGCTAATTACATCATCCCATGAAACACCTTACCCCTCCCCGTACATGGGATACATAGGTACGTGGATCAACCTAGGGGACGGACCCAAGGAAAGTGTGTATAAATTGAGGGGGGACAAGAAGGGGGTGGGTTGGAGAGTGAAGTGAAGTGAAGTGAAGTGAAGTGAAGTGAAGTGAAGTGAAGTGAAGTGAAGTGAAGTGAAGTGAAGTGAAGTGAAGAAGATGGATGCCTCCTTGAACCCTTGCTGGTGGGATCGACGCAGGAACCCAGACCAGTGATTTCTATTTCTCTATTCTATCTTCCTCCTTTCCTTTTTCCCCTTTTTCTTCACTACCATTAAGTAATGCAAGGCATACTGTATTGCTTGCCATAACTCTTTATATACTTAGCCAATTATAGTATATCCAATTAGTACATTGTGCGAAGTTAATAAATGTCAGGACTTAGAGACTTGTCTCACCATTGTCCACTCCGTTGGGGATTTATGAATCTAAGTCACTTGTCTCTCTCGTCTGAACAGGGCATGACAGTGGGGTGGTGATTCTGACCCTCTGCTCTGCTCTGGTGAGACCCCACCTGCAGTCCTGTGCCCAGCTCTGGGGCCCCCAGCATAAGAAAGACATGGACCTGCCCGTGTGGGCCACAAAGATGATGGTGGGGCTGGAGCACCTCCCCTGTGAGGACAGGCTGAGAGAGTTGGGGTTGTTCAGCCTGGAGAACAGAAGGCTCCGAGGAGACCTTATAGCGGCCTTCCAGTACCTAAAGGGGGCTACAGGAAAGATGGGGAGGGACTCTTGATCAGGGACTGTAGTGATAAGATGAGGGGTAATGGTTTCAAACTGACAGAGGGCAGATTTAGGTTAGATATAAGGAAGAAATTTCCTGTGAGAGTGGTGAGACACTGGAACAGGTTGCCCAGAGAAGCTGTGGCTGCCCCCTCCCTGGAAGTGTCCAAGGCCAGGTTGGACGGGGCTTTGAGCAACCTGGTCTAGTGGAAGGTGTCCCTGCCCATGGCAGGGGGGCTGGAACTAGATGATCTTTAAGGACCCTCCCAACACAAACCAATTCTATGATTCTGTGATTTCTACCACAGCCCTTTGACACCCTTCTCTCCATTGCTCCAACTGCTCAGAATAAGCACAGAACGAACCCGTAAAACTGTCAGAAGTTTACATTTTTCCTCGCCCGTTCCCAGCCGCTCGCACACCCAGCTGGCCAGGAGAGAACTGTTACCCCGGCTGATGGGAAACGCGCACAGGGCCCCACGCAGGGCTGCGGGGCAGCCCGGCAGCGCGGCCATTCCGAAACCGGGAACCGCAGCCAGCGCAGCCCGAAGACGACGACGCCTCCCGGAGGGCCTGAGGAGAGCGGCCCGGCGTACCCCAGGGGCCGTCATTCGGCGGCCGTGAGCCCCAGTACGCCGCGCCGCAGGGCCCGGCTGGCTCCCCCGCGACGGCTGGCGGCAGGGCCGGCCCGGCGGGGCGGGGCGGGGGGGAGGCCGGGGGCAGCCTCTCCCACCCCGGCCCGGGGAAACCGCTGACGCCCTGCGGCGTCGCGCGACCCGCGCCCCGCCCCCCGCTCGTGGTCCCTCCCCCGCGGTGGGAGGGGCACGCGGCGGCCCGCCCCCACCTTCCCGCCGCCTTATCTCGCGCCGCGGGGATAGCCACTTGCGTGTCGCCGGGTGCTGACGTCACGGCGGTGCGCCGCAGAGGTAGCAGCTGGTGCCGGCTCGTGGCGCGAGCTTCGGAACAGGCGGAGGTCTTTCGTGCCGGCAGCCGCCAGCCGCGGCCGGGGGCCGCCACCGCCCGGGGCCCTCCTTGCCGCCGCGGGCCCTCCTGCCGCTGCGGGCCGCGCCGGTGGGCCCCGGGGGGCGGGCTGCGAACTGCCGCCTCGGCGTGGCTGGGCGGCCTCCCGCCCCTCTCGGCGGGGTGGGCGGGCTGGTGGCGGGACGCGTGCCGCGGAGCTAGTCGGTGCTGGGCCGGGGCGGGTGTCGCGCCGTGCCGGCGGGAGGGAGGGAGGGAGGGAGGGAGGGAGAGGGTAGGCCGGGGAGAAGGGGGTAAGGCAGCCTCAGCGCGGAGCAAGCAGCGCTCGGGGGCGGGAGCCCCAGAGTTACAGCGTAGCGAGCGGTGCTGCTCTTCGCCCCCCGCGTAGGCTGCTGGTCCGCCTCCTGCGTTTCTGTCGGCGCTGCCCGGTGCTGTGCCGTGCCAGTGCAGCGTGGCTTCCGCGGTGTGTGTCGTCTTCCGTGCTGGCTGCTGTGGGCCGCTGAGGATAAGGCAGCTCAGCTTTGTACTTTCTGTGGCTTGGCAATGGCGAAGTGCTTTCTCTGAGTCAGAAGAAAAGAACCGTTACCTAATTCCGGGGAGCTCTTTCCTTGTTTCTCCTTGAAACGGTTTCCAACCTGGGTAGAATTGATGGGAAGGCCTCAGAGGAACATGAGCCATGAAGCTGTGTGGTTTATTGACAGAACTTGGTTTTGTAGTAAAGGGCAAGTGTTCACCTTTAATGGTGTTTATCTTCTTTCTACAGGTTGAAGAACAGTAGTTGAAGCTTTGCTGCAAAGCAGATTATTCTCTAAATCAAAGGCAGGGTCAGTGCAGCTGTGGTGAGTTATTTCTCTGGTTTGTTACCTTAGAAGACAACAACATGTAAAATGTAGGAATGTGGTCATAAATACAGTACTGATACTGGTTCCAAATTATGCTTCCATGTACCTTGCTTTCCATGTCTCACACACGAAGTGATGTCTGTAATGTATTTGCTGTGCTTTCAAATTAGCATTCATAATATGCAACAACTACCTCAGTCTTCACAAATAGTGAGTTCCCTATGGGTTTTAGTTTCTTGAAACTTCCTTTCAACACCAGTTTTTCACCACTCTTTGCTTTTCTCATCCTTTCATTGTACCATTCTGCAGAAGGATATTTAGTACCATATGAATAAATGACATAATACAAGCTTTCATTTCCCAAGCTTTACATATTAAGTTTTAAAACTGTGTCATCAGAAGCAGATTTTAACTGTGGCTAAGCTGAAATGGTTTAAAGCGCTCTTCAGAGTGTGAGGGCAGACTGAAACTTCCATTTCTGTTTTTAGATCTTGCACACTAATTTGTTATCATGTGTTCTGTCATATCTTTTTGAAAACCTGTTAAAATGAGGTGAGCTAGGAAGAAGTCAAAGGAATACGATCGGTCTTGTGAGGTTGGTCATCCTGTAAGCTTACTATTAAACATGAAAAATATTCTTGTGTTGCTTCTGTGTATCCATTTGATTCTGTTGTCAATACTGAACCCTATAACAGTTTCTTATGAGTTAAATCCAAGCAAATTGTTGGAATAGTCTCACTTTTTTACTACCTCTCTTTTTTCTGTTAGGAGTTTTTGCTCAGTTTGGTGCTTTTCATTTAACCTGGAAGGCCATTCTTCTCAATATTTTTCATGTAATCTGACTTCTCGTAATATTAATGTCAGCCTTGCTCACTGCTGTTCTTTATTCCTGTGTTCCTCCTTGGTCTTTGTTCTATCCTTTGTGTCTTCTGCATGATGATTTTTCTTTCAGACCCAAGTTTTGGTTTCAATGTTGCCTTTTTGTAAAAATAAATTTGTGGAAGTTCTGTTCCTCTGTTTCTGTCAGCAGTAGTGTGGGGGGGGAAAAAACCCTGTAACTCTTTCCTACTTAGACATTTTTATTAGTCGTGGCTTAAATTGGGCAAAGTATAGACAGCCTTGTTCATTTACGTAAAGAAAAATCTGGGGTTTTTTTGAAAAATCTTGGTAATGCTTAACATGAGTCATTGTAGTGATTGTGGTCATTAGTGTAGTTGTTTTAAGTAGCACCTTGAACAGCCAGGATACTGCTGGTACTTTTTGTTTTACTGCTCAGTAGGAATACTAACATATGGCATGATTGATATGGGGTACTATGATGTTAGAAAAGAGACTCATGGGAAAGTTTATGGAAGGCTGGACAGAGATTGGCTATAACTCCTAATGGTTCCTGATTTTGACAGTGTTCTTAAAAGCATTGCTAATATGTTGTATTAGTATCACTGTGAATGCTAGCATTCTTGTTACTTGTTTCAGAAGGTGACCCATAAGTGGTTCTTGTGGCTTTTCAGAATGGTAACTTTGTTTTTCCTGTTTTCCTGAAAACAAAAGCGCTGGAAAAGACAGTCTTTAAATTTCTGCTTGAACCTACCAAGGTGCAGTTTGTAGCTTTATTTATTTGTTAGTTATACAGTCTGCTGACAAGAAGTGTTTGGCTCTGTCCTCTTTGCAAGTGCCCTTTGGGAAGTTAGTTTTAAATGTCTACAAAGTTTTCCATTAGCTTCCACTTTTAGCAGAGTCCTCAACTTCTCATAGGTAACTTGCTTTAGAGCCCAGACAATCTTGGTAGCTCTGGTCTCTCTCCAGTTTCTACCCTTCTTTCTTGAACTGGGGAAAGGGAGAACTATGATGACAGAATTGAAGACAGTATTCTAGAACCAATCCTGGATGCTGAGATAATGGATAATGGATAATGGATGGATAACGACATGCTTAGAGGCTCTTGCTGCATTGCTCTTAATGCAAAGACATAGTGGGCTACTTTATTATCAGTGAGAACACATTGTATTTTGGGTGATGTATTTACCACTTTGTCTCCTCATTTCATAGAAACTTAACTGAATCCATTCTTGCTCCTCATTACAGTGGAAGAGAATGTATTGAATTCTTAACAAAAGATAACAAAGTACAGGATTAATTGCTTGCATATCAGTGAGTTGTTATGCTGCATTCTTTGAAGTCCAGAAAAAATGAAGTGTGGAGGCATTTACTGATGAAATTCTTTGTTTTGTTCTCTTGCAGTTCTTGACTTGTTTTTGTAACTGATGTGATTTTTAAAATTTGGATGTATTTCAGTGTTACAGGAAAGGTGGCTGGATACTCTTTTGCCTGTTTCAAAAGGATTGACTACTCAGGAAAAACATTTAAGAGACTTGAAATATTCTCTGAAGTAAACTGAGTATGCAGGTACTTTCTTCAAAAGGGAATTAAAAGAATGAAGAGTAGAACAGAAGTGAGTCTTGGAGTTTTGCCAGTGAAAGGGGAGGAAGGAGTTAGGTCATGGGAATGGAAGTGCAGGACACTGGATGGTAATGATGAACAATTGGTATTGGTACATGTGGTTTCTCATTGTGCTGAGGGGTAGCATTTGATGTGTTGCTTATCTTCTAGGTGTAACTGAGTCTGTTTTTTTCCCTGTCAAGTGAGACTTGAGAATATGCTGTTGTCTCAGTTCTGTGCATATTCAGTGGGATCTTGGAGAGCAGCTTTTCCTTGTTGTGTGTGATTAGGCTCTTTTCCCTCATACAAGAAGAAATTCTGGTGTGGCAATAGAGCCAGGTTTGCATTTGCAACTGACAGTATTGAACATTCTCTAATGGAAGGGATTTCTTTTCTTTCCTCCCCAACCTGCTGTGTGCTACTTAATTATGACAGCAGTGGGTATGGGCAGCAGAAAGCAACATTCCTGAAATTGCTCAGTGTTTATTGTGAAAACAGTCTGTGATTAGTAAGTAAAGATGGGAAGTGCTGATCTTAACCAATGATTAAACGTGGAAATTCTGGCCTTTGTGACTTGAAGTGCAGCCTCTGCCTTCCATGTAAGAAAATGTTGTTTCTAAGATTGACAGACTTTACCAGCATTTCTATACATGCCTCGTGGCTGTGAAGGTACCCGAAAGACAGCAGCTATTTAATACCTCCTCTGCTCATCTCTAAGACAATCTGTACAAGTTGTTCAACAGTGAGTTAAGCTCTAGATGTACGCAGCAGACTGGGGAAAAATTCATTGTCCCTGTGATGTAACCCATCTATGGTGTAACCCATGTCCCTCTGCCTTTGCTGTGCAACAGCAAAGCCAGATTTGTAAGAGGTGAAAATTGTCTCTATCCCACAACGTTAGAGCTGATATTCGTGGACCTCTGCTGTTCTGTGGGGTCTAAGAGCATCTGTATGACCTCTGTGTAAATTATGATCTGATTGAGGCCCTAACACATCAGTTAAAAAAAAAAAGGATAGTGGAGGGGGTCACAACAACTTAAGATTGGAAAGATCTGGGTTTAAACTCCTAAAGTACAGCTATGTTTTATCTGCAGGAATTGATTTCACAAAGGCACCTGTACATGGCAGTAATTAAAACTGTGTTTTGGGAGGATCCCATTAAGACAAGGAATAAACTGATGCCCTCATTGAGTAAATCATCTTTACCAAGTGTATGCAAAGGATCAAACTCCCAGTAGAAATCCTGTTGGTGAGAAGGAAATTCAAGGAGAGACTTTGTCAGAGTTGAAATTGCCTGTTAGGACCTGAGCCTGTAATGACTTAGGACACTGTTGGAAATCTGTATTCCTCCTTCCTCTCCTAGCCACTTCTGGTGTCTGTGGAACAGTGTCCTCAGATGGCTTGACATTTTGGCTTCTTTTTTGGTCCACAGCCCCCACCCTGCTTTTGGCCTTTTGGGGGCAATTATGAAGTTGGCTCTGTCATAATATGTAAGTTTGCTCTAAATTTACATTTTTGTTAAGACAGAGAAACAAAAGAAGGTTGATATAGAGGGGATTAGATCCCAGGAACTTGTGGTTTTGCTTTTAGGAATTAGGTTTACTTGAATGTTCTATAGCTGACAGGATTGCTGAAGGTATGCTATTGTTTTGTTTTTCTGGATCTGGTAATTGATTGCTTTTAATTTTTTAATATTTAAGAAAATAACTGCTTTTCTTCCCTCTAGTGTTATGATTGATTTTTGTGAGGAAAAGGGGGGTTGATAATACCACGGCATTGCATTTTGTTGGGAAGGGAGATCCCTAAATGTGGCTACTCATTCACTGTTATGGTACTGGTAAGCACCCTGCTACAAAGTCATGGATCTCCTGACAGCTGTCATAGTGTTTGTTAAAACTGCAGTTTGGTAAACACCTTAAGCAGGTATAAGCCAGCAGTGCTGCTGAAGAAGCAGTGTATATGTTGCACAGTGAAGAAGCTGCTTGTGCCTGTTCTGCCTGCTTTTTATGCCTTCCACTTTTACCTGTCTAGCAGTGTGGTGTGGAAATGATTGGGGAGTTTGATCCAAACAAAACTGTGCATTTTTCCACTCCCTCCAGCTTCAGGTATTTAAGGGGTACTGGGACAAGCAGAAGATCGTAATCCTTATTTTGGTGACCATACCTCTCTGTATCAGCTTAACTTTTTTGTACCTAGCTTAAACTGCAAATTCGAGTCTGGCGCAATAAGGATTGATTTGAAATAGTTTTTTATTTTTCCTTTTTATATTAATGAAAAATAAGGCTAGTGACTTACCAGGAGAAAGGAGAAACTGTTTAGAGGAATTTCTTAAATGTAAAGCAGTGGACAGCTACTTGTTCTGTATGGGTTCTGATAAGTTTGCAATGGGCTCTTCAAAATCCCAGCCATAATGAAGCATTGTTGTCATTTGTGCATCTTGCCATTTGTATTTGGTATACATGTATCAGATGTTTTCAGTTAATTTTTTGCTATCTAAATCATACAGAATTTATGGCTTCCTTAAGTTTATAAATAACATAAAATATTTTATCTAAAAGTTGCCCCATCTTCAGGGAGGTGATTATTTTAATCTTTGATTTTGTTATTTTGCTTGTGACAGCCTCATCTAATGTTGCATGAGGACTGTTGTTTAATTGGGGTCAAAAAGCAACTGTGTAGCAAATTCATGGAAGACATTCTCTTGAGGGCTGTTAAATTTAAATTCCCTGTCTCTTACTAAGAAATCCTTGAACCACAGTTTTCTGGAGGATGGAAGAGCATTATTCAGAAATATCACTAGATGATTGTCCTGATTTGGGCATCTACTGTGGTCTTTGACAGGGGCAGAACACTGGGTTAAATGAACTCTTTTTCTGACCTACTAAGGTTGGTTTGGTTTTTCTTGGGTTTTTTTTTGAGTAACAGCTGCTCCAATATTTAAATGAAAATACAAACCCTTTCAAGAATGAGAAGTGTTAAAAAGAAGCTTTGCAAATATTTGTCTTTGGGATTTTTTGTTGTTGTCCTTAGATCAACCAGCTAATTATTTTGAAATAAGATAAAAATCCTCATGGTTTTTGTGTATGTATTGTACTAACTTCAATAAGTAAGTCTTCTGATGAGAACTGTCCTAAGTACATAAATTTTTAGTAGAAGCACTGCTGTCTTGGGGGCACCTTCCTTTTCTGCATCAGATTTGAGGGTAGCTGAGCAGTAATTTAGCTGACATGATCTTAGTTTTGCAGAGCAAAATCAGTTGTTACATAAATGCTCCATAATCCATTTTTTCCTCAAATGAACATGTCCTTGCAATGAATCTTTAGCAAATATCTGGGTATGTGCTGCAGATTCACTGTTGCTACACATACAGTAGTTCTCCAAATAATGAGAAGCCACAGGAAACTCTTCAGCAAAAGGCCTAAAATCAGCTTCTCTGAAGTTGAAGTTATTTAACATTTTGTACACCATTTTACATACACATGCTCTGCCAGCTTACTAACTTTCAGAAGTTCTCACTGGCTTTCATCTAATAATAAAACCAATAGTCTGCTATTTTTTAGTTGAGTAGGCACTTCGAAATTATACTTTATCAGGTCTTGTTTGATGGTGTAAGATAAGACTATTTCTTTGGACAGTAATTTGACTTTTGAATGGAAACAGACAAAATCACTTCATAACATGAAGTATAATTTTGGTCTTGCAGGAATTGAGCTATGATCTCCTCCTTAGTGCGAACCCTATACCTACTACCGTTATGTTTTTCTCTCATATACTTCTTTTTGTCTCTCCCTTTCCTTCACTATCATTTATAGGTGCTCTAAAATTGTTAGCTATACTATGTCCTTCAATGCTTTAGTGTTTATACAGTAAAATATGAATATATCTTTTTATTGTTGTTTTTGTGTGTACTTATTTTACTTGTTTTTTGTGCTGTGAATATGAAGCTCCTATTGTGTTCCTTGCAAGTTAACTCAGTGTTTTTCAGTGTTGTTATGTTGCTGCTTCCTGGCCAATTTTGGCTGTGCATGATGAAGGCAGCCTAAGGTACTCAAGATGTCAAAAATACCTGCAAAAAAGAAGGAAGTTCAGGATATTGCACCTAAAGACCAGTGTTACTGCCTGTCCTGACAACAACATTATGTACTAATATTTCATGATTTTTTTAATGGAAAAATTAAGCTAGCAGGACTTTTAATGTAACATCAGTCTTGCCTTGACATTGATTCTTTGTGCTGGGCACTATTCCACATAGGATAAACCGGTACCAATTGGATTTTGTAGTCTAAATTGGGGTCTTGGTTCCCTGGAAATTCATGGTCTGTGGAGCAGTGAGCTGAGAATGTTTAAGTTATGCAAAGCTCTCGTAATTGCAGGAGTATTTTAGAGAGTCTGCGAACTGATAAAGATTGAAATGACTGACATGAGTAGATATGAAGAAATAAAGTAGATTGGTTTTGCAGGGTGAGGTAGGTTGACCTTGGCTGGCTGCCAGGTGCCCACTGAGCTCATCTATCACTTCTGGCTTCTCTACCTCCTCTGAAGCAGCACAGGGGGATACGGACTGGGGGTTATGGTCAGTGCATCATGTGTTGTCTCTGCTGCTCCTTCCTCCTCTCACTCTTCCCCTGCTCCAGTGTGGGGTCCCTCCCACGGCAGACAGTCCTCCATAAACTCCTCCATTGTGAGTCCTTCCCATGGACTGCAGTTCTTCATGAGCTGCTCCAGCATGGGTCCCTTCCACGGGCTGCAGTCCTTCAGGAACAGACTGCTCCAGCGTGGGTCCCCCATGGGGTCACAAGTCCTGTCAGCAAACCTGCTCCAGCGTGGGCTCCTCTCTCCACGGGTCCACAGGTCCTGCCAGGAGCCTGCTCCAGCGCAGACTTCCCATGGGGTCACAGTCTCCTTTGGGCATCCACCTGCTCTGAGTGGGGTCCTCCAGGGGCTGCAGGTGGAGATCTGCTCCCCCGTGGACCTCCATGGGCTGCAGGGGCACAGCCTGCCCCACCATAGACTGCACCAGGGGCTGCAGGGGAATCTCTGCTCTGGTGCCTGGAGCACCTCCTCCCTCTCCTTCACTGCCCTTGGTGTCTGCAGAGTTGTTTCACATATTCTCACTCCTCTTTTCTGGCTGCAGTTGCACAGGGGTGTTTTTACCCTTCTTAAATATGTTATCACAGAGGTGCTACCACCATCACTGATGGACTTGGCCTTGGCCAGTGGTGGGTCTGTCTTGGAGCTGGCTGGCATTGGCTTCTAGCAGCTTCACAGAAACCACCCCTGTAGCCCCCCCACTACCAAAACCTTGTAGTTTAAAACCCAATACACAGGGCAGTTATAGAAATTAAAAAGATGCATCACATGGGAAGTATAAAGCAGAGGCTGAGTTACTTGTTCTATTCAGTTAATGCTGTAAAGAATTATCTGATATTATGGTTCATACTTTTGAAAGTATACTCTCTTTAACCTTAGGACCTTCAATTTTTAGTCTTGTTAAGGATGATTGGAGACTTACAGACTGAGAGTTCTTTGTTTCTTAGTTGTGCAGGGCTGTTAGTGATATAAAAGGTCTTTTAATCTTGTTGCAGTTCTGTTAAGGTGATTGTTTTCTCAAAAAATTATAATTTTAAACCTATGTCAGAATAAGATCTCATTTCTCTAGCTTTACCATCACCATAACAATTTTACAACTCAGTCTTTTTTTTCTTGAAGGCTGGGAAAATAAACTGGGTTTCTTAGTGTTAAACAAAAGTAGATCCTCAAGCCTGTTGAAGTGAAACTGTGCTTAGTTGTTTATTTAGAAAGCTTAAGTATATATTTAACATGTATCTGTATTACAATGTTTACATAGGTTACAAACAGGAGTTTTTATATACAGAAAACCAGTTTTAATTGTCAGACTTCATAGTTGCTTTTATATATGTTTTTAATTTGTTGTAATGCTGTTTCTGTGGTCATAAATGTAATCTGTCATCTCAAAAGCAATGCTTAGTTTTGTCTGTAGAGTTCAAGAACGTATTTATATTGGAAATAAGGCAGTTGGCATTCTTGATTCAGCTGATTAACATTTTGTATGCTAAATAGATAATGAAGGAGTACAAATTTATTAAGGAAAATTGAGTTTCATTTAGGACTCCAATTGTGAAACCATAATTCATCCTCTTTTAATCGATATAAAATGTCTAGATCAATTTGAATTGGAATTTAACTACCTGAAATGAGTAATTTTCTCTTTTGGTGAAAAACTGAGAAAATACAAAAATGTTAGTACTCTGCCTCTGACTCTTTCAGACAACCCCATGGTTTACTTCACCTACAGCTGAAGACATCACTAGTTGTGTTTTTTCCTAGTTTGCTGTGCTTCACAGGAGAGGTAACTTGTTTAAAATCAAAATATTTCCTGTAATTCCTTAAATCTAGTAAATGTGCTTGTAATAATAGACTTAATGCTTGCTTTCTCTGCTGAGATTTCTGAAAGCAAAATAGTTTAATTGGTGTACCTTGATACTGCCTGTGAGTGGGTGTAATGCTATCTTACGCAGTGTAGCCTAATGAAAAATTAGTGTGGGGTGTTTAGATATTATGAATGGAAAATACATGTCTATATTTGCTGTCTTCTTTTCTTACGTGTTTTTCCTTCTTTTTAAATGTTCTCAGATTTTCATGGATCTCAACAGTGCTAGCAGTATTGTTTTGCAAGTCTTGACCCAAGCTACTAGTCAAGATACTGCAGTGTTGAAGCCAGCTGAGGAGCAACTGAAGCAGTGGGAGACACAGCCAGGTTTTTATTCAGTCTTACTGGTAAGATACAGTGGAAAAGTACTATTAAGTAAACTTCGGGTAATTTTGAATGTGGCTCTCTAGAATACTGTTGAACCATGACCTCTGTCTGAGAGAAGCCTTGAGTCATCATGCTCCAGCTACTGGTATCCTTATGCTGTGCTGTGGTAGGCATTGTCATCGCTGTTTCTCAAAGCAGAGTCTTTTCCCAAGTATTCAGGAGAAGGAGAAAATCCAACTTCTAGTTGCCTGAGGGAGTGGGCTCTAGTGCTAAACCTGTTGTTGGCCTAGTGTGAATTGTATAGTGGGAGGCCAAGAGGACCCTTGTCAAAGGAATTACCATTACTACCCCATGAGGCAGGGACACTTGTGTATACCAAGGCAGTAACCACCTTTTCTTCATTGTGGAGGTGATACATCATGATGTTTCATAGCAGTTCCCTCATGCTTTTCATTGGACTAAGTTTGATACCCAGCTGGGATTGCTTGCCTTGTCAGGGGAGAGAGACTCCCAGGGAGATGAGCACCCCAGGCTGGTAGTAAGGTTCCTGAAATGGGAAAGGTGAATACTTCTAAAGGTACTACAACCATTGATGAGGTAGATACATTTAATATGGTGCAAGGTGATGAAAACATAGTCAAAGAAGGAGACCCAACTGTTTCAGAGAAGACACTCGGAAGTTAACAGTGTTGTTATTTTATGATTTCTATGTGTATGTTTATAATAGTCTTAAAAACACAGATAAACTGATTTTCCTACAAACATCTATCTTCAGTGCATAAGATGAATGATTCAGAGTTGTGGAGTGACATGTTCTAGTCTCTGTAGACACTCCGTTTTGGGGTTTTTTTGGAAAGTTGAAGGCAAGTTTGGAGATTTAGGGAAAGGGGTAAAAAAATGTTACTTGAGCTGTCAAATTGGGTTTTACCCAGTGCCTTTGCTGGTGATAAGTGATCTTGATAGAAAACAGCAGAAATTGCCACCGACTGGGCATTCTTTATTTTCTGGATGTTTGCTGTGAGAGTTTACAGCTCGGATTGTAGACAAGTTGAGTACTCACAGTTGTAACTGAAGTTGATGTGAGTTAGTTTTAAATATAAGGGCTAAAACTGCAGCGTTTAAAAGGATCAAATGCTGTCAATTCTGTTAATGTGGTTAAATAGCCCTGTTTATGACACATCAGCCTTTCTTCAAGTGTGAAATGTAATCTTCCAAACTAAATAGAAGTAGAGAATCTCTGTTTCATCATAATCCAGAGCTTGATATACAGAACAAGAGTCACCATAAAGCAGTCTGATAGGTGCTAACAACATGACAACAGGGTGCAGCATTTTGTTTAGAATTCCGGTAGCAGTTGGTGACCATCCAAAAAGCATGTCCCACCGTTTGTGTTCTCTGTCTCTCTTTACCCTTTCTAACACTCAATATATCTCTTCTGCATTGTGATGGACAGTAACTAAAGTTTTTATGTCCATTTTCTTGAACCCTCTTTAAGAGCTGTTTCAGATTCTCATGTAGTAAAAGCTCCTTTACCAGGGTGAGGTTCATTCCTATGAGGACAGGTAACAAATATCAGAATAAAGTATAATTAGATTGTAGTAATTGGTAAGTCATGACAGGAGCAGAATAAAGTCACATCCCTTAATATTAGTAAAATTACAAACACAAATGTTAGTGATTGCTTACATCTATAGTCATATTATCCATCAACATAGAATCACAAGAGGTTTTTATAAAAACACACCCTTTACCAATATATATAAGTACAGTCTTTGAAGTCTCATCTGGATATATTTCAAAGTGACAAATATTTTGTTCTGTATTGAGATGAGTGTCTTGAGCCTTAATAGTATAACTTTCACAAATAAACCCCTGTTGTCCACGTACAATACATACGTCCATATCAACAGTTTGCCATTTGTTCCCATTCCACTGGGCCCATGTTGCATCAGATAAAGTATAGCTCCATTATGCTTCAACCCTAGTGCAATGATAGGATATATAGGGTATACCAAAGCATTGTGTATGGTCAATACAAAAACTGTGGTCTTATCGTCAGTGGCATTGTAAGTGAAATTAACCAGATACCACCAGGGTTGGAATTCCCTCTCAAATTCCGTTACATTATCCCAAATCATCTTCCGAATTTCAGTAGGTAAGGTACCTTCACCTTCTCATATAATTGCAGCTGCCATTGATTGTATCCATAACTGAGCTTGGATGCAACTAAGGGCTAGAGAGACGTTATTTTGCATTGTCCTTACTGCATCTTGTCACAACCCGGACTGGAAGCCCAGAGAGTCACAATGGTTCTGTGATCCTCTTGGGTTAAATTAAGGTGAAACAACACCAAACAACTGGTTAAAATGTTTTACTTGAGGTAGAGAACAATTTAAACTTGGAAAAGGATAATAAGCAATGTGGTCTCTTTATAAATCTATAAGAAAGGAAAGAAGAAAGAAAAGAAAAAGAGAGTCAAAGAAATCTAGTCACCACCCCTGGATCCAGTGTTGTCTCAGGTCGGGTAATCCTGGGTGGTGGGTGCACACACAACAGTTTTCTGTTTCCTTTTAAGTTCATCTTATCAGCTGATTAGTATACTAGACAAAGAGAGGCAGGTATTCTATGAACTCATTTCCATGAGAGATGAGGAAAAGGTGGAGCATGGGTTCTGTGCATGTGTTGGGGGGGGAATGGGGTACTTTAACCCTTTTGTCCAATTGAGTCAGTAGTTGTGATCTCCCCCTACCACCTTTACCTTTTCCTCAGTTTTCATTTCTTGGGCAATTATCCAGTCATTAGCTCCATCTGGTGTTGGTTGTTTCTTTCCTACCACACTTTTAGCTCTTCTTTGAGGCTATAGCCATAAATTAAAGTGTAGGTCTTAACCTGATATGGTTTTACTCAGTCTACATCTCCTCCCTTCAAGGCTTATCTAAGGAATTTGGTTATACAACTGCAAGGAAGCAGAGCCATGCACCCTTCGATACTCTCTGTGCTTCCCTAGGCAGATAATTCATTCTGTAAACTAACCACCAAGGCCACAACTTGTCCTTGAGGTTTTCTGTGTCAAAGAATGTTTGAGACAATACTTCCTTTGGTTCTTTACACATCTACTTTTAACTGGTGGTTCCTTTCATTTGTTTCTTACCACTGAGGTGGTATGTCTGATAATAGCCACTGGTTAACTCCTAGAGCTAAAAGAGGATTGTAAAGGGTATTTCAGCCCTTTCAGGTCACTGATTACTGTGGCCAATTTATTAGCAAGCACCTCAGCATCTATGCTGTTTAAGACTCCTAGCCATGTTCCCAAGATGCCAGTTACATCTCTCTTTGGTTGCTGTGGAGAGATGAAAGTCTGTCCATGTAACCAGGTCAACCATCCTGTGTAGGATGTACTTAATGGGGAACAGGTAGGTTTAACAGTACAAATATTGGTCTGCATTGATAATTCCACCTGTTTGAGAGAGTAAGATGAGTTAAACAGTACTTGCTGTTGACCTGTGGTTTTGATCATGTAAGGACCACTGTTGAAGGTGTAAGGGGTTAAACCATTAGGAGGTCGTGTTAGTATAAGCTTAGAAATTTATGGGGGTGTAGTTGCCACTGTTGTCTAGGTGGGTGTTATGTTAGGCTTGATAGTGTTTATCTTAAATTTAAATGTTAGTCCCAATTTATGATGAGCCAAGAGCAAGCACATGTTGTACTAAAGTAAAATTATGCCAACAATCTAATTTTTCAGAAGCACATAGTTTCTTATTTCCACCTCTTGGCTATGTATTATTTACAGAAATCTGAGTTGCTTTCTCATGTGTAGACCCCTTTACCATCCAACATCTTATCTAAATCTCTTCTCCTGCCTTTCCCCAAATTTGGGGAACTTTGCCAGAAATGTTATTCTGATCTCAGCCCCATTCATTTTCCAAATACACTTCAGTTCCATGCATAACTGTGGTGGACAGATTAAATTTCCCTTGCTAGAGTGTATTTCCATGCCTCCTGTGTATTTGATGTGAGCCTGAGACCATGGCCACTCTGGGATTACTTGCCCACAAATCAATGGGAGTTGTATCAAGATCAAAGAAAATCTCGTATTGATTTTTGAATCTTTGGAGAGGGTCTTCATCTGACAAGATGACCTTCCACTGAGGTTCTTTTAGCGCTGATGCTGGTTTTACCCGAGTGTAGTGAATCCAGAGTTCAATTCCTTCTACCTTGATTGCAGTATGGGTGATCAGGAGGACTTGGAATGGTCCTTTCCACTTTTAAGAGGTTCATTGTTCCAAGTCTGGATGTGTACTGAATCTGGATGACAGGGATGTGCTTGAACATCTGGGGTCACTGGGGAAGCTAAAACAACAAATCTATGCAAAGATAAGAGTCCTCTTCCTGAAGATGTTGCGTATTCCCTTAAAACATGGTTTCCCATTATATGGCTGTCCCCTGGAAAAACAGTTATTTAGTAAGACCTTCCATATAGAATTTCATAGGGGATCACCTTTTCTTTGGAATTTGGTTGAATTCTTGTTCTTAAGGCTAAAGGAAGAGCCATTGGCCATTTAAGTGGTATTTCTTGGCAGATTTTACTAATTTGTCTCTTCAGACTCTGATTCATTCTTTCACTTACCCACTAGATTGTGATCTCCATGGGGTATGTAGGTCCCACTTGATTCCTATTATTTTGGATAGTTCTGCACAACCTCTGCTATGAATGAGGTCTTCTATCTGATGACATTCCCAATGGAACCATGAATCTGGGTATTATTTCTCCTAATAGGACTTTTGCTACCTCCCTAGCTTTGTTGGTGTGACAGGGAAAAGCTTCAGGCCATCCTGAAAAGGTATCAGCCAAAACTAGCAGGTACTGAGATTGTCTTGCTGAGGTAGTTCTGAAAAATCTATTTGTCAGTAGTCTCCAGGGCAATTGCCTCTTTTTTGGTCCCTAAAGGGGGTCTTTATATGAATGGGGGTTAGTTTGTAAACAGATCTTACACTTGTTTACCACTCTCTTAATTCCTGTTATCCTTACGCTGAGCACTTGGCTTCTCAAGCTATCTATAATAGCTTCTATCCCCCGATGTGTTGCATCATGTTTATCTTCTGCTAGCTGCTTCATTACAGCCTGTGATACTATGACTTACCTATAGTGACCCACCACCCTTCGGGATTCCAATGAGCTTTTAATATGGCTGCCAACTGATTATCCTGGCGCTGATATTCAGGTGCCCCTTTAGGTAAGTTTGTTTGTCTGGATGCTATAACAACTAGGATGCTTTTGTCTGCTACCTCTTTGGCTATTTTATCTGCCAATTGATTTCCTATATTGGCTGGAGTATGTCCAAACTGATGGGCCTTGCAGTGCATAGTGGCTACCTCTCTCAGTAACTGAACACTTTCTAGTAATTGCTTGATAACATCCCTGTATTTGATTGGAGATCCCTGTGTTGCTAGTAGTGCTCTTTCCTTCCATATTGCTCCATGGGCATGTACCACTCCAAATGCATATTTGGAGGCTATGCAGATGTTGACCCTTTTTCCTTTTGATAGTTCTAATGCCTGTTGTAGTGCTCCCAGTTCTGCCTTTTGGGCTGACGTGTTTATGGGTGAGGGTTGTGCTTCCACAATCTTAGTCTGAGTCACAACTGCGTAGCCAACTCTTTGTTTTCCTTTGTGTATGTAAGTGCTCCCACCTGTAAATAATTCCTCCTCAGGGTCTTCTATCGGTGTGTCTTTTAGGTCTTTTCTACTTGAATAGACCTGTTTGGTTTGGAGACAATCATGTTGTAACACTTCTTTTCCAGGTACGGGGTCTAGAAACATTACAGGATTAAGGGCAGTAGTTGTCTTTGGTTCCACATCTTCTTGCTCTAGGAGGACCACTTGGTACTTTAACATCCTGCTTGGAGACAACCAGTGGCCCCTCTTGTGTTCCAGTTTGGAAACCACCATGTGAGGCGCGTAAACAGTCATTTTCTTTCCCATTGTTAATTTCTGGGCTTCTTGAACTAGTAAAACAGTGGCAGGCATGGCCCTTAAACACGCTGGGCATCCTTTTCTAACATTTTCAAGCTGTTTAGAAAAATATCCCATGGCTCTCTTCTGTGATCCCATGGCTCTGAGTTAATATTCTCAGAGCTTGGTGTAGTCTCTCATGTACAAAGAGTTCGAAGGGTTTAGTTAAATCAGCCAAGCCCAGGACTGGGGCAGTCATCAAAGCCTTCTTTAGGGTTTGAAAGGCAGATCTGCATTCGGGAGTCCACTGCAATATCTTTGATTCTTTGAGTGTTTCATACAATGGCTTCACAGTTAGTCCATAATTAGGAATCCACAGCTGGCACCACCTGACCATTCCCATAGTTCCCTCACTGATTGTGGTTCTGGTGTTTGTCAAATTGCTTCCTTCCATTCTGTTCACAGGCTCTGCTGTCCTTGTGAAATGGTGAACACCAGATATAGGACCTGGGTCTTTGCTATCTGTGCTTTTTCCTTGGATACACAGCAGCCAGATTGTCCTGGAAAGTCTAGCAGACTAATAGTTATTTGAATGCACTCATTCTGCAAGGGAGCAGCTATCAGAATGTCATCCACATATTGAAGAAAAGTTATATTTTCATTCTTTTTTTCTGTATTTCCAGTTCTCTTGCCAGTTGGTTTCCAACCAAGTAGGGCTATTTTTGAACCCTTGTGGCAATACAATCCAAGGGAGTTGTGTCTTCTGGCCTGTACTCAGACTTTCCCATTGGAATGCAAAGTGTATGACTGTCCAGCTCCAGATGTATGCAGAAGAAAGCATCCTTTAAATCAATACTGTGAACCATTTATAACTTTCTTTCATCATTGTCTATAGGGTGTAAGGATTAGCTGCTATGGGTGCTATGGGTGTATGTGCTGCACTATCTGATTAATGGCCCTAAGATCTTGTACCAAACTGTACTCTTCCAAATGGGGCTTCATTACCAGCAAAATGGGAGTATTGTAAATTGATTGACATTCTACCAGCAATTTATATTGCATAACTTATTAATTAAATTCTCCAATCCTCTTCTGATTTTAAAGGATATTGCTTCTGCCTTACCGGTCAGGTGTTAGGTTTTAGTTGTTTCTTACTGGTTCTGCTGCTCTTGATCTCCCTGGAATACTGGTGGCTCTGATGGCGTGACTGCATTTTCCACCTCTGCTGGAATCTCTTCCTCCACCTTTGGCTGATGTAACATAAGAACTTGGGCCTCCAGAGCCTTATTCTCTGGAATATGTACCTGTCCATTCTCAAAAGTTATTCAGGCATCTAATTTGCTTAGTACATCTCTGCCTAGTAGAGGCATTGGACACTCCGGCATGTATAGAAATTGATGTGTTAACAACTTATTGCCTATTTTGAATTTCAGGGGTTGGAAAAATGGCCTGTTCTCCCTTTTCCCAGTGGCACTAACTACATTCACACTATCTTGATTAAAAGCTCCTCTACAGGTATTCAAGACAGAATATGCAGCTCCAGTGTCTACTAGGAAATCTACTTTCTCATTTGCCAGCATCAGTGTAACTAGGAGCTCAGCTGAGGATGATTCCCCTGGTCCTCTTTGTCTTGTCCAAAGTCATTAACATTGCAGCATGTTTGGGAAAGGTTCCACCCACTCTCTCCCTTCCTGGACATTCCCCTCTCCAGTGTCCACTTTTCCTGCAGATAGCACACTGGTCCCTAGCCAGTGACTGGTGCTCGAACCCACCTCTTTCAATCCTGCCCTGGCCTCTGTAACCCCCTCTCTGTGTCTCTTGTTCTGTTAATTAATCTCCTTTCCCAGGATTGAGAAGACAATCACTTATACTTTCTAAGCTGCTTCCAACAATTTATTAAGGTTTCTAGAATCCTCCCCCTCCAATCTTTGAAGTTTCTTCTGGATATACAGAGCTGTCTGCCCTACAAACAAGGTAATTAAATGCAGCGCACCTCCTTCCTTCTTAGGATCCAAATTTGTATATCTCTGGGCTGCAGACATTAACCGCAGGGAGAGGGAGACTAGTTTTTCACTTTCTTACCTGATACAATTTAGACAGATTAATAGCCTTTGGAATAGTATGCTTCATGCCAAAAATAATTAATTTTTGGTATCTGGTTAATGGTTCTCCTTGAGCCAATTTCTTGGGATTCACAGAATCACAGAATCATCTAGGTTGGAGAAGACCTTGAAGATCATCTACTCCAACCATTAACCTAACATTGACAGTTCCCAACTACACCATATCCCTAAGCACTATGTCAACCCTCCTCTTAAACACCTCCAGGGATGGGGACTCCACCACCTCCCTGGGCAGCCCATTCCAATGTCTAACAACCTGTTCTGTAAAGAAATGCTTCCTAATATCTAGTCTAAACCTTCCCTGGTGCAACTTGAGGCCATTCCCTCTTGTCTTATCACTCATTACTTGGTTAAAGAGACTCATCCCACGCTCTCTGCAACCTCCTTTCAGGTAGTTGTAGAGGGCAATGAGGTCTCCCCTCAGCCTCCTCTTCTCCAGACTAAACACCCCCAGTTCCCTCAGCCGCTCCTCGTACGACATGTGCTCCAGACCCTTCACCAGCTTCGTTGCCCTTCTCTGGACACACTCGATAATTCAATGTCCTTTTTGTAGTGAGGGGCCCAAAACTGAACACAGTCATCGAGGTGCGGCCTCACCAGTGCCGAGTACAGGGGTAAGATCACTTCCCTGTCCCTGCTGGTCACACTATTTCTGATACAGTCCAGGATGCCATTGGCCTTCTTGGCCACCTGGGCACACTGCTGGCTCCTGTTCAGCCGGCTGTCAGTCAACACCCCCAGGTCCCTCTCTGACTGGCAGCTCTCCAGCCACTCCTCCCCAAGCCTGTAGCGCTGCTGGGGGTTGTTGTGGCCCAAGTGCAGCACCCGGCCTTTGGCCTTATTGAAACTCCTCCAGTTGGCCTCAGCCCATCGCTCCAGCCTGTCCAGGTCTCTCTGCAGAGCCTCCCTACCCTCGAGCAGATCAACACTCCCACCCAACTTGGTGTCATCTGCAAACTTACTGAGGGTGCACTCGATCCCCTCGTCTAGATCATCAATAAAGATGTTAAACAGGAGTGGCCCCAAAACCGAGCCCTGGGGGACACCACTCGTGACCGGCCACCAACTGGATTTAACTCCGTTCACCACAACTCTTTGGGCCCAGCCATCCAGCCAGTTTTTTTACCCAGCAAAGCGTGCGATCATCCAAGCCTCGAGCAGCCAGTTTTGCCAGGAGAATGCTGTGGGAAACGGTTTCAAAGGCCTCACTAAAGTAAAGGTAAACAACATCCACAGCCTTTCCCTCATCCAGTAAGAAGGTCGCCCTGTCGTAGAAGGAGATCAGGTTTGTCAAGCAGGACCTGCCTTTCATAAACCCATGCTGACTGGGCCTGATCATCTGGTTGTCCCGCACGTGTTGTGTGATGGTACTCGGGATGAGCTGCTCCATCAGCTTCCTGGGCACCAAAGTCAAGCTGACAGGACTGTAATTTCCCAGATCATCCTTCTGACCCTTCTTATATACGGGTGTCACATTGGCCAGTTTCCAATCTGTCGGGACCTCCACAGTCAGCCAGGACTGCTGGTAAATGATGGAAAGCGGCTTGGCGAGCACCCCAGCCAGGTCCTTCAGCACCCTCGGGTGTATCCCGTCTGGTCCCATAGACTTGTGTATGTCTATGTGATGCAGTAGGTCACTGACTGTCTCCTCCAGGATTATGGGGCGTTCGTTCTCCCAGTCTCTGTCCTCTGGCTGAGGAGGCTGGATTCCCTCAATACAACTAGTCTTGTTATTAAAGACTGAGCCAAAGAAGGCATCAGGCACCTCAGCCTTTTCCTCATCACTTGTTGCCATGTTTCCTCCTGTGTCTAGCAGGGGTTGGAGGGTCTCTCTAGTTTTTCTTTTGCTGCTGACATACTTATAGAAACATTTCTTGTTATCCTTGATTGCTGAAGCCAGATTAATTTCCAGCTGGGCTTCAGACCTCCTGATCTCTGCCCTGCATAGCATCACAGCATCTTTGTAATCACTGTGAGTGGCTAGCCCCTTCTTCCAAAAGCTGTAAACTCCCCTTTTCTCCCTGAGTTGCAGCCAAAGCTCCCTGTTTAGCCAGGGTGGTCTTCTCTGTTGCCAGCTTCTCTTACCACACCTGGGGACAGCCTGCTCCTGAGCCATTAAGACTTCCTTCTTAAAGAGCATCCAGCCTTCCTGGACCCCTATACCCTTCAGGATCATCTCCCAAGGGATCCTTTGAAGCAGGTGCCTAAACAAGACAAATTCAGCCCTTTTGAAGTCCAGGATGTCAGTTCTGCTTCCCCCTCTCCTGGCCTCTCTAAGAATAGAGAACTCTATTATTTCATGATCGCTGTGCCCTAGTCGTCCTCCAACTGCCACATCATCCACCAGTCCTTCTCTGTTCACAAAGAGGAGATCCAGCAGGGCACCTTCTCTGGTTGGTTCTCTCACGAGTTGCGTCAGGAAGTTGTCTCCCACACATTCCAGGAATCTCCGGGACTGATCCCACTCTGCTGTGTTGTATTTCCAGCAGATGTCTGGGAAGTTAAAGTCTCCCACAAGAACAAGGGCAAGCGATCATGAGATTTCTCCTAAATGCCTATAGAATATTTCATCCACCTCTCTGTCCTGGGTGGGTGGCCTATAGTAGACTCCTACTACAACATCTGCCCTGTTGGCCTTCCCCCTGATTCTAACGCAAAGACACTCCACCCTGTCTTCACTACACTTGTACTCAAAACAATCATAACAGTCCTTAACATACAGCGCCACCCCACCACCTCTCCTTCCTTGTCTGTCCCTCCTAAAGAGCTTGTAGCTATCAACTGGCACACTCCAGTCATGGGAGACATCCCACCATGTTTCTGTAACAGCCACTACATCATAATTTTCCTGTTTCATCATGGCTTCAAGCTCCTCCTGTTTGTTACCCATGCTGTGTGCATTGGTATACATGCACTTCAGATGGGCTGATGTTTTGCCCCCTTCCCCCTTCAAGTCTAGTTTAAGGCTTTCTCAATGAGCCCAGCTAACTGCTGCCCCAAGATCCTCTTTCCCCTCTGGGACAGGTGCATCCCATCTAATGCCAAAAGTCTGCAAAAATCCTGTATACCAACCCATGATTGAAAAATCCAAAGCCCTGCCGGTAACACCAGTCTTGGAGCCACAGGTTCATCTGTTGAGTTCTCCTGTATTCTTCATCCATCCCCCCAACCGAAGGGATGGAGGAGAACAGAATTTGTGCCCCTGACCCCTTAATCAGTTTCCCGAAGGACCTGAAATCTCTCCTCATTGCTTTAGGACTTCTCCTGGTAACGTCATCACTACCTACCTGAAAAACCAAGAGCGGGTAGTAGTCCTTGGGTCTCACTAGAGCAAGGAGTTTTGCCGTGAGGTCCTTGACCCAGGCCCCAGGGAGGCAGCACACTTCCCTATGAGTCTGGTCTGCATATTGGGCCTTCAACACCCCTTAGAATGGAGTCACCCACTACACTGACTCTTCTGGGGTTCTTTTTAGCACTGGTTTTAATACCTGGTCCAGAACGACCTGGTCTTGGTGGACCTTGGTCTTCCTCCTTGTTTGTCTCATTCTCTTCCTCCTTCTCTTCTTCACTCAAAAGTTCCAGGGCCCCAAATCTATTGTGAAGGGACACCATGAAGGGTGAGGGAGGTCGGGAGAGGATTTTCCTGCCTCCCTGAGTGGGGACCTGTTTCAAGCCTCCCCCATCTCTCAGGTCCCCTCCTTCTGCCTGGTAGCAAGAGGGTGAGGGATCACCTGCCTCGTTTGGAGCCTCCATTTGCTCCTGTTGGTTTAGGGGTGCTAGGGTGTCACTCCACCAATCAATCTCCCTTTCACACTCCCTAATCCTTCTTAATCTTGTGACCTCTTCTTTGAGTTCTGCCACCAGGCTGAGCAGGTCATCCAGCTGATCACAGCGCACACAGGTGCTGTCACTGCTGCCCTCCGGCAGGACTGACAGGCTCAGGCACTCCCTGGAGCCCGGGACCTGGACCGCTATGTGTTTGCGTGGCAGCTCCGTCTGGGTCGCCACATTCTTTCTGGTGGTGGTTTTGACGCAAGTGGAGACCATGGTTCAGTCTACTCATGGAGGACGATAAGATGAAACTATCTCAGATAAGTTCTAGACTCAGATGGACTGTGCCCTGTCCCCTCGCCCTGCCTGCGCAACTGCCATGCCGCAGCCTTCTGCCGTGCCAGGCCCCGTTCGCCAGCCCTGTTCCCCCGCGCTCCCTGGCGGCTGCTCTTGTACATGAGGGGCGTGGGGCGTTGTCTTTCTGGTCTCCGCCCACTCTGAGTCCCCTCTGCCCTCATTCGCAGGTCACTCTTCCCACTCGGGGTGAGGTGACTTGAGGCTCTCCCCCTTCCCTGGGCTTCGGCCTTCTCATCTTGCTGTTTTGCTGTGGGTTTTTGATGCTTTCAGAAGGGTCCCCTGCTGCTATCCTCCTCTTCAGAGCCCCTCTCCTTAGCAACTTCCATCGGGATCCACTGGTGGGAAGTGATCATTTTTAGTTCCTGGTTGGGCATTCTGGGCAGGTATCCTCTCAACCTCCTCTTTTGCTTTAGCTACTACCATAGTTCTTTCGTCAAGAGTTAACAAAGTGTCTAACAGCACTTGCATATCATTCCGATCTGGATCTTGAGTTTTAATTATGGTTTCAAATATTTTCACTACCTTTTCCGGATCTTCTCTGTGTGTCCCTGCTAATTCGTTCCACAATCTCAAGTCGTGAAACTTTAACTGTCACTGGCCCTTGCCAAAGAGGGGCTTGCAGGACCTCCTCCCTTTCTGTGTCCTAAGTTCCATCCTTCTTGTTCTCAGTTCTACAGGACTAATCCCTCCTCCTTCATCAGAACCGGAATCATTTTCTGCTTCTCCCAGTCTCTCTCACCTTGGCAACTGCTGTACTCTGTCCTGGGGCTACCAATAAATCCATGTCCTCTTCCCCTGAATTTCCATACTTAATACAATGCTTTCTGATACTACAGGCCAAACAACACCTCTTTAGTTTCTTTTCTTGATCGTTTTCTAAAGCTAAAACCATAGGGTCACTTGGCAACGTACCACAATCCTTTTGCCATTCTGGTTGATTTTGCAATGAAAAGAACAAATCAACATAAGGCACTTGCATTTCCCTTCCCTCTGACAAAACAACATTAATTGTAACAGAGTATTATACTTCAAGGTTCCATTCTTTGGCCACTTTTCTTGATCTTCTGATATGTAAAATGCCTGCTAATGATTACAGTATTCAACTAATTGTTTTCTGGGAAGGGGATCACTTCCGACATCCTCCAATGTTTTAATATACATCTCAATGGCAATTTCTTTAAAATACCCCTCTCAGACCCCTTAGATGATTGACTGGACCCCATATTAGAACAAACAAACAAGTCACACGCACAAACACTGCACTATCTAGCAAAAATGTACAAATTGCAGTTATGAGCTCAACAGTAACCAATACCCTGGCTGTCACTCCAGCTGCAAGCAAACCTTTGTTCATACAGCTGCCACTCTGTGCAATCAAGCCTGGCTGTTACTCCGTGCAATCAAGTCTTTATTTTTGTCCAGACCCCCCTTTATATCTCTTAAAGCCTGATCCAACGGAAAAACATTTCACAGGAATATCTTTCAGTAATGCCATAACAAATCCTAGGGGACTTGCTCGAAATTCACCAGACCAGGGGATTGGAGGATCTCCCTGTAAAACCTTCAGTGGTGCCAAAGTCCTCATGATCCCATGACTCCATTGAGCATCAGAAGCGCTGTCCCCTCTATGTCATCAAAATTGTCACCGAAATTGGGAGTGAACCTCTTTAACAGCAATGTAGCATTAAGAAGTAGGCATTCTCTTTATTGCAGCGCTGGATGCACAGGGAATTGCTCTACCTAATGTGCCCACCAAAAGACAAAGGCACACTCATTATATACAATAAAAGAAAAATATTCATGTAATTTCTGAGAAGTACCCGCCTATTTTAGGGAATCTAATGCATATGTTAATACATTGCACAAGCGTACTAAAATTTGGGGAAGGGTTGCTGAGGGGCTTCCAGGGGGTCTTCGGTGGTCTCTGGTGGTCCCTAGTGGTTGTTGAAGAGGTGTTACTTAGTGTCTTTTCCATGAACTCTTGAGTTTTTCTTTTATGTAAGGTCTTGTCTTGGCTCATTGCTCTGTCTGTAAAGTTTCTCAGGTTTCTTATCTTGGTTTCCACAGTTGTCTGCCCTTCCCAGGATGTACCCATGAGAGTTGCAAAAATTGTGTCCTTGAGTGCATTCTTTCCTGAAACCCCTTACATTCTTGCTCGAGGCCCCTTGCAACACTACTAGGTCACTGTTTTGCAGTCAACATTGGTAGTCAGGATGGTTCTTGGCACATATAAAGATAATGAAGAAATATCCTGGAAACTGGATTCTGACTAGAATGAGAAATTATTTTGCATTGTGCAGTGCCACAGACTTCTGAGCTGTGATATTAAAGAGTGTAACAAGTGGTTGGTCCTAGGAACTATTACCCTTTTATCCCCTGCTAGCTGGATGAGATTAGAAATACATTTGGCCTATATGTTGGGGTTTTAATACCTCAAGTATTAGGGCTAGTGATAAACATCTTTTTAATCCTTAAAAATTGATGTTTAACACATTCACTTATCTGTTAAATGCTGACTAATACATTTTGTTTATATACACCTGTACATACAGAGGTGTGTGTATTTATACATATGCCAGTGCATGTGCTGATACAGTTTCTAGCATGTCTGGTGTGTGTTGAGTGGTTTATAACTGAATCTTTTTTTTTAAAACAGAATATCTTTACAAATCATACCCTGGATGTGAATGTAAGATGGTTAGCTGTGCTGTACTTTAAAAATGGAATTGATCGCTACTGGAGACGGGTTGCCCCACAGTAAGTTCTGATTTTTCTTCTACTTAACCTTCTACAGTAGGTTTTGTTACAACTTGCCAAACTGGAAAACAGTAAATTCCTTGGTTGATAGAAGTTACTTTAGAATTCATGGTGAAACTGTTAAAAATGATTTAACATTAGGGCTCACTAATGAACCCTTCTGTTTTCATGTTACTTCTTACAGCTATGTTCATGTTTTACTTTTGAAGACTTAAGTTTCAAGGCTGTTTTGTAGCCTTGAAGTGATTTTGAAGTGATGTCATAAGTATTATAATGCGAACATCTGGACTTTCTGATAGTGGCAGACGTGAAAGGTAGGAAGTCTCTTGGAGAGATTATTAGGGCACTATTTCATTTAAACTGATGCATAATTCATATAGATTGTGTACATGAGAGAAGCAATAGCTGTCATGATCGCAAGTTCTGATCTTCATTTTTTGTTGTTCTGATAACGCATGACAAACGCTTTCAAAAAAGCTAAAAATCTAACCAGTATTCTTAAGCACCACATCATTTACTTGAGTTATAAATAGTGCCATCATAATTCGTAATACCTGCAGAATTATATACTTCTCAGAGTTCTGTGTGAAGTTTTTTCTTTTTCCTTTAAAAAGTAAGTGTAATCTCAAAAAGAGTTTCAATTTTCCTTTGTTGTTTTCAGAAACTAAGAAGGACCTGGAAGTGTTCAGTTTGTCTCTTAAATGCTAGTCATATAAATAGGTGGGACATCACTGTCAGGTAGGGTGTAAGTTGGAATTCCAGGTCCAGTGTTTTATGGATGTTTAAATATTTTTAGTTTAATCTAAGCTAGTTCACAAAGTATGCCATAATTTTCATTGTGTTCTTTTTTTGAGATAGTTTAATGTATTTTGCCTTACATTGTAAGGTTTTCCAAAGGTCTGCCAAAAGAGAGAAATTGGTGAAATTCTGCATCTGTAGGACACTTTGTAGACTCCTTTGTTACTATGTAAAACACTAGAGTTTTTGTATATGTGGATCAGTATACAGTTGTGAAACACCTGCAAGTGTTTGGATTGTCTTTTTTGTGAGAGGAAAATACCGTCTTTTGCAAGGAAAATGTCATGTATCTTTGACATTTCTGGTTAAAGTGATGAGGTAACGCTGCTTACATTACTGGTACTTAGCAAGCATTATTTTAAGCAATTAAAATGTATTGTTTCAATTTGTTAATGTTTTTGGATAGATACTAGTAGCACTTCTGGTGAAAAAACCATGGTTCATTTCCTGCAGAAGTAATGACTGCAATTTTACTGTTTGAACTGAGGTAAAAATTGAATAACAGTCTTTCAATATACTTTTCCTGTTGCAAATCTAATGTGACTGGCTATTATTAAAGATTCCATGGCATAAATCTATATTAAATTTCCAGTATAACTCCAGTTCTTCCCCATTTATAATTTTTCTGTCATAAATTTAATGCAATTAAAGTATGAAATAAATTTTAAAAAATTATTGGATGCTGTTAAAGATTCCATGTAGTAAATATGTATTAAATTTCCACTATGTTCACTTGTTTTTCCATTTTTAATTTTCTTTCTAAACTTATATGTCACATCTTGTCAGTATTTTGCACTCACCCACCCAGGTCACTTTTCTCTTAGCAGAATATGTTGAGGGCATTTTGAGAAATGCTGCTTTTAAACTGTAATTTCTCAGTTTATTGTTTTGTGAACCAATCGTACTTTGGATAGCATGATTTTTGAAGGTTTCATTGTACAGGCTGAATTTTTGTTCTTTCAAATTTCTCATCTTTCATCTTGTCTCTCGCATCAGCAGCTGTCCCATGTCCATCATGGGAGTACCTCACAGCTTTTTCTGATCTATTCAGCCTGCTTGACCAGATGTTGGATTTGGAGGTGACTGGTTTCTACTGCCTTTTGAAGGAAAGGATTGATTTTTCATACCTGTGTTTTTGTCAGTGGGATGCTAACTCAGGTCTATCTGCTTTACTCAGCTACTGATTTTCACAAAATCTAAGGAAAAAAATCACATCATGGCCAAATGTATTTTAAATTTCACCAGTAGCTTGAAGAATTGTGAGAATTAGAGTGAGGTTCTTGCAGACAGATTATATATTCATAGAGCCTTAATTCCGTAGTAATTCAGAGTGAAATACAGTTCTTCTAGAACTATTTGTCTTGAATATTTATGTACTTGTGGAGAACTTTCAATCATCAAGAACTTACTGGGAAAGTTAAATGCCTCTATTGTACAAGTGTGCTGAAGTTATTTTCAGCTGAATCAAGCAGGACTAGCTTTACTCATCTGCTGAGTGTTCGTGGTTTCTCAGCTGCTACTACTGCAAAGCAGGATAATGTTGAAATTGTGAACTCTTTGGACAAGTTCAGTACTTGAGTGTTTCGTTATGCTAATGTACATAGCAACAGAACAGTGAATACAAACAACTTTTTGGTAAGAAAAAGTGATCCTTCTAAAATATTTTGCTCTTTGCACATGTTCACTGATGCTGTTTGTCCTATTCATGTTACTTATTACCTACCTGCCTTGGACTTCAAGCAGCATTTTCCAGTGAGAGTGATTTTAGAGATGGGCCTGTGAACTCTTCCCCTCCTGCTTTCTCAGGCTGCTTTCCAGATTGCTGTGGAGAAGAGCCTAGGGTTGTCATAGCCTCTTTTCAGGCACAATTTGGCCTATTTTTTAAAATTTGTTGTCAGTTTCCTCCAAAGGTGCTCTCACTTCATGATTTTGTATATGTGTTTATTTTCTTCAGAAATGGCTTTTCTTGATTTTGAGTATTATTAAGAGTTCTTTTTCTTGAAAGTGTTTTTGATTTTACAGGGAGTTACTCTGAAATTCTGTCTGTTGTGGACTTTGTTCTCTGATTTGATTACTATGTTGGCAACTTTAGTAATACTTCTCAAATCCATGTTTTCATTTGTTTGATAACTGTAACTCTTTGGATTTGGATTTCTGGTTTGCAAAATAATAGTCATCTTTTTAAAAGCTCAAAAATATCTTTTAAAATATTTGGATATGTGTTTCCCCATACCACCAACGCAAAAAACCATCAGAAACTTTGCAATTGTAAATTGTGAAAGACTACAACATAAATACTTAGAAGTTCATCTTTAGAAAGACTTGTTTTAACTTTTCATTTGGTGTAATTCACTGTTGAAGGCAAAGTGTGTTGAATGATACACATTCTTCTTAACTTCTAGCCTGCCTATGACTTTCGTATGTGGGCCTTTCTTGCAATGTATGAAAGGAGGACAGAGGCAGTGCTGCCTGCGGCCGTGCCTGCGCCTGCTGTGAGGGCGACCCGGTGTCGGGGTCCCCTCTCCAGCAGATGTCACTGCCGGGTTACCTACACAGTAAATCCTCTGGTGAACCGCTAGAGATTTCCATTCCCGTCACATAATGCAGTACACCACTTGCGTCTGCATTGATTTCTTAGATATTTTTTCATTACTTTTTGCCAACTTTGCTTATCATAAGCTTCTGTATTTGAGGCATTCATCCTCATGAGTCTACTTCTTTTCCTTTGTTTTGTTTGTAATGGCAAAAGCTTAATTACAGCAGTTTTATTTATAGTAAGTAAGGAATTGAATGCTTGCTGCTCTTGGAATATACGTAAGATACGATTAATGTAAATATGAAAAACTAATTAAGGCAAGGGGCCTCATGAGTGCACAAACAAGGTAGCCGAAATAGTGTAGTATAACAGGTTTTTCTTTTTACAAACCAGGTTTTAGGTGCTTTCTGTTATCCCTGAAAGTGAGTCACTGTGCAAACTACACTTAATTGAGATTAGATTTCTTGATTGCATTAATAATAGCTTTCAAGTTTTAGAAACCACTTAAAGTATGTCTGTGTGTGTGGAAATGATATACTGCATTTTTAATTAAAAAATAAAAAGGAGCACAGAGATTTATTTCCCTAAAATATCATCGTGTGGCTTTAGATTAATAGCTGAAATAGTTCCCTGCAGAAGAACTTACCGTTGCAGAAATCTTTGTAAACTTTACACAAAATGTTGTTGGGCGTAATTTAATTTTATGTAAAAAATATCTTAAAGCCTGTCTTGATAGTCATTTAAATGTGGTACCTGAGTGCTATAAATTACTTTTGAAAATAAGACCTAGTGTGCAGTTCTGAGTCATGAGTGAAACAGTAAATTGCCCCCCTTGTGTACTATACTTAGAATGATAAGTCTTTGATTTAAGAGATAGTGAGTACTTGTTATATACAGGGGGGGGGAAGTTAAAATATTGTTGCAAATGTTTGATCTTAGGGTAAATCTTACCTCTGTTTTTTATTATTTTGAGATGAATATTTAGTACTTGTCTAGATTAGTGTAAAAGCTGTGTTTTATGGAGCTTTGGGCATCATTTTAAATCTCATTATATAAAACTACTAAGTTAGTATCTATGCCTGAGGTCAGACAACAGGAAGTGGTTGTGTTGGTGTGTTTAATCTTTTTTATTTCCAGCTCCTAGACTTCATTAAGATGTGATGAGTGCATGCGTACTTCTAAATTGTTGCAATGTCAGGTGAAACACTCATCTAAACAACCCTGCGTAACAACTTAAGTCTTTGTATGTACAAGAAACAGCTTTCTAGGTGCTATCAGTGAATGAAAGTGCATTTTTTTTTTTCTGATTGTGTAATCTATAAGTATCAACAAAGCCTTTTTAAAAGCAGTTTGTTTCCTTCCTGGAACTTAAAATTACATGGGTCATATAAAGTCTGTAGTAGTACAGGAGTGATGTATGATACTGTAACTTTTAGTCTTTAACTGATAGAGGTCACTTAAAAGGAAATATAAAGATAGCATAAAGTTGCACTTGATCAAAAATTAATCTTTGTGGGTTAGAATTTATCCTTCTTACTAGTTTTCCCTGCATCTTTGAAGATTCAAAGGTATAATTTTCAAAGGATCCATATTTTTAAGTGTAGCTATATGACTTGCTTGTAGAAAAGGATTTGTGGTAGAAAAGGATTATTGCTTTTGCCAAAAGCTGTCATCTGATACTGTGATTGCCTTGTGCCGAGCACCTTTTTGTCATTATACATAGTATACATCGGCAAAGTCATGCTCCAGTCATCAATCCCCACAGTAATAATTGTATAATGACTGTCTAATAACAATCAGTTTATAGTTTGTACAGTTTTCCCTTATTTTCATAATATATCTGTGTACCTTACTCTGAACTTTCTCTTGCCATTTGTGTTTTCAAAGGTCACATCAAAACCTGAGGTTAAAAGGCCTCATAAATATTTGTCTATTTCACTGTTCCGTCTCTCTTTAAATATCTTTGAGATAGTGGAAAGACAAGGGATTTTGTCGTGTGGTTTATCAAACTGAGATACATTAGTTCCAGGAAAGTTATGTATAAAAGCAATCTTCATCCTGTCAAACACAGATGCACAAATGGAAATGATCATTTAGTTTCAGTCTAGTAATAGTGACAAAATAATTCTAAATATGAATTAATAGTTGTTTTAATTGAAAGTTAAATAATATTCTAATATATTGTGACAGTGCTCTTTCTGAAGAGGAAAAAGCTACATTGCGTGCTGGACTCATCGCCAACTTTAATGAGCCAGTGAATCAGGTTAGTGGTGAACGATTGTTACTCTCCCAGCAAATGCTTTTAATGGTGTATAATTTGGTTTCTCTCTTTACAAAGTGTTTAATAATAATAATAAAGTTGACAAGTTGCAGTTTACATGTTGCCTTTCAGACAGATCTTTATGTTGCAGTGAGATTTTTCTCCACAGATCATAATTCGTAGAATCCAAAATCATAGAATCATTTAGGTTAGACACAACACATTTTTTGTTGGAGTGGCAGTTTATGTTGTCCCTCACTGGTTATGCAACCGCTTGGTGAAATGGCTTAGGGAATGGATGTAGCCCAGAAAACCCCCCTTCTTTCCTTGAGTGGTTTTTCTTTTTTCAGCTGTATCTGTTCTCTGATCTGACTCCCAGTATAGCCATAGAAGGAAGTGTGGTGGTGTAGCAGGAAGGAGCTGTTGAGAATGCTGCATAAACCCACCTAAGCAGTATTGCTGTCACATGTCTAATCACAGCATTAATGAATTTAAATAGGCACAATAAAGCTTCAGTATGATAGTGTCTTGTCTTACATACAGTGACTAAATTTAACCTACAGTTTTGATTAAAATAAGAATTTATAAATTGAGTATAGAGCTAATGTTAGGGGCTCAGAATATGCATATGCTAGATGATTCAGTCTTCCTTCTGCAAACTTATTCTTGCTCATGTAAGTATGAGATTCTGCAAGGAAGTATTTGCTAATATTTTAAGCCAGGTCTTAAAGAACCTTTCCAAGAAAATACAGAAATTATTTGCATAAGGTAAAACTTAAAAAGAAAAGGTATAGCAAACAAATAATTCTGCAGACAGTTAAGTTTCGACTTTTCAGGGTTCCTCGATGGGATTAATGTTATTTGTAGGATTAGAGCAGTGTATCAAAATTAGGGTAATGTAGTCTTTGTAGAAGACCTTTGTGCAATGACAATATTGAGTAGAATTTTTTTATTTCAAGTGGAATTTTTTAAAATGCTAGTCGGCATAGAAAATATCTTTAAATTTTTAGTGCAGGTCTAGTTTCAATATGAAAAATGGGACCAATTATTACTTATTCCATGTCATGTTGCACCATAAAGCGTGTCATTTATGCTACTACTAAGGAGTATAAAATTTATCAAATTTTTAATTTGGAAGCAGTTGCATGATATTTACATTTCTAAAAACCTAATGTTAACTGCATTGTATGTAAAACAATTCAACCTTTTAATAATTTTTCCATATCACCATTAGTATTTAATCAGTTTGCTAAGACAATAGTATGGTATATTTTATAGTTACAAATTCCACTGCTGATGAAACAGTTCTGCAGTTCTGAGACTATAGTTGCAGGCTGAGATTGGAACCTTTTTAACTGACACTTTAAAGACTATCAGCTTTATATATTTTTTTGTGTGTCCTTATGATATTTTTGGGATGTAGTCTTTTAAGATGTGAAGGGCTTTGTTTTATGCTAGCAGCCTGCTCCTAAATTTGGTCAAACAATTGTTGTGATATCGAAGTATGTTTACAGAGTCCATTTCCCCTTCCTTCTCCCTTGCTCCCCAATCTGTGTTGTACATATTGTGAGGTTTCCTTTCAGAGGCAGCTTTCATTTAGTCCCCAGTCTGCTTGATATGCCTGAGTTTTGATATCTTGTGTTCCTGATAAGTGCTCTTTTCCAGTTGCAGATACTTCATAACACAGTTGCTATCTGCTTGTGCTTTCTGCATCACCGAAGGTAGAAAAATTGACCCTTGTATCTATAAAAAGAAAAAAACAACCCAAAAATATAAGAATTAGACATAGTTTTGAGATGTGATGATACAGTCTGACTTCTGAGGAGGGGGAGAAGAAAAACAGAACATACCGTCTGTTGGGAGCATAATTTCCATGCCCTCTGAAGATACTTACCATATGGGGGGAACAGAGGAAGAAAATATTCCTTGAAATGTATGACAGCAGATCTTTTTTCACTGAAAAAGCCAGTCCTCTAGGGAGATGTACTCTTGGCATCCCTGGAGAGGTTGCTTCTTGTATCACATATGGAGAAGAGTTTATTTGCTCCCTCCTGCCAATCGACATCACTTGATCCAAAAATAGATTAGAGTCTCAGCTCTTCCTTGCTCTTCCTCAGTGTCGGTTTTCTGAAGCAGTTTTTCTCCCTAAGCAAGTGAGTAGGAATGAATATTGTAGGAAGTTTTGCATGGTGGTCAGACTTCAGATGAAATGTCGAAGGAAGCAGTAAAGGAGGACATGGCTATTCCTTCTTATGCCTGTAAATTGCTTGGATTCCTTTTGGTAGCATAAGAAGGTAACTTCTTCCCTAACCTGGAAGTGTGGTGGTGGTTGTAAGGGTATGTTGAAGGTGAGAGCATCTTCTTCATTAATCCAATCAAGGACCTTTTCAATGTGAAAAGAGTAAGAACAGGGAAACAAGAATATTAAATTCTGGGATATTCGAGGTGGGGTTATGAGACACTATAACACTATACAAAATTTATTAAGGAATGTTTAGAGGAAGGGAGCTGTGTAGTAGCAAAGTGGGGAATAGACAGAAAGAGGGTATAAAAGGGCCGGTCATGTGTAAACCATGACTGGTCAGTACCTGTGTCTCAACAAACCCTGCACCTAAACACCACTGTCTGTCCTGTCTTCTGATTGAATCCTTCACAGCCTTTCTATGTAATTTCACTCTGTTCATTGTGTGTGCATGCTGCAAGGACTAGGTGCCAGCTACTGGCAAGACTGGTGTGAGTGGGATTTGGTGCCAGCCACCAAAGTCAGGTGGTGGGGGTGGTATAGGTGCCCCTAGACTGTGGTGTGAGGAGCTGGAGTGAATGAGACTCTCAGCTTCAGACACTGGGACAGAACTGTGGCTTACAGGCACGTGTGCCTGAGGGGAGGGAATATCTGTGTCTAAAAGCTAAAACTCAGGTATAGCAGAAATAAGGGTAATATGTATTCATCAGTCTCTGTAGAAAGTGATAGAAAAGATCACAAAGCAAAAAATGGTTCTCAAATATTTCTTCATTTATGTGATTTCTAGAACAAATAAGTTTAGTGGTCTTTATGTAGAATTTAAACAAGGTAGCCAGCTTAGCATTTTATATAAATATTTACTATAAACATGAAATAGAAGAATTTTTTCTCCACATCTATTTGTATTCAGCAAACTTAAAAATAGTTTGAGAAAAAACACAGTTCTAGCAATCCATATTAGGCTTTTTGATTCAGGTTTTATTTGCCTGTTAATTTCTGCATTGTACATTTCCTAAATGATCTTTGACTTTGTGGTATCTATGTCATGTTTTTGCTTTTTTGCAGATAGCAACTCAGATATCTGTACTGATTGCTAAAGTTGCCAGGGTGGACTGCCCAAGGCAATGGCCAGAACTTATACCCACTCTTGTAGAATCTGTGAAGGTCCAGGATGATCTTCGACAACACAGAGCACTACTTACCTTTTATCATGTTACAAAGACCCTGGCATCCAAACGGCTTGCTGCAGATAGGAAACTTTTCTATGATGTAAGTAATGTGATGCAATATTGTAGAGCGTGCAAACCACATATTGTACATGCTTGCCACTTCCCATGGTTAGCTGGCAGTGCATTAATGGCAGGTATGTTGACTTTAATGTCCTGCCTTGAAACAGACGTGCTCTTACTTTGGTGCATATACGTACAGTATGGAGTAACTGGAAGTCAGGTTCTAGGGAAATGTTTGAGATCTTTATTTATTTTGCATGCAGCTTGAGTGTTACTATAATAACTTGTGTTAAGAAGCAGAGCATCATCTATAGAACAATATCTGCATATCAGCCTTATGTTATCATGCCATGCAGCAGATCTTATTATATATGAATTTGGAGTGGTTTTGGAAGTGTGCTGTGGATTCGTAATTCAATATAGTCTTTAAAAAATACTGGGTTTTAGGCTTCCATCCCACAGTATTTTTGGTTTTTATCATCAGTGGGAATGTGTTTGGGGTTTTTCCAGATCAGCTTCTTTCTCCAGGTTAATTAAAAGGCAAGATGTGAATGCAAATGCCAAATCTTGTCTCATGCAGTTTACATTCTCCAGTTGTAAGAATCCACTGATTAGAACACAAATTTACCTTTGGCTTTAGGCTGTTGCATCTCCAATCTCATTTGGAGTTAGGCAGTGATGTAGTACAGTTAACAATTCAGTGAGTTAAACATCTTTTCCAAACATGTTGCATTTGAATTTCAAAATTTTATTTTATTCCACCATTTTAAAGAAAATATTATAGCTCAGATAATGAAGACCATTTCTGAGAGTTTACCATTGTAAGAAAAAATTTTCTGGCTGTATGATTATTAAAGTGAAATTTTAATTGTCAGGGGTCTGAGAAACTGAGGGCCGGCTCTTGTAAAAGGACAGAACTGAAATATGATGCTAGGTGATGTCTGTGTAGAGGAACAGTGTTTTCTCTCTCTGCCATGTATAGGTATGGGTGAATATAATCTCTGTATAGGAAACATTTGTTTATGTTTTGAAATTTATTAGGCTATTATGCATAATCTGGACAATTGAACAATACAGGTTTTGGTATACTCACAGATATTAATTCCAAAGCAATAGAGAGCGAGCAAGATAATGACTTCTTTTCTAGAGCTCTCCTAAATCAAGATGTTGTGTATACAACCTGGATATGCATCTGGAAATACTGTTAATGTTCAAGGTTAGAGCGACAAAATCAAAACCAATCCCAAAGCCCCACCTTCATAAAATAGCCACATTCATACCCTCCCAGTAGAGGAACAGAAAGGAATTTATAGGTTGTAAGGCCCAGTAATTGTTGTTAAAGTTATCATGTCCAACAGTACCTTTGCTGTATTTCCACCATCTTATGTGGTTCAAAAAGAGCTTAGTTACCTTCAGTCATTTTTATGTTTCCAAGAAACTCATTAAGTTTGTGTGAACCTTTTTCCTTATGGAACGCCATGTTTCCAGTATGGTATTTTCTCTGTATAGTCTTTTATTTATAGAGTGGGACAACTTCAGACATGCGAAGTAAAGGCTTATGATATTTTTTTTTAGATTTGTAAGCTAGTTCTTTTCAGAAATATCATTGAAATTTCTATTTTAATAAGCATGCTATTTAAGCAGGCTTTTTATGCTTAAGTGTTGGTTTTTAACTTGTCGATAATGTTCAGTATCAAAAGTTCCTCTATCATCCCCTTTGATGTGAATGAAAATTTTCAGTGCATTCAGTTTCACTGTGTTGGGAACACTGTATATGTTCAGTTTTTTTAACTTTAGGTGGGAAAAGGAAACTTCCTGAGCATCTGGCAGTATAGGGTTCACATTTATAAGGATTCATTTTTTTTTAATAATGACTGAATTGGATGACTTCAAAGTCTGCTTCTTCTGTCTCCTGGGAATTCACATCTGTTGGGTGGCATGTGACTTCTCTTGGGCAGTCAAAACGCCTTACGGAACAGAGCCATTTGAAGCTAGAAGTTCTAAAAGCTTTTATTTTTGAAATAACAAACTTTCTTGATACTTTCAGATAAGTAGTTGCTGTTGCAGTGTTGTGGGGTTTTTTTAGTGTTTGGAAACACTTGATAAATTTTTCATGTAACATGGTACTTGAAGATTACAAAGTCATGCTTACAGATAAGGCATCCCCTATTGAACTCTCTTACCTGAGGTTTAACAAGAAAAATGTTAGGTGTTGTACGGATTGTGATACACTAACTTTTAAAAACGCAGCTGACTTACCACTTCATTTTTCTGTTAAGTAGTACAATTATGATCACAAGTGCATTAACGATCTCCAGGGTAGAATTGGCTGCTTTAGTACAAATAAAAAAAATGTAATATCTGGTTATGTACTATTGGTGACATGCTTATAAACATCTATTTTCTTGCCTGTTTTCTGGACTTAGTCTATTTAATGAGAGTAGTAGCTCTTGGAAGTAAAACCAGTGAGTTTTATTTTTCCGTCTAATAAAAATGGGTTAAAACCTGTGATATTTGGGTTTTTTTTTTGTAAGAGCACATACCCATATAGCACATATTGGAGAAGTGATACCATGAATTTTCTGCAAGTCAGCAAAAATATCAGATGTAGTTTTTAACCCATTTGAGCCTTCCTGTTGCTTGTTTGCCCTGGTTTTGAAAGAATGCTCTTAGATTTTTACAGTCTATCTGAAAAACTTTTTTTTTTCCCCTGAAACTAAAGTTCTGCACAACTTCTATCTTAAACTAGAAGCACTTTTCTTTGCAGTCTTACCATGAAGTGCAAGAAGGTTTTGGGTGCATTGTGTGTTACTGCATACACACTATTCCGTTTAGTCTCTGTTGAAGTTCGGTGAGGTTTTTTATTGACTGTTCTGATTTCTTTACTGATTTGGCGATTGCTATCTGTTTGAAAGATGGTCATAAATAGGAATCTTGACTAGGAATCCTCATGATCACTGATAGCCTATGAAATGCAACATTGAACAGGTCTGCCATCTTTGATTTTACTGATACTATTGATCATGAACAGTTTTTATTTATGAAGAAATTTCATATTTATTCTGTAACTTGGGTATCTTCTTACCACCACCAGCATGCTTTGCCTGTTTTACTGACTACAGGAATTTAAGGCATCTAGCCCCATGACTAGGTCTTTAGGTCCTGCCGTAATACAAATTATAATTGCTAGTTGAATGATTTCAAATGTAAAAGTGTGGTGGGTCCTCCTAATGGATACTGTGTGTATTTGTGGTTCTGTCCCTCCAATTTTTAATAAAGCAATTATTGTTTAATTTTTTGTTTAGTACTAAGGTACACTGATCAGATAACAAACAAACGGGTTTATCCAGAGTATATTCTACCATTAGGACTATTATTGCTGCTTGGAATTGTTTTGTTCAATTTTTATCTGAGTTGTTACTTTTTACTACTATGATTAGTATTGGTGTAGTCTATTTAAGAGACATCCCCCCAATACTCAAAGTCAACCTCCAAAATGTGAGTAGGTTGAAAGTATTGGTAATAATTTAGTGATGTGCTTTTGCAACTCCACAAACACATCATTGAATTATTAAGAGTTTCTGCTGTCTCACCTTTACTCAAAGGCACTAAATCAACAGGTCATGTGCTTTTAATTCTGTTGATGTAACACACAGCAGAATAAGTACAGTTTCTTCCTTAACTATGAAGCTGTCAAGTGCTACCATAACTGAATGAGAAAATCTTTATTTTCTGTTTATACTTCAGATATCTTAATCAGGTAAGCACTGTTTGGAATCTGTAACATGAACTGTCTGAGATTTGTTCAGTGCTATCTGATTAGAAACTATTTGTCATTCTATATTTTAAATCATTTGAGGCAAAAAGTCAGGGTTTGCAGCTGTCAACAAAATAAAGTTAGTTTCAGTGCAGGCATTGTTCAATACAATTTATATTAGAGAGGTAACTGCTAACGGTGTCCCAGAGTAAGCTGATTCAGATATTAACTGTGCTGCTTACACTTTAAGTCTTGTAGAAGAGGAGGTGACGAGGAGAGCTGGTAGTCTTTTGAAGCCTCATATCATATTATAGACCTGTGGCCATAATGACAATCAGATAAGAAAGGAGGCCTAAACAGTTGCCTTTAAAGTGGTAGAGTCATAGACCAAGTAGGAAGGGAAGCAGGTGAGTCTATCATAATATCAAACTAAGACAAAATGTTTTTGTGGAAAACATCTTTGGATCAGTACAACAAATAAGCAAGTGAGACACTGTGGCATGTGATATACAAGAAGATGGGTTAAATATTTTAACTGACCGAACTGGCCTTTAACATTTAGGAAGTTGTTATGCTATAACCAAATTCGTGAAATCAAATGGTTGTTGGTCTGTCTTCCTTCTGCAGCTTGCATCAGGTATTTATAGCTTTGCGTGTTCCTTGTGGAATCATCATACCGATACGTTCCTACAGCAAGTTTGTACAGGGGATGAAGCTGCAGCTACAAATTCACTAGAAAGAACCTTGTTGTCATTGAAAGGTAATAATATAGGAAGATATTAAATATAAGGAATCAAATAAGTTACTTCACAGTGAACGAGTAAGACTTCTTTGGTAAAGAGCATTCTCTAACAAAGCCATGCCCATTGGGAAAACCAGTAATCTTGGTTTATTTTACTTGTACCTTTAGCAAGGCAGAAGGGGCATTGTTCACACAGAAGGGGGAGAAGGTACTCTTGTTTCTCTGAATGTACCATTCTGATATGCATGTTGTAAGAAGTCAAAGTCTAGGAGGTGGGAAAGTGGATGGCATAACTGGGTTCTTTTACATGTGTTGTAATTTAGGCTTGCATCTATCTATCTTTAGGCAATTAATGGAGGAAGCTGAGCTATGAATTTTGTTGTGTTAAGTTCACTTTGTGTTCAGTCAAGACATAGCCTTAGGAGTCAGTGTAGGTTTTAGGTTGATGCTGAAGTACTTATCAGTGAAATGATTACATATCCTTACTGTACGTTGCTACTTTGAAGAATTGAGATGTTTGTGTGCAGTCCTTGTGGTGTAGATGGTACCTGTCTTTAATTGTTTCAGAAGGTGCAGCATGCAGCTTCTCTGGGTTATTGGCAGTGATAAACCTGAGAATTCATAAGATGGCTTATGGGCCTTATTTGACTGTACTTGGCCCTTTTCGTGCTGCAGAACCTCTCAGGTTGAAAACTTACAGCTTTTGCAGAATTATTCTTGATTTAGTAATTTTTGTAGTTCTCTTCATTATTTTACATGTAATGTACTGAATTTTAAAGTAATTTCAACAAGATTAGTTTCATGTTAGGTATGGTTGAGGCATCCAAAGGCCTGAAATTAAATTTATTTTTTTAATACAGAGAATTGGAAGACAGGCAAAGTAACTGTAATTGTAACCATGTTCTGAAATCTGTTGGGACAAGGGCTGAGAAATATCTACACAAATAACACATTTTTTCCCTAGTGCTTCGTAAACTGACAGTCCATGGGTTTGTAGAACCTCATTGGAGTGTAGAGGTGATGGTAAGTGACATATATCTGTTTCTAGTTCTAGATTAGAAATCTTTTGTGATGATTTCATGTGTTGTTAGAGCTATGTTTAGAAAACGTTGAAAGGCATGCATTTGTGTTATGTAAAGAAAGGTCAAGTAACACATTCTCAAAGTGTCCTCACATCATTTAAGAACCATCAGATCCTAGCTAAATCTTAAACACTGTGGCACTAATGGCATGATGTTTAAAATAAAAGGTACCCCTTCCAATTTGTGTCACAGGATAGTGACACCCTGTTGCCTACTGAAAGATATCCTATGTGTACTGTCCCCCATAATTTGAAGAGGATGTTTTCATTTAATGATGAATGTAATGTCATACTTGTCCTATCAAATTCTATTAATAGAATTTGTCTGAGATGAAAGCTTGTTATATGCAGCCCATCTAGGGGAAGAAAAAAACCCAAACCCAAGTATCTCCCTTAATCCCAAACACTGCCTGCTTCGCTGAAGGAATGGGATACCTATGACCTTCCTAAACTAGGAAGTTGAGAACAGGAAAGAACTGGATAAGCAGATTATAAAGCACATGTCTATATTTACCTATACCTCTTCTCTTAGAGATGCTGTACTGTTTGTGTGGTACTAATAAGGTCAGCTTGGATCATCTATGCAGTCTGCTAGCTAGCTAATTATTTGTTTTGTGAGGAAATTGTCCAAGATAATCAATTAGTTCAGTTAAGAGATAAGATGATGTCTGAACTGCCTTCAGTTTGACTCAACTTTCTTCTCATAATACAGTGCAAAATAAGCTTCATCTTTAAAAGACACGTACCTTTATATTTTTCAGGGTTTTCTACATGCAGTGTTTGAACGGCTAAAACAGTTTCTGGAGTGTAGTAAGTATCTGAATATTTTTTCCTTGGTTGTTAAATATTAGAAGCTGGATGAGAACATATTATGGTTTAGTGCATCATCAGTAATCATTTAGGTGCAAGGTATTTTTATGAGTGCAAAGCTATTACTTTAAATGCTGCTGAAACTGTCACAAAAGGCTTCAGTAAAAATGTCCTTTTATAGCAACAGACTAAAATCTCACCAAAATTATACTTGGCATTATAATGCCAATGAAAATTAAATCTTAAACCATGGATTGAGAAAGTATTCATATTAAAGTATATAGATGCTACTAAATCCCAGATCATTTTGAGTTTTCTACATTGAGAGAGTTTTAGGTTTATTCTTTTTCCTGGAGTTTGTCATATATTTTGGTATGTGTCAAATGGGAAATAAAGACCACATTCAGCTGCATGTACTTTGTCAGCTGCGTGGAAGAGTAGTAGTATGAGACGGGCAACCACAGGTTAACACAGTCAACAGAAATATAAGCATAATTGGGAGGTGTTAGTGCTTTTGCAGGGAAGTTACCTGAAGCAAGCAAAAAGGAGATGTTAGGCAGTATTGCATGTGAACTCACTCCTTTTTTTTTCTTGTTTGTACACTTGTAGTAGACCCGGTGCAAGCCATTCATTCATTTGAAGCCTATTAGGTCGTTCTTTCAGGATTCAACACTTTTTCCTAAGAATAGATAACTAAACTGAGTAGAAATAAGTCTGATTTAGATGAAGATACTTGGCTCAGGAACCTGTCCTTAGGTGAGACAGGCTGATCTGGGCTCTGAGCCTTGTTTCTAGAAGAGATGGAAACTGCCACTGTGTTCAATGCCAGAATAAAGTACATTTTTTTGCTCTTCTAAAATGCAGGCTTCTTTGCATGCAACTGTTTGGTCCTTCTACTATACTATAGTCATGCTTTTTCTGACTTTCATTTTTGGCAAGATAGTTGCCTAGCTTTAATAGACTAAATTGAAGGCCATCCCATCCTAAAGCTTAGTGGTTATTGTATTCCCTAGAACATGAAGACTGTGTGGTTTGAATGTCCAAAGATATGAACTGAGCTGCACCTTCACATTTCCACTTTTCTAATCAATAAGTTGTTTTGCAAAATCAGGCATGATTACCTTACAAGATTAGTGTTTACATTTATTATATCGTGTTTTTTGCCTGTATGTCTTCATTATGTCTCTTTTTGTTTTTCTCTTTTTTATGAAAAAGCTTTATCTGTTTTTTGTAAATTCAGAATGTTTTCCAGTGTCCATAATGAATTATTTTTGATTAATTAAAAAAAAATTTAATGAATTAGTTTTAAGTTTCTAGAAAAGCACGTAGTATTATGTAGTAATGATGTGCCATAGTTTTAATAAAAGGGCATTTTCATCTTTTTCAATGCTTTTTTACTTGTCTGTGTTAGCATTTGCTTGTATTATTTTAACTATCTTTTACCACCACACTGTCTCTAATGATGTCCCGATTGTTTTATTTGACTGGTTACAGTGAATTTTACTGCGGCTGAGAGAAACGGTTAAAGAATTTTTTTTTTCCAGTACTTGTTACCTTGAATTTGACTTTGAGTTTATTCTGCCATAGAACTGTTTGCTGGCTGCTGTAACTGTTGAACTCCAGATAAAACAAGTTGTTCTCCAATTTAATCTTTTAAAGCTTAGCTATCCATAAAGAAAAGGAAAGTCTGAAAAAATCATAGTTGTTAAATATCTGATTTACCAGGTAGAAGTATAAGAGCAGAAAATGTATGCAGAGATCGTCTAGAAAAGACTATAATTCTGTTCACTAAAGTGGTAAGTAAATTCTCCATTCAGTTACTGATAGTTTACTGTTCTGGAGGATCAGTCCCCCTTCAGGTATGTATGTGTGTTAAAGCTGTTTCAGATCTTTTAAAGAAATGGAAGGTACTGCAACTTAAAACTTCTTTGTTATGAGATATATTTTTAAATTTTTTTGAAGGAAAAGGTATCTGTTTACTCATGCTGACATAAGTTGCAGGAGTGAAGAATACATTTCCGTAGCTCAAACAAAATTAAATGCATTCCTTAAGTAAATTACTTAGCTAGGATTTGCTCAAAAAATTCTGGAAGCTTTGTGAAAACATTGGTATCAGCACTGATGAATAAAGAAGAGATAAACTTTTCATCCTATCTTTTATAAGTTGTTAGATTGGTATTTCTAAGGCCCTGTTAGTTCTATTGAATAACTAGCCACTTTTAGTTTATTGAGAGAAAATTAGCAACTCTCTTACCCTCTGTGAATTTTGTATTAGATAACACATTTGGAGTTGTCAGCTAATTCTGGGAAACCATTAATTGCATATATTATCGGAAGGTATTTTTAGCATTGTCACTTGCTCTGTTTTTAAAAGATATAAAACCTACAGAATTCCCATTGTTTTCAGATTCTATTTTGGGGCCATGGATCTTATTTAAATATTCAGCCTAATTAGCAGAAGTGGGAGGCACCTGTCAGCTTCACCAAAATTGAACTGAAGGTGCTCTGACCCAACATTTTTAGTCTTTGTCATAGTACTTCTTACTTTGAACTAACAAGCAAAGTACGTGAGGCATATGCATCTTTTTACTTAGACCTGAAGAGAAAATACACTTTAATAGATAATCTACCACCTGTAGAAATTCAGGTGCAAACATTTAGGCTTAGGCATTTTTGTAGTAGTAAAAGGAGATCAAAGGAATTGACCAGTGCATTCTAGACCACTAGTTGTAAAAGCTAAGCTGAAGATGCAAGTGCTTGTACTGCAGTGGAAGAGGAGAAAAAATAATAAAATATTATTTCTCTCATGCTTCTTTTACTTAGAATAATTCCAATAGGGATGAATTATCTGATAAAATGTTCAGGGTTTTAAGTGTCGCTGTGTTTTATATACTGTGTTGCTAGCAAGCTGGTCTAGCTGAAAATGGGTATTGTTTTTTAAGCTTAAAAAAAAGGTAATTTTGAAAATGAATCACGAATTTCAGGGCAAAATAATGCCTTATTAACCATTGATACTGATTTCTTCCTAATTTCCCATCTGTGTTCAGTTTTCTCTTCTAGAATTTCCTATAAATTGGCACTTGGTTTTGGTAACTAGTTTATGAAAACATTTAATAAGACTTGGACAAAAAGTGTTTAGACTTCTCTTTCTTGCTCTTCTACTTCTCTAACTTTTAGCTTTTGGACTTCCTGGATCAACATCCATTTTCATTCACCCCTTTGATTCAGAGGTCATTGGAATTTGCTGTAAGCTACGTTTTCACAGAGGCTGGTGAAGGAATTGTATTTGAGCGGTTTATTGTACAGTGCATGAATCTCATTAAGATGATTGTAAAAAATTATGCATACAAGCCATCAAAAAATATTGAAGGTACTGTTATTTGCTAAAAACATTTTTTATATCTTTAGAAACATTTTACTAGTTGTTCCCAACAGTAAAACTCCTTTGAGACATTCTTCTGAAGCCCTTAATGATTTAACAGTTAGAAATGTATACTTCTGTCTCTATATTGATAATTCTTATTTTGATGGTTAAAGTATTAATATACCTAGACATTGGCTTGCTAAAGTAATTTTAAATACACAAGGGGTGTGAATATCTTTTCATTATTGATTGTTTTACTTTTCATTGAACTAATTTTAGAAAGTATTGAAGTGTGGAATTTGGTTTATTTTCATCAAATGGTTTGATGCATCTTTCCCTTGAGAAACATTTGATAAAATGGGGTATTTGCTGTAACACACTAATACTGGTACTCTGAAATACAGAGACACAGTGAATTTGACATGCAGTTGAATATAAAGCAGTTCATGTGTTCTGCTTTGTTGGACTGTGTTTCATTCAGAATCTTCATACACAGCTGTACGTATGGATAATGAAAAATAGAATTGAACTATATTAAAAAAAACCTTCCACATTTGGTTTGACATTTATCAATGACTATATAACAATTAGCATTCTCTTTCTAAATCTGAAGAAAGTTTCATGAGCATACTGGTATGTGTCAGAAAGATTACACAAACCCAGCATTTAAAATTCTTCAAAATATTTATGTATTTCAGTGTTATTCCGTATTTTTATAATATGTTAGAATGTCATAAATCCACTATTAACAGAAATTTCTGCTTGCAAAACTTCATAGTTGTGTTTGAGTTCTTGAAACAGAAAAGTGGTCACTTGAGACAAGAAGAATATAGCACATTCTGATAAAAGCTATAGCACTTGACTTTTTGAGAAGTGGGTGATTAAGAAAAAAATTAAAATAGAAAATTTATTTTTCTTAATTTCTGACTGACATGTAGTGTATGTCTTGGTTGTATAGCATACAGTATTTGGTTTTATTGCTGCTTTCTTTAAGCAATATTAACTCCTAAAAACCTGAAGTTATTTTTAAGGCGATTTGGATAAACTTTTTGAATGGGTATATGTGAAACTTTCTTTGAGTTCTGTGTGTTTTTAAATTCAGTAGTGCTAAATAAAAAAACCCAAAACCATCAGGTAAACAGTTTTTCTTTTCATCTCTGTAGTAGCTGAAAAGCATTATAAATAGTCTGTGAAGCCCTAACAACCCTTTAGTCTAATTGTGCTGTTAGAGAACTTGCTTAAAAGTAAAGGAATTTGGGAGTTTAACTTAAAAAAAGGTCCACCTGAAAGTCTGTTATGAAAGCCTGCCATGAAAATGTATTTTCCTTTTTTTTTTTTTCTCAGAGGATAAGGATTTCTTTCTAATTTTACTAGACTATTGTTTGATCATTAAGCCGCTTAATTGTAATTTGGAATTTTCTATGTTTTCTTGCAGATAGCAGTCCTGAAACTCTTGAAGCACATAAGATAAAGACAGAGTTTTTCACATATCCAACACTAATGGAAATATGTAGGAGATTAGTCACTCACTATTTCCTGCTGACAAAGGAGGAATTAGCCATGTGGGAAGAGGACCCGGAAGGCTTCAGTAAGAAATATGCTGTGTAGTTGGTTGCAGTTTATTTAGATATTGGTGTAAGAGTTTCATATCTGCATGGCCTCTAGAAATTTCTTACTGCAATATTGGCTGGTTTATTTTCTACAGTCTTGTCACATGGACAAATATTCCCTATAGAGATAGTTTCCGTACCAAGAGGTTTCTCAGTAGTCTTATACCCACATATCTAAATACTAAACTATTTGAACCGTAGTTGAAATAATATTTTTTCATTTTGTTCGTGAAATAACAGCTGTAGAAGAGACAGGAGGAGATTCTTGGAAGTACAGTCTCAGAGTAAGTATTTAAATTTGAAATAAAACCATTCAACATTTCTGGATACTTTTCTTGATAGTCTTGATAGAGAGATGATATTTGGCAGAAAGATAAGCTTGTGCTTCTCAAAAAAAATTTAGTTAAATTTCATTAGAATATATAAATTAACTTTGTTCCATTGTATAAATTAACTTTGTTCCTTTATCAATGTTCAAATGTGCTGAAATACACTGGAAACTATGCACTTCATATTTTAGGAGGGAGGGAAAAGGAGTTTGCTTCAGCATTTGTATTGTGTAGTATCTGGTGGTGATTAAACCCAGTAGAAGTTGTCTCTACTTTAAACTGGTAATTGATGATATCAATTATAACTGTTAGTAGACATGATGAATGAAGAAAGTTTCAAATGCATCTATATTAGCATTTTTGTTCAAATCCGGAAGTATGCTGTTGTAGTAAATCTCCCAATTATCACTGCTGTGTCTTCCTCTGCAGAGACATCTCAAAGTTTATTTGCTATGTTATATTAATTTTAAAACTAAAAAACTGAACCCTGTGCATCTAGTGTGTTTCAAGTGCAAATGGGTATTCAGTCCAGATGACTCAGAGCTAATTGAAAAAAGAAACTGTGACATACCTACAGTGGTCACTGGCTCCTCTACACCAGCTATTTCACTCGACAGCTCCATTGTTGTTCTACTGCAGAACTGGCCAATAGAGATACAATCATCAAACTCTTGTTAGAGTTAAACATACTCCATAGTAGGAAGAGTGGTATTTCATATAATACTAATTTTGCTGCAGTGTATTTCATTTTAAATTACGACCTTTGATGTGAGCTATTCAGCATAAAATGTATTTTAATTCCCTTTATTTTGGTAGATTCTAAAACAGATCTTTTAATTTTTCAGCCATGCACAGAAGTTCTTTTTATTGATATTTTCCATGAATATAATCAGACTCTTACCCCTGTGCTTTTAGAAATGGTTCACAGTCTGCAAGGTAAGTTCTTTAAAAAATAAAGGAACTGTAAAATGTAGAATTGTTTACATTCACTTTTGTCAACTGTTAAACAATTTTACCTTTGTGATATCTAATTTTATATAGTTCATTCACTCTGTATTTTTGAAAAGGCATGTTAATATTTTAGAATTATTTCTAAACCTACCGTAAGGAAAATGCATTATGTATCTAGGAAGAGGAAATCCTAAGGATTCTTTACTTTTCATCATAACTATTTTAGATGACTGATAAAGATTGGGGCATTTCTACTTTCATGAGGTCTCACATTTTCTTGAAAATGGTCAAAAAGCTTAATAAATTCTGTAGCTTACTGGGAACTTCCTGTTCAAATGTTGCAAGGCAGTTTATGGTAATTCTGATATGTCTGCAAAAATCCTGAGGAAAAAACCTTTAAAAGAAAAAATTGAAGTTGTGCTCTCATTTTGGAGAGTCTAGAGGACTTTTATGCAGAAATGGAGAGTCTAGAGGACTTTTCTGAAGAATCTGCTTTAAAAATTTAGTGGTTTTCTGTATGAAGATGGAAGTCTTCATAGACTGAGGAATGCTTCAACTTTTCTTTCTTTTCCATGATTCTTTGCACCCAAACTATATTTTATAGTGGCTATGAAAGATAACACATGGTAGCTGCTGCCTTGTTTTCCTTGTCATTTCAGCTTAGGTTGTTTCCCCAGGTTGTATCTTACCTGACTTAAAATATTTTTATAGTTGAACTTATCAGAATGGATCAGTACTTTCTATGAAATAGAAATAAATGCTCACTTTCTGAGGGTGGTTTCTGACTTCACAGAATCTCTTCATTAAATACTTTGTGTACATAAGTTTCAGGATAGCTTGCTGTGATACTGGGAATGGTAAAAGGTTCCTTATGACAGGGTTTTATTTTGTTTTCCAAGAATTATGGAAGTTAATACTTTCATGCTAAAAGGTATACATACGCTTTTTTTTTTGCTCCTGAAGCCCCTATTAGTCATTTCTGGATGTTTTCAACTTGAAAGTTACTGCTGAAGTACTAGATGATATTAAGAATTCATTAATTCTTAAGATTTTGGAAAATCTTTACTTATACATTGTAAGTACACATGCACACATATATAAAGTATATAGAAACTAGGTCTAGGACTCTGCTGGAAATAGTATCATGTGGTCGACAGTCTTAAGCCATTTGCAGGTTTTGAGTCTGTTCTTGCATGTTGCTGTTAAAAATAAATTTTCAACTCTGAAGTCAGTCAAAAATGGGGTATGAAAGCTGAGATTTGATTTTGATGTATTCACTGAAGAAAGTATCAAAACGAAAATAATTGAACTTGTGAATTAAACAAAAATAGTGAAGCAGTCTTAATTCACAGCATACTTATTTAAAGTGTGTTAGTGCAAAGTTGTTTGCATTCTTTGTTTTAGTTATGCTTTTTTCTTTATTTCATCTTTGTCTTGTAGCATCTACCAACATGGAAGATACCAGTGCTATACTGATTAAAGATGCTGGTAAATTAAATTTTACTTTACCTTTGAAGTTACAGAGCTGCCTTTGTGTATGTGCTTGACTTCTTAAACTTGCAAATTCTTCATATTATTTTTTAAGACTTTTGGAAAGTAAGACCTCAGTCCTCTTTCTACTTTCACTTGATGTCAGTCTGCACTTTTCAAAATGCTTATGTAAAAAATATGGTGGTTTTTTTAGCTCTTTTGTGAAACAAACTGTTAGACAATCTCCCTTACTGTCCTTTCCTCTCTGCAAATAAATGAGCTACAGTGCTTCCATGGAGATACTCTGTCCGTTTTACAAGTAAGGAGATTTTATGGCAAAACAGAAAAATTGCCTGAGACCTCTGATGACACCATTCTTGATGTTAGAATAAGACCTTCATTGTTCTTATGGTTTTTAACTATTTTCAAGAGTCTGAATTTTCTTCTGTAATAACCTTTCTTTTACTAAAATTTCCTCCACAGTTCGCTTCATGGTCTGCTAATGTCTCCTTCAGAAAGATATGCTTTAGCTTTGTTTTCTTTGTTATGTTCAGGTTATAAAAAATGTTTTTTGAAACTTAAATTAGTCTGATTATATAGTATCAAAAATTAAACATTTAAGCAAACAATAAGCATAACTATTGTTTTTCCCCAGTGTATAATGCGGTTGGACTGGCTGCTTATGAACTATTCGATAGTGTGGATTTTGATCAGTGGTTTAAAAATCAACTATTAGCAGAACTACAGGTTTCTCATAACAGGTAAACACCTTGGTTTGTTATGCCTTCATCATTTAAATATGAACTGTTGATATGAATCTGGTAAGATATAATGTCTAATAACTGTGAACTTGAAAAATAAATATTTAAATGTATCCACTAAATGAGCAGAGGTATGAAATACATATAGATAACTGATAGTGTCACAGAAGTGGCAGTGTTCCTGACAGCTTCTGTTTGTTTAAATTACTGTGGTGGATACTTCCAGGGTTCTGTAAAAATATTGTAAGTCTGTCCTCTTGCATATATTTGAGTTGACTAAACTCTTGCAGGACAACTACTTTTGCTCATTTCAAGAAAGATATTTAGGCCTCCTGAGAGCCCAAGAACCCTTTAGGCAGCAAAGTCCAGTGAAATCTGTGGAAACAGTCTCTGTAAAACTGTAGCTTAGCCAAAATAGTGATTTGTTCTTCTCTACTAGTTCAAATACAAACCTTCTGTAACAGTCTTCGGTTAATTTTACCAGTAATAAAGTGGGGAAGTAAGGATTTGGGTTGTGTTGTAAAGTGTGAATAATTACAGTCTGGTTCTATGTAAAGAGTATTATTTAGCCCATCTGCTGTGGTTTTTCTTTCTCACCAAGGTCCCCTTCACTTGGATGGCCTTCCTATTAGTACCTTTTTTGTTTAGCAGATGTCATAGGGTGTTTTGAAAGATCGTTTTTGGCATCTCAGTACAGATGGAACTGTCCATCTCCACAACTGACAGAGAAGACAGTGTTCTTCCCTATTCCTCAAACTGTCACTCTTCTCTCAGGGGAAGGACAGTGACTGCTATTGTATGTGCTAATCCTCATCAGATGAGTTCTGAATCACCCTTTGACTCTGAATAAGTATGTCCTATTTTTCTCATCAGTCATTATCAGTGACCCTAATGTCCTTTGAAGAATTTTACAAATTTTTCCTTCTACGTTTGCAGTTCATTTTACCAGCCATAATTGTTATCTGAAATAGAAACTAATTTGTTTGCTAATACCTTTAGGAACTAGTATAAATTGTAAATGATTTTTGATAATGAGTTGCTAGCCAGCTTTTTGTGTTTTCAAATGCTGGTTATAAACATTTTCTTTACAAATACAGTTCAGTTGCATGTAGAATGGAAAAACCTGCTAAACTTACAAATATTAAAATGCTTCTTTTCATTAAAATATACCTTTTAAAAAATGAATTATTTAGTTTTAGATATATAACCTTATTTAAGAGTCACAGAATAATTGCCACAGTTGTTTACCTGATGTCTCCTAATGTTTTTATTCTTATTAGTCTTTTTTTATATGGTCTCAACTTCACCTTGCTATCTGCTAGTGGCCAAATACTCTAATAGTTAGGCTAAATGTCAGAAGAGCAGGAAAGCATGGGAGATCTTGTATATATGATCCTTTTTTGTTGTGCAACACCAGCACAGATCTCTGAATAAAACTGCCGTGGTATTTGTAGCACATGCTGGCTTTGCCATTTTTGTTATGCACACATGTGGCATAAGTAAAACTGACAGCAGTCTTCTACGGCTGATATAGTTGAATTTACAGTTGGGAAGACACCTGATCTAATCATTTAGTTGGTATTTGTGATATCCCAGGATGAAATTCATGTGGGGACAGAAGCTTGCAGTACAAGTAATCCAGAAGTTTGAAGCCTTGTTTGCTTGGACTGCTTCTACTGCCAGCATCTCTGGAGACCACCATGGCGATAAGGGAGATGGTATTAGTAGTTTGAATGAAGTGCTGCTTTAACAACAGCTTCAGGAATACATATGGAGTTCAGATAAAGCATATTGGAGGGTATGATCTGCTGTCCCACAAAATGTCCCATGATGATTAGCATGCTTATTCACAAACTGGTTTATGTTTGGGAACATAAACCTATGTATTGTCAGCAGTGACTGTACTTTGCTGTGCTTTGTTTTCTTTGAAAGTTTCATTGTCTGTTGATAGTGAGTCTGTCAACCATAGCCATAGCAGTAGGATAAATATGGGATTAATGAAAAAATATTCTCAAAGATTTTTAGAAACATTTCGTTGCCAAATTTATCACTTACCATAATATTTAGTTTTGTACTGATTAAGGAGAAATTTTTCTGTAGTATGAAAATAGTTTACTGAATACAGTTTTTTGCAATAACTCAATCTTAAGACAACTTTTTCTGCTGAAAGTATTGATGTGACCTACTTTGGTATTAAGTAACATACCTTTGACTTGAATGTCTGAATGCTGTCCAGACTGCTTAAAGTTACTCTCCTATGACTATTGCAACAGAAGCTGTCTTATTTTGGAATATGGTCACTTTTCCCATGTGAGCTTTAGGTCCAGCAGGCTCAATCTGGTTATACTTAGTGTGTGCTCTAGTGATGTTCTAAGAGGTGAGCTTTTTCCAGAAGTACTGAATGTAGAAAAGGTAGGACCTCAGAAATGAGCACCTTTGAGCAGAAGAATTTCTAGGAACTTCAGTCATTTAAAAAATTTATATTTTTTAACATAGGTACTTATGTTGTGTCATTTAAAACTGTTCTGTGTGATAGTGGTTTGAAAACTACCCAATGACAATCTCAAGAAAAATCTCTTGATTTTTAATGTTGTGATTTTTACAGGGTTATATTGGGCACGAGTATTCTAAGAATAGAAAAGGTTGTATCATCACAGCTTCTCTAACAAATAGAAGGACAAGTTAGTAAGGCAGTGTCTTAAGTCATGCTTCAGCATGGGTTGTTCATGCTTCACTGACACTTAATCTCAAGCAACACTGGAACGTTATTCCTCATTAGCTTTGTGTTCCAGTCTAGTGAACTGCTGTATACATGCTACTTTCACAACTTTAATTTTTTCTGAAGGTGTGCTTCGTTAACTCTCATGGTTATGGGAAAGTTTAGTAAATCACATTTATTAAATGTAAAGAAGCCTCGATAATTTCAGTTTAAATTGCTGTCTTGATTGCTTACAACGCAGAAGTTCATCAAATGAAAAATACATTTAGGGTAACATGGTAAAATAATTTATTAGTTAAAATTCTGTGAGTAGGGTTCATCTTTGCATGTCTGCAAATTAAACACTTAAATCTGAGCTACTCTTTGCGATCAGCCTTTATAATCAGTGGAGAAAAATAGCACCTCTCTGGAAAGCTTTTCCAAATCATTATGTTAGACAGTTCAGCTCATTGTTCTGGTTCTTCTTTCCATTGACTCTATGCTGTTTGATTTGCCCTCCTGTTGCAGCAGTGGTGCAAGATTAGGTAATCTCAGTTCTTTCTGAGAACAGTTTTAGACTGATGACATGAAATACTCTGGCATTTGTAATGCAGTACTTAAGCTTGCATTTTTAAATTTTTAAACCTAAATGTTTGAGCATAAAAGGTGAAAAGCAGTAGATACCATGATGTCAGTAATAAATATAAGATATATTTTTAGTTTCTTTTATTGGTGTGCTATGCACAGAATAAACTGTATCTCTAGTGAGACCTTCAAGATTCAGTCATTTAGGATGAAAGGTATATTTTTCAGACTAAGTTGGTGTTTCCTGAGACTTCTAGTGAAGAGTTTTGATGAAAGAATTCTGCACTAAAGTTCTAAAGTCGGTCTTGAAAAAACTAATGGGGAATAATGTTTTCCTAGTGATTCTTAGATTTCTTTTTCATCAGAGAATTCTAGAATAGCAAGTATGATGAGTTCATGAGTACAATTTTTTTTTCCCCTCTACTTTTAAAGATACAAACCAATACGCCGACGAGTAATTTGGTTGATTGGACAGTGGATTTCTGTAAAATTCAAATCAGACTTGAGACCAGTGTTATATGAGGCGATTCGTAACTTGCTTCAAGATCAGGACTTAGTGGTAAGTAAAAATAAGTAATGTTTTGAATTATACATTTGTTCTGTAAACACAGGTGAAACATAAATACCATACCTTGTGTAAACTTGATTGAAAAATTTCATAACATCACACCGTAAAGTCTGTTGTGCCTTGCAAAAGATAATCTGCTGAGAAGTTGTGGGGGTGTTTAATTGTGGAGATGTTGAACAACAAGGTCAGACATGAAATGAGCTCTTAAGATTTCACTAGGTGATGACTTTGGTGGGAAAATGAATGGCAATAGCATCAGTCTGTTTTTTTTTCTACGAAGAAAGTTGTGAAGTGTCTTGAGATAAATAATTTATAAAGAAATGAACACTTTGTGTAGATAAAACAGGGTTATTCTGTGACTAGTCCCTGCATTATATAGCATTATTTAAGCATCAACATAGTTATCTGTTAACAAAATGATAAATAGCATCGGTTGCTAAGATGGTTGAGTACCAGTCTGTGGTTTTCTGCTACAATTTTGGTTTAGCAGGTGAAGTTGAATTGAGAAGCTGGTTTTGTGATTTTCTTTTGTTTTTATTTTTAAACAGACCTAGCAGGCAACAAATATAACAAATAAGCCTAGCTAGACTGTTAGTTAAATATTGGCAGTCATAACAGTTATTTCTGTGATTCCAGACAGGAATGTGCTTCTGTGTTGATGTTATGACTGTTTTCACTTAAAGCTTTCTGAACATCTGAATGTCTAACAGTGAAGAACATGCTGACTTGTTGAGTTTATTTGATTCTGTGCTTTTTGGGTGACAGCAAGTTGTGAGATAATCCCAAGTAAACTGCTTCTTTATTGCAAGAGTTTTTATCACAGGCTAGATATCTTCTTGTTTAATTCCTTCTTGACCTTCATGAAGGTTTTGCCAGAGTGGTTTCTCCAGGTGGTACCACTTTAGTGATGGCAAAGAAAATGTAAAGGATACTAAAATGAAGGCAAATGAAAATGTTTGAGTTGAACTAACTGCATTTCTTAGAGGATGACAGAACACATAGAATGATTCAATTGCCAAAACAGCAACTGGTTTGATACTGTCAGATATTATGTTGATAATCAAAATGTTTAATGGATGTATGCATGATGCTTCTTGACTTTTGTCTTTAAGGTCCGTATTGAGACAGCTACGACACTGAATTTAAATATCCTTTTATTGGCAAAGATGTTTGGTTAGTTCTTAATTCAGAGTTACTGGAAATTAAACAATTTTAAACTTATTACCAAATTCTTCACATTATAATTTTTGTATATCCATTTAATATTTGCTTATTTGAGTCTTGTATCCATCTGCAATCAGTATTGTTGTTCCTTAATAGTTGTTTACCTGTAGATGACTTTGAGTTCAGAACTGACCAGTTCTTACCGGTAAGAGCATTTATATGGGCGTAGATCCATAGAGGAAGCCAGGAAAAAACATTTTCCAATTTAATTTTAAACCAGGAAAAAAATAATTTCAAATTTCATTTTAAACCACACTATTTAGCAATCTCTGTGTATGTATTTTTTTGTCTTCATAGGCCAAAATTTGTGAAGACATACTGCTTCTGTTAAGGTTGCTAATATGCAATATATAGACAATTCAAAATGTTTTAGAATTAACTATTACAACTTCCTAGCGTTGTGTTTGGTGCTATATATACTGTGTGCTACCAGATGCTAAGTTTCTTCATGCTAAGACAACATGAATACTGTCTTTAATGTCTCCACACCAATGTGACTTTCCCTTACGTCTGTTTCACACAGTACTTTCTAACCTGCTGTTTCACACAAATATTAAATACAAGTGTATGACTAAAATAGTGCCTTAAAAACATAGACCTTCTTGGTTTCCTATATTTGTCCTTTACAGTGGTCATTACTGTTGTTATTAAGTAAACAATGAAATGTTGCTGTAAATCTAAAGGTTTATTTTGATATCTCAAACTTAGCAGATGCTCTTATTTCATTATGACTTCCATGTTAACTGCAACTCTCTTGAAAACAAAACAAATGCAAAGTGCATCTATACTGTAAACACTGGAATTGTTTAATATGTCTTTTTCAGTTCAATATATGTCTTGTCTACTGAACCAAAAACTGGTAGACTGTACCTCTGCTTTTACCCTAACATAGTGCTCTTTCTGGAGAGACGGCCTTCAGCGTTATAGTATTTGAACTGAAGACATATTTACACTTGCTAAAACATGAAAATTACATATGTTCAAACTAATCACTGTTGAACTGTTTTGTAAGAGCATATCTGATTTTTTTAATCCTGTGTAGTCAGTGATTGGTTAGTGTGCATTTTTCCACATGAAAGAGTAACATTTTGCACACTCCATAAATGTCTTTCAGAGTTCATAGATGTTTTAGAATTGTAAGCATACAGGAAAATCACCAGTTCATGTCACCAATTGTATTTCTGATGGTCTAATCTGTAGTTTATTTTTCTTTTAGTATCTGGAATCCATGTTTACACTGCTCTTTCAACTACTTCAGGAAGTAACACAATGTGACACCAAAATGCATGTTCTTCACGTTCTGTCTTGTGTGATTGAAAGAGTCAGTATGCAGGTATCTTATAGATTTCAGTGTTAGCTTTGTACTAAGAACACAGAGGAGGACTTGATGTTGTTAACTTATACAAAAATAGTAAGAAAAAGTCATTTTTTAATAGACTGGTTATTGTTATGGTAGGTGCCTGCATTCTTTGCATTACTTGGTTATCTTTTCACTTTTCAGTTCTCATTTAGCTTTTGTGTAAAATGTTCTTGCTCAGTTACTACTTTATTTACTATGTATTTTTTGCATTGACTCATCTTTTAGGGTACAGACTTTCACTGCTTATCTTACTGCATTTCTTGCAGTTTTCTTTTTTTAATTGTAATTAATTCTAATTGTCTTATATCTGGACTAGTATTTTATTGAGTCTTACATATTAAGAGACATCTGAGGGACAGAATGCTTCACACTGCTAGGGACTGTGCAGTTAAATTTGTAATCTCTTGTTGGCACTGATAGGATCACAATTGCCTATAGAGCACTCCTCTTAACTGCATGAAAAGTTTCAAGTTCACATTATGAATTTTCAGTACTTTCTTGTAGTTTTAAAGTATATTCTTCAGCTTATACATAAAGAAATTGAAGATATTTTTGCAGAATTAAAAAATGAATTGTTGACTGCTTTTGTCTTAGTTTTTTTTTGTGGTATTACTGTATTAAGGACAGAGATAATGCATGGTCTTGAGCTTATCTCCTCTTTCTACAATTAATCCTCTCTGAGAGCCAAATGAAGCTTTCCTAATTGTCCCTTGTAGGAAAAATCAACATGACAGAAGATTTCCATGCATTTTAGATCAGCTAGAGAAGCAGCAGAAAAAAACAAATTGAGAAAGAAACTTTGAGTCTGTTTAGGTTAATTCCTAATTAAGTACTTTAGAAGACAAATAGATTAACCTTTTAGTATTGTAGAGCATAATAGAAAAAAATTTAGGTTGGGACAAACCCTCTAGAAGTTATGCAGTCCAACCCCTGCTCAAAAGATGGATAACTTCAGAGGTTATTCACCTTTTTAGTATTTTTTTACCGGAATTGTGTCTGGTCTTCCTAAAGGATTCTGTTATTTAGGAATCCTGTCTAAATGAAGAATATATCAATATGAAAATATCTCTGGTTATCAAATTAAGTATTTTTTGTGTTGTATTTACTGCTTAAGCCTTATTGCCATGTACAAATGTTATCGTAAGTAATATGTTTTCTTCAAACCACTATGCAGTCAGAAGTTACTTCAGTCACAGAGTATGGAATATTGTGTTTTAGGAAGAGGAAAGAGGACTAAATTAAAGCAAACTGTATTTTTACCATGACAAAGCAGCTCTTAGAGAAGCTCTTAAATATATCAGAATTTAGTGGGATAAATTAATGGTCTTGTTTCACATATTAAGAAACAAATTTGTATTCTGAACTTCAGGTACGACCATATGTAGGATGTTTGGTTCAGTATTTACCACTCCTTTGGAAACAGAGTGAGGAGCACAATATGCTACGATGTGCCATTCTAACCACCCTAATCCATCTCGTCCAGGTAGGGGATCAGAATCACATAAATGTTGTCAGTATCTCCTACAGTTCTTTCTCAGACATGCCTACATGTTCTGTGTGTGTATATATATGTATATATGTAGGTAAAATTAAGGTACATTTTGGTTTTATGGCTTTTAAGTCTCACAGTAAAGTTGGTTCTCTGGTAGTGGAGGTAAACACGGCTAATGTTAAGCATTTAACTATTATGTTGCCGGGGGCTTGTTCAGTAGAAGCAGTTCTTTAGGCAGATTTGCTTGTGTTCTGGAGGGTTTTGGTTTTGTAATCTTGGAATTGAGCTTCCTTTAGTGACTCTATGGGAAAGAGCTTGTTCTGGCTTCCTGTATTTCCCAGCCAGCATTAAGAGTATTGGTCTCTTAGAATTGTTGTGTATGGTTCAGACTTGATTCTGCAGTGTAGGCACATCTGTTTCCTTCTTGCTTTCCATTCAGTTCCTAGGGATGGGGAATTTCTATTTTGGTTGCAAATTTTCTGTGAAGATGAGACATTTTTAAATCATAGGCCAAGATATGGGCTACCACAAGTTTCACTTTGCCTGTTCTTTAAATTTGCCTATTAATTCAGGTTAGTGTCAAATGTTTCTTGTTTAATTCATAACTGTTAGGTTTAATGTTGCTCAGGGGTGGTGTTGGGATTGACTAATTGTGGGTCATCTTTTTTGTTTAGAATTCCAACCCTTTTATTGTTACCATTTTCACCATTACCTTCCTACTGCATAACCTCTGATCCCTATTACGTCCTTTGGCAATGCTTTCTGCAACATTTTTATATAGCATATGGGAAAAAATACTTCATTTCATCCCTTAAATTTCCTAGCTTTTCTGATGTTCTTTTCTGCTTTGTTTATATGTGATATGAAACAGAGATAATAGGAGCTCTGAGCTGCCTGCTTTGTTATGTAATTGATTTGTATCACATCCTGTTACTTGTATTTCAATCTCTTTGGTTTTTTTTCTTCTTTTAAGAATTTATCTGCTCATAGTTTTCTTTTTAGCTATATTTGAATGTCTCCTTTTTAATATCCATTTTAAAACAGGTTGGTCAGAACTATGAAAATGTCTGAGAGTCAGGGACTACTATCACCTTACTTTTGTTCATGACTGTGACTTCTAAGTGCAATAAGTGATAGTAATACTGAGAATAGAGGTGAACATAGTGATTCTCAGACCATTGTTTTTCTGTAGATTTTTGATTTTTATATCTGTGTGTTGCTTGGTTCCAGATTTTGCCTTATCATATTCATAGCTATGTTGACCAATATTGTATTTAAATGGAAGTTGCTGGTAATCTGTAGTCAGATAAATGAGTTTTGATGTTTTAAAAGCACAGTATCATTAACGTTAGAAAAGACCCTTAAGATCATTGAGTCCAGCCCTTAACCTAGCCCTCTCAAGTCCATCACTAAACCATGGCCGTAAGTGCCTCATCTGCATGTCATTTACCATTTTATACCCATTTTCCTGGGCAGCCTCCTCCAATGCCTGATAACTCTTTCGGTGAAGAATTTTTTCTTAATACCCAATCTAAACCTCCCCAGCACAACTGGAGGTCATTTCCTCTCATTCTATTACATGTTACTTGGGAGCAGAGACCAACACCCACCTCACTACAACCTCCCCTCAGCCTCCTTTTCTCCGGGCTAAACAACCCCCATTCCCTCAACTGCTCCTCATAAGACTTCTTTTCTAGTACCTTCACCAGATTTGTTGGTGTTTGGACGCGCTCCAGTCCCTCAGTGTCTCTCATGTCAGGGCCCAAAACTGAGCATGGTATTGGAGGTGCAGCCTTACCAGTGATGAGTACAGGGGGATAATCACTTCCCTAGTCTGCCTGGCCACACTATTTCTAATATAAGCCAGGATGCTGTTGGCCTTCTTGGCCACCTGGGCACACTGCATGCTCACATTCAGCCAGCTGTTGACCAACACCCCCAGGTCCTTTCGTACTGGGCAGCTTTCCAGCCACTCTTCCCCAAGCCTGTAGCGTTTCATGGGGTTGTTGTGACTCAAGTGCAGGACCCGGCACTCAGCACTGTTGAACCTCATATCATTGGCCTCGGCCCATCGATCCAGCCTGTCCAGATTCCTCTGGAGAGCCTTTCTACCCTCAAGCAGATCAATATTCCTGCCCAGATTGGTGTCACCTGCAACTTACTGAGGGTGCACTTGATCCCTCATCCAGACCATTGATAAAGATATTAAGCAGAACTGACCCTAGTATGGAGGCCTGGGGAACACCACTTGTGACAGGCTGCTGCCTGGATTTAACTCCATTCATCACAATTCTTTGGGCCTGGCCTGTCAGATCTGGGTGGCAACACCATACTGGCCTCCACCAGTAGTGACACCTCAGAGGACCCACACAGTGTCAGATACACAAACACAATACACGCAAAGATGATCAGAAGGCTTTTAGTACTTTGGCGTCCCAGCAGGGGTTAAATAATTCAAGGATTAAATAATCCTTGAACTTGAAATATATAGCAATATCTGTGCTGTTTACAGTAAAAATGCAAACAGAATGTACTGTGTTCCTGAGAAAAGTTTGACAAATAAAATAATACATGGTTATATTGCCTGCAGGATCCTTGCTATTAAGCACTTCTTTCATATGGACGATCTTTAATGTGCCATCCTACCTACTCCAACCCCTACTATATTTCAAAAAAATGTAGTAGGACTTGCAAAGATCAAGAGATCTGCTCCTAGGATGTAGGGCAGTGTCGATATAGAAACAGACTGCATATGCATACAATCTTGGAACTTGCAGAAATGCATGACTAAGAAGATAGTATTGTAGAGGTTAACAGTGGAGAAAAAGTGGAAGGAGAATCACTAGACATTGCCACTGAAGGAAAAATTAAAGTTCATTTGAAAGTGGATTTAGTTCAAACAAAGAGAAGATATATTTTCACAATAAACAGATTATGGAACTTCTTGTTACTGGCCCCTGTGGAGGCCAGAAGTATAGGTGAACACAAATTAGACAAATTTATGGAAGATTCTTTTCCTTTTAAGACAAGTTTGTTTAAATAATTCCACAAAGAAGCCTTAACTTAGAAACATCAAATAGTTTTAAATTTAACACTTTCCAAATATAGTAATTATGCAAAAGCAGCATTCAACTAGCCTCAGTTCTCTTAAATAGTAATATTACAAATTGGGCAGTAGTTCCCAGTTTAAGAATTCCATTCCTTTTAGTATTAGTTTTAATTTATGATTAGTTTTGACAATAGTTATCTCTATTTTTTTTTTTAATTTGGGTTTTATTATTAAATGATTGCTGAAAAAATTCTTTACGCTGCATTCTTGAGAAGACATCTTTGTCTGTAGCTCATGGGTCATTTGAAAAATAAATCACTGTGATCATTCTGTGAATCTTTGTGTAGCAATGAAAACAAACCCTTCTCCTGATTCTTAGAATACCTTAAAAGATTTAGTATGTGGTAGGGTCTAAAGAGTAATAACATTTTATTTAGCAGTTAGTCCTTTAGTATTTAGTATTAGAGCTGTGACTTTTTCCAGAGAGAGAATGACTAGTGAATGTTTTTACGAATGTGTATTGTTTGTAATTCTTGCAGACCATTGATAAGCTGCTTGTTTCCAAAAAACTTATGTAATTTTCTCAAGACATGTTGAGAGAAAGCTTAGGAGTATCAGACTATTTTGTTGTATGAAATGGATGCAAGCTCAACCTTTGATTTCTTTAATGCACATTTATAGTATGAGAATAGAAAACAGTATCACAGATATTTTTCAATGCTATTCTTGAAATGCTTGATTTGATGTTTTTGAAGTATTTTACATTTTTTTATTTACTTCTATAGGGACTGGGAGCAGACAGCAAAAGTCTCTATCCTTTTCTACTTCCAGTTATTCAGCTAAGTACAGATGTTTCTCAGCCTCCACATGTCTATCTTCTGGAAGATGGTTTAGAGTTGTGGTAAGAATTTTTTATCAGTTTCTAATTTTTAAAACGTTATTTTTGTATCCTCAGAAGAAAAAAAGTTAAGAATTTAGATGTTCTTGTTATCTTACATTGACATCATCTATATCATACCTTTTCTGAGAAGAGATGAGGTTAGGAAGTTAATAAAAGAAACACAGTTAAAAATAACTGAGTAGGTAACCTATTTTCAGGCAGTTGATACTGTGATAATGAACAGCAAGACAAGAAGTCTAGACTCACTATAATGTGCATGCTAACTAAGTTGGACATGCTTGACTTCAGAAGCATGATGACCTGATGATTCTCAGAGGAGGTTGCTGGAAGAGATGGTGAGTTTATAAGGATAAAATGTAGAAGTTATGTTTCAGATCTTAAACTATTTGGTGACTGAACATAAAACAAGAAGTGGCACTATGATCAGTTTGCCACGAGCCCAATTTGTTTATTTCTGGTACAGCTGACACTCTAGGAGGAGGAAACTGTTAACCTGGACCAAATTCAGCACATCTCTTTCCTGCAGAATAGGAATATATTGAGTTTGTCTTGAAATAGTGATGTATTCTTTTGATCTAAATTGTAGGTGGGCATTTGAATTACAAATTCTTAACCTACAAATGATCTGTGCTATGTGCAGCAAAAGATTTATAATGCTGTTGATGGTGGGGCAGCAAGTCAAAGTGCAAGATCTCCACAAAATTTGAGGCCTTTTTAGTGTATCAGTTCAGAACATTTATATCTTCTTAATAATACTGATCTTGAGGTGGTTATTCTGATGCCTGTGCAGAAGAATGATATTTTAAGATGTCCGAGAGCATCAGAGGAATCTAGATTGAGCTCACGGAGACAGTTGGGACTCTAATGGCTTCTTGAACCAAGAGCAGAAGCGCAGCTAAGATACTTTACATAATCAGAAATGTTATTTAAATACAGTAATCCCACATCTAAGATTTAGGAACAAACTGGAATGTGTTGCTGTGGTTTTAAGTTTGAATTTAATTTATAGCTAGTTTTCAAACCTCAGGAATTTTAAATTGTTATAAACAATGCAGAGCATATAGTTATGCTTTTATGTATGGTAATCAATGCATCATTTCAGACCTCAAAAAAAAAAAAGCAGAGATTTGAGCTGGTTGCCACCACAGCTGCTCCTTTGAGGTGTAGAGCACTACATGCGTTATCCTTACACCATGAATATTCCCCTCTACCCATCTTCTTTTAGTTCCCAAGTTGGATACTTAGACATTCTCACTGTTGCATTTTGGAGGTTATGTTGTCTTTATTAAAAGGCAGTAGCATGTTTTTCTTTTTTTTCCTATCTTAGCAAGACCCATGCCTATACAGATGGGTGTGTTGTAGGGAATACTGCTGCGCTTGAAATATGCTTCAAGTAATTGTGTTATACATTATTTAAAGATCATATAGATGGTTATTAGAAGTTACAAAGTCTTACATCTGTCAAAATGATTGCTCAATTTTATTCATGGATCATCTGAAATACTTTGCTTCATCTATTCTTAGGTTAGTGACGTTGGAGAATAGTCCATGCCTTACACCTGAGCTCCTGAGCATATTTCAGAACATGTCTGCCCTTCTTGGTATGTCTTTTACTAATGAATTTCTGGGGTTTTTGCTACTGCTTGTGGTGTTCATGCATTAAGTAATGCTGCTGTGACTACAAGAACTAAGGGGGCTTGTAAAATTGTAACTAATAAAAAATGGAGAACAAGCTTTTATTGTTTGACTTTCCCATCTTCTTTAATATTTATTATCTACTTACCATAGTTCTCTTTTTCACTAAATTGAAGCTGCTTTATACCCAAAAGATAAGACAAATTTCAGTTTATAATTTCAGAGGTTTTTTTAAGTTCCTGAAATTTAACACCAAATGTGCTGAGTTTTAGTGATATTGTCTATATGGAATACTTGCCTGTTTTGCTTACAACCAGAATGATGATTTCTAGTCTGAAGAATTGAAGCTTCCATTATTAGCTTTTCTATTACTCACTTAATAGCTATGTAGGATATTTTCAAACTACCTAAATATGTCTATAAGCATATTGGTCAAGCAACACTGAAATTAAAAGCCTGAGTTGTTGACAAAATATAAACTTATTAATGAGGATTAAGATTCACTGCTTAGGAAATACTGATATTTCGGGTGCTTCTGCTTTGTTATTAAAGGGAGTATAAAAATTTTGTAGTTTAATTTTATCATGTAATTATGTTTTTGTCTAATGAAATCTTTAGCTGTCCTTTTGTAGGTTGTGGAGCTAATATAGCAAATACGTTAGTTTTTTAGAGGAATGTGTTTATAAAATTAGAAGTTCACTTTTTAATTGACTTGGTTTTGGTACTTATTATTTTATTCTGACTAAAGATCACTTGAAAGTTACGTCATGGTGGGTAGGTGCAAGATGACACCTGTTATTTCTCTGTGTATACTAGATCTCTAATGACAAAACTGCTGAGGAAAGTAGTGTTTTGTAGTGGTTTTGCTATTTAACTCCAGAGCTAGCTTTCAGGTTCCATAGCTGCCAAATACTTACTATTTGTCTTCATTCATATCTACACTCCTACCCTTCCTCCTTGTTCTATGTTAGTAGTAGATAGTATCTGCTACAGGAAGCTTGCACTATATAAATGGTTGTGATTTACATAGTTGTCGCGCTGTTGATCTGCTTGAATTAAATTCAGAAATACTCTGTATTTGTGGCTTGTTTACATTTCCTACTGCTATTTTCTCCCCACCCTGTCCTCCCTAGTCCTCATGTGATACTTTCTAGGGTAGACATGAGTATGAATGGAAACCTCATCATACTCTTCTAAGAAAAGGTGGAGGTATTCAGGAATAACTCTACACTTCTAACAGTTTCCTTGTTTTATGAATGCATCTTGGAGATGCATAGGAGATGCTTTCCTTTGGAAAAAAGTATAACCTTGAGGGATTGTTCCTTGTTCTCAAAAATAAAAGCTGTTGTATGATGCTGGTAGAGCAAGTAGTACAGTTAAGCTAGGTAGGTTTTCCTTAAGGTGAGGTTTCAAACATGCTTATGTCAAATTGTTTTTTTTATCAGGGATAGAGGTGAGTGGCAAAACCACAGCAGCTGATGTGTAATCAGACTGATTTCCTCATATAGACTTCTGGTACTACTTTACTTCCTGAGCATTTTTCTGAGAAACTTGTTTTCAGAGTGCTCTCAAATAAGCAAATAACAACCAAAATAAAATTTATTTTCAACACAATTGACTGGCACTCCGCAAAAATACAAATGGCAGGTTCAAAAGCCCGTGAGAGGAGAATAAAACTATCACCATGCAAACTCCGAAGGTTTAACAACAACCCAAAATGCTCAGTCACTCACCTAAAACAATGAGGTCTCTCAACCTCGGGAAATTTCTTAAGGCAGAGTACTGTCCCAAGGGGAGAGTCCTTGACCACAGCATGCTACTTCAGGAGGGACCAGCTCCCCAGGGGACTCCATTTATACCTGAGCTGAATCTGATCTGTTGTCAATATCAGCCCTTATTGGCTGAGGGCCCCAATTACTGTAAAGTCCTGAGAACAAGTGCATGGAAAAAGGAAATCCATGGCTGCTACATTTCAGCAGCCAGGAAGCACCATTTTCATTGGGTGGGTGCACCTGCCACACAGTCAGAAATTTTGATTGCTGTAGGCCAAAATGGTTTACATTTTGCCAGAAGATGGAAACCATTCTGGTATACTCTTTGCGGGCAGTTCCCTTCTGTTTATATCAGGAGAATCAAGCTGGACAGCCTTCACATGACATAGCTGTGGCACTGTGATGTTGAAATAGAGCTTGAACCTTGGATTAGTGCTAACCTCATTTTAAAACTTGGTAGTTATAAAATCAGTACGATACTGCTATTCAGTACCCCTCAGGCAGGCACTTCATTCAGTATACTTGAAGAAGGGATGCTTCACTTAAATCCAGTGCAACAGCACAGTTTAAGCTGCAGCCACCTGCAGAAGAAAATGCGTTGATGAGTGATGATGAACTGTGCAAGTTACAGAATCACAGAATCATCTAGGTTGGAAAGGACCTTGATCATCTAGTCCAACCTTTACCCTAGCATTGGCAGTTTCCAACTACACCATATCCCTCAGTGCTATATCGACCTGACTCTTAAACACTTCCAGGGATGGGGACTCCACCACCTCCCTGGGCAGCCCATTCCAACGCCTAACAACCCGTTCTGTAAAGAAATGCTTCCTAATATCTAGTCTAAACCTTCCCTGGTGCAACTTGAGGCCATTCCCTCTTGTCTTATCACTCATTACTTGGTTAAAGAGACTCATCCCCAGCTCTCTGCAACCTCCTTTCAGGTAGTTGTAGGGGGCGATGAGGTCTCCCCTCAGCCTCCTCTTCTCCAGACTAAACAACCCCAGTTCCCTCAGGCGTTCCTCACACGACCTGTGCTCCAGACCCTTCACCAGCTTCGTTGCCCTTCTCTGGACATGCTCGAGTAATTCAATGTCCTTTTTGTAGTGAGGGGCCCAAAACTGAACACAGTAATCGAGGTGCGGCCTCACCAGTGCCGAATACAGGGGTAAGATTCCTTCCCTGTCCCTGCTGGCCACGCTATTTCTGATACAGTCCAGGATGCCATTGGCCTTCTTGGCCACCTGGGCACACTGCTGGCTCATGTTCAGCTGGCTGTCAATCCACACCCCCAGGTCCCTCTCTGACTGGCAGCTCTCCAGCCACTCCTCCCCAAGCCTGTAGCGCTGCTGGGGGTTGTTGTGGCTCAAGTGCAGCACCCGGCATTTGGCCTTATTGAAACTCCTACAGTTGGCCTTAGCCCATCACTCCAGCCTGTCCAGGTCTCTCTGCAGAGCCTCCCTACCCTCGAGCAGATCAACACTCCCACCCAACTTGGTGTCATCTGCAAACTTACTGAGGGTGCACTCGATCCCCTTGTCTAGATCATCAATAAAGATGTTAAACAGGAGTGGCCCCAAAACTGAGCCCTGGGGGACACCACTCGTGACCGGCCGCCAACTGGATTTAACTCCATTCACCACAACTCTCTGGGCCCGGCCATCCAGCCAGTTTTTTTACCCAGCAAAGCGTGTGCCCATCCAAGCCTGGAGCAGCCAGTTTCACCAGGAGAATGCTGTGGGAAATGGTGTCAAAGGCCGTCCTGAAGTTGAGGTAAACTACATCCACAGCCTTTCCCTCATCCAATAAGCAGGTCACCCTGTCGTAGAAGGAGATCAGGTTTGTCAAGCAGGACCTGCCTTTCATAAACCCATGCAGACTAGGCCTGATCATCTGGTTGTCCCGCATGTGTTGTATGATGGTACTCAGGATGAGCTGCTCCATCAGCTTCCCAGGCACCGATGTCAAGATGACAGGCCTGTAATTTCCCAGATCATCCTTCTGACCCTTCTTATAGGTGGGCGTCACATTGGCCAGTTTCCAATCTGTCGGGACCTCCCCGGTCAGCCAGAACTGCTGGTAAATGATGGAAAGCGGCTTGGCGAGCACCCCAGCCAGGTCCTTCAGCACCCTCGGGTGTATCCCATCTGGTCCCATAGACTTGTGTGTGTCTATGTGATGCAGTAGGTCACTGACTGTCTCCTCCTGGAATGTGTGGGGGGTCATTCTCCCAGTCTCTGTCCTCTGGCTGAGGAGGCTGGATTCCCTCAATACAACTAGTCTTGTTATTAAAGACTGAAGCAAAGAAGGCATTAAGGACCTCAGCCTTCTCCTCATCACTTGTTACCATGTTTCCTCCCGCATCCAGCAGGGGATGGATACTCTTCCTGGTCTTTCTTTTGCTGTTGACATACTTATAGAAACATTTCTTGTTGTCCTTGATTGCTGAAGTCAGGGTAATTTCCAGCTGGGCTTTAGACCTCCTGATTTCTGCCCTGCACAGCCTCACAGCATCTTTGTAATCACTGTGAGTGGCTAGCCCCTTCTTCCAAAGGCTGTAAACTTTCCTTTTCTCCCTGAGTTGCAGCCAAAGCTCCCTGTTTAGCCAGGGTGGTCTTCTCTGTCGCCGGCTTCTCTTACAACACCTGGGGACTGCCTGCTCCTGAGCCATTAAGACTTCCTTCTTGAAGAGTGCCCAGCCTTCCTGGACCCCTATACCCTTCAGGATCATCTCCCAAGGGATCCTTTGAAGCAGGTGCCTAAACAAGACAAATTCAGCCCTTTGGAAGTCCAGGATGTCAGTTCTGCTTCCCCCTGTCCTGGCCTCTCTAAGAATAGAGAACTCTATTATTTCATGATTGCTGTGCCCTAGTCGTCCTCCAACCGCCACATCCACCAGTCCTTCTCTGTTAATTAAATAACTATAACTATTATAATAAATACTAATTGTATTACTAGTATATAATAAATACTAATAAACTACTAATATATAATTATAGTTATATTAACTATTAATATAACTATTAAATAACTATTCAGTCTTAGTTCGATAGTACAGCTTCTCCAGTATACAAGTGGCAGTATTCACCTGAATCTTCTAGAACTTAAGAACAAACAGTTTCTGTCCTTCTCATCATGGTGATGACATAGCTGTCAGAACAGGGTGTTTTAATTGGGAAGTGTGCTTTCTGAAGAATGCAGAAATTAATTCAAATTTTGAGATCCTCAAATTTAAAGTTTCAAAACTGCAAAGTCTTGTGGCTCTTCACTGTCTGAGATATGGCAAAACAGAAAATCTTTCCCTGGCTGGTTCTCAATTCAGTCTTAAGTTACCTAAGTGGAAGCCAAAGGACAGATACGGTGAAGGGAAATTGAGTAGATGGCTGCCTTGCTTATGTCTTTTGGAGCAGGGTGGAGAACCAGCAACAAGGTGCTCCAGAAAATAATTTTGTTGAAAATACAGTGTAAGAAATATGAATCTCCTGACCTTTAGTTTCTGGATTTATTCTTACTGAATGGTATTACTCTAATATACAGATAATGTAACTTTTTCTGATGTGTTTAACTACTTCATCAGCATTGAAATCCTTCAGAAAAAGTGTCCTATTAGAGGTCAACATGGTTGAACTAGAAGAGCTGAAAGGAAAGGAGAGAAGTTCATACATAAGACTTTTGGAGATTAGTGGTATATAGCAGACCCTGTCCTGGTGAAGAGGAGGAAACAGATGTGACAAGAAGTCATCAAACTAGAGAGGGAGAGAAGACTTTCTATCATCTTCACAGGCAGATTATAGCTTTTTGAAGTCTTGCATAAATGTTTCTACTTAGAAGTATTCATCCCACAAACTTCTGTGGGAATTAAACAGTGTATGTAGATACAGTGCAGCTTTGATAACTCAGTCCAAAGGGACTGTGGAAAATAATATTGATAACCATGTATAGGAAAGTAGATGGTTTGATTATGTTTAAGGAGACAATAGGCTGGATTGTGTATTATTCAGGTTGGTTATTCATTGTATTGTAGCTTTTGCTTCGTGTTAATTGCCTTTGTGGGTCACTTGATTGTGACTGTACACAATATTTTTTCAGAAAATTCAGGAGTTTTGCAGTAATAGATTGTCGGTTCTGATTCAGGACCCTTAAGAGCTCTTTGAGCATCTAGTATTTTCCATTGGATTTGGGAGTTCAGCCTAATAATCAGAGTACAAACTTGATTTATGATTTCCATGTTATAACAGTATGTTTTCTTCAGCAAAGTGATATAAAACTGAATGAGATATACTGCAGGCTAAATTATGGCTGGTACTTTTTCAACTGTGCTATGAATATCACTTAATAGAAAGGTGTTGCTGTGTTTTTTTTTCCAATTGGTAAATGCATGTTTAGACGACTGCACATGAATATATCATCTGTTGCACAGGTTTTTTTAAGTGCTCTTAAGATGCTTGTGAAGACTTTGTACTGCACAAACACTTGCTTGTCTGTCATGGTTTCCTGGCTCACCAGTAATACTTAGAAACCTGAACTTTGAAAGCCTCTATGCTGCCTCCTCTTGTGCTTTCTCTGCTGGAGCCAGTTGTCTTATTGAGAAGAATATACCTTCAGTGTTCATTGACTTTCATTCCTAACTTAAATTTACAGCCTGGAGAAGTAATTGCTTGCCATTGCTTCTCCTGCATCTTTTAGGAGATTTATTTTAAAACATGCTTATCTGTTGGCAAACAATTCCAATGTGATGCATAAAAAATTGGTTTGGGATTTAGGGTTTTTTTAATGATTCATTTGTTCATACTAGGTTTTCCATTATTTGAACATGCTTTTGTCATAGCCATACATCACCATAGGTATATGTCAGTGCAGTGACATCTCTTTAACAGTCAACTGAAAGGGGAAAAATATAGAAATGTTTTTGATTTTTCTTTTTTAACTACTCAAAAAGTAATAAGCAGCTGTTCCTTTCCAGATATTTGTCCTGAAAAGAGCTTTTCGTATCCATTTCAGGATTCTACTGCTGTTGGCACTGGATGTCAGAGGAGTTGTACAAATCAATTAGATTTGCCTTTTAAAGTAATTAATGCTATGCTTAAATATTAAAGATACAGGAGTAGAATGTTGCATTTGATATGAAGACTCGATTTCACTTGCATAAATGACCGTCCTTCAAAGGCTGTAGTGCTATCACTGATGTACAATAATTATTCACAGCATACTTATCACATTTGGTTTTCATATCAGCACTGCTGCTAATGTTTAAATTTTCTTGAAATATAATTGCCCTGTAGAGGGGTTGCAGAAGGTCTTTAATCCATCTCTCAGTGTAGCAGATTGAATAACGTGTAATGGAGGAATACATTACTTCTCTGAGGATGGATGCATTTCTGCACTGAGACTGCTTAAAATGACAGCGGAATCTGATACAATTGCAGGTTGGGAATATGGCCAAAGTCAAAACATATCTGTTTCAAGAAGCATCAGGTTTAACACGCCTGTGCTGTACTTGTAAAGTTACTGGCAAAAAGCAGGTTACTGGAACTGGAATAATTCCACTGATTCCCCAAAAAGCTCATATGAGTGCATTAATTCAGAAAGAGATATATTTGATTCAGGAAAGCCTGTCAAGAGAATTGATACATAATTGGGTTTTAAATGTAATCAGTTGAAGGTGATCTCTTTCTAGAAAAATGCTCTTATTAAGCATTGAGCTCTATGCACAAATGAGTGACTGAAATTCTGTCAATTCTATGACATCAGTCTTATCAGTTTTTTCATTCTGGCCTAAAATAACTTACTACTAGTAATTTTGCTACTCATACTTTATTACCTTTGTATCAGTTGTCACAGAATCACAGAATGGAAAGTTATGGAAAGCTTGGTAGCACTTCATGTTTATATGACCATTTCTTTACAATTTGTCTACTGCATCAGTGTCTGAAACTTAAAATAGGGCTGTATGCAGTAAGAAAATAACTGCAGACCTCTAAGGACAATGCAGTAACTTCAAAAAATGTGTAACACTAGTAATAGGCTACTAAAGCTAATTTACAGATGTATTGGAATCTTTTGATGAGGATATTGGATGGAAAGGTGAAAAATCATCTCTTTTCAAGTCAAGATATGTAAATATTCAAAATAAGTGATAACAAGACATGACCTGTCCAAGCACTGAGATATGAAAGTAGTCATGCATTCAGAGCTGTTCGATGGCCATGTCAGGTAACAGGAACATTAATGTCCTTTCCAATGGGAGGGAAGAGAAGAGAAATTGCTACAACTCCTCAAAACTTTTCAGATCTTATAATGGAAAACCAGCCATAGTTTGTCATGTGACATCTCTTGTGGAAGTTTTTCTGTATAAGCATCACTGTGTGTAAGCCACACCTTCATACAGGCTGTATTCATGTAAGCCACATAAGACATAACAGGTCTTGGCCAGCTGCTGCTGTTAGTTTAAGATGGTAAGAAATTTTATTTAAAAGTACATAGAAGTATTTTCCTGTTGGGTCTCCAAGGTGATTTTATTGGAATATTAATTAAGCATGGTGGAGCAGAAGTCCACTTACTTTACCAAGAATAGTTTGTCTCCCAAGCTGGTTTTAAGAAAATTTAGCAAGCCCTTTGAGGTTTTTTTAGTTTTCTGTTTTGTCTTCAGACAAGGAGGGCTGTTTGCTTTCTGCACTAGTATCGGGCTCCACATGAAACTTTGAAACTTTTTGTTTTGCTATGAATTGTGTTTATAGAAGTTATGGGGTGATTTTTTTAAAAAGACAGTCTTACAGGTGCTGCCTGAGGACATCTTTTTTCTCTTCAAACTGCTGCTGTATACCGTCTCCTGTGTGATTCTGTCTCTTAAATGGATATGCTTTCCTTACTGAAATGCTTTCCTGACTGAAATGCTCGAGGTATGGCCTAAAGCTCAGTGTGTTTCAGTCTAAAGGCTCAGTGCCATTTGATGTGGCATCTGGGTCAGAAGAGCAGAACTGCAATCTGTTTCACTCCTTCTACTCAGCATTTACTGACTCAAATGTGAGAGATAATTTACCAGTAATTGCAGGTCTCTTAAGTGCATGTTTCATTTGTTCCATCTTTATCTTAGCCCACTATCACATCCAAAACTTGATTTATTTTTTTTTTAATTAGCATTGGCTTTTGAGGTCATAGGATTTCTTGTCCTTCCATTTGAGAACATGAGAGCTGTTATCCCTCTCTTGTCATTGTTTCTGTCAGGGAGACAGAAGCTGAATGGTACTGAATTGAAGATATCTTTTTTCTATTTGTAGGCATCTGTCACTTAAAAGCTGTGTGAGGAAAAAGACTTTTAGAAGTTAATCTTTTACCTTTACTTCAGTTTGGTCATGAGGTTCTGAATTGTGATTCCCTTTTTTCCAGAACTGAGTTCAGAAAACTTCACAAATTGCTTTAAGATCATCAATGCTTATATTTTCTTATCATCATCTGATTTTTTACAGGTATGTTACCATTATGTAAAGAATCATACTAACATCTTAGTTACCTACTGGCAAACTACTTTCATGTTGGAAAAAACGATACACACAAACACTTATACTCTTATTTATGTGTATACAAGTATATTGTTCTAATGTTAGCTCTTTATGGCACATGGTGGAAACTCAATCAAATCAGATTTGAGAAAGATTATTATTTAGAATTAATGTTTTGTGGATTGATTCAGTACTTTGGTACTGAAAAGGTCCTATGTGTAGTAATAGGTATTCTAATTATCCTACCAGATTAAAATTATGATCGTAAGTTCTAGCAAGAATTGAACTGGAGATATTATGCCTTGTTCTCACACCCTCATGAGAAAATTCATTGAAATTGATGGTTTAAACAACCAGCAGTATTAAAAAAAAAAAAAAAATGCTTAGATTAGATTTTAATTAGTTTAGGAAAGACGAGCATTTTAACAAACACGATCTTTGAAGACAAGCTGGGTCTTTGGACATAAGTAATCCCTAATGTGTTGAGTTTTGAAGTATATGCATAGATACAAAATATGTTTGCATAATACCTTCTTTTTCATTTAATTACAGATGTATGCTGCTGACTTATGCCGGTCATTTTGTGAAGTTTTGAAGGACACAACTACTGATGGCCAAGTTCAAGTTTTAAAGGTAGAGTGTAGTAAAAATAATACCCAGATATTCAGCTCTTTACATCTGTTATTCTTGCTAGTGTTGTCGGGTTAGAGTAATTATTTTCAAGTATGATGAATGTAGAACATGTAGAAGAAGAAAACTTACTTAGCACGCATTGATATTAGAGACAGTGGTGTTTTAAACTACATATTTAAAGTGTATGTGCATGTATAGAAAGTGCGTATATACACGTGTATATACACTTCCCAGGAGAAGGTTAGTATAGCCTTAAATAGAGCACCCTAAAAGATAATCACCTAACACACTGTTCCTATACCCTTTCTGAAATGCTTTCATTAATTCATCTGATTCCAAGGTGTTATCCTTAAGTAAATGAGTTCTAAGCCAGTTTGAGTACTCTTTGTATAGATGGATTTATATTAAGATTCCCTGGTATCTTTCCCACTTGATTATTTTCTAGATTGCTAGAGAAAGGTGGTTAGTGAGGGCTTGGATCTTCATGAAAATAGTTTGTTCTACAGCCTGGCAACAGCACACTTAAAACCGCCAGATGACAATCACTGTATTGTGAAGATAATGTTATGTGTAGAAAACCTTGAGAGCATTGAGTTGCAAAACAAGAGGTTTGGGTCAAAGTAACTTGATTGCATATTTGGCTATCAGCAGACTCATGGAAGGTGTAGAAAGCTAATCAAAATTGTTTGTTTTTCATTGAATTTTAGAATGGAGAAGAGTACCACAGAAAATACTTACACTTCCATTTACAAAATAAAAGGCCAAAATCAATTTGATGAATGAGTTTTAAGAGTTGTCCTAATTCAGTTTTCAGCTTGGTTCAGAATTCAGAAAAAAACCACATTATTTGGACAAAAATGCAACATCAAGAAATTATTCAACCCTGAAGTTAAAATCATACTTGTATATTAATAATCTAGGTTCATTTTGAGTGTTTCTAATCATAATGTGTAAAGGTAACTATCTAATTTCTGTACCTAGTCATCCAAATCTGAGTTTTATCTGTACCCTCTCAACCAGTATTGATCTCTTTGCTAATACAATCAACAATATTATAGCTACTAATTTTTTTAATATTTTCCTTTTTCAGTATTCAATATCAATAAGAAAAATAATCATACGGTTCAATTTTTAACTGCACATTTGAAAAACTGGCAAGATAAGGGTTAAATAATAAGTCTGCATACATATGTGTATTATTATAAAAACGGTTTCGTTGATTTCATGATTAAATGGGTACCAAATGATGAAGACTCACTTTCTTCTTCATTTCTGTATGACTGCTAGAACCTAATAGGTCCAGAGCCTTGCTTTTCCAGTCTTTATTGAATGTTGGATGTATGTGCTCTCTACCACATCCTTTGTGTAGTGTACCTGCATTTGTACCACAAGAGTGTTCAGTTTGCTTTTGCCATAAGCTGCTATTGTAATGGCAACAACTGTTACAGGTTTCTGGAAGTACTAAAAAAACCTATTTTTGCACAAACTTCAAATGTTACTATGAAAGATATTATGAAATTCATAAGCTTTTGAAATATTAAACATGATACTTTAAATGTACCTTTTGAAGAATTTCAGGAAATAAAGTTGGAGTATGCAGTGAAAGATAGTTGAGTAGTAACTGTAGTGTATTATTCCTTTGTTTCCAGTGGCTTCAGTAACTGGGAACTGTGTTGCTTGTAAAAACATGGACTTGAATTCAGTTCATTAATAATTCAGTGGAGGGGAAAAAAATTAGATCCCACCTACCTCTGCTTGCAGAATTCCAGGTCAGATAACAGGAGAAGTTCTTGTAGTTCCTGCTGAAAGGAGCCTAAGGACTCTAGTTCTGGGCTTTAAAATGTCAATTCCTCTCTACCAATATTATTATTTGGAGCCTATAGTTGGGTAAATGTTTGATGCAGCAGCTTTTAATCAGATCTCTAAAATGGAATGCTGCTGCTAATACAGTATAGCATCTACTTGGCTCCCAATGTGGCCTTGCATTATCCACAAGGTTTGTCCAGTATACCTTGAACACCTTCCTAGTATGCCTACTTGCTTCCACAGGGATAACTGAGTTATCCATGTAAGTATTTTTACTAAAAGCAAAATGTTTTGTCAGGTGTCACTATGCTGACTTGTTAAACAAAATACCCTTAAGATAAATACTGGAAACAAACACCTGGAGAGTTCTCTGAAATATTTTCCTACAGACAGCTTTAGCTGGATTGAAAATAGACATTAGAACAATAAATAAACAGATGAGGTTGAAAAACACTAATTGGAACTGGTAAGATGATTTATCACAAGATTGCTTTGGCTTGATGTGACTTGATTTTCTGATTATCCAAGACAGACAATAAAAGGTTTGAAAAGACTCTGCACAAGGAACAAATTAGTTAGCCAAAACTTCCAATACCCAGAAAAAATGAGTGGGGGGAAAGTTATGTTCACTTCCATATAACAGTATATTAAAGGTCTAAATTGAGAGGCATTGAAAGGGGCCAACTGCTTAACATCTCTCAAGGCAAGAAATACAGGGCATTAAATGAAGCTAGTAGAAACAAAGTTCAAAAAGAAAAAAAGATTTAGGGGAGACTGGACAAGAGCACAGAAGAGTAGTTCCTTGTGGAAGTCCCTCTGAGATGAAAGTAGGTGGAGACTGAGAAGACTGTTTAAGGGAGGTACCTTTATATGCTTTATACGTATCAGCGTGTAGATGTGTGGTCTCTGCCTTTACACTTGGGAGTGAACAGGCATCAGTCCATTATTCTCACAGTCTCTTCCCCTCTTCGTCTTGGTACAAGGGGACACCCCAAACAGCTGGCTGAAAGAAAACCTGAAGAACACAGGGAAAAAAAATTACTTCTGGAAAGAGCCTTAAACTGCTGGTACTCCTCCCTGCCAACCCACCTCATCAAACTGCTTTTTCTGGAGCCTTACAGGGCCCTTCCTTCCAACCCACCTTACCAGCTTTGCCAGGGTGAGGAGGTGCTTGACTAGGTGGGTTTTACTTGGCATGTCAGTTTTCATCAGGTCAGTTATGCAGATCAGGTTTGCAGAATACTTCACTAAACTATACTTTCAGCAGTCCTGGGATTTGCTGATATTTAATGGTAAATGTCCTGTCAGGACTTTATAAATAGATGAGTATATGTAGTTTTAAAGCTTCAGTTAAGATTTTTAAATGTACTTTACTAATTGTCTAATTTGTTTTTGTTCTTAAGGTTGTGGAAAATGTCCTAAAAGTGAACCCTGTTTTGGGTCCTCAAATGTTTCAACCCCTTCTGCCATCGATAGTCAGGGGGATTATAGATGGGGAGGTAAGAGTTGCTCTTTAACTACTCTCTACTTTTCCTTTTGAACAGGAAAGTACCTTCTGTTATCTGGCCCAGTTTTTTCATGTTGCTGTTGCATTTTCTCTTGTTTTAAGAGCATCTGGTAGATCTTTGACAGCCTTTTTAAAAGTATGTAAAGGTAACATAATGCAAGAGTTAAAGCAACATATCACTTATTTTGTCATTTAAGTGTTTATTTTAATAAAATAATGTTGTTATGCTGTTCCTTCATTATTAATGCTAATAAGGTGCTGACTGTGTTTAGTTAGATCTTTTGTAGGTGTTGAAGTTTTTTGCTGGGGTTTTTAAAAGATGTTTAAACTACTGCTTTTTAAGTGTATCTGCACCAGAGAAGAATAAACTGGACTAGAAGACTGACTTGACCTTCTTTTTGTAATTGACATATCTAATACGAAGAGCTGATAGATGTGAGAATGTTTTGTGTGAGATACCTTTAAGATTTTACTTGCTTAGATGCCTTCTCTCTCTTTGCCTTCAACAAATTTCCATGTTGGATAAAAAGGAGTAAAATCCAATGTGCTTTAACTGTGTTCAGCCTTGCAGTACTGGCAGGAGGAAAAAAAAAAAAACCCTATAATCAGCAGAATCAGTGGGCAGAATTCTCTGGTTTTGACTTTTTTGATCAAAACATCTGCTTTTTCCAGTGTTGAAGACTTTCAGATGTCAATGTTTGGTTCCCATTATTATTGAGTTAAATAAGATATTTCCAAGATTAAGCCAAATAATATTACTTTTTGCTGTGCAGAACAGAAAAGAGACACTTTGTTTGAACAGTCTGCAGTTTAAGTTGTTACAAAACTAGAGAGCGGATTATTAAAATGTCTTCTGATGTAAGACTGTAATAAATTCATTGCTCCTATTTCAAAAAAGTATTAATCTGGGTTAATTTTTTCAGGTAAATGTTTGCTTTTTTTCAAGTACAAAATGCTTACTGTTATATTGTTAGATACTGAATTTAATACAAAGAAATCTGTTGCTTCTTCTAAAATTAAAAGTAATAACAAAAGATAATAAACCTGATGAGTTTATGTCATGGGTTCAGCTAGGATTGGGTTAATTTTCACGGGAAGCTGGGAGGGGGCACAGGCAGGACTGGTGATACAAACTATCCAAGGGGATACAGACATCATGTTGACATCATGCTCAGTATCTAACTAGAGAAGCTGGCCAGGAATGAGAGGTGATAGTGACTCTGAAAGGGGCTGAATGTGGGGTACAGAGTGGTGAGCTGTTGCATTGTGCATCACTTGCTTTATATATATTTGTTTTATTAGTATTGTTGTTATTGTAATTTTCTGCTCTTCTTGTGTTGTTCTATTAAACTGTCCTTATCTCAACCCACAAGGTTTTACTTTTTTTCTTCCAATTCTCCTCCCCATCCCACGTAGCAGGGGGGCAGCAGGGAGAGTGAGTGCGTGGCCGTGTGGTGCTTTGTTGACAGCTGGGCCTAAACCATGACAGCTTATCCAGTTAATTTTGACACCCTTGCCTATTAGTTGTTGGCAAATACTAGTTATAGGCCCCCAGCATAAGACAGACATGGACCTGCTCAAGCAGGTCCAGAGGAAGCCATGAGGATGGTGGGGGGGGCTGGTGCACCTCCTTTATGAGGACAGGCTGAGAGAGTTGGGGTTGTTCAGCCTGAAGAAGAGAAGGCTCCAGAGAGACCTTATAGTGGCCTTCCAGTACTTAAAGGGGAGGGACTCTTTATCAGGGAGTGTAGTGATGGGATAAGGGGTAACGGTTTTACCCTGAAAGAAGGTAGATTCAGTTTAGATATAAGGAAGAAATTCTTCACTGTGAGTGTGATGGGACACTCCACACAGCTGTGGCTGCCCCCTCCCTGGAAGTGTTCAAGGCCAAGTTGGATGGGGCTTTGAGCAACCTGGTCTAGTGGAAGGTGTCCCTGCCCATGTCAGGGGGTTGGAACTAGATGATCTTCAAGGTCCCTTCCAACCCATTCTGATTCTATGATTCTAAATGTATTACAGCTTCTCTCAGTGAAATAAGTAACAACTACTTCAGAAATACTAACCCCTTCTTAATGTTACTAAAATTGTAAATAGTAATTTTGAACCACAATCAACTTTTAAAGTAATTTTTAAAAGGGAAAAGAATTGAGACACTCTGGTAATGGTTGCTTGCTCAGTCTTGTCTTCTTAGAGGCTTTTAAATTACAATTTATAATTTCAAATTTATTAAAATACATCAAGAATGCATGCAAGTATTTTCCATGTATTTCTGCTGTACATGTTAAGTATTGTTCTCTTAATTAAACTAAGTCCCTTTTGGTTTACTTTTGTTTCAGAGATACCCAGTCGTGATGTCTACTTATCTGGGGATCATGGGTCGAATTCTACTGCAAAATGCAAAGTTTTTTTCATTACTTTTGAATCAGATGGCATGTGAATTGGGTCAGGAGGTAAGGATTTTTTTCTTGGTATTTCAGCTGGATTGCATGTGAAAAGTTTTGCATTCTTTTGATCTGAAGGAACTTTTCCCTCTGTTTTCCATTCTTGTTCCTTCCTAGTCCACTGTGTAAAGGGGCCCTTTCCCCTTCTTTGGTCCTTCCCCTGAACATCCTGTAACAACTTTTGCATGTTCCCATAATTACCTTAAAACATCTCATTAAAAGTTTCTAAATTGTCTTCCCGCTGCATCCCATAATAAGCCACATAACCTCTTTAGTTTGCATGGTATTGCAGGGTGAGAGTTTCTTTCCTTGTGCTGTCTTGATGGGTCTTGCGGCAGGGATAATGGTCTAATCATTCTCCGTTGAGTTTCTAGGAGTATTGGGTTCAGTGTGCTCCAGTTACACTGATATGGTTACTGAGATTCTTTTGCTGGAAGTATTTTCTATGTCTTAAAGTGAAATTTTAGTAATTTCCTTATCCTTACGTGTAATAATACAGTTTTCAAACAGATAAAGACAAATCTTTTTTTTCGTTTGTCACCAGTAAAGGTAAAACAGAGTAAGTTCACATGCTTTGTATGTATTAAATTGTTATGGGAAAACTGAGCAATTCATGGTTCTGAATCAGTGCTCTGTCTATGAATTAAATGCATTTCTAACTTCTCGGTTACAATTAATGGTGCTGGGGGTTCAGGGCCTGGAAGCACTTTCATAGAAAATTTTGAAAATACCTGTTGCTTGCTACTTCTGTCAGGTATACATAACTGTATGGTGTCTTTCCCTGGCTGAATAATGTATTCAGTTGGTAGAAAATGTAAAATAAATTATTTTCTAAATATGCTGAAGTACTCATATATGAAAAGGAACATTGTGTTTCCCATTGCAGTTGGACCAAATTCTTGGTAACATGATTGAAATGTGGGTTGATCGGATGGATAACATCACTCAGCCAGAAAGAAGAAAACTTTCTGCGTTGGCATTGCTTTCACTTCTGCCATCACTGAATAGGTAAGCAAATGTACAATGCACTAAATAAGAATACTTCAAAGGCCCCTAAGGTGGTTTTTAAGGTATTTCACAATTTGGCAGATAAATACTCCAATGTAAGTAGTTTTATTGCCTCTTTTTTTTTGCCAAGAGAAACTTAAAGAGGTATAATTTTCATTATACGTTATATTAACTTTATTTGGTTTCATAGCAATATAGTAACCTTTCTTGTATTTCATGGAAAATGTCATTTAGTAAAAGTGAGGAAAGAGCACTGCAAATTTTATTGCCCATTCTTGTATTAATATTGAACTAGCTGCTTCTCTTATCTGTGATTAAGTAGTTGCTTTAGTTGGTGTGTCAGCATTTTGGTGTCCCTTCCAAGGAACAATGTTTTTTCAGTTTTCTTTCCTGTTGTGGGTAGATCTGAACTTTCATCCTGGTTTTCCCCTTTATGACATTAAATGGAAGAGTTGCTGTGAAAGACTGTGAAACCATTTTTGCACTGTAGATTTCTATAACAAGCAGCTTTTACTGTTTTAGTTTCTTTAGCCATCATCATTGCGGAATATACATACAAAATGAAAGTTTTTAGTGAAAATGCTGAATAGTGTTACACTGGCTTCTGAATTGTCACTACTTGGATTCATGTGTAACACATGTTTAGGTGAGAGTTCAGTCCGTACTTACCTTATTTATTCTTGTCTGTTTGGAAGTCAGGAAGACAAGATTGCATGAGTTTACATTTAGTCTGCCAGATTTCAAAGTCTTAGCTATTGTCTAATGGGAATTTAGACGTTGCTCATAAATTCTAAAGCTATGTTAGTATCTGTAAAGCTGTAGAATATATAGTCACGACCTAAAAAATGAGGGAACTCTTATGTGTAAAACTTAACGGAGCTTCATTGCTTTTAATGTGCACAGAAGCTTTCCTTTTTTTGTCCCAGATCATTAGGACAAACATCTAGCCAACGGTGAACCAAGCAGGTGCTTTATGAGGAAGCTTTTTTCAGTAAATGTAACAATGTTATATTGCTTATGAGTATATTCCAAATGTTCTTAAAGAGGTGTTACCTAAAATTTAAGGTGCTAAACTACATGTCTGACTTCCAGTGAAGTTTCTTTTAAAGAGAGGAAGGAAAAAAGAAATTGCTTTAGGTAACTGTGTTATTTAGACCTACCTTCAGCTGCTCCAAATTCCCTGCTGTAAAAGTCAGTTATTTCTGGCAGTCCTTAACATAATAAAACCTTCTGCAAATGACAGCTTTATTTTTCAGATACTAAAATCATTTAAGAAAGCTGCTTCTCAAACAAAGAGCCTCTCTTTAGTGGACATATTTATGTCAAAGCTATGAAAATTTTAGTACATGACTGATAGTTTGAAAGGGCCAAACATACCTTCAGACAGAACGTGTGAAATTGATTCTTTCAAGTGATTGTTCCTTCTACTACTAAACAATGTGAGTTGCTCTGGTTTTGCTGTTTCATAGGGATTATATTACATATGCTTGCTGCATCTCACATCTGAAACTTATGTTAAAAATTTTTCAGAAGCAGGCTTCTTGTGCAAGTCCACTTGCAAAGTTTAAGCAAAAATGTTTTAAATATAAACAGTATTTAAAATATTTTGATTCATATAAATGTTTTCAAGAAAAGCTTAAGTAGTTTTTCCTGTTGGAGTACCTCACTAACCAGGTTTCTGGTTAGATATTTCTTTGGACATCCGCTGCCAGTTCAAGATTTCTCAACTGCAGAGACAGAATTTTGTCTCCTGAGAATGGCCATGAGTTGGGCTTGCTTGGGAAGGCCAAAGTGAGCATGAAGTTCTACCCTTGGCTTGGTTCTGTATGACAGTCAGAGGTGGTACCAGTGGCAAACTCAGATTCCGGTATAAGGAAAACAGGCATCTGCACTGTATCTAGCACTTTCTGAGGACTTTGCTCATTTTGCCAGTTGCTTCCTCTCTAGCTGGAGCTGTCCCAAGTGCATCAGGTTATTTTAGAGAGGAAAGGGAGGGAATAGACAAAAGTCTTGGGGGAAAGATAAAGACAACATGTATTCTCATTCTTCGCTCAAAATTGCTTTATGGATAAAATGTTGGGGAAAATATTAAGAAGTGACCTTTTTTATTCTCCCTTTAAACTCTATAGTATTATTTCATTGCTTTTAGATACTTTATGTGGTCATGTTTATAACTATACATATGCGGACTTGGGACTTTCTGCTTTTTAGGGGAAGCAAAAGTTTACATCATTATTCATTTAAAACCAGTATGGCAAAAATAATTTAGTTTTTCAAATATAGCACCTTTGCCAGTGTCACAAGTGAAGGATTTTAGAGCAGATAAGATGGGAATTGCTGCAGAGCAGTTGTAGTTCACAGTGGTTCTCAGGCCAGTTAGTTGGACTAAGCAGCTTATAAAGTGACAGTTTATTAGCCATGTCATAGCTTTCTTGTCTAGGCAGTATCATCCAGAGATTCATGCAATGACATGTCTAGTACCAATAGTACCATTGCATTGTCATGTATGCATATAGTCCTTCTATCCAGCATCCTGTTTATCTTCCTACACACAGCTGCACATTGTGTTAGTCTTTAGATATTCATGTTAAAAAAAGAACAATAACTGCTTCTTTCCTGATTAGTGTGTTGCAGCACCTTTTCACTTAGCAGTGATTTCCTGGTATTACTTGGGGGTTTTACATAAAGATAAATGCTACCTAATTATCTGCATTTGCTATCTGGCCATTCAATGTTAGTGGTTTTTGTCTGATATATGCATCCATATTTTCCACATTTTATACTCTTACTGCCTGTTTGCCACTCCTGCCTATCCATGTACATTTTCATTCATTTATTAAAAGCTCTTTGTACTTCATGAAATAAATCAAAGGCCTTTGTCTTTAAACTGATGTATATAACAGTAGGGTCCAGTAACAAGATTAAGGCAGTAAGGATACACTTACAGAGTAATGTCTCCGTGTTCAGCACATGAGGGAAGTATGCATGGACACACAATAGCTAAAACAAGGCTTTTGAAAAACACGAAAGGACTTGAGTTTGGTGGAGGAGAATCATGTGATCTAGGGTGTGACACATGAGAGGTGATGGCAGCCTGGATGAGTACATTCACAATGTCATAATTTCCTAGTCTAGTTTGTCATATTCCAGTGTGTCTGCAATCTTAAAGGCTTGTTTGTGAACCTACAGCTCCAAGAGTACTCTTCTAGTACAGTACGGTAGATGTAGTTGGGTTTTATTAGATGTGCCCTTGGTCCCCAAGATAGTACGTAGCGAACATGGTCAGGAGCAGCAGCCTAACTTTTCTTTAGGCCATCGTGGAAAGGATGTGGTCCCCTACCACTATCTCAGGTGCTACATTTTGAGATACACATCTTCAGCATTCTTCGTATTTCCTGACACCAAGGTGCCTAAAACTGTACCTCTCCCCCTTCTTGTACCTATATATATATCTGGAAATAATCAGCTTGCATACTGTGCTTTTGTCACTTTGTATAATGTCAGCATTACAGTGTTTTAGAATGTCCTTATTTTGGGATATTGAAAGCTTTTAATGTTTTACTTAGCAAAGTAGATATCTTTTTTAGCCTTCCAATTATGATCTCTGTATCTTGGAAGAACACAAACAAGACTGAAAGATACTTAAGAGTGATAGGGATATTTTAGTCTCTAATAGGAAAAGTAAACAGGATTTGGAAAGATGAGTCAGTGATTGGCTTAGCTTGGTGCCACGTTGAAAGCTACGCACTCTCCTTTTGCCGATGTTACTAATGCTATGCCTATCATTCTTGTGTGGGAGGTTGCCCAGTTTGCTTTTACTCAAAGTCAGTGCTTTCCAAAATATTCCACTGATTTTGGTACTTGAGGATTGGCTCATTCTTGGTGGACCTACCAGTGTAGAGTGATGCCACTCCAAAGTAGAGGAGACTCTACTAAGCTTGAAATATGAAGCATTTTAATTGATCTTGTCTTTCTCCTTTTTAATTTATGGTACATGAGTAGTATTTCCAGATGCCACTGTCAGTTTTTCCCCTTTGAGTCAAATGTGTTTTTCTGGAAAATTATTGTGAGGAAAAGGTTAAGAACCTAAGAGGTTCTCCAGGTTGCTCTGCTCCTTTCTAATTGTTATGTAAATGAATGTCTGCTTTCTTCTGCTGTGTATCAAATCTGATATGTCAGCCAGTATGAGTTCTGCCAGTTAGATAATTGGTATTCTGTGAGTAAAAGTACTTATAATATGCAATTATAAGTCTTCATTAGTTTATTACAGATTTTTTTTCTCTGTCATTTCTTAAAGTTACTTTGTTAGAAATTTAATTTTCCTCTCAAGATCTTGTCTATATGTAAAGTTAGGAAATAGCAAGAAAGTGTCTAATAAAATGTCATGTTCTTCAGGGTAGCTTAAAATTTATAAAGTCAAAATTTGTTACATAACTAACTTGTACATCCTTCTTTCCTTATAGGGATGATACTCTGAAGCTATTTCCCTATCTTCCACTCCTTTGTTTAATTCCTCTAGTCAAAGGTGTGCTCACCCATGCATCTAATAGAGTATTAGTATTAAAAGGAGCTCTTTAAATTATGATTTTGCAGTTGTCATCCCTGTTTGGCCTTGGATTTTAGTTTGCCTGACAGGTAACAGTGCAGTTTTAATGCTATGAGTGAAAAATGTGGCTTTGGTCTTAGTCTCAGTATCAGAGTCAGCATCATTCAGAGTGTAACATATAGTACGATGACTTCCTTAATTGTATGTCACATCACAGCATTGGCAAGAGGATGCAGTCTTTAAACTTTCCTTGCTCACAGTCTCCATTAATTTTTCTCCTACACCCAATTGTTAATATGGACTGGTCAGGAACAAATTATCATTGCCTCTAAGACCCATAAGGCTTGTTTACAAGTGAAAACGTACCGAGTGATGACAAGGGATTATGTCACTAACTGCAGCTGAACTGCTGCAGAAAACAACCTGCAGTCATAAGGGATTGATTGCTGCTGATACCATGCTTTTGTTTGTGGCCTATATAAAGAACTCCAGAATTCTTTTGTAAAACTCTTCTAAATGTAACCTACCTTAAAATTGAATGTTTTAGTTATATAAAAGATAGCAAAAGATGATAATGCACTAAACAGCTTTTTTCAAACATTTTATCTTTGTCCTTTGTAACGTGCAGTTTACATGTTTGCAAATTGGTTATTGAATAAACAGTGACTAAAGCATAGCGTATTATTAAAGATGTGTTACAATCTTGTGATTTTTACAAAATTTTTTAAAAAAAATTAATACAGATTTGTAGCTGCTTTTCCACCTGAGTTTGTTCTGAGCTGTTTTGGTACAGGTACTTATCCCCCTGCCCTATACTTTGAAATATGAGACTGCTTGAGAGTAGCTGAGATTTTTGGTGACTTTTCTTAACAGTGCCAGACTATTATGATAAGATACAAAAGTGGCTAACAACACAACTCATGTCACTAGAAGAACTTCTGCAAATAAGTATTATTTTAGACATTAGCATTTCATATTCAAACAATTTAATGGTCAGGTGAAGGTTTAAAGCAAAACATCAGGTTTTGATATTAAGGAAATATCTAGTGTAAAGAATGTTTCTATTTTTAAGGAAGAAATAGCTTTTTTATTTTGTGTATGGGTATTCTCTGTAGCGGTTTTCAGGAAGTCCACTAAATGTTTGTTTCTCTTTTTGTAAAACTTTTAGAAGCTATCAGTCACTAACACCCAAGTGCATGCCCATCCCATCTCCTAAACTAACAGGCAGTGTGCTGCTGAAAGCTGTACAATTGCATTTAGCTTTGAATCAATTTCTGGAATGTGAATTGTTTATTCTGGTTGAAATTTGGGAAATGACTTTGCTTTGAGTTCTTTAAACCTTTTGGTTTGAATTGCATTCATAGTGAGTACATTTCTTACTGCTTTTGTAGTTTGAACAGAGTTTACTAAATATTACAATGAATGGTAAAGGCTGAAGCTATATAGTTATTGTCAGCATATCACATCTGTGGATTTCATTGATGGCCAACCTTTTTTGTTATTTTGTTCACAGATTTATTGCTCACTCAATAGAAGACTTTATTTTTTGTCAGTTTGCATGACAAATGCAGTTTATTGGTGCAATAATTATTTACTGTTAGGTGAGAAATTTGCTCTAGCAGTTTCTTAAAGTAAGCCCTTAGTTTCATAAGAGCTTTCTGTCATATTCTTTTACTAGAGTCTAAAGACAAATAAGATTTAGAGAAGGGAAACTTATTTTCTTATCCTCAATGGGAAAAATAATTCTATAGTTTTCATTTCTGTTTCTCAGCATGTTGCAAAACCTTCTTGGTAATTTAATCAATAATAAATGCCAAGTTTAGAAAGGAAAATAAGTTACAAAGACAGCTTCATAATTTTGAAATAGACTTTGTGATGTGTGTTTACATATACAAATGTTTAGTACTGTGGGTTTATTAAACAGGAGTGGTTTTGCTGTGTTATTAATTTCTGTGCCTGTGTCTCTCTTTTGTAACTAACTCTGTTGCTATTATGAGAGTGGAATAGCACTCAAACAGAAATTTTCAGTAACTGAAGCAAGATTTTTACTTAGGCAAGAATATGAAGTACTAGGAGGAATCTGCAATGTTTGAGATTATCTCAAAATTTCCGATTATCTGGATGATAATGAGAAAAACAAGGGATTTTGAGGTCTGCTAAGTTAGCATTAATAAGGTATCCACAGCAGATGTTACTGGATATAGGTAGGTGAAATAACATTAAATACTGATGTGTATGCTACCCAAGCAGTATGTTAGTAGCTGAATTACTTTGACTTGTGGTTGTATCTGGAGAATGATGTGGGCAGGAATTGGTAGGTATTTGAACGCAAAACAAGAAAGTTGTATCATAGCCCGCCTGTGGAGAATTGAAAGAAAGAAGGAAGACCTGTAAGAGGAGGTACTTGCTAAATATGTGGTTGGAGAGCAAAAGATAGTTTCACTCTTGTAAGTTCAAAAGAATAATTACAGTGCTAAAAACTGGTCATCCTCTGTTTTGTAAGCCTTAATGTAATTTTGCAATGACTATGAGAATGAAATCCCTCTCCAAAAGTTGGCTTTAATACATTTTAAAGATGGGTAGCTTTAGAGCCTGTTTTTGAAGTTGTTGCATATTTTTCTGCTATACATAATTTGGAGTTGGATGATATTTTATGCTAGCTGATATTCATAACCTGTATTATATTGCCTTTAATCTAACAGGGATCAGTGAGAAAATAGAGGTGATTTGGAAAGCCTGCACTAGGTGCAGTGCTTGTATGGTCTTTCAATTACTTGGACCTGTCATTTTATGCACATTTTGACAAATTGCTGTTGCTCAGACTTCATGCTTGTATTGACAAGGAGTCATTGTTGAACTAGATTTTAATATATTAAAAAGCAATTACATTAGTAACTTTATCAATGTTAGCATATTAAGATAAAATTCACTTCAGGATTCAAAAATAATTTTCTCTCTTGCCATATGAAGCTGTATTCAGATATAAACCTGGCATTTCTATCGCTGGACAACAAAATTTGCAGCGACTAAAATACATACTATTGGAGCTGGCTAAACTTGTTTGAAAGAAATGTTTGGGGTTTTCCTGTTTAAGTGTTTTCCTTACAGTTTTCAACTAGTAATGAATTTTATTGTTTAAGTACAGGACAGTTTGAGAAATGCTGATCCAAGTTATATGTGTATCCCAGTCTTTTTTATGGTTTTCCCCAAAATTATATCAGTTACGTGGCATGTAATTTTGCCTCTTGTTCTTAACAGATACTGCTTTCAGATGCTTTAACAGTGTGTACTATTAATGAAGCAATACTTGGAAATTATAACCTGATAGGATCTGCGGGCCTCCAGGCACTGTGTTTACAAAGTGCAAAACAGGACTTTCTCCACATTTCCTAGTGCAAATTGAAAGGAGCCATGATCTCAACTAAGATTTTTTTCTTCCTCATTTTGTACATGGGATCTGAGAATCGCAAAGGTCAGCGATGGGCTCAGAACCACAGTGGCAGCTAGGGTTTGAGCAAAGTTTTTATGAATATTGATAAGGTACCATTAGTACAAGACCACAGAGACATCCAGCCACTTAATGAGCACCAGCTTTCTTTTATCTGGTCACTATATTGGTTTCTCTTAACTTCCATGCTGTCTGGTATCACATAGAGCTTCAGCAATTTCTTCAGTCTTTCTAAATAAGTTAATGCTGACATTTTTCAAAAAGGGAGACCTACTGATATTTGTCTTTTAAAACTTACTTTTTAGATTGGGACTTGCTTCTTTTAGCCCTGTGGGGTTGTTTCACACAGAACATCTTGAAAGAAGTAATTTTTAATGATTTCTTCACCCAAATAAATATCAGCATAAATGGACTATAGGTGGTGAAGCTTCAGTAGGAGATAATTTCCTGTTTGAAGTAATTTTTCATTTTTGGTCAATCTCTGTTTTCCCCACACCTGACTATTTGACTTGAATAATATTTTTCTATTACTGTTCTCTCCCACATATCCAGGATACTTCTATAATCATGCTGGGAACTGTTCAAAACTATGTAGTGTTTTCCCTTTAAGGCAATGACATACTATTTTATTTTATTTTTGTTTATATCAGTGAATATGTTAAATACCATGAAAAAATAAAATGTGAAAATAAATAGTTAAATATAAAGAACAATTAGTTTTCCTATTGGTTTAATGGTCTCAGAAAAAAGAACCAAATGCAGTTCGAATTCTGGGTTGTAACTGATACAGCCTTTGCCTAAAGTGGCCCATGGATCAATTTTACTGGTTCTCCTGATTTCTTACTTTAGACTAGATATTGTAAGAGATATTGTAGATATTGTATTGAGTCTGATAGAAATGAAGGTTGTTAGGTTTTTTGGTTAATTTTTGTCTTTTTTTTTTTTTAAAACATTCCCCTCCATCCCAAAACCTAGATAATTTTGGTCAGCTCAGGTTGAAAAACAGAAGGAGTATTTCTCTTGAATCTGAATGTTTTACAGATTTCAAACATAAAAAGCCAGTTATATATGGTCAAAACCATTTTTTTAAAACTTCAGAAACGTAAGTTTCTTTTGGCAGAATTTGGAAGAAAGCCTCTTCAAAACATGTCCTTGTGTTTTCTGCTTCCTTTGCTCATGTGCTTCATGCATTTTGCCCCTTACGTGAACTTGTGCTTCCTGTGGGAGAGCATTGTGGCCAAAGTGACTTGATTCTTTTTGTGTCTCTTCCTTGGCTGTGGCTACTGATGGGCTTTGTCATCTTCATTTTGCTGAGGGGAAGGTCTTGTTACAATACAAATAATGATTTTATAGTTACATTGCTATTTGTAGGTGTAGTCTCTCTAATCTGCCATCTCATTTTGTTGTTTCCCCTTTTCTCCTTTGATGTGATTTTGCAAATCTTTAGTCCTTGTGATGGATAAACTGAGGATGTAATCTCCGGTACTTGAGTGGGATATTTATAGCACACACATTTGCACTAAGTGTTTATCTCCACAAGGGACACTGCAGGAAACAAATGGTGTGGACCAAAGGTGTGGCTGTCAGAATATACATAGTCTGTTGTAGATAAATTGGCTTTAAAAAAAAGTGGTGTAAAGTGAGATTTAACAAAGTACCTGGATCAAGTCTGAAATACAACTACGCAGCAGTTTAGTACCACATCATGTGTTTCTCATCTCAAAGATTTCGTGGGTTTCCCTGGGATTGCTGGCAGGCTGTGCCTTGCCAGAGTGCAGGAGGTACTGGGGCTCTGCCCTCCAGATCTCCATCTTCTCCCTCTCTGCTGGGCTGCTGGAGTGTGTGTGGCAGCAGTGGTTTGGCTCTGCAGACAGAGAACAGTATAAGCATTGCTACTGATTTAATAAAACATTTGGGATTCTGGCTGAAAAATAAAGGATTTACAGATAACGCAGTGGTGCTGTTACAAATAAGTATGCTTTATTCTAAAAGTTATACCTAATTTAAATAAAACACTTTTGAGCTCTCCTAGTTAAAAACAGTACTTTAAAAACCACAAATTGGCAACAGTTACAAACTAAGATAGTTCTTGGTTTTCTAGAAACAAATCATTCAGATTTCCTTTCCAACAATATTCAGAAGCATAGATAAAATGGCTTCCTGTCTCAGGGTTTCCTGTATCCATGGCAACCTGACTTTAACCACTTCTTTCTTAGTTTCCTGGACGAACAGTTGCAAATCCTGGGGCAAAATGCGAGTGCTCTAGTACACGGCAATACTGCCTTTACAGAGGTTTCACCGGTAAGTGTAGTCGGTCAGCTTCTAACTTGCTCCAGTGAACTGCAAAACAGCAAAATAACAGAAATAATGAACTTCAGATTTAGGTAAGGAATTGTTTGTTTATTTTGAATGTAACTCAGCTTTAGAAAAGTAAAATTCAAATTATAAATGAGCCTCCAGTAGATGGAAACTTGTTTCCAGTTGGCATTCCTACTTGAATGCTACTGAAGCATTTTCTCGGCATTCTTAACTATAAAAAATAGTTAATAAACAGTATTTTGAATTTACTAGAAGCTGTTATTTTGGCAGCTTAGTTACTTTCATGCTGCAGCCAATTAAATATTTTCTGGCTAGGGTGGCAGTACATTTGTTTCATTGTTCATCTCCTTTGAAAATTTTTTCAGTGTAGTTCAAACTTATACTTGGTAAGTTTTATTTTTAAACTGCTTATTTGACATCAAAGGTGAATATATAAAATACCAATCTTGAAAACAATGCTTATATTTTAAAGGCTGTACATGTAGAATCTTCAAGCTTTTGAATTAATAATATTTATAAACTTCTTTTTATCTCTACTAGCAAAGTCAGAGATGAGTGAGAAGGCCAAAGACAGGGATATGTGTGGTCTGCAAAGTTCTCCACCCTGCCTGGGAGCATTCCTGTATATCCTTAATTGTTTTCTTTTGTTGCTGCTCCAGAAGGAGGCTCTTGCCTGTCCAGCAGCTTGCCAGCTCTGCACAGGGAGACAAGTTAGCTGCCGTAATTTAGGGCTTTCAAGCATTCCACAAAACTTCCCAAAAACGACAATTCTTGTGTACCTCAGTGGCAATAATATATCACATGTCACTTCAAATGAACTAAGAGGCCTTCAGAAACTTGCTGCGCTCTACATGGATAACTCCAGTATTTCGTATGTACACCCGAAAGCTTTTGTGGAACTCCCCCAACTGTGCTACTTGCATCTAAATAACAATAATATTAAACGCCTGGATCCAGGAATCTTTGAAGGTCTTTCCAATCTTCATTGTTTGTACCTTCAGAATAATCAAATAGCTTTTGTTTCCAGAGGATTATTTAGTGATCTTCTTTCTGTTAGATATTTAACACTTCAAAGAAATCGTCTCAGTGTCCTTGGAAGTGGGACTTTCTTGGGAATGATAAGTCTCCAAACACTTAACTTAGCCAATAATAAGATTTCACGGATATCAGATTCAGCATTTCATCATCTTGAAAATCTTGCATATTTGTTCCTTGAAGGTAACAACTTAACACTTGTGCCGTCGAATGCTATTGGAAGGCTCAAAAATCTTGAAAGACTGTCTTTGTCTCACAATCCCATTGGATCAATACATCCTTTTGCATTTAAAGGACTTAACAAGCTTAGATATCTGTCTTTAAAAAACATAAAGCTAAAATGTATTGCTGTAAATGTGTTTTTTGGATTAAACAATCTTAGGCAGTTAATCTTAAGTTATAATGATTTAGAAAATATCAATTCCAGCACTTTTACTTTATTGAACAATTTAATGTATCTGCAGCTAGACAGAAATAAAATAACCAGTATTGGCGATGGTACCTTTGAAAAAATGGGACAGTCACTTAAAATACTCAGTCTAGCGTTTAATAATATTACAGAGTTACAGCCTGAAGTTCTCAAGCCCTTAGTGTCTTTAACTCATCTACAAGTCAGTTATAATCCTTGGAACTGCAGCTGCAAAATGCTTGGGTTACTTAATTGGCTAGCATCATCTCCTGTTGCTGTAAAAATTCATTGTCAGAATCCCCTGAGTATGCGTGGTAGACCTTTGCATTACATTAAGTGGACTCAGTTTGCAAACTGCAGTAGCCCTACTGCCAGCCCAGAAACAGCCTGGACTCTAGGATATGTAGGCGTCCATCACAGCACTACCACTTTGCTGATGGCGTGGCATAAGGGAAACAGGCACAACACGTTTGAACAGTTTGTCAATGCAGAAACTAAATATGTTGCTTTCTGGGAAGGAACTACAGCTACATCTGCTAACCTGTTGCCCTATGAAGAAAATGCTGCTGAAGTTCCATCACGGGCAACTACAGTATTATCAACATTACCAGTGCAAATACCAGTACAGCTTATACCTGTTAACAGAACCATAGAAGGAAAAGGATTCTTTCCAACAGATGCTGCTCCTGTATCATTAAAAACATCCCTATTTTGTACACAACAGGTAGAAAAGCTGAATCAGGCTTTTGACATTTTACTAGCCTTTTTCATTCTGGCTTGTGCTGTGATCTTGTTCTTAACTTGTAAAATTATTCAGTTTAGGCAGAAACTAAAGGTGATGGAAAACTCAGGGGAAAAGAGAATAGAATATTATGGTTTTTATCAGCCTGGCAGATACAACATAACTGACCCAGTGCAGTCTCTAAGTCGGAATTCAATGGAGCATTCAGAATTGGACCAAATTAGGCTGCTCAAGCGAACAGCATCTGAAAGTCAGGCACAGGTCATATTGTTTGAACATTCATCACTGTAACTTATCTAATTTGATTTGATGTTAACTTTATTGTGATCTGAAATCTCAAGAAAGCAAGAACCCAATTTTCTAAAAATACCTTCACTGATTAAAGTGGTTGATACAATTGTGGAAAATGGTATAATTTGGGTTCTGCATCATGTGCTTCCTCCATGTTTTGAAATTGATTATTTTTTTTAATTAGATGTCATTTAGATCTGATATGGCTAGGTGTATTATCCTCTGTTCCTGTTGTAGGAACCTTTCACCTGTAACTCAATATACACACAGTATAAAATACACATTTATTTTGATTTTACAGTACTTAATGGTATAAGTTTCTATAGAAATTCTATAGCTAACTGGAAGCTTGAAGCAAGCAAAACATCAGTTTTTTGCAGGCTTATGAAGTTAAGAAACCTGGGGAATGAGAAAAAAAGCAATGCTTCATTTATTTATTGTAGTTTCAACTCTGTCTCTATTAATAATCACAGTGAAAAAAAAAAGTAAGCATATTTATATCTAGCATGTTCAAACTCTCAAGAAAAAGAAGAATTTAAAACGATACAAATTTTATTGATACCTATGCCATTTTAATATACAAAGTTGTGTATTCAGTCTGTATTAATGAATATATTAAAGTGAATTTTTTGTTAGTGTGTATCTGTATCATTTCATGATAATACCTGAAACTGGAGTTAATAGGGAAACTAAATTTCTATTGGATTGAAAAACTGACAATGTTTATTATGTCTAAGGTCATAGAGCTGATTAATTATTGTAAATAAATGATATTTTGTCATCTATATAGTAAGAGTTTGAGGGAGTTTTTGGCTAGATAAGACACTGAAACTGAAGAAATATGCTACACTTTAAATATATAATTCTGGATGAATTACTGATGATATTTAAGAATTTGTGGTATATATTTGGAAATGACAAGTTCAGGTCAAAGTACGTTTTCTTAGTGAAGACCTAATTTTAGACTTCATCTTTGAAAGATGGATATTATTTTACTATACAGTTTGCATTTGTTTTAACTTTTAATTTCTATTTTGAATATTGATGTTCTGTGTACATGATTGTCAGGTTATATCTAGTGTTTTGTAGCTTTATTTTCAACCTGGATTTCTGATTTTTTTTTTTCTTTCTTCCTTCCTTCTCACTCCAGTAATTTAAACTTTATTCAGGAAGAAGTCATAAAAAGTATGTTCTAAATATTCCAATCTTGTAAAACTTTCAGCTAGCTGAATGGGACTTACTTTTGTAGATATTGTCTTTAAGGCCTGTGCCTTAAACTTCAACCACTTGATTTATAAGCAACACAAGTTACAGTTAGATCATTTTGGTCAGGGGAAAATGAAGAAAAATGTTTTGATAGTCTGTCCTCCATGGGGTCAATTTAAGTTATGTGGAAGTATCTTGCTGTTTCAGGATCCAGTCTGGGGACTGAGGTGTTTTCCAGATGAACCAGAACTGCTCTCAGGGTTCTTGTTCTAGCCTGCCTGCTTTCTGCTGGTGTAACTCATGTGCGTGGCCATGTTCTGCTGCTCTCTATTGTCCTGTTTGTTCATTTCCAGGAATGACACATATTATTTGCTACCAGTATATATATTGACCTTGACTGCACTGCATGGGTGCGAATGTGCAAGCGTGCCTCTGTTGTTGCTTGTTATGTGTGTCTATTGAATGTGATAAAATATTAATTTACTATATTGTAATACTATATTTTACTGTAATTTACTGTATAATAGAATAAATACTTCTATTTTATAGAACACTTAATTCAACTACTTGGGCAAATCTTAAACTATTTTGGGTTGCTTGAGTAGAAACAATTTCTTTATCATTTTCTACTTGTAGATCAGATGTTAAATGTAATGGGTAGATGTTTTTAAGGAGGGAAAACATTGACTGTAATTAATGTTTAACTTATTTTTTTTTCAGTGGCTAATCCATTACTGTCTCTTTCTCTTTAACCAATTTTTGTTACTTTTGGCCTCTCCTATGTAATTCCTTGTGATAAGTGATAAATTTGTTTCCATTTAGTAACAGCTGCTCAATCAGTGATTGCACAGTAGTAGGTTCTGCAGTTTTATGTGCTATATTTCTAAATTTTCAATTTCATATGAATGTATTCAGAAATAATGGACATACAGTAGAAGCAGGTTAAGTTTTCATTGCTGGAAATGATGCTGTGCCATTATTAGAGGAGTTTTGGGAGTGGGCAAAGGTTGAGACTGAACAAACCTAGTTCTCAAAGAAATCTGACAGGGGATAGCTCTGTTTAGGCTCTGATTTCCACAGCTGCTCTCTACAGAAGAGCACAAGAGGTTCCCTCTGAAGGTTCACTCTTTCCACTGACAAGCAGCTCTAGGAGTTGGTTGCCAGGTATGAGTCTCACCATCTGTACTGATGGAGCATGAAAGAAATCGATGCTGTCAGAGCTGTTTGCGCAAGCAAAGAACTGGAGCAGTTGGAAACCATCCTTTGGAGTGGAGTCATTCTCCAATATTCAGCTTGCCAACGATTTGGATTAGACTAACAAGTAGTTGAGAGATTCATTCTGCAGTTGTGGGGGAAATGCCCTTCTTCAGTTAGTAGCTTTTGTATTTAAATGTTCTCACTAGGAAACAGATCCTTTCGTGTACACATGTGATTCATATGTCTTAACTCTTAAAAATCATTAGAGAATATGTTAGAAGACTTAATTGAGTCTGCCCTCATGAAGTGACAGCACGCTTTGTGATCATCAAGCTTATGGTCAGCCATAGGACTCTCCTGCAAATGTTGCCTTAGCTGCTACACTGCTGATTTAGGAGCTCCTTAGCACTATGCAGCTCCTAAGGGGTGTGTGTGTGTGTAATAATTATTTACATTGCTTGGAGTACATGCAAAGTAATCTCCATTTGTTCCACACCATCTCTTTCCTTGGCTAATGAGATATGATTAAAGAATTAATAAATCTTTCTCAAATCTACTGTACACTAGTAAAGATACGAAATCAAGCTTTTCCCTTTTTTGATGTTTATTGCTTCATCCTCGTAAATGTAGAAAAGCAGAAAATATTTTCTCCTCTTCCTTTTAATGTCTAAAAAAGTTTGTTTTCTCATGCAGAATTTTTCTTCCCTTTTGGATAGGCTGAGGAAGATGCATAGCAGATATGGGGACCATTTTATTTAAGTATCCCTAAAAATTTATCATGATATATGTTTTAAGATGATGATAAAGCTTTATTTACAGTGGTAATCTGTGTAATTGAAATCTAAATTCTAAATTTTTGCGTAAAACCTTACAACAAAACCAGTGTTGAATACATAGCTGAGTATTAGAGATGACAAACAGAATGAAAAAAAACAAATGTTACTTTTTTTCAGAACAGATGTGCTCTTTTTTTTCTTTGCAAGGCTTTTATTGTTTTATCTGTCAAATTATGCAATCTTTGAAATAAAAAAAAGGGTTTGAGATTATTCATGTACAAGCTGCCCTAAGTGTTGGCTACATTTAACTTTCATTATAGCAAGGTGAATTTTATTTACAGACAGCATAAAAGATCCTTTCTGTAATAAAAAAAATAAAGTTAATATGTGTTAATTGCATCTTTGAAACTGGGTTCTGGAGTGTTTTAGATCCTGACAAGTTTACAGAAGTTATAATCCTCTAATTCTGGGCGTGTTTGATAATTTTTGCTGCATACCAAATGAGGTTTTGTCCTGATAATTTAGGGAAAATGGGTAGTTATAAAACCAGTTATAACCTGATACTGCTGTTTGTTCCATAGCTCTTCTGGATTACATGCAATCCAAGGGGGGAGCTGGTTAAATGGTGCCTTCTTCCTGAGTTAACATTTTAGTATGGACAGTATTAACTGTTCTGTTTTGAAAGTTCAGCTAAATACATTGTCCCTGTCTTTTCTGAATCTACTCGTATGACTACAACACACTTCTTGCAACAAGCAGGCTAATTTTAGTAATCAATGTATTACATTGATTTGCGTGGCTCGCTCTCTCTTGTATGAAAATGAGGCCTGATGCATTTTACATTGCCATTGAACTTTAATTGTGGTTTCTTTTTTTTCAAAGCACAACGAGCTTATGCTGTCTTTATTTTTCACCAGCATGTGTCTTGTATTCTAAAAATAGTTGCATTGTTTAATAATTCCATACTTGGTAAACATTTCAGTGTGTCTTTGGTAGGAGGAAACTTCATGTCCCATTTAAAGGCAGAAAGAGGAGGGAGAAAAAGGAAGTTATTATCTTTACTGAAAGCTGCAGGCAAGAGTTGCCACGTTTTGAAACGTCATCTACATTTAGCTTTGCTTTCCTCAAAAAAAGAAAAATTGCTGTGAATTTTCTTTCACTGAAGAAAGAAGTAAAATATCATTTCTCACTTATGCCATAAATTAAAAATATCCTCTGTAAGTAAAGAAATCAATGATTTCTTTATGTGCTTTGGAGTTAACTATCAAGAACAGTATTTTGGGTCTTCAATCACTATCCTCCATTTCTGCTGGAAGTATCACAGATCCTTGGAAACACAGGTTACTGAAATGGGCCTCCCTGTGTACTCCTATCAATCTGAAGCTTGGAAAAAAACCAGAAAGTTAATGGGCACTATGCCTATAGTATTTATTTACATGTTGGTTAATTAATGTCCCTGAATAAATTGACCATAATTAGTTCTGCAGCTGATGAAAAAGCTATGCCTTCACTGGGTCAAACACATTTCTCTTCTTCCCCCCCCCCCCCCCCCCCGCCCCGTATAAAATTTCTGCGGCAGTTAGGGATTCTTCATGCAGCTTCGAAGGACGAAGTATAACTACCAGGTAATGGATAGCAATCTATATTATTGATTAAATAGTGCATACATACAGGGCATAGTTTACTTCTCGAAGATGCAAAATGTTTGCATTTGTTCTCTGTTGAATGCCCTGTGTCCTCTATTGACATGAATCTGAAGACAGCTGTTTCCTTTCTCATGTTGGAAAATATTAACCATATTAATGGCATTTTCCTAGAGATGTGTTTCAAAAAGAGTATGAGGCAAAAGAGCTTTAATGGGAGGTGTGCTAGGTAGGAATCTCTGAGTCAAGTAAGGAAACCTGCTCTGTCTCTGAGGGCTCCTTCCGCAGGCAGTGCTCACTTTCTCAGTGGTGCTGTGTGGTTGGAAGGCTGTTTGCTTGCTATCTGCAGAACCCCACAGAGATTGTCTCACAACATGTAATACTTTGCTACTCTGGATGAGATGGGGAAGCTTTTAGGCAAGGGTGAAGGTACTTGACGATGATAATAAGAATAAGCCAGACTGAGTGAAAATGTCAATTTTCATTTTTTAGAATTTAAGAGTTTCAGGTTTCGTTATACGAAGTACAGTTCAGATCCTGGCATTTCATAGTAGCTGAATAAAAAAGGGAACAAAAGTAATCCTTTGGAAACAAAGTTGTCATGAGATGAATCATAATCTTATCAAAACAAATTTAAGGAATTTTATATGCTTAGTATTCTAACTTGATATACATTTTTTCCAAAGCATCCATTACTATATAATGTCTGTTTGTAATATACACAAAATTTTGTTGTATGTCTGACAAGTTTTTCAAATGCAATAACAAATGTACAAGGAGCTACAGTTTATCCAGTTTCTCAGTTTTCATTCCAAATAAGAAAAGAAAATGAAAGAATATTAAGAAATAGATTTGTCTATATTAAAACCTAAAGGCCCAAACTAAAATACATGAACTTAGTATTCAGTACCTTTAGACAAATATGGAACATGTCTGCTGCTGTCTAGTAGAGAGCAGGAGCATCTTTTTGGGAAAATTAAGCCTAAAATTCCAAACAGGTGTAATAAATTGCTTCAGTCAATGGCAGTCCCAGGAAGAGAACTGTGGTTTACGATCACCAGTTAGGCCATTTCTCTTTCTTTGCTGCTTGTAGCTAGAACTCTTGCAGTCTTCTTGAGATGAACATCTTTTCACTTGCAGTATGTCTTCACCTTTTTTAGTTCACAGAGTAGGAGTCCATGCACCAAAGTCCCACAACAGTGCATCTCTGGCATTAGACCCACAGCAGCAGGAAATTCAGCAGAAACAGCAGTCACAGCTGCTTTCCATTAACTAGGAGCTGTGGCACCTTCTTTTTCCATCATGGGGAGATCATGTTTCTATGCCCTTACACTACAGGCACATCAATTCTCAAGGCAGGGTCAAGTGTCTAAATGTAAGTGTTTAGTGTCATTTTGGGTGATGGGGAGGTATCCAGTCTGGCCTTAAACTCATGTTGGTGAAAGGTGCTTATGTCTTTTAGGTCCTGAGTGATACCTACCAGCCCTTTGCAGTTGTCTTAAAAAGCCTGGTGTTTCAAATGGCAGGATGTGCTGTGTTTAAATAGCAAAAATCTACCTCACCTTTCTCTCTATAGTCAGGGAAGTGGTGTTTGTGCAGAACTGGCTGCAGATATTTTTCACCTTGTATGGGGAGTCATTCAGCTGCCTAGGAGGGTGAAAAAAATACTCCTAAGTCTGGACAGAGAAAACAATAGGAGAGTCTAGCATATGTACAAGCTGCCCCTTGCTCAGGGGTTTGTGTTTAGATTTTGCATTGAATAGGGATGGGAGAAAATGTGTAAATGTGTTAGGAATATAAGCCAGTACTCTGACCTCCCTCCTAGCAGCAGTATGCCCTCCCTGCTCAGTTCTTGGGTCCTGTGCTAACGTATTTTTTTCTTTTATTGCATTTTCAATTATTTCTAAGTTTTCAACAGTAACACATGAGGCTTTATTCTATTTAAGAATAATGTTTCTTGAGTATTTTTGAAGCCTTTGTGAAATTAAAAAAAAAAAATTAATTAGCTGCTTGGTAGCATGCTCAGCTAAGCAGTAAGCAATGAAAATACTGCTTAGTAAATGTGCTCTACAGTTATTGAGCAAATTTCCTGTTTAGTTCCTTTAGCTAAGTCACTTTCCTGTTCTTTCCCAATGTTATCCAAGATAAATTTTGTTCTTTTCCAGTGTTATCCAAGATAAATTTTGTGGTATCATCAACATTTCAGTGGAAGGGCTGCATGATGTTATGAGTGAAGATCCTGAAACAGAAACATACAAAGAGTAAGTGGAAAATCTAATTTTTGTGGGTTTCAAAGTAGTAGTACTGTTTTATATGTACTGTTTTGATTGGAAAAATACGTAGGCAGTTGACATGCAAGAGTTCTATTTTCACAGGAGTGAATGTTTTAGTAAGATAGGAAATTTTTGGTCTTAAGAAAAAATAATGGTAATGAAGGGATGAAGGGCTTCAAATGGCAGTCAATATAATCTTATATTGTTCATTAAGTTAGCTACTAAATGATGTGTTAAAATGTTTATATGCTTAGATTTCCTTTTTGCTGACTTGGCTATTATATGTAAAATTACAATCCCACAAGCTTGTGTGTTGATAGGGTGATAGCTCACAGTTTCTTTGATGTGGCATCTGTAGTTTAACCAAGATCTTTTCCTAAATGCCTCAGCCTCATTAAGTGGACCTAGTATACAATACTTCGTGGCCTGGAGAGCTTGAAAACCTATCCCACAAGGACAATGCTCCCCCTTCAGTTGTTCCACTTAACACACCTGCTGCTAGAGGGCATACCTCAAAAGAGACTTTCCAGAGCTGGGAGCAAGAGTTTGTGGCAGGAAGGTGGTGTCAGGGGTGCTTGGAGTGCACTGCCGCCCAGCACCACACTCACTCATCTTCTGCAGACTCCTAGGTTACTGGTGATACTCCATCAAACCTGGAAAAGTAATAAAACACTGAATAGTAAGGATTTTTAGGACAGATCTTAATGATGTTTTTTCTAACGATTACATGGTTTTAGAATGATGGAGAGTTGTAAGACATTAAAAACAGGTGCTCTACAAGATGTCCCTACAGACACTATATTCTAACAACAGTATTTTCTGTTAATTAGATGCTAAGAATCAAATGTTTTCAATGTTTTCTAACTTTCAGATAATTACCTGGTGATGGAACAGACTATATCTGAACTAATTAATTGCCTAAGGGGACGTTTGCTGGCACTGAAGCCAGCTGGCACAGAACAGCCTGCATGCAATCTATTAAGTTTTCCTCCACTTAAAACAGGTGGTATGCACACTAGTGTGCTCTGAGAATGTCCATACATGCTGAGCCTGATCTGTGCCCAAGAACTGCTTGCAAAAGTACTTTTTTTTTCTACCTCTCAGTAGAGAAGATGTAACTTCAAAGTCTGGCAATGTGCTTTGGCACCGTGTTCTATTTACTATCAGAGACAATGTTAGGGTCACTTCTATTTCTAAACATGTTACTTTGCCTGCACTTGTTAAAAACAGTTATCACAGAGAAATAAATAAAACTTTGTCTTAGTACATTTCATATTTTAAGCTTGAAGGCCTGTAGAACTTGTCACTGTACTTTTCCAAACTCTGGACACTGTTTTTGCTTTATAAAATATAGACACACTGAACCAAGGACATATTCCTGTTGGCAGATATGGAATGGGCTGTTAGAAAGATTCTGACATTTGTGTTCTACATTTTGACATCATCTGAAAGTAAATAAAATGAGAGCAGTCATCTGGAGTTGTGTGCTATTCTGGCTCTGCAGGTTGAAGAAGAATGGTTTTAAACGTGAACTGGCTCAGAAAAAAATTGTGTACTCTGCTGACCATCATAGTATCTATTTACTGTAGTGCAGAGACAAAATATATACATGTTTAGCACAGGAAAATCAAAGCTGAAGCAATATAGAACTGCAGCCAGTAAAGGATAAAGAAGGGGTAAATATGCACAGGGAAAACTGTACACATTAAATGATAGTGATGGTTTAAGTGTAAGCTAACCATGAATACATTTAAAATGGAAATGTGAAGAAACCGTTGTAGTTAGAGCAATGAAATTTTGGAAGAGCCGTTCCAAATACAAAAGCTGAGATAAAGGTCTTGCCAGTTTTTAGATGGAATTTTGATCAGATTCTGAAAATTATTACACGATGCCCTGGCTTACAGTACAAAGGGATTACACTCAAGTTTTTCTAGTCTTTATGTTTTGCATTGTAGTGATAATTACAAGAAAGCTTTACAGACTTGAGATTTTCTGGAACAGGGAGCATTCCATTGCTCTAGTCTTGTCTCACCAGTATTCACATTTTTTCAATTTTATCTTATTTTTTTATTCCATCCTCTCCTAGCTTTTTTTAATTACTTTGTGGGACCTAAAATTTATCACCGTCTGAAAAAGTTAATTCAATCTTGTTTGGTAATTTACATATTTTTGTCTCCTTTTTAATAAACTGACTTGTGAGAAATCATGCCATTTATGAGCAGAGGAGACGTGATTTGCTGTATAATTTTGAAATAACTAACTCCTTTGGAAGTGGCTTCTGTGTTAGCATTTGACTCTTCTGCCTTCCTGTTTAGCAAGTGTTTCATACAGCTCTAAACACGTTAACAGAAAACTGAATATATAAACAGAGTAAGTCTGAACATTTTCACATAAAATCACAACTTCTTCTCATTTTAGTAACTTTAAAACAAGTTATTCATCTTAGCTACAGGAACATTTCACCTGTTAATGGAACGCAGCAATTAAAAATGCAATCAGCAATAATGTGCACCTGTCCTGGTGCTTCGTAATATGTAGATTATGTGTCCTTCCTGCCATGAAACATACCTAATATAGGGTGGCACGTTGTTGTCGCCTGAGTGATTTTTAAATCCTTTTGGTTTCTAAACAGATTTTCTAGGAAAAATTTGGTAAAGTGGTGGAATATGTATGTATTCTTTCCACATAGAGAATGTAAAGTGAATGGAAGGCATGTTTGCTCTAGGATAGTTTTCACCAGTGTCTTTATAAAGTCCATTCAAACTGTTTCAAGAGACAAAAGAACCTCTGGAATTTAAGCTATTATTTTTTTCATATTTTCTGGTTTTACACTTGCTACAAAAATAATAGTTACAATTTGGCTATTACTTATGCATATTGGTACCTACCAGTTGAGGGTGGAGCAAAACAAAAAATAAGACATTTAAAAGCTTTGCTTTACCTGCCTAGAAAAAACTCTTATAAATAAATGACTGCAGAAGCTAACTCATTTCTGTCTATGTAAAACATGATTGTTCAGTGTCTTGCAGATTTTAGTGTCTAGAACCAATAGCAGTGACCATATTAGTTTTCAGATCCTCTTGTTAAAGATCTCACAGGAAAACATGGATGTTATGAGAGATCTTTGCTAGTTTTACATATGTGCCACTTTGATTTTCATGTTGATAGGATACAGAGTGCTTGTATGCACTTCCTTGGAAAGATTGAAAAATTCAAGTTAGGACAGTAGACTTTTCTATATTTTTTTAAACCCATGTAGTCTGTTTTCTATATGCAGAAATGCATTTTTAAGCCACAACTTAAGTTAAAATGTGGAGGATAACATTATTATGTGGTGTAGGTGACACAGAACATGCATTCAGGCTTCTTTAGATTCACTGTTCTCAGAAAAAAATTACTTGCTAGCAGATTGCCTGGCTTTCATCAAACTCTCTCTTATCTGTCCTGTTTTTAAAAGTGCTTTAAAATAACTTTTAATGATAATATATGTTAAAAGTAGTCTTATTCCCATTCTTAGCTGCATGTTGATGTCTCATTTTGAAGAGCTCAAAGTTACAGAAGATGAGGAACCTCCCACAGAACAAGACAAAAGGAAAAAAATTGTAAGTTTTAGATCTGTTATTCAGTTATAGAACTGATTATGTGATTCACTTGTGTCAGACTAAATTCTTTGCCTTTGGATTTGGTTCATCTGTTCTTGGAAAATTCATCTCTTGAATCAAAAAAAGGAAAATGCTTTGATGACAAACTTTACAGCCACAACACTTATGCTTCTGCTTTGCTTTTGAGTCTTGGAAAATGTTGCCAAAGTAAAGATCATCTGTTCACAAAATCTGGACATTATAATACTAAAACACTATAAAAAGGATTTACTGAAAAATGGAGGGAGCTAAAGCTTACTGAAATGTCATTGCAGACCAAATTTTCTCATATTTAAAACAATCTTGATTTTATTGGATTATGTCTTTTACCTGCACAGCCATTGATCCATATGCTTGCATAGAACCTTTTTCTAATGGAAAGAACTCTTAATAAGGAGCATCAATTTAGATGAAGATACCTGGATTAGGTACCATGTAATTGTGCTATTTTTGTCCAACCCAATCTGTGAATGTTCGTAATCTAACTTATTTTTGCAAGAGATCAGAGAAACTGGTTCCTCACACAGAAAACTGCAGTGTACAGATGCTGTGGAGTAAAACAGTCTGAACTGCTTGTCATTGAATAATTGCGAAACATGGGATTGGGTGATTGAGTAGATGTGTGTAGCTCTGTTGGACATTTGCTTTAACTGACGTACGTGTATCCAAAAGAATACTTGTGGACAGTCCTTTACCACTTTATTTCTTGGAGCAGATAAGAGCTTGGATGGCTTTTGACAGTTTGCATTACTTGTTTTTTAAATCACTGAATGCTTTTTGGTTTGTTAGTAGGCTTTTTTTAAAATACTAATCAATATATGGTTCCTTTATTAAGAAGGAAAATTACACTAAAACTGTTGCATATTCTTCTGCTATTAGCAATACCTTAAGAAAAATTACTACTGTCTTGCAATTTCATATATAAACAAAATACGGAAATATTATTTTCTATGGTCCTTTAAAATGTATTAGATAGTTCTGTAATTCAGTTACTCTTAAAAGCATCTCTAGACTGTCTTAAATTTGGTTATATTTTCTTCCACCTTGTGGGTTTAAATTAAACTCTAGACACTTGTTGCAGAATGATACTCATTCTTAGCAGTTTTGGATAATCTCTTGACATATATAGGCAGAAATATCTTTATTGATAGGGATTGATGTATCTATATCAATAGGGACAGAGATGTGTTTGGTTTGTCAATCAGATTTAAAAGACAAAGTGAATTTAAATCTACGGTCATTTCATGGTTTTAGTTTTCTTTGAATATACTCAAATTTTATTTCTCCCTGGCTGAAGTTTTAATAACTTTCTTGAAGAAATTATCTTCATTTTTCAGTTACAGGTTGACCTTAATAGTTTGGACATGTATTTAGGAATTCAGACTTGTTATATTTGCTGTGGACTACCTTCAACGTGGATATATCAGGAAGAATGAAAAGTAGGGCACATTGGTTTATGACCTGTATTATTCTTCCCTCCTAGATGATACAATGCAACAGCGTAGTGTTGATGAACACAGCCATAAAAAGGACCTGTTCTAGGGTCACATGCAGTACAGTCAGTGGCCATTTGAATAAAGAGAAATGGCTGTGGTTTGGTAAGGAGGAGCCAGAACCATGACATGACAATGCAGGTTTTGATTTAGAGCAGCCCCCAGGGAGCGCGAGTGACCAGGAGCACGGCGAAGAGGGCGGGCAAACAGGGCGCGGGTGCGGCAGATGCCTGCGGCGCAGCAGTTTGCGCAGCAGTTCGCGCAGGCAGGACGCAGTCCATCTCCAGGGTCTATAACTACTGAGCTAGTTCTCATCTTATTGTCCTCCACGAGTAGACTGAACCATGGTCTCCACTTGCGCAAAACCACCACCAGAAAGAATGTGGTGACCCAGACGGAGCTGCCACACAAACATGCAGTGGTCCAGATCCTGGGCTGCAGGGAGGCCTGAGCCCATCAATCCTGCTGGAGGGCAGCAGTGACAGCACCTGTGTGTGCTGCGATCAGCTGGATGACCTGCTCAGCCTGGTGGCAGAACTCAAAGAAGAGGTCACAAGATTAAGAAGGATTAGGGAGTGTGAAAGGGAGATTGATTGGTGGAGTAGCACCTTGGCACCCCTAAACCAACAGGAGCAAATGGAGGCTCCAAACGAGGTAGGTAATCCCTCACCCTCTTGCTACCAGGCAGAAAGAGGGGACGTGAGAGGTGGGGGAAGCTGGAAACAGGTCCCCACTCAGGGAGGCAGGAAAATCCTCTCCCGACCTCCCTCATCCTTCATGGTGTCCCTTCACAATAGATTTGGGGCCCTGGAACTTTTGAGTGAAGAAGAGAAGGAGGAAGAGAATGAGACAAACAAGGAGGAAGACCAAGGTCCACCAAGACCAGGTCGTTCTGGACCAGGTATTAAAACCAGTGCTAAAAAGAACCCCAGAAGAATCAGTGTAGTGGGTGACTCCATTCTGAGGGCCAATATGCAGATCAGGCCCGCTTCATAGGGAAGTTGCTGCCTCCCTGGGGCCTGGGTCAAGGACCTCACGGCAAAACTCCTTGCTCTAGTGAGACCCAAGGACTACTACCCGCTCTTGGTTTTTCAGGTAGGTAGTGATGACATTACCAGGAGAAGTCCTAAAGCAATGAGGAGAGATTTCAGGTCCTTGGGGAAACTGATTAAGGGGTCGGGGGCACAAATTCTGTCCTCCATCCCTTCAGCTGGGGGGATGGATGAAGAAGAATACAGGAGAACTCAACAGATGAACCTGTGGCTCCAAGACTGGTGTTACCAGCAGGGCTTTGGATTTTTCAATCACAGGTTAGTATACAGGACACCAGTCCTTTTGGCATCAGATGGGATGCACCTGTCCCAGAGGGGGAAAAGGATCTTGGGGCAGGAGTGAGCTGGGCTCATTGAGAGAGCCTTAAACTAGACTTGAAGGGGGCAAAACATCAGCCCATCTGAAGTGCATGTATACCAATGCACACAGCATGGGTAACAAACAGGAGGAGCTTGAAGCCATGATGAAACAGGAAAATTATGATGTAGTGGCTGTTACAGAAACATGGTGGGATGTCTCCCATGACTGGAGTGTGCCAGTTGATAGCTACAAGCTCTTTAGGAGGGACAGACAAGGAAGGAGAGGTGGTGGGGTGGCGCTGTATGTTAGGGACTGTTATGATTGTTTTGAGTACAAGTGTAGTGAAGACAGGGTGGAGTGTCTTTGCGTTAGAATCAGGGGGAAGGCCAACAGGGCAGATGTTGTAGTAGGAGTCTACAATAGGCCACCCACCCAGGACAGAGAGGTGGATGAAATATTCTATAGGCATTTAGGAGAAATCTCACAATCACTTGCCCTTGTTCTTGTGGGAGACTTTAACTTCCCAGACATCTGCTGGAAATACAACACAGCAGAGTGGGATCAGTCCCGGAGATTCCTGGAATGTGTGGGAGACAACTTCCTGATGCAGCTGGTGGAGAACCAACCAGAGAAGGTGCCCTGCTGGATCTCCTCTTTGTGAACAGAGAAGGACTGGTGGATGATGTGGCGGTCGGAGGACGACTAGGGCATAGCGATCATGAAATAATAGAGTTCTCTATTCTTAGAGAAGCCAGGAGAGAGGGCAGCAGAACTGACATGCTGGACTTGAAAAGGGCTGACTTTGTCTTGTTTGGGCACCTGCTTAACAGGATCCCTTGGGAGATGGTCCTGAAGGGTATAGGGGTCCAGGAAGGCTGGGCGCTCTTCAAAAGGAAGTCCTAAAGGCTCAGGAGCAGGCGGTCCCCAGGTGCTGTAAGAGAAGCTGGCGACAGAGAAGACCACCCTGGCTGAACAGGGAGCTTTGGCTGCAACTCAGGGAGAAAAGGAGAGTTTACAGCCCTTGGAAGAAGGGGCTAGCCACTCACAGTGATTACAAAGATGCTGTGAGGCTGTGCAGGGTGGAAATCAGGAGGTCTAAAGCCCAGCTGGAAATTAATCTGGCTTCAGCAATCAAGGATAACAAGAAATGTTTCTATAAGTATGTCAACAGCACAAGAAAGACCAGGAAGAGCCTCCATCCCCTGCTAGAAGCAGGAGGAAACATGGTAACAAATTATGAGGAGAAGGCTGAGGTCCTTAATGCCTTCTTTTCCTCAGTCTTTAATAAGACTAGTTGTATTGAGGGAATCCAGCCTCCTCAGCCAGAAGACAGAGACTGGGAGAACGACCCCCCCACATTCCAGGAGGAGACAGTCAGTGACCTACTGCATCACATAGACATACACAAGTCTATGGGACCAGAGGGGATACACCCGAGGGTGCTGAAGGAGCTGGCTGGGGTGCTCGCCAAGCCACTTTCCATCATTTACCAGCAGTCCTGGCTGACCGTGGAGGTCCCGACAGATTGGAAACTGGCCAGTGTGACACCCATATATAAGAAGGTTTGGAAGGATGATCCAGGAAATGACAGGCCTGTCAGCTTGACATCGGTGCCTGGGAAGCTGATGGAGCAGCTCATCCTGAGTACCATCATACAACACATGCGGGACAACCAGATGATCAGGCCCAGTCAGCATGGGTTTATGAAAGGCAGGTCCTGCTTGACAAACCTGATCTCATTCTACGACAGGGTGACCTTCTTACTGGATGAGGGAAAGGCTGTGGATGTAGTTTACCTTGACTTCAGTAAGGCCTTTGACACTGTTTCCCACAGCATTCTCCTGGCGAAACTGGCTGCTCCAGGCTTGGATGGGCACACGCTTTGCTGGGTGAAAAACTGGCTGGATGGCCAGGCCCAAAGAGTTGTGGTGAATGGAGTTAAATCCAGTTGGCGGCCGGTCACGAGTGGTGTCCCCCAGGGCTCAGTTTTGGGGCCACTCCTGTTTAACATCTTTATTGATGATCTAGACGAGGGGATCGAGTGCACCCTCAGTAAGTTTGCAGATGACACCAAGTTGGGTGGGAGTGTTGATCTGCTCGAGGGTAGGGAGGCTCTGCAGAGAGACCTGGACAGGCTGGAGCGATGGGCTGAGGCCAACTGGAGGAGTTTCAATAAGGCCAAATGCCGGGTGCTGCACTTGGGCCACAACAACCCCCAGCAGCGCTACAGGCTTGGGGAGGAGTGGCTGGAGAGCTGCTGGAGAGCTGCCAGTCAGAGAGGGACCTGGGGGTGTTGATTGACAGCTGGCTGAACATGAGCCAGCAGCTTCCTGGCCTGTATCAGAAATAGTGTGGCCAGCAGGAACAGGGAAGTGATCTTACCCCTGTACTCGGCACTGGTGAGGCCGCACCTCGATGACTGTGTTCAGTTTTGGGCCCCTCACTACAAAAAGGACATTGAATTACTCGAGCGTGTCCAGAGAAGGGCAACGAAGCTGGTGAAGGGTCTGGAGCACATGTCGTACGAGGAGCAGCTGAGGGAACTGGGGGTTTTAGTCTGGAGAAGAGGAGGCTGAGGGGAGACCTCATCAACCTCTACAACTACCTGAAAGGAGGTTGCAGAGAACTGGGGATGAGCCTCTTTAGCCAAGAAATAAGTGATAGGACAACAGGTAATGGCCTCAAGTTGCACCAGGGAAGGTTTAGACTGGATATTAGGAAGTATTTCTTTACAGAATGGGTTGTCAGGCATTGGAATGGGCTGCCCAGGGAGGTGGTGGAGTCCCCATCCCTGGAGGTGTTTAAGAGTAGGGTCAACATAGCGCTGAGGTATATGGCGTAGTTGGGAACTGTTAATGTTGGGTTGATCGTTGGACAGGATGGTCTTCAAGGTCCTTTCCAACCTAGACAATTCTGTGATTCTGTGATTTACATGGGAAATACATCTTCCCTTGCATGACACTTGCCTTTTTTTTGTAATGAATTGCTTGTGATTTGTTCCTCAGATGTTCTTTAAACATTCAGCTTAACCAGCTTTTCAGCCTTTGTTTCCTTGGAAGGTGTACACAGAATAAATTGTTCTACATGAACATCGAAGCTTCACTTTCATTTCAGATCTCATAATCTAAGTTGTAACTATTTCCACAGTTACTGTGTTTTCTAGATTCCTAAGCATTATGTGAAAACCCTGTTTTTCCCCTTTTAGTACTCTTTTTTAAGAATAGCTTTCTGTTTTACTCTTCTCATTCCTGTATTTAGCTGATTATTGACAATGTATTTCAGACTTGAGCCTTCTATACTGTCATTTTTTCAGCTAACTTTAGTATTCATTGGTTTCTTATTTCTAAGTGATTTCTCACAGCTGTTAAAGCAAGGAAACTCTTATTTGTTTTGAATGTCTGCTATAACTTAATTCTGAATCCCAGCTGAAATTTCTTAGTCTAAATTTTTGTGGATTGTGCAGCAACTGAGACATGCCAGTTCTCATGGCTGTTTATTTCAGAATGATACAGGTCATTTGAGTAGGTCAGTAGTAGTAGAAGTGTCAAATAATAATTGGGATTGTTAATCATGGCTTTCAAAGCACAGCTAGCAGTTGATTTGAAAAACTGGATTAAAACCAAAACATCACCTGGGCCCATTCCTACACACCTATACTGGAATTTTTTTCCTCTCTAGGAAGATCAGTGCACACACTCAATTCATGTAACATTTAGAACAACTGCAGTAGCAGGTACCTCTGGTGAAGGAAAAGTGGGAACAAACATTTGAAGTGAGAAGAGGAAAAATCAAGAAGGACCTAAAGGGAGTCTGCAATCAATTTAAAGTTTCTAGTCTCCTGTCCCACTTCATTCCTGAGGGGTTTCTACCTTCTATATATTCCATTGCTGAATCAGCAGCTTGTACCAGGGCTTAGAGCTTAAACCTCATAACACAATAATGAAAAGATAAATGGGATTCCCTCTTTCAATATAATAACGCTTTACAACTTCGAAGGCCACTAATATGAGAGAAAAGATAAACTGGCATGGTCCATGCTAAGTATCACTTCCTGATGTTAGCACAGGGTCTACATATTTTTCTTTGATCTATCCCTTTATCCTGTCATTGGCACCTCTCTTTATTATTATGCGTAGCTCACCATTACTAAAGAGAGCTTTAGCTAGGACAGTGCTTTATAAGTTTATGATAATTTTATGTAATTGACAGTTGTAGATACTGCTATATTTTTGCAAATATATTGAAGAAAATGTAGACAGGTGGAGAGTAATTCATGACATTGAGGTCTATACATTATGTGCAATGCAAGTGACTTATTTTTATATGCCCTTAATGTATATTTTTAAGAACTCTGGCATCATTATTCAAAAAGGGAGTTAAGCTTTAGCAGCTCTTTATTTGAAACTGTGGAGCAGAAAAATTAAGTACATTCAATTAAAAATCTTATTTAAAGTCTTATTTAAACTTGAAGTACTCATGCTGGTGCATGTTTTAGGTGATGCTTATATATAAATATAGGTGGCTTGGGAGGTTTTTTTATTTCAACCTAGTATGGGAAGAAGCTAGATTAATTGTGATTTTACATCTTCAGGAAAATAAATAAATGAGTTACAGTGTAATAAGCTAGATGATCAAGTTTTATGTGATAATGTGGTTTACTAGAAGTAATACTTTTACTTCATTGTTTGGGGTATAATTTCTCCTTATGCATTTAATTATCCACAGATCTAATGCAAGTCCTACTGAAATCTGTTAAAAAGCTTTGATATTGGGAGCCTTTCGTACTGTCTGACTCCATTTTATAATCACTGTTTAAAGGATACATTCCGTCCTTAAACTATTTTTCCAGTCTTTCCCAGAGCATCACAGTTACGAGATACTAACGATCATGGTAAATATGTATGATTTTATGTCCAGCATTCTTGCTTCCTCTTTAGTGTCAACGTATCCATACTTAAACTGAAGAGAATCTCTAAGTTCTGGAAATCCTTTCAACAATTCAGCAAAAATTTTCAACGAAAACAGATATGACCAAAACACTTTTCCAAGTTTTACTTGTTCTTGCATTTAATGCCATTCCATTGGCTTGGGTCATCTCTTGTAGTGATTAGATCACTGTTTCAGTACAGAATAATATATGTTTATTGGAAACTGTGATTTTTGACTGTAGTGTTGTCTAAAGAGATCCACCTAACAAATATTGGTTCAAACAACTGGTAATTCTGCAGAATGCCATTGATGCTGGCAAGCGGAGTTGGTTGTTCTGTAAAACCTCTGTACTGCTTTTCTGATTCAAACTGCTCTTTACAACCAGTGAGATGGAAGATTAGTTTCTTCCGTCCAGCCCCAAGGTAGGCACCTGTGTCCAGATTCAAGATTAACTTGTAAAGTAACTAGATTCAAAAGCTAGTCAAATCAGGTTTTCACTGAGTGGTGTAAAGCACATTTCAGTAGTGTGTCTTTCCTTGCCAAACTTATGTTTCCTGTATGTAGCTGTTTTGACTAAGAAGCTGTTGGAATTTTCTAGTTTTTTTTTTCTTTTACTGGAAATTAGGTGTGTTTTGCTCTTAAGAGAAACAGGAGCATTTCAATTAAAAAAAAAAACTCTAGCCACACACCTAGGAACTCAGCACACGTACTTTGATTGAAAAATACAGTCCTTGACACGGTGTTTACAGACTTAAGTAGCCAGTGTTAATATTGATATGGTTGTGTTCCATGCTGGACTGATGTTGGATGTTCAGTGCTTAGCAAGCTGGTAACTCAGTTTTTAAGAGGATGATTCTTCAAATAGAATAATCTGAAAACATCTTATGGGTCTTTTCTTAAACCAGATACTATTTCAATTTTTTCGTAATGAAAATACAGTGAATAAAGATCAGAGTTTACTGTGCTACCAGACTTACAATTTTGATTACTTATTCAGCTAAGATTGCAAATGATTGTCTAATATTGTTGACAAACATTATGCCAAGCTATTTCATTTGTTTTGATACTTCTGAATACAAGTTCTAAAAATGCAGCATGAAAGGAAAGCAAATGTATTATTGTTGCAGAAAACTTTAATTTACTTGAAATATTTTTGATGTGACTATCTGAATGAAATCAAATTAGTGTATTAACTCCTTAATTAAGTCTGAAGACTCTTAAGTGCCATTTGGCTTACAGATACTAGATGTGGCTTCTAGCAGCAAGCATTAATCATACTACAAAAGTCCCTACTGGTTCACAGTACTGCTGCTTTGAACTGTGAGTGATAGGTTTATGCCTGTTGCAATAAACTAAGTGGAGTTTTTGCATTGGGTTTGTGTGGCAAGGTTTTGGTAGTGAAGGGGGCTACAGGCGTGCTTCTGTGAGAAACTGCTAGAAGCCAATGCTAGCCACCTCCAAGACCCACCGCTGGCCAAGGCCAAGCCCATCAGTGATGGTGGTAGCACCTCTCCGATAACATACTTAAGAAATGGTAAAAAAAAACCCTGCGCATCTGCAGCCAGAAGAGAGGAGTGAGAGTATGTGAAACAACTCTGCAGACACCAAGGTCAGTGAAGAAGGAAGAAGAGGAGATGCTCCAGGCACCAGAGCAGACATTCCCCTGCAGCCCCTGGTGCAGCCCATGGTGGGGCAGGCTGTGCCCCTGAAGCCCATGGAGGTCTACGGGGGAGCAGATCTCCACCTGCAGCCCCTGGAGGACCCCACTCAGAGCAGGTGGATGCACCTGAAGGAGGCTGTGACCCTGTGGGAAGCCCACGCTGGAGCAGGCTCCTGGCAGGACCTGTGGACCCGTGGAGAGAGGAGCCCACGCTGGAGCAGGTTTGCTGACAGGACTTGTGACCCCATGGGGGACCCACACTGGAGCAGTCTGTTCCTGAAGGACTGCAGCCCGTGGAAGGGACCCATGCTGGAACAGTTCATGAACTGCAGCCTGTGAGAAGGACTCACAATGGAGCAGTTTGTGGAGGACTGTCTGCTGTGGGAGGGACCCCACACTGGAGCAGGGGAGGAGTGTGAGGAGTCCTCCCCATGAGGAGGAAGGAGTGGCAGAGACAATGGGTGATGAACTGACCACAACCCCCATTCCCCATCCTCCTGTGCCACTATGGGGGAGGCAGTAGAAAAAATTGGGAGTGAAGTTAAGCTAGGGAAGAAAGGAGGGGTGGAGGAAGATGTCTTTTAAAGATTTGGTTTTATTTCTCATTATCCTACTTTGATTTGACTGGTAATAAATTAAACAATTCCCCAAGTTGGAGTCTCTTTTGCCCATGATGGTAACTGGTGAATGATCTTTCTCTGTCTTTATCTCAACCCACAAGCCTTTCATTATATCTTCTCTCCCCTGTCCAGCTGAGAAGGGGGAGTGATAGAGCGGCTTTGGTAGGCACCTGCTGTCTTCCCGGGGTCAATGCACCACAGTTTTGTACAATTTCTCACTTGTCCCAATAGAACATATATTAGTAAATATTCAACAGAAGTGTTTCAGTTACTTTCCTATCTAATGCAAAGAGTACATATAAAGTTCACTAGCTTTACTGAATTTCTATGAAAATGTGGAATTATAATACTTCTAAAATCAAAGTAATTATGTACCAAAGTTGCAGTGCATATGGTAGCCTATTCCTGTAACTCCCAGCATTGTGCAAATCCAGCAGCTCTGTTAAGAATAAAAAATATTAACTTCTGTAATGTATTAAGTTTTGTCGTCTTCACTTCGGTGTTTTTTTCAAGATTACTTGTTTCTTGGTAACATTGCAGAGACGATTATTTGGAAACCCATTGTCACCTGCCATGAGGCAGGTGCTAGAAGGTTAGCACCTCTAAGAGATGCGGGAGAGCATCTCTATAATTATTATTTTAAGAGATGCTAGAGATAGCTCAGACTTGAAGTTCCAGCAAGCTTTGCAAATAAGCAAGTATTCAAAGCCTTCATTTTCAAAACAATACAGCACTTCCGTTCAGAGTTTGAAAACCATCATTGGGCTGCTAGAAGAGCATTACACATATACTTGTATTCTAGTAGCTTGTTAAAATTGGGAAAAAAATTGGACTTAAGTTGAGACTTATTAGTGAACATTGCAAATGAGATGTTTATGTACCATTGACGTAAATCTGGTTTTCTTCATTTCTTTTTTGTTTTTTTTTTTTAGGTATCAGAATAAACTTTGTAACACGAAATTGCTGATTAGGTGAATTTGTCTTGGCAGAGTAGAAAGAAAAATTACTCCCATTCTAAATCTGTGTATGTAAGGGTTTATGGTAGGGTCACATAAATCATACAGTTAACTAAATATGTAGACTAGTTGGTTTGTGGGTTAAAAGGTTGTTAAAGAATGGCTTTTTAGTGGTGTTTCCCAAGGTGTCTAGTGGTGCTTTGTTAGGGTCACCTGTATGTGTCCCAAATTACAGTTGTTGGTTAACATGTAAATTGTTCAGAAACTGGTAGATTCTTTGCTTGGCAAGACAGTCTTTTTTTTTTATCCTGTAGATTATGCTAATGCTGTTACAAAAGGATATCACTAACTGTGGCAAATTTTGGTTACAGTAGCTGTGGTATAGAACTTTTGTTAGAAAAGTCTGTTTATATTCTAGAGACCAGTTTACATTTACTGAGAAGAATTATTACAGAATACTAAACTGTTGTTTGCAATTACTCCCCTTTTCAAGAGTGTAATGTTAGAAATAAATAATAAAAAGATCATATCTTACCTTTGAAATGTAAAATAGCTGGATAGTAGAAAATGGTGAAGGATTGAAGGCTAAAAAGACAATATTAGGAATACTGAGGAATGACTGAGAGATTTACAGTGTGAAAGGTGAGATGACCATAATAAGAAAGAAGAACTTGTAAGCACTGATGGAAGAGGCTAAAAAGCAGCCTCCTTTTTCACTGGAGTTGTTAGTAAGAAATAAGACTAACTTCTCTTTTGTGGTAATTACAGTGGTTTTGCATGCTTTACTCCATCTTATATTTATGTGGCTGTTTCAGTCTTTCCCCCTGGTTTAGGTATAATATTGTTTAATAAATAAGTAAATAATCTTAAAATTTAATGTCTTTCACTCCATATTAAAATTCAAATATTTCTTTTTTGTATCATGCCAAAACAACAGTTGTTGGCAAGTTTAATATGCCAACATGGCAGTTGAGGCAAGTTTAATATGCCTCATTTCTTTGGAAATAGCAGTATAGCAGGGTATTATGAGTTCAGAAGTCTTCTATTTCAGTGGGCTTTAAGATCTAGCATTATATTTTTCCTGACCTTCCAGCATAAATAGTAGTGTTGTTTGGTTTTGATACTAAGATGAAGAGATCACAGGTCTGCAGTAATTGCCCATTTATTTCAACATTATACTTCTTTATGATGTGGCAAGCTCCAGGTGTCCCCACCTCCTGTCCCCTTTCATCCAGCCTGGTGGACTGAGGGACAAATGCTGCGTAACTCTGTGTCCTTAGCCTGATCACACCTGTCTTCTGATACTGAAGTTAAGAGTAGGTCCTCTGTCAGTGTAGCCCCTTCATTTACCTAGCAGTTAACTGTGGAAAATAGTGGAACTGTGGAAAATGCTCTGTCCCTCCCTGCCAAAAAGAAAACTGCATAATCCAGCTGGATTGATGAGGTTGTATAGGTACTAGTACTGAAAAGTGTGTCTATTTTTTATGCGTATGGACAGTTTATTGTAGTTGTTGTTTGTCATATAATCTAAACTAGTCTAACTTTTTCACTGTTTTGTTTCCTTACTAATAAAATGTCAGTTATATCATGCCATCTCTAAAGTGCATGTCATGGTAACATCTGATGTGTTTTCTAGGAGTTATGGCAAACTCATTCATCAGTAATTAACAAAGCAGCTTTAAAATTATTTTACTTTATAGAAGGGTGAAGTCTTACAGCAGACTCAGTCCATGATTTGAGACTGTTTCAAATAGTTTTAAACTGATATTTGCTTTTGATAATAATTAATTTGATCTTTGCTTTACAGTCTTTTTCCTCTTGTTTCTCAAATAAGTACAAAGCAGAAGATTTCTTTCTTGAGGTTATAAAAGAGATGAGTAAGTTGCAGAGTATTTTTTAGTGCATTATTACATATTTTTCTCTTACATGTTTTCCACAGCTTGCACTGAAGGACCCTGTACACACTGTGTCATTGCAGCAGTTCGTCTATGAGAAGCTAAAGGCACAGCAGGAATTACTGGGAGAACAAGGTTTTCAGGCACTTATGGAAACCGTGGATACAGAAATAGTTGCACAGCTACAAAAATTTTTACAAGGCTTCTAAATAAGCAGAAACAAGATTTTGTATGTTCACTTTTCTTTTCAAAAAAATAAGAAGGAGCTCTAGCCTTCCATCTTGTCTGGAAGAGCCTACTGAAAGCTGAAAATAACTTGTGTTAAATAAAAAATAAGTTTCTGTTGTTGCTATCAAACTAATTTTGGTAATGCTTTATTTTTTAACAATGTACTTAGGGTTTTATCATCAAAGTAACACTTCCATGATTCCTAACATGGTATGTGCTGTCCTAGATAGTACCATTTTTTTGGTACCATTACTGGCTTTTTGGTTAACAAAGCTGCATCATAAACTGAGAGGTCTGAAGAAAGTTAGTAATGTATATTAATGAGAAGTGTCTGTTAATCCAGCAGTATAATTCAGTATCAGGAGCTGCTTGTCTTGATACTGTATATCTGTAACTTTATCTTCTTCCTGTTACCATTTCTTGACTGTACATTCAACCATACAAGCAGAAAGAGTTAGGAAAGCAGTAAGATGCTTTTAAAAATCTGAGCCTTTTTCTTTACTGACCCTTTGGGCAGAAACTGTGTTTAAAACCTTCCTTCTGTTTGCAGAGGAAGCCTGACCATTCCCCGCTCCTCCTTTGGCTTCAGTGGCAGTGGCTGCTGAGGCTCTTGCACCTCTGAATGCAAAACCTCCCCTTTACCCAGCTGTTAGCATCTGTCTGCAGAAGTTGTTTGATAACTCATTGTGTTTCTGGCTCTTTACCTTGGCATAGGGAGGTTTGTCAGAAGAATTGTTACAATTTGTCTCTTATCTGCGTGTCATTTCTTTAATTGTCCACCGCCATCAGCTCTCACAAGAGTTTTGGCTGGTTATGTTTGGCACTTGCAAGGGAAGGGACTCAGTGTGCTAATGGTCCCTTTCAGCTGTGAACCGCAGTTACCAGAACCTAGTGGCATTTGACTGAAATTGCATTTATTGCATAGTTCATCTGCAGAGACCCTCAGCTTTTGGCTCAGTGTAAAACTAGCACAGATCTGGTTGGCCTTGCTAGCTTTGACCCTGCACAACATAACTTTGTGGCATACAGAAGAACCTCAGTTCAAGAAGAAATACTTTTCTATCACCATTCCATAAAATCACTGCCAAATGGTGCTTCCTGATGTTTCAGAGCAGGGGAGATCCTACCTGCTGTAGTTCAGCGCTGGCCAAAGGCCGCTCTCTGCATTTCTGCTGCATGGCTAAGCCTCCAAGGTCCCTGTGCAGTGTCTTGCAGTCAGGTCAAACTTGTCAACACAGCTGCGTGTGGCTGAGCCAGACCTGCCTGCCTGCGTCATTCTCTGGGATGTTCAAGCCCCCGTTACCTCACATGGTGGAGTGTTAACTGCAGTTTATTTTAGTGCATGGTAACTAACGTTGGCACAGACTGCCAGAAATGATGGACATACTTTTGGCTAATGGCACGATAGCATTGTGATTAACTTTGAGTAATGTCTCTGAATAAATGTACATATTCATTTTCATACGCATTAGGGAACAAATTGAATTTGTCACTAGGTGTTTAGCTTTTCATCTTGGAAGATTTTACTCCAAGGCTTGGACTATAAATGAAAACTATCATCACCATAACTGCTTATATGACAACCACTGTCAGCACACTGCAAAACAAGTGTCCGTCTGTGCTCAGCAGCAGTCTAGTACTGAGAAAGTGAAGAAATTTCATCTTAAAACAGCAGAAGAACTTTATTATAATATCCTTATATATTAAATCCTTATATATAGGATTAAATTTTCACTGGAAGGTTGTGTATCAGGACTGCAGCAAGCTTTAGCCCTTTTCATTTTTGTTGAAATTTCTGACTTTGTTTTCCTTCTTCTCCAAGATGCTAGAATACAACAAATTGCCTGACACCAAAGCAGTAAAATACAGCTTTTAAAATTCTTGTGAGGAAAGATCTTTAATCCTGTTGCACTTTGAGCTTTGTTTTTCAAGGCAAAAAATGATTTAAATTGGGATTTTTTTTCTACAACACAATTGAACTCCTAAGACTTACAAATTTTTATCAGTTTACCTTTCAGAAGAGGCAATGACTAAGTTGAAGACAAATTTTTTCCATTTCTGGTAAGAGTTCAATGTCTTTGAAGGTATGTGGTGAAAGACACCGAGAGGACTAATTCTGCTGCTTCTATCTTCAAAAAATTAACTTTGGAGTATCAAGGAAATTACCATTTTTAGGCTTTTGGCCTAACTGAAGTGTTAATAACCCATCTAATCTCATTACATTTTGCTGATTTTTTTTTTCAGTTTCTAAAGGTAATTTTATCCATGCTATAATTTAATCCTATTAAGTAGTCCAGGTGTTTGTCTCATACAAAACAATTGCTGGAATAATTTTACTTATGGAAATGCTTTCAGGTTAGATAACCTGTAGTATGATAAACTTAAGGTTGGATAGCCTGAAGTATGATAGATAAGTATGTTAAAGCTCTAGATTTATGAAGTTAGGAAAAAAACCTATACAGGTATGTGTATAAAATGTGCACATAGGTAGATGTATATTGTATATACATGGGGCCAGGAGGTAACGGGCACTTGTGCTTCACTGTGTCTGCCCTGTTCCAGCAGGGCCAGTTGCATTGCTGCCCCGGTGGCCAGGCCTGCCAGCTGCTGCTGCCACAGAGGTGCTCCCTCCTTACAGCAGGTGCCCTGCTCCCATGGCAGGGCAGGCTTGACGTTCCTGCCATGCTTGAAGTGGGCAGGGGAAGGTGTCTTGCACTGTCACAGTGTTTCGTGCTTTGCCAGGAAAGAGGTTGCGGCCTCGTACCTTCTTGTGTCATTTGTGAACAAGTCCGAGGGCCAGGCCGTTTCCCAATAACCTCTGGCGTTGTGGTGGCCTGGGAGAATGCACAGTGTGGTGGATGCCTGAAGATGCTGCAACACTGCATGCCATCCCGGGAGTCCTTGTGGCAAAGCTGTTGGAGAAAACTCCGCTGCTTAACAGGTAAGCTGGGTGCTCGCGGCATCGCTGATGGATTGGCAGGAGGCATTCTGCTGGCCGTGCATCGACTGAGAAGGGGTTCACCCGTTCCAGGGAAGCCCCAGAAGATTTGCAGGAGGGAAACCTGGCTCCTGAAGTGCTCTACTGTCTTGCTGAGGAAGAGCTGTTGTGGTTGCTCTGCAAGTTACATTACTTAAGCAAATACTGCCCCGAAGAAAAGGGTGTTGAGTGCTAAGAGTTCATCCTTCCTTTTGTGATGTTGTCTGTTTTCCAAGGTTTGAACCACAATTTTTGTTTGAAAAGGGACCATTGTATAGTGTGTACTCCTTAGCAAAGAAAGCTGCTCATAAAGATCCTCTTTGTTTTCTTGTTGGTCCCAACAGGTATTCAGACATCTCCCAGGGTACCAGGAGTGTCATCTGAAGTGCAAAGTGGAGTCACAGCTTGTAACCGCAAATTGTGACAGATAGGCTTATTTCCTCTGGTTCAGCAATGATAAAATTACTTCTGTAGAGCAGATGTGCTATCAGGTTTACAGTCAATATCATTCAATAACGTTTAGTATGCTTGACTCTTTTTTAAAAATTTTTATTCAGTTCCAAATGCTTGTGATGCTCCTAAATTGAAGTTCATGGTGTTCTTTGAAATGAACATGCCACATCTTCACTCAGCAAAAGCAGCACCTTTGTAATTACATGTTTTCAAAGATTTCCAAATTCATTTACTTGTCTCACTTCAATGCTGCTGCTTAAAAAAAATAAATGATTACTAATTTTAAAGTGTTCACAATTTCTGTTTTACTGCTAGCAACAATTAATAATGATGACTAATCATCAGATAATCAGATTTCATTAGTTCTGTAGAAACTTTTCATAAGGTACAACAGGTTGTTCATACCAAATTTTGCTGATGCTGGGGAAAATGAAATCAAATTAACTGGAGTCAACGCCCTTTAAAAATTTATTGGGGATTCATAAGAGGTGCTTAAAAATGTTATATCCTCTGCTGTCCACACTGGCTAGGCATCATCTTATTAAGCTGAGTGTGTACTACTGCACTGACTAGTATGTACTACTTTCTTAAAGACAATGATCATGAAGGAATTTGTTTTCAAGTTTACACAAAATGGGTGATCAGTTTCCAAAGAGTGGTATAAAATGAAGTGAAAAGGAGCAAAAGTGAATTTTCTGCAAACAAGCAAATTCCACCACCAATATATAAATGTAACTAAAGTATACCCCTTGGAAGTTGATTATACAAAATAAAATCACATCCCACATTGAGGTATGTGTAATTTCAGCAGTGGCTGTTGGCAGGTGACTAAACCATATCTCCTGGGAGGGAGCTGTGCAAGTAATTGACTTTTTCATCCTGTTCCTGAAGAAGGAAAAGATGATGGGTTGGCCAAAGTATTTTACTTGACCCAAGGTTTAATGTTTATTTCTTTCTTTAGATTTCTTAACCTGCTTTTAATAAAATACAAACTGATTTTTGAAGTCAAGCTGTCACTTTTAAACATGTCAAAAGCCTAGAACACTTACAATAAGTATTCTTAGGTAAAACAATCTGCTGAACTTGCATGTTGCTTTAGATGGTAAGAAACTAGTTTTCAGTTTTTGCATTTTATTAACCTTTGGAAAGCTTATCCAATTCTATTATGGAATGTAGTGCTAATAAAGGGGCACACTGGTGTTTAAAACAACAACAAAAAATTAGTCATGTTGACTGTGATTGTGGGTTGTCATCACTTCCCACAGCAATTTTAACTGCCTCCTAGCAAGAAAGATTATTAAAGCGGCAATTAAAAATAGACAGAAAATGTTTAAATGAAGCAAGTGTTTGACCCAAAAGTTACATTTGTTTTTCCAATATTTGTGCCAGCAAAATCTTTGATGTTACTCAGGGAAAGTAACAGAATGCTGTGGGGCCTGTCTCATGGTCGGTGGCTGTGGTTAAAGCTAGGAATGTTTTGCAAGATGTTCATGAAACCAACTGAATCAGTCATATGGCTGATATGTTAGGTAGATTCTGAACAGAAAAAGTGTAAATGGTTATCTTGCTGCATGCTAGTGTTTCAGAAATACACCATGAATAGTTTCTGAAGTTCAAGTATTTTAAATAGTCTTTCTCTCAGTGGGAAATATTCTAATTTTTGTTGTTATCATTTGATTTTCTTTTTGTTAGACAAGGTTGACAGAGGTATCTTGCAACACTTTTCCCCATTTTTCCAGGATACTCAGGAAAACTAGAAACCCTCTTACAGCAGAAATGTGGGAATTTGTACATGCGAACAGAGCTTATAACTCCTGACTTGCTAACTGAGCTTGCAAGGAAAACATTAGAACCTAAAAACATCACTTTCACCCTGATGGTTCACTCACCCGATCTTTAAACATCAAGCAGGTGTGCAAGGAAGCACACAGGTGTATACTTGTATGTGCAGCAAAATGTTTTTGTCTTGTTCAGCTGCTGAAATGTTTGGTCCTGTGTTTTCCCACTCTGTACTATTAGAAGTTGCTTTTTGTTTTACTACATCTGTAGCAAATGCCTGCTGTTTCACTAGCACTTGTGTTTTTCAATTTTTAAATACATAAATGAATTCCCTGTATGCAGGACACCGAGCACTCTGGTCAGGGATAAAACAGGCAGAAGCTGTGTGTGTAGGAAGCAGTGAGAGTCCTATATTCTCATCTGCCTTCAAGGCTATTTATGCACTTTTTTCAGTGATACTGTAACACAGCATGTGTCATTAGTCCCAGGATTCCAAGAGTCCTCTTCTAGTGTTTTGCTGCTAGCCATGCTCATTTGCTGAAGCAATTGGATGTATTGTCTCACTTTTGAAATTAGGTCCAGAGCCCCACAAGCAGAATTGTTCTGCTCTGCAGCAGTTCCTTTCCGTCCTCCACCTCTTGAAATACCTGTGCGGAAATCAAGAAGTTTATTTGTGCCTCTCTCTTGAGGTTCTGCAAGCACAATGTCAAAAGCATGACTGAATAAGAGCAGTTGGACTTTCAGAAAGCTGCAGCACAGAGGCTGGTAAGGAGGCTGGGGGGTCATGCAGTCAGAGATGAAATTCTTATGTCTAAATAACTGAGCGGTAGAAAGCAAGAAGGTGAATAAGCAATTTTCAACCCAGCAAAAGATTAATAGCAAGATGCCACAAGGTTTTGTATTAGGACTGATTCTTACCAAACTTTATTACTGGTTTGGAAGCGTTGATGAATAGTGAACTGGGAAAAATTGCCAGTGAAATAGGAACTGCAAGGAACGTAACTGAGCAGGGTGGTGTACCAACGCAAAGGCAGATGAAGCTTTGGTGCTGGGAAATGCTGATCAGTCTTGCAACAGATGTTCAGAGTCAGCCCTCATGTGTCATGTTTTCCCTGGGGCTGGTGAAATGAAAACCTACAGGATTCACTTGAGGGAGAATTTGAACAAGCTTGCACAGCTGGAAATGAGATTTCACAGAATCATTTTGGTTGGAAGGTACCTCTTGAGATCTAGTCCACCCCCCTGCTCAAGCAGGCTCAACTACAGCAGGCCACCCAGAACCATGTCTGGTTTTGAGTGTCTCTACAGACGGAGACTCCACAGCCTCTCTGAGCAACTTGTTTCACCACTCTCACCTCAAAAAAAGTGTTTTCTTGTGTTTAGATGGAATTTCATGTGTTTCAATTTGTGCTACTTCCACTTGTCCTGTCAGTGGGCACCACTGAGAGAAGTCCAGCTCCCTCTTCTTCATTCCCACCCGTCAGGTATTTTTAAATGCTGTTAAGGTCCCTCAAGATTTAAGAGTGTCTCAGTGTGGAGAGGTTTCAGGGGAAAAGTTGCAGAGTAAGTGATGGGCTGGAGAAATCCTCCCTCTAAGGAAGGTGAAGTGGTGAAACTCAGTGAATTTTAAGGTTACTTGGTGTGGAAAAGAAACAGGATTGTTTGTGGGTTAGAACAGAGAAATACTCAGTAGTAGGGTATGGAGACTGGATGGACCCATAGTAACAAGAGGATATGGATTTCCACAGACTGGAGGGGTCTTACAAAAAAATTACGTAAATAAAGAAGTAGAAATATCTGAACCTTGATAAAAGTATTTCAAGAGCAAGACCAGAAGGAGGTAAAGACCTTTTCAGGAAAGGTGATGTGGTATTTTATTTGGATTCCTTGTAAAGGGAGGACTTCTGATTTGGGAAAAGGCAGACTGGGATTTGGAGACTTTCTGCCTTGAGGCCTACAGCTGGCAAATTAATTGTGGAAGAAACTACTTGATCTTGTAGTGTTTAAGGTTGAATTTGTTCACAAAGTCTGTGCTGAGGTTGCAGAGCAAAAGAGAATAATTTTGTCCTGTTTTCTTAGGTGAAATTGCACAGTTGGTGACAGATGAACCCTGAATTTGTTGTGTAGTTTGGAGGCATCTCATGCACCCAGCTATGTGCATACTTGTGTCACAACACAAAAGCAGCAGTGTTGGCTTGGACCATTTGTAAAACAGTAAGGAAGATATTTACCTTAGGTTGAGTTGGGAATATTGACTATTTTTTCATGACAGCATAAGCACACACCCATGGATCTCACTATCTCTGGAGTTCAAGGCTCTTATTTTACTATATAAGGATATAAGTGTGAGTTAAATACTGAAGACGTACTGGAATGCCTGATGTCTTATTGTCCACAGGCATTGAGTAGAATAATCTGGTTTAATTTGCATTTTGTGTAAAATCTCTTTGTAAATAGTAAAATAATGACATAAATTTGCTTTAGAAACTTACCACTGTTCTGTCACTTTCTCACTGTTTCATAGAATCATTCAGGTTGGAAAAGACCCTTGGGATCATCGAGTCCAACCATCAGCCCTACTCTACAAAGTTCTCCCCTACACCATATCCCCCAGCATCTCATCTAAACGACCCTTAAACACAGCCAGGGATGGTGACTCCACCACCTCCCTGGGCAGCCTATTCCACTGTCTGACCACTCTTTCTGGGAAAGATTTTTTCCTAATGTCCAGTCTAAACCTCCCCTGTTGCAGTTTAAAGCCATTCCCTCTTGTTCTGTCACTAATCACCTGTGAGAAGAGACCAGCACCAACCTCTCTACAATGTCCTTTCAGGTAGTTGTAGAGAGTGATGAGGTCTCCCCTCAGCCTTCTCTCCCTCAAACTAAACAGTCCCAGCTCCTTCAGTCGCTCCTCATAGGATTTGTTCTCCAGGCCCTTCACCAGCTTCGTTGCCCTCCTCTGCACTCGCTCCAGCACCTCGAGATCTCTCTCGTATTGAGGTGCCCAAAACTGGACTCAATACTCCAGGTGTGGCCTCACCACTGCAGAGTACAGGGGGACTATCACCTCCCTGCTTCTGCTGGTCACACTATTCCTAATACAAGCCAGGATGCTGTTGGCTTTCTTGGCCACCTGGGCAACTGCTGGCTCATGTTCAGCTGCTTGTCAATTAGAACCCCGAGATCCTTCTCTTCCAGACAGTTTCAAAGTAACATGAGTGGTACAGAACACTTGAACCTAGCATACCATACCAGAGGCTGTTCTATTGTTATATTTTATTTTGAACCTTTTTTGTCATTTATTGTGAAAGATTCCAGGATGCTGTTTCTGTGTTAGATTGGCATTTTCCTATTCATTTTACCAAAGAGTAAAAAAGCTGTGTTTTTTTTTTTTTTTTAAGAGATACCTTCAATGTGTATTTCTTAGGCCACTGTTAATATACTTCATTACTTTTACAGACATATAGAATGTTAGCCAAAAGCTGCAACTAATTAAGAACTGTGGCATTAGAGAATCCTGCTGGCCCTAGATCTTGGGAAACTTTGATGGACTGGTAGTTGGAAATTGAGGAGAAGATTTTCTCAGGCTTTCAGAAATATTATACATTTGCTTCTATTGGCACTTGAGAATGATTCTAGGTGTGCTTTTAAAATTATTTTTAAACTAGTTCTCTCTGGCCTGGAGATTGGGATGGTAGCATATACCTCACAGTGTCACTCCTGCAGATAAATTTTGTCTGAATTGCACACTTCTGCCAGTGACTCTTCAGCAAAGTTTGAACACAACCAGCTTATGTTCTCTGCTGTGGTTTTTCTGCGCAGCTCAGGGTAGGACAATTTCAACTGCCTGCTTACAGAAAGCAGGTGAGTACAAGATAACCTTAGCAGGAGTTGAAGAGAAATGGACTGCCTTAGGGAGGAAGAAGGTAGAAAAAGTGCATTCTGGAGGAAAAGTATAGTTGAAAAGAAAAAGGAAAGTGATGAGAGTTGACATGGGAACAGAGGCAAGAAGTCAATGATACCAAACTATGAAAATGATAAATACAAAAGAATGTAAACCAAGAAAATCACAGGCAATAGTGTCAGAGTAATAATGTTCTGTTCAGTACGCGTTAGTATGTGTGCATGCACTCACCTGTGTTTCTGTGACTCTTACCAGGTTTGTTATATTTTTCAGATCTCCCCCACTGAAGTAGGCCCTTCTGAGCACATTCAGAAGTTTGACAGAACTTCTCTGGTTTTGGAGAAAGAAGCTATTTGGTGCTTAATAGCCATAGAAATCATGGCATATCAAGTTATCACTTGGCAGAGTTGGTATGCTGTTTGTCTATGATCCCCTCCTGTTTTAAATAGGAACTACAATGCATTTGCTTAAACCACCATGAACTCACACCAAAGGTGCACAGGAGTGGAGCTTCAGAGCTCAACATCAGCAAATCAGTGGTAAATCACCGAGTGATGATAATAGAATTGTTCTTGATCCTTTTCACATGCTCCAAATACAGATGATGCCTTACTATAGGCATCACTAGTGAAAACCTTGGCTTTGAAGTACGGGTTTGATTAAGAAAAAAGAAACAAAAAATTCCCAGTAGGATATTTGCCTTACTCTTCAGCGAGTGAGTGTTTTATGTGATTTTTATCTCTGGAGTGTCAGTCTACCAAGTAATTCACTCAAAGTTGCTTTAAGACTTCTTTCAGTAGAAATTATATAGAAATCTGTATTATTTCCCCTTGCCCACAGTTTTGTTTGCACTTCAAAGTCAATAAAATCTTACAGTAATAAAATCCCAAGCAATCCTAAATCCAGGCAAGTACAAGGTACTTTGTGTGCAGCTTCCAGGTTAAACTGAAGTTCTAACTCTTCTTCATTTTGCAGTAAATTGGGATAAAATAATTAATACAAGCTGTAAAGCTGTAGAGCCCATCAATAGGATAGATAACCTAAATAGAATTTAAAGTGAAAAAGCTGTGACAGCAATAATCTAGCTGTAAGAAATTGTTAAGAACTGTAGTAGAGGTAAATGATACCTAACCCAGGGCATCCATTCCTCTCCAGTCTGTCTTTTATGATGTGAAATTGCAGACCATAGGTCAGGAATAGACATGTGCTTGGAGTAAGGCATGGGAGGGTTGTCTCCACTGAGTTGTTTTGGGGCCCATACGGCAGAATAATGATAGTTTACTGCATAGATAATGTCGCTATTAGAGAACATAGTGAAAAATGGTGCAGAGATCCTGGTCATACCAAGTGGAAACTTAGCAGCGTTTTAAGTCTCCAAGTCAGAGCTGGCTGTCCTTGTTCCTGCAGAGTTGTTTTGTGTCCTGTGCTTCCAGGACTTGAGCTCTGGGCTTCTGCTACCTCCATACTGGTGCTGGATGCAGCCTGCTGCTTTGTGCTTTCCCAGAACCTGGCTTGTGGTGTGCAGGTGCATCCGCCCAATGAAAGTAGAGCTTCTTGGCTGCTGAAGTGTAGCAGCTTCTGATTGCCTTTGCTCTCAGGGCTTCATGGTAGTTGGGGCCTTTGGCCAGTGGGAGCTGGTATTGACTACTGGCCAGATTCAGCTGGGTATAAATGGAGTCCCCTGGGGCAGCCATTTGGAGCTTGTTCCCTGGAGCAGTATGCTGTGGTTGAGGACTCTCCCCTTGGGTCAGGACGCTGCCCAAGGAAACTCCTCAAGGGACCTTGGGTCGGGACGCTGCCCTGAACAGATCCTCAAGGTTGAGAGTCCTCGCTTGTCAGGTGAGTGATAAAGCATTTTGGGTTGCTGTTAAACCCTAGGGAGTGGGGTTTTGTAAAGCGTTTTGGGTTGTCATTAAACCCTAGGGAGTGGTGCTTTGTTCTGCATTTTGGGTTGCCGTTAGACCCTAGGAAGTTGTTCTGTTCTCCTCTCACAGCCATTCGAACCCGTAATTTACAGAGAGCTAGTTAATTGTGTTAATAATAAATTTTTAGGTTCTGGTGGTTGGTGGTTTATTTGAGAGCCTTCATAACATGTGGGTAACAGGCTCTGCAGGAACCAGCTCAGCTCTAGTGAAGTTCATGCAGAGCCAAAACTATTGATCTTGGTTGCTCCAGAGCTGGCTTTGATACCGATGTCTTTGTACTATTGTGTCTAGCACTCCCAAGTCAAGAAACACCATATTTGGATCTGTCTGTGTTAGGGTAGGTTCAAGTAAGGCCTGTTAGTTATGGCCCCTCATACCAGCAGCAGTAGTGCTTACCTGTCTGAATTAACCTGGAATTTATAACTTATGCCCAAATTACTTCATATCTGAGCTAATAAACATTGTCAAACCAAGCTCGGTCAACATCATGGCAATGTTTCTGTACCTGCTGCTTTCTTAATCTGCAGCCTGAATGTTCTAATACATTACTGAAAACAGTGTCTCAGCAACACTAAAGCCCAGTTAAAAATACCTCAGTGGGTCTAATTTGTCCACAGTTGGCCTGCACTAAGAGCTGTGGAAAGGAAATGGGGTTCTAGATGACATGAAGTGTGGGCCCTTCATTTGTAGTTCACCCAATTCTCCTTGGGCTCATCTCATATTCAGAAAATGTACTGAAACTTAGAAATTCTGCTCCATACTGTGGCTGCATAAGTGTAAGCTGGATGGGAGGTGTGTGAAGAGCAACGATGATTCCGCTCCTAAGGTGGGGGGCTCTTACTGGAGCAACACAAACCCTATGGATTGGATGAACTGTGAAAAGAATTAGAAAACTGCTTCATGCTCACTCATACTGGCTCTGTGTAAAACTCTGACTATACATATCATTTATATGGCTGCAGTCAAGTATTTTACTCATTGCTTCTGCCCTCAGGACAGGCAGGTGTTGAGCATTGTATGCTCCTGTTATGCAGCATCAAGGGCTTGATGTTGTGTCACACCACGTGGTGCACTCTCACTGCAGTGACAGAAGTGGTGGTTAAGGCACTGCACACAGAAATGCTGCATCTTTTTCTTTGGCTCTAGATTCTTCTTGGACCTTGTTACTGTTCCTAGGCATAGTATGTTGTGTTCCTCTGTCATACTTCACAAGTAAGGGTTGTTACTGTTCTAGTAAAATAGCCTAGCTAAAACTATAAGACTCTATTTCATGATGCTTCTTGCTTTAGATCGTATTAAAATGACAAGCAAAAACGAACAGGTGTGTGCTAACTGAAGAGCTATTAAATGATGTGGCACTAATGATCTCTACCAAAAATACTGGAAGTACCAAGGCAAATTCCTCTCGTTAAATTGCTATAATTTGGAGCAGACTGTAAATTACAGTGTGTCTCAAGGGGTGGCACATTCATCAGACCTGGGTTTAGCTAGTTGCTGTAAAATTTGCTGAAAGTATATGTTTGCCTAGTGACACTCTGCATAAGCACAGAACAACCTCTTTGTAGTAGGAGAGTATCCCTTCCTACTTAGGGACCTGAAGAAAGGAAGAACAAAAGCCATATAAATGGGCAAATGGCAATTTTTAATGGTAGTACACAGGAGGAAGAGGTATAATCCTGTATTGAGTGGAATTATCGTAACAGATGATAGCACATCCTAACAGTGTGATATGATTTTCTGTCCCTGTAACTGATGAATGGAAAGATACAACTAGTGTTTCTGAACACAAACTCTTGTTTCTGAATACAGAATGACAATTACACCTGAGAGGTTATTGCTTTTTGATGTTCAGGAAGGACAAAAGGGGGTAAATCTATTGGACCTGCTTACATTAGCAGGCTTTATCAGACCTCTTTATTCAACTCTACAGCTGAATATGGGCAATGCCATTAACACCACGTATTGCCAATCCATTACATCATGTGTTCCATTGCACTACTGCTGTGGTGTTTCTGTGCTAATATAGAGGCTGTTAGCAGAGCTGAAGTTCTGCTAATTAACCATCCCTTCAAAACAGTAATGTAGAAACCTATAAATACATTAATTAATACTTTGTTTCATAAGTTAGTAGTTTTTTCATGAATGGGAAAAGTATGTGATGGTAAATGGTCTCACGAAGATTTCATAGGTAGGATTTTGGATTGGCTCTATTATTTATAAGTAACAAAACAAGTGCTTTTCCTGAGATTAAGTTTTTGAAACAGACTAGTAGGATGCAAAATATACACAGGGTTTTTTTTTTTACTTTTATTGAGAAGGTCAGATATATTAGTTGCTATAACTTCACTATCCAAAATATATCTATCCTGTCATCAGAGATTTCCTGTCTCACTGAGTTGCACAATCTCTTTGCACACAGTGTGGAAAAACAAACTATGAAAAATATGTAAAAGATACTGAGCTGTCTTCTCTAGTGGTATGAAATGTTTCAGCACACAATGAGAAAGTGGCTCTGAGTTTTTCAGAGGAAGATTTCAGCAATTTGCTTACTGGACTGCTTGCAAATGTCAGTCTTCTGTGCATTAATGAGGCAATAAGTAGGTTGAGAACAAAGCTACTGATAGTTCTGGTGATACATTTGAGGTAAATGAGGGGTGTGATGTATAGAAGTAATTTGTTTCTCTGGGGAAAATATTTGTGTCAAAAAACATCAGGCAGTGTGAATTAAGCTGTTCACCAGCTGCATGTATTTTTGATATGTGTGCTTAAAAACAATAACCTGAAAATAGGTGGGCATTTTGTTAGCCTCTGCAGTGTTCAGGGGGCATCTGTTTTGTGCAGCCTTACTGATAATGGGCATACAGCCTTCATCTAGGCTTTAATTCTACAGCTGTCATAGATCAAAGAGAGGGTGTTTATTAGGCAAGACATTTTAAACCAAATTGTCAGCCTTTTTGTCCTGTGCATTCAGGAGTTATGATGACTGGGGAGAAGAGAAGGTTGTCGCAACGAGGAGTGAGTTGTTTTGCATTTTTAGAGATTCATTACTTAGAGAATCATTACTTAAAGAGCTGGGATAATGTGTGCGTATTCATACAGCTTCAGAACCAGTATGTGGTGTGTCTGAGAACAGCTTTACTTTGTACAGTATTTTTTCCATCATAAGCTTAACAGTATGCAGTATTCAAACAAGAACTGTCTTGGTTTACTTGATTTTTGGCTATGACGCATCTGGCCAGCCTTTTGAAACATGTGAATAGTTTTAATGTATGCAAATACCTGTGAAGTTGCATAATTCTCGATAGAGGCACAGAGTGAGATGAGCCTTGTGAAGTATAAATAACCCAGAGTAGATGTGCATACATCAGAGTTAGTCATCTCAGGTCCTCAGAAAGGGACAGTCTGTAATAATTCAGATAAATCAGATGCAAAGGTAGTAGTTTCTCTGCATTACCAATACAGCAGTGTAGATGTAGATATGTTTGCTACATGGGGGAATGGACCATTTGTACTTAGGGGAATGTTGAACTAACTTTTTTCTATATTTTATGATGTGCAAAAAAGGCTGCAGTAGCGTTTTTTATAGTTTGTTGCTGATGATGTCTCTCCTGAAGCTGTTTAAACTGTTCTTTCACATTTCCCTATGGCTGGTGAACTCTCTGAAATGAAGGATAAAGCCAGGTAGCTTCAGCCCCTATTGACTATATTCCACTGACTTGAGCTGTGGCCCTTAAAACATATGGATACAGTTTTTCATTCCCATTTTTCTATTAATGCTAATCCTACATTTGAAAATCTGTTGTTGTATAGGCAGAAGTAGAACTTGGAATCATTTGTACCTGCCAGGCCTCCAAACATATGTCAATAAGGGGAAATTGATAATCAACCTGTTCAGGGTATGTCTTTTGCTATACCATTTTCTTAAATCCATCCTTGCTGTCTGTGAATCTTAGTGTTGTTCTTCATAATTGTATCTTACCTCAGAACAGCCCAGTCAGTTTTGGGTTGACCTGCAGTTCTTACTATGCAGAAACTGAGATTTCCTAGAGCCAGCACCTCTGAAACCTGTGCAAATCTTAAGGTACTAATACAATAACAGCAGGCGCTCACACTGATGAAGCATATTCAACCGCTGAGCCAAACATAAGGCTCAAATAAAACCAGCTTCTGTTAGTATAGAGAGACTTCAGCAGCAACTTTACTTTCGCTGCTTCACTTCATTTTCTTTTTCTTTTCTGTTTTCTTTGTGTCCTCTTCGCAAGGCGTTTTGCTGTAACAAGGAAAGAATCTGTATGCTGATGGTCGGATTGATGACATAAAGGGTTTTAGGAGGGTTTTACTCTTCTTTAAATGGCCTTCATATGTGGCAATGGGTTTTCTTGATAGGCTTTTAGTGAGAATATGATAGTATTACAGAAGTAATGATATGAGGTGCTCATGGAGATACAAAGATGATGCAATGGTTTGTTGAGAATGCTGTGGTTTGAGTGCTTGTGAACAAAGTCGAGACAGAAATAAAATGTCCTTTTTTATAAAAAAAGTTAAGTATCAACTGAAAAATTCCCCTTGAGATGGTGGGAATTTGTCATCAGATATTTGGGCCAGTGTATTAATATAATTCTTAAAAAAGGAGAAGCAGAATCTTTGAAGGTTTGGAAGTTCAGCTCCTGTGTTCCTATAGAACCTGTTGATGATACTTGTCAAGGGCCAATCCTTTAAAAATGAAAACAGTAAACACTTTGGACTTCTTACCATTTGGTGCTTTTCTATAATAAATGCAGTGTGTGTATGTGCATATGTTGAGTGGGAGGTTCATAGCTGTTCCTCAATTATCTATTATCTACACTCCTATTTTTATAGTATTGCATTTATTTGCTGGAGATAGTTCTGCAAATTTCTAAACCATTGTTGGTGCCTTCACCTTATTTTGATGGTTTTTGTTATACAGGTTAGAACAGGAGGCAGAGAGGGTTAATAAACTGAATCTTGGTCTCATTTTTGGTTATCAAACCTCAGGAAAATCCTATTCATCATCTGCAGTGTCTAGTGAATGACAGTAATGGCTGCATAGGTTATATCATGTTCTGAGATTAATTTAGTGATGATGATGTTGTTTAAAAAGCTCAGAATAATCTCATTTGACTAAAAGGTTTCAGGGATCACTGAGTTTCAAAAGGCAAATATAAGGTCTGATGGAACCAGAATCAGCTTTGTTGTTGTTGAACTTAATGTTCACACTGAGTAAAAATTAGAATGGGCTGATAAAATAGTAAAAAATACAAACAGATAAGTACTGGTGCACTTCTGTATTCTTTTTGTAGGGTGTGGTTTCTAGAGTGAGAAAAAGGATGTTAAAATGGAGCAGAAAAAAAATGTAGGTGTGCTGCTTTGGTCCAGTTAAGGTAGGATAGGAGAAGGCAGAAATTTGTGTGTCGTGTCTAAGTCGAGACAGAAAAAAAAATTTTGCTCTTGAAAATTCTGGTGGGATTTCAGTCCTGTTTTGCAAGACAGTTTGGTTGTGTTGAATTTTAGGTAAGCATCTGAACTTTTGGGATCTTTGTCTGGGTGCATTTTTTAAACTTCTTAAAGTAAAACCTTGTGCTTTTTTTAAATATGGAAGCTGAGTGATGAATGTTTGTCTCTTTGACAGACCAGTTTAGGTCAACAGGACTCAGGATTTAGCACTGAAACTTCCAGAAAAGCCAAAAGGCTGCAGAAGTGCTATTTCTCTTATTTTTTTCTGAAGCAGGAGCTACTTTCAGAGTCTCTTATCTGATGATGTAGGTAACTTTCATTCATGGTTACTTCTACTCTCTGTAATGCTTTTGCCTTGATAAGATTTTATTTTCTTACAATACTTTCTCATACCAAATAATATGTTGAAGCTTAAAGCTGCAAGAAATTTTTCTTATGCTCCCTAGAGCCAGAGCAAGAAACATTTCAGTTGGTTGAGTTACGTATATCTCTATCTGTATATATAGATATATATAAAATTTTCTTGATTTTAAAAACAATGTTCTATGAGTTAAAGGTATAACAAAAATTATTACAGAGATCAAATGCTTTTCTACTGTCTGGTTTATTTGATGTCAGAACACAATATGGAAGGAATTTTAGTAACAAGTATCACAAGGGCCCAGGGTGAATCCACTGTGCTTCCCTGTATTCAATTGGGCTGCTGGGCTCTGGTCATACTCTGTCAAACCCATTCTGGTTTGCAGCTGGCAAAGAATGGGTAGGTGTGAGACTGCCAGACTAAATCTAGATATTACAGAAATTAACGCTGCAGATGGTACACCTCCTTTTGGTACTTTGGCTTCTTTATGTTGAAGAGTGGGCTGTGCATGGGGGAATGGAGGTAGAAAGTGTCAGGGTGACAAAGCAGTTGTCTAGAAAACAGAGGTTGTAAAGCTGGAAAGCATAGGGAGAGAGGCAGGCTGCTCTGGGTGTACTGTGTGTCCTCCATATTGTCACCCTGGTTCAGCTGTGAGAGGCAGTGCTTGTCCAAAAATACAGGCTAAACAGGACTCTTCCTGCCTTGTTATCACCACAGACAATTTTAATAGTGCTTTAAGGTGTGGTTGGGAGGCCAATGCGCTGGATACGTAGAGAAATTCTGCTTACAGTTAGGTTTTCTGTTCACTTCTTTATTTCTCAAAGGCAATCTCTTCTGGGACTGAATCTGCTCCTGTTCCTGTATCCAGGAGTCACTTGCTCCCTATCCCCCCTTTTGCTCCCAAATACAGTCTGTTAGTAGGAAGCTGTATGTTGCAAAAATAGGTGCTTTCTCCACATGTCTGACTATTGACACATCTGAAGCTTATGTCATGCTTGAAGAATTTAGTTGCAACAAAACTTAAATTATTTTCCCCAAAAAATAAACCTGGAAAACACCAACTCTCATTCCTTCATATCATTGCTTTTGGAGAGAGCTAACTAGCAACTCTTGTTAGAGATGAATGATTTTTGTTGATAATATGAATCTATAGTATGTTTGTATTCAGCAGTTTGTGGGTTAATTGATCCTATATTCCAACTCAAGAAGCAGTGGTTCTTTGTTGTACCCCCTGGTACCAATTCTAATTGTCTTGCTTCCAGAAATCAAGCATCTGCATTCATTAGGCATTTCAAGTGTTATGTTGACTTTTCAGAACTCTTTTGAAATGTAAAATTATGCTTAGAATTGTGTCTTTGGCTTTGTCTCAGAATTGCATCTTTGGTTTTTTGGGAATTGACTCAGATCAAAGCTAGAAATTTCCCACCAGGCATTTCTTAATTTTGTGATGCCTGCCTTAAGAGTCTTCATTCAGTTTAGCTTTCTGTAATTTTAACATATCTACATTTTCTGAACAACAAATTTGTTAGATATTCTAGGTCACTTAAGTCCCTTCATTTTGACGGTACATTTCTGCTGACATACCTTACCATCTTATGTTTCCTATAATATGTGCAGTTTAAGTTATTAATAAGTGAAAGCAAGATTAAATGTATAAACTACAAACCTGAACAAAGTACAGAAAGATCAAAAGTGCCTGAAGCAGTGACACCTCATCTCTTTTCCAAATAACTAGTTTAAAGGACAGAAGGTATCAGCACAGAAGAATTCAAGTTTGCTCAAAAGAGCTTTAATTTTTTTTTTTTCATTCAGCTTGGAAATATGAACTGTAGCAATCATTTTAAAAGATGAAAATGTTACGAGACAATCACTTGTTCTTTCCTTACCATTTTTCTGATAAACTGTGATTATAAGAGAGAGCACATAGTTCTCTGCAGATAAAGTACAAATAGGCTTTACTGTTCCAAACCATTTCTCCTCAGTGTGTTTCTGACCTTAAAGGTGAAGGAAAAAGCTGCAACAATAAAAATAGTGAGAGGGAATTGCACAAAGCACTGGCAAAGATATTGCGTTTTCAGGAGAATTAGCTGGGATGAATGACTAGGGCATTATAGTTCTAATCTCTATGATTTTGAGCTTCTAGCTGCTGTTGCGTTGCTTGCAGACTCTGGATGAGGTTTTTGGTTCAGAGGTCTAGCAATTCTTGACACTTCATTGCTCACAGACTGTTACAAAGGCTCTCTAATAAACAACCAACCACCAAAAATTAAAAATTTATTGTCAACACAATTAACTAGCCCTCCACAAATTACAGGTTTGAATGTCCGTAAGAGGAGAACAGAACAACTTCCTAGGACTTAACGACAACCCAAAACGCAGAACAAAGCACTGCTCCCTAGGGTTCAACTACAACCCAAAATGCTCTTATCACTCACCTAACAAGTGAGGGCTCTCAACCTCAAGGACCTGCTCAGGGCAGCGTCATGACTCAAGGGGAGAGTCCTCGATGAGCTCCAAATGGCTGCCCCAGGGGACTCCATTTATACCCAGCCAAATCTGATCTGCAGTCAGTAGTGGTTCCCATTGGCCAAAGGCCCCAACTACCGTGAAGCCCCAAGAGCAAAGGCAATCAGGAGCTGCTACACTTCAGCATCCAAGAAGCCGTATTTTTGTTGCGACCTGCCACACAGATAAACATATTCTTTACCCACCTGTCTCAGCAGGATGAGTAAGGGTAGCTTAAATTGCTGACTACAAGCACTGCAGATAAATTCCACATTATTGGTGACTCTGGATGGTGCTTGGAAAACCAGTAGGCTTGGAAGGTATGTCTGCAGTAACATTTATTCTTTATCCAGCAATGAGGATCAAATCTTAAATTTGCATACCCATTTTTCAGATACACTGATGAGTTTGCAGTTTGCTTTGTGATGATCAGTTTCCAGTTATAAGAACTAGACTAAAATGAATTTTACATTTAGTTAAGCATGATTTGATAACATTGATATCTAACTTCTTGCAAGTGCTAACTGGAATCAATTTATATCTTGACCATATTTTACTGGCAATATATATATATTTCCAGTGTTACCCGTGTGCATGTATGGACATAAAGATTTCTCAGTTTTCTGTAATTTTTTTACTTTTAGCCAATGATGCTTTCATCATGGATATTACCCTTTATGGCGTGTGTGACTAACAGTCTCTTTCCTGGCAAAATGAAGTAGAGGTGTGAGATTCTTTGCTTTATTTTCATTGCCCAGTGGCCTGAAATATCTTTGGTCAACAGTTTTGAATCCCATCATTCAGGTGATTTTTTCTCTTGGCCTGTAGATCTAGAAGAAGGATTTCTACAAGCTTCAGAAACAGAACACTGAATTAAAAAAATCAAACGGATGTGATCAGTGGTCAGTTTTGTATACTCTTTGTGTTAGTGGTTTATCATATTTTAGCTCTAGGTTATTCTTTCCTGTATATGTCAATACTCAGTGATATCCAGCCTTCACTGTGCAGTGGTACTTACATTAGTGTCGGTCAAGAATGGATTCATTGTACAAGGCAGAATTGCTATTGGTTTGTCATCTGCAGCATGTTCTCTGACTTGCACAGTGAGGGAGAAGCAATGCAGCTTTATCCAGCTGAGGGAGCAATAGCACTGCTTGCCCTCTTCCAGGTTCATCCTTAGAGTGATGGTAGTGTCACCATTGCTGCAGTGACCATCTTCACTGGGAGTAGCAGAGCAGGCCCTGGGCACCTTGCTCTTGTTCTGCTGCAACAACAGAAATGTGATTCTAAGATCTGTCAAGTAAACGTTACCTAAGGGACTGCCAGTGCTTACTGTGGGCTTCTGCATTCCTGCCCTGCTGGCTGCTCCGGAGCTGCTCTTGAGGAAGACACAGAGGTGTCCTGCAAACACAAGGACCATGCAAATCTACTCTATGGCTGCAGGGAATGACTGTGTATTTATGAAAGGGTGACTTAGGGTCAGCTCAGTTTGGAGGGCAAGAATTGTTCACAGGTTTGTGGTGAGTTGTTTTTTTTCCAGTGAGTTTGTCAGTTGTCCTCATTCTACCCTCTACAACACCATCATTGATTCCACCAATACTTCCTTGCCATGATGCCTTTTTCTCCATTAATGAACTTGACATGGAAAAGAAAATGGTTGACTTGTTAGTCTATGCTTTTAATAGTGCTTTTAAATTTAGACTGAGTCCTGGAGCAGCACAGCCCTAAGCAACCTTTCTGGAGAGCTTGCCTCTGTGGTGAGGAACCCATTTCTTCAAACCACCCTAGTATGTTCGGTGGGTGTAAAGACTGTGATATATGTTACTGGGCACCCCTTATTGGCATAAGTTCATTTACATTAGCAGGACTGATTGTATGTTTGCCAGTGCAAAACACAAATATGAATCAAACTTGATGCAAGTCAACTAAAGTGGTTAATTAGGCTGAGTGGATGTTATGGTGGCTTATTAGATAGAAATAGTCTTGAAAGTATTTTTTATTTGTAGTTATACAGTCAATTTTGCTGATATGGGGAAAAAAATTATAATTTAAGAAAATGGATAACATACGTGAGAGCTAATCCATACTGTATATCTAAGGAGATAAACCACCACCAGAAAGAACGTGGCGACCCAGACGGAGCTGCCACGCAAACATGCAGTGGTCCAGATCCTGGGCTGCAGGGAGTGCCTGAGCCTGTCAGTCCTGTCGGAAGGCACCAGTGATAACACCTATGTGCGCTGTGATCAGCTGGATGACCTGCTCAGCCTGGTGGCAGAACTCAAAGAAGAGGTCACAAGATTAAGAAGGATTAGGGAGTGTGAAAGGGAGATTGATTGGTGGAGTGTCACCCTAGCACCCCTAAACCAACAGGAGCAAATGGAGGCTCCAAATGAGGTAGGTAATCCCTCACCCTCTTGCTACCAGGCAGAAGGAGGGGACCTGAGAGGTGGGGGAGGCTTGAAACAGGTCCCTGCTCAGGGAGGCAGGAAAATCCTCTCCCAACCTCCCTCATCCTTCATGGTGTCCCTTCACAATAGATTTGGGGCCCTGGAACTTTTGAGTGAAGAAGAGAAGGAGGAAGAGAATGAGACAAACAAGGAGGAAGACCAAGGTCCACCAAGGCCCGGTCATTCTAGACCACGTATTAAAACAGTTCTAAAAAGAACCCCAGAAGAATCAGTGTAGTGGGTGACTCCATTCTAAGGGGTGTTGAAGGCCCAATATGCAGACCGGACCCACTTCATAGGGAAGTTGCTGCCTCCCTGGGGCCCGGGTCAAGGACCTCAAGGCAAAACTCCCCGATCTAGTGAGACCCAGGGACTACTACCCTCTCCTGGTTTTTCAGGTAGGTAGTGATGACATTACCAGGAGAAGTCCTAAAGCAATGAGGAGAGATTTCAGGTCCTTGGGGAAACTGATTAAGGGGTCAGGGGCACAAATTCTGTTCTCCTCCATCGGTTGGGGGGATGGATGAAGAAGAATACAGGAGAACTCAACAGATGAACCTGTGGCTCCAAGACTGATGTTACCATCAGGGCTTTGGATTTTTCAATCATGGATTGGTATACAGGACGCCAGACTTTTGGCATCAGATGGGATGTACCTGTCCCAGAGGGGGAAAAGGATCTTGGGGCAGGAGTGAGCTGGGCTCATTGAGAGAGCCTTAAACTAGACTTGAAGGGGGCAAAACATCAGCCCATCTGAAGTGCATGTATACCAATGCACACAGCATGGGTAACAAACAGAAGGAGCTTGAAGCCATGATGAAACAGGAAAATTATGATATAGTGTCTATTACAGAAACATGGTGGGATGTCTCCCATGACCTGAGTGCGCCAGTTGATGGCTACAAGCTGTTTAGGAGGGATAGACAAGGAAGGAGAGGTGGTGGGGTGGCGCTGTATGTTAAGGACTGTTATGATTGTTTTGAGTACCAGTGTAGTGAAGACAGGGTGGAGTGTCTTTGCGTTAGAATCAGGGGGAAGGCCAACACAGCAGATGTTGTAGTAGGAGTCTACAATAGGCCACCCACCCAGGACAGAGAGGAGGATGAAATAATCTATAGACACTTAGGAGAAATCTCATGATCACGTGCCCTTGTTCTTGTGGGAGACTTCAACTTCCCAGACATCTGCTGGAAATACAACACAGCAGAGTGGGATCAGTCCCGGAGATTCCTGGAATGTGTGGGAGACAACTTCCTGACGCAACTCGTGAGAGAACCAACCAGAGAAGGTGCCCTGCTGGATCTCCTCTTTGTGAACAGAGAAGGACTGGTGGATGATGTGGCAGTCAGAGGACGACTAGGGCACAGCGATCATGAAATAATAGAGTTCTCTATTCTTAGAGAGACCAGGAGAGAGGGCAGCAGAACTGACATGCTGGACTTGAAAAGGGCTGAATTTGTCTTGTTTTGGCACCTGCTTGACAGAATCCCTTGGGATCTGAAGGGTATAGAGGTCCAGGAAGGCTGAGCACTCTTCAAGAAGGTAGTCTTAATGGCTCAGGAGCAGGTGAACCCCAGGTGCTGTAAGAGAAGCCGGCGACAGAGGAGACCACCCTGGCTGAACAGGGAGCTTGACTGCAACTCAGGGAGAAAAGAAGAGTTTACAGCTTTTGGAAGAAGGGGCTAGCCACTCACAGTGATTACAAAGATGCTGTGAGGCTGTGCAGGGTGGAAATCAGGAGGTCTAAAGCCCAGCTGGAGATTACCCTGGCTTCAGCAATCCAGGACAACAAGAAATGTTTCTATGTCAACAGCACAAGAAAGACCGGGAAGAGCCTCCATCCCCTGCTAGACGCAGGAGGAAACATGGCAACGAGTGATGAGGAGAAGGCTGAGGTCCTTAATGCCTTCTTTTCCTCAGTCTTTAATAACAAGACTAGCTGTATTGAGGGAATCCAGCCTCCTCAGCCAGAGGACAGAGACTGGGAGAACGACCCCCCCACATTCCAGGAGACAGTCAGTGACCTACTGCATCACATAGACACACACAAGTCTATGGGACCAGAGGGGATACACCCGAGGGTGCTGAAGAAGCTGGCTGGGGTGCTCGCCAAGCCGCTTTCCATCATTTACCAGCAGTCCTGGCTGACTGTGGAGGTCCCGACAGATTGGAAACTGGCCAATGTGATGCCCATATATAAGAAGGGTCGGAAGGATGATCTGGGAAATTACAGTCCTGTCAGCTTGACGTTGGTGCCCAGGAAGCTGATGGAGCAGCTCATCCTGAGTACCATCACACAACACATGCGGGACAACCAGATGATCAGGCCAGTCAGCATGGGTTTATGAAAGGCAGGTCCTGCTTGACAAATCTGATCTCCTTCTACGACAGGGCGACCTACTTATTGTATGAGGGAAAGGCTGTGGATGTAGTTTACCTTGACTTCAGTAAGGCCTCTGACACCGTTTCCCACAGCATTCTCCTGGTGAAACTGGCTGCTCAAGGCTTGGATGGGCACACGCTTTGCTGGGTAAAAAAACTGGCTGGATGGCCGGGCCCAAAGAGTTGTGGTGAATGGAGTTAAATCCAGTTGGTGGCCGGTCACGAGTGGTGTCCCCCAGGGCTCAGTTTTGGGGCCACTCCTGTTTAACATCTTTATTGATGATCTAGACGAGGGGATCGAGTGCACCCTCAGTAAGTTTGCAGATGATACCAAGTTGGGTGGGAGTGTTGATCTGCTCGAGGGTAGGGAGGCTCTGCAGAGAGATCTGGACAGGCTGGAGCGATGGGCTAAGGCCAACTGTAGGAGTTTCAATAAGGCCAAATGCCGGGTGTTGCACTTGGGCCACAACAACCCCCAGCAGTGCTACAGGCTTGGGGAGGAGTGGCTGGAGAGCTGCCAGTCAGAGGGACCTGGGGGTGCTGATTGACAGCTGGCTGAACATGAGCCAGTAGTGTGCCCAGGTGGCCAAGAAGGCCAATGGCATCCTGGACTGTATCAGAAATTGTGTGGCCAGCAGGGACAGGGAAGTGATCTTACCCCTGTACTCGGCACTGGTGAGACCGCACCTCGATTCCTGTGTTCAGTTTTGGGCCCCTCACTACAAAAAGGACATTGAATTACTCGAGCATGTCCAGAGAAGGGCACTGAAGCTGGTGGAGGGTCTGGAGCACATGTCGTATGAGGAACGGCTGAGGGAACTGGGGTTGTTTAGTCTGGAGAAGAGGAGGCTGAGGGAAGACCTCATCGCCCTCTACAACTACCTGAAAGGAGGTTGCAGAGAGCTGGGGATGAGCCTCTTTAGCCAAGAAATAAGTGATAGGACAACAGGTAATGGCCTCAAATTGCACCAGCAAAGGTTTAGACTGGCTATTATGAAGCATTTCTTTACAGAATGGGTTGTTAGGTGTTGGAATGTGCTGCCCAGGGAGGTGGTGGAGTCCCCATCCCTGGAGGTGTTCAAGAGTCAGGTTGACATAGCGCTTAGGGATATGGTGTAGTTGGGATCTGTCAGTGCTAGGTTAACGGTTGGACTAGATGATCTTCAAGGTAATTTCCAACCTAGATGATTCTGTGATTCTGTCCTGATAATTGTCAGCATTACTTCGGCTGTGATAAAGAAAAGTGTACTTAAAAATTCTCTACCATTTACTAAAACTATTGATTCTTAATATTTCTGTCTTAATTCTGGAATTTTATTAGTAATGCTTCATTATTTTTCATTTGTGTTCAGAGAGTTTTCTCCAAGGATTGATTCAATACTGTTACTGTCCTGCTTTAAAGCAGGACCCAGCTGAAGCTTTGCTCTGTTGGGAAAGAGGAATAAATAAAAGGGAGAAGATGCTGGTCAGGAACAGGTGGCACTGGGGACTAACCTGCTGCCTTGAGGGAAGAGGCAGGGGGAGGTGGAAGGAGTAAAAGCCTGTACCTGGAGAGGATGGTGTTACCTCCACCCTGGCTACTGCTGCTCTTAAAGTCCTGTGTCAGCCCCTTGGGAGCCACGAAGATTCCATGTAATAATTTAAAATTATTTGCATTCAGGCCAGGGTTAATGGAGTGTGCAAAAGAAAGTCCTTATTTTGCTGCTTGCTAAGCTTTTTACACTCTACCCTCAAGACTATCTCAAATGAACAATAGCATATTCTAAACTGTACACTTAAATCCTCAGTATTACCAAAATATAAATGTTTTCCTTGAGAATTTCTCTCCAAAGGCTGTGAGGTCTGTGAATTGAGCAAGGAAGAGAGAAGAAACAAATATGATACAACCAGGAGTTACTCAGCTGCAAGACATTAAACCCATTTCCAACACCATTCTTTAGAGGTTCATGGAACAAGCTCTATAGGTATACATGAACTGGAAAATTTTTAATGCTGTTAACTTCTTAGATTTTGAGCTGATTATTTTTTTCATCTTTTGCAAATTCCACCTTCTGTAACCCCTGTTAAGGAAAGTCAGGTGTCTTCTGTTCTTCAGCTGATGTCAAACCTACCAGCCACTTTTCTTCCTCTTGAAACTTAAAGATGTAGAAGTAAAGTTTAGTAATATCAGTGTTTGGAAATGTAGAGAAAAAGCTTGTCTAACTTATGATAATGAAGACAAAAATCTAAAAATGGTGCTTCCAAATGGGAAGACATCAATTTTGCAACTCTTCAGTAAATATTATGGTGCATGAACATTTGTTCGGGGCCTTAGAATTTATTAAACAAAAATAAAAATATAAAAATAGAAAGCTTTCAGACCAGGACAAAAGAAGTTGTGCAGAAAAGATAAGTGAAAATGCTTTCGTCATGGGCTGAAGGTTGCCCAGGTAGGCTGCCAAAGATTCTGGTGGTTAGCTGCTGCAGTACCAAATGAAAATTTGGCGTGACAGTCTTCTCATTTTCCAAGTACCAGGTTTTTTTCCTCCAACTGTCCTCTACAGCCACTGAGGGGACTGTAGAGTTACTGTTTCTCTTATAATCCTACTTGCTTAGGCACCTTTTTGGTGTTTAACAGCTACATATTATACTCCTATGTTATTGATCCCCTTGCTAATTATAGATAATAAAAGTGGTGCTAAGAAGCGTTGGGCTAGGAGATGACTGAGCTTGACATCCTTCTACATACAGCCAGTAGAGGTGCTCTTCCTCAGCTTTTTTGCTCGCTTTCATGAGAAGAATTCCTTTATTCAGCTGCTGCCAGAGCCATGACTGGCAACCAGCACAGCAGTGTTAATGCAGTACAGCTGTTTAAGTCCTGTCCTTGGCATGGATAACCTGCCCGTGGTGATCAACGTGATTGTGTTTGTAGTTAGTTGTGATTGTGCTTAAAATAAAATTAAAGACTATGTCCACTTGTCTTGAGTTACTCTGCACAGATGTCTTCACTGCAAGTTCTAATACAGACTGAGCAGCCTTCTATCTCAAAATTGTGCTGTGTGGAAACTGATTAAAAATGTCACGCTTCATATATTTAATTTAAAGTTCTTGCTAATCACACTGGACCTTCATTACATACTGAGTTTTTGAAATGCAGCTCTTGTTTTCCCTGTTCTTAACCTTCCATCAAACACATAATTTAGTAAAAGTAGATTTATTAGCAGTTGTTGAGACTATACCTTTAAAAGAGATAAAATTATCAGTAGGTAAATCAATTTTCATAGCTTCTGTCATTGAATTATTAATAGGAAGACCTGTTGGCTTGGCAGAGCTTGTAAGACCATCTGTCTTTTTGTGCATATCTTCAGCTAAATGCTTTTCTGTAGTAAGAAATCAGACTTGGTCAAGTAAGCCAGCTCTGCCAATACGTACTTTAATTTTTGTTTGAATATTGAATAGGATGAGTCAGCTGTGGATAGAGGTCACCCAAACTTTTGTAATGATTAGTTAATAAGAATGGGTGATGTTAAACCTGTCTTCACAAATTGTTTATTGGTTATGTGCTTGCTTACTGTACTTATTTGCCAGCAATGCCATCTTAAGCTATGTATCTGTTGAAATTAAAACATCAAGGCCAAGTTATTAGGTACAGCTTTGCTACAAGCAACATTATTAACCTATAGCATTGTGAAACAGTGCTGCCTGTACTGGACAGAAATGTCTAAAGAGGAATTTAATGATAAATACCCCTTTTCTGGTTATACATCAAGGAAGGACCTAGTATGTACAGAATTAAGTGTGTCGTAAGTCCTGCTGGCCTAAGTATGTTGTATTGGAAGATTCCCAACAGGAAATCAGCATAGATGACTTTTAAAATTTCTTTGTCTTTTACGTTACACATAAATTGCACTTGAATGATATATAGATAACTCAGCTCCTTTCCCCATCTTTTTACATTTGTAAGCCTTGAGCAAAAAGCTGTTTTTCAGAGGAACTGAAACACTCCTAGTGTTTTCCACCAGTTATCATCATGGCTCAGGATAATAAGCAAGGAGGCAGATGAGATGGCAAAACAAGGTAAGTAAATGATCCATATTTTGTACCTCCACCTCCAGAGCCCTGTGCAAAATGAGACAAATCAGATAAATTTATGTATACACATAAAACTCTGTATGAGGTGGTTATGAACAGTGTATTCTGTGCTTCAATTTTATATGGCAGCAGTGGCACTTGAAATGAAAGCAGGTTCTAAAAATAAATGTCAGTGAGACCTTGAAATAAAAATCAAATTACAAGGGTGCCACTCAGTCACTTTGCTATTATTGGGTAACTTTGCCTATGTGGAAAATCATGGATTTCACACAGTTGTCTTAAAATAAAACCAGTTTGCACGACCTGATCCCAGATGATGCTGTAAAATGTTTTGCATGCAGACTACTGGTCAGATATCCCTAAATGAGCAGAATGCAAGAACTTTCCTTTAACACTCGGTGAGAGGTCTCAGACAGGCAGGCGTTATTAGTGCATCATTCTGAACTTACTATCGTGGGGTGATGAGGTGGACCTGATGTTCCTGCCAGTGGTATTTTGTAAGATTTGTGATCCACGGTGAGTTACTGAGAACCATTTTGCACATGCCCCATCTCCTGCATATGGAAATGAGCTGAGACAGAGTAGATGCCACACAAAAATCTTCATGTGTTTCATTTTTATCTGTTCCTGAGAGCTGTAGGAGGAAAGAGTCACAGGTAGGAGATGAAAATGGTTTGATGATTTGTGAGGAAGTAGAACATCTATTCCCAACTATACAACTGCTTCTGTCCTTCCAGCTGGTGTTTGGCTAGTCAGTGAGAGCATTTGTGCCAGAGCAATCCACTGCCCTGTGTTCCCCACGGTGTCACAGTGCTCAACAGGAATTACTATTGCTTTAATCTCATATAACATTTCTTTGATGGTGCGAGGATGCCAACTTGTGCTGGAGCAGTGTCAGGTAACATGTCATGGCTGTTCTGCAGCTGGTGCAGGGACAGGAGAAAGGCCAGGAGCAGCAGCAGCAGACATGGCTGCAGCGATTCCTGTCTCTGGACGAACACGTACATTTCTATCCCAGTAGAGTCGTCACGTGTCTGAAAACATCCTCGTACCTCATCCTGGTGACTATACACATATTGCTTCAGATGCCTTCTGGTTCTCCTGAGAATACCTTTTGAAAGACAGGTGTGACTTCTTTCCCCTCATGAGGCTGAAAAGCTGCAGTCCAGTCACTCAGAGGAGACAGCAACCAAGTGCTGGGACACAGAGCTGAGTACTGTGTGCTTCTTCATTGGAAAAAGGGAACCCACATACTGACTCATTTTCTTCTTGCACCTATAGTACGTGTGATGCATAACTTGAAATTTGAAGGGGGAAGGGGGGAAAACATCAGCCCATCTGAAGTGCATGTGTACCAATGCACACAGCATGGGTAACAAACAGAAGGAGCTTGAAGCCATGATGAAACAGGAAAATTATGATATAGTGTCTATTACAGAAACATGGTGGGATGTCTCCCATGACTGGAGTGTGCCTGTTGACGGCTACAAGCTCTTTAGAAGGGACAGACAAGGAAGGAGAGGTGGTGGGGTGGCGCTGTATGTTAGGGACTGTTATTTATGATTGCCTTGAGCACAAGTGTAGCGAAGACAGGGTGGAGTGTCTTTGCGTTAGAATCAGGGGGAAGGCCAACAGGGCAGATGTTGTAGTAGGAGTCTACTGTAGGCCACCCACCCAGGACAGCGAGGTGGATGAAATATTCTATAGGCATTTAGGAGAAATCTCACGATCACTTGCCCTTGTTCTTGTGGGAGACTTTAACTTCCCAGACATCTGCTGGAAATACAGCACAGCAGAGTGGGATCAGTCCCATAGATTCCTGGAATGTGTGGGAGACAACTTCCTGATGCAGCTGGTGGAGAACCAACCAGAGAAGGTGCCCTGCTGGATCTCCTCTTTGTGAACAGAAAAGGACTGGTGGATGATGTGGCGGTTGGAGGACGACGAGGGCATAGCGATCATGAAATAATAGAGTTCTCTATTCTTAGGCCAGGAGAAGGGGAAGCAGAACTGACATCCTGGACTTCAAAAGGGCTGACTTTGTATTGTTTGGGCACCTGCTTCAAACGATCCGTTGGGAGACGATCCTGAAGTGTATAGGGGTCCAGGAAGGCTGGACGCTCTTTAAGAAGGAAGTCTTAATGGCTCAGGAGCAGGCGGTCCCCAGGTGCTGTAAGAGAAGGCGGCGACAGAGAAGACCACCCTGGCTGAACAGGGAGCTTTGGCTGCAACTCAGGGAGAAAAAGAAAGTTTACAGCCTTTGGAAGAAGGGGCTAGCCACTCACAGTGATTACAAAGATGCTGTGAGGCTGTGCAGGGCAGAAATCAGGAGGTCTAAAGCCCAGCTAGAAATTATCCTGACTTCAGCAATCAAGGACAACAAGAAATGTTTCTACAAGTATGTCAACAGCAAAAGAAAGACCAGGGAGAGTATCCATCCCCTGCTAGACATGGGAGAAAACATGGCAACGAGTGATGAGGAGAAGGCTGAGGTCCTTAATGCCTTCTTTTCCTCAGTCTTTAATAACAAGACTAGATGTATTGAAGGAATCCAGCCTCCTCAGCCAGAGGACAGAGACTGGGAGAATGACCTCCCCCACAATCCAGGAGACAGTCAGTGACCTACTGCATCACATAGACATACACAAGTCTATGGGACCGGATGGGATACACCCGAGGGTGCTGAAGCAGCTGGCTGGGGTGCTCGCCAATCCGCTTTCCATCATTTACCAGCAGTCCTGGCTGATCAGGGAGGTCGCGACAGATTGGAAACTGGCCAATGTGATGCCCATATATAAGAAGGGTCGGAAGGATGATCTGGGAAATTATAGTCCTGTCAGCTTGACATTGGTGCCTGGGAAGCTGATGGAGCAGCTCATCCTGAGTACCATCACACAACACATGCGGGACAACCAGATGATCAGGCCCAGTCAGCATGGGTTTATGAAAGGCAGGTCCTGCTTGACAAACCTGATCTCCTTCTACGACAGGGTGACCTTCTTACTGGATGAGGGAAAGGCTGTGGATGTTGTTTACTTTGACCTTAGTGAGGCCTTTGACACCATTTCCCACAGCATTCTCCTGGCAAAACTGGCTGCTCACGGCTTGGATGGGCACACGCTTTGCTGGGTGAAAAACTGGCTGGATGGCCGGGCCCAAAGAGTTGTGCTGAACGGAGTTAAATCCAGTTGGTGGCCGGTCACGAGTGGTGTCCCCCAGGGCTCAGTTTTGGGGCCACTCCTGTTTAACATCTTTATTGATGATCTAGATGAGGGGATCAAGTGCACCCTCAGTAAGTTTGCAGATGACACCAAGTTGGGTGGGAGTGTTGATCTGCTCGAGGGTAGGGAGGCTCTGCAGAGAGACCTGGACAGGCTGGAGCGATGGGCTGAGGCCAACTGTAGGAGTTTCAATAAGGCCAAATGCCGGGTGCTGCACTTGGGCCACAACAACCCCCAGCAGCGCTACAGGCTTGGGGAGGAGTGGCTGGAGAGCTGCCAGTCAGAGAGGGACCTGGGGGTGTTGATTGACAGCCGGCTGAACAGGAGCCAGCAGTGTGCCCAGGTGGCCAAGAAGGCCAATGGCATCCTGGCTTCCATCAGAAATAGCGTGGCCAGCAGGGACAGGGAAGTGATCTTATCCCTGTACTCTGCACTGGTGAGACCGCACCTCGATGACTGTGTTCAGTTTTGGGCCCCTCACTACAAAAAGGACATTGAATTACTCGAGCGTGTCCAGAGAAGGGCAACGAAGCTGGTGAAGGGTCTGGAGCACATGTCGTACGAGGAGCAGCTGAGGGAATTGGAGGTGTTTAGTCTGGAGAAGAGAAAGAAGAAAATTGCTACCCTTTCTTGTAGAAGGAGAATGGAGTGGGCATTGTTGGAATCATCAAGTTTTCAAATCTCTGGAAAGGAGTAAAAATCTGTGTAAGTATCTTTAGGCAATGCGTGTTTCTCATTTATGGAGAAGTAAAAGCTTAGGGTATAAACTGCATTGGACAGGACATGTAGATGGTAAACTTGAATCAGTGTTTCTCTTGCTCTAGTGTTACCAGGTTGTTGGATATTGTCTTTTGACAGTGCTGGCCTGTATTGAAAGTAGTGCAGCTGAGGGAAACACCTGAGAAATATAGTTTGACTGAGGACGGTAAAATCTTCCTGCAGGGACGTTCAGAAGAAACTCTTAGAAGAATGCAACCTGCATCCAAATAGGTATCCACTTAAATTGAGGCCAGAGAGGCTTCTTTCCCAGAGGGCATTATGGTGGAGTAATTCCTTTATTTTCCATGAGGAGGTACAAAGCTCTTGCATTGGTCTCACCACTGGCTTTCTGTCTTTGTTCACTCTCAAGGAATGAACTCTTGCCAGAGTAGTCTCATGAAAAAATAGATCTTTTGTTGCTGTTTTTTTTTTAATGTTTCTGGAAAAATGTTCCCCTTCTGTACAACCTTTTGACATGGTGTGGTGGTTTGACCTTGGCTAAATGCCAGGTACCCACCAAGTCGCTCTATCACTTCCCCCCCCTTCCACTTTTTTTCTCAACAGGGCAAACAGGGGAAAGAATATAAGATAGCCAACCCTTGTGGGTAAAACAAAAGCAGTTTTAATATAAGCAAAGCGAAGCAAAGGTCTGCGCACGGAAGCAAAAAAAAGAAAACAGATTTATTCTCTACCTCCCATGAACAGGCGATGTCGGGCCTTCTCAGGAAGCAGGGCTTCAATACGCGTAGTGGTTGCCTTGGAGGACCAAGGGTGACCCCACTCCTTTCCTCCTTTCTCCCAGCTTTATACTGAGCAGACGTCATATGGTCTGGAATATCCCTTTGGTCAGTTCGGGTCAGCTGTCCTGGTTGTGTCCCCTCCCAAGATCTTGCCCACCCCGTCCCACTGTGGGGGGGTGTGAAATGTCGGAAAGAGCCTTGGTGCTGTGTAAGCACTACTCAGCAGTAGCCACAACACCAGTGTGCTATCAACACCCTGCCAGCTCCCAACATAAAACACAGCACCATGAGGGCTGCTATAGGGGAAAACCAATTCCGGCTCAGCCAGACCCAGTACAGTCTCCACCCCTTATTCCATACCATTTACGTCATACCCAGATCCCACATAACACTCATTTATTCATTCCGTAAGCTTTCTTCACTCCTCCAGATATTCAGTGACTTGGTTCCCATCTGTCAAGATGGATGTTCAGGACAGGAGTAGTATGTTTGACTGTTGGACTCCAGCACCAGTTAGGTTTGGGTCATCATCGCACGTTGTTCCTACTTCCTCCATCACTTCCTGCAACATACAACTCAGCCCACAGATTATTTCCCCCCCAAAGTTAAATCTCCTTGAGGCACACACTGAGTAGCCCCATTCTCCCGCATTACCCACCAAGTACAACCAGGTCCCTGAGCAAAAACAATCCCACGAGTGGGCTTGCCTTTTCCCAAGGGAGGAGCAATCCACACTGCCTTTCCCAGCCATTTCCCTGTGTGTACTACAGGGACCTTATCTCCTCCCACAGTATGAAGGGGTTTTGTTTGGGCAGGACCAGGACAGTTAACAGATCCTCTGGTGTTAATTAGCCAAGTGGCTTCTGCTAAATTTATATCCCAGTGCTTCCATCCCCCATTGTCCAATGCTCTCAACATAGTCTTCAACAGTCCATTGTATCTTTCAATCTTTCCAGACGCTTGTGGGTAATAAGGGATGTGATACACCCACTCAATGCCGTGTTTCTTTACCCAGGAGTTTATAAGATTATTTTGAAAATGGGTCCCATTGTCTGATTCGATTCTTTCAGGAGTACCATGCCGCCATAAAATTTGCCTTTCAATACCTAAGATGGTACTTTGGGCAGTGGCATGATTTACAGGGTACGTTTCAAGCCAACCAGAAGTTGCTTCCACCATGGTGAGTATGTAGCGCTTGCCTTGGCGTGTTCGTGGCAATGGTCCAATATAGTCAATTTGCCAGGCCTCACCATATCGAAAACTCAGCCATCGCCCTCTGTTCCAGGGAGACTTTACTCGTGTGGCTTGCTTGATTGCAGCACATGTTTCACATTCATGAGTGACCTGTGAGATGGCCTCCATGGTCAGGTCTACCCCTTGATCACGAGCTCATCTGTACGTTGCTTCTCTCCCGAGATGCCTGGATGTTTCATGGGCCCATCGAGCTACAAATAGCTCACCCTTGTGCTCCCAGTCCAGGTCCAGCCGAGCTACTTCAATTTTGGCAGCCTTGTCTACTTACTTGCTCATTGTTTTGATGTTCTTCAGTGGCACGGCTTTTGGGCACATGAGCATCTACATGACGTACCTTTAGAGCCACGTTTTCTACTCGGGCAGCGATGTCCTGCCACAATGCAGCAGCCCAGATGGGTTTACCTCTGTGTTGCCAACTGGTCTTCTTCCACTCCTGTAGCCACCCCCACAGGGCGTTAGCCACCATCCAGGAGTCAGTGTAGAGATACAGTACTGGCCACTTTTCTCGTTCAGTAATCTTTAGGGCTAGTTGGATCGTTTTTACTTCTGCAAACTGACTTGACTTGCCCTCTCCTTCAGTGACCTCAATGACTTGTCTTGTGGGACTCCACACAGCAGCTTTCCACTTTCGATGGTTTCCTACCACACGACAAGATCCATCAGTAAACAGAGCATACTGCCTTTCATCTTCTGGTAACTCGTTATATGGCGGTGCTTCTTGGGCACGAGCCACCTCCTCAGGCAGTGCTCCAAAATCTCTACCTTCTGGCCAGCCCATGATCTCTTCCAGAAATCCTGGATGATTGGGTTTTCCCAGTCGAGCTCATTGCGTGATTAACGCTACCCATTTACTCCAGGTAGCACTGGTTGCATGGTGAGTAGAAGGGATGTTTCCTTTGAACATCCAATGTAGTACAGGCAATTGCGGTGCCAAGAGGAGCTGTGCTTCTGTACCAACAACTTCTGAAGAGGCTTGAATCCCCTCATATGCTGCTAGTATCTCCTTTTCAGTTGAAGTGTAGTGGGCTTCTGATCCTCGATATCCCCGGCTCCAAAATCCTAATGGTCGACCCCGAGTTTCACCTGGTATCTTCTGCCAGAGCCTCCATGTGAGGCCATGCTCCCCAATTGATGTGTAAAGTACATTTTGCACAGCTGGTCGTGTCTGAACAGGCCCAAGAGCTACCGCCCGAGCTATCTCCTGTTTGATGTGCTCAAAGGCTTGTTGTTGCTCAAGACCCCACTCAAAATTGTTCTTCTTTCAGGTTACTTGATAGAGAGGGCTCACCAGCTGACTGTAACCTGGAATATGTATCCTCCAAAATCCCACAAGTCCTAAGAAAGCTTGTGTTTCCTTCTTGTTGGTTGGTGGAGACATAGTTGCTATCTTGTTGACAACATCCATAGGCACATGACGGCGTCCATCTTGCCATTTTATTCCCAAGAACTGAATCTCCTGTGCTGGTCCCTTGACCTTGCTTTTCTTTATGGCAAACCCAGCTCTCAGAAGAATCTCAATTACTTTTTGTCCTTTCTTGAACACTTCTTCTGCCTTGTTGCCCCACACAATGATGTCATCGATGTACTGTAGATGTACAGGGGCATCACCCTTTTCCAGTGCAGTTTGAATTAGTCCATGACAAATAGTGGGGCTGTGCTTCCACCCCTGGGGCAGTCAATTGCAGGTATACTGGACACCCCTCCACGTAAAAGCAAACTGTGGCCTGCACTCTTCTGCCAAAGGAATTGAAAAGAATGCATTGGCAATGTCGACTGTGGCATACCACTTGGCTGCCTTTGACTCCAGTTCATATTGGAGCTCTAACATACCTGGTACAGCAGCACTCAGTGGTGGCGTCACTTCGTTCAGGCCACAATAGTCCACTGTCAACCTCCACCCTCCGTCAGACTTTTGCACTGGCCATATTGGGCTATTAAAAGGTGAATGTGTCTTACCGATGACACCTTGGGTCTCCAGTTGACAGATCAGTTCTTGGATGGGAGCCAGAGAGTCTCGGTTTGTGCGATACTGCCGTCGGTGCACGGTCCTCGTAGCAATTGGCACCTGTTCTTTATCTCGCAACAGTCCTACAACAAAAGGATCTTCCGAGAAGCCAGGCAGATTAGACAACTGTTTGACCTTCTCTGTGTTCACACTGGACACGCCAAAAGCCCATCAGTATCCTTTTGGGTCTTTGAAATACCCCCTCTTGAGGTAGTCAATGCCCAAGATACAAGGGGTTTCTGGGCCAGTTACAATGGGATGTTTTTCCCACTTATCCCCGGTCAAGCTAACCTCGGCCTCCAGTACTGACAGTTCTTGACATCCCCCTGTCACTCCTGAGATCCAGATAGGTTCTGCCCCTCTATAACTTGATGGCATTAATGTACAGTCTGCCCCTGTGTTGATTAAAGCCTGGTACTTCTGTGGATTTGATGTGCCAGGCCATCGAATCCACACTGTCCAATACACCCGATCATCCCTTTCCTCCTCCTGGCTGGAGGCAGGGGCCCTCTATTCCTGTTCTTGTATTCACTGTCTGACCCTTGCCGTGCCAGGCTGGAGACTCCTTCATCAGGGCCAAGGGAGGTGATCTCAGTCTTCCAGTATCTGGGAGATCGCTGATTACTTTCTTGCGTTTTCACACCAGCTACATTAACAACCTTCTTGGATGTCTTCTTCTTGGCAGGGGTCTTTCCTCGCAATTCATGTACATCAGCTTCCAACTTGAAGGTGGGTTGACCATCCCACTTCCTCATGTCCTCCCCCAGTCATGAAGGAAGAACCAAAGTTCGCCACGTGTCATGCGCCTAGGTTTTCCTTTCTCTCTGAGACTGGGGTGGAAAAGAACTGATTTCTTGGGGTGCTCCTGACATCTAAGGCACTTGCCCATAGAGATGAGGTACCAAGACTCTCTTCAAAGTTCTGAAGCCAGGAAGAGACTGCCTCCACAGTTGGTGTACATCTTAGTCCTTCTCCCACATCCAGTTCTGGATAGTACATCGCAGCCAAGCCCGCAGAATACGAGGATGGTGCACCTTTAATCACCTTCCTCCACATGGCCCGTGTGCACAGGACATCCTCTGGATTTTTAAGGGCTTCATCATTATCCGGATCACTATAGATGACTTCCAGCGCTGCTAATTCTCTCAGGTACTGGACACCTTCATCTGCAGTAGTCCACTTCCCTGGGGAGTTGTCTGTAAGATCTTCCTTGAAAGGATATCTTGCTTTAACACTTGAAAGGAGCTGTCTCCACAGACTGCAAATTCCTGTTTCTTTTCCAATTCTCCTTTCAATTCTTCGATCTCTAGCAAGGGAACCCAGCTGTTGGGCTTCCTTACCTTCCAGCTGTTGAGCATCAGCCCCATTATCCCAGCATCAAAGCAGCCAGGCAGCAATCCGCTCACCTGGCTGGCGGCTGTAGTCTTTCCGCAGATCTCACAGTTCTGATGACGTCAGGGACTGGGTAGTTTCTGCCTCCTGTTTGAGTTCTGTTACTCCCTCTTCTGACCCCTTTGCTGAAGGACCCGCTTCTTCCTCTTCTTTCTCCTCCCTTATTAATCGAGGGTATGGACCTGTTGTTCTCCTTGTCCACTGTTTCTTTTTTACTACTGGGGCAATCTCTGCTGTTGTTTTTGTTTGAGTTCCCATCTCCACCACAGTCCTTTGAGAGCACTGAACTGCAGCTCGATAAGCACAGGCCAGGCCCCAGTACAGCGCTAGGTGTTGCTGATTTTCATTGGGACAGACAAGGTACCCTTCTATGAGGTGTTGTGTCAATTTTGCAGGGTTGCTTGCCTGTTCAAGGGTAAGATCCCAGGCTACAGGAGGTGATAACCATCCTAGGAATCTGCCCAAATCCTTCCACTCCCCCTGCCACCCAGGGACAGGCCGCCTCAGGGCATGTTTTGGTATTCTCTCACCCAAAGTTTGCCTCCTCTTACACCAAAAACCTACCGAGCTCCACACAGCCCACAATAGGCGAATAGCATTAATGAACAATATCAAAGAGCTAACATAAGGATTAATAAGTACTTCGGGAGTCTGCAGAATAAAACCACTCATGATGTTCCCAATTTCTTCCAGCATGTTCCCAAGCTTAGCAAAATAAAGATAAGCAGCGCGATCAACAAACCTGTGACCAGCACAAGAACTTGTCGCTTAATAACTGCGATAGCTATAGCACAATTAATATAAAACTGCTGTTGTCACCCTATGTTGGGCGCCAAAAAAGACTGTGGTGGTTTGACCTTGGCTAAATGCCAGGTACCCACCAAGTCACTCTATCACTTCTCCCCCCTTCCACTTTTTTTCTCAGCAGGGCAAAGAGGGGAAAGAATATAAGATAGCAAAAAAACCCAACCTTTGTAGGTAAAACAACAGCAGTTTTAATATAAGCAAAGCGAAACAAAGGTCCGTGCGCGGAAGCAAAAAAAAGAAAACAGATTTATTCTCTACTTCCCATGAACAGGCGATGTCGGGACTTCTCGGGAATCAGGGCTCTGATACGCGTAGTGGTTGCCTCGGAGGACCAAGGGTGACCCCACTCCTTTCCTCCTTTCTCCCAGCTTTATACTGAGCAGACGTCATATGGTCTGGAATATCCCTTTGGTCAGTTCGGGTCAGCTGTCCTGGTTGTGTCCCCTCCCAAGATCTTGCCCACCCCGTCCCACTGTGGGGGGGTGGAAATGTCGGAAAGAGCCTTGGTGCTGTGTAAGCACTACTCAGCAGTAGCCACAACACCAGTGTGCTATCAACACCCTGCCAGCTCCCAACATAAAACACAGCACCATGAGGGCTGCTACAGGAGAAAACCAATTCTGGCTCAGCCAGACCCAGTACACATGGCTTGCTTTATGGCTGTGTTACACTATTGGAGAATATTTTAAATTATGTTTTCATTAATGCACAAATCTCAGTTTTCATGGTTAGTGCAAAGTTGGCAATGTAACAATATGCCAGAGGTTAGTAAAACCTTTAATTACCTATGTAATTAAAATGGTCAAGACCATCCTTTGCGGTAAGAATGTCCACTATATATCAGTATAGAACATACAATACTGTATAAAAGTAGTTACACAATACTGCAGTTTAAAGGTAGTTCTGAAATATGACTATCTGAAAATTATAGTGGCTACTGTAAACAAGAATGATAATACATACAGTAAATATCAAAGCTTTAAAAAAATAAATGTTTCTTATTGATTAAAATTTTTGCATAAAAGGGGTTCTCCATATCTAGTTCATCTATGAACATCAATGCTTTTACTTCATTACTGTTGCACTACAAAAGCTGTTAACAGGAAGCAGATGAGTCTATGGAAATGTATCAGCTGTGTGATAAACGCTCATTGCATTTTGAGAATACATACAACTGGTAGAATAAAATGTAATTATTCTAGGATTTTATTTATTTGCTTGTTTTTGTTGTATGATGCTCTACCCTCCTTCATTTCAAGGATGATCTGCAAGGAAAAAAGTGATTGGTGTGACATACTTTCCAGCTCCTTTTTGATTTGCAGAGGAAAAATAAATGTTCTTGACAATAAAAGTTTTGGGCTATTTTCTTTGTCTGAAAATCAGATTCTGCCTGGCTGGAAGATGCAGGTTCTTGAAGAATGCTTGAAATTATGACAAGAATTAAATAAAACTTGAACAACTTCTAGGGTAAAGCTTCTTCGAAAGTGAAATTATTTAATACTCTCATGTAAAAAATGTCAGGAAGAAAGAAAGATTAACTCAAACAAAAATAAAATCTGAGGCATTCCATAATTGTAGAAAACCTACTCCCAAACCTAAGTCAAACATCATTCTGGGGAGGTTTCTAAGAGTTAGAGGCTCTTATTGAAATCAGTGGGCCAAGGTGCAAGTCATTGGCAAGAGAAGAGATGTGGGCACAACTGAAAAATTCCTTACAGATCATTTGAACATCTAAATGTTTTGTTGTGGAAAAAAGAGCTCCATAACAGATGGTTTCCAGTTCAGAAGGAAAGACAAGAGAATAAAAAATAATTTATTAATATACAGTTTTTATTTGTGGTACAGGCTCTTCAGAAAATTATACATAATTATTTTAAAACTTTTGAGGGTTGCTTCTGGCCCTAGTTTCACAAGTGCAGCTCTTAAGTGAGGACAAAATTATTTCCATTCTTCCAAATCAGGGATTTGATCCCAAGTGCAAAGAACATTTGAGTTGGCTCACTGACTTTAAGTGAGATGATACACATACATAAATAGATAATTATACCAAATTAAACACAAGCCAACAGCACTCACAGAATGGAGCTTCAAATGAAGTGCTTCATCAAAGGCTGACTATATGTAGGAGATTTTTTACAATTTGTTGGTGTCATGATTCATGTCACTGAGAAAAATGAGAAGATGTCAGTGCCCTTCCCATGAAGATAATGAAAAGATTATTTCATTGTATATGGAGTATTGCTTGGTTGTATTATAAAAAGACTGGCTTTCTTGAAAAATGATCATTGACATTTCATTGTCTTATGATCTATGCACTGAATAGAAACCTCTTCATGGGCTAGTACTCTTTATGAAGGTCATACATATATGGTAATTGACTATATTAAAGAAGATTATCCTAATAATGGGGTATAAAAAAGAACATGAATTTTTTAAAACCTGAATTGGTACATGACCTCTTGATGGGAAAAGCACTGTTAGACAAGTGATTTGCCACCACTGAAATATACCTCAGGAAAATATAAAAAGTAAAACCTCAGTATTTCTTCATCCTGGAAATCTGTGTGATTAAATCCTCAAAGACCTGAACCCCCTCAGCCTCACCTATTTTCAATGTGAATTGTGTCAGTCTTCTGTCTTGAGAGAGAGTTCCCCTGCACTGCTTAAAGACCAGGGCTGTTTACATCTATGTCACTGAACCTTAATTTTTCTTGGTAGCAGATGGGAGGGCCAGGAGCATAGAGATTAGTTATTTTCTAATGGAGAACTACAGAACTGATTAAGTAAGTTCCATAAAGCCAAGAAATAAGTTCTTATAGTAGGATTCTCACCATAAAAAAAAAAAAATCATGAACCTGGTACCATAAACATCCTTGTTCGATAGTTGTTCAGAACTTTGTATTGGTGTTGAATGTCTACACTCCTACTGGCTCAGAGTTTAGTGCTCTACACCTCTGAATACCATGCCTGCCATGCTTGGTGTGACCTCATTTGCAGAGGCAAAGTTACTTTTTGCCAGATCTATGTCATATCTGAAGGGAAATATTTCCTTTTTACAGACTGAAATATTCTTAAAGCTGTTTTTCCATGTTCATCATCTTGCTGATAATTACTTTTTCATCGGTTTGTAGGATGAAAAGAAGTGAGTTAATATTTTTCTTGCGTTCTGGCTTCCATGTACTTGCAGTCCAGCGGTGACGTGCAGCTGATGAATTGCTGGGACTCTGATGTGAGCCATGCTTTGAGGAAGACAAGGCTTCTTGAGCTCCCTTCACTCTGACACTGCTGAATCAGGACAAGTCAGCTCATCTGTGGCCTTGCTGATTGGCCTTCTTATTCCTGAAGCAGCCAGCCTGCAAAACAGCATAGCTACTATCTGTTTGTATCAGGCTGAGGTATATTGGCCTGATATTTTCATCCCGTGAGGAAAATTTTTAAAATCCAGTTGGGCAGTGGCTAAGCCAGCAACTTTGGTTTCCAAGGACTGTAAAACCATTTGCTTTGAAAGTAGTTGTTGAAGAATAAAAATTCATGACGCAGTATTAAATTATTTCTCATTTTCCTGTAATTTATTACAAATTAGGTGTAATTATATCCCTTCAGGATTTACTTGAAAAAAATTAAATCTTATCTGACTGCTGGGCTGGGAGCAGGTACAGTCAGGCTGAGATAAGTGAGAAAACAGAAATATGCTTTGTGTTTCTCTTTTGAGTTTTGCAATTTTATTCATACTTGATTTATTCTACTTAATTTAATTTGAGATCAAGTGCTAAATCAGACACTCTGCAGAATGTAATACGATAACAACCCAAGGAAGCATAGCTCTGTTGTGGAATTTATAGAACAGTGCAGCCACACTGCACTCTGCTGTGGTTTGCTCGGCCTTTGTGAAATGTATGCAGAAAAGGTGCATGTTTTATTTTATGCAGTAGCTGCACATACAGTATGTATTGTTAGATCTGAGACGCAAAGCAATGTGGTGAGATGGGATTCTGCTCAGTGGAGTTTACCTACAGCCCTGAAGAAAGCTGTCTAGAAATAGTAATTACTTTGGAGTGTGCATAAACTCATTGATTCTTGGGGGAAATTTTTTTTTTTCTTAAGAAGTCCACTAATCATTAATAAGCATTATCTTCACAAGGAGTCCATCCTCACTGATGTGAGGGATGAAGTTTCTTTAACACCATTTTGCACTTGGGTACATGAATAGTTTGCATAAGGAGAGGCTATGAACTGTGTGCTGAGGAAGCAAGACGGCTGTCTTGGTGGTGAAGAGCAGGCACTACTGGCTGAAGGGCTGTTGAGATCAGTGGAGAGATGAAGTGGTCAGAGAGTCAGGGATAATTTGCACTCCAGAAAACAATTTGTCTGTTGTTCATTTTTCTGAAACAAAGTTAAGAAGCCTCATTTAACATATCTTAAGTGATACAAATATATAGAAATATTAAACAAACCTAGACTGTTCCACAGATCTCCATGTGTTTGCTTTTAAAATAAATTACTACTGTAGCTTTCAGTGAAGGTCCTCAGGAGAAGAAAAACACAATTAGGTTCCAAAACTTTTTACCCTAAACTAACTTTAAACTTTAAAAAAGTGATAATTTCCTTGAAGTTTCCCTCCTAAATGCTAAATAGGTTCTAGCTGTTCCTGTGGTCATGATACTTGAAGGACTTGTACATATGAATTCTTAAAGAACTCAAATTTTATTTATCTTACTTTTTTTTCTCCTCCATTCCTCCAGGACTCTATTGCATCTCACCACTCTTTAGACTATGAGATTATGAACTTTGTATTAGAGAGTATGTCTCATGGTACTTGCATGGTATTTAGCACACTAGGACTTAAACTCACACACTTTCTTGGAGAGCTGAGAACTTTTCACATTATGATTCAGCAGTACAAAAATCTAATAAATCTGGCTTTGTTTTCAAGAATTAAGAATCACCATGCATAAATATGCACAAATGTTTCATGTACATCTTTCATGCTTCACTTGCACCATGGTTTGGGCAGATTCTGACTGATCAGAAGCTGTTTAGGAGGGCAGGGAGCCCTCTCTTACCTACTAAATGTAAACATGCCTATAAAATACAACCTCTGATATTATTTTAAGATCAAGCTACCTAGGTTACCATTTGTATAGAGTATTGCTTCTAGGCTTTATGTCAAGTTTCAAATTCTCACAACTGAGCTTTAAGTTCCTGGAAATGTTCATGGACAGTTATCATTAGAACACTGTGCATGTTGCCATACTTATATTGATGTCAAGATTGCACTAAATCCCTATATACAGGTATTACAATCCTGAAATAGTTGACGTTAAATCTCTCAGCAGTCAGCACCAGTCCTGTCTTACCAACAGAATGGAATGATGGCTAATGCCTTGAAAGGGCACATGGCATGAATAGTAATGAACCCACAATAAAAAAACAGAGACAATCTTGTAGCAAGTCATACCAGAGGTTCTGATGTCCTCTAAATTGTTGTCTTGGTACATGATCATCATTCATTTTTATCTGGTATGGCATGAGTAATAAGTATATGGTGCTAGTGATGAACCTTTGTTTATAAATACAGTGAAGAAGGAGGAAGTGCAGTTTCTGCTTCACTGTCCTGTCAGTATGGCTCATTTATTTTCAAGGTATTAAAATAATAACTTTCAAGGGCACATTGCAACACCTATATTTATAGAAAGTTGGGGATAAGGGACAGCTGAGTGTGCTTAGGTTGGGGACCAGTAGTTTTCAAGGTTTTTTTTCAGTCAACCTATCTTGTGATATATGTTCTTGCTTTGTTGTTTTTAAGGGGGGGGAAAGGGTAAGACCTATCAGGAGACTGTAGGTTATCACTATGCTGGTCTCCTTCCTGAAAAGCCAATGGATGCTAATGTTTCCCAAAACTATTGTAGAACAAAATAACGTTTTAACTCTCATTACTGGTTCAAGTTTCTTAAGATTTTTATTTTAAATTTTATTATAATATTTAACATTATATGTTATCATTATTTATCATATAAGAACTATAATTTTCTTATTCTGATAGTGCAGATTACTCAGTTCCTATATAGGGCTGACACTTTAGATTGAAGTATCATCTAGCAGTGGAATATTGCAGGACTCTCAACTCCCGCCTTTTTCAATATGCCCTTTTGAAGGAATGCCTCAAAGTAATTCAGTCCATATTCATCTGCAGTTGTGTTTGCAACTACTAAATATTGTACAGTTTTCTATGCTATCTTTTAAGAGTTTCTTGATGTTACTGTGAACTGTTGGGAAGGAGTCAGATCAGAGATTTATATAGATCCTTTCTCTCAACAACAGTATCTGCTTTGGCTTACTCTAAAGCAATTCCTGCTAAATTGAGATACTGAGATTTGATTCAACTACTGGTCAGCTGATGTATACCAGAGAAAACAACTAACTTGTTTCTGTGTTCAGTGTAAATGTGGTCTAGGATTAAAAGATTGAAATAAAGATTTGAGAACAAGCTTTAGGGAGCTGCTGGGAATTAAGTTCAGTTTGTGATCTGTGTTCTTTTTATTGTGGAAATTAGACATTAGTTTTTAAAAAAGTAAAAATTTATTCAAATAAATCAATGCGTGATAGATGAATGAAATGCTGCCACTTTAGAGCATCACTTCTCAATTTATTTGTCTTATTTTGTTCACAAATCTCTTCCTATACATATATACAAGAATTATTAATGATTTGGGGTGTTTTGGCCTTTTCTAATGTTGGCAGAAAAGTATCCTGCTGAGAAAGAAGCTTTGATGCTCGAGCTGTGTTCCTCTGGGAGTGCAGATATGAAGGAAGTAAAATGGGGTGGCTGGGACAAAGACTGGTAATGCAACTACAGTGAAGGGAAGGCTCAGGACACACTTGGTGGGTCTCATTGATGCTGGAGCTATGCCCTTACTTCTTACTAGAGGTCCCAGGGCAATTAAAAATGGAGAGAGCCTGAGAGGAAGTGATATGGTGCCCAGGAGTGCTGGGCTCCTTCTCCTCCTGCTGTTTGTATTGCCTTCTCCTGAAACCCAGCCTCCATCCCAGTCTGATCGCTGGGCACCCTGGTACTGTTTGCCCTCCCGGGCTGAGAACTGTGATATCCTGGGGCAGGGACAGATGCTGTAATATTAATGGAAGGCACTTTACATGCTTCTTTCCACATTAGGGAAAAGAGATGTTGTGGGGATTCAGAAGGATTTCCTGCGAGGAAATGGACATGTGAGCAATCCTGCATATGAGCAAGACTGGTAAAGCCTCAGCTTCAGCAAGGATGTGACGAGGGAATGACCCTGAATAATGAGGAAGAACCCAGGAAGATAAACAATTTCAGGGTGTGGGTTTGGGCGGAGAAGGAAGTTTGTACAATGTCGATCTGGCAGTTCTCATCCAATCAGAAGAGAGAGCTTAAGGCGCATGTGCAAAGCTAACTGTCCAATCAGAAAGAATTATACCATGTGATTATATCATGTGATTCTCACCAACACTGTAAAAGGCTTGCTTCACTACAATAAAATTGGCATTGCTTGATCATGTTGATTGTGTGCATGTCCTTATCTCCTGCAAGATTATATGTGGAATCTTTCTTTATCAGATGCTAATGTCTCATTAATTTTGTTTCGCCCCAAATGATGGTCACTATTTGCTTTGTGTTGATTATCAGGAAATGATTTGAAGTACTAGTCTTAATGAGGGCAACAGTCATTTTAAGTGTATTTTTCTGTTTAATTTATAAATCCCAATGAAAGTCAGATAATGAAGTGATCAAGCATTTTCAAATAAAAATACTTTATTGGAAAAGTGGCTTATCAGTGAAATCAGAGCACTAGGGACTCCTTTTGTCAATAAAACCAGAAGTCCAAACCATTATGACATCATTGGTGATAGTAAAAATGCTCCACCATCCCCCACCACCCTCCTCTCTCTCTTTTTGGCAATGTTTAGATGGTAAATTTGGAATTAAAGCCCTTGAGTACCTAAGCACAAAATTAGCCATAAACAGTTCCTGGTTTGACTTACAACAATTTTATGTAAATTTCTGAATGTTTCACTAAGGTCTTTTGTTCTTGTTTTATAAGCATTGGGATTTGTCTTGATGTTGGGGAAAAATGGGAAAGAAACAAATTAGAGATACAGGTATAATACCGACATATGTAAAATTTGATACAAACAAATAAATACAGGTTTTGAAACAGAAGCTGTTGTATGTAGCAAATTGGAAGCTGATTAACCTATTGCTAATGATGACCTTGTGAGCAACATATCATTGGTCTTTCCAAAACTGGTATTATTCAAATAATAACACGGGAAATAAGTTGCTATGAAAGTGAAGTATATTTCAGAAAAGCAAAGCGGAATGTTTAATCTGATTCTTTGTTGATCCACAGAGTGAAATAGTTACATAATTTTGTAGGAATCATTTAGTGTGCTTACAGATGTTTTGCAGGAAGTAAAGGTAGAATAAGAAAACACGGATGGTTTTCAAGTGAGACTACAGGCACAGGGAGTACTGGCTGGGGAGAAAGCTGCCCTTTGAATTTCTGGGTTTGTGCCAATGCCAATGTAGAGCTGTGTTTATCATTGTAGAAGTTTCATAGGTCAGATGCAAATATTTTAACAATCCACTGTAAATATTGCTGGGTTTAGTGATGCTTTTCCAGATAAAGATCAGTATACAGGTTAAGGAAAGCAACAAAAAATTAAATTATTATGAAGAAACTTCAGGCAAAGTGTTTTGTAGAACACCAGACCATCCTTCACAGATTTTTCCCTGCACTATGGATACTCCTTTCTGTTTGTTTCAGTAGGACTTTTTTCAAGGCTCAAGCCCTTGAAAGTTTTGTCTGACTTAACACATTAGGGTTTGGTTTGAGAAAATGTAGAAGAAAACCCAACACACAAGAAATAATCAAGATGTAAAAGAAATTTATTATAGACAAAAAAGAAATTCTGCATATTTCACCACAGAGAACTGGACTGGACGTGGCTTCCGGCAAACAAGATAGAAGGAATGCTGAGACCATCTGATCTCATTGTCCCTGACCAAAAGCTGTGCAGGACTGTTTCAGTAGTGCTGCTTGAAAAAGCTGAGCTCTCAGATGTGTCAGTTCATCCTTTTGTGTCACATTTTAGCACAATTATAAGAGTAGTAATGCTGCAGTCTTTCAACGTGCAGGCAGCACATACATCAGCTCTCCATGTAGTAATTACTTCTTGTCATGGCTTTTGGCTGAAGAGCAACAACCTGGTCCTAATTCTAACTTTCTTTCTAAAGACCAAACACAAAGAGTGCACAGAACCCAAAGAATCGTGTGCATTCTGAGCTGAACAGTTGGATGTGTTCTGGTGATGTGCACCTGGTTAATATTCTGTGGAGAAGACATCTTAAACAGCTATGCCATCAGCTAAAAGGAAGGAATCAAAGCTCTTTTGTTCCACACAGATAAATTCTTGGTGGCAAAAAATGTAACATGTTTTGCTGCATACCGCTCTCCTTTGAAATGAAATCACCAGTGAAAAAAGTCTTCAAAAGCTTTCAGTTGTTCTTTTACAAAATAATAAATCTTTCTGGTAGTGTCTCAGACAGCCTGGTAAAGAGTGATGCCTGAAAATTAGCTTTGTGCCCATTCAGGATACAATATGATAAGCTATTGAACTAACATGTGTGTGAATGAAAGGCTCAATCTCCAAAGCTTTGTTAGTATGTCACTAATTCATAGAAATTCTTCCCAGTAGACTGTAGAATTGTACACGACATGTGGTATCTTCTGGAAATGTACAAAATATAATCTATTTTTCCTTTTTATTTTCCAGTTAGAAAATCATAGAACTGAAATCTTGGAATTCTCTTGTTTCTTGTTTTGTCAGATACTTATCAGGACAATGACGTAAGGTAGGCAAGAGCTTGATGGGTGTGCAATTCTGTTATTGTTTTCCTTCAACTGCATCCTGGGTATAGATGTTCCAAGCTGTCAGGAAGTGATGGACTGTTATAACCACTTCAAAGGAGAGCAGGAGCCAGATTCGTCAAAGGGGCGCCTTAACGCTCTGGTTCCCAAAACCAGTCTTTACCTCCCTGAGTTGGTATGACCCTGAAGAGGGTTGGAATCGCACCAAACACTGAGCAGCACAGCAAGTAGAGAGTGGGGGGAAGGGGGGTAGAATTGCACCACCACATGGTTATATACATATATATGAAGATTCCAGGAAAGAATCATTGCTATGTGGCCCAGCAGCAGCAGTAGAACAGTACAAAGGAACAAGTTGCACTCTGTTCTCTGTGTCCCTCTAGTGACTATGTAATGTTTCAGGTCTGTCATCTCAGTGCATCTAGTAGTGTGTAGCAAGGAGTGAGATGGTGGGAAAAGGTTTTTTCAGAAGCATGTGTTATCTGTCTTGCATAGATCCTGGAAACATCTTCTACTCTGTGATGAATGGATGTGCAGGCATGCATGGGATATGCAGTCCAGTCTTCTGACCTTAACATGGGAAAACGTTCAGGTAGAGTATAGTTATGTGTTAGATACTTCCATTAAAAAGTTTTAAAGCAGGCTTAATCTTACAGAAAGTAGGTAACATTAGAGTACTGTCTGTGTAAAATTAACAGGGGTGATGAAATCTCAAATAGATTTGGATTGCATTTGCTCTTTTCCTTGCATTGGAGAACTTGGCATACCATTTGGATGAAGGGGTGAGAAAACTCAGGAGCTTGAGTGTTACTACAGGTGAAAAACCTTTCTTTCAATGTTAGCTGAAGATGCCAGGAGTTTTAAATTAATTTCTATGGTAATCCATAGCCTAATCTCCTTACTGAAAATGTTTTCTTGCCCTTCTCTCATAAAATATAAAGCTAGAAAAGACTGTGCTCATGTGGTTTGATCTCCCATATTGACATAGTATCTTGCCTAAATTCCTATTTGAGCTGGAGTAATTTCTTCAGAAAGCTAGTGTTGAAAGATTTCATTGTTCACAGATTCCACTGCAACCTTTGGTAGGTTTTTGCAATCATCATCAGTTGAAATGAAGTAAGCTACCTTTGCCTGTTTCAAATGTAATGTGATTTATCCATGGCTTTGTTATCTTTATTGTTCTGACAGAGTGCAGCTGCTACAGTGTTTCACAGAACAAAAATGGACTTTCTGATGTTCCTTGGATTTCATCGATTAATAGCAGTGAAAATGGGAGTTAAAAGCTTTTGATGTCAACAGAATGTCCCTGGGGAGCAACACGACCTTGAGCATGTGGTATCCACAGCAGGCTGGATCATAGGGAAGTCAGGAAGCTGCATCTGATTCCAGGTGTTATGCCTGCATCATCCTCATGTTCAGCTTCAGGGGATGGAGAGTCACAGCAGCCCATGGTGAAGATGGAAATGCACAGTCCTCATCTGAGAGGAGGGGGACAAAGCCATAGAAACCATGGAAACAAAGTAAACCCCAAATATTTGGAAACTGATACTACTGCTCAAAATGTAGGGAGAAGTGTGGCAAGTCTTCAGGGTTCTGCATAATGCTGACATGTAGGGTTCCTGCCATCACTGAATTGACCAGTTCTTCTGCAGCTATCAGCTTCAGCAGCATCATCTAAAGCGTGATCATTTCCAGGGCATTTAATGATAGCTGAACCAAAGAAAATGGTATGAGAATCATCATCTGGTAAGACGAAACAACCACAACTGCCATCTCTGCCAGAGATCTTGTGCAAGTATTAAAAAACCCAACAACCTCATAGAATCATTTAGGTTGGAAAAGACCTTTATGATCATCAAGTCCTACTGTTAACCCAGCCTTGTCAAGTCCATCACTAAACCATGGCCCTAAGTGCCACATCTATATGTCTTTTAAATACCTCCAGAGACGGTGACTCAACCACTTCCTCCGGCAGCCTGTTCCAATATATGACAACCATTTCAGTGAAGGAATTTTTCCTAATACCCAATGTAAACCTCCCTTGGTGCAACTTGAGGCCATTTCCTCTTGCCCCATCACTTGTTCTTGGGAGAAAAGACCAACACCCACCTCGCTACAACCTCCATTCAGGTATTTGTAGAGAGGGATAAGGTCCCCTGAGCCTCCTTTTCTCCAGGCTAAACAACACCAGTTCCCTCAGCTGCCGTATAGTTAGTACTGGCTCCTGCTGGGACCAAAGACATCAAATGTTTCCCTCTGCAGTCACCTAGTGGGTCTCTGCTGTCTGGACAGTTGTCAGTCAGGTTGAGGATATGTTGGTCTTTATCAACCCTGAAACAGCCTGATCCTTATCCTTGCTTAATTGCCATATTCTGTTTATTTTTTTCCTTCAGGTCTTCATATCATTCATGTATTTTTCTCTTCAGTCCTGATGTTACTATTACTGACTTAAGTTCTGTGTTTTTTTTTTTTTTTTAAATGTTTCCTACCTTGCCTGGTTTTAGCTTTATTATACTGTCACAGCTCAACAACTGTTTTTTCAATAAAGCTAAACCAAGGATGCACAGCTGTGCTGTAGTGATCTGGGCCCTAAGTGACAGTAGCTGAAGTCCAGATTAGAGGTTACAGTGACATGACAATAGTTAATAGTTGCTTGAATTATTTTTAGAAGCCCCTCAGGTAAGATTTCCAGAAAACTAAGAAAAATTATAAAAAAGCACTATTCCTTAGTGGTTTTGTTGTATGTTTTATGCACAGTAATGCATATGAAGTAATGCATTAAAAAAATCTGGATCTTAACATGAACAGTGCACTAGCAAACATATCAACTATCAAAATTTAATTAATGATTTAGATAAACTCTGTGACATGCAATTCCATTGCAGTTCTACTCTGATTTATTAATGTGTGCTTTTGGGGGGGGCTCAGCATTTCACTGCTCAGGTGAAATATGGCATTAGTACTTGGGAACAATATTTTTGAAGATTAGGATTTGAGATTTCAAACCAGAAAAATCAATACTTGAATTGGAAAGGTGGAGTTCAAAGCAAAACATCTCAACTCCCTCCTTATGCTTGATATGATCTTTTGGGATTTTAGAAATTACTTGTGCACAGAATTGATTGTAGCCAGAATAATAAAATTGAGTTTCCATGAATATTTTTATTTAAATGTTTACATAAATCATTCCAGCCTTATTCACTCCTCCTTGTGATATTTGTGAGAAATTTTGTATATTGGAAATATTTGTAGATAGCAAATATCAGAATAAATTTTGCTGCAAACAGTGGAAATTCTTTTAAGCATGCACAATCAACCAATTTAAATTATGAAGTAATTGTCCCATGTCCTCTATATCACATGGGTTTTATAGAATATATAGATCACCTGTATATATGATATAAAAATATCATATAATATGTGTATTTATAATATGTATTTATAATATGTATTTATAATATGTATTTATAATAAACTGATAGCCTTCATATGTGTTTGTCAATCTTACTGGCTAAATGTATGTTTCTGTAGGATCAGTGTGTACATGTTTGACATATGTATTTACTTGCAGTTGGAACATGATGCTAAGGAATATGCTGCATCTTGGGAAGATGTAGCCAAAGGAAGGAAATCATTTGCATTGGCATAAGTCTGAAGAGCAGCAGAATGGAAGACAGTGCAGACATGTACCTCTGGAGAAAAAAATTGTGACTATTTCTGCAATTTGATGGGTTCCAAAACCAGTGCAGCTGCAATGATTTTCAATGAAATGAAATATGGAGTGAAACACTGAATCACTTCAGCTGGGCCAAGCTCTCAACTGTTACTGGTATTTTTACCTTAACTATAATCTGTTCAAAGCAGGGCACATCGTGTTTCCTCTTATTGTGGATGAGTGGAATGCACCTCACTCAAAAGAGAGGAGCAATATGTTTTATTGAGGTAGAATAATAATTTGACAGAGTTCAGTAAGTTCAATGTAATTTAACAAAGTTTAACAGTGCTTTGACAATGCTCAGTAAGTTTGATGGCAAGGTTCACCTTATTAATTACTGCATGGAAGAAACATACAAAGAAAAATTGCATTAGGATAGAGTTCCATTGATTCACGCAGAGACCATAGATGCAAGGAGTAAGGAGGACCCTGCCATTGAGTCATGAGGTTCAGAGTGCACTCCCTTGCTTTCTAAACTCCTTTTGGAGCCTAGGTGTGGCTGGACACAATATTAGTCTCAGACTTGGTCAACAGTTTATGTATAATTGAATTATCCACATAAAGTTTATAATAATATTGAGTAGCTACATGGGTTAGTAATGTTTCATAGCATTAATTCAGCATGTTATCAGTCACTTACCAAGAATCTCTCATGGGTAAAGGATGTCTCTTGCCTTGGCTAAGGAAAGATCTCTTAGTCTCAGGTAAGAAATCACTAACCTTGAGAGGTATCCCTGCTCAAGGGGAGAGTCATCTGGTGTGAAGTCCAGCTGCAATTCAGGGAGAGGTCTAATTGGGCCCATCCTGATGGTAATAATTATAGAATGCAGTAGCTGGCTGCTAGTCAATAGTTTAGACAAGATAGATACCTTTGTTTTAGCTCTGGTATCTTATTCTATACTTTGGTTATCTTGGCACTTTTGGGTTTTGAAACCACTTTTTGATTTTTCAAGACACCTTCACTCCCATGTACATGAGCCAGGGGCTTTCCAGCTTGCAAGTGGACACCAAGGACATGAAGTCTGTTGCTCCTTAATCAGCCTAAACTAAAGTATGGCTAGGAGTCATGTCTATCCATCACACCTGTGTAGAAATGTGTGATCAACAGCAGCTGAGCATTAACCATTGCCAAGGGCTAAAGGATGGAAGTAAAACAAGATGGCATGTGATATGGAATTTAACTGAAGCTTAACTTTAGGATAGCTTTTCTAGCAAGATAGATTAATAAAGACACTGTGATCAGGAATGAAAAGAACTTCTAATATGTTGTCTGAGTCCAGCTCAGATATTGATATTCTGCCACTACATATTGTGCTTGAATCCAGTGGCAGCTTGTGTGATAAAGCTTGAGATATGCAATCAAATATTTGCATTCAGTTGTCTCTGCACCTTGTTCACAAGGTAAATTATTGTATTGATGCACCCAGTACCCATTAGGACTGTTGATACACATGATCAAGATATAAGATGGGAAATGAGTCTCTTCAACAGAAGCTGATTTTAATGGAAACCTACAGGAGAAAAGAGAGGCCAATTCTGAGAAGTGAGAGGGAGTTCAGTGGTTATTGAAATTGTCTGTGATTTCTTCATAGTATGATAATATAATTCCAAAATATATAATCTGCTGAGATTTACCAGATAGGAAAGAAGGCTGATAATTATTTAAAGAAGAAAGTCTGGCTTTTAACTTCATAGAAATGTTCCTGAAACAAGGCAGGTATTGGTTTGATCAAATTATAGGAAATTTGATTAAAGGAAATGATGAATTTGATATACTGAAGTTTATTGCTTGTTCATTATTATATCTCATGGTATTAATACATGACATTTGAATAGATTCAGCTTTAAAGAAGCCTTCTTCAATTCCAGAGATTGATAATTACAGTATCACAGATATCTTCAATATAAATAAAGACTTTTAAAATCGACTCTCTAAGAAACAGACTTTGCCTGAATGCTGTCCAAATCTGCCTGAATTCCCAGGAAGATCTAGATTAATTTAATATAATCTGGGTGTGGAAGTTTTTAATGCCTAGGGTTTCAGTGAAATTTAAGCTTTACATAATTTTCAAGGTTTCATATCTGTGAACAGGTTCCTTGTCAAAATGAGCACATATTTATTTATATTTATGTTGTTTTGCTCAACACATTTTGTATTGGGAGGAGATGTTCTTGCTAGGATCCTCAATTCATTGAATAAGTGTTGAGTTTTGAATATTTTGCCATGTCACTAGAGAGTTTTTGAAAAAAGGCAGTCCCCCACCCCTGTGGTTTTCATCAGGCTAATTTGTGGTAAACTTTTTATAACGATATATCTTATTGCTTATATCTTCATACTCACATTTTTACCAGTGAAGAAATAAGTCTTCCATGTGCAGTTACATTTAGTGAAACTGCAGCTAATTTGCACTTGTGTAGAAAAACATCATACCCAAGGCCATACAATATCTGTTATTTTCAATAATGGGATGAGCTTTGCAGAAATCTTACAATTAGACTGTTGCTTTCCAAGACCTACAATTTGACTCACCCCTTTAGAGAGGCTTTCTGTGTTATGTTCCTTGTTGATTCTTGATATAGAATACAGACTATACCTTCCTGCTACACCAAACTCTGCTTGAGTTGAGCTGGGGAGAAACTTCCTGACAGAGTTTCTGTCCCTGGACCAAAAGCTCTGGTTTAAATCTGTCATGGGATTATGTGGAATACAGAGTACATATAGCTACAGCAGGTAGCTGTGCAGTCAGGATAAAAAACAGCAACAAAAAAGCCTATGCCAGCTAGGCGGCATTTTAACTGCTTTGGTTTGCAGCTATCAAAGCTCCTAATTTTCATAACGAGAGTAGGCTTCATCAATAAGGATGCTCTGTTATTTTAACACACTTCCTGATGCTGAGGCTAATTAGGTTAAAATAAGACTGGTCTTTAACAAAAATACATTTATTTAGCAGGGATAATAAAATAACTTCAAAGAAAACGTGCAGATTTACTCCTGTTCATAAAGATTTGCTGCTCCCTGCATGCATCAGTGTGAGTGTAGCACTTTCCTCACTGAGCTGTATTGCTGCAGAGGTGTGCAGTGATATAGGTGTCTAATAGCCATGAAAGTGCTCTGCGCTCCAGAAGAAGAAACAGAATTTGCATAGAACATGGCCCTCTGTCTGCTACCTATGAGAGATGCGCTTTCCAGAATTAAGGATGGTAGGTGTTTCTGCCTCCTAGGATTTTGTACCGTGCTTAAGTTAAAGATATTTAATTTCTTTAACTTGTTCATGAATACTGTATGCTTAGCAGAATTAACTTGGAGCGTAACACTGAAAGGAAGGAGTTGTCAGACTTGGATAAAAGCAATTAGCCATCTACAAAGCAGCATAATTTTGTGAATTCAGATCCAGCTATATTTCAGTTTGATGAACACTGAAGAACCTATATTCAATACAATATCATTCATTTACCATGCATGGAAGAGATTTCAGTCATCCTTCTCTGAGGAGTACTGTTGGTACAAAGACACAAAATTTAATAAAATCTCTGAAGCAGACAGTCTTTAATGCTCCGGATAAATAACAAGATGTATTTTCTTGGAGATTATAGATTCCTAATTATAAATGCAATGCTATGAAACGGTTAGTGAACCATTATTATTTTTTTAACAATGGCTGACTGTTAAATAAATGAAAGGTAGTTACTTTCCTTAAGGGTTAAGAGAGGAATCTAAAAAAGGCACTTAGTTATTTTAAAATTTGAAAACCAGTACAAATGTAGGGCTGGCTTGCTAATGAGGAATATAATGTGGAGCTTCTGAATTGAATTTTAAAATTACAACCCTTAATCTGTATCAGTGTATGCAGGATACCCAATTACAGAGTTAAAATAGTATAGGTTTCATCAATAGTGTATTTATTCCTCTTTGTGTTCAGAGCTCGCTTAATTTCTGTGGCTGAGGGATAGCACTCAAGAAGACCACTGAGAATCGAAATGAATCAGAACGTGCCGAACATCTTGACTATAGGATGTAATTTCAGCTGGACTTGTTGTTTTCATAGTTGTATTGGGTTTGCGTGGCAAGGTTTTGGTAGCGGGGAACCTACCGGGGTGGCTTCTGTGAGAAGCTGCTAGAAGCTTCTCCTATGTCCAACAGAGCCAATGGTGGATGGCTCCAAGAAGGACCCACTGCTGGCCACTGGTAGCACCTCTGTGATAACATATTTAGGAAGAGGGGGGGAAAAAAACTGTGCAAGGGCAACTACAGGCAAAGAGAGGAGTGAGAATATGTGAGAGGATCAACTCTGCAGACATCATGGCCAGTGAAGAAGGAGAGGGAGGAGGTGCTCCAGGCACTGATGCAGAGATTCCCCTGTAGCCCCTGGTGCAGCCCATGGTGAGGCACACTGTGCCCCTGCAGCCCATGGAGGACCCCACACTGCAGCAGCTGGATGTGTCCAAAGGAGGCTGTGGCCCCATGGGAAGCCCACGCTGTAGCAGGCTCCTGGCAGGACCTGTGGACCCATGTTGAAAGGAGCCCATGCTGGAGCAGGTTTGCTGGCAGGACTTGTGACCCCATGGGGGACCCACGCTGGCGCAGTTCATGAAGATCTGCAGCCCATGGGAAGGACTCATGTTGAGGAAGTTCATGAAGGACTGTTTCCCATGGGATGGACCCCATGCTGGAGCAGGGAAAGAGTGTGAGGAATGCTCCCCCTAGTGAGGAAGGAGCGGCAGAGACAACTGGTGATGAACTGACCGCAACCCCCATTCCCTGTCCCCTTGTGCCTCTTGCAGGGATGAGGTAGAGAAGTTGAGAGTGAAGTTGAACGTGGGAAGGAAGGTTGGGTTGGGGGAAGGTGTTTTAACATTTAGTTTTTATTTCTCATTATCCTACTCTGATTTGACTGGTAATAAACTAAACTAATTTCCCCAAGTCAAGTCTGTTTTGCCCATGACGGTAATTGGTGAATGATCTCTCCCTGTCCTTATCTTGACCCACGAGCCTTTCATTATATTTTTCTCCCCTGTTCAGCTGAGGAGGGGGAGTGATAGAATGGCTTTGGTGGGCACCTGGTGTCCAGCCAGGGTCAACCCACCACAATAGTCAATTACTGTAGTTCTTAAAGTAAAAATTGTCAGATTACTTAATTAGAGTAACTGTATAGTTTTATTTTCTAATGAAAAGAAAAAGGGCCAGTGGAGAAGAAGCAAATTTGAAACAAAGAATAAGAAACAAGGGAAGGAAATAATGCTGAATTAAGCATTGTGTTCCTTATTTGTTCCGTGACTGCTTAATAATGGTAACTCTAACCTGCAGCCCTGTACACATTAATAATGGTGTACGCATCCCAGTGCTAATTTACAAGGGAATACTTACAGAATGAACTAATGAAGGAAATGATATATCAATTAAGAACTTGTTTTACAAGTCAACTAAATTGACTGCAAGCAGATCTTTGAAGCACTACTTTACTAAAATGCCACTACAAAAAGGTGGTGTGTATAAGAAGCACGTAATTTTTCTTCCCCAAAATAAGTTCAGTGCAGAAGGTATTAACGTAATTCCTATTCTTCTCTCCCCTCAACCTCACCAGCTAATGTTTCTGAAGGAACTGGAAAGAAGCGGGTATGCTCTACTGAATGGTATATCATGTATAGTAACTTGTGTTTACAACAGTTTGTTCAGAGGTTGCTGGTGCTGTACAGTAACATGTCTGACTAGTCAGCTGCCTTTGGACATTTATGATGACTGTCCATAATGGTCTCCAGCTGACAGTGTGAACTGACAGGTGCCAAAGAACATTGTACCACCTGCCACTCTGATTTTAAGAGGAATAGGGAAAGGGATTCAGCTTCATAATTAACAATTTCCCTTGCATGCAGGTGTTCATTTTTCATCTGAGTTGCTGGCTCTGAGATATATGAACTCCACAGCACACAGCAGCTGCTGACATGGGCTGCAGACATCAAGTTGCTCTGAAAAGCAGTACAAGGCTACATCAAGAAATATGAGAGGAAATTGAAATAGCAAGACTTTGAAGACTGTTGATGAGGCTGACTGGTAATTCCCACTCTGGAGGGAGCCATAGGGTGTGCTTTTGCAGTAGGGAAAAATAGGCCAGCAACTTGGAGAGAACATTGGTAAAGGCAAACGTGGGGTTTTTTTGTGCTGCTTATTAATAATATCCCTTCTGAATGTCTGTGTTGGTGACTGTTAAGCCATTTAGTGACCTTTCAAGGAAATGCAGAAAAAACCCTTCTGTTGTAACTGAGGGAATGTATGGCTAGGGGATCTCTGAATTTTCAGGGTACCCAGCTGCTGAGAGCAATCCAATTCTCCTTTCAGCTACCTGTCCACAGTATGCATCACAGCAAGGTTGATTATGAGGGGTGGGCTCTGTAGGTGAGAGATCTGCTGTGCAAACCCCTTGGATGGCTGCTTCTCCAAAAGAGATTTGTAGGATGTGGGTCAGAGTTTTCACGGTGCATCAGTTCACTGCTGGGAAGGAGCTGTGACTTGCAGGGAGGAGGAGACCTTTCCTTAGCCTTGTGGTCTGACCTCCCAAGCAACAGACAAGGCTGGCTCCATTGGGCATCCACCACTTGAGAGTTCTGCTGATATGCCTTTTGGGTCCTGCTTAGGTAGCATATCTCTCAAAAACTAGGATAAAGATGTAATCTCTCTCCCCAGAAGATCTGAATTCAAGATATGCCTGTTTCTCAGCAACCCATACTCAGAAGTCCTGCAATGGGACTTTTGAAATATTTGTTCTGAGGGGAAAAAGACTGTGAGATAGCAGGTCCATGTGTGGTGGGTGTGAGGCTTTGGGGAAGGGACTTCTGGTGGAGTACCTTGATGGTGTAAGTCCCTGATGCAAGTGCTGTGAGGTTGCAGGAAGGACAGTCTGTGGTGTGACCACACGTTTTGTGATAGACAGGCATGGTTTCTCCTTATTCTACCTCTGTCCTGCTAAACTGATCCTCTTCAGCCAATAAAGTTTTTTTGCTTGCCGCTGATGTGAAGTCCCTCCTTGTCCTCTGTGAAAGATGGTACCAAGAAGCAGCTAAGTGAATTGCTGCTGCATAGCAGGACTCTTCCCTTAACATGGTTTTATGCAGTATGTTATTTTTTCAATTAAATTCCAGTATTATTAATTTGAAATCTTCTCAGACTTTTTTCTTCTGCTAAAGGATTGAAAATAATTAGAATGAAGTCATCAACAAGCAAATGTTCCATTTTGTTCATGAAAAAACATTTTGGGAAATCTATTTTCATCATTCATTTGGAATGGACAGGATTATTTTACAGCTTTGCATATAAAATACATCCATTTACTGTATAAATGTAGTGGCAAGATGTGATTAGATACATGGGTGAGAAGCTGCAACTGAGCCAGTTATTTAACCATCTATTTTTAGCAAAATTTTTCTGATACAAGGAAAAGCACAACTTTTCACACATAAAATTAAAAGGGAAGTTTATAGGTAAGTGTAGCTGAACTGTCAGTCTAAAAATTTATCTTATGATTACCTAAATCTTAATGTTGGAAGAGAAAACCTAGGAGAAAAATAAAGCTTTTCTGAGGGTTTTTCCTTTTCTCTCTAGTGCAAATCTTATGCTGGCTGATTAGAAGTCAGCCATAATGTGGTACTTCATGCTCTCTTCAAGTGCAGAAGTTTGGCCAGTTTACATAATATTTTTATGACACTAAAAATAAGTTTACCCATGCCTGCTGTTTCAGCTTGCCTTAAAGGCAGACTGGAGTCATCCAGACAAGTATTTCTCAGAAGACCATGTCTCTCTCAAGTGACCAACTAGAAAAAAAAATTTCACCTACCATAAGAATTAAAAAAAAAAAAAAAAAAAAAAGAATTATGGGGAGAAGATTGGACAACTGTGTATAGTGATTTAGCAAAGATGCATACAAGAATCCAGTCTTGTCACCAATGACGTTGCAACAAGTGGCACCAAAAATAGAATTTTAAACTTAAAAGTATATCAGCAAGTCACATAGCTAAGTAAACATGATTTTCCCTTATAATGAGAGCAGTAAGGGAAAATGTGGATTTGTGGTATCAGGCTGAATAGAGGGAAACTATAATATATGATAGCGGAAGCAGAGTCTTGCAGTTTTAGTCAAGAGGTGAAATGGAAAGACTCCTCCAATTAATACAAGGTGCCCAGTTTCATGTGCTGTCTTACAGATCATTCAGGTAGATTCTGTCACTTGAGGAGAAGTCCTGCTTTTATGGTCATGGCTATTATTTCCACTATCTTAAACTGTCCTGAAGTTAGGATGCAAATATAAATGCTATTTTCAGTTTTCTAAGTTGGAGAAATAGATTCCATTTGACAGAAATCATAAATTTAAGTGATAGATAAACCAGTATATCTGGAATAGTACCTCTTTCAGTATTGCCTGTGACATCTCATTAATGTTGAGAACCACTTGCATATGCACATATGTATCTGCTTCCCTACTTTCCATTGAGTTAGCTTAAAACTGTAGATGCATTTTCTAAGTTAGCAATGGTTCTGATATGTAATTTTACAATGAATTAAACTTTGTCTATTGTCCCTTCTCCTGGACACCTTAGGATTAATATTTATGGAAAGAAATAATGTGGGCTTTTCTCTCAAGTATAAAGAATGCAAAGCAAAGACAAAGAGAAGAAAATGCTGAAGAAATACAGATATTCTTTGATGATTTTAGGTTATTTCTAAAGTAACAGGCCTTTTGATTTTGGGTATGTTATTTTGCTCACATGGTAGCATATTTGTGACATTTCTAGGAAATTCACAAAAAATTTCCAAGCAAAAATATATTGAAATATAAGAAGAAATACTGAAGTTTTCTTAATTTTCTAAAATGTCAGCAATGTTAATTTTTATTATTGGAAGTAGCTTAAGCCTATAAAAGCCTTTCATGCTATCACTGCTACTGGTGTGCAATGATTACATGCTCTAATTTTGCTCTTGTAAAAGTTACCAAGAGTTGCTGCTACTTAGTAATGATATATTTTTCTCTTCTTGAACAACATCCCTCCCTTGTTTGCTGTAGTATCCCAAAGTTTTATAGAAATGAACCTTAAAGTTGAAAATATGATAGCAAACATTCACAGAAAAAAGTAAATTAACAATTATGTCATAATATGGTGGGCTAAGAAATGGTGTAAAAATGTAGAAATGGAAGTTCTTTAAAGCCATTTTTACTTTTTTCAAACTGAGCAGAGTTATAATTTTGACACAACATTTTAAAACTTCCAAACTAATCCTTTTTGAATCAATACAAACAATTCTGTTTCATCACAAATGCTGAAAATTTGTTTTCTATTTCATTCAAAGTTGCTGGGTTTTTTTTTTAATTTAATATGCTAACATTGTCAGTGAAGCTAAACTTAAATGGAAGTGGTTTAAAGGGCCATAATTTCCTAACAATTTTAAGAGGTTTGTGCAAACCTGCCCTGTGCTGTCTGGCTGTAATGCTGCATTAGATCTGCCCAAGAGCTGAAGCAGGTGAAACAAGGATGGCAATTTTGCATCTGGTACATGAGCTTGCAAAATCAGATTCTTGATGTATTTCAAATAATTATGAAGGCATTTAATAATTGTTTCACTTTAAATGGTGTTAATTTCTCAAGCTGTGAGACTTGTCATTCATCACTATGAGCAAAATAAAAGCATATTTTTCATCTTAGATGAGAATTTTCATTTTTCTGGTCTCCATATTCTGAATATAGTTAGAATCCTCAAAACAAGTTCTGCTTGTTAGTGGAAACATGACCTTGTCTCTGAATGAGTAGCATAATATTGAAAACAAATGATGAAACTCTTTCAACTATTTGACCTCAAACTGCTTATACTCATCGGTTAGCACTGCTGTTTTCATCTGCAGGAGTTGTATTGCTATTGTATCCCATGCTGTCCTGCAGTATTCTTCATCTGCAAACAAGCTTGCATGTCCCATGGATTTTCTGCACTGCCTGACAACTGTTTGGCTGTGGTGCTTTGACTGCTTCTTGTAGTGAGAAAGCAAACCTTATACCTTGTTTAATTAATTTTCTCATTTGATTTCCTCTCCTTCTTGCTCAGTAAATTAAACTGCTTCTCCAAAAGATATTGGTAAAGATTTAATATAGATTTGGGTTCTGATATTGCTAGGCAGAGCTGCCATTTATTCAAAACTGGTAAGGGAGAACTGCCTGCTTGTTTAATTTGGGCTGTTTTCTTCCTCACATTATACAGGAGATAATTTGAATGACGGGTTCAATAGACATGGGAAGGAAGGTACTGTAGATAACACTGTGGATGATACTTTGTCATAGCAGCTCTCTCTGGAAAGGTACCTGGCAAATACCCAAGCACACACGGTGCCTGAGCTCTGCTGAGGGCTGAATCACCCCTTCTGTCCCTTTCTTACAGCTGCACATGACATTTGCTAGCCTCAACTTCCTCTTAACCCATGGGTTAATGTTTTATGTCCCTCTGGCATCTTTTGGCACCTTTGCGCATATCCAGTGTGTCTCCATGATGTTTTTCTCACTTCCAAAAATCTCCCCTAGTTTTGTGTGTTCTTCATAACTTCAAAATGCACTTGCTCTTTGTTTCCAAGAGAGCTTTCAAAAATGTAAAGCTGAACTTTTTGGGAGGTTTTTAATCTCTGATAACTATTGGGATAAGCACTGCACTGAGTGGTGAAAGTGGGAGAGTAGACATTTAAAATGGGTTCACTGAGGAGCTCCCTAAGGCTGGTATGTGCAGGGAGCAGGGCTTGTCTCTGGGCACTGTCAATTGAATGTACAGGAATGACTAGGAATGGGGTAAGGAAGATCATGCCTGCTTGCTCTGGGGGTTGTGCTGCATCTGTTTTTTTTTGCCTTGAATTGGGCCATTCAACTACCCTGCCGCTGCTGCTGGAGGGGAGGGGATGTTGCCCAGGTTCCCTTCAAACAGGCAGTTTTTTCATTAATATGGAGGCTGAACTGCTATTACCCCATAATCTCTGAGTACTCAGCTCAGGTACCTTGTGACATACATAGCTTTGACAAAGCTCTTTGTAATTGAGGGATTGGTTGCTATGGACTACTTTAGGCTTGTAGTGCTCTGACATAAGGGAATACAACGTTTAGCTAACACTGCATGAAAACTTTCAAAATCCTTTTTATATTAAACTTTAAAATTGTATATTTCACATTATAAACCCATTTAACAAAGGAAGATTAGAGTTTTAATAGCCTTCAGTAGTAAATCTGCAGCATAAATCATAAGTATTTAGCTCTTGTACGTGACTGTGATGCTGAGGTTAGCAGGAATTACAAGTAAGACTTCTCTGAAATGTGTTCCCCATGCCCTGATTCCTCAGTGTCTTACTCTGCCTCACTTCTCAGTAGTATCTGCTAGGTGTGACCACAAGTGTTGATGACCTGTACTTGAAGGGTGAAAAACTTGCCTTTTCTCATGTTATTATGAAATGCAACATAGCCATGGGGCTCTGTTCTGCAGAGAAACTGATTTTTTGGAGCATGCCTGGAAATCTGCAGTCCTGAGAGCACATGGAGTGGTGAGAGGAACCAGAGCAGGAGAACCAGACCTGAAAAGGAGCATGACTGGTTCATACCACTGTCCATCTGCTACACAACATTGTTAAAAACTTCCAAGTGGTTAAAAAGGACTTACATTTTTGGCAGATTTACAGCTTAGAGTCTGCAGCAGGATGGATGAAAGCAAGGTAAAGAATGGGGTTTCTTTAGCATTATTCTTGTTACTGGATAGGATTCAGCTGCTGCTGGGATGTTTGGTTGCAACAGAGCCTTGTTATGATTGTTGCTACACAGGCACTTTGAAAAAATTCAAAGCAGCTTTTTCAGGCACTCCCTGAAGCCACCGGAAATTCCTGCATCCACAGCATCCTCTGGCAAAGGGGCTCCACACATTTATGTATGACCAGTTTCATAAGCAGTCTCCTTTTGCTGGTTTTGAACCTGGCTCCAACCACCTTTGTTTGATGGTCTCTGTTTATTTACATTAGCAGAAGAAACAGTCAGTCCCTATCCACTGTTATGTTGTGGTTTAAGCCTGTTGGCAACTGAACACCACGCAGCTGCTTGCTCACTCCTCCCCCCCAACCAATGGGGTGGGGAGGAGAATCAAAAGAAAAAAAAAAAAAAGGTAGAACTCATGAGTTGAGGTAAGAACAGTTGAACAGTTTAATAATTGAAATAAGAGATAATAATAGTAACACTAACAGTAATGAAAAGGAAGATAACAAAAAGAGAGAAAAATAAAAACCTAAGAAAGACAAGTGATGCACGATGCAATTGCTCACTACTCATTGACTGATGCCCAGCCAGTTCCCCAGCAAGGATTGGCTTTTCCCGGCCCATTCCTCCCAGTTTATATACTGAGCATGCTGTTTTGTGGTACGGAATATCCCTTTGGTTAGTTCAGGTCAGCTCTCCTAGCCATGCTCCCTCCCAGCTTCTTGTGCACCTGCTTGCTGGCTGAGCATGGAAAACTGAAAAGTCCCTGACTCAAGATAAGCACTACTTAGCAACAGCTAAAACATCAGCGTGTTTCAAACATCGTTCTCATACTAAAACCAAAACACAGCACTGTACCAGCTAGTAGAAAGAAAATTAACTCTATCCCAGTCAAAACCAGGACACATGATAATTCTGATCTTGTAAGCCTCTATCATCTCACTTAAGCAAACTCCTTTTTTCAGGCTGGCTTAATTTAGTCTGCTCAACCATTTCTGTCATGAAAGCTGCTCTGTAGTTTTGAGCATCTATATTTGAAAATTTTCCAGTTCTAATGCATCTCCTTTGAAACTGGGCTATCAGGATTGCTCAAAGTATTCAAGATACTGCATTTAAGTAAAGGATTTGTACAGTGACACAATTACATTTTGTGTTTTGTTCCCTACTTCTATCTTAGAAACTGCCAATGCATGTCTTGGTCTTTGACTGCTACTGAACTTGGAGCTGCTGGTTTTGTGCAAGAGCCTATCCCAACTGCAAAGTCTCACTACTATTAATGAGCCACTCAGGGGCTGTCTTTTCTCTGTGTGCAAAGTTGGCATTTTTCTGCACTGAATTTCATCCATTTTCTGCTCTATCTAGTGCTCTGTGGCTTTATTACTCCTTCTGTTTCCTCTTACAGGATTGTTCTAGCTCAAGATAAGGACCAGACCAGACCAGGTAGGGCCAAAAGCTCCTTTAGAAGATATACAACCCCATTTGTCACATTTGTGCAAAACTTCATTGAGTTAAAGATGCAGTTTTCAGAAGTGTCACATCTGACCTCCAGCTTGCTACAAAACTTGTCTTCCTTTCTGCCAAAAGGGTCATAGGTCTGAGAAGGGATTGCTGCAATTCACTTGCCCTGAGACTGACTGCAAAGGTGGTGAACATATCCCAGGTGACACAGATCCAGTTAGTGGATCAAATGTCTACTTGATATTAAAAAAAAAAATTTGACTGTGAGCCATTGTCACAGGTAGAACAATACATCAGATCATAAAGCTTCAGGGTAAGTGCAGGCAAATTTATTTGTTTTCACAGAGGTTCACCTATAGAGAAGTAGTACTATAGCAGGTTACCTCAGTCTGGAATTTTTCACTTTTAGGGGATGCTTCTAAATCTTCCTTTTCGATTAATGCAAACAAAATATTAATACCACCTTCAGTTCAAGAAACACTGCTATTTAATAAATCAATTAGTCAATCTTAAAAGCATTTTATTGTCAATGAACATTATGGATATTAGGGGACTATGCAGCACAGCATTCTGTGTGTATTTGAAATGTCAGGTCCTGGGACGTGAATTATATTTTAACTTACAAATAGTCCAATTAAAATGAGAAAGACTGCTTTGTGGAACCTGCTGCCCTCTGTGTCCAGTGAGAACAGCAGAATCTGTTTTGTTTTGCAGCAGGAACCAGCACTGGCCTTTCAAAACCTCAGGCACACACATGTACCTTTGTGAACTCTGCAGTTTTCTTACTTGCTCATAAGAAAAAAGGCAGTGAAGCTTACTACTAGCCTTTCATGTGTACATACTCCTGATTTTCCTGTATAACTACAGGAAGAAGACCAAATTTTGGTAAAACCATGCTTTTCAGATGTCAGCAGCATCAGTGCTACAGGAAGAGTAGTTATTTCTTCTTATTCTGTATTGCAGTTTGGGAGACCAGAGCTCTAGGCATGTTTTCATTGTTTTTGCAGTTCGCACATTTTTCATTATAACATGAGAGAAGAAAATAATTGCTATCCAGTTTCAAATGCCCAACACATAAATCTGCAGAAGGAGAAATGGTGATGTAAAATTCTCATCAGCATCTTACACAATTCCTCATGCTTTGTGCTAAGGACAGAAAAGGCAAATCTGCTTCTTTTACTCCCCACCTGTATTGGCTTGGGTTGGGAATATTTTCTTTTTATCTTCTACAAGGCTTAGGAGATCTTTCAGGCGATGTTATATGAATTTTCCAATTAACTCTTCCTCTTCTCTCTTTCTGCAGCTATTTTGCCTGGTTTTCTTCCCATTTTGGATAGCTTACATCTTTTAAGCTGTTCCTTAGAAAGGCTAGTATACCAGTTTTCCTTGCGGCAGGCAGATTCTTTACATGTTTTGATTTTGCTAACTCTGTAAAGCTTTCATCTGTTTTCCATTTATGCTTTTCCTGCTGTACTTCTTTCTCAGTTTTACTTTTTCTTCATCTTCTTTTTTCTAGATGTTTCCTCCACAGACAGACATATAAGATCTCTGATAATTAATGGCAGCTCATCACTCATCTTCATTACACTCCTGTATAAATCTTGTGAGAAAAGCCAGGGTAACCATAAAGTCACTCACCTTATAAACTTTGCAGTATGTCTGGTGATTGATATATCCCTTTGTCATTAATAATCACTGAGGATGTAATATAAAATTTGACCTACAGCAACCTAGCAAGGAATAGGGAGGAGGAGTTTATTTTGTATTAACCCCGTCAGAAAACCCTCAGCTAACAGACTGAGATGTTTGGGATAACAGCCTTGGAAACTTGACCTGTTTCTTGACAAAAGCTGAATTGTTTGTCTAGGCTTAACCTAATGCTGTAGATGTCAATGAAGTGGATGGGCCTCATCTGATGCGCTGGATGGTGCAGGCATGCATTTCATTGGTGTTCTGGTGTCTGTGTAGAAATAACTGTTGTGTGAAACAGGAGGATGGGTGAATGGTGTTACCTTTGCATCACGTACAGAACAGACAATTTTGCAGTGTGTTAATATGTTTTAGTTTATAACATTGCAGCATACATGTGAGTCTCAATAAGAAAATAGCCAGTGGAAAAGTACTACTGAACTGTGTAGCTTCTCTTATCTTGTACTATAGCTTGATGTAACTGTATCTCTGTTATACTGCATATATTGGATTCTGACTTGGTAAAATGAGGAATAGTTATAATTTCCATACCATGAAGCACAGTAAGTCAATCTCCACGTACACCTCAGTTTTTACACCTGTAACTATTTTTTTTGGCTTTGCCTGATCTTCACTTCAAACAAAAGAAATTTTAAACCTGGATTTTCATAGGGAAAACAAAGCCAACAGCAGTCCAAGATGCAGCTGTGAATTCTGGGCACTGGATTAATGGGAACCTGAGCAAGGGCTGATTCCCTGGAGGAACTGAACTTGGCAATTGCTGTGGACCATGTGAAAAATAACAGTGCTATGAGACAGAACAGATTAAGATTTAATATTCTCTCTCTTGTAAATTACTGTATATTTGGGAACATAAGCATATATGATAAATGAAGGACTTCAAAGGGCACTGTAACTTAATTGCTGACACATTTTGGCATGCTGTTTGCAAAGAACACTCCAAAAAAAGTGCCTGGGTACCCTCGCAGTACAGAGGAGGTCTGCAGAGGTTAAAGGTGTACATTGCTCTGGAGAGACCTTGGCTAAATATTTTTCTCCCCTCTAATCACAACTTTACAAAATAGAGGTATGTTTCCTTTAAAAATAGTTTCTGTGCCTTGTCTGTGTTGAGTTATAAGGAAAGCAAAGTTTATAAACAGGAAAATGCATCTGAAGTTTAGATGGAGATGAGGGGAAAATTGTTACAACTCTGAACTATGTTCTGTGTTACTGCTCTATTAGAAATCATCTCTACTGTATGAAAATCTTTAACATCTCATGAAGGTATATATGTGTAAATCCTCCCTAAACATGCCCTTTACAGCATGAAGGTGTGAGAGACTGAAATGTCATATGACTGTCTCAAAGCTTGCTTGTGTCTGTGCAAACCTCCAAGAGAAGCTGCTGCAGCCTGTGAATTGTCTGGGGGATGTCGCCAAGAGAAGCGGGAGTGTATTGAAGGATGCACCCCCCCACTTCCTTGCGGTTGCATTGTTGGACTCTACACAAGCCTCAAAGGGGCAGACCTGTACCGAGTTGGTCCCATCCTGTAGCCATTTGTGGCTCTATTGTGTAGGCCAGGCCCCATGCATGCATTGCTAATGAACTGACAAGGCAAACGTTCCTGCCCTGAAGCCAGATGCAACAAAACCTGTGGGACCAGAGAAAAACAAATAAAGGTGGGCAGATATGCTAATCAGCAGATGCGATGAACTTAAAAAGGCAGCAGAAAATTTTGCTCAGTGTGCATCTACCATCGGAGCCAGATCCGTGTGCACCCACCACCGAAGAACTGAAGACTGAGGACCAACAGGATGCCGCTGGATCCATGGTGGTGACTATTCTTGCAGCCCTATCCCGCATCCTTGCTTTATTTCTGTCTTTTCCTTCCATTCTGTCCTATCACTACCCCTCTTCATTTTATAATAATAAAAACCTGTTTGGGGTATACAGCATTTGACCTTGTTTGTGTTTTAATCTCGCTCTTGGGATCATATCGAAACCTCCCCCAACATTGGATTGGGACAGAAGGCAGTCCTCCTGCATCTTGCATTACATATGCAATATTATGAAAAGTGTATGTGTTAAAGATGTCATTTTCTGACAGAGACAGTCATCTCAACATAAACCATGCTGGATCCTGCTTGGTTTAGATTCCCAGAAAATCGTCTCCAACTAAATCATATTAGATAAAAAACAAATTAGTCTCATGGCACTACACAAGGTTTGTGTGGATCCTTGAATGTGTAAGATGAGCATATCTACTACTGTATTCATAAGTTGTTGAGAGTTCCTCTGAGCTAGCTTATGTAGTAGCTCCACTTAGGTGGTGCTCAGAGATGAGTAGGTTTTAATCATGTTTCTTCTCCCCGGTTCTTTGGAGTGGCTGCTGTGGAGGTTATATATACCTTCTGCAGAAATGTGGTGTGCCTGTACAGGAGCAGACTGTACATGGATATTGGCTATTAAATGCAGATAAATCTATTAAGGTAGCACAAAATACTTAAAAGGTCAGGAACTGCAGTAGGGTTTGCATAAGCACATGACCTGGTTTTGGTCGGGATAGAGTTAACTTCCCTTGGGCTGAGAGGGAGCAGAGCTAGAGGGCCGGGTCCGGATCGATCATTGGAGTATTCCATATCATGTGACGTCATGCTCAGTGTATAGGTGGATGCAGGCTCTCTCATGCCCTGTTTCAGTTTCTGGGTCAGCATGGTGGGATTTTCAGGTGCAGTCAGAACCGCTGCTGGTGGCGGGCTGTGTACCGGTCACCGCTCGGTGAGCCACTGCTGCATTTTACCTGTTTTGGATTTACTAATGTTACTGTTGTTTTTTGTTACTATTACTAAATTTTTTTATTCAACCTATGAATTTCTTCTTTTGTCCCTCCCCTATTTCACTGGGGAGGGGGAGGGGGGAAAGCAAACAACTGGCCACATGGCAATTAGCTACCAGCTGAGTTCAAACCACGTTATACAGTATGCAGTGAGCAGCAGAGGTATTTAGCTTCCAGCTTGACTCAGGAACAGAAAATGTGTATGCAGCATAGTTCAGCTTTCTATGGAAGTAATCTTTCAATCTGATGTTTTTATAATTTATTTTTAAAGTTTTGTATTTTTGTACTTAAGCTAGAAGTCATGCAGCAATGCTCTGATAAGGATATGAGAAAAGCAGGGCTGCTGGGAGAGGAAATATCCTTTGTGGATTGATGGTCCTGTTGGAAAAATTGGCTAAACTGTTTTCCATGCAGATCTCCTTCAGATCTGAAAGAAGAAGAAAATTTCAAATAATGCTGATGCACGAATGTGGGTTTTTTAATAGACTAAACATCATAATACTGCAAATATTTATCTTTGAAAATCCCACTTATTCAATTAGTTCTTCCAGACAAAGGCACATTTTACTCAGGTCTTGTGCAAACCCAGGTTTGGTTCCAGCAAGCACTTTTTCAGATAATTAAACTTTACAAAACTGCATCCCATGATAAAAGCCAGCTGAAAATATGAGATAATTAAAAATATTCAGAAAACTACTAGGATGTGAAAAAAATGACCATAATAAACTTCAGACTGTAGCATAGGTGAGTGGTATATAATTTATGGGTTTAACAAAAATATCAATTGTCATGCCATATCTTAAGAGGGCAGACTGACATTTTCAGGTCAGATAAAGTAATTAGAAAAATGCCTATATTACATTTTTCTAATTCATGAGGATTTTTGAGTCAGGAAAATTAATGTCTTTATGTTTCTAATATGAAAACTGCAAACAAGGGAACGATTTTTTGTCTGACAAAGAAAGTTACTCAATGTGTCTCTTGCTGAGCCATCCCATATTTTCAGAATTCCTCTTGAATTTAATCAAAACTGAGGTTTAGAAAAAATTCAAGATGGTGCACTATACAAATTTCTGTAACTGCATTTTGAAGAGGGGTTTAAAAGAAGGGAGGATAGAAGATGGCAGATGGGGTTTCTAAAACAGTGAATTGCTTGGAGGAAAGTTTGGAAAGGTACATGAAGGAAGGAAATGTAAATTGGTTGGCTAGATTTATAGAATAGCCTTCCATAATAACGTTATGACAGATGGCATGTAGAGACTAGTTATCTAAGAAGTCCAATAAGAGCGCAATATTATCTTTAGTTTAGCTTATATAAAGTCTTTTATTTATGGTATGAAAAATGGCCAGGTAGGAAAGACACTTATAAACTCCTGAAGCATTGAAAGGCTTGTTTTCACATGAAAGTCATCAAATCCGTAGGCTGCTTTCTTTCCTAAAAATGCACAGTTTGTATTAAGAATCCAGAGTTAATCTTTCAAGGGAGTGCAATTAAAAGTGTAACTTAACATTTCTCTTTTAAGCTCAGGAAGCTGTGGAACTGTCTTTCTAAATTAGGAATTAAGCTTTGCAACAGGTTGCCATTAACCAGCTACACAGTGGCAGTGCATAAATATTTGAGAAGTAATCCTGTTCTTGAAAGAAGTAAGATTTTCCCCTGGTTAATCCAGGATATAAATGTTTTAAAATACCTATTTCTCTGCTGAATACTCATGGTTTGAAATTTATTATATAAGAGTCCTTTAATTCTCTTAAGCTGTGTTTAAAAACCAAGGCAAGCAATCAAGAAAGCAACCAAACAAGAATAAAATCCTTTCTAATGACTAGTGAGAGGACATTTGTGTACGCAATACACAGATTCGGTGATGGGATTCTTAATTCACAGGCATTAAACACACAATTTTTCAATATTACAGAACCTTGTGCAATGCATACAATAAGTATTGCATTACAAAAGTTCTCAGATACAATGAGAGTTATTTTTAAATGCAAAAGTGAAGTAAAACACAGTATCTGCAGACTTCTTTCCTGTAACACTGGATGCACACTAGTATTACCATAGTACAAACACCAAGGGAACAGTATAAACATCACACCTACTCTGCAGTTTTTGAGAGAACATTTAATGCTATTTTATGGCAACTCTGAAGAAGTGGAGTTGTGATGGTTTAATACAATCTCAACTGAGTACAGCAGTATTGCTGGCATTGTTCCGAGAATAATCTTCTAAATTACAGACTTAGATTATGTCAGACAACAAGTAAAGCAGGGAAAGGATACAGCTCACTGCTGTGTATTCAAACACCAGAAGGGTGTAAATCATCTTTTGATGCCCTGGTGAGCAGACATGTCCATGGTGGCTTGGAAGGAGCCTTTGACACCAGCCCAGATAAACCGCCCTTTCACCACAGCTGCTGAGGTTCACCAGTACCAGTGGCTGCTGGCTGAAGCGCCTTCACCGTGTCCATTCTCTGTACGCTGCACAGAGCACTTTCCTTGCAATTAAGACATGCTTTGTGCTGCAGCTCTGAGTGTTGTAAGTGATGAGATAAGGAGAGGAACTGTCATTTGTCATATCTTATGATCCTGTCACTTTGTGATCCACTTCTGGGTCCTGTCACATGCCATGTGCAGCTCTAAAGAAACAAAGTGGTCTCGTTCAGTACCCACAAGCCAATTAATCTACTGCATCCCATGGATGTCTGTATGCAGCAGGGAGTGTGGGTGGATAATAGTTTCCAGATTATGAACACTAACGAGGAAGCCTTTTTAGCTGTTTTCATTTTTCTGACTCCTCCCTCAAGGATTTTAAGAGTAGGAGGCTGAAAAGCTGTGGATTTCTGGCTGTATTGATGATCATATGCATGCAAATCTCTTTGGTCCCTTGCAATGGTATTGGCCTTGTGTTCACTCCTGGCAATGTTACTGATTGCTGTGAGCTGTTCATTGCTGCAGGGTGTAGGAAGGTGTAAAGAGTCCTCATCAGGTGAAGTTGCACAGTAAAGGGGTAGTCATTCTCCAGAACCTGGGTTATAACTGAGTCTTACCGGTTCCACAAAGTAAGAGGGGTTTTTTCTGGTTTTGAATAAATAGGGAGATTCTATAGAGATGCACAGCAACATGCAAATGCAATTTTTAAGTAGAGAGTGCTTTTAGTCACTTTTATATATTGCTTCATCTTTTTTATGTTTCTTCGAATGAATTTAATTGGTTGTGACAAGAGTCAAAACTATGAAGTTATCCACTGAATACTTTTATAGAAAATATTATGCCATATACATTAGATAACTATTTTAAAACTTCATTGCATTCCTAGTATGTTTCTGCAAAAGGAGTGATTGAGGAGAAGAGCCATTAAAACGAATGCTGTTCTATGTTCTAAACTGCACCTGTGCATGTATTGGGATGGTGTGTTTTTATTGGGTTGAAATGGTGTACTAAAAAGATGCATATATGACTTGATTTTACTCCTGCTGGGATGTTTTCTCTCTTGGTACCCTGCTGTAATAAAAATAGTCTTCAGCATTTTCCATAAAGAAAGTGCAGATATAGAATCCAGGAATAACGTGATTTCCTTCCTAAAGATGAAACAGTCTTTGTGGCACTGTAGAAGCAAAAAGCTCCATGACATAAACCGATCATCAGGTAGGGTCAGGAAGACATCTTTTTCTTTTATGGTATGCTATTCTTCTCTTGAGAGGGTTGTAGAAGTGTCATGCCTTCCACTGAAGCACCTGACAGAAGCCACTCTAGGGAAAAGAAGTATGAGAGGGAGTCTTAGGTGACATCTTCTATAAGGGAGCTTATGAAATGAAATGCTGAAAAAGTTTTCTATCAATGAACATGAAATTTCAGCTTTAAGGAGTAAGCCTTTGAAAGACTAGACGAGAGCCTTGTCATTTTACAGGGTATATTTGAGAAAGTATTTTATTGACAGCACTGACGATCAATTCTGATGGGACGTTAAAGGCTCTATTATGTTTTCATTAAAGAGTATCAAATTTTATTTAGTTTCTATAAGAACGGGATTAGGTTTTAACTGTTTTTGCACTGACCATTATGCAACATGTTAGCTGTCTGCTTTTGCTCTAAACTGACTACTTCACCTATTCAACTGCTCGACTATTCAACCAATACTTATCAAACAATTGGTATATTTAAGTTGCATTTCAGAGATTGTTTAACAATTTACCAATACTCTTCTAACTTTTCTAGGTTAAAATATTTCTAGTGAGGCATCCTTTAGGCCCTCATCTAGTTTTACTGTATAGTTATAAAAAGGAGGGAGTCTCCAACCTTAGTCATACATGCTTTTCAGCTTAAACAAGTCTTGATTTTGTGTCGAGGGGTCACTTATCAATTAATATGTACTTTTGTACTGTATGTCAGAGGCGAGGTTTCCTAATAAGCCTTTCTAATCTGAAAACATATGACTGTTGAGCTCCTTGTAGATATTATGCTCTTTGTTTTGCCTCATTAGTAAAATTATACATTATTGAACTTAGAGAGCTGTTTAGGGAACAGAAGGGAATACATCTATATTTTCTTTTATATTGAAGTAGCTAATGGGAAAATCTGATCTTCAGGAGGCAATTTGTTGTATAAGTTCCCTTTCTATCATTGACTTATTTGGTCCCTTTGGCAAAAGCTGTCTTAACATTTAGGTGATTGCTGAAGATAACGTCACAGAAATCTAACTCATTGTGCGCTTTGTTATGCGGTTTGCTGTTTTTGTGGAGGTATATTCCAAGTCTATTAAGTATACATTAGATGTCTGTGTAAAAGCATTTCTTGCACGTTTTGCACAAATGATGCTAGTGGGTTATTTTGCTAGGTCCGTCTAAAAAACAAAATACCTTCACCTGGTGCACAGAAGGACTAGTGCAGGTCCTGCAACTTGGGATGCCATATAAAGAAATGTTAATGAGAGTCTGCATCCCTAGTAAGTGTGTATCACACTTTTTTGGTGTACTGCACTGAAGAAAGTATATGGGACTTTGTGCTGAAGAGCTCTTGAGTTTCTCAACCATCTTCATAACTGTCAGTAGAAGGATTCTCAAGTAACTTCAAGGTCAGGAGGTATTGCGTGCATGAACATTTCTACAGAGTAATGGTATGGATTTTTTCATAGATGGCTGCCTAAGAAAGTTGTACTGTTCTCGTAGTAGGCTGTAAGTCTTCAAAGGGAAAGAACTAAAAAACTTATTTCTCCACCATTTTGATCTGAATGCTATATAGCATTTTTTCTTCACTTTGTATCAGGGAGGGAGCAGACCCATAATGAAAACAGCAGTGGGTCAGTGCAGAAGGAGATATCATCCTGTGACAACAGGAATTTAACTCCAACCTAAAACAAATGAGCAGTTCTTCACCCTAAAAGATGCATACTTCTGTGGCTGGAAGATGCTGTGAGATTAAAAAACAAACAAACAAACAAAAAAACCTACATAAAGAAATCCTGTGGACTGAACAGAAAAATATGTTCCTGAAGTTGTGAAGCGTGAACACCTTTTGAGGTCACACAGGCAAGTACAAATTGCTTGAAATAGCTAACGAGCAAGCAAAACCCACAGTGAAAATCATCGCTTTGCTTCCTGTTCCTTTTCTGCTGGGTTGAGATGAATCTTCATTTTCTGCTTATTGAGAAGCTTTTATGGATTACAGCCATTTGGGCACTGTTGGATGCTCTACCTAAATATGTAATACATTTCAAAAGTATTTGCTACCTCTTTTCCCTTTTATCTCCTGTAACTCCCTTGCAAAAGGCTGATAGAAGTGGTCACCATGTTCATTCACTGCAGAACATTTCTAAAACTTGTTGTCAGAGTTTCTTCACTTAAGCAGTGAGCAGCGAAGACTAACAGTGAGGGAAATCACCCTGGCTGGGAAATTGTGAATGACAGCTGGTCGATACACCTAACAGAAGCATGTTTTTCAGACAAATTACGAAGATTTCTCTAGTCTCCACCTGTCATGGAAGATAAATATTCAGAAATTTTTCCTGAAGATTTATATGCAAACAGAGGTTACTTGAACCTGTTATACTGAAGTCTAGCTCTGTGTTAATTCATTTTCCTCTTTTTACTGAGGGAAAGGTTTCTCTGGGATACACGAAGGTGTGTGCTATAACAGCATTGCAAATCTCTGCGTGGGCTGGGTGACGCTGCAGGGTCTGTAGGTTACTCTCCATCATTTTCCCAAGTCCGTCTACAGATGTGCCACAATGGCTGTCTGCTGCACCAATGGCAGTGGGTGTAACGGCCATGGATGTACTGCTGTTCAGCCACTGTGCCCAAGCTGGTAAATCCCTGTAACTGCTGTGCTATTGTTTTACCATCTTGCTACCTGCTTTCTGACCTCCCCATGATTCTCCACCCCAGAGCATAGGCATGTGCATCATTTTGTGGTACTCTTCCAGCAGTCTGCATTTATTCCTTGGCCCCTGTTTCACTGAGGTAATTTTATTCAGTGTTTGTATGATATTGGCAAAATGCCATTCTGACTTCGGGAGAGTGGGGTGCTACTGTAATAGAGATATTTTTGAGAGGCAGAAAGAGACACACAAGATTTCAAGTTTGCTTTAAATGGCTTTCTCACTTATAAAACAGTGACTTGAAGATACTGGTCCTGATATATGCAAGTACTTCTAACTTGCACATTCATTTCTCTTTTATTCCACTACCAGAGTAACTTACAAATAGTTTCACCATTTCATTTTTCTCATGTAAATTAGGCCATATGCAGCATAAGGATCTGCAGGCAGGCTACAATAACATTTATTTTGTATCAATCAATAACTTTTATTTGTGAATCAGCTCTCAGCTGTTATGTGCTAGTACATCTTCTGTTGATATTTCTTCCATGCTCAGTTAAGTCATCTGACTCTGAAATGGTTGCAACACTGCCTTTGATGTCATTGATGTAATATTAAATATTCATCAGTACGTGCTTTTGCTACTGCACCTAAATCTCTTGTGTGACAAGGAGATGGAAGGTTTAATACCTATTCCTTAGTTTTAGCACATTTTTTGAAAGATAACCTTCCCCTTGCTGCACTTTGTGAAAGGGGATGATCTTTCCATTACTTTAATGGCATTTGATGCTGCCTTCCAGTTTGTTGCACTCCAGTGATCTCAAAACTTTCTCTCCAAGAGCAACCTATCATCATTTTTGTTAATTGTTTGAATCAACTCTTTTTAAATCCATTCTCTTTTTAAACAAGAAGGGCATATTTTTAAAATGCCATCCATTTTTCTTCATCCATATGGTGAAACTTACATGTGTTGATGTAGTTAAAGGGTTCAGAACTGGTAGGATTTCCTTGTCCTGTCTTCATCCTCTCTACAGGTAGAAAGTGCAGGGATGCTCAGCCATAGGATAAAATGTACCAGCTAAGTCAATAAATGTCACATATGAAATACCAGTCACCAAAGTGTATTCAACATTTGCGTTACAGTCTGTGCCCCTACTGCATGTAATCTATTTCCTAAACCACGTGCTCTGTACCTTGAAATAGGAAGTGTTTTCCACATGTCCTTTTGAGCTGTGGGTTCACCCTGGCTCAGTCATTTTATTTGGGTTGATTTTGTTTTATTCTGCAGAACCCAGCACAAGGTCTCTTTATCTCTCAGTCTTCAATTAGGGAGAAGAGGATGCCTGGGACCACCTCAGCCAAAGAATCCTGACATGGTCATAAGGTGAAAAACTCTGAGGAAGATGGGAATATAGGAGGACTATTCAGGGAAGTGTGTTTACTAGTAAATTACCCTGCCTTTCTCATGTCTGAGAGATTAGTCGGCATTAATGTTTATGCAATGCATGCTTTAAACAGTGCTCACACAGCCATATTTAGGTGGGTCTCTGGGTCCTTCACACAAACAAGGGCTGTAAGCCCAAGCACCAAGTGCTGCATCAGCTCTGTGTGCCGCTGCTATGGTCTGCGGCTTCACTACCATGATGGTGTAACTGGAGTTCCAGGTGGCCACTCAGCAGCTGCCAGAAACAGAGACGTTTCTCAGAGATGTCACTGATGTGAGGTGTGTCCTCAGAGGTGTGCCCTGATCACAGTGTGGAGGCTCCACAATGGCAGCTCAGAACAGATTTTGGCACTACCTTATCTGCCTTTTGACACCTGCTGACAGGAGGTCATGACTCCACTGGATCTATCAGCACAAGGGGTGTCAGAAATGAGCTGAGGGATCTGGTCCTTTTCATTAAATAAAAACTAAAATAAAAAGAATTTATGTCAAGAGATGAAATATAATAGTGCTACTAGGAAAGACCTGGGGTGAAGCAAGTATGCTCATCTACATTTATTACATGATTAAGATGAAATTGGATTATGACTGGGGAGCAGTTAGACCGTCACAGAGGAATATGCCATCCTGAAAGGATAAATGCTTTTGGTCACTCTTTCTTTGGTGACATACTCCTCCTATCCACACCACAGAAACCATCATCAGTAAGAACAATGCACCTGTAAGGAAGCATAACAATGTGTGTGTAGATGCCTGTAGGCTCAGAAGTCATCCTGGGAGGATCCTGAGAGCCAGATACAGAATCAGCCATGGACTAGATTTTCAACAGGTGAGAACATCCTTAAACAACCCTTTGTAAGGTATTTTAGCATTGTATCATTGGAAAGTTCTGAAATATGGTGAGTAGAACTGGTTGCTAGTTTGATAAAGCTGAAGGGCTTATTAGGTTTCTTCAGATCTAGTAGCGTAAATAAATGGTATTGAGGACTCCTTTGTAAAGGTCTCTTTGTTCTGTTTTTCCAGGCAAATACATCCTCTGAACCTGCTGTTTCTCATGTTTGATGCAGCTGTACTAAAGATTCCTAAAAAGAGGCAATGATTTCTCATGAACAGGAGGTGCAAAGTATGTGGTGAAGATGGTCTGTCATCACATAGAAAAGCAAATGAAAAACATTGTGTAGGAGCTATTAATTTTTCTTGATGTGACAGTTGTGTTCCTCTGGCATGCCATGCGGGTGAGTGGCCAGGTCCTCCAAACAGTCCTCTGTACTGAAGTATCCTAATTAAGACAGATGAAGGACTGCACCTCGAGGTGCATCCCTGTGCAGACAGATGACAGTCCACCCTCAGAGGGAGAGATGTCTCCAGGCAGTGGCATTACAGTAGCCACTCTGTGAAGCCAGGTCTGTAAGTCTGAATAGTGTCATCTCCCATGAGGCATCATGAGGTTTGGACCATGGAGGAAACAAAATGATCTAAAAGCGCTGCTGAGTTTATTCTCTACTGGCCATTTTCCAGCCAGTTACTTGGATCTTCTTTTCATGTGAGATGCCCACTATAACCTCTGTATCATTGCAAAACCCTCTATCCTTTGGCAGCCTGAAGAGCAGGACGGACTGTGTGTGGATTGGCTACCTTGTGGGCGTTTTGTGTATTTCTAGGATGTGAAAATAGAAATAAAGAGGGTATCAATAGAAATGGTTGAGGAATAAAGGGCAGAGTTACCATCAAAACTTTAATTTTCAGAAGAAAGGCTTTCAGTTTCCCTGTATCTAGGATAGGCTGCCATCCTTCTTTTGATTTTGGAAAGCATGCATTCCTCTGTATAGCATCCAAAATGTTGCTTTATAGCCTCCTGTGCTCAGGAGAATATCCACCTCCTGTTAAAGCAAATTCTGCATATGCCTACATGGGGGTCACTGAAAAGTGCATTGAACATTAAACTCCTACTAGGACACTAACATAACTTCTCTGAATCTTGCCAATGAGATTTGAATTTGTAATTTATACCATGAAATTTCACTGTATACCAATTTCAACTAGTTCCAGTTGTGCATCTTCAGCAAATGCCATTTGCACGTGTCTGTGAAACAGCTGCCAGCAGCAATCTCTCACAGGGCTGATCTTTGAAGAAATCCAGAGGTGACATGTCAAGGCTAGCACTCCATTTTCTGTAAGATTCACTCATATTTAGACATCCTCACATTCCAGCTTTTTATACTTCTAATCTCCTTCAGCTGAATAGTTTCTATTTATTGCATTGTATAAAATGCCACAGTTAAGTCCTTGGATACATAAATAGAAAATTATAGAATTCCCACGCTGTCATTGTAAATAGAATTGAGAAAAATACTTTAGTGAATCACACATGCACACAGACATTACACCTAATTATCACACTCACTCTGAATTCTTATTTTGCTGTGCGAAGCAACTGGTGAATAACATGTTTTGCATTTTTTTTAATACCTAAACATATCCTTCTCTGTCAAATGATAAAATACAAAATGGATTATAATTTAAAAATAGGACATGAATTTTTAATGCAAAGAAGGAATTTAGTCAAACAGCTTTAGTTTCCAGTTATAGTGACTCTGTCATTTTTTATATTGTAAAAGGAATTATTTATAAGGGACTTCAAGACTCCTTTGCCAGAATGCACTCTCTTTTCAGTGAACGCAGAACACTATAAAGCTCAAAAAAATGCATTTCTAATTCATACCACATGTCCCATGGACAAAGTATCATGATACTGAAAGTTAGTTCTGCGTGGTATGCTTAGCTTCCTGAACAAAAAATAGTGTGTAATTTCATTATGGAGAAAGTTTTATGAGCACTTGATGATCACTGCAGTGATGTATTTGACAATAAGTTCAAATTCTGTTATTCTCGCATGAAAATCTTCATAGGGTTTGATCTCAGTAGTGAGATGGAACAGTCTATTACTGTGGGTCTTTCTGAAATTGTTCATCTCCTGCTGCTAGGCTGTGGAAGCTCTAAATGGTTGGGACTGAAACTGACCAGATAGTTTAGGGAACAGTTTATTTCTCAGTATTTGTCCAGATTCTGAATAGAGTTGCAAAGTTTGCCACTGGCTCATGCTGATGCTTAATTCTAGTTTATTTTACTGTAGTGAAGTTGCAAATACATTGTTTCTTTTAAAGCATGTCTAAAATTTCCATGTCTATGTAATAATAAATACAAATTATTTCAGGCAGTAAAAAAAGGGACCCCTAGTAACGAGATTATGTTGCCTTTTATAAAATTTATGTTCTAAACCCAAGCTTTTCTTCAATAAGAGCAGGATGAGAGTACAACATTCCCAACATCATAGATTAATGCTTTTCTCTTGCACATTAAATAATTTCCATTTAAATTATTTTATGTATGACATACGGATATTTGAGTTTATGTAAAAGATACTGTAAATATTTGCAGGGGAGTAGTTTGCAGCAAATTTTCTTTGTTACAGGGTTTTTTCCCTCAGTGTTGCTCTGCTAGCAACCCGGGCTCTCTAAACCAGTAAAGAATTAAAATTATTAAATCTACTGTAAATTATTCCAGATAAACAAATATCATGGTGAATCTTGATTATATTTTCCATCTGTTGCCTAAACATTTGCTGGAGCAATGTACAAATAAACTAGTACCTGGGATGTTCAAGCCCCTATTCAAGTTGATAAAAGCCATCCTTACAAAGATGAACTAGGCAGGAAAGTAAGTGTGACCATTTTGTAAGTGGGTTAATTTTCCCTTTTGATGGAAATGGCTCAGCAGACTTTTTTTCTTTCTTGTCCCCCATTTCACAGAATCACAGAACCATTCAGGTTGGAAAAGACCCTTGCGATCATCGAGTCCAACCATCAGCCCTACTCTACAAAGTTCTCCCCTACACCATATCCCCCAGCATCTCATCTAAACGACCCTTAAACACATCCAGGGATGGTGACTCCACCACCTCCCTGGGCAGCCTGTTCCACTGTCTGACCCCTTTTTCTGTGAAAAATTTTTTCCTAATAAATTTCCTTCTTAGTTGTGGCTTTCAGCTGGAAGATTTCTTCCTATCCTTGATTCTTTTACAAAAAGCACAAAAAACCCCCCTAGAGCCCCTGACTCTAACTGTAGTGCAAGTGAGAAATCCCAGTTTTGCAGTGTTCTCATATAAAACATCATCGCTGTAAGCCTGTTTCCAAATTGGAACCCGAAAGGATTTTTCTGGGAGTATGGCTGCATAGCAAGACATTTCCCTGCATAGGAATAGTCTTTAACAATTATTCCACATTTTCTAGATAACCTTCCTTGCTGATGTAAATTTATGGATGCTGTTGTTTATGAACTTGGTTACCAGTTGCTTCAAGTCAGCTAATGTATCATTCTTTGTTAATTCCAAGTTTTGTTTATCCAGTTACTAGAAGCCATTGTGGAGGGTCTTGGGTGTTTAATACTGACAGCTACATAGGCAGATCTATTTGAGTCCAGTGAAGTTAGGGTAAGTTAAGTAACCTAAAGCCCATCCTGCCAATCTTTCCTTCAGCTCTTCAGATTGGTGGGTTTTGTGACACTGTTTTACAACCATGAGTAGGAGAACATAATTCTTTCTCTCTGATGTCCCATTATGTAAAATGCAAATAATTTAAAGTAAGAAAACAAATAACCTTTATAAATCTGGTTCATTATATTTTTTTTTTTTTCAACAGGAAAAAAAGGCATTTACCAGTATGTTTTTGCACACAGCTCTTGGCAGCGAAGAACTGTTTTCCCTGTCTGCCATGTACCTCAGTCACTCTTGTTTAAAAGAACCCACAATAGAAAGGTAAGAGAAGACAGAGAAGCTACTCTGATTTGCTGGGAATGAAGCATGAAGCAGAAATAGTAACTTTTTTTCATATCTGTATTCATGCTGCAGGGGTGAGCACAGTAAAAGGTTACCTGTTATTAAACTGAATAAATGCAGAAGTCACACACTCAATATATTTATGTCACAGAAAAATTCCATTTGTATTTAAAATTAAAAATACTTGCATACATAGAGTATTATTTAAGATAAATAGATTTAATATTTATGCAAATGCACTTCAAATGCTGGTGGTGATATATAATATATATCTTTAATACGAAAAAGCTTTTTGTTTTGTTGCCACTCTAAGGCAAAAAAAGCCTTTCACAGTGTTTTAGCTTTTTTTCTACGATTGGAGAATGATGACTGTGTTAAACCTGAACATCACTAATAAGCTAAGAGCAGACAAAATCAAGTATGTTTCCCAAAAACACCTTTTGGGGAAGATTTTGTGCTGTAGCCAAATTCCCCTCCCCTTTTTTTCCTGCTCTTCAGTTTCCGCCTCAGTTCATGCCTGTGGCTCCTACAGGCATCTGTGTTTATTTCTGCTGGTTATTCAGGCTCTTGTTTTTGGGGTGTTTTTTGCTATACTTTCCAGAGGCCAGAAGGTAAGCACAAGAATAAAGCAAGCTGAAAAATCAGTTGTGGGTTAAAAAGAAAAGGAGAATTTTAAGTGAGAATAGGTGAGGGTAGATAAAACAGCAAAAGGGCAGTAAAAGAGCAAGGCAGATGGTGAACAGCAAGGAGAGCCAGGCTGGGTGGGCAGCAAGTGAGGTGTGACCAAGAGATGGATTTTTGGACTGCTCTTGCCTCACCAAACTGTGGGGAAGGGATTGCTGATCTGTGTGTTAATCCTAGAGATGTTTCACCAGTGGGTGCTCCCCTGAATGAAGAGGGAGGAAATTATGTCCTCCTCAGTTTTATCCACTTGGAAAAATAACCGAAATCGACTCCCCATCTAAATGCTGTTTATCTGTTTCTCCTCTTATACCACAAGTAAACTCAAGATGCAAATGAGAATGTCACATTTCTTCTGACCATAAAAATGAATCAATGGCAAAATCTAAAAGGACAGAGGAAGAAGAGAAGATAATGGCAGTAGAAAGGAGAAATAAAATAATGCTCTTGGGAGTGGGGTATTTGCACACTGATGGAAAGCTAGGGGCACATACTACTTACGCGGTCCCTGCTTTTCATTCCTGTATTTATGGCAAACAAGCAGGGATATTTGGTTAAATCAGCATGTTTTATGAGCTCTCTCTTTAGAAAAAAGTGTGCGAAGCCATGTCTACTGTAATTATGTGCCTTTATGTGGTTTTTCTATGGTTAAAGTAATACCACCTTGTGTTGTGGAAGAGCTTCCAGAAGAATGAAACTTTATCATTACATCTATTTTTATACAGAAAGAGAAACACAAGTTACTTCTAGGGCACTTCATACTAATGCATAGACTGACTCTAGCTTTGTAACTGTTTATTGTCGTTTTTTAAGAAGTTCTGATGCAAGCCAATGCAGTTACATTGCCACAAAACTGGTTTGTTCCTTATGCCCAAGAACCTTCTCTTTCATTATTTGTGCCATTGAGTGCCGTAAAAAGAGCAGAGACTTGCAGCAAACTATGGTGTTCAGCAGAGATGCACTGGCTTGCTGAAGCTGTTTGACATTTAGGAAGATCATAATGTGGTAATATATGATCTAGGAGAACTTGTACCTATGAGAAGTGTTGTGAGTCACACACCTCACCACAAAAGAAAAATAAAAAATAGCTCACTGTTACTGATCTAAGATTCTGCTGTTCTCTTGCTGCTAGAACAAAGCATAATTGTCTTGGGATTTGCTGACTTTACTGGTCAGTCTTAACTCTATACGAGTGCTGTGAGGAGCAAAGCAGTTTTGTTGGGACTCTTTTCCTCCTCTGTTTGTTTAGGATTTATGTGGTCTTTGCAGTAGAAGCCTGTACTACCTTATAGTGTCTGTAAAGCTGAAATGATACTCCCATAATAATAATAATCCCAAGGCATTAAGGACCTCAGCCTTCTCCTCATCACTCGTTGCCATGTTTTCTCCCATGTCTAGCAGGGGATGGAGACTCTCCCTGGTCTTTCTTTTGCTACTGACATACTTATAGAAACATTTCTTGTTGTCCTTGATTGCTGAAGCCAGAGTAATTTCCAGCTGGGCTTCAGACCTCCTGATTTCTGCCCTGCATAGCATCACAGCATCTTTGTAATCACTGTGAGTGGCTAGCCCCTTCTTCCAAAGGCTGTAAACTTTCCTTTTCTCCCTGAGTTCCAGCCAAAGCTCCCTGTTCAGCCAAGGTGGTCCTCTCTGGTGCTGCCTTCTCTTACAGCACCTGGGGACAGCCTGCTCCTGAGCCATTAAGACTTCCTTCTTAAAGAGCGTCCAGACCTCCTGGACACCTATACCCTTCAGGATCGTCTCCCAAGGGATCGTTTGAAGCAGGTGCCTAAACAATACAAAGTCAGCCCTTTTGATGTCCAGGATGTCAGTTCTGCTTCCCCCTCTCCTGGCCTCTCTAAGAATAGAGAACTCTATTATTTCATGATCGCTGTGCCCTAGTCGTCCTCCGACCGCCACATCATCCACCAGTTCTTCTCTGTTCACAAAGAGGAGATCCAGCAGGACACCTTCTCTGGTTGGTTCTCTCACCAGTTGCGTCAGGAAGTTGTCCCCCACACATTCCAGGAATCTCCGGGACTGGTCCCACTCTGCTGTGTTGTATTTCCAGCAGATGTCTGGGAAGTTAAAGTCTCCCACAAGAACAAGAGCAAGTGATCGTGAGATTTCTCCTAAATGCCTATAGAATATTTCATCCACCTCTCTGTCCTGGGTGGGTGGCCTACAGTAGACTCCTACTACAACATCTGCCCTGTTGGCCTTCCCCCTGATTCTAACGCAAAGACACTCCACCCTGTCTTCACTACACTTGTGCTCAAAGCAATCATAACAGTCCTTAACATACAGCGCCACCCCACCACCTCTCCTTCCTTGTCTGTCTCTCCTAAAGAGCTTGCAGCCATGAACTGGCGCACTCCAGTCATGGGAGACATCCCACCATGTTTCTGTAATAGCCACAACATCATAATTTTCCTGTTTCATCATGGCTTCAAGCTCCTCCTGTTTGTTACCCATGTTGTGTGCATTGGTATACATGCACTTCAGATGGGCTGATGTTTTGCCCCCTTTCTTATCTGAGTGCACCTGCAAACCCGAATTGACTAATTTTCAGTCAGTACATTCATCCAAAACAAAATACATAGAGAACCCAATACAAAGCAAAGATTTTACAAGAGATCAAATTCTGCAATCTTTATCTGTGCTTCAACCAGGGAGGTTCGCACATCAGGTAGAGAAACATTTCAGAGTAAATTATCTGATAACAGTTTGTGGCTATAGACAGCAACAATCCCACATCCAAATTTTCATCTGTTTTTAGATTTAATGAAATGGGAGTGTTACTTGAGCAAGGACATAACGATATTTCTTTTGCTCTTCTTTTATGCTGCCTCTGAGAAATTTACAAATGAAAAAGCAATATTCTTTAGCCCTATATGCTTGCATTTATGCAATACTTATATTCAAAATAACGTTAATTGCCTGGGAAGTATTTAGAGAAGCAGCTCTAACTATCAGGTAGAAAGAAAAATATTAATGCAATCAGTCGCTGATCTTGTGGCTCCATCAGGTCCATATTTCTTGTGCAGAATTGTTACTGAGGCTAGCAGGACTTAGGTGAGGAAAAAAATGGCACAGAGAGTACTCCCCATGTGAGGTAAGGACCACTGTAGCAGCCTTTCCAGACCCTGTGCCTTCATCTTCACTTTTGGTTGTGGTTAAGGATTCAGATATAGAAAATAAATGTATCAAGTTCCAGTATACAAAGGAAACATTTGTACTGTGTAAGTATTTCTGCAGAAAGAGTATTAGTAGAAGAAAAAAGTAATTGTAAATAAAATCTTAGCAGTTTGGAAAGAGACAGTAGCAGACGGCACTTAGAAGAGGAATTAATAAGCCATGGTGTGATTGAATCCTAAAATCCAGTCACATCCAAAGGAACACCAAGTGGTAAATTAGAAAGAAAGACCTTAGTTTCTAATATGGATGGACCTTATAGTATGTAATGAAGTGTGAAGACTCCAAGACGCACTGAAATGGAGAAAACCTGATGACAGCATGTCAGGGATTCCAGTGCTTTCTGATGTGGAGAGCAGTGCCTACAGATAGGGTGCATGGTGACTGAAGATGTAGCACATGGGTGTGATCAAGAGGTGCAGTTAAATATGATGTGGAACAGGTGTAAGTAGTGATAAGAAGAAGAAATAATCAGCTGTAATAAACATGAGGGTCCATTGGATGTCTCCGTTGTTCTGTTTAAATGCAGCAGCTGCTCTGTCTTGCCGAATCAGCTCAGTAACTCTAGGATGTGTTCAGAGTTCTGCAGCAAAGAACTTATTTTATGGGATGACAGCAATGAGCACTGCACCAAAAACTGCCCAAATGGCTTCTAAAGGATTTCTCATTTTGGTCAGTGAGGTGATAGGATTCTGGACTTCCATCCAACCTCAATGATTCTGGGGTAATAAATATAGTAACATTGAAATATCATTAAAATTAAACGTTGGCAAATTTCTAAACAAACATCATTTTATAATGAAAAAATGTTTGATAAATAAAGGTCTCAACTGTTTAACTTATTTGAAATGGGTTTGGTTCTCAAAAGTCTGGTTTGCAGTGAATAAGTTATTAATGGAAAAAAAAATAATTATGTTTGGGCAAGCTCCCAAATACAGAACTCCAGTGATCTTCTAGAGTGCTTCAGCTGATGTAACTCTTTAGGGAAGCATTGGAGAGAGAATCAGAAATTCAGCTGCCGTAGGGTTTAGCTATTATTTGTGCCAGAAGTACAAGTGAATAATGGTTTCTTTTGCCTTAGTACTATGAATTAAAAAACATCTTTAATAATGTAGTAGTGATGTGGACTGCTCCAACTGAGGAAAGGACAGCCATGATTCCCACAGCATTCACCTGGTGAAACTGGCTGCTCGTGGCTTGGATGGGCACACAGTTTGCTGGGTAAAAAACTGGCTGGATGGCCGGGCCCAAAGAGTTGTGGTGAACGGAGTTAAATCCAGTTGGCAGCTGGTCACAAGCGGTGTCCCCCAGGGCTTGCTTTTGGGGCCTCTCCTGTTTAACATCTTTATTGATGATCTAGACGAGGGGATCGAGTGCACCCTCAGTAAGTTTGCAGATGACACCAAGTTGGGTGGGAGTGTTGATCTGCTCGAGGGTAGGGAGGCTCTGCAGAGAGACCTGGACAGGCTGGAGTGATGGGCTGAGGCCAACTGTAGGAGTTTCAATAAGGCCGAATGCCGGGTGCTGCACTTGGGCCACAACAACCCCCAGCAGCGCTACAGGCTTGGGGAGGAGTGGCTGGAGAGCTGCCAGTCAGAGAGGGACCTGGGGGTGTTGATTGACAGCCGGCTGAACAGGAGCCAGCAGTGTGCCCAGGTGGCCAAGAAGGCCAATGGTATCCTGGCTTGTATCAAAAATAGCGTGACCAGCAGGGACAGGGAAGTGATCTTACCCCTGTACTCTGCACTGGTGAGGCCGCACATCGATGACTGTGTTCAGTTTTGGGCCCCTCACTACAAAAAGGACATTGAATTACTCGAGCGTGTCCAGAGAAGGGCAACGAAGCTGGTGAAGGGTCTGGAGCACAGGTCGTACGAGGAGCGGCTGAGGGAACTGGGGTTGTTTAGTCTGGAGAAGAGGAGGTTGAGGGGAGACCTCATTGCCCTCTACAACTACCTGAAAGGAGGTTGCAGAGAGCTGGGGATGAGTCTCTTTAACAAATAATAAGCGATAGGACAATAGGTAACGGCCTCAAATTGCACCAGGGAAGGTTTAGACTAGATATTAGGAAGCATTTCTTTACAGAATGGGTTGTTAGGCATTGGAATTCGCTGCCCAGGGAGGTGGTGGAGTCCCCATCCCTGGAGGTGTTTAAGAGTTGGGCTGACATAGCGCTTAGGGATATGGTGTAGTTGAGAACTGTCAGTGTTAGGTTAATGGTTGGACTAGATGATCTTCAAGGTCTTTTCCAACCTAGATGATTCTGTGATTCTGTGATTACTTGCAACTTTGCTGCATAAAAGACAACAGGAGGAGGGAGTGAAAACCAAGTTTGATTTATGGTTATGTTAGAAATCAGGTCTTCAGTCTGTAATCTTATGTCATCGCTTAGTGTTATGATTTCACTGATTTATTTTTCTCGTATTCTAAGTGATGTGCATAGTAGTGTCTGTTTCTGTATGTTTTGGCAGGAAACATCAGAGCTGTTTCAAACAGGAACTTGCTATAAACCTCTGGGATTTGTTTCAGATAGACTCTCCTCCTGTGCAAGGTGGGAACGGTTGGAAGTTGGGAGTCACTCAGTTGGAAGCTGCAGCTGTGCCTTTGGCATATGCTCTAGCCTTTGTTTTGGTCTGTCCTCCTCCTAGATTTTCTTTTGATCCTCAGGGCACACTGAAGTCCTACAGGTACATACAGGTATTTGGGAAGCTGCAAAAGATGGGGGAAAGAGAAAAATTCTCATAATACGTGTGTGAGCTGGACATAAATTGGGTTGCATTTTATTTTATAGATAAGTATTGTATTTTTAATCAAATGTAAATGGCCCAGAGCTTAAAATAGGTGTCTGATCTATTACAGTAAAATAAAAAAGGTAATCCTTCTGAAAAACTTGCATCTAAATTGCAAATTACTTCATGTTACCAGGGATCTGAAGCTCTTTTTCACTTCCATTTATTCTTTTAAACAAAGGACTTCCATTTATCTTTTTAAAACAAAAGACTACTTTTTCCACATTTGGGGGGGATTAAAAAAAGAAGAAGAGAGAACAAAGCAATTTTGAGCCTGCATTGTCCATTTGTTCTCATTAAAGAGAGCAAACTGGTCTTGTACCTTGTAAAAGGTGCAGGCAGTAGCTTAACAAGTGATGCAAACAACGTGCTCAGAGTCTGAAATTGTCAGCCTGGCCTGGATAAGCAACACTGTGGTAGGTGGGTATTTTTGAACAATACTGAATAATAGAAACAATAACAACAAAACAATTAAAAGCTTATGAGTGGTGATTTATCTAAAGCAACTACAACTGTAGTTTCTGTAGCAGAAAAATATATAAGGAATAGTTTTGCAGCACTTCTATTGCTCTCACATGCACGGCAGTATTTTTAAAGAGCGTTGGGGGATTTGAATACCCAAATCCTACTGAAATTACAGAGGAGTTGGCAGTTTAAGAATCTGTTTGAAATCTCAGACTTCTTTAACAGGTACCGAAACCCAAAAGGAAATTTTTAGTGAGAAAAAGTGAGTTTACCTGTTCTTGACAATGATCGAGAAGGAAGAGAGTTTGTAGCAGCCACTGCTCTAAATAGTTAATCAGTTTGTGTCTCTCCTGTTTGGCTGCAGTTTCTTCCATAAGAAATGTCAACTTTGAAATAAGTGGGAGTCCTTGTTCAGTAGCTCTCACCAGTAGTTTTAAAATAGGAAGAGAATTTATAACAGTGTTCAGCATTTCAGCCCTGTGCTGTGTGGATAACTGCTGACAGCACCAACCCCAAAGGACATAATTTGTTTAGACAGTGGTTTTGTGTAACCCCTAGAAAGAGCTGCAAGTTCTTCTGAAATTCCCAATCTTTTGATTATAAAAATGTCACTATACAGGCTGGGTGCTTAGTTATTAATGATAGTAACTTAAAAAAACCTCAGAACAAAGAAGCCATAGATTGCAAATATAGCAGTGGTTTTTTAAGGTGGCTAGGTTCTTGAAGCCATTCACTGCATGGTTTTGATAGAGAAATAAAAAGTAGATTATCTTTCACCTGTGAGACACTCATTGCGATTTCAAAATCATGTAAAGGAAGGGTAGGGACTGTCATGTTTCTGATGACTCTACCATCAAGAAATTCTGGGCAGAAAGGTAAGGGTGAACCACTTTGTACATTCAAGAGTAAGTCAAATGCATCCAGAACCTGACTAGGAATGAGCTGTTTGTGTGTGTGACCTCGTGTTGTGTCCTCTTTTCTTTCCCACAGACTTTCTGTTAAGAAGGCTCTTATGCCTGGATTTACTTTGGTAGAAACCAGACAAATGTAATGCATTCTTCCTTCTGCAGTAACCTCTGTTGACAGGCTTTGTGTAGCACAGAGTAGATGGAGGTATTTGGAGGAATGAAAATGAAAGATAAGGCAAGCTCTCAATTTAACCACTAAGATGATATATCACTAGGCACTACAGATATTTCTGATGTTAAGTCATGAATCCCCTTCTAATATCACCCTCCTAATCAGCCAAGCAGTTTTTGATGTATTTTCTTTTCACCTTGTATCCCTCATATTTTTGATCATGTAAACAAAACAGCTCTAAGTCCAGCCAGATTGCAGTCACTTAAAATGTTTCCAACACTTAACACAGATTTTATGAGATTTAAGTTAATTCCTTGTGCTTAAAATCCTGAACATTAACATAGCCTAGGAAAGACCTTGCAAGAACATTTCAAGAGCCCTGAATATATATGTACATGTTTGTCTCTGCACATTTCTAGTAACAACTAAACAAATTCCTATAAACCTCTGGGAAAATGGAAATTATTCTCACTGAATTTTTGAGGACAAGCAGAGATAAAACAACATCCACTTTTCTTGTCTCCTCTGTCTTTAGCAACATAGGACAGAATGGTTTGCAATTCCTATTATTTCTGTGGATGAAGTTAGTCATTTGTCTTTTGTCTATAAAGTACTACACATTTCCTGTAACAGAAAAGAATGACTTATAAAAATAATATACATTTCAAAGCAGTATGGAGTACAGTCCAGTCACCTTAACATGCACAGAAAGAAAGAAAATCCTCTAATGCTGAAACAACACTGCTGATTCCACACTGAATAAAGAAGAGCTGAATAGGATATTTGCACATGGACTCTATTTGAGAAGGTAGATGAATGAATTTCTGCTTTACATTGTAAATAATTTTTAATAAAGGAGGATTTCATAAATGTATGTGAACTCATCTGCCAAAATGTCACTGTAACATGGGGCAATAAATGAATGATACAAAGAGAGAAGATGAAAGAGGAATATTACCATAATCTATTGCTTAAAAGAATGATTTTTAACCCTCCCCTTGAAAGCCACCAGGACTGAGGCTGCTTCTCATAAGGATCCAAAGAGCATGTTGTCCCTGTTTCTAAGCTGCCATCAAATCTCAGTGGTTTTGTCCCAAATGCTGAACACTAGAAAAAAATTGACTTCTTTCTAGTTTTTTCCTTTTTGTTTTTTTGTTTGTTTGTTTTTTGTTTGTTTTTTGGTTTTGCCTAAGCAGCTTGTATAATCAATCATTTTGTTTAGTCTGTCAAATTTCACTGACAGCAGACCAAGTCAAGGCCTGTGCCTTTGCTTCCAAATACAAACCTCATCCTGTTGTCTGGCTGATGGTGGTTACCATGGAAACGCAGACGCAGCATCTCCTCTCTTTTTCATGGCAGAGAGTTTAAACCCAGGTTTCTGGAGTGACAGTACAGAAAAAGAAGAAAAATGTCATTGAATAGTTGGCTATTAGTGGTTAACTGTGTTAAGTAGCTGGGGTTTTATTCTGCTAGAGTTTTTTCAATGGAAAACAACTAATTTCTATAGGACTTACTTATTCATCTTGAAAATCAAAACTGTGATCAGTTGCCATCTGGCCTGTGGTCTTACAGCAGTAAGAAACGATACTGCCAGAGGTGGCAGTAGGCTTTATTTTGGTACTCTGTATCACTGAACAGTCTTAAACTATGACAGATTGCTAGCAGCATTTGTTAGCCCATGGAGGCTACTGCGCTTGAGCTGGACTGTATGGTTTCCAGGCGCTCATCCATCATCCTGCTCAGAGATTAAGGAGAACAATGCTTCCCTGTACACACAAGCCACTATACACACCTATATCTAAATTTATATCTATATATCTCCAACATAAACCTTAGTATTTCCAAGCTGAATAGACTGACTTAACAACATGAGGGTGCACGCTGTCCATAGCAGAACCTGTAAGAATTTAAGGTTTGGGCAGACATATGATGTCTCCAGAGAACTCTGGCTGGATGAGTTTCCCAGCACCAGTGTAAGAAGATATTTTCTTTCTCTCTCTCTCTATCTCTCTCTCCCCTGCCAGCTCTTTCCTATAGTATTTGTTTATTGTTTTTGTATTAATTCTCCCTTCAGTTATAATCTCTGTTGCAGATGTTACATTAAACTTCACTGATGGATGCAAAACGCGAAGAAATTGGGTGCGTTTTGCCCTTTCCTCTCTCTTTCTGCCAGCAGTAGGTGTTTTTATCCATGTCCAGAATCAACCAGCTGCTCCTGATCCACCAGCAGTCATCTGTGAAATTATGGTGTTGTGGCTTGGACCGTCTCACTTTCTCTCCCAGTTACTTCAAGACATGCCAAATGACAAGTGGCGAGAAGCTGGAGTCTGAAGACATCCTGCAAAGGACTGCTCTAGAGAAGAAGAAACAGCAGGATGCCATGCCCACACCCAGGTAATGTCAGAAAGCGGGGGCAGAACAGTTTTATGAATTCAAGGTGCTGAGAATATGGGCTGGTTTTGAGACCTTCCTGGGGAACGAAACAACAGGAGAGCACAGGATATACAGACAGAGCACTAGCAATACTGGGATCATAGGTGTGTGAATTATGATTCATAAACTGTTAGGAAGCAAGGCTTCATTAGTTCTGCTCTAATTAAATTAATTGTTTTTAACCAGAAATGTATATTTCTGTTGTTAAGGAAGATGATTTTCTAGGTACACACTTCAATTGTTATGGGGACAAAAGAGGTTTGTAAATGAAGGAAGACAGTGCTTCACCAGGTAGGAAGCAGGAGACCTACACATCTGTGTCTGTCTTAACCTGAGCTAAGTAGGAGGGGAGAGGCAAAACCCTGTGGATGAATTTTCGTGCTTTGGCTAAGCTAGTTTGAAGAATATTTTTTTAATTGAAATGTGAATTACACCACTAACTATCAGGATTTTTGTAAGTACAATTGGCCATGGTGGTGACACTTTCTGGGAGCATGGGAGGCAAATGGGAGCAAGAGGCAAAGTTTTCTATACATTAAAAGAGATCTATTTGATCTTATTATGATTCAGTTGAACTCCGGATCATAGCTTGCTTTAGCAGTCAAAATCATAGGTCTGCAATGGATGAACACAATCTAAAATCCCCAGAGCCCAAAAAAAAGCTAACCACAATTGTACAAAATTCTGAATTCCTGTTCAAAATTCTGCTTTCCTGGGCTGGACAGCAGTGTACAGGAAAAGCAGTCAGTACATTTTGTTCAACCATACACAAGAGGAAAACTCTACAGCATGCCAGGCTTTGCAAAAAAATTAATCCAGCTTCATAGAATCATAGAACAGTTTGGATTGGAAGGGACCTTAAAGGACATCCAGTTCCAAGCCCTGCCATGGACAGGGACAGCTTCCACTAAATCAGGTTGCTCAAAGACCCAACCAGCCTGGCTCTGAAGACTTCCAGGGAGGGGGCATCCACAACTTCTCTGGGCAACCTCTTCCGGTGTCTCACCACTCTCACAGGAAGAATTTTTTCCTTATAATTAATCTGAATCCACCTTCTTTCAGTTTAAAACCATTACCCCTTGTCCTATCACTACACTTGCTGATAAAGAGTCCCTCCCCATCTTTCCTGTAGTCCCCTTTAAGTATTAGAAGGCTGCTATAAGGTCTCCCTGTAGCCTTCTCTTCTCCAGGCTGAACAACCCCAACTCTCTCAGCCTGTCCTCATAAGGAAGATTTCTCCAGCCCCCCAATAATCTTTGTGGCTCTCCTCTGGACCCACTTGAACAGGTCCATATCCTTCTTACGTTGGGGGCCCCAGAGCTGAACACAGTACTCCACTGGGGTCTCAACAGAATGGAGTAGAGGAGCAGAATCACCTTCCTCAACCTGCTGGCCACCCTTCTCTTGATGCAGCCCAGGATACTGTTGGCTTTCTGGGCTTCAAGCAAACATTGCAGGCTCATAGTCAGTTTTCCATCCATTACTACTCCCATGTCCTTCTGCACAGGGCTGCTCTCAATTCACTCTTCACCCAGCCTGTATTTGTGCTTGGGATTGCCTAGACCCAGGTGCAGGACCTTGCACTTGGCCTTGTTGAACTTCATGAGGTTTGCATGGGCTCACCTCTCCAGCCTATCTGAGTCCCTCTGGATGCCACATCCCTTCCCTCCAATGTGTCAACTGCACCACACTGCTTGGGGTTGTTGGCAAACTTGCTGAGGGCGCACTCAATGCCATTCTCCATGTTGCCAACAAAGATGTTAAACAGCACCGGTTCCAATACCAACCCCTGAGGAACCCCACTCGTCACTGCTCTCCACTTCGACACTGAGCCATTGACTATGACCATCCAGCTAGTTCCTTATCCACCAAGTGGTTCATCTGTCAAATCCATCTCTTTCCAATTTAGAGACAAGGATGTTGTGCAGGACAGTGTCAAAAGCTTTGCACAATTCCAGGTAGATGATGTCAGTTGCTCTTCCCTTATCCATCAATGCTGTAACCCTGTCATAGAAGGCCACCAAATTTGTCAGGCACGATTTACCCTTAGTGAAGTCATGTTGTCACCAATCACCTCCTTATCTTCCATGTGCCCTTGCAGTTTCCAGGAGGATCCATTCCATGATCTTGCTGGGAACAGAGGTGAGACTGACTGGCCTGTAGTTCCCCAGGTCTTCCTTTTTTCCCTTTTTAAAAATGGGAGTTATGCTTCCCCTTTTCCAGTCAGCAGGAACTTTGCCAAACTGCCACAACTTCTCAAATATGATGGATAGTGGCTTAGCCACTTCATCCGCCAGTTCTCTCAGGACCCACGGATGCATCTCCTCAGGTCCCATGGACTTGTACACCTTCAGGTTCCTTAGATGGTCTTGAACCTGATCTTCTCCTGCAGTGGGTGGTTCTTCATTCTCCCAGTCCCCACCTTTACCTTCTGCATCTTGGGCGGTGTGGTTGAAGCTCTTGCCCGTGAAGACTGGGGCAAAAAAGTTGAATACCTCTCAGCCTTCTCTATGTCCAAGGTGAACAGGTCTCCCTTTCTTTCCAGAGAGGGCCCACATTCTCCTTTGTCTTCCTTTTATCACTGACATACCTACAGAAGCTTTTTTTGTTGCCCTTGATATCCCCGGCCAGATTTAGTCCTTTGGCCTTCCTAACCTGATCTATGGCTACTCAGACAGTTTCTCTCTATTCCTCCCATGCCACCCATCCTTGCTTCCACCCTCTGGAGGCTTTCTTCTTCTGTTTCAACTTGTCCAGGAGCATCTTGTTCATCCATGCAGGCCTCCTGGCGTTCTTACCTGACTCCCTCTTTGTCAGGATGCATCACTCCTGAGCTTGGCGGAGGTGATCCTTGAATATTAACCAGCTTATTTGGGCCCCTATTCCCTCCAGGGCTTTATCCCATGCTACTCTACCAAGCAGATCCCTGAAGAGACCAGTGTCTGTTCTCCTGAAGTCCACTGTAGGGAGCTTGCTGCGTGCCCTTCTCACCACCCTCAGGATCTTGAACTCCACCATTTATATTTATGTTATAGATAATATATACATTTATGTTATATATAATATAAAGCTCCTGAGAGTTGCTGGGATGCCCAGGAATTTTGATGGCAGCAGTGACTCCCATGGGCATAGCACACTAGGTTAAATCCAGCTTTTCTGCAGAATTCTTACCAGGTCAAAGTCAGCACTCCAGCAGCCTTGGGAGGAACTGAAACACTGTTATCTACTGCCCTACCTCATTCACTTTGTAGGGCAACAACAACTTGCACTTGCAGAAGAACACTGAGTCTTTGTTGTGTTCATTGTCTCACAAAGCTGATTCCTCAAGGGTGTGCTGTGAGGCACCTGAAAACCGCAGAAGTATTCAGAAGGTGATTGCTGAAAAACTCCAGAAAAATACTCTTCCTCATTCTGTGCCAGAGAACAAAGCCACCTGTTATCCAGCCTTAGGAGATATGTAGGTAAACAGGCATGCTTGACCTCATGCATACAAGAAAACTTTAACAAATATGTTTTCCCTTGATTATAGCCATTTGAGGCAAAAACATGCACTAAATTCTTCTTACTTTCTTCATACTCTCCAATTTCAAACATGCAAATAAACTGTCTTCTGAGACTCTCATATCACTTTTCACCATCCACTAATTCAAACACAAGCACTTTTCTAGTCTCCTAGCTAAGCCTGGATCTAAGATGCATTTACCTGGGTTCCAGTCCTCCTGTTATGAAAGGTCCATGCTCTCTTCTTATCCTTGATGAATGCAGATCACATTTCTTAACGCATCATTATAGAGCTTTAGACATACTGCTGTATATTCCACTTAAATATATAAATTTCTAACAAAGCTTTAAATGATGGCTTGTTGACAGTCGTATAAAAGCATGTAGATTGGATATCGATAGTCTGCCTAATACTTCATCTCTGCCCCAAAGAGATTAAGAGACTGTTTATTGGAGTATTTGCTTGGAGTGGAGCTCATACATTACCATTTGTGAGAGGATTTGCTAGATGATCTAGCACACTTTCCAGCACCACATCACAGGAGTCTGAATTGATACTCAAACACGCACTTCTGTCTCTGCAGCAGAAGAGCATAACTGGTCCATCACAGAGCCACTGGTCATCACAACTGAGTACCAAGAGTCAGATTTTATCAAATGACTGCTTATATTTTCCCTTGGGTTCAAGAAACAAATATTTCAGACCAGCTGCTGCTGTGAATGTGGTCAGCAGCAAGTAATTACTCAAGCTGAAAAGAAAGCAAAACTCATTTGCATGAGTATTGCTAATATGTTCAGGATATTCTCATCTGGTAGAGCACTGTATCTTCAACTCTGAGTTTAATCAGCATTAAAATGCCTGGAAAAGAAAACCTGTAGCTCACAAAATTTCAGTGTCCTGGTTTCAGTGGGGTAGAGTTAATTTTCTTGAGCTGGGAGAGAGCATAGCTGGAGCACCCAACCTGGATTTCGGTCAGGATACAGTTAACATTCCTTGAGCTGGGAGGGAGCACAGGCGGAGTGCCGGGCCCAGATTGGCCATTGGAATATTCCATATCACATGATGTCATGCTTGGTATATAAAGGAGGCGAGTTCTCGTTCTCTCTTCATTCTGTCGGGATTGCTGATTGCTGCCGGGGCAGGCTGGGTGTCAGTCGGTGAGCAAGCACATTGTACGTTACCCATTTGGGCTTTCCGTTATTGTTTTGTTACATTACAATCACTTTTTTTTTTTTTTTTTCTTTAATTTCAACCTGCAAGTTTTTCCTTTTCATCCCTCCCCTATTTTAACGGTCAGGGAAAAGGGTGAGCAACTGGCTGCGTGGTGATTGGCTGCCAGCCACATTCAAACAATGACATTCCGTCATCAGATTTCTGCAGGCTGTGCTACTGTTTTAATAATACGTATTTAGTCCATACCCAATAAATTTACAAGCAAATCAAAAACTCATGGAACATAAAATATAGTCTCAGTTTTCTCTGTCTTGACAGATATTAACTGCTAAATTAGTAGATTTGAAATGCAAGGTTTGGTTTGGAACACAAATTAACTGAACGTATCAGTCAGCAATTACACTCATATCTAAAATCAAATTATTTCCTAAGGAGTAAGCTAGTAGTTAATTTATTTCAAAACTCAAATTTGTCTGCAATCAACTTAAACAGAAAAGTGTTGGGAAATAGTTTAAGGACTATTTCAACAGGTCTTTATTTTTCTTATTAAATTTAAAGGCCTAAAAATCTCTAAAAAATCAGAAAAATTAAAATGATAACATGAAGGTAAAAAACAAGAAGCAATTAAAAATACATTGTTGCGACTCAGCAAAGCATGCTAATTCCTAAAGTAGACATTTCTCAAATTCAGAAACACACCTGAAGAAATACAATGCTTTTTGTTCGTTTTGTGCGGAGAAAGAATACAATCACAAAACGCCTTTTTAAAAAAAAAAATTCTAACCAAATAAAAATGCTGGGGAGCACTACTATCATGATCTAGGTTGGATTGCAGTTACTGCAATCCAATACTTAACACACACTAGAAAGACGATGACTAGATTAAAAAATCTATTAAGTAATTTTACATTAGCTTTTTTGTCTCCTCCTTTTAAAGGATGAAGTTGTCATTCTGAAAATTTGCTCCATAGATTATGGATGTCATGGAGAAGTGAAACAACTGTAAAAGGAAGATGCCCATAAAAACAGATGAGTAGAAAAAGTGGCGTTGCAGCCTCTTACTGAATTTTCAAGAATATATTTCAGATAAAGAGTATGGAAGATGGCTAAAAATTCAAATATGGACCCACATTTTCTGGGTTGTTTATATCCAGTGTTTTGTCAGTTCTATTACAGAGACAGGAGTTACCTAGTAAAATTTGCATCTGCGTGGACATGCTTCAGCAAGGTTACTTAGTAAGTTTAATTTCGTCTGCTTCTGCTTCAAATTCAGCACTGTTCCAGGCCAGTTTGTTCACATTCCTCCCTGTGTCAGTCATGGGCATAATTTACACTCTGTCTCATTTCTATTTTCTTCACATACCCCTGCCTAATGTAGTTATGTGATCTCTAATGAGGTGGAAATATTCATGCCAACCGAAGGAGGAAACAAGACATTAGGCTGCATATGAATAATGTGTGATGAATCAGGTACAGAAAAATAGTGATGTTAGAGCATAAAAGTAATGATGCATTCTCACTTAGTTTACTATTCACTGTTCTGGCCAGCTAACAACAAAACCAGAAGGGTTCCAGGGAAACTTCATGGTCCCTATTTTCAGAAGGGTCTAAGTGATGCATGGGCTGAAACTCCATTTAGAAATGCGAGTTCGACATACAAGGTGCTTTAGTGTACTTAGATGCAGAAGCTTAATTGCACTGACATGTGCACCTGATTGGTTTCAATCACTTTCAAGAATGCAGACCTTAAATCTCTTTTGAAGAATGACTTAGGCTCCTAAATGATGTTTCAACAGTACCATGTAAAAACAGCTACTGGTTTGAAGAGGATTTTGTATTCGAAGACATGTAAGAGATTAAGAACAGGATTTTGGGTGTACTTCAGAGAAAGAAAATGGAGTAAGGGATGCAAGGCGAATTCATGAATTTTTAAGGATAAGGACACTGAGAATTATTAATTTGCCAGTGTCTTGTAATGCAGAAATGGATAGAAATATAGCAAACAACACACACAAGCAAAGTTTCACAACCTCTTCTAAAAGGTCCCATGCTCGCTCATGGTACTTGATATTCCAGGTAGTAAGGCAAGATTTGCTCATGTACAGAGGCAGTCACAGAATTACTACATTAATTAGCACAAAACCATGGGGTGGACTATGCCTGGGACCACAGAAGTCACTCTCTTGCTGTTGAGAAAACTGAAATGTGAAGAAACAGACTTCAAGAGATGATCATGATGACACACAATAAATTAAAAACCCCAGTGAAATGCTAGATGTCTGGCCACTGAAGTCTATTCCTCATAAAAATCCTTAGAAAATGCTTAAATCGGGTAAAGTAATCTTTGGTTAGGATTAAAATTCATGACTGTCAATACCTTATTATAATGATAGGTCACAAAATTCCATAAGAATCAATGAAAAAGCTATGTCACAGTGACAGTTATTAGCATGAAAAATGACAAAGGCAGTATGACAACTACAGATTGAACTATAAGCTCCTGGGATGCTAGAGATACATACAGGTATATAAAACCAACTTCAGATAATGTAACTAAAAGCTCTCTTCTTACCCCAAGGCTTGACTTTGGGGGGTTTTAAAAATAGTTTTTTAGTAGCAACTGGCCCCTTGTCAGTAAGTCAGTCATTACTGTATTCAAGAGAGATACTGACTGCATGAATAATTTAGTCAAAACCCATTACTTTTTATCACTCCACAGCTTTGCAAGGGCACAAAGAAATCCCACCAAGACTCATGCTAATACTTGTCCTTTGGATAAAAATCTGGACTCAGACTGTGAGTTTGTAAAAATCAATGTGCCTTTTTACAAGTGAAATTAAAGAGTTAAAATGCAATTCCTGAAATCTTGTTTACATAATGCCAAAATTTGAATGTGACAGAAATAGGCCTACCTGAAAAGTTAAACAGTCCTGGGTAAAGGTGGTAACTACTAAACACTTCTGAGAGTTTTCTGCTGTTGTCTTCCTACAGCAAATCTGTATCCCTCTGTAAAACTTTTGGGTATTCTCTTTTTTTAAGTCATAATCAACAGGAACAACTATACCCTGCAGTTCTGGCTTCTCAGATCATCTGCAAGTTCAATTAGCTTGAGCTGCACCTACCAGCTTTCTCTGGAGATACTCAATAGTTCTAAAAAGCAGACCCAAGAACAGGCAAACGCAAACAGTGGATGCTTTTAACATGCAACCGTTTGTTTCACAAATATCATCAAGGTGTCCCTATAATTTGAGATTTTTGAGGAATCATTTCTTTATTTCCAGGAAGGACAGGTTGTTCTTAGGAATCTGCAGTTCTATGACATTTTTTTTTTTTTTTTTTTACATTAGATAAACCTCTTTCATAATACTTTTTCCTTTTTTTAAGGTAGACTTGAATATTGCAACTAAACAGTTGCTAGATGCTGTCAAGATTATTTTTTGCCTTAATATAGAAACGAATGGGACTGCATCTTACAACTGAGTACTGATTAGAAGAATCGAAGTATTTACACATGTGGTTTTATAGAAAAGTTTATATAGGACCTATTTTTGAGTTCTTCAAAAGGAGAGTTTTCCATAGACATGTGGTGCACATGTCTTGCAGAAGTGCCAAGCACTGGATCATTCAAAGACTGATTTTTTTCCCCTCAATTTTTCTTTTTCTCTTAGAAGCAATAAAAGGTTTAGATTTTTTGTAGTTCTTGTTAATTTGATTATTTGCTGCTTCCTAGTGCTTCAATTACGTTAGCTTTAAATTTGTTTTGTAATAGCACTGCTGTTATGGTCTAAGTCACTTACTTTAGGTTTAGTTGTGAGAACCTGAAACAGAAGACTGGTTTATCTGGTTGTGCTGCATTTGGCTTGGATAGCATTAATTTTTTTCATAGTAGTTTGTATGGTTCTGTATTTCGGATTAATGACCAAAACAGTGTTGATGTATTTTAGCTACTGCTGAGCAGTGCTTACACAGAGCCAAGGCCTCTTCTGCTCTTCACCCCACCCCACCAGTGACTACGCTGGGGCTGCACAAGAAGGTGGGAGGGGACACAGCTGGGACAGCTGACCCCAACTGACCACAGAGATATTCCACACCATATGGCATCATGCTCAGCATATAAAGCTGGGGAGAGAGGAAGAAGCATTTGTTTTTGCAAGTCACCATTATGGGTAATGGAGCTGTGCTTTCCTGGAAATGTTTAAACACCTGCCGACACTGGGAAGCAGTGAATTAATTTCTTATCATGCGCAGCTTTTGCTCTAACTATTCCACTGCCTTTCCCTCAATCCATGAGTTTTCTCACTTTACCCCTCCCCTGGGGCCGAGCTGTCCTACCAGGGTTAATGCACAGTGCTGGCTTTGCACTTGCTGCTTCCCGCAGAGTGGAGCAGCCCCGGCGCAGGTGCATCCCAGAGCGGGGCGGGGGTGGCCGCGTGCAGCCGCCATTTCCTGAGCCGGGGAAGCCGCGGGGCGCGCGGAGCCCCACCAGCAGCCCGCAGCTCTCCCGGGAGCGCGCGCCTGAGGGGGCGTGGGCGGGGCCACGAGTAATGGCGGCCGCGCCCCGCGCCCACCACAGGCCGCTCCGAGGAGCGCCGGCCGCCAGGGGCGCTGTGAACGGGGAGTGGCGCGGCGGCTCCTGCGGGAGGGCAGCACTTGGGAGGACGGAGATGCCACTGGCCGGGGCGGGGGGGCTGAAATTCCTGGGACCCGGCAGTGGGGCACCATGCGGTGACCATCTCCCCAGCCAAGGGCGCTCATCGCACCTGACCCTCAGGGCAGGATGGCGGGCGCTCCTCTGAGAGCAAAGGCTGCAGCTCCGGCTGGGGGCCTGCACCACCCACCCCAGCAGTGGCCGATGCCATCCCCCAGACGAGCGGCTGAAGGGAGAGGCTGCAGCGCAGGCCTCAGGCCGCAGGAAGGGCCTGGACCTCTCTGCCGGGGCAGGGACAGGCAGCAGGCTGCCTGCTGAAGGTGTGCCCGGGGGGGACCTCCTGCGGCAGGGGCTGAGCTGCAGGAGGCGGTGGGAAGGCTGCGTAACCCAGTGAGAGAGCTGGTTCCAAGCGCAGTCTGCAGCGGACCCACAGCGCACAGCCACACAGACACAAACAGTTCCCCACCAACACACACAGAAGGGAGGGGAGCCGGTAATGCAGAAGAATGGAAACTTGCAAAGGCAAGGACCTGCACGAGCAAGAGACTTCTCCTGAAGCCCGAAGTGCCCTTGCAGAGCTGCTTCACCGCTCTGCAGAGTGAAGAGCAGAGACCCGTCACATCAGGACTGACCTGGAGCTGAGTAAGGCAGGCTGGTCTGCTCCCTGTGTGACAGCCAGCACAACTAAGAAGAGGTGACAGGTGATAGTGGTAGGGGACTCTCTTCTGAGAGGTACGGAGGCACCCATCTGCCAACCTGACACACTCTCTGGAGAGGTGTGCTGCTTACCGGGGGCTCGAATCAGAGATGTCACCGACAGACTACCAAGATTCGTACAGTCCACTCACTGACTGTTATCCGCTGCTATTGTTTCACGTGGGCACCAGTGATACAGCCAGGAGCAGTCTGAGGAGTACTGTCTATGTCAGTGACCAGCTGAGGATGGACAGAGAGCTTATGGGTCAGGATTAAAGGGAAGGCAGGGACAGGAGATGTTATAGTGGGGGTCTGGCACAGGCCACCTGACCAGGAAGACCAAGTGGATGAGGCCCTCTATAGACAGATAAGAGCAGCTTCACGTTCACAAGCCCTGGTCTTCATGGGGGACTTCAGCCACTGTGATCACTGTTGGAGGGACAACACTGCAGTGCATAAGCAGTCCATGAGGTTCCTGGAGTGTGTTGATGATAACTTCCTCCTCCAAGTGACAGAGGAGCCAATGAGGAGAGGTGCTATGCTGGACCTTATTCTCACAACAAGGAGGGGCTGGTGGGGAGTGTAAAGCTCAAGGACAGCCTTGGCCGCAGTGACCATGAAATGATTGAGTTCAAGATCCTGAAGGTGGTGAGAAGGGCACGCAGCAAGCTCCCTACCCTGGACTTCAGGAGAACAGACACTGGTCTCTTCAGGGATCTGCTTGGCAGAATAGCATGGAATAAAGCCCTGGCAGGAAGAGGGGCCCAAATATCACAGAGACGCTACCAACATTTCTGATGGGCTCATCTTTGGCCAGTGGCAGGTCCATCTTGGAGCCAGCTGAAACTGACTCCATCCAACCTGGGGACAGCTTCTGGCATCTCACAGAAGTCACTCCTGCAGCCCCCTTGCTACCAAAACCTTGCCATTCAAACCCAGGACAGTAAGTTTACTTGTGCTTCAGAGATGAAGAAAATAAAAAATCTAATATTTCTGTGGGTTAACTGTTATCATATGCAACAATTACAGTCATATCTAATACCGAAGAGCTAAACTGGTAACCTGTAGCCTGGTATTCAGGCTGAATCACCAGTTGTAACAAAGAATTGCTCGAGTGAAGCACAGAGATGCAGAGAGAAATGGCATTTCAGAATTATGTTATCAATATGAGGAGGTTTCCGAGGAGTGAAACATACCACTCAGGCTCTGACTGAAATGAAGCTGAAGGCGTTGAGCTTCAGGTGAACAAAAGAGAGAGATAGTAGTGCTTAGTGGGAGACTTGAAATGGTTTGGAAATTAGTCTTTAAATTACCTTTTTAATTACTATGATGGTTTAATTATAATTGATATACTCGAAGCATAATGATGACAGAGCATGGCCCAGTTGCAGATGATTTCTAACAGCACTCTCAGGAACAGTAGCACTAAAACCTGGTGCGTCTATCTCTATTCTCCATTGCTTCTCAGACGTTTATCAGTATAGTTTATTTTGCACATATTTGAATCAGAAGGGAACATTGAGATAAAATGGTGTGTTCAGGAGTACTTGTCAGTCAGCTTCAGGCAGTGCAAAGCCATTAATGAAAAAAAAAGGTCACTCTGGAAACAAATAGACATACCTTTCACACTTAAGAAGAACAGATTACATGATTTAGGCTCAATTTTGGTTTTTTTGTAAAGCAACTAGAGAGCAATCAGTGAAATGGGAGACAAATTTCAGTCCCAGGAAGTCTGCTTTTCAACAAAAAAGCAAGCATAGACATGTATGTATTGAGGATTTTTGGTAGTCTCTGTGTTGTGTGATCATATTTATGTATTTACTTGCAATCAGAGTAACTTCCATTTGTGAGTGTGCTGCTGTTTTATAATGTAGAGGGGGTGTTTTGTGCTTTATATTATATATAATAGTGGCTGTTGCCATCCGTGAGCGCTTTTTGGATTAATCTCAACAGTTCTTCCTGAAACATATAGTTACACTAAAACAAATATATCAGATAATACAACGTATTGTCACAAAATATACCACTGTAACATGGCCTACTGCCTGTATTAACATAAGGTGAAACACGACTTTTTTCTTGGCTTTTTAAAAATGCGAATTATTTGAAAACCTATGAATCCTCTACATTGCAAACCTAATATCCTGCATTTCTGTAGAGTAACTGAGGATGAGGAGAGATTATTTTTCACATTAAATTGTTTTTTGTTGAAATATTTGCAAAAAGTATCAGTTGCTAAATGTAACATAACAATTTAATCTGTGATTTCACTATCATACCCATCTTGAAGCAAAACTTCTGAACTTAAAGGAATGCTTTTCAGGAAGATATCTTAGCACAAAAAATAGCTCTACTATCAAAAAAATCTGGCATTAAATGAGCGAAACAAAATTAGCAAGGCCCTGGAGATTTTCAGAGAAATGACTCAAGATAAATACCCTTAAGAACAGTGATCAGCAATACAGAGAGATAAAGAAAGCATTCATGATCGATGTCCAGTGCATCTATTTGGGTTGAAACAAAAAATACTAGTTTGGCAGCAGCCTGTTTGTTTAATAATGTGGAATATTCTGGTGTTGCTCAGTAGTCCAGAGTAACAGAAAAGGACCTTACTATTACACAAGTGGGATGTAGAATATTATTTTGTGTCCTGCTGCAGTGCCCTGATAAGAAATTCAGGCACAAATGTGTACTGGCATCCCACTCCTGCAAACTGTATAGACCATGTTTGCACTACAGACTTGAACGCAGCTTGAACCAGTCCTCCAGGCAGTTCTCTGCTAGGCTGGAGTAATTTCTGAAGTAAGAAAAAAAAAAAAGGCAGATCAGAAAAATACTGCTTTTTAGCAATAGTTCCATACAGTGTTCATCCTGCAGTGATTCAGGGACAACAAAAATGGAATATTTCACCTCTATAATAACATCACAGTGACTTATCCCCAAATACATTCTGAAATGCAAAAATATAAATAATAATATTTAGAAATATATTAGTGCAGATATTTTAAGATACTTTAAGTATGCTCTTTTGTATAAACAAAATTAGATGTCCATTATTCTGGCAGTGTATTTATTCTTTTAAAGTCATTGCCATAATTAAATATGGGTGTCAGTGAAGAAAAAGAGAAATATTCCCATTAAATGTATTAACATTACAAGAGGATTTTTATCCAATAAATTTCAAAAGTGGGTTGCAGGTGTATAAATGAGGTTATATCAAGAGAAATAATTAAGTTATCCAAATGTGCAAAGTTTAATAAAAGCCAAGTCGGGTGATGGTGTGGTCAAAATGAATCAACAGGTCTGAAAATATCATTCCCAACTTTTCCGACTTGCGCAGAGACAAATACAACAATGACTTGCAGCACTTTTTTCCCCAAGCTACCCAGCTGTGTTATTTCAGTGGAAGCTGGTACAGGCACACAAGAGGTTTATAATATTTATTGATGGTAAATGGATTCCTGCTGCTAGCTCCAGAACATTTGGCTTTCACTGCTGGTCCACAGAAGTTCAGGGCACAGTTTGTGAACGGGGGTGTGTATTCCAGAGAAAGACCACTCCAGAGAAAACCTTCAATGGTTTTCCATTTGATATTTGTTGCCTTAATAAATATCACAAATCTTCCAACCCTTAGAACATATTATTTTTGTAGGTGTTTTTTATTACTGAACAATGTAACAGCATTGTAGAAACGAATTCAGCATCTTTGTCTTACCATAGGCACAAATATTTGGCTGAAAGCAAAATGCTGAGTGAGAAGTTTAGCATAGCAAAGGTCTGCCAAATGAGGGATGTGTCTCTTTGTCTTTTTCTGAGCACTTACACTGACCTTTGTAATATTCTTGATGAAACTATATTAAACTCATGAGCTTCAGAGTTACATCAGAATCTGCACAATATGTATCTGAGGAAATATAACCCTAAAATCTATTTTTTTCCAGTGTTCATAGAGGGACATAGCGAGATCCCTGACAGGAATCTTACATGGATGCTGTTTTTTCCTTGGACTGATCTACCTCTTTCAAATAGTAACATCATTAGCAGCAGAGGCACTAAGAATGTGGGACTGCAAAAAGAAAAAATATCAGATCAGGCCTAAATTTTCTGAGCTCTGTACAGGCTTATTTTGTACAGTATATTCAACTGTATCTGAAGGGATAGACAAGGATGAAAATATACGAGTTTCTTCTGGGGCCTTCTGAAAAAGAGCATTGAGAAGTTTAAACAATCACCTTTGCTCCAGTTCTTTGATCTCCTTTGGGCTGGTCTCCGTACTCCAATACTGCACTTCTCTCCCTTCCTCCTCTACCTTATAACTTTCTGCCCTTCTACCATCTCCTTTTTCATGGGACAGTTTTGCATTTGATGATCCAGTAGCCCAGGCTTCAGCTGGCTTCTGTTCAGCTCACATGGCTTAAGACTTTGCTGAATGGATGAAATGTTAAAAAATAAGATTTTTGTCCTTTTCTCTTCCTACTCTTATTTTGGGGACTCTGAAGAATGTGTAGGTTAATAATATGGGAAAAGGTCCTGTGTAACACTTGAAAACCCATCACATTTGGGCACTGAGAGAAGAGAAGGTCATGGCAATCAATCCTGTAAGAAACTTGTTTTAATGGATGACACGCAATGGTTATGAAAGGTCATATATCAAGCATGGCATGAAAAGGTTACCTGTTTGAATTCAGAAGTTAAAAACATACCCAAAATGTACTCTCAGAGCCTGTATGTGGGAGGGGGAGGGATTTTCTGGATGGAAGACAATGGGACATTTGCCCATTGACAAATTATGGGACATTTGAAAGTGATGGAAGGTATAAAGCAATAACCCCTCTACCAGGAACTAAAGAGGAGTGTGTGCACACATGAGTGTATGTTTCAGTTGTGGTTTAGGCCTGTCTGGCAAGTAAGCACCATGTGGCTGCTCATTCACTCCTTCCCCTGGTGGGATGGGGAGAAAATACAGCAAAAGGCTTGTTGGTTGAGACAAGGACAGGAAGGGCTCACTCACCATTTGTTGTCATGGACAAAAGGCAGACTTGACTTGGACAAAACCTCATCAATTTACTTTGAACAACACCACCACTATTAATACACCAACCAAATCAGGGTAGGATAGTAAGAAATACAACCACATCTTAAAAGCACCTTCCCCCCACCTCTCCCATCTTCCTGGGCTCAGCTTTGCTCCCAGTTTCTCTACCTCCTCTTCCTGAGTGGGACAGAGGGGCAGAGAATGTGGGTTGTGTGTGGTCAGTTCATCACTCATTGTCTCTGCCGCTCCTTCCTCCCCTGCTCCAGCGTGGGGTCCCTCCAACGGCAGACAGTCCTCCATGAACTCTCCATGTGAGTCCTTCCCACAGGGCTGCAGCTCTTCATGAACTGCTCCAGTGTGGGTCCCTTTTGTGGGCTGCAGTCCTCCCAGAAACAGACTGATCCAGCGTGGGCTTCCCTCAGAGTCCTGGCCTTCCTCAGGTGCTGAGTGGGGTCCTCCATGGGCTGCAGGTGGACACCTGCTCCCCCATGGACCTCCATGGGCTTGGTGTTTGCATAGGTATTTCTCTCACATCTCACTCCTCACTCCACTGCTCTGCTTTGTCCAGCAGGTTCTTCCCTCTTAAATATGTTATCACAGAGGCACTACTACCATCATTGATTGGTTCAGCCTTGGCCAGAGGTGGGTTTGACTTGGTGCTGGGGGAGCTTCTAGCAGCTTCTCACAGGAGCCACCCATGTAGCCCCTCCCCTGCTACCAAAACCCAGCCACACACAAACCCTTCACAGTTTGTGTGTGGTTGGAAAGGGCAAGGGGGTCTATGTGTGCCTGTAAGAGTGAAAGAGAGCAAGTGATATGGTAAGAGTTGGCCATATTCATGCTCATTCTCCCATTCTTACTTTCTTTTTGCCGATCAGGGAGTGCCAGGAACATTCCCAGCAAGGAAGCATGTTTTTGGGATGGGCAGACCATCTGGTTCTGTCATATGTCCAGAGGCCTGAGACAGGACCCAGGTGGTATAACAGAAAAAGTGATGGTTTTCCTTCAGGAAGTTTTCCCAAAGGCTGGGGCGGTCTCCCCCATGGGACTCTCTGTCCACAGTACCTAGCACAGTGGAGTGCAGAAGGCTCACCAAATGAGTAAAAAATTTTCCTTGGTGCTCTTTGGTGTAAAGAAAGGTTCTCTGACAGGTGCTTCAGATGGGATTTTGAGCTTATTTACAGGTGGTGTAAGATTGATCAATTGGGTAACCCAGCCATTAGTGCCAAGACAAGCCTGAGCATCAGTAATACTAAAGGAGTAGGAGAGGGGGATGTTTCCAGTTGAGCCATTGTAAATCACCTTAACATATTGCTTTTGTTTTACTTTGATCATGGGAACAGAATGTAACAGGGAAGGAAGTTTCAGTGGCAATAGCAAGACATTGTTTTTAAGGCTGCCCAAGCCATATGGGCTCTCTTGGTTCAGGCTGGGTGGATGATGCCTATAGAGCAGTTTGCAACAGGACCACAACAGGTGAGGTCTTAAGGAGTTAGTTACTGAGGAAGATAAAGGAGGGATTAAAAATCACTAAATTCAGTACCCAAGGAGCTATTAACTGAAGTTCAGAGAACAGCTTGTGGGACCTGCTGTGTCTTTGCCTCCTGGGTGAATGGTTGGTCATTTCTCTGCAGGTTCACTGGTGGGTCTCAGACTGCAATGTGGATGAAGGACTGTCTGTGTACAAACTACAAGAGCCACTGTTAGCCTTTGCGGGTACAGGCTTGTCTCACGGAAGAAGAGGTGGGGGCAGACAGCTCCTCTGGGGACTCACAGCAGTGTCCCAGAGATGAGACAGAGCTGAGGTATGTTGCCCAAAGAGTCAACGTCCCAGGCACTCTTCAGAAAACAGACCAGAAAATATGACTGCAGGGAAGCAAGGGATGAAGGGCAGAGCAGGTACCAGCATGATTAATATCAAGGAGAGAACTGTTAAGTGCCAGGGGAATTGTCTGCCCAGCTGATGTACAAGGGAAACTGCCAAACTATTTGGAGATGTCATTTTTATGTCAAGGATCCTGTGCAAGTATTGCAAGAATGACCAAGGAAAGCTGGTGGCTTGTGCTGTGTGCATTACACCCACCAGTGCTCAAGGATAAGAACCCTGTCTGCCTTTCTGAGCAGCTGGAGCCTGGGCTTCCACATTCTGACTGTCCCACTGATGAGGAATGCACACACATTTTATGTTCAGACTTTGTCCTTCCCCACCTGTCACAAGAAGAGCTTTAAACATGTCATTCCAGCATCTAGAAAGACACCTAAGAGTGTATTTGACATTTGCTGTTTTACTGTATCTCCTGCAATGCATCCATCAGTTAAAAGGTGGTACAAAACTGACACACAGATACAGCTTCTGCTTGAGTTCATTTATTTTGAAAAGAGATAGCTTTTTTTTTTTCCCCCATAATTGGCTTTTTATAGGAAATGATCTTTAATGTTCTCTTTTAGTAATTGACAACACCAATAGAATTGGCAACACAGAAGGTGACTTATGTTTTAAATGTCAAATATATATAGAATATATGTTAATTTACAGAGGGACAATAATCTTATAAATACTAATCATGGTTAGAGGATTTTTAGGCAATGTCATGTTCCAAGTCACTCCTTTGCTAAATTCTCCTAAACCTGTTAGAGTGCCATAAGACTCCTGTGGGACAAGCAGCTCCAGGTGCAGGTAGGAATTTCCAGAGGTGAGAGAGAAATACTGTTTCAGAAAAAGAATGCATGGTAAAGAGATTAAGACTAGAAGGAAATTGGAAAAAGAGTGTTCAGTAAAATGTCATGAAAGATTTAATAGTATTTTGAGATATTTCCTGTCAGAAAGGATTTTTCTTTTTGAGTGTTTGACTCCTACAGTTGCACTGCTATAATCTCTGCTTTGCAGAGATTCACATACTCATTGCGGGTACGTAATTTTCACACCAAACTTTCTCCTCTACTGGGAGATCCCAGATAGTTCATGCCAGCAAGCAGCTGGCTGACCCAGTGCCTCTGTTGGCCCTGCAGGAGTACAAATACCACTAAGCTGCCCTAGAGGAAGGAACTACTGCTCCTGGCCAAAACAAGAGTCCTTTGGAGGATCACCTCAGGTGACAGATCTTTGCAGGCTATGTCATGGAAGAGTGCATCCTTTTCAGGGTAAGACTGGCACTGCTAACCCCATAAAAATCCGTGTGGGATGCAGGACATAATAAACTTGTGAAAGTTCTGTTGGAGGGACCTAGTCAAAGCCATGCTCCAGACTCTGTGAAATTCAGCCTTGGCAGGTAGCTCAGAGCCCTGCTCAGTGCAGTGGTGGCTCAGCCTCCTTAAGCATAGTGGCTTCCTGAATGAACAGATGGAACCACAGCTTTTGTGGAAATGAAACGATGACATTAGCCTAAAATCGGGTTCCATCTGTTCATGTTTTCCTCTGTGTTGTTGGTGTCCAGTAGATTGTAACAGAGCTTTCCATGCTTAAATGGCAGAGTGAAATTTGGGTCTTCTCTCTTAAAGCTGAATGTAGATCATTAAACAGCATTTCCAAGAGCCCAAAGTCTTCAGGCATGAAGATATGACCAGGGCAGAACATGCAAAAAGAAAAGAAAAGAAAATAAGAAAAAAGAAAAGAAGAAAAAGAAAAGAAAAGAAAAGAAAAGAAAAGAAAAGAAAAGAAAAGAAAAGAAAAGAAAAGAAAAGAAAAGAAAAGAAAAGAAAAGAAAAGAAAAGAAAAGAAAAGAAAAGAAAAGAAAAGAAAAGAAAAGAAAAGAAGAGAAAAGAAAAGAGAAAAAAGAAAAGAAAAGAAAAAAGAAAAGAAAGAAAAGAAAAGAAGAAAGTCCTGATTTTTGCCAGAAAACTCATTGAAATCTGTTTTATCTTTCAAGGGTAAATCTCAAACAAAAAGATATGTTTAACTGATAGAATCATATTCAAACCAGCAAGATCTGATGCTCTGCTATCAGATAGGAAAAATTAAATTACATTTCACATATGGAAAGCTTTGATACTTCAGTGGTGTTTTTATTTGAAAATTATTTCTCTTATCCTGTGTAGAATACAATTTTGATCGCAATAGCATATTAAATTGCTGAAAAACTATCATTTTGCCTTTTAAGTTGTCACTTTTCCCTAAACATTTTTAATTAACTGTTTGATATAGTAATTCATTCTCATCTCCACTCTGTCTATTCAAAACTCTTAATCTGTACATCAGCTATAAGCCCCACGAAGTAACAAATACACCTTGATATATGAAGTTGTTTTGGCAGTACAGGCAGAGTAAGCTCTACTCCTTGAATTTGGTAGAGAACAAGGAACTTGATTTGTGATAAGCAAGAATGATGTTCTGGATAGTCTTGTAGTGCACAATTCTGAAATACTTTCTCCTGGATCACCAGTTATGCAGATTTATTCCTAACTTCACGTAGATAAGGGTTTAATAACATTTGTCTAGCACAGCTATATCTAAAAAAAGTAACATGCTTTCGTGGGATGACTCACTTCATCGTTGTTTATAACACCTATTGTGAAACAGTGAACTCGGACTTCCTGGGGAGCCTGTATCCTTAGGGAGAGAAGAGGGGAAATAACCTTTCAGGTGCTGAATACAGTCAGCTTCCAAGAGTGATCTGGATGTGAAGAGCACACTCAGACCTCCTCAGCCTCCTCTGGAATTATGAGAATTTCTGCTGGAACTATGCAGGAATATGGGAACCTGCCTGTTCATATTAGTATATACTCTGTTTTCCAAAGCTATCAAGAAAAAGGGTGAACACTTCAGCTCCTTGTCCCTGGCTCATTTTCTGTATCTACCTTCCATACCTGTGTTTTACCAGCTGCTTCTCCTTGTGCTTGCAGTTAATGTAGATTCCAGTAGGTTACAATAGGGCTTGCCCTCCAAGTCCCTCACTAGGTTCATCTACAAAGTTTACAGCTTTAGAGCAGTATGGTTATGCTACCTGTGCTCTGCCTTTCTGCTGGTTATGGTCCTCCAAATTCCCCATTCATCTGGCAGCTCTGCTGAAGCTTGGCTATTGCTTTGAAGGCCAAGGGATGGGGGAAAAAAGTCTTTTGACTCTAGATAGGCTTAACAGCAGAAGGTGGGTCTGCGTTGTCAGCTCCCATTTCCACTGCCTGAGCAGACACAGCCTTGAGGCAGGAAAGGTGAGGCAGAGAGTAGAATTTGTAAAACAGGATCTCAGAGGTGTCCCTCAAAACTTCCCTGCAAAGTGAAAAGACTCCTATGTCTGTGTGTGGCTTTGCCACAGGATTTCTTGTGTAGCCTTTCAGCAGGGCTGAGGTGCACTGCAGAGCTAGAATTTGCTTATTTAACTTCCATCTCCCAGATTTCATTATGCATTTGGTCCCAAGTTATGTGAAGTCTGGTGACCCTCACACTTAGTAGCATTTGCACTTTCTTCAACTGTCAGTGAGTAGCTGCTGTGGTGCTGTGCAGATTAGAAATTTAAGTAGAAGATAAGCATGCAGAGTACAAAAGTGCACTGGGCTGTAGAGGATTTGTTGGAGGAAAAGAACCCTACCTACTAGGTGTGCCACAGGTCCAGCATGATAACTGGTGAAGATATACTGCTTCTTCCAAACCAAGAAGGAACAGTGAAGATCTGATATGATTTTACTTTCAGATTATCACACCTGCTGTTATTTTACTGCTGCATGTGTACTATTTTAAATGGGGAATCATCTCTTTCAACTAAATGCAGGTGTATATATATATATATATGTACACACACACTTATACATATATATAAATGTTCTGCAGTCAGGACCCTGTGCATTAACTGCATATGCAACCATGCAAATAGCTGTATAATTTCCATGCCTATTCTGCCTCCTCCCACATTATGGAATAAGTTTTCATCTATGTTGCATTACCTTGTACAAATGACTGTTCTGCCATCTTCCATCTCTTCGTATGTCAACAAACTACTTTTGCTTAGCTTTACTTGTAGAAAACTGTGAAGTTTCCTGTGTTTGCTCAGCTAAGAGGAGTCCTGTATCAGCTGCTTCTATCGTGTTATCGCTTTCTTCCATCTTTATTTGTCTTTCTCTATGGAACAAGGCCTTCATGGAGAAAACTGATTTTGCTCATGTATGTGCCTGAACTTCTGGGCATGACTTTAGTACAAATATTCCATAATACTGCTCAAGTGTTTCCTTGCTCTTATAGAGCCATTCCTCAGAGGAGCTTGAAGATACCAGAGAGACTGCTTTCAGTGTGGGGCAACTGCAGACTCAATGTGACCTGGTGTACACCACCATCTCTTAGAATGGGAATGTAAAATCCACATATTTTTTTAAAATCTAGGTAACTGATGTTCTCATCTTATTGTAAATAAGTTAACCCACAGATTATGTGTTCATTTTGCTTTCAGTAAGGAGGAAGACACCTACCCTGCTTGTTGGAGCCATACAAGTCTGTGTGCTTGGGACATGTCAGACACAAAAGAACTGAAGGCCAGAAGAGAACATTTGATTTGCTCTACATCCTGAAGTGAGAGCCTGAAGAGAGTAAGCTATAGGAGGTAGCTAGATGCTATCTTATGGCTGTAGAAGATGGGAAGAAATGGGAAGATTATTGTTTTGAAAGAGATAAAAGGGTGAATGTTCTCTATGTCCCAAAACCTCATGAACTTCCAATGCTATCTTTACCTGGTTCAGAACATCTAATTGCCACTAATATTTAAAGTATGTGTTAACTTTGCAGCTTGGACTTTGCAGAGCCCAGACAGTGTCACTCGTATCAAGTGACTGTGGGAACTCCGCTCTGCAGATGCCCTGGGTGCTACCCTCTTCCATTTTTGATTTGATTTTTTTGTCTAAAACACTGTTTTCCTGTTCTGTAGCCATGTTCCTCTGTCTTTCTGAATCCCCCTTTTTTCTGAAACCACTAATTCCTAGTGATTTTTACTCAGCTTGAAGGAAATTCCTTTCCATCAAAATCTGTATGTTTCCTCTTAAGGCTTCATTGGCTGTGGTGATTCACAAAAATTAGGGTCTTTTCTGTCAACTGTTTTTCATTTGTTCTGTAGCTTCTCCCCAGCAGATGTACCATGTGTGTTATCGCATGGTTTGTTTAGACGTAGAGTTCATAAACTCAAATCTGATTGATAGTTTGTGCATAACATCTTCAAAGTGTCATAACACGGAGTAATATAATGCACTTTTTCCATCATGTATTTGTTAGAGTTTGATAGACCATTTTTCTTCATGCAAGGCAGGTCTTGGGATATAATTTAACCTTTTATTTTGAAAAAATGGAGAAAGTTCAGGAAAAAATGAATAGAAAAGTCTTTGAGGCTGGGTGAAGTTCAAAAGAATGAGAGTGTCAAAGATTGTCATTAATAGAAAGATGACAGTCAGTCTGCCTGCTTTCAGTATGCAGTATAATATTTACTCCAGTACTTTTCAGTCCTTTCAAGAGAACCTAGGTGCCAATAAAACTAGAGATGGAAGCCAACACATATTTTTCAATAATAAATTACACCAATTCCACTTAATTGTCTTCTCCACTAGGGTTACAGAGCTAGATGGGCAGAAATGGGCACTGGTGAGGCTCTTCATACTGTCTCATATGACAGTGTAACAAAGAGGGACTTGAAAAATAGATGCAAAAATTAAATCAGGATGAAATGAGTACACAAGTTATGAGTACACAAAAGACATGAAGAGAGCTGTCTAGTGGAGAATTCAAATAGGCACCACAGGTATCTGCCCTGACTTGTGTCTTGTGAGTGACTTTGAAGGTGACACCGAAGTGAGAGTCCTTCTGAAGTAGAAAAGGGAATAGGGTTTGATGACAGATAAGCTTCATAAACTGGAGAGCTGACATCAAGAAGATGAAATTCAGAGAGGACAACTGCAGTGTGTGGCACTGAATGATGAAAAACTTTGCAGGTGTAGAACTGGGAATAACTGGCTGTTCAGGAGTCCAGCAGGAAAGGATCTGTGGAGGTCTTAGAGGGGCTCTCACACAGTGAGTCAGCAGAGTGTTGCTGCTGTGGAGAACAACAGCTGATATCGTCTTGGAAATAGGAAAGCCTTATTTCAAATAACTCCCCCAGTTTTGAGGAGCACACTCAAAGGAAAATATGGGCAAACAGAGAGAATCTGAGGAAAACCAACAGCAGTGCTAAGAAAAGCTGTCCCTTGAGAAAAAGCTGAATAAACAAACCCATAAGAAGTTGTTTTGTTTTCTGATTTATCAAAGCTTATTATAGAAGAAAAGAATGACTAATTCTTTGTGGGATAATACAAGACAAAACTGAGAGTATTGGGAATAAAAGAATTATTAAGAAAAAGATTCCAACTAGCAGGAAATGGTACACTAGAACAAGTTATGCAAAGAAATTATAGAAACAAGCATTTCTCAGAGGTGGCTTAGTTACAATTTACTCCTGCAGAGGGATGGATGAGATAGGACTTAACGTCTTTTCTGGCCCTGCATTTTTATGATTTTTCTCTCATTGTGTTGCAAAAAGTGACTTATCTGTGACGAGTCAGAAACCAGAGGTCTGACAGACTGGTTTGGTGAAAAGATGACAAAAAGGGGGCAGCACATGAACACTGGTAACAAGAGAAACTTTTCTGCCAGTGAAATACAGGAGGGGTTGGAAACCTGCCCCACTCCGCTCCCTCTCCCCCGCCCACTCTTTTTTACCAGCAGAGCCAGGTTTTCACCTAAAAAGTAGAACAATCAGCCAATGGAAGCCCTGTGGCTGCTGCCCTCCTTGGAAAGGCCACAGAAAAGGTCTGTAGGGGACTGTTTGTCGTTGCTTAGAGGGAAAGAGGAGGTTTCCCAGCTTCAGCTCCTTGGGTTGAACAAGCTCTTCCACCACTGTGTCCCAGAGTGACTGCCAAGCCCCCAGGACTGGACACTGCAGAAGAGACCAGATCCTGCGTCTTCTGTTCTGGAGGAGACTGCTTTTTTGGGCTTGATGTTATATTTTCGTGTTCTGACATGCTGAGCTTTGGTATGGTTTGGGTCACCACAGCAGTCTCATCTGTAGAGGGATGTTCATCTCTGCACACACACAAACGGTGATGAAAGCAAGAACAAGGCTGTTGTGGTAGCAGTGGTAAAGTTGAATACAATTTGTGAGGAGAGAGCGGCTAACAACCCAGACCTAAGCCTCCATTTCTTCTTATTTTCTGCTAAGGCCAAAAGTCATTGCAGCTTGTGATACTGAACTGAAAAGTGAATAACAGAGTCAGTGTTGTGAGGCTGCTCTTCTGAGTATCCATACAGATGGCCAAAGCACGTTTTTTTGTGGAATCCCTGAAGCAAGCTATATATGATGAACAAAATGAAAAAGATCTCAGCTCGCTTTCTGCCCATTGAAAATAGGTAGCACTGTGCTGTTTGCTGTGATCTTTAGTTTCAATACACCTAGAAACATCTAGGTAATCATCAAATTTAAGATTAAACAAGAGGAAGCTTTCCAAAGTCAGATAGCTATTTTTCTGAAATTGTTTTCTCTGAGACACACCTGATACCTGGAGCCCGTGTTTAAAATGGAAGTAAAAAAATTCACTCTTTGTCCTGTTTGTACAGGGCATAATATTTCCAGGCTGTGTTTCAGTAGAATAATTCAAATTATTCCTACAACCCAGAATACTTCTGACTACTCTCAAAGGTCTTTAATTGCACTTTAATCTTCAGAAAGGTTTTCAGGTGACACTCTGATCTTGATCTCAGAGAAGGAGTAGTCTCGGAAAAGGTAACATGTCATCTCTCAATTGGTACTTTCCTTGGGAGAAAGGTGGCTGAAAAAACAAGACTGCCATCAGACTTTAAACTGAGACTTTCTTCTGTATGGAAAGAGCCACTTTACCTGCTCTCACCTGCTGCTGAGCAATTAGCTCTTCTAGCATGACCTCTTTCTCAGTTTGAGAAAACTCTCCTGTGAAAAATCCATGAGAAGCCTCAGTTTTTCCAAAAAAACCCGCTTCATGACCTAGTGATCGTCTTCACTTTCAAGAATTTTATAGTTTAACTGATAATACCCAGAAGGTTTTTTGCTTGCTGAGAGATGATGTCTGCAGTTCTTGGTGAGCAAGTGTTGAGGCTGTTTTATTTATAGCTGATGTATCCTGGGGATCATAAGCTTGTTTGCTCTGGATAAGGTGAAAATAACTTGTATTCAATTTACGTTAGAATTTAAAACATCTTTTAAGCAACAGAGTAATGATGTTTGTTGTTTGGGTTTGGTTTTTTTCTTGGTTGTGTTGGGGGTTTTTTGGATTGTTTTTGGTTTGGGGTTTTTTTAAAGCAGCTGCCAATGAGCTGCTGAGTGCTTAGGATACTTTTAGCTTATCCTATATTCCTTACGATTTTGTCACCTAACATCTCTTATTTCATACGGATTCTGCCAGGATTTCCTTTCCAGAATAAGAACAGCCACTCACTGCAGAAGAATGGAGAAAAAGACTACGGGATTCACCCAGTGTAAATAAACAAGCAGGAAAGGTTGAAGAGTTGAGGACAAAATAACTGCTTGTCTGTAAATAGACTCACAGGAAATTCTGAATGCCAGTGTAAAACCAGTTATTGTTAAAGATGAGATCAGGATAGCATCTGAAAGATGCAGACAAGTGTTTATAGGCATTTTCTTTATTGCTGTTGGGTTTTGCCTTTTAGTGGGAGAGGCAGTGCAAGTTTTTCTTATTTCCTGTAAATACCATTTTTTGTTGGTTTGCTTCTTTACTTCTGTTGTCACTGACAACGGAATTATTCCACTTGTGATTTTTTCCACTCTGCATTAGTCTTTCCAGGAAACCAAAGGCTGGGCTTTATGTCCTCTTACTAATTGCTTTTCTTGCAGCAGTCAGTTTCCAGTCTCTCAGCAAGGGCATTAGCTTCAGTTAGTCTCAGTGGGTTAAATTAAAGGCTGTGCACACTGGGGTGGATGGTTTAAGATGTTTGATTATTGGTGGGTATATCTAACCAAACCATTCTGCAGGGATTCAGGTTTATTACTGTTCTCTTAATGAGGGAATATTTTTCTCTTCATTTAGTACTTTGTTTTTTAAAAGTCAGGTAAAACCTCCTTGGATTCAGTCATGTAGAATTACACTGGAAACGGTCAGAAATCTTCAGCACTTCACTGACTCTATACCGCAACTCAGTATGGAGACTGAACTTCAGATCTTGAGCTGGGTTAAGTTTAATTCTGGTGCTCTGCAGCACTCGTATCCTGTCTGGTGTCTTTGCCTGCTGGATCTTCTCTACCAGCATGTGACTGACAGCCCCCTCTCTCCACTTGTTCCCCAGCCAAGCTCCCCTTTGGACCCTGAGCCTGACCTGACTTATACCAAAAGTTCTCTGTCCCCCATCCCTGCTTCCTTCCTGCAAGTCACCTTCTCCATTGTGCCTCTTCTGCTTTTGGGGTTTCAGGAGCTGGTTCTGGAGATAAAGCAACTGCTTTTGTACAGTATTTTAACTGACGTACCTCCTGGCTTCAGTTTGCCTGGATCTGATGTGTCTTCACTGGGTGTATGTCCACAGCCTGCAGACCACTCTCATGTGGTTAAGAGCTGACTATAGTGATTTTCAATTGTTTGGTCCAGAAGCTTCCCATAGGCCATATATCTCAACTTTAATAGCATGTTAATGATTTTTTAGCCCCCTAAAGTTATTTTTACATCACTGTTGAAGAATAATTTATATATTTTTGTAATTGGGTTAGAATTTTGTAGGACATTTTGAAAGGAAGCAAGGCACTAGATCTGAAATAGTTTGACAAACTGAGTACATTACACCTCAGATTTGTGAACTAGGCATCCAACACATTTAAATTCCCTGTCACAATGCTGGCTCCTTTTCTGTGCTGACACCACTGCAGGGTGGCAATGAAAGGCATGGGATCTTCCTGCAGTTAATATGAAACTCTATTACCAGCAAAATGCCAAACGGCATAGAAAATTTTGGGTTGGCTAAAGTGATTTTTTTGGTGTAACTGAATTATTGTAACATCCATGGCACTATGAAAACAATCTAGCTCTTTGGAGTAATTATTTTTTTCCTTTTTGTATTGTTAGAAATACAGAACACTGAAATTCTGCTTCTTTTCATTGTTACCAGAGACATAAGAAGTGTGTCTGTGGCCCCATTACCTAGGACATGTGTCTTTGATAGGCACATTTTGCATTTGGGTGTCACAGAGATTCCCAACAAATAGTCCTTGCACTGCCGTAGTAACTCACGGGTCCTCCATAAAGCACTCTTTGTATCTGGATGTGTTGGGTTGTGTGTTGCAGGATTTTTGGTAGTGGGGGAGGGGGATACAGCTGTGACCCCCTGTGAGTAGTTTCTTGAAGCTCCCCTGGCTCCAAGTCAGACCCACATCTGTGCCAAGGCAGAGCCAATTAGTGATGGTGGCTGTGCCTCTACAATAGCGTATTTAAGAAGGGGAATCTGGGAGAATGAGTGCGAGTTGTGAGGAGGAGTTGCGAGGAGGACACCTATGCGAACAGTGGAAGAAAGGAGGAGGGGGAGGTGTGCTGGAACAGAGATTCCCCTGCAGCCCCTGGTGCAGCCCATGGTGGGGCAGGCTGTGCCCCTGCAGCCCATGGAGGTCCATGGTGGAGAAGATCTCCACCTGCAGCCCCTGGAGGACCCCATGCTGGAGAAGGTGACTGTGCCCGAAGAGGGTCAGGACTCTGTGGGAAGCCCCCACAGTTGTAGTTGGTGCTGGGACGATTACACCATGCGGGAGGGATCCACACTGGAGCAGCTGAGGAAGGGCTGTGGCCTGTGGGAAAGACTCATGTCAGACAAAGTTTGTGGAGGACTGTCTCCTGTGAGAGGGACTCCACGTTGGAGCACGGGATGAATGCGAGGAGTCCTCCCCCTGAGGAGGAAGGAGCGGCAGGACGGACTGAACTCTCCCAGTTCCCTGCCTCCTGCGCCTCTGGTAGGGAGGAGGTAGAGAAATTGGGAGCAAAGCTGAGGCTAGGAAGAAGGGAGGGTTGGGGGGAAGGGTGTTTTCAAGATGTGGTTATACTTCTTGCTGTCCTACTCTGTGAAGTGTTGGTGTTGTTAGTGTTTGAATTAAATTGATGTTCTTTTTCTTCCCCTAATGTGTCTGCCTCTTGACCTTGACCAAAATGGGTAAGTCATCTCTCCCTGTCCTCATCTTGATTCCTGAGGCTTCTGTTGTATTTTCTCCTTCCCATCCCTGAGGTGGAAGGGGTGAGTGAGCCGCAGTGTGATGCTCAGCTGCCCTCTGGGCTCAGACCAGGAGACTGGAGAATGCCTAAATGAATGATAATGCCTTGGCACTTGTAACTCTACCTTTTGTGAAATACAGGCCTTTTACGCGATGCTGGATAAAGATGGAAACACCAACTCTCTGTGATTATGTATATGTGCCATCCGTTCCAGGAAGATCACTCAGTGTTTTCAAGAACTTTTGGCTGGGGACTTGTCCTCCAGAATGAGACTTTTGTGCCTTTATGAGAAGCAGCAAACATTGCTGTTTCCAGAAGCCAGTAATATCACGTCTGCCTTCCATGACAACAAATGCTGAAGGACTAATATGCAGTAGGCTGTTGATGAAAGGCTGTGACTTAGCACTGTATATTCAAATGACTTAATGGGAGAAAAAAAGTAATTGTTTATTTTGAGTGGTTTTCCATATTTGCAAAGCATTTAGCTGATAAGGGAAAACACCAGCATGCTAAGGGAAATGAGAAACTGTTGTTACACAAACACAAACAACTGAGAATCATGCAGCTGGGCTTTGCAACCAAACAATATGTAAAAAAGACCAAAAATGTCTTTATTTTCTTTGCAAGAAATATATGTTAACATCTACTGTAAATGCATTCTGGTCTTCCTGCAAAATGTATGAAAAAATAACTTAGCAAACAAGAAGGAAAAAAGCAACTGAATACAACAATAGTAGTAGTAATAATAATTTATAAATTAATTAGAATATACAAAGCAAGTGATGCACAATGCAACTGCTCACCACCCGCTGACCGATGCCCAGCCACTTCCTGAGCAGCAGCCCCTGGATAGCTTTCCCTCTAGTTTATATACTGAGCATGACATCATATGGTATGGAATATCCCTGTGATCAGTTGGGGTCACCTGTCCTAGCTGTGTCCCCTCTCAGCTTCTTGTGCCCCCCAGCCTATTTGTTGGTGGGGTGGTATGAAAAGCTGAAAAGTCCTTGACTTAGTGTAAACACTGTTTAGCAACAGCTAAAACCTCAGTCTATTGTCAACATTATTCTCATCCTAAATCAAAAACACAGCACCAGGAATACAATTAACTCTATCCCAGCCAAAAGCGGGGCAAAATGATAGCCAGCTTGTGTAAATTTATTCTCTTTAGTTTGGATAAATCAGCATCCCTGAAGAAACAGCAATATGGGGTGAGTACCAGCAAATAAAGCCATGCAACCAGAGAGCAAACACTCAGGAAAAAGGAGGAATGGCTGCTGATAGATGCAAAAGCCCGTGCAAATGCCTTCACTGCCATCAGTGCCTATGCTAATTTATGTTAGCCAATGCTGAAGACAGAAGAAGTCAGCAGATGAACTTGTGGCTCCGAGACTGGTGTTACCAGCAGGGCTTTGGATTTTTCAGTCATGGATTAGTATACACGACTCCAGTCCTTTTGGCATCAGATGGGATGCACCTGTCCCAGACGCGGAAAAGGATCTTGGGACAGGAGTGAGCTGGGCTCGTTGAGAGAGCTTTAAACTAGATTTGAAGGGGGAAGGGGGCAAAACTGGAACTCCCAGATATAAGGCACAGGGAAGATTACCAGAGTTTGTGGGATGGTGTGCCAGCGACGACCCTCACCCTGTCGTCTCAGTGGAGGCAAGGCATGGAGACATGCAGCACAACAAAGATGCAAGGGATATTGATGGATCAGTAACTGTGGTAACACCTGTGAAAGGTCTGGATGGAATGAGGATGTCTAAATGCAAAAAGGTCTTTGGGACATTAGCCCATCTGAAGTGCATGTATACCAATGCACACAGCATGGGTAACAAACAGGAGGAGCTTGAAGCCATGATGAAACAGGAAAATTACATGTAGTGGCTGTTACAGAAACATGGTGGGATGTCTCCCATGACTGGAGTGTGCCAGTTGATGGCTACAAGCTCTTTAGGAGGGACAGACAAGGAAGGAGAGGTGGTGGGGTGGTGCTGTATGTTAGGGACTGTTATGATTGTTTTGAGTACAAGTGTAGTGAAGACAGGGTGGAGTGTCTTTGCGTTAGAATCAGGGGGAAGGCCAACAGGGCAGATGTTGTAGTGGGAGTCTACTATAGGCCACCCACCCAGGACAGAGAGGTGGATGAAATATTCTATAGGCATTTAGGAGAAATCTCACGATCACTTGCCCTTGTTCTTGTGGGAGACTTTAACTTCCCAGACATCTGCTGGAAATACAACACAGCAAAGTGGGACCAGTCCTGGAGATTCCTGGAATGTGTGGGGGACAACTTTCTGACACAGCCGGAGAGTGAACCGACCAGAGAAGGTGCCCTGCTGGATCTCCTCTTTGTGAACAGAGAAGAACTGGTGGATGATGTGGTGGTTGGAGGACGACTAGGGCACAGCGATCATGAAATAATAGAGTTCTCTATTCTTAGAGAGGCCAGGAGAGGGGGAAGCAGAACTGACATCCTGGACTTCCAAAGGGCTGACTTTGTCTTTTTTAGACACCTGCTTGAAACGATCCCTTGGGAGACGATCCTGAAGGGTATAGGGGTCCAGGAAGGCTGGGCGCTCTTTAAGAAGGAAGTCTTAATGGTTCGGGAGCAGGCAGTCCCCAGGTGCTGTAAGAGAAGGCAGCGCCAGAGGAGACCACCCTGGCTGAACAGGGAGCTTTGGCTGCAACTCAAGGAGAAAAGGAAGAAGGGGCTAGCCACTCACAATGATTACAAAGATGCTGTGAGGCTATGCAGGGCAGAAATCAGGAGGTCTAAAGCCCAGCTAGAAATTAATCTGTCTTCAACAGTCAAAGATAACAAGAAATGTTTCTATAAGTATGTCAGTAGCAAAAGAAAGACCAGGGAGAGTATCCATCCCCTGCTAGACACGGGAGAAAACATGGCAACGAGTGATGAGGAAAAAGCTGAGGTGCTTGATGCCTTTTTTGCCTCGGTCTTTAATAACAAGACTAGATGTATTGAGGGAATCCAGCCTCCTCAGCCAGATCAAAGAGTGGGAGAAAGGCCTCCCCGCAATCCAGGAGGAGATAGTCAGTGACCTACTGCATCACAAAGACATACACAAGTCTATGGCACCAGACGGGATACACCCGAGGGTGCTGAAGGAGCTGGCTGGGGTGCTTGCCAAGCCACTTTCCATCATTTACCAGCAGTCCTGGCTGACTGTGGAGGTCCCAACAGATTGGAAACTGGCCAATGTGACACCCATATATAAGAAGGGTTGGAAGGATAATCTGGGAAATTACAGTCCTGTCAGCTTGACATTGGTGCCTGGAAAGCTAATGGAGCAGCTCATCCTGAGTACCATCACACAGCACATGCGGGGCAACCAGATGATCAGGCCCAGTCAGCATGGGTTTATGAAAGGCAGGTCCTGCTTGACAAACCTGATCTCCTTCTACGACAAGGCGACCTGCTTATTGGATGAGGGAAAGGCTGTGGATGTTGTCTACCTTTGACACCGTTTCCCACAGCATTCTCCTGGTGAAACTGGCTGCTCATGGCTTCAATGGACACACGCTTTGCTGGGTGAAAAACTGGCTGGATGGCCAGGCCCAAAGAGTTGTGGTGAATGGAGTTAAATCCAGTTGGCAGCCGGTCACGAGTGGTGTCCCCCAGGGCTTGCTTTTGGGGCCACTCCTGTTTAACATCTTTATTGATGATCTAGATGAGGGGATCGAGTGCACCCTCAGTAAGTTTGCAGATGACACCAAGTTGGGTGGGAGTGTTGATCTGCTCAAGGGTAGGGAGGCTCTGCAGAGAGACCTGGACAGGCTGGAGCGATGGGCTGAGGCCAGCTGTAGGAGTTTCAATAAGGCCAAATGCCGGGTGCTGCACTTGGACCACAACAACCCCCAGCAGCGCTACAGGCTTGGGGAGGAGTGGCTGGAGAGCTGCCAGTCAGAGAGGGACCTGGGGGTGTTGATTGACAGCCAGCTGAACAGGAGCCAGCAGTGTGCCCAGGTGGCCAAGGTGGCCAATGGCATCCTGGCGTGCATCAGAAATAGTGTGGCCAGCAGGGACAGGGAAGGGATCTTACCCCTGTACTTGGCACTGGTGAGGCCGCACCTTGATTACTGTGTTGAGTTTTGGGCCCCTCACTACAAAAAGGACATTGAATTACTTGAGCGTGTCCAGAGAAGGGCAACGAAGCTGGTGAAGGGTCTGGAGCACAGGTCGTACGAGGAGCGGCTGAGGGAACTGGGGGTGTTTAGTCTGGAGAAGAGGAGGCTGAGGGGAGACCTCATCGCCCCCTACAACTACCTGAAAGGAGGTTGCAGAGAGCTGGGGATGAGTCTCTTTAACCAAGTAATAAGTGATAGGACAAGAGGTAATGGCCTCAAGTTGTGCCAGGGAAGGTTTAGACTGGATATTAGGAAGCATTTCTTTACAGAACGGGTTGTTAGGCGTTGTAAGGGGCTGCCCAGGGAGGTGGTGGAGTCCCCATCCCTGGAGGTGTTTAAGAGTAGGGTCGACATAGCACTTAAGGATATGGTGTAGTTGAGAACAGTCAGTGTTAGCTTGATGTTTGTACTATATGATCTTCAAGGTCTTTTCCAACCTAGATGATTCTATGACATACTTGCATTCTGCTATATGTACATGTATTTACAAAGGAGCATAGCATCACATGTGTATCACTTTCTTGTGCTTTTGCTGTTAATATCCCTGCCATCACTGAAGAATAGTTTATATTTTTTTTCTTGCATGTTACAACTTGTACTGAGCAATTGATTTTGGACAGCTTGTTTACCAAATTTGAAGTGGTGGAGTACTGAAATTCATTTCAAATATGTGTAAAAATTGGCTTATGGTCTTGGATACAGACAAAAATAAATGTATGAAAAAAACAAAACCTTTTCATTATAAAACCTTTTAATTATAAAGGCTTTTTCAAGTCCAACAGGAGTTTTCTTCCATTCCCCATGAAAGAGTCAAGTGTTTTTTGTTGTCCAGATGCTGCCAAGGACAGCAGAGCTCGTGTCAGGAGGATGTTTTGGTTTTTCCTGAATAGCTTCAGGCTCTGACTGCTCCAGAGGAGGCTTCCATCAGGATGCCAGAAGGGCAGACATTCAAACATGGGCTGCTCAGGCCCTCCAAAATCTGCATGCAGTCTTCCTTGAAATCCAGGCTGTGCTACCCATGCCTGAGTGCTTTTCTGAAGATATACTTTGGGCTTTGCTTGTACAGCTCCCCCTGAAGATGTTTGCTTCAGCCCCTGCCTCGCTCTCCCCATCGCACAGTGGGGACTGGAGCCTCCCTAGGATGGAAGCTGCGCTTTGACATCAGCAGGACAAGAGTTTGCATGTCACTGTGCTGAGTGGCACAACCTGTGAGGATCTGATCCCCAGGGCGTCTGAAAGAGATACACCAAAATACTGACTTTAATGTGCACACATCTGGTGATACAGATTTGATGTGAGTTTTGTAATCAAGTTTTTAGCTCACTGAGGGTAATGTAACATTTTAGGCAGATTGCTTAAGAAAAGCCTCTGCCTTAAAAAAAAAAAAAAAAAAAGAATGCATAATCAAATATGCCAATAGCTTTCCTGTAGGGTATTTTGCATTAGACCACTATTCCCACTCCTGGGGAGTAGTAATCATGCAGTATAAATATATATAAATGGAATTTCTTAAGTCAAGCATGTTGTGCAAGTTACAACTGTCATTAACATATTCTAAAGATCATATGCCAGGAAGTTGTCATCTGAATATACATAAATTATGATTAAATACGTACATTCACTAAACTTACTAAACTGTGGAGGGGCGTTGAGTTACTGACAAGCTGAAGTTGTTAGAAAACAAGACAGTAATTAAGGTTTCCACTGCACACTTCCACTGTTTCCTACTGAGATGTTCTACAACCATCAGAAATGATGTGGCATTTTGCAGACATGATGTCTGTAGCTGTACTTAAGTGAACCTGGGCTTGCTTCGGTTATGGTAGGCTCTTTTTTCTTGTTTGCAGGTTTGGGAGAAGAGGGAAGTTGCCAAGCCACGTCTAAGACCCAGACAAGCAGGAAAGTCTGCGAGAGGCTATGTGAAAAATGAATGCATTTTGTGCCAAGAAAAAACAAATTTGGTATTTGTGAGGAACGTGCGGCTTCTCATATTGAAATGGGGGCAGCTGTCACTGACCTGGCCAAATATGTCCTGCAGGGGTACCTTTACCAGGTAGCAGAGCTCTAACTGCAGCACTGCGCCATACCTGGAACCAAGGGACTCCAATGCTGTCCTGCTGCAGGTTAGTGCTTAAGCCCCTTTAGTGTAATCTGAATGACATGGCCTTTCTCTCGTGTTGGGAAGAAAATATTGGAGGCACTTAGGGTTTGATTGCTTATGAAACTGTGTTATACCTCCCAGTGATGTGACAGGATAATCCTTCCTCAGTATGCAGAGGAATTCAGTAGAGAAATAAACCCTTTACTGAGAACATATGGTCCATTAAAATTACTTTGAAAGACAGTGATGGAAATAACTGCAAAGCCAATTGCTGCTCCTGAGTGCCTTCGGAGAGGTGGCTGAGCACTGAAAATCAGCATCAAATGCTTCAGCTTACAGAAAGATTCAGAGGGAGTTACATGAGTGATTGCTGCGTAACACTGCCAAAAGGATTTTGTCAGTCTAAATTTTAATCTTGCTTTGCATTTTGTTGTTTGTTTGCTTTCAAAAGTTGTTTCATGTTGATTGATAGCTATAAAGATATATAGATTTCAAAGTAAATACTTCCTTTATATATAATTGCTTCTATAGGTTAATATAGAATCATTATAGATTTACTTCAGCAAATATTTATTGGGGTTTTGAAATGTCTCAGTTAAATTGTGTTGAAAAATGAGAAATTGAACATTTGCTTTCTAATTATTAGTGTTTTATTTGGTGATTATTTCTCTGCCTACATTTGTGTGGATGTTGGAGATCAAAATACCTTGAAACTAAAGTTTTAAAATAATTGTAAGAACTTCCGTAAAAATATCTTAAATATGATAGAGAAAAAGGTAAGCTCATCAAAATGAATGTTGCACATAAAACTAGTAGGCATATTAAATAAAAATAACATCTAGTTATCTGGCAAATACTACTGACTGCTTGTTGTCACCATGCTGTTCAGATTTGTTTTTTAAATTATGACATTTCTTTGTTTCCCACGTTTTTAGTCAAAACTGAAGTGGAGCAGTAGCTTTCCAGTGTTCTCATTCCCTGGTGAACTAGTTCAAATGAAGCAACATATACACCTCCCTGTGAGTGCACAGACACAAAGGCAAAACCTTTTTTCCTGGAGAGGATGTGTCCATTACTTGCCCATCAGGTACAGAAGGTATAAATTGCAGAGCACATCATCCTCACACACAGCTTGGTGGGGAGTTGCTCCCTTACAACCAGAAGAGTTTCTGTCTGTATGAGCTCCTTGATCAGCCCAGGATTCATTCCTGTGACGGTGCCACTCTTTCTCATGTCTCATGTGGGTCAATGCTGTTTTCACCTCAGGCATTGTACAGAAGCTTTGCTCTAGAGTTAACTCAAGAATGGTCTGGGGGTCAGTACTGAAATCCTTAGGAGTGACCTCAGCCTCTCTGACTGAGCTGGTTGGAAGGAAACCTTGCGTTCTCCTCACAGCTTTATCTGGAGCTCTGTGGTGTGGACTGCCTATAACTCAGTCTCAGCTCCGCCACTTTCCTTCAGTGAGGAAGGCAGGCAACGTCTCCTGGAGTCTTTGAGAGAAGAAGAGAAGGTGAAGGTATGGTCCTAGCCAGTGTACCGAGTGGTGGAGAGATATTAGTGCTGGCACAGAATATCTCTGTGGATAAGCACATATTTCACAGAATTTCATAGAATCATCTAGGTTGGAAAGGACCTTGAAGATCATCTAGTCCAACCATTAACCTAACATTGACAGTTCCCAACTACACCATATCCCTAAGCGCTATGTCAACCCACCTCTTGAACACCTCCAGGGATGGTGACTCCACCACCTCCCTGGGCAGCCCCTTACAACGCCTAACAACCTGTTCTGTAAAGAAATACTTCCTAATATCCAGTCTAAACCTTCCCTGGTGCAACTTGAGGCCATTCCCTCTTGTCCTATCACTTATTACTTGGTTAAAGAGGCTCATCCCAGCTCTCTGCAACCTCCTTTCAGGTAGTTGTAGAGGGCAATGAGGTCTCCCCTCAACCTCCTCTTCTCCAGACTAAACAACCCCAGTTCCCTCAGCCGCTCCTCGTACGACCTGTGCTCCAGACCCTTCAGCAGCTTCAGTGCCCTTCTCTGGACATGCTCGAGTCATTCAATGGCCTTTTTGGAGTGAGGGGCCCAAAACTCAACACAGTAATCAAGGTGTGGCCTCACCAGTGCCAAGTACAGGGATAAGATCACTTCCCTGTCCCTGCTGGCCACACTATTTCTGATGCACGCCAGGATGCCATTGGCCACCTTGGCCACCTGGGCACACTGCTGGCTCCTGTTCAGCTGGCTGTCAATCAACACCCCCAGGTCCCTCTCTGGCAGCTCTCCAGCCACTCCTCCCCAAGCCTGTAGCGCTGCTGGGGGTTGTTGTGGTCCAAGTGCAGCACCCGGCATTTGGCCTTATTGAAACTCCTACAGTTGGCCTCAGCCCATCGCTCCAGCCTGTCCAGGTCTCTCTGCAGAGCCTCCCTACCCTCGAGCAGATCAACACTCCCACCCAACTTGGTGTCATCTGCAAACTTACTGAGGGTGCACTCGATCCCCTCATCTAGATCATCAAAAAAGATGTTAAACAGGAGTGGCCCCAAAAGCAAGCCCTGGGGGACACCATTCGTGACCGGCTGCCAACTGGATTTAACTCCATTCACCACAACTCTCTGGGCCCGGCCATCCAGCCAGTTTTTCACCCAGCAAAGCGTGTGATCATCCAAGCCACGAGCAGCCAGTTTCACCAGGAGAATGCTGTGGGAAACGGTGTCAGAGGCCTTACTGAAGTCAAGGTAGACAACATCCACAGCCTTTCCCTCATCCAGTAAGCAGGTTGCCCTGTTGTAGAAGGAGATCAGGTTTGTCAAGCAGGACCTGCCTTTCATAAACCCATGCTGACTGGGCCTGATCATCTGGTTGCCCCGCATGTGTTGTATGATGGTACTCAGGATGAGCTGCTCCATCAGCTTCCCAGGCACCGATGTCAAGCTGACAGGCCTGTAATTTCCCAGATCATCCTTCCAACCCTTCTTATATATGGGCATCACATTGGCCAGTTTCCAATCTGTTGGGACCTCCACAGTCAGCCAGGACTGCTGGTAAATGATGGAAAGTGGCTTGGCAAGCACCCCAGCCAGCTCCTTCAGCACCCTCGGGTGTATCCCCTCTGGTCCCATAGACTTGTGTCTATGTGATGCAGTAGGTCACTGACTGTCTCCTCCTGGATTGCGGGGGGGTCGTTCTCCCAGTCTCTGTCTTCTGGCTGAGGAGGCTGGATTCCCTCAGTACAAGTCTTGTTATTAAAGACCGAGCCAAAAAAGGCATTAAGGACCTCATCCTTCCTCTCATCACTTGTTACCATGTTTTCTCCTGCATCCAGCAGGGGATAGATACTCTCCCTGGTCTTTCTTTTGCTACTGACATACTTATAGAAACATTTCTTGTTGTCCTTGATTGCTGAAGCCAGAGTAATTTTCAGCTGGGCTTTAGACCTCCTGATTTCCACCCTGCACAGCCTCACAGCATCTTTGTAATCACTGTGAGTGGCTAGCCCCTTCTTCCAAAGGCTGTAAACTTTCCTTTTCTCCCTGAGTTGCAGCCAAAGCTCCCTGTTCAGCCAAGGTGGTCTTCTCTGTCGCCGGCTTCTCTTACAGCACCTGGGGACTGTGCTGACAGACATATGCTGTCTTATGTGCAATAGGGCATCACATACTAAGCACCTCACGTGACTTGGCAACACATCTCTAAAACTTTTCTACATCTGTATGTTCTTCCAGGTGAAGTTTAGCACTTCAAAAATCTATCATTTCAAATTCTCAGTTACATTTCAGGGGTCCGATTTACTTTAAGGTTTGAACAGTAAATACCACATCTCCTGAACAGTTCTCCTTGATCTGTGGAATTTTGTTGTGATCGGTATGACTCCAGGATGATACTTAACTATTCCTACTTTAGTACTCTGTACCTCTTCAGCAGTTGGCCTTGTACTGTCCTTCTTTGAGTGGAGAATAGCAGACTGAAAATAAGGCAAGGTGTTTGCTACACCTATGTCTTTATTGCTCTGATTTTACTTTCTGGTTGAACCTTTCTACACTGTTTCTTAAGTTGTTTTTCTGTTTGTTTTCTTTTTTAATTCCACATCACAGTAGCAATCTTCTTGTCTTTTTTTCTAATCTATGAAACTATTTTCAGTATATACCAGACATTTTCTGTGTTAATCTGTAGAACAATAAAATTTATACTGGAATTGCTGATCATTATTAGTTTCATAAATCCTTCTAATATACTCGCCCCTCCCCTCCCTCAATCCACTTCAGTATCAGATTTGTGAATCTTGTCTTTAAACTTGAGATAAATGTTTCAGTCTCTTTTATAGAGAGAAGGGAAGGTTTCCATATTGAGGAATTTCTTATGTACAGAGATGATCACGACTATTCAGGAAAATCCACTGGGATTTCCTAGAACAGGACTCTCTGTGTGGATCTAGTTTATGAGAAATTGTGCATACAAATATTATGGTTTTATATTTATAGAAAATATACTTTATAAATTTGGTAGAATTACTTTTCTCTCTGTAGTTAAAAAAATAGTTACATTTTCCATTTGAAGAAACAATGCCCTTTTAAATTTGCTGTACCTTGGAATGATAGGATACATTACATCCTTTCTACACTGTAATATACAGACTATTAAGTAGTCCTGCACAAATTCAGTAACTTGTGCAGTGTTATATTGCTTTAATTGTGTGAGGCTTAACTTGAATTCTTATTGACATGCAGTGAATAAAAATAAAGCTTTTTTTCAAAACTCATTACAAGAATCCCATCCCATCTCTCTCTCAGGATGGACAGGTTAGAGCTAGCTCAGCTACATCTATTCATAATATATAAATGGATTTACTGACATCTTGATATTTGTTAATGGAAATTTTAATATTGGAGAGTGCTGATTCATTTCTGTGCCCAGTTTAGTGTTCTTCTTTTCTGGGGATCGTTTGATGACTGCTTCTTTTTTTTTTTTTTTTTTTTTTTTTAACACTGTTTGAAAATCTGTATCTCGTCAAGCACATCAGCACATCTCTGTTGCTAAGGGTCAACCTCTTTGGTACCTTATGCAATCCTGCTAAAATGGTTCTGTGTAAGAAAATAAAGCCTTGTCACTTTTTTAAACATTGACATTTCTCTGTTGTGATATTGCCAGTTATTACTGGGTTAATGCCATTATATAATTGTTGTTGTATATATTGTTTAAAGCTGATAATTTCAGATTATAGCTAGTGTTGCAATTCTGAAATGTTTCTTTGATCTCACATTACAAACCAAAGCTGAATTGCCCACTCTTGTGGCAAAACTTGTGGAAGATAGATCAGGAGAGGAAATCAACAGAGTGTTTTTCAGGACTCATCTGAGATTTTTTTCTATATCCAGGAAAACAACAAGGTAGGATTTATCTTACCTAGTTTTAGAAATCTACAGACTGAACCTAGAACTAACTGCATCTAGAACTAAATCCTTAAGAACTGTGCAGAATACAAAATTTGCTTTACCTTCTTCCTAAGAAATATATCAAAATTTTTTGCAAAATAAAGTTTTTACCTTTGAAGGAATTTGTGTTTTGGAAAAAAATGCATTTTGATTGCAAAGTTATTGTGATGGAAAGCTTTTGAAGAGCTGTAGGATGCAGTGCTTATTAGAGAACATAGTCATTGGGAATTAATTGCCGTCACAACCAGTCCAAGCTAACTATAGCTTTGCTTTATTGTAATGTGGCTTCCCGTTAAATTCTCCCATTCCTTCACCTAAATAAATTTAATCTTGGTAGCATCACTTAAAATTAACAAGGTTATTCCCAGTTAAAGCAACAGTACACAAGAATGCAAATAAACCTGTCTTTTGGCATCCTTTCAGCACCATTTGGACATGACAGATGTCTCCTGTCAGCATCAGAGCCAGCCACCAGAGCTGGAGAAATAATTTTAATGGTGTCTGGTTTCCTACCCTTAGAAGAGTTTGTTGAGATCTGCTTCAAATCCAGCATGACTTTGGGAAGCCGATTCGCCAGATACATGAACTGCAACAAGAGATGTAACTCATGTTGAGAACCTTCTCTATCTGAAGATAAAGCCCATTAAAAGTTCAAGGGTAATGTTTGTTGTCCTTAGAGAATGCAGTCATATTGTTAAACTATCACAGTCAAGCATACAGTGAGTAGAGAGCAAAAAAATTTGAGGACAGCTTTAACTGGTCTGTTGCCAGAATTGAGGCTTTACGTACGGGTGCTGGGGCTGTGCTAGGAGATAATCCACTGCCATCACAGGCCACTGAGGAGAGAGAATTCCTAATTCTGAGGCTCACGCTTGGACACAAGTAGTTACACTGGCTCAATAGCCGCATCGGGGTGATGCACAATCTACCACCCCCACTACCCCCACAATGCTGGGGTAGTCCTGGAAACATCTAGATGTAGATAACCTATGTCTAGAGCATGCTTAGTCAAAACATGTGCCTTTTCACCCCAATTAATTTGAAGCGTTATTTTTGATCTGACATAGCCATTATGAATGGTCCACCATATTCATGCATTAAGGGTGAATCTGAAGTATTTTTTTCACATTATCATTGGGTAGTGCTAAGATGTGTGTATTGTAACAGCTGCCAAATTCATAAACAGCCTCCAGAGAGGAAATGTTCCTCATAGCTGATGTAGCGTGATCAAGGTCAAGGTTTAAAGATGCTCACTTTGAGGCATATTAGAGGTCATTAAAGACATGTCAAGTGGTCATAAAAGCCTGAAACACTCAATTAGTAGTTGTTCCTTTCAGTTGCTCTAGTAATAAAGTTTTGGAGAGAAAAATCTATGATTAGGACAGTTTGCACCATTCAGAGTTATACGCTGTTCAGGTATGCAGTTTTTCATGTTTAGATTATACTTGCAGCTGAGACACTACTATAGATATGTTTATTATGTAGAGATATTAAGTTTAAAAGCTTGAACTCTGGGAAAATGAAGTTGGAAATGTGTCAAGATAGTCTCCAAATCCAAGAGATATCCATAATTCAGATGCACTAAAACAGGCCCAGAAAATTTAATCATCGCCTCAGTATCTTTTAAAAATATTATTCTGTACCTATTTTGCAGTCTACTGATCTACCTCACATTTTGTACCAAAGGTTTTCCTATTCAGGTGGGAATGGTGGATGTCTACAGTGGAAAAGGAGAGCGTTTTAGATGGTTTATGTAGGATTCAGACTTCTTTTTCTAATGTTGATTGCCCATATTTAGTAAAAATCTGGATGTACCAGATTTGAATCTAAATGCTTGTGGTATTAAACCTTGTTTCTTTATAGATTGTAGTATAATAACAATTTAAATATAAAAAATCATATTCCACTGTATTTATAGGCTTGGAAAGGTACTAACGTGGAAAAATCAAATTTGACATTTAAATTATAATATCATCCAAGGGTATTTTAGGAAAGCATATGCGATAACTGGTTTTGTTCTTCACTATCATGTTTGTATTGTATCGTGTTCACTTTTTCTGTTTTCTGCTTTGTTTTAGACCCTAAAATCTTCTGCTGGTTCCCACCTGTCAGAGACACACCTGGAGATCAAAGATTATCACTGAACATTTTCCAGGGTAGGTATTCAAAGGGAGGACAAATCTGAGTGATCTTTAACCTTTCTAAAATATACTTATACTTTGTATTGTAGTGCCAGTCTTTGAAAGAGACTTTTGAATCTCAGAGCTTTTAAACTTCCGTTTGCTTGCAATTCTACATATTTATGAATGTCATATGCCCTGTTCAGGTTTTAAAGTGTTTCAGAGCAGTTTGTAATTAAAGGAAAAGAGGATATCTAAGACTTCAAACACATATATTCTTGCAGTGAAAAATGAGATTAAAGATACTATTTTTGTCTCTAATCTTACTTTCTTCATTTTCAAGCCAAAATGGTATTAGCTTCTTTATGTGTAGCTGACTCACTAAAGCAGGAGCACTTCTGTGCTCATATTTTAAATAATCAGCAGTCTGTTTTCATTAATTTGTCAAAAAAACCTGAGAGATATTTGCCATAACAGCAAAGAGTTTTACTTTAAATATTTAATACCTTCCTATGACTCATAGTTGGGACAAATGGCCAGAGGAACTGAGCTTTCATTTATTTTTTTACCATCAGAGAAGTAAATTAAAAAATTCCAAGTGTTGCTAACACATAAATCAGTATAAGTGGTAATCAAGGAGTGCTTCTTGTCTGACTGCTGAAGATGTGACAGTGTCCCTCTTCTCCAGCCACAGTCTGGGGGCTGGATGGACTCTAGGGCCAGGGCAAGTTGACTGCAGCTGATACACAGTGACCCATGAAACAGTTTCACTTGCATTTTCTTTTAAAAATATGTGCTGGCCTGCAAGACTGTTTAAAAGGTTACAATGATCTTAAAAGTTTCATTTTCAGGACACAATGATTTCAATGAGGTTTAATCTGATATGTTTCTTTTCATGAAATTCAAGGTGACAGGGTTTTTTTCCAATTTAAAGGGGGTTGTTGATGTTACCTGGTGATTCTCTCTTTCTGGGTGTCTCACATATTTCCATATTAAATATGGAAGTGCTCAGGCAGTCGGACTAGATGTTTGTTGTAGGTCCCTTCCAACTGAACCATTCTATTCTAAATTAAATCAAGTTTTTACTTATCACTTAAAAATCTAACCCTGTGGAGTCAGCAGCTATTCTTACTTTTATATATTTTTTGTCTTTTCAATTGCCATAGAAGAGAGTTAGTAAAATAAATAACCGCTGATTTAAAGTCAACATATGTGTTTTAAAATAGTTACATTTTAGAACAAGTGGAAAGAACAGTTTTCTTTGCAGCAGTTCTGTTACTTATGAGTACCTCTGAAATGGAAAGTATTAAGCTTGACTGTGTAGGTATACCTCATGTTGTTAGGTCTTTACACTGTCAGGGATGACCTGACAACACCTTTTTTTTTTTAATTTTATGGATTCACTCCATTCTGCCAGAAAAGCACTGCAGATAATTGTTCTATTATGTCTATTATAGATGGATTCACTGCACAGGTCACAGGTCTTCTCTTATCTTAGAGAACTAGAATGTATATTATATAGCAAACTACATCATTTGTAGATACCAAATATTAACTGAATAAATGTTAATCTCTCATTCCTGAAGTTTTTATTCACAAAATAAAAAGTTGCTATTGTAAGGTCAGCATATTACACAATTATAAGATCCTAGCTCTTACTACTGTGAATGCCAAGTTTTTAAGACAGCCCTGAATTCCTTCTGTATTCTTTGTTGTACTTACCTAATTACTTACCTAATTTTCGCCATAAACTCCTGGGATCAGATCTTACCTGTAGTACTGTGATAGTACAAAAAGGCATGGTGGATTGTTTCACATACTGTGAATAATCCCAGAGATGTTACACAAAATGTTATTAAGCCTGTGGAAATGGTGGAAGCTGTATTTCACTGTGTTAGTGAGGACTATCACACTCTTACGGTAATCTGCAAGCAAGTTGAGATACAGGGTAAATTTATGCATGTTACTGTAAAATAAATGAGCGTTCTGTCTAAAATGGTAAACTGACTGTAGCTGAGAAGTGGTTTTGATGCCTGTTTGCAAACCAAACACCGTTCTTGCAAGAGAAACCTTTAATCTCTGTAATGGTCCGCCATCGTGGGGTATAAATTCCTTGTTCTTATGCTGAGATGTAAAAGGATCTGCCAGTGCTGCCTCACACTGTACCTGGCATCTGCTGAGGATCAGAATAGCCTGACTCTATACAGAATTAAAATGAAGCTGAGTCAAAGACAGAAGCTCCTCATTTCACATGAAACCAAGCTGAACAGATGACTTCAAGGCCAGTAACTGACACGGTTTTAAGTTGCCCAGGACCTCCATGTGTTTTATGCTACTTACCTCATTTTCTTCTTTTCCCTCTCCTGCCTGGAAGTTAATTTGCCCACTATTGCCATTGTGCCAAGAAAATAAAAGAGCAGCTCTTTTCCCCCCAGTGTTGGATGGAGAGTTAATAATGTGGATCAGATGGTCAATTATCAAGACCCTTTATCAAGAAACTAGATGTGTCAAACTACTCTGGCGGACCAAGGCTTGAGGATAAGCCCTGTTTATCATCTTGGGTCTCTGTCTCATCATTTTTCCCCATCCTCTCTGCTTGTTGTGAGCCCATAATGCTTTGTGGATCAGCTGAGTAAGCAGTGAAGTTAAACTACGTGGACCTACCGGTGTGACCATGGAATGGGGGAAACCAAGTGCTTCATGTGCCGAAATTGTCACATTCACTTCTCACTCTTTTATCTTGCTGTTTTATTGTTAGGTTGATCAGCACTAGCTTAGAATCAATTGAAGAATACTGAAACACTGTAAAAATCAGGGAGAGTTTCTAATGTGTTAACTTTGGCCTCAGAGGGATCTTTCTGATAATCACAAGGAGCAGTATGAGTAAAGTTGGCAGGAAATAAATTCTGAAATAAGAAGAAGAGGAGCAAATGAAATAACAGTAATTGTGTGAGGACCAAAAGGTAAATAAATGTTAAATCAGCTGTAAAGCAACTGGTGCAATGACAGTGAAAAATGCAAGGCAATTTCGGTCATGAATAAGATTATTACTTTCTAATCTCTTTCTAATACCTTACTCACTGCAATAGTATTAACAGAAGGAGCTAAGGAAGTACTTTTCTTCATTTTAATTGCTTCACATATTTGTTTTTCAGCCATAGGTTGTACCTCTCCATCTCTTTCTTTCAATCACTCATGTCTTGTTTTCTGCCTCATTTTATTTCCTTTGGGTCAAGCTTTGAAAAGCACTGAACATAAGCAACTTCCACTGGTCTCATTGGATTTGTCTAGTACTCAGCAAGGAGCTGATCTGAAGTTCATCGATGTTACTGTCAAGTTCAGCATGGGTCTGGTTCCTACCCAGTGCTCAGCAGCTTTCAGAGCCTGTGATCCACTGTTTTAATAAAGTGCTGCAGCTGTATTAACGCTGTGGACAGGAGACCTGCCTATTTCCATGTCTTATTCAAACATTATCAACAATATCTTTTTATAGCTCTCTACACATCTTTCACACACAAGTTACCATGGGACTTGATGAAGCATTGATGGGTAGATATAATCATCTAAGAGTCTCCTAAAACATTAACTAAGAAAGGTTTTATAAAAGTCGTGACTGTTAATGTACAGTGTATGTAAGAATGTGCTAGTGGGGTTGGGAGAATGGTATAAGAAATAAAATCCTGTGAAAAGAGGATAAAGAAGATACACTTAATGAATATAGGGTGGCCTCTGGTAGGGATGGGATATGGACATCTGTATCAGCATGCGTATGTGTAATAGGGAAATCAAACTCTGTGTTAATTCTGTATTTGCCAAAGTGACATAAATTTTGGACCAAGTCTCTTCATGGGCATTCATCTGTTAACACTTTGTTGAAACAAATATGTTAGAGCCTGTCTTTCAGACTAGGCTCTCACAAAGCTGCTTCGTGAGAAGACCTTAGTGCTGGCAGTTCTGGAGAGCAGATACGCCTCCTCAGAGGTCTTTGGGAACACAGTGTTGCTAATATACGTTTGCTATTAGAGGATGGCAGCAGCAACTATGACAATAGATTTGTGTCTCATCTATGTTTTGGGTTGACATAGCACTTAGGGATATGGTGTATTTGAGAATGGTCAGTGTTAGGTTAATGGTTGGACTAGACGATCTTCAAGGTCTTTTCTAACCTCTATGATTCTGTGATTCTGTGATTTTCTGAGATCCAAAAAAAGCCAGAAAAATGCTGCTGAAAATAGCCGACACATTGCAAATTTGATTCCAGGTATTGGTTTTGCAAGAGTTTTCCCTCAAGAGGATGAGGAATATTGGAAAATAACATTAAATGTCTGTGTTCTCTTGTAACCAATATTATGTAAATATAATATATAACCCTGACTGAGTAATTAAGGTCCTATTGTTGCTATGGGGGTGGCTAGTAAATTTAGTCCTGGTTTCTTTCACAGATCTGCCACAACTGAAGCTAATGGTTGTAGCTATCCCACTCCCCAGGTATTGGCAGCCCATGCAAGTAACACTTCAATGTTAACCCTTAGCATTGCCAGGACAAGCTGGCAGGTGGATCACCCTGTGGCGGTGGAGGAAAGTCAAGTAGGGAAAAGAATGAAACAAAGCTCTAGAGAAGCCTATCCTCTAGGAGACAGAAGATCGGGAAGAAAGTTCATGGATGGTTGAAAGTAATAAGCTTATGGTATGACAGGATGTGTGTGCAGACCTGTGTTATAGTAGCATTTCCAGTGGCTGTAATGCTATGCATAAAGAGCCAGTCTTGATGTCTCTGTGCATTCATAATGTTCACAGCTACTGATGGGATGTCTAGGAAAGAAGTGAAACCTGGGCCAGCCTGGGAGATGCAGTTGCCCAAGCTCAATACTGCAGTCTGGTGAGCCAACCCACAGGCAGGGGAAATTGCAGAGCTCAGCTTGAAGAGGAATGAAAATAGCAGGTTTGACATGGCAAGATGGAGAGGCAGTGGGAGGGTTCACTGGGAGATCTTGCCAGTCCTCTTGACAGACCAATTTTGCCAGTGTCTCTTACTCTTCTATTTTCTATCTCTATCCATTTAAATGTCTGAATGTCTTTAGTTCATTCATTTCCCAGAAGGGTCTAGCCATTCTGATAAAGTGATTCCTGTCCCAATTTCTACCAGGTCTCACTTCATTTTCTTTCACAAAATGAAAACTGAATTTTAACTGGAATATGTCTTGCAGGGTATTGCTAGTTAGAACACAAATTTGGCAGAATGGGAAAAAGTCTGGGGCTTATTAGTTTAGTAGGGGTTGTTGGAAATATATTTAGAGACAGAAAATCAGATGAGACAATTTTATATTAAACCATTTTGAATTGCAAACACTAGAGCAACCTGTATGCACTACTTCCAATTCAAATACACTATCCCAGGCATCAAGAAACTTGAAAAGCCTGAATGTTTCTGTAAGCAACAGAATACTTGCATGAAAACTATGTATCTGATTTGCTTAGGGAAAAATGATAGAAAGAACCCTGAATATTTGTTATGAAAGTATTGAAAATAAATTACATGTGATTTTTGTATAGTTTTAAATAAGGAGCAATCCAACCTCAAAGGCATGAAACAGTTTGTCTAATACATATATGCAAATAATCACTTTGAAAATAGAATATACTTGCACTAAATTTTTTTAAAACAAAATACAATTATTTTAAAAATAAAAAGAATATGTTAAAAACATCATAATTATAAAATTTTAGTGAAGCCTAAATGTAGTTAAATAATAATCTTCATATCTGATAACCCTTAGCATATTCCATTTAAGAATCTCAACACATCTGTGAGCATGGATTTAACAAGTCCATTTTATCTGCTGTCCTAAATTGCCATGTTAAGTAGTTGAGGTTCAGAGAGACCATGGTCAAATGTTCTCACTTATCTTGGATGATGTTATTGTCTGTGTTCAAGATGACATAAGACACTATCTATGCTTGAACAAAATATTCAGATACATTACTAATATGACTGGTTTGCTCACAGGAATGCCTTTGCAGTGTTGCATCACCAACTGCTAATCACAGTAGGAGAAGAATTCAATCTTTATTATGCTCAAGGTCATCTACAAAGCCCATGGAAGGCCTATGTGTGAAGGAATCAGCAGGAGGTTTTCATTCCCCATCAGGCACATCCAGTTGCAATACAGCTGATACTGCAGTGGCATTAAAAACCTGAGCTATATTGTAAGCTCAAAGTGAGTGACAGGACTGGGATGTCTCTAATAGTGAAATCTACATTGAAAGAATAATTCAATCCTTAAATTAATAAGTCCTCAGTGATATATAATGTGAGGCCTCTAGGCACCAAAATGATAGGAACATAATTTACAGGGGAATCCTGGAATCCTTTCTCGGTGTTTATAGAAAAAAATGTGAAGGCTATTAGTGAAAAGTAAAACAGTTAACTTAAAACATGCCATCAGGAGAAACACTAGAATTTAAAAGCAATTGTGACAACTGCATTACTAAAAATTAACTTTCCCATGGAAATGAACTGATGTCAATCAAGTTGACCTGCCACTATAATTGGAATGTAGGGCACCCCTTTTACCAAAGGACTGTTGTCTTTTATTATTCAGGATCTATATTAAGGGCAAAGAATAATAAAACTTAGTTTAGGGCAGTAGGGGATGCTTCAATCCAATCCTTTCACCTCCCACATTTAGGTAATGTTCTACTTCATGTGCTAAGGAGACATCAATTACAGTTTACATGTTCATTTAGCAAATGGAAGAAACACATACTATACTCACAGCACTGCTAAGCACAGATAAAGGCAGGTTTAACAGGTTCCTAACCTACTATATGGATAGATATTCCATAGCATTTCTTCTGTTCATGTAAGTCCTTACTGTTTATGTTGTATTTGTGCTGGTTTGGTTGCTTCTGAGAATGGATATTTCATTTTACTTTAATCCATCCCAGATGAATGAGTGGTGTAAATAATAGACCCAGTGCCAGGAGAACACTGAAAGCAAGCAGGCTGTGAGGGCATGCTCAGCAGAGCCACTGCATTCACCTCCACTCAGGTATGACATAAATATTGTTCAGTACAGTGAAAGTGGGAGAGTGGCCAGCAGCCCCCCATCACACCCATGGGGTTGTAAGATGACCCATGGGGTTTGTGCTAACCATACTGAATGTCTTTGTGTCTTTAACAAATACTAAATCAAAAATCACTGACAACAGAGAGTAAAGCTGCTCTCTAGCTGCTATGCTCGTTGTGTCCTGCAGTCTCAACTCAATTTAAATGCGGAATGTGTCTCCCCAGTTGCCAGCACCAGCTACAGAAATACTTCAGACACTCAGTGATTCAAATTTTCTGGCTTTTCCTTTCTTGACTAGTCTTTCTATTTCCTAGTATAAACCCCTGCCTAATCTTGGACAAGGACAGACGAAGGTGGTGGAGGACAGGAGAACGGAAAAGCCTGGCTCTTGGCAGCTCTCACCCCCACTCCCACTCCTGCACCCCAGTGGAGAGTCAATGGACTGAAGGCACTGGGCAGATGGGGTGTTGTTTTCTTGTGAAGGAGCAGTTAAGCTCAACATCTTCTGGGCAGCAGAGAGGCTCATGTGTGGACAGGGATTGCTAGTCTTTCTCTGGCCAGCCCCAAATCTCTCTTGGATCTCTCTGGTCGTTCTCAGACTCCCCTGAGCCCCCACAGCCCCTCAGGTGCTCTATGATTCCCCAGTCCTCTGCCCTGGCTCTCCCACAGAGCCTGCTCAGCTGTCTCTGCAAAAATGCATCTTGCCTTCAGTTCTGGAGGTGCCTCTGACAACTTGGATGTATGGAGGCTTGAAGCAATGTGAGAGAATGCAATAACTATAAAAAACCTGAAGGGCAGACAAAATATCTATTGTCACAATAACTAAGGAAACAGATTTAAAGGGATTTGTTTAGATTTAGTGAGCTATGCTTTAACGCTTGTTGTAACATCAGGAATGAAATGTTGAAAGTCAGCATAGACTTGATAACTTCCTGCTATTCTCTCAGACAGTATCTTGAAAAAACATGCACCAGATTATATCATCTAACTTGCAGCATATGGGTACAGTTATTCTTGTTTTCTTTAAGTGCAAATGAAGGAAAGATCAGATGTGTAGTTAGCTGCAGAAGTTGGAAATAGTAGAGTAGAGATACTGTGAATATATCATAAAGCTATGTGCTTTATAAAAATGGCCAGTGGTTTGATCAGATAGATGAACCAAATGCCTTTTTCTTTTTTTTTTTTTTGTCAGATCAAGTATTTTGAAAGTGGTATGTATCAACAAGCCTCACTGTATGGCAGGAAAGCTCTTTCATGTTCCTCAGTATTTCCTATTCTGCGAGATCAGTTACATCAAAATCACAACACTGTTATGGGATCAGGCTATAAACTGGGGTTAAACAGAGTACAAAATGACTAGGATATTGGATCTGGCATGGATGTATTCACTTTGAATTAAGCCATAGATTCCCAGCATGACTTTTGGCAAGAGAGAGACTTTTATCAGTGCTGGAAACCAAGCCCTGCCATTAAACATGAGGATATTACAAAATAAATTCGGAGATTAGAAGAAAATAATGGAGAAAAAATAAGAGAAAGTCAAGAAATGATGCTTCCAAAGTTTTTAAAAAAATATGGGTTTCATTATTTTCTTATTTTGTTGGAGATTCCTGAACATCTTAGCTGAAAGCCTCCATCTGCCATCGATATGAAGGAGGGGCTGCAGTGGTTGACAGACAGTCCATCTCCCAACTTGGAGGCCATGTGTTGCTCCCTTGGGAAGTGATGGCCAGAAACCCCATGCACGTGAATGCAGAACCCATACTGCAAAATTTAAACCCCACAAAGAACTTTGTTCATGCCATTAGACCTATGGGGCAGGCTATGCTGCTAGTGAGCAGAGGTATGGATGTAGTGGAAGCTTTGCATTTCATACTCCCTAGCCATGTTCAGCGTTCAGTAAATAATTGGTATCTTCATGCAAACAGGGTGAGGTTCCTCTGTCCATGCCTCTGTGAAATTGTAATAAGGATGCATTTCCCTACCTGATCAGGTGCTGTAGGTCCTCCTGTGACTATAGTGTTGGAGGCTACAAAGGTTTCCAAATTGGTAAGGAGATTATCCAAGCAATCAAAGAGAAACACAGTCTTTAGGATAGCTGACAGAGGTCAAGATAAGACTTCAAGAGCTGTCAGGGGACTAGCTGGAAGCAAGTCATTCAGTTTCTGGACAAGGGCTTAGCAGTAGAGATACAAATAGGGGGAACAACCCTGGGATGCTGTGTACAGGTGGGACAGTGTCCCGACTCCAAGCCTGAGTGACATGTATGTCTGCTTTTCCTCTCTGCCCTGATTCCCATGGCAAACATGATTACATAGGTCTAGAGGAAGCCACAACACATCCCAAAAGGTCCCAGCTTTGCTAGTGGGGAGACCAGAGCTGTGGGATGCCTCTGGTAGAAGAAAGCCAGAGAGTGGTGGTGGAGTGATCAGCTAACTATGCCCAGGAAATGTGGAGCAGGTGCTCAACAAACATGAAACCTGAACTCGTGGTGGCACTAATTATACCAGCCATGTAAAAGTGAGCAGATCTTAGTGTTTAGCTTCTCAGCAGTTTGTGCAAACTCACTCAGTGCATTTTTCTTTTAATATTTTAACTTTGAATACTTGTCTCCCCTACCCTCCCCCACCCCTTTGCTTTAATCTGTTTACTCCTTTTTGTTACAGAGGCAAGTAGTCTTCTCCTAGCACTTGCTGGTATGCTCTGGCAAGCTGCTTTCGTATATCGTCCTTTAAAGGAAGCTTTTGCCAATTGAAAGAGTAGCTGCTTAACTTCTTGGAAGGAGAGAGGGGCATGGAAGCATAACTAACAGCTTGAGAGCAAACTGTGGGTAGTACAATCTCCAGACTGGAAATGGTTCAAAACTGCTTGCACAGTGGCACTGTCACTGCTTTGCCACTTTCCTGGTGTTCATGTGCAAAAACATTTATTGTCCTAAATTTACTTAAAAACAAATTCATTTGGAAGATCTAGAGATTTTAAACATGTTAGGTCAACTAGTCTGAGGTTGTAATGAAAATTTTGCAGCAGTATTTTTTCTTCGTGTCCATTTTGCAGATTCTCGTCTTAAAAATTAGTTTGAGACTAATTTAGTATAAATAGTCATCCACCATACACCAGGACTATTTTAACAACCTCTGTTGTCATGTGACAAATGCAAAACCTTCAGTTTTCTCTAGCAATCATAATTTAATTAGCAGATGATATTTAGGGAGTTCGCTGTCAAGTTTTTCCTGCCTCAAGCTGCCATTGGTAATTTAGCAAAATGTTGAAAATGAAGGATAAAAAACTGACATAACCTTAACATTTCTTAACATATTCTCATTTAATTTGCTGAGAAAAGTTATTTATGTCATACCATTAGTATAGTTTCTTCCTTTCCTGCCCTGCTGACAGTGGGAAAGTCCTTGGCTGCCCACATACTGACAAGAGGAAGAGTTACTGCATGTTGCAGAGCTACCAGCATCCAAGGGGAGAATTGCCAACATCAGCAACTTCCCAGTTTTGCCCCTTCCTGATCTTCCAGATGGCACTCACAGTAAAACACCCTGTGCACATGCCCCAAATCATGCACCACCTCTCACCCGTGGTGAGAGAATTGGGTTCAGCATCAGTCTGGCAAATCCACTGGGAGGATGTGCAAAACTGTCTGTCTGACGTACCAATGAGATTATGAAAATAAATGCTTATCCATTTTTCCCTTATTAGCAATCTCGGCCTGTTTTAAATGTTTTGTGTTGCTGTCCATCACTGTAAAATTTAGAACAAAGCTGTCTGAGAGCCGCCTGAGTTAACAAAGGCATGAATGTTCACCTTAAATCCTATTCTTTTGAGGGATTTACAAGGACTCCTTCCAGGCTGGTAGAAAAATAGCTGGAGCTACATTATTTTGTGCTTTGTTAGGAAAACAAAATTGTTGTCATGTAGTCTAGGAAAGACTCTGGACATTTTGTTTTTCATGATTTTTTAAAGCAACCACAAAAGGATGATATGACTCCTAATTATGGAATGTATAGAGAGAAAAACTGTGGACATGAAAATATGGTGACATCAGGAAGCTTAAAGCTCTTGCTTGGATGAATTGATATCAATATTCATTAGCTGAGAGGAGGAGGCCAGCACATCCACATTTCTTCACCTTTAGCGAGCCATTCCCCAGAGCAAGGCACAGAAGGACTGCTTAATCTCGGGTAGGTAACACACAACACACATAGCTACTCTCTTCAGGGATGATGAAGGTCAGTAAAAGTGTGGTTTGTGAACAAGGATACTTATTATGGTTTGATCAAAAACTCTGTGGCCATGCATAACATGTGAGCTTGCATAACATGCAAGCTAATAACCACTGTGAAAGGCAGAATAAATTCATTTGGTATTAAAATAATGCTCGCACAGTTATTGAGCTTCCTATTGACTTCAAGTGCAGATGTGAGCTGCAAAAGACAATATACCTAGTTCCTGTTACTCATGTTGCATGCATAACTGTTTCCATGCCCCTGAGTCTGCTTCTATCATCCTTGAAACTTTGGTATATCTTTGAAAAATGGCTCCCTTCAAACCTCAATTTTGACAAGTAAACAAAAATATAACATCTTAAATGAAGTTGTACTATGGTAACATTCCTTCAGTTTAACTGAAACATGATCTAAAACCTTGGGAGAGAAGCAGCTGCATCTCTCTAAAGATCCATGCATGAATAATGTATTTTTTGGTTTTTGTTTTTTTTACAGAAGCACCTTTGTCAGTTGTTTCTCTGCATGTAAGGTAGGAAAACTTGTACTGACTCCAAATACTGCTGTATATCCTAGCTGGGTGGAAAGACATGAAGCAGTAATAATTAGTCCAATAAACTGGAAGGACTTTAAGGGTTCTCGAAGATAAAACAGTTAACTGCAGAATATGCACACTCACACACCATTCAAAGTCTGCATTTTCTTCTCACATGTGTCTGCACTTTTTTCTGCTGGCATAAACTGAAAAAATGTGATTTCAGTTTCACAACTGCAAATGGAACTGCGGAAAGCCAGAATTTTTGAACAGTTGTTGAAATAAAATGAGGTTTGAGAGCTCATGGATGGGGTTTTCACCTGAAAGAAGCAGCCAGTCTTACAAGAGAAATACCACAGCCAAAGAAATTATATCAAAGCATCCATGGCAGATTCTCCCCGGGTGGATGGTTTCCAGCATGGGCAGCAACTCAGTGGTTTCCTGCATGGTGTATGACTGTACTTCAGGAGCACCCCTCCATGCTCCCCACCTACACAGCCTCCCCATGATGGACCCTGGCTGGTGGTTTGGGCAGTTTGTGGGGCTGTGCCAGCCTCCTCAGGCACACTGCTGCACGAGGGGAGAGACCCCTGTGACGGGGTAAGTGACCCAGTCACATTTCATGGGAGAGCCAGCAGTCACAGAGATAACACGTTAGGGGTCCTGGCATGAATTTGGTTTGGTTTTGTTAGTAAAAAAGGCAGTACCTATACTTGTCATACTGCATTTAACATGGATTGTTTGTGTATACGCACACACACAAATATGTGTGTATATGTATGTATATATAATGGTAACTGTCTTTCAGTGTGTATTTTTCATGCTTTTTTTACTCCCCTTTTTGCACAAATTTTCAGACTTCCTGCTGCTAAGTGATTTGATGCTAATGTAAAAACATAGATGCAATTGCACCTGAATTAGACCTGCAATCACAGTGGTACACCAGTTAACACTAAAGTTAATTTCTTCTTCTGAAATTAAAATAATGAAATGTAATTTCTTTACGAGGTCTCTAGAAATACTCTTGTTTTGGTGCCTGTTGCTTGTCTCTGCAATATTTTCAGTCATAACTGTTTTAAGACAAAAGTATCTGTTTCTAAGTAGTAGATGTTAATCTGAAAATGCTTCGAGTTTAACCACCTTCTTCGTCCTGGTTTATGATGGTATTGCCAGTTTTCTGAGCATCTTCTAAATTTCAAACAGCAGATATTTAAATTGGCACATATCTTAACATTGCAAAACAAGAAAAGCTATATTCAAGTACACACAGGAGTTTTCCAATAAGCTTTTCTGACTATAAACAGCACCAGATGCACTAGAAGAAGGTATAAAACATTGAGCATAAATTGTTGTGTAATATATTACTTATTGGGAAAGTTCCTTTCCCATCAGAAGCAGTTATCTAACTCACAGATTTTCAAAATTTCGTTGGCTATAGTTGCATATATTATTATCCATACTAGTACTAAATTCTTTTTCTAATCCTACTATTCCTTGGCCTCAGTAATATCTGAAGACAGTGGGGTGCACAGATCCATGCTTTTGTCAGGTTTTGAATCCTAATTCAGGAAAACATCCATACAACATGCTACATTCAAACGCACTATACCTACACTTGTAAACTCACAGGATTAAGCTTTTGGCATGTAGGTACATCTCATTCTCATTCTCTTTCTTAGGACAGGAGCATGTGCTCAGCTGCTTTTTTAATCAGAAAGGTAGTTACGCAGTCATGGTTGGCTGAAACTTATGTTTCTGCTGGCCACCAGAGCTGCAGGTAGATCAAAACACCCCAAATTCTAAGAATTAGTTGTATATAATTTTCTTTTCTATGTATCTCAGCTTAGGAACTATTGCATTAGGAAGATTTGCACTTCATTAGCGCTGCTAACTTGAAAATTTCACCTCCTGCTGTAGCCGTTTCATTTTACACTCACGGGGCGCCTGCCAGTGATCAAGCTGCAACTTCAGTGACCCATTAGAGTACTGATTTATGTGTTCACATGACTCTCTTATTATCTTATTTTGATTTTGATCTGTTCTAAATTATTCCTGAGGCTAACTCAGCTACCAGCTGACCCAGGAACTAAGTGACTATTTTCTGCTTTCTTGTCTCTCTGCCAGCAGGCTTAGACACAAAGGAAGGTGCAGAGGAGCCAGGCAGGACTGAAGCACATGGAATGACTCTATTGTGTAAATATCTGAATAGGCACAATTGTGCAAGAATCATGAATATGTACAAATGCAAGAATCAAAGGAGACAATAAAACCAGAACAGATAAAATGAACAGGAAAGGGGCTAATTATCTTTAAGGTCAAACACTGAGATGAAGCAGGTTCATACAGGTCTGGAAAGCAGAGGGTCAGTCTTGAATTATATTTGAAACCAGATGGAGACTAGTGTGAGGATATTTGATGATGATGGTGACACCATCCTGCTGCCTGGAGGGACAGAGTAGTCTCTGCAGCATTGTGGATCCTCTGAATGTGTACTAAAAGCTGTGATTAAGAAGTGGGGTGAAGCAATGAAGACAAGGTGCTTGATGACAATAATCCAGTGCTGCAATAAGACAAAAAAGAGATGCAAAAAGACAAGGTAAATCTGGTTAAAAATGTTAGTGACTTCAGTGCAAGATGTGGTGAGGATCTCATGCCTTCCCCTTTTCCTTTCTTATTTACTTTAATGTGTGTCAGAAATATGCAGTATACCCTGAAAGTGTTTACTTCAAAAGAGAAACAGTGTTTTCTTGTTTCAGTTTTTATATTTTTAGTATTTCCTCAGATCTCTGTTTTCACAGAGAGCTACATTCCTGATCCATGCAGTATCCACAGGCATTTCTCACTGAATAGACAGACTCTGTCTGTCTCTGCATTGGTAAAGGAAAAGAAATTCATGAAAGATCTAGATTTTTTTTAGGATTAAAACTAAAGCTGGGGAACACACACTTCTTTCTGAAATGGTTTTATTCTCCTTTCTGTGTATCTTGTTACAAGACTGTGCCATACTGCATTACCACCCAATTTTCATAAAATTATTGTGGCCGGTGAATGTGCGAACTCCCTTTCTTGCTGTGCTTTATAACTGTTCTGGGACTAGCTGCATGCTGAAAAGGAAGAGAGGAAAAACTGGGGGAATATGATTTAAAATATTTTTTCCCATGAGATTTAATTAATCTTAAGTATAACCAGACTCTATGCCTTGTACAAGGTTTGTTTTTAAACAGTTTAGCAGTCATTCATTGGATTTTTTTTAATATGTTAATTGCTAATAACAGATAAACATCAAGCAAAGTAAAAGTCCAATAGAAAGAGAGAAGGCATCATTTTATTTTTCACCTCATCAGGTAAGCAGCATGGCAGAACTCCTGGGAGGCACAGAAACTGGGAATTTATCCCATCCAAAAACACGAGGCCCAGGTACCGCTATGACTTTCCTTTTCTTAAAAATGATTTTCCAAATCCTGAACAATGTGAAGCAAAAACCCAAATACATTATTATTATTATGAAATTTTGCAATGCTATTTTTCCTGATGTCACATGTTCAAGTCTTATTACTTCCCTGCTCAGTGAGAATGAGAATGTAATAACGTAAGCACTCAGAAACCCCAAAGGATACAGATGTCATTTTTCTCCCAGCTTTCTAGATTGGAAGAAAAATTAACTTTTTGTTTACTGTCCAGGAAAACATCCCCTTCCCCTTGGCACAATTTGTATTTGCAAATGAAGTCAGTTTTGTGGTTCTCCCCCAGATTGCCAGTTATGTGAAATATAGTCACCAAAATAATTATTTTCAAATCTCCTTTTTACAACCTCAGCCTATGGCAAAGCTGTTGGTTCTGAGGTAGACAGAGACCCTGTCATGAAACAGAGCACATCTCGTGGGCTACTCAGTCAGGCCAGTCACACTGAGTATTACTTTGATAGGAAAGAAAGCATCATCACTGATCTGCAAAGGGTAGAGAGCACACCAAGTATCCACTGAGTCTGAAGTAATTTGTTTCTGCACAGAAGAGAAAGGACTCTATTTTGTAAGGTGATGACCCATTGCCTGGAGAGAGTGAGAAGTGTATTTCATGCTTCGAAGTGTAGTGTGCAAACCTTCACTATATAAACTGTTTCTATCGTGGGTAATTTCCTCATTAATGAACTGAGGGAGGCCAAATGAATGTATTATTCTTATGAATTCTAAGTCTAGGACTTTAACTGTGTGAACCCTACATTTTTAACCATACCGAGTAAAGTAGCAGGTTCCCTGAGTCTGTGCAATCCTCTTGGGAGTTCCTATATTTTGACCTGCACTGTGCCACGTGTGTTAACGCCTCCCTATCCTCTTCAAGGTGTGTTGGCTGTTGCACAGAGCTGAAATGTAAATCTGCATTTATAGCACCTGACTGTTAGCAAAAATTATTCATATTTCCAAGAGAATTGGGGATTGCCTGTCTCCTGGTACCTGATAGGGTAGAAGGAGGATGTCATGGTCTCTGATAGTCCCTGAGCCTGCGCACTCTTGAAGGCTGAGCCAGGCCATAGTTATGCCCTGATTAGTTAATTGCTGTGGCATTATAATGACCTGTACTTCAAGTAAATAGGATTTTAATACAAACTTTATAAGTGTGGAAAGAAAAGCAGTTAAATGATGTGCTAGGAGTCACTGAGGGTCATCTTGCACCCAGAAAATTCAGTAAGTGGGGCTTTTGTTCACTTTAGTGGTGCAAGATCAAGTATGCAGGAACCAGCAGTGAAGAGGAAACTTCTGGAGAACATGGTTCTTTGCTCTGTGCTAAAGCTCTCATATCAGTGCAGCGTCTCTGAAATCATGCAGAGTGGTCACCATCTGGGGAAATGGACATTAAGTATAGTATTTCTCAGAGTTATGCAGGAGGAAACAGATGACACTTATAAGTATGAGAACAATCTTTAATATGATTAATATGAGCCTTATTAATATGATTAATAAGCCTTACATCTTCACTTTGCATTTTTATTTTTAAGTTCTGAATAAGTTACAGTCTACTGCTTGGAATAGCATAGCAAATCTCTGTTGATTTTGACTTTGTTCTCATTCCACATTTACCTTTATCTTATATACTACCTATAAGAAAACAGAAAGAGATGGAAGTTTCATCTGGAGTCTTCCTCTACAATTTGTGTCAACAGTTTAGATCTTTTTAGATTCTTTTAAAAGAAAGTTTGAAATGTAACCCAAACAATGTTCATCAATATGTAAGGATAACTGAAAAAAATGCTTAAAAAACCCCCCATGCATACGGGAAGTAATCCACCAATCCACCCATATATGTTAGGTTGATTCAGGATTCATTGATCAGAGAGTGACTCCAGCGTGTTATCTGTGTTTTAACTGTCTTTAATAGGAAGTATTTAATAAGAAGTATTTTCAGTGAAATTCTGAACACTACTCAGTTGTTACACAATTAAAAAAAAACTACACAGAATTAATAAACCCTACTGAAACATGGTAGTATATTTGTGCTGTAGTGGTGATTGTTGATGTGGTGGTGATAATGTAGTGGTGATGACATGAACATTAACCTATGCTACTGATACACACAGCCAAAGATGTTTTCTGTCTTCCTCCAGCTAATTGCTTTTCCTTGTGCTTCTGCATAGTACAGTACAGAGGGCAAGACCGATGCCTCTTGCTTCTTCCTGGCTGCCACACTGGAAGGCAGCAGTGGATCCTCAGGGAAGCGTCTTCCTCTGGCAGAAATTCTTGTTTTCATCCCTGTCATTTCCCAAATCTTATCTGCCACTTTTTTTTGTCTACATTGGAGTCCTTCTTGATGCCTGTTAGGGCTCTGGGCTCATGAGTCTTGATGGTCCAAAGTGTCGGACATGAGATGTGTGTACAGCATATGAATATCATTAAGGGTAAAACAAACAAAAAAATTCTGTCTAGAAGTGCTACATGTGTGCTATACCCAACCCCACACAATAAGTGTTCCTATGGATTAAATAACTTTGGAAGTTCAGCTATGTTATAGTTGCCTGTTTTCCCCTTAGTAATTGATATGTTTATTACCTACTATATTGCTTAAAGATCTTATACATTTCTGTTGGGACTTAAGCCCAGAGGGCAACTGAGCACCATGCAACTGCTTGCTCACTCCTTCCCTCATCGTGGGATGGGGAGAAAATACAGCAAAAGGCTTGGGAATCAAGATCAGAATTGGGAGGGATGACTCACCAATTATGATCATGGACAAAAGACAAGCTCAACTTGGGAAAAAAGAACATCAATTTGATTTGAATGCCACCACCACTAATTTACCAGTCAAATCACAGTAGGAGAGTGAGAAATACAACAACAACTTAAGAGCACCTTCTCCCCACCCCTCCTTTCTTCCTGGGCTCAGCTTTGCTCCCAGTTTCTCTACCTCCTCCTCCTGAGTGGCACAGGGGGATGGGGATGGGGGTTCTGGTCAGTTCATCACCCATTGTCTCTGCCGCTCCTTCCTCCTCATGGGGAGGACTCCTCAGACTCTTCCCCTGCTCCAGCATGGGGTCCCTCCCACGGCAGACAGTCCTCCGCGAACTCTCCATGTGAGTCCTTCCCACAGGGCTGCAGCTCCTCATGAACTGCTTCAGTGTGGGTCCCTTTTGTGGGCTGCAGTCCTCCCAGAAACAGACTGATCCAGCGTGGGCTTCCCTCAGAGTCCCGGCCTTCCTCAGGTGCATCCACCTGCTCTGAGTGGGGTCCTCCAGGGGCTGCAGGTGGAGATCTGCTCCACTGTGGACCTCCATGGGCTGCAGGGGCACAGCCTGCCCCACCATGGGCTGCACCAGGGGCTGCAGGGGAATCTCTGCCCTGGTGCCTGGAGCACCTCCTCCCTCTCCTTCTTTTCTTCCACTGACCTTGGTGTTTGCATAGGTATTTCCTTCACTTCACCTCCTCTACTGCAGGGTTCCTCTTCCCCCCTATCACAGAGGTACTACCACTGTTGCTAATTGGCTTGGCCTCAGCCAGAGGTGGGTCTGACTTGGCGCTGAAGGAGTTTCTAGCAGCTTCTCACAGGAGCCACCCCTGTAGCCCCATCCTCACTACCAAAATCCAGCCACACACAGACCCAGTACAATTTCTTACTACTTTTTGGCTATGGGGATTTTATATGACTGTATTAGAAACACCTAAGGTATATGTGTCATTGTGGCATGTTTGTCATATTTACCTTAAAGGATTTCTGTCTTTAAGGGGTTTTTAAATGTATGTCAAGAGTAGAGAAATAAATGGATGGATTGTGATCTCTGTTGTGTACTATTATTTTGAAGTAGTTTCAGAGTGATCCAAAATGGTTGGTATATGTGTGGAAATAACTCTCTGTTGTTCCTAAGAGTCCCAGCTTTCATTTTATCTCACTTATCTCACTAATGATGCAATAACAACAATAATAATAATAAAAAATAAATAAAAAATGAAATTAAGCCATTATGATTACTAAGGAAAGTCTAAAGATTGTAATGGATGTAGCAACATCTGATTGCATTTGCAAAAACTAAGAAGAAAGAAATGAGATGTGTTAACTGTTTCCATAAGTTTTGGTCACGAGTACAGTGACACTACTTTTGTTAGTTTTTCTGTTCAAAAGGCTTAAGAAATTAAGAGAGGATATCATAAGGGGAATGTCTTGAATACTGGTAGGCTTTTACCAGACAACCTGACTGAAGAAGGATGTTGTTGATTACATTTGCTCATAGGAAAAACCTTAAACTTCTTTAAAAATGCAATGAAATTCATCATTCTCTATTTTCATACAATAATCTAGGTTGAATCCAGGAATTCCTAGAGATCATCTAGGTCTGCCTCCTGCTTTGAGCCTGGGTAACTTTAATGGTCCGGTTGCTCAGGGCTTTGTCCATTCAGGTGGTGAGGATGGGGATTCCACAGTCTCCCTTCCCACCTTAGGAGTCATCATGTTTTTTGTGAAGTTTTTCCATTATTTAAATTATCTCAAACCCCTTTTTCTTGTTTTTGATTGAATCAACCCTTCTGAAAGACAGACTGATGCTTGATATTTTTCTGTCTTTATTGTCATCTTCTCACGGTATGAGAATAGTGGTGAATTGCAGCTGAACACGGCAGCCCAGCAAAAGACTTGTGTCACATATAGTTTTGAACAAGAACTTTCATATCAATTTGTCGTAGATTGCCGCCAGAACACTGATGGACAGACTACTGCAGAGAGACATTATTTCTGTATCTACCTCTGTATAATGGTATTGAAAAGACAAGTTTGATTGCTCTAACCATAAGTATTTCAGGTACAGTTAGAAGGTTTTCCAGATTGTCTTATTTAAAACAAGTTTAAGATTAAACTTCACCTCTTGTTTTTCTTTTTGTTCCAAAACAACCTTTCCCAGAAAAAGCTTAAAGTTTGTGCGGTGTCAGAGCTGTGTGTAACCCAGAGCAGGATATTAATGAGTTCTGCAAGAATGCTGCATAGTTTGGTTCTTTCAACAAGCTGTATTCCTCCAATCAAATCTTGAATCACTGTACTTTATAGGAGTATTTGGATTTCCAGAGTAATTCTTGCAGTCATAGAACTGAGTTAACAAGTGAAGGTGGTTGCTGATTGCTGAAAGACATGGGTTTTAACTAACTTTTAAGGTTGCAACACAAACAAAGAAGACACATATGCAGGCTGGTGCTTTGTAAAAACCACATACCACTGCAACACCCAACAACTACATGACCTGCATATATATTTTTATTATGTTTGAAATTTTAAGTTAAATGTTGTCTATATTTTCACTTCAAAAAATATGAATGTAGTTTGTATTTAACAAAGCCAGTGAGGATGGTAAAAGGAATAGACAGTAAGAACAAGATAGTATTTAAAATGAAAAAGTTATCCCTGTGGGTTAGGAAGGATGAATAAAAATAAGAAATGAGAAATGGAAAGTTCCAAGCCCTTAGCTGATGTAAATTGGCACTGGTATCATGTGCCACTTGACACCACCTGAGGTCCAGTGTTACAGAAAAGACAATTGTGAAATAAAAGACATAAGCAATTACTTTTGAAAAAGTAATTTGTAAGCTAAAATCATTGAGATATGCAAAGCAAAGTTCTATGGTTTAAAAAGGTGACTGAATATATTTTTGGTTTTGGTAATGTTTGTTCTTTATGGGGGATTTACAGACAGGATACAGAAAAATAAATGTAGCCCCTGAGAAAAGAACTGGAAGAAAGCTCAAGAATTTGAACTAGTGAATCTGACCTCAGCTTCCAGGGATTTTAATAAAAGATTATGTAAACCAGTGAGTCTTTGTTAATTTTCTCTGACAGATCTGCTGGATTGTGTTGCATGGTAACTCAGAGAACACAGAAGACTAGAAGGGGAAAATCATGGTGAGAGATACCAAGTTCCCAGAAGTTTAGAGAGCATATTTTGGAGAAAAACCTCTTATGATGCTGATCCCAGCTAAACGAGCATTCTCCTCTGTCACATCCCCTATCCTCTTTCTGTCTCTTTTGTCCCTCCTTTCTCTATCTGTGCTGGAAATTGCTGCTTCCAATTTACAGCCTTCCCATTTATTGATAGAATAATATTAAGATAAATTTTAGAATGATCTTAAATAAGGGTTATACCATGACTTACCGGACCCATCTGCCTGAACTTTTTTTTCTCTTTTTGGAAATGTTCTTCTTGTAGCTTAAGAAGGGGAGATCCTTCTGCATCAACAATATAATGTGAATCTAATCTTAAAAATATGCCTTTGGATCATCAGATAAACTCTTAAGAGAACATGCCTGTTGTCAGAAGAATTATAAATTTTTCATGGTAATAATAATAAGGAATGACATATGCTATTGCTTTACTGATTCATATATCATATTTGCTATCTATTTTATCAACATTAACAATTAAATTATTTTTCCACATTTTTAAATAGGACAGGATTCCATTTACAGAATGACACCATGTAGTATTAGTAGATCTTTTTTGTTAAAGGCTGAGATCTTAGATAATTAATGGAAAACTGACACCAGGATTACATTAATTATGTATTCAGGAAAATTTAGTCTGGATGATCAGTTTAGACAGCTTTTTATCTAATGATTACACTCAGCTGATAGCTACTGAATATGTAGAGCATTAAGGTGACCAATCAGATCTGTGTATTTCAGCAAACTCTTCTCTTTGTGAGAGTCAAGTAAGTTCCAGAGTTTGTATCAGGGGAAGATATACTAGAAGTGGCTCTGATTAAAGATCCCCAAAACTGTTAAGCTGAGGTGAAAAGAGGGGCAGGTGGATGCTGAAATTTTTCCTGCCTGGAAATCAACCAACAAAATATCTTTAAGAGGTTTGAAGAAAAAAGAAGGGAGGAAGAAGGTATCTAAAATTCACCTTTTCCATATCCTCCACCCTTTTCCTTTTCCATCTGTGTTAGACATTGCTGGTACCTAGAACTCTGATTTGGCATGTAGGTATGAAAGTAAAAGATTGTAATGTAGAAAATCTTTATTTGGTAGTCAGTGATCCAGGTGTTCCACTGCACTCCCGGGACTTGACTGGGAATCTCCCAGAGCACCTGCAGTTCTGCTTCTGCCTTTCTGAACACAGAGCTTGCTGCACAACACCTGAGGCTTTCTGAGGTGCTGAAATCAGAATGGTGGAAAGGCCCTTGATGTATTTTAGTGTGATGTGAAACATTCAGGTAGTGCTGTTTCCCTTTTAAATTTTAAGAACTTCCTGACAGCACTGTTTGTCTCAGCTCTGGGAAAAGAAAAGGAGGATGGTGAGCTTGGAAGAGATTGCATAAAGTAGCAGCACAAGTCAGTATGTGTCTGTGCTGTGCAGAGTGATCTGCTGTTTAAATTAGTGCAGGTTCCCACTCCTGGGCAGCAGCTGCTGACATCAATCACTGCACTGCACTCTTCCTAAGGCCAAAATTTCAAAATTAGCACAATTATGCCAATTTGCAGTAGATGATAATCTACCCGGGTGTCTGTAGTGGCTTAAACTGCTTCTGCCATTTGCTTTGGTGGCTAGTGATTAATCTGGAAGGAAGAATAATGTGAATGCTAATTCCACATGCTTTGTTCCTCAGCCATCTGTACTGTAACAGTTTGATGAAACTTGCTCCAGGGACTATCAAAGGCGAAGACTGGAGAAACAATTGTCACCTCCTCCCCATGAAGAAGTGGGCTCTGGTACTGCAGTAGGCCGTGAATATGTAAACACTGCAAGAAAAGCTCTTACATAAACTTAGTGTCTCTACAGACACTAAAGTACAATCAGAGAAGCTGATTTTTTTTAAAGCTCCACAGCTCAGCGTGTGCTATTGATTTCATACTTTTTTGTACAGTTATAGTAATAACTCCTGACTCAACTACTAATGCTGCACAGGTAAAAAAATTGGAGTTACAGTGATTGATTTTGGATACTTGAGAAATCCTTGCTGGGCTGGACTCATTGTTTGAAAAACTATTCCCCAGAGCTGACACACATGTACAGGTAGAGTTTATCAGTACTTCGCAAGTCAGGTTGATCCTGGCATCTGGTGCTTGAGCCTTGAACTTGGTCCTCTGTTCAGCTCACTGTGTGAAATTGCTCACGCAGTGTGCTCTCAGTCCCCAGGGTGTATGACAGCTGGGACTCCTCAGCCAAAGAAATACACAAAATCAGGAGCATGTTACAGGGAGCAGGTCTCCACTGTCCAGTCACCCAGGTTCACTAGCCCTATCTCCACAGCGGCCTGAAACTGGCTCACATATGGGTCCCCTTCACACCAGGACCAGAGCTGATGTGATCCTGGGGATCACATCAGCTCTGCTGGAGAAACCATTTGCTTTAACACACCTATGCAGCACTGTGCTTCCAGCAACAGGTCCGGAGCATAAAAGTTGCAGCACCAAGTGGAGTTTCACATCCTGCCAGAGCCAGGCTGCTTTTGTGTGATTTTGTGGTTTTGTCCTTTTTTGTGATCTGTGGTCCCAACAGATATGACTTTTCAGGTTATGCAGGAGAGTTGTGTGGCCCCTGCACATCAATGAATGCCATCAGCCAGATCTGGCATCTCCTTGCTGGCACTGTGATAGACCTGAGAGCAGGGCATGGAGAGTGAATTGGCTCATATTATGCAAATGATGCTGGTAAATGTGCTCAAAAATACTTGTCTCTCTGCATTTCCAACTTGAATGTTGTGAAAGGGATTTTACTCAAACCCCTTTCTCTGAAATTTCTTCCGTTCACATGATGAGAAATACCTACAAAAGTTTGTTGTGTCTTCTTTTTCTTAATGTGGCTGGGAGGAACTAGAATCAGGGATTATGCTGATGCTTAAATTTGACCTAAAATACATTTATAGTAAAGCACAGGAAAGTCAGTGTAGAGTATTTTACTGGTATTATGCATGTGACATTATCTTTTAATATTCTCTGATGTATGGTAAGAAAATTTTGTAAGTTAAGTCATGATTATGCATAAGGTAGTTTTAAAGGCCAATTGCTAACTTTTAAATTAATGCTAACTTCTAAACTAACTTTTATGCAAATTATCTGGCTGCTTCTGTTTTTTTTCTGCAGATCTCTCTTCTCCTTATAAAGCTTAGTACAGAAATCATTCATGATAAAAGCTTAATGTCCACAATCACTTGAAAAATTTTATAAACTGGAATTTGTTGACATTGTTTGCTGTCATTCCAAATTTTTCATTTAAAAAAACTTATTGCACATGCATTTTTTTCTTTCTCAAACATACTTTAATCATGTAGACAAATTAACACTTTGAAAAAATGAACAAAGTAGTACAAGCATTGGACGGCTCCCTGGTTTCACTGAGGTGTTGTTTAGAAAGCAATAGGTGGTATATTATTAAGGCTATGTCTGCGCTGCTCCTCTGCATATATGTGAAGATACAGAAGAACTTAGAAAAATCCATACTAAATAAAATACTAATTTAATTTAAAGAAATGGCAAAATGGGTCATTCTTACTAATGTTGCAGCAACATCCGTTTTCTAGAGGTCTGATGAGTTCAATTAGCTTTTCTAATCATGTATGTCAGGCTTGTTACAGAAAGAGTAAAAGCTGTTTGCTAGAGTTGTTAGACACCCACCCTTAGACTGTAGCTTTGTATTGACTTCCAGTAGCTCAGAAATGCCCTGGAGATCTGGTTTGAAATGGGATCCAGATGCCTCCCATTAGATCTTACAAAAATACATGTGTTTACAGGATTTTGGAAATGTCTGCTTTCTGGTGGCTTAGAAGCAAGGTCACAGAGGTTCAGTATTCTCACTTCAAGGCAAATTCAGGAAATAAGTAAAGGACAGACATGAGGATTGTCCCTCAAAGTGTCTTGCGCATGATGCTCCCACTGGAGTTGTAGGAAGTCCAGAGGCGGCCCCGCCTGACTTCACCAGTGAGCATGTCTGGGTTTTGGTTGGGGAAAGGAGTGTACAGCACTGACACGACTGTGTGTGCATTCTGCTGGTAAGGCTGCTTTTTCCCCATGTTGCATCTCAAGCTTCTCTTGACTATTAGTGTGACCGACATCAGCATTTGAATTTCTGAACTCTCTTCCTCTATTTTCTGTCTGGAAAGTTGGACTTTGGTCTCTTCATGCCAATGTCTTGCATGATGTAAGAAGGGTCAGCACAAGGCTGGTGTAGGTGTTCAGTGTGGCAGGGGGGAGGAGAGCGCAGGTTTAAGAGAAGCGGGTGAGGCCAGACTCCTTCCATAGGTGCCTTTTGACAGGGATTGACAGAGACCAGGTCGTATTTGTACTTACTTTATTGAGGCATGCTGACTGGACAGACTAATTAGTTCTGTGTTTTACTGATAGTAAGGGGAATGGGCTTCATGTCTCTGAAGCAGTAACTTAATCATCAGGTCATCCAAAGATTGTTGCACCGCAGACCAGCAAACAGCATATTTATTGCCCCTTTCTTAACCTCGCGCATGCAAATTCTTTCTGTAATGTGACTGCACTCCTTAAAAGGTATATTTTTAAGCATCTTAGTAACTATTTCTGATTCTAGGGATTTAACATTTTTATTTTCCTTAGCAAGGATAACAGAAATTTTTTTGATGTGTGCTGGCACCTTTTTTCTTACTCTTTCAAATACACAAGTTTTTTGTTTGTTTTGACAAGAATTCAATAGATAGTTCTGTTAGGTTCATGCTAATCCTTTTCTAAGCATCGACCTGAGACATCCTTTCCCAATTTATTAAATATTGCAATACAACTGTTGACAAACAGTGAAGCATGGCACTTACGAACTTCTTGAGCAAAATATTTAATAAAGCTTCTATGTCTGGATCCCAAGAGATAGCAAACTTACCACCACAGTAATAATTAAGCAGACAAAGTACTAACACTGTTGCTCATGGATCTCCAGAGCAAGTGATCAGGAATTGCTAGGGAACATAGAATTTCCAGTTCTTAAAATAAGAATTTGTGCTGTAATTAGCAATGTTTTTTATGTTAAAACTGGAATTTATAAAAAAGGGTATGTTATTGGAATCAAATTTAATTTTCCAGTAATCCTATTTTTAATGTCATTTTAATGTACATTGAAGGTTCTTCTTGGTGAACCTAATCTTACTGCATACATTAACTATATGAACTATTTGATGGTGAAAATGGCAGGAAAATTTTGCTTTGATATAGCCCATAGAATAGAAAAGCTGCTTATACCTCTTTGAAAGCCCAGTGGCTGTGTATTTTTCAGGCTTATAAATTTCCTTTGCTTGATAATGCGATTTCTAAATAACGCTCTTTTGAGCATGGTTTGCAAATTTACTGTGTTGCAACAGCATTATTAGTAAAGTATGTTTGTAGTATTTAGTGCATTCCAAAATTTAAAGTCAGATTCACCTATTAAAATTCAAATGAGAGCCATTTGATAATGTGTCAGCAAATTCAGTCTTTTTTACAGAAGTCTTGATTTTGAATGACTTTGAATTGAAATCAGATATTTTAGGCTAACTTTCTTCTGTCATTTTTTGTACCTTTATAATTTAATGTTATTTCAATCTTATCTTTTATAATAGCATACGGTTAATATTTTACAACAGACACAACATTATTATGATGAAACATTTCTGTAAGTTGAGTTCTATATTTCCAATAAGGCATGTTTCAGAATTGCTTGTAGTAAAATTAGGAATTTTGCCTCATCCTACCAATTAGTGTTTCCTGCAAGGGGGAAATTCTCTTTAATCTTTTGTTGATTATAGTGCTGCAAAGGAACATAGTAGGGAGATAAAAATACCCCTTTGAAGGGGAAGAAACACAATGGAACTCAGTTGACCAAGGAAATCCCCTGCTGATTTAAATTTGCCTAAAATCCCAATGGTATGAAGGCGACCTCCTAGATTACATGTGCCAGTATCTTTCCTTTCCTGCTTTGCCATGTTTCTGATAGCCCTTGGGCATCCCCTTCCCACCCAGCTGTGCTCCCTATGGTCTCCTGGATCTGTTGCTGCCTCTGCTGCTAAAGTGGCATCAAGACAAATGCTGCTAGTGACCATGAGGACAAGTGTTCAGGCCCTGTTTGAATAGTGGTTCTGGCAGATGTGCAATAAATTCACTGTGACCCAATTTAGTCAGTGGCAGAAACACTTTCCAACAACAGCTTTAAGTAGCATTGCAGGGAGGATCAGGCCTCTACAGCCAGGAAAGTCTTCTTGTAAACTTCTTTTTGATGGATTTGTTGAGTTTTTTTCAAAATATTTCAACATTCTCACAAAATTATATGCATGTCAGAAACAGTAAGTTTAATTTCAGGTCAGAATAAGCTGTGACTATATTTCATCGTCAGTTGATCAGCTTCTCAGTTTTTGGAGAGCTCAACCTGGAATACTTGGGTATCTTTAAAATTTGAAGCATATGTAAACATTAAATACTTTTTCATACATAATAATGGAGACTTTTAAGTCCTAACAATAAAGACAAATTTCCTAAATAGCCTTACTAGTAATTATTATGCTCAAAAATTCCATATTTTGTTTTTTACTCTTGCTCATTAAATGTGCAGTCTCAGCAAGACTGCTCCCTTGGGTGATTTGCAGTATTTGGTGTCAAGATATGTTAACATAGCAGTTCAATTTGCAGAATAGCTAATTAGTGCCATGCATTTTTCCCTCCCCTAGGTAAGAGAGAATATCTCCTTTAAAGAAAGAAAAAGGTAAATTTGCATACAAAACTATTAAAAGCTACTGTTTCCTAAAGATGTTAAGTGTTTTCTGTTGTAATGACTGAATTAGCTAATAAATTGACTATTGCGTCAAACTGAGTACTTGCTACAAGCTGGCGAATACAATTGAACATTTATGTTGTGATGAAATTTAGTGTCATTTTAATAGGTAATCAGTTCTGCTCTCAGGTATAATGAAAGTATTCTTTGATCTATTAAATTACTTTTTCAGTTTTCTGTAGTTCATACTCCTCAGTGTGTTTGCAAATATTTTTATGCACACTTTTATGCATATATGTCAAAAACATAGAAGAATAATCTGACTATTACATTTTAATGAACTGGTAGAAAAAGATGGAAAGATTTTCCACTGAAGAGAAAACTTGAATAAAAGTCAAGAAAATGCCATTTTGTCTGTACTGCTGTTTCTTTAAGTGCATAAAGCAAAGCATTCAACAAATATTGAGAGAATGACCTTTATTTTTAAAAGGAAAAGAATATATAGCCTTTAGATATACAGTGGTGTGAAACAGCAGTAACTGTCTGCCAGAAAGCCCATCTGAAAGTCAAAGGAATAAGGTATTTCCCAGCTAAGCGACTCGCAGGTCTTTTGTCAGGGGTTAAATAGTTGGGCCCCTTGGTTTATGGTGCAGTCCTCTCTTATAGCACACACAACTCCACAATGGAATAGGGAGTCTACAAAAGTTGGACTAGATAGACTGACTGGCTAGGACAGTTGTTGGATATTCTTCATTGGAGGTCTTTTAAAAAATCTTAGGATACCATTTGTTAAAAATGAGATAAAATGACTTCCCGAAGATCCTTGAGCTGTTTATCTATGATTAAGTACTCATATGCAGTTACTATATCAAATTCATTTTTATTACTGACTTCTTGCAAATAGCAATGTGTCATACTTTCTTGGGGTGGTGGTGGGGAATTTAGCAATAGTTTTGATAATGAGATCATCCTTGGCTGGGTTTGTAAACATGGGCTTCAATGTCTAAATTTAGGCATTTGCAAACGAGTTGTAGTTTTAAGCTCTTGTCCATTTTCATTGACGAGTTTTCCTGTTGACCTTGACAGTTCTGTTAAGAGAGCTGTGGCTTAAATATTTTCTCAGAAAAAATACTTTCAAAAGGACTTGCATTCCACTTTCTTACATTTTATACAGAAAATTAATGTACTTATTTATCCAGTCGTAACTTTCATATGTATGTATAGCATCAGTTTTGCACTGCTGTTTTCCTTACATCAGTTAAGAGGGCTAATCAAAATAATATTATTTTCCTCAGCTGGCTGAACACAAGACTGTAAGTTTGCTGACATCAAGGGAGGCAGGAAGTGTGCAGAAAGGGGTCAAGTGTCCCCTTTTTTGGCAACAAAGCCCTTGTAGCCCAACCTATGCAGCTGACTATAAGCTGCCAGCTCTAGAGCCAATGTGTCCTTGCAAAGCTGGTTTGGGGCCAGCGACCATCTCTTTATAGTTATCAGCTTTTTGTTGTGTCTTGGGGTTGCAAAATGAACTTACAGTGCACTTGAATTGCTCCCCTGCACAATGCTCTGTGCAGTGGTACCCAACTGAGGGGCAGGGCAGCCATGCAGCACCACTACTGCCAGCACGTGGGGAGAATGGAAAGAGGCTCTGCTGGGGCCAAGTTCCTCTCTCTCACCACAAAGCCATGAAGTGTTTTATAGCTTCTTACTGAAGAGCTCAGAAATTTTGTCATGTGCAAACCTCAACTATGAAACTGCATAAGCCACACAATTCAGATTTGATTTTTCAGTGACCAAAGTTTCTACGTGTGGTCTGGTGTATACAGAGAATTCAGAACCTCTTGAAAAATTCACCTGTGGGCCCCTAGTGGGTGAGGGGAGGGAGGAAGGCCTAGGGTTGTTCCATCTGATTTCCATCCCAGGCTTGGAGGTTAAATTTATGGGACTATGCCACTGATAATTGATATGCAGCATTTTAAGAAGAAAATTGAAATGTTTTCAGAGGTCAATAAAGAAAGCTTCCAGGTTGCTTCAGTTAGTTTGCCTCTGAATATGCAGGCAGATCCTAGGCAAGTTATTCCCATGCATTCTTTTTTTCTTCATGGGATAATTCATTAGATCACCAGAAAAGTGATTTCTAGCCTTATATAAATATGTTACGGCAACACTGAAACCTCTTCCATTGAGTTTTGCAGGGTATATACCAGTTAGTGTGAGCACAATGTTTAGGTTTCTCTGACTTCAATGCTGAATTGTTCTTGTAGAAACAAAGGTTTTACTAACATTGTTAGGTTCAAACCATAGCCTGCAAATGCTTGTAGAAGTGAAATACAAAGTAAAACTCAATTTCTAGTATACAACTATGTGTTTCCTCTAAGAGATATTAGCACTAGAGAAAACTGTATAGTTACTCACTAGGTGGGAAATGACCAATTTTATTTTTCCCAATTAGCCATTTCAATATTCTCTGACAATTTTGCATAGTTTGAGTACAGCACCTGGCATTTCTCATCAAATGGAGTAAACATGGTTTTGATATATACTACATAAAAGGTACTGTAACACTCTTAGTAGTGAAAAATGGGGCACATACTCATTACCCTGCCCCAGCCACAGAACAGGGGTGTTTAACTATTAGGGAGGAGGAAAAAGAGCTCACACAGCTCCCTGGATGACTGGATAAAAGCATCCTTGCTCTGATTTCTTCAAGTTCAGTCAAACTCCACTGGACATGAATAAGAGCCATTGCACAGAGAAATCTCAACCTAAAGGATATTTTTTTCAATTGTCTCAAATTATCTCAGGATTTAAATAAGCATTCACTGGGTGCAGTAATTTCTACACTGCAGTCTGTTACTAATTTATTCAGTCTTATATTGAGTCTGAATTAGGATAATGCTTCAGAAGAATACCATTATGAAGACTACAAGAATATACAATATCTTTACTTAATTAAAATAAATAGATGTGGGCATAGCCACTTCAGGAGACTATCCTGGCCCTTTTCCATCTGCAAAGATTCCTCAGGGCTACTGACTTTGAGGGTGGATGTTCAAGTATTCAGATTTCTCCAGCTGTTCCTTCAACACTTGCTTTAGTCCCACTGACTACTGTCCTGTGCTGGCACAATTTTCAGGACAGATGGAAGCTGGTGAAGGACAAGAAAAGAAAATGCCTCTTTCTGTAAAGTAAAGCATAGAGATAGTGTGCACTAAAAAATTAATATATGCTAAACAGTCTTGATAAGTTTCCAGAGCAGAAAAGGCTCTCTCCCTAAGTGGGAATGTAGCCAGCCACAGATGAATGGTATCTGTGTCTTCCTCTGTTTCAGGCACTGAGGTATGTAGCAATTAAAATTTATCTCTCTAAAGACTTAAATCAACTGAAGAAGATATGTTATCTGTCACAGTCACTGAACATCACTGTAGCCCCACTTTAAAAATTTAAAAAATATTGTGGTGGAAAGCAGGGAATGCCTTGCTGTATCAGGAGAGAGGATTGCACTGGGGCTGTGGTAGGATTTGCTTTAGGTTTGGCCTCTCCACTGGAGAAACTCAACAAAATTCGAACCTTTAGCACGAGGGAAAGCATGAAGAAACTGAAAAATTTGAGAGAACTAATAGGAAGACCCACCAGTGAGGTCGGTGGAGATCTGCTGAACTGAGGAGAAATCATTAAAAGTGCTGGAAGAGTCCAATGACCAGGGCTGATATTTTCGGTGTTGCAAACTGCTGCCTTGGGAAAGTGAGAGATGGTTCATACAAATACAGGACAGGAGAAAGAATTCAACCTAGTTTCTTTGCCTTTTAAAAAATTGTGTCTGCTTTACTCCTAGAAGTAAAACAGGTTATCAGGACTATTTTCTTCCTTTTACTTCATGATAGAGAGATGAAGATGAACCCAGTACTAGCAACCTAACCAGAGGCAGCTCACACCATGATACAACGATCAAGGTTTTTGTTTTAAAATTGCAAAGCTGCTTGGAAAACTAAATACAGCAAACACTGTTGCACAGAATGATATCTGACCCAAGCTGTCACACAGACCATTTTGAAATCTGAAAAAGGCTGGTTGTTTTAGTTACTGTTTGTTACCATTCACATCTAGACTTGCTGGCTCTGGCTGGCACTGACTGCCGAAATGCTGGTCTGTTACAATCGGGTTCCTGCTGGTGCTATCAACTAGACTGTCAAAAAAAAAAAAAAAAGTTTTGGTGTTTTTATTTTTCATTTAAAGCCCACTTTCATGATATTGCCAACCCAGTTCTGTGGACTTTTGAGCTTCAGCAATCACTCAGTCTTCTGGGTACTCATTAAAACTGAAATGAAGATTTTAATCATTTAAAGTTCATTTGTAACTTCCACACAAAAACCATTATCACAAGTGGCACTAACCAGCGTTTCTGTTGACAGACCCTCCAGAGACAAATGATTTAATAGCCTTTGACCATCAACTGCATTTGCCCCAGAAGTGGCAGATAATCCCAGGGAGGTTGAAGGACTTATTTTTTCAGGCTTCCTTTCCTAGGCTTTATAGGTTGATGCATTTACACCAATGAAGTGGCCGCAATGATTAAGTCAATCTTATTCTGACTTAGGTCTCCAGGCTGCTGATCACTTGGTTATCTTTTTATAACTCTTATTGTAGAAAAGTGTTCTTTGCCTTATTGTTTGGTGGTTGTGACCTCCAGGGTGAGACCGAATCTGTTCTGCCTGAACTGGGATATGGATTTGAACCTGGTTTTTTTACTTCCCAGCTAGAGAGGAGGTAGATGACTATAATGACTACAGAAGGTGCCTGTCTTAAGCAAGAAGACAGTGTTATGGACCAGAGTAAAACCAAAAAGGCGTATGTGAATTTAGGACAGCATATCCTTTGCTTGTGATACTGTCACAGAAAGGCTGCTTTCCACTACATACTCAGATCCTCAGATTTGAAAGATTGCTTAGAACTACCACTGTGTTAGACCTGACCTGGTATACCAGTCCATATTTCACAATTATTATTATTTTCAATTAATGTTAGTACCTGGATCAATTTTACATCAAATGTAATGAAAATGAACATTTCCATTTATGCCATAGATTCTGGACACTTCCTTTCTGTCATCCTTCTTGTCAATATGTGATGTATTTACATTAATAAAATTGTTAGTTTTCCTTGGAACATTTTTGTTCTCAGCAGTACCACTTTGGTTTTTAAGGAGACAGTAACAGCTCTGTCTTTTGTTTCTCCTTCTGCCTTAGTAGAACAATAATGGACAATAATTTCTAGCTTTGTTAATGTGTGAGCTCTATTGCAGTTTTTTTTTTTTTTAAGTTCTCAGTGTCTCCACTGACTTGAGGACAGTACTTTGATGATCCTTTGTGAATGATATTTCTTTCTCTTACAGATCTTCCGGTTTTAAGAAGATTAATTACATCCACAGTAAATGTTTTCTTCTTTCTTTTTTCTGCTGAAAATGGTAGGCAGGAACATAATTACAATAGGAAAATTACTTGCAAGATAAATGTTTTTACATTTACTGAAGTAATTTATCAAGGAAATAGTGTAGCAACAGTCAAACGAAGGGTGGTAAAAACATCCTGGCATGTTCCTTGTGGTATTTTCTGTGCTGAAGACTAGACAGGGCTTGACTATGGTAGTGGTGCATTGCTGTCATATGTGATTGGAGACTACCACAAGCTTGTGTGACAACCTCCACTTAAGCACCTTGTTCCTGATCTCTAGTGTGGTGGCTGCTGTTTTGTCCTATCAGACCTTAATGTGTGTCCCAAGTGAGCTCTTTAACTTTTGCTTTTAGTTCCTCTGAAATACTACTGTCCGCCCTGTAAGGAAAGCTTGGTTTGTAGTCTAAAGAAAACTGGTAAATCTGGATTAATGAGTGTGGGGCTATTTGGCCATGTTGTGACAAATTCATATGGTTTTGTTGAAGTGGGTGAGGTAAGCAAAATGGTTTGAAATGATTTTATTTTATTTTGCATCTCAAGAGAATATACTTGTAAAAGGACAAATATTTCTGTATCTCATCTGAGAATTAGACAAAGAGACAAGACTACAGGACGAGCAGTCAGCCTGTTCCCAGCAAGGTCAGCACTGGATGTGTAGGAAATGCTGTTGTGACACTGTATCCATAGTGTAGCAATACCCATGCCAGACCTCACTGGAAGGAAAAGTGATTTTATGTGAAATAAAAACTGAAGCAGAACAAGTTTCACTAGCTGTCAGTCACAACCTGATGTTCACCTGCACCAGAAGCATGTGTCTACAAAGTGGATCTTGCTGCCAAGTGGCTGCATGTTCCAGCTGTCCCACCAGCAGCCAAGCATTGGGTGGCTTGTGCCCAGATGTCAGGCTCAGGATTTTCAGAGGACAAAGGACACCAACTCACCTGTCTCCATTTCTCTGGGGTTTTTCTTAGGTTGGGGACCACGTACAGGCTTTGGATATGTTTTTTTTTTACATTGTGTTGGAGCTGACAGTGATATTTGCACTTGTTTCAAGTATATTCTTTTGATGAACAAGAGAATACATCTTGATATACAAAACAATATATCCTTAGATACATCTAAACTGTTGGTTTGAAAGCCCTGCCCTACCATCTTGCAGAGCCTGATATTTATTTTATCTGCTACTTGTTGTTCTGCTGCAGTGATAACTACTTTTTCTCAATGTCCCAGAAAATTCAGCAAGATGCAACCTGTTATCCTGAAGAGATGGCCCTGCTTCTTAATCTGTGCTGAGATCCTATCAGACGAGATAAACCTTAGGCAGTATCAAGAGGCTGCTGACCTCATGTCTGCTGTTGGATACAAGTTGACAAGTGATGCTAGACCTCACACAATTCAACAAAACAAAGGCAGCAATCTTCAAGACCTGGGGCAAGCAACTCACTTCCAGTGTGACACAACAGACGTGCTATCATGAAGCACTTCAGCAGATCTTCAGATGGGTGGTAAAACTCCTTCATTTCAGCTTCTGCCCTTGTGAGTTCTGGGATCAACCTCTTTTGACTAGGAATCATATTAGGTTAGATTTTAATTTATAATATTATAAATTATAAAGAGCAATATGTTATTTATTAATAATATCTAAAGTGAGATTACATGCAGACAACCAAATACCAAAATTTAGGTCACCTATGAGACAGTCTGAGGTCAGTAAATGACAAATATCCATGCAAATAAATGGCATAAAAAATGCTAAGTGATTATCTGACCTGAAATAACTGGAGCTGTCCTTCTCCATACAGTATGCAGCATCTTTAACAGCATGGTGAATTAAATCTGATAAGTAATTGTGACTGTCTCCATCTCCTCAAAATAATTTCTACTACTTCATCACTTCATGGTTAGACTAAGTGCTGCGATATAGTATGGCACAACCGCCAGCATTTCTGCAGGGTTTCTGCCCAATAAATTTCTTTAGCAGTATCCTGCCTGAAGTGTAAACCACATGTGTTTCCAAACTGAAAGGTAGCAATCAGCTGGACATTTCTGACATTCCACCTCTTTTCTATGTGTTTGAGAAATAAATCACACTCAGCTGCCAGATTTAATTAGGATACTAAGTTCTCTAATGCATTGAGTGTGGGTGTGAGCTTCCTGGGCTGAAGTGCTGTAGCCCCTCCATAAACAAGACTTAGTGCATGTGCATGGTACCACATGGTATGATGCTGCCCTGGGAGTATGACAGCAAATTCCTTTTAGCTAAAGCTGAGTCTACTTTGGTAGTATACATAAAAAAATAAATATAGACAACTGTGGGGTTTTTTCAGTTCAAAAACTAATAGCAGTGACCTCTTCTATTCAGCTGTCTCAACCTTATGATGCCCAGCTTTCCCTGAGTTTTGCTTGGCCATGGCTTGAAGACATCTTTTCTTAATGGATGATTGCTGCTGACAACAGCATATGAAGCATTGTTTGTGTGTTAAGATTTTAGAAGTCAAAAGTATTTTTGCAGTGTCTATGGGAATAAAAGAAGAATTTTCCCCTAAACAAGGCTGTTGAGTTTTACAAACTTCCTTATGTTTGAAAATATGTTAGCAAGAAAGATTTGGTGCAGTGATCAGAAGATGCAAGAAGAAAATGTATAGAGAAGGGTTAATACAGAGGGAGAGACAAATAGCCTGTTCCCTTAAACAGTACGTCACAATTTTTGGTTCACTGGTGAATGATGAATTCTTCAGAGAATTCTCTTTTAAGGTAGACAGAGTGTATAAAGTATGTTATCAGCACCATTGACATAAGAGAAAGCCTAAAATATACCAAAAGGGAAAATATGTTCCTTATTTGTCTCATTATTTTATTGATGTGTTAGGTATGTATATGTTAAGTGTAGTGTGGTACATATTGCACTTTTTTCTTTCTAGATAGCAGTCCTCGCTACACTTTAATCATTATTTGATGTTTCTGTCAAAAAGCTGAAATTGTTGGGGCTATGGTGCTTTATCCTTCTGGCTGTTTTCCCTATTAAAAAACATCACTTAACAGAAAAAACCTTGCTGTGCTTGTTTTTTTTATTATCTCTAGGTTTTCTTATGATCAAAACAAGAATAAAACCACACCACTGTCTAAATTTCTATGCAAAATATGATTAAGTAATCACTAGTAAAAGTTTTCATCCAATTATTTTCTATTATATGCCACCTCAGCTTCAGCAGATGAGTATCTCATCAGAAAACGTCACTTACTGATTTATGTAAACTTTATTTGAATAACTAACTTCACTTCAAACTCATTGCTGTTTGACAGTACAATAATGACAGACCAGAAGAGCAAAGGACACCTATAACAAGACATCCAAGAAAGTCTTTCATGAAATTTGGAGGTTACAACTCCCTGTATATCTTGTACTGTCAATAGGTTATCTACACAGTTTCAGGGCTGAATTTTGCTGTGTTTATTTTGTTACAGAGTCCCTTGATGTTTTCATGAATAGACTGCCTACTTGTCTAAGCTTTAATTGTTTTCTTCATTTTAAAGAATAATCCTACAAGATCTGAGACAAAGTTAATTAGCTCATACTGAATGAGATGTCTTAACCTCTGCAGAATACACACACACATAATTAAAGATGACTTACTCTGAATGTGAAGGCAAGTCAAATTGGAGGGGCTTGTTTATCATTTCAAGTCTTCTTTTGCTTTTATATTACAGATACAGTATCTGAATTTGGTGTTTGTAAGTGAGAGGAACTACTGCATTGTTCAGACCAGCGGGGCTCTAAGAAGTCATTCCATGTGACATTCACAATAAATTAGCGTCTCAGCCTCATCACAGAGCAGAGATCCTGTGGCTGCAGGAGGTTTTTGGCTCATTTTCAGGTCCCCAGGGTCTCCCATTTCAAGAGTATCCTTGTGGTTCCCAGGCTTTTCTGCCTCCTAGGGAGCAGCACTGAGCAACACCCTCTTCATTTTACTCCCTAACACCTAACACATCCAGTGTCTATATGTTGAGAAATACTGGTATAACCACGTTATAACATTTTTTTGACCTTAAATAGAACAAAACAAAAAAAAAATTTACCATCCTCAGATACTTTTGTGCAGTTTTTAAACTAGCTATAATATTAAATATTGACACAAGTGTTACCTACATTTGGAAACTGCAGCATGATTGACTGGGTTAGCAAAATGCTTTTTGTTTGGAGGCTGTTTTTTTCTATACTTTTTCTTCTTTGGGTTGTATTTACATAACAGTGTTCCACTGTCTGATGAACAGTTGTGCATTTAAGAAAAATCCAAGCCTCTATGGGCTCTTTAGACTGTTCTACAGTGGCAAACTAGTTTCTGTTAGGTGTAACACTGCATAAAGGGATGTTTTAATCTGATTGCTCCATTCATGTATTAATACCTTGGGCACCACTATGTTGTAATTTTTGACAGAATTCCTTATATACAAGGATTGTTCTTAATGTTACACTTGGAGTTAGTCTGAGATAACCTGTTTGATTTTTAGTTTTGTTTTTTTTTTTTCATTCATGACCACAGAGGAGGCCTAAATTCCATCCCTGAGTAGTGAAAGGGATGTTCTTATCCCACTGCTTTTCATATACAAACAGAATCTCCCCCATTTTAGTTACTTGAATGATATAGTCAAGTATGATTGTACTCAAAAGTGTACTTACAAGGCTGAGATAAACAGACAGCCTAAAATGATTTAGGACAGTGACGCAGAATGTGTATTATATTTCTAAGGGACACAATGCATCTACCCTGAAATACACCAGAGGACGGTCTGACCACTGCTTTTATGAGAAATTCTTATGAATCAATAAGGGTTGTCCCAAATCACAAATAATATTTCATCTTTATGTTACTCATCCTGCTCTGAGTAAGAAAGAATCATCTTTATATTCGTGGGTCTGTTTATATTTCAGTGATGTGGTTACCTTAAAGTGAATATATTTATGTTTGTTTTTCATGGTGTGCTGAACTTGTTCACAGTGTTCAATAGTCATAAATTCTTTTAGAAGCGTGACAGAAATTAAAAGAGATTAATTTTGTTGAAATTTTTTTGGTGTGGTCCAATCAGCATTATCTTTTAGTACAACTACATTCAAAGGAATATTTGCAAATAATGAAGCTTTTTCATTCTGCAATTTCTTTGTGATACAAAGGAAGACATACTGTTGTACAGTGTCACTTCCACTGCCCTGGAATGAATACAGTAATTAATTTTATTCAGGTGGAACAATATAAAAATTATCTCATTTCCTCATGATTACTTCCTCTCAGTAGTTATCAGTAATACTTGTTATTATTGAGGAGAGCAGAGGACGTAACACTGGTCTTGTTGATGAACCCCACTGTAGAAGACCAGGTAACAATTTTAGACAGTAGAATTGAGGTTCATAGAACAGTACTTGCATCTGAAAAAATGAAAAATTTTAAGACTGCTTTCAGTTACTGAGATAGTGTAAAAATAGGAAAGAGCTGCAGATTACCCACACTGTCGTTATGTTTACTTATAACGCCTGGCTCATTAAAAAAGTTAAATTAGTTTACTTCTTTTTAACGCACACTTTACTACTCTTAGAGAGGAAGACTAGGAACATTGTAAAGATGACTTAAGTCAACTCATATCATTGTTTAATAGTGCAATGACTGTCTTCTCACATTTATCTCCTCCCCAAATGTGTGTTGTCCTCTCCATTCCTCTCCTTTACACACTTCCTTCTCTCCAGCCCTAGCTACACAATCTTCCTATTCAGGTAAATGTAAAATTCCCCCCATGAGTCAATTTGACTCAGTAAAACCTTTGAAAACTACCCAATTTTCCTGCTGGTCTATTCAACACTTCAGGGTTGAACAGGTGCCAGAGCTGGCACAAGATCTATAACAAGAGTGTGTGGCCAGAGGAAAGGCAAGATGAAAACTGAGGAGATGGTCCTTCCTTACTTTGGATGCTCTGGACCATTAATTTACATTATTGCATCTCCCCCAATCAAACCTTCAGAAAATTTTTAGATTTGATGGGGAAATGGTGTGAGGGGAAAAGAGAACTGACAGTTCCTCCAAAGAACAGCAAGGAGTCATGAGTGCTGACTGCTCAGCTGCAGAGAGGGTAGAGGGAGTTGACATGGTTAAATCCTGCACTCTTCATTGACCTCAAACCCAAGAGACTTCTACAATGGGAAGTAATTCACGTTATGATGGATGATTAAAAATATAAAGATGAGATTGTAGAAGGAAAATCAGAAAGGCTGTGATGGAGAATAAGATCAAACTTGCAAAGAATGTCATGTGTAGGAAAAAGCACCTCTAAATGTGCTGTCAATAAAAGGAAGAGCTGGCAAAGAGTTTTTCTGCTGTTCAGCAAAATTGGGTGAGTTTTCAACAGATAATACCGAGGAGGCTAAAATTACTTTTTGCATCTGCCCTCTGTAAAAAGGTTAGCTGCAGCACAGCAGGCACTGATAAACAGTAAAAAAGGTAACAGCTCACCCTCTGGTAATGAAGAGAAATGTTTACAAATTGGCTGGGCTTGATGAAATACTGAGATGCATAAAGAACTGATCAGTGAAGTCTCAGGCTTGTTTATGCTTACCTCTGAGAGCTTACAGAGTACAGGGACCATACTGCATTACTAGAAAAGGCCAGTCTTCAAAAGGAAAAAAGGAGGACCAGGGAGTTATTGAATGGCAGGCTTAGCTTCAGCTCCTGAAAAAATACTGAAGCAAGTAGGCTGTTTATTTCCAGGCAGCTAAAATTTAATAGCAAGATGACCAACAGCCAACATGGCTTTCTCTAGAACAAATCATGTCAAACCAACCTGATTTCTTACTTTGACAAAGTAAAAATCTTTGATGTCAAGGGGAAACAACAAATGTCTGTTATTTTAATTTTAATGTCTTTAGTGCTTCTCTTAGTCTCATTCTGAATCTCCTTCTCCATAGGTCTTTAAGAAAGGATTGAACTGCTCCCTGCGAGAGACATTTCTTTAAGTACAGTTGATCCTTCCCTCAGGCCAGAGGATAGTGGGAGAGGTTAGGGCTGGTGAAATCCAGTCCAGCTTGTCTGCATTTCTGATAAATTAAAAAGCAGATTCAATGACACTTTCACTCTTCAAACAAAATAGCAAATAATATAAATACTTAGGCCTTGTCTTGGTTTCAGCTGTTGTAGAATTAATTTTCCTCCTAGTAACTGGTATAGTGCTGTGGTTTGGATTTCAGATGAGAATAATGTTGATAATGCACTGATGTTTCAGTTGTTGCTGAGCAGTTCTTACACTAAGTCAAGAACTTTTCAGCTTCTCACACCACTCCACCAGTGAGGAGGCTGGGGGTGCACAAGATGATGGGAGGGAACACAGCTGGGACAGCTGACCCCAACTGGCTAAAGGCATATTCCATACCATTTTATGTCACGCTGAACAATAAAACTGGGGGCAGTTGGCCAGGGGGTGGCAGCCTACTGCTTGGGGACTGATGGGGCATAGGTGTGAGCAATTACATTATGCATCACTTGTTTTGTATATTCTTTTACCATTATTTTTATTTTCCCTTCCTTTTCTGTCCTATTAAACTGTCTTTATCTCAGCTCACAAGTTTTACTTTATTTCTGATTCTCTCCCACACCTCACTGGAGGGTAGTGAGTGAACAGCTGTGTGATGTTTAGCTGGCTGCTGGGTTAAACCACAACAGTCCTTTTTGGAGACCAACGTGAGGCAGACAAAAGGAACATGCTGGTTTGAACACCCCAAGGATATTCAAAATTCTCAAGAGCTATTGTAACTAGCCTGAAGGAGAAAGGGAAGGTGAAGGGGTGGGGCAGTGTCCAGTGCTCTATCTCTATGCTGACTCATGGATGGTGACAAACCACCCTGTGGAGGTGGTTACAGCAATGGAAGCAGAGCAGCTGACAGCATAGATATAAACCCATCTGGTGGGATGTGGCAAAATATTGCTGCCTGGGTAGAGAACCTGGTTGTAAAAATGTGTCACATAGATTCTCATGTACCCAAGAGCTGGGCCAGTGAAGAACATCAAAACAACCATCAGGTGGATCAGGCTGCTAAGACTGAAGTGAGACAGGTGAATCTGGCAATGTAAGAGTTTATTTATAGCTCAATGGGCCCATGATACCTCAGGCCATCAAGGAAGAAATGCAACATATAGATGGGCTCATGATCAAGGGGTGGACTTGACCATGGACATTATTACACAGATTATTCATGAATGTGAAACATGCACTGCAACTAAGCAAGCCAGGGGGTTAAAGCCTCTCTGGTATGGAGGATGATGGCTGAAATATAAATACGGGGAGCCTGGCAGATTGACTATATCATACGCCCACAATACCACCAAGGCAAGGACCATGTGCTTACAATGGTGGAAGCAACCACTGAATGGCTGGAAACATATCCCATGCCCCATGCCACTGCTTGGAACACTATGCTGGGCCTTAAAAAGCAAGTCTTATGGTGACATGGCACCCCAGAAAGAACTGTTAGACAACAGGACTCAGTTTTGAAACAACCCCATAGACACCTGGGCCAAAAATCATGGCATTGAGTAGGTATATCACATCCCCTATTATTCACCAGCCTCTGGGAAAATCGAAAGATGCAATGGACTGTTAAAGACTGAGAGCAATGGGGACCTGGGATCTTCAAACACTGGGATACACATTTAACAAAAGCCACCTGGTCAGTTAACTCTAGGGGATCTGCCAATCAAGCTGGCTCTGCTCAATCAAGATTTCCAGGTACTGTAGGTGGGAATAAAGCCCCTGTAGTGCACACAAAAAAAATATGCTGGGGAAGACAGTCTGCATTATTTCTGCCTTGGGCAAAGGAAAACCCACCTGTGGATTGCTTTTGCCCAAGGACCTGGATGCACTTGCTGGGTAATGTGAAAGGATGGGGAAGTCTGATGTGTACCTCAGGGGATTTGATTTTGGGTGAGAATAGCCAGTGATTTAAATTGGATAATGTTAATTGCTATATAATACTACACTACTACTACATCACTACTATGGTTGCTGTATGCCATATCAATGTTATTACAGTAAGAATTACTCAGATTAATGAAGAATTAATTCTGATGGAACCGGACAAGTGCAGCGGTGATAGAACCAGAACTGGCTTCAGCATGCAACACTCCAACACCACACACCACCTCTCTTGTCCTGAAGGACTGTTATGACAGATGGAGCCCAAAGTCATGGACTAAATGAACTCAACGGACATTTTAGAGGAATGGCCCATAGACTAAAAGATTTATATCTGTGTGTATATATCAAAAAACAGAAAAGGTGGTGGTGGTTAATTTGGCTGTGCTGAGAATGACATAAGTTGTACGGAATAAGGGGTGGAGAATGTGCTGGGTTTTGCTGGGATACAGTTAATTTTCTTTATAGTAGCTAGTATGGGGCTTTATAGTAGCTAGTATGTTCTGGATTTGTGCTGAAAACAGTGTTGATAATACAGAGATGTTTTCACTATTGCTGAGCAGTGCTTACACTAAGTCAAGGACTTTTCTGTTTCTCACACCACCCCACCAGTGAGCAGGCTGTGGGTGCACAAGAATTTCAGAGGGGACACAGATGGGACAGCTGACCCCGACTGACCACAAGGATATTCCATACCATTTGGCACAGAGTTCAGCGTATAAAGCTGAGGGAAGAAAAGGAAGAGGGGGTCATTTGGAGTTTTGACTTTTATATTCCCAAGTAACTGTTATGCATGATGGAGCCCTGCTTTCCTGGAGGTGGCTGAACACCTGCCTACTGATGGGAAGTGGTGAATGAATTCATTATTTTGCTTTGCTTGCATGTGAGGACTTTGCTTTACTTATTAAACTGTCTTTATCTCAACCCATGAGTTTTCTCAGTTTTACCCTACTGATTTTCTTCCCCATCCCACCCAGGGGGAATGAACGAGCAGCTGCATGGTGTGTAGTAGCCAACTGGTGTTAAACCATGGAAGCCTTAAATGAAGATCAGCTTGAATACCTTTGATGTGATTGCAAGGTACTTAAGGTATTCAAATACACAGCACTATAAACAGTGTTTTCTATTAAGAGTAATTAAACAATGTTAACTAGGGACATCTTATAAAGGAGCTACTAATTACTGTGGGATTTGCCTTGTTTTACTGCACAAGACTAAGACTGAAGCAGCTCAGTCCAAACAACAGTAACCTGATGAGTGTTGAAATTTTTTCCTCTTTCTCCAAATAGATATCTAAGAAATGTAAATGTGAAAAGTCCCTTTGTGTGTGCCTGTGATATCAGCTCTCCTGAATGCTTAGGGATTGAGGTAGGAAAGGTAAAAAACAATGGTATAGATATAGCAGCATCCTCCCAGACAGGACATGTCATCCTGTAGCCTGACTCTTTTGACAAGGCTGCTTTGTCAAGACAGGAAAGAGGACAAATAAATCACCCTTGCATGGAGAAGCATGTTGTGCTAGCAGTGGTGGGTGGATAGGCTGACCAAGAGCATCTTGGACCCTGGAATTTGCCATTGCCAAGTCAGAGGGGCAGAGATAAACCATTATGTAGATAGACCTCTCCTACATTAAATTTGTTTTCTGAGTGTTGTGAGTCCCGGAGAAAAAAATACACTTTAAGGACACTGTTTTGTAATCATTGCTCTGTACTCTCTGTAGGCTGCTCAGAAAGCGGTTTACAGACACCAAGCAGCAAAGGTTAGAAATGAAAGGGAAAGTAATTTCAATCTCCTGTTGGGAAGTGATTGTATCAAGAGATGTCTTTTCGATAAGAAGTGAAGACACACATCTGCTATGTGGAAGGGCCACACTCAAGCTGAGTGTTCATTATGAGAAATGTATGCCCCAAAGTGCACCCTGCACACCTTTGCCCTGCGCAGGGCACACTGCGGCATGCTGCAGCCCTTTGCTCACATGAACAGATTTTTCCTGGAAGAAAAACCTAGATGAACAGGGCAATGTAGTGCTGCCGTGTCTCCTTCTCACATGGACTACATGGGCCAGGCACACTGGGGACACTCCCTGCTCATACTGACCAGAAAACTCTTAAAGAGACATTTTAACAAAGCTTTGCAATGATCACTCGGTCTCTCTGCTACTCCTGAGAACTCTCTGTCCTGCAGCCCTACTGTGCTGCAGCTATAGTGAAGCATTTCAAAGTGTCTCACTACCTGTCATCACTATCAGCCTGAACTATTATTACTTGAGCCAGCCTTCTTCTTTTTTTTTTTTTTTTTTCATTTTGAATTGCACGCCTTTTCATCTGAGCTGTTTCCAAAAGTTATAGCAGATAAAACCCTTGATGATTAAAACTCTTCTAAAATCTGGCTGAGCCTCAAACTTCCCAATAAATGTTTTGTCTCCCAAGAGTCAGCTATAACGCGGTCAGTGGCCTGGCCCTTTTCTCTCTGATGAAATCAATGTCTTTCGGTAAAGTGGTTAAATCTTACTATGACAAGAGCAATAATGGTTACTAGAAGTCTATATGAGCATTAATTAGTATGGTATCGATTGACAAATAATTCCTGAAGAATCATGAGAAGCATTTAATAAAGCCTCTAATGATGCTTGCAGGTTTTGAGGGCTTTCTTTATGCCACCAATATAAACAAATTAATGTAATAATGTGTCAATCATTGCTTTAATCTCCAGCATGCTTTTAATTTTTAGTCTTGATCTATATAGCATGAATGAAAAATTAGTCAGTAAAAATGTTCTAAAATCTCAGTGTCTGGTTTCTGGCCTTTTAAAACCATATCTGTTCTTCTGTCTCATCAACCCCAAACCCTGTATAGACTAAAGGAACAATTTCATAGTACCTCCAGGCAGAGATCTGGTGGAAAATTAACTACACTGGGAAACCTGACAGTCCTTGCTGAAAAACAATGCTGTTATCTGTTACCCCTCTTAAAGATTTTCTTTATGTATAAGGTAAACTTGCCCTCTAGTATGGTTTCACTTTTTCAAGATACTTAAGCATGCTCATAGTTTTAATCATGACTACTTCTGAGACGAATCTTTACTTCTTTATGTCACTCAGCATAAAAATCTCATTTGGTAACAATGAATTGTTTTATTTGATAGGTTTTAAGCAAGGGTTTATACTTAATTTTGAAGTAAAAGAAGGAAAATTGTCAGAGACATGGAAATATCAGGAAGGACTACACAAGTTTAGTGAAATTCTAGAAGCAATTTGAGCAGGAGTGTCCTCACAGGAAGATGCTTAATTACATCAGAAGACTGGAATACAGACACTCAGTAAAGCAGTCCATGGCTTGGAAGTCCAGAGCACTGTGAAGTCTACCGTCATCTCCAGGGTAATGCAAATTAACTTGCATGCATCGAAGGAGAAAAGAGAAAAGTGTTCAAGCAAAGGTCAACTTTCTGCTGAGTCACCTTTTGCCACTTAGCTCACAGAAATGTGAAGTGTTCAAAAGCATCAGTTCTTTCACAGGATATACACAATGTCAGGCATCAGCATTTCCACTTCCAAGGCTGTGAATAATTTTCTCAAAATTTAACCTGTACATTTAGAAATATTCATATTTTTGCTTTTGGCTATATTAAGTGTCTAACTTGGTGCGATGCAGGAAAGAATATTTAGGACTTTGTGTACCTTATATCTGGAGAGAGATAGGCACTTCCCTTTGTCTCATTTCTTGGGCAGAGGATAGCAGTTTTATCAGATGTGACTACATTGAGACTATTTGTAATCAGTGACAGTTACTCTGTTATATTAAAGTTTTTAAAACCTGTTTTTGGCACATGATGAAGCCCATTGTTGAGTAGTACACCCAGCAAGTTTGTTTGGTGTAAACATTTCCTAAGACCCCCCTGTTAAACAGTGACCATGCAAGCTCTCAGAATGCAGCTGTGGGAGACCCATTTGTCCAAGCATCATTCCAGGTGTTTGCCCTGGAATTTCTGATTATATTGCAGATGAGGAAGAGTCCCTCAGCAAATGATTCCAGTCTTACCATCATATGCAGAATATCCTTCAGAGTCTAAGTGGGTAGAAGGAAGGGTAAGCAGAAGGAGCCAGAGGAGAGTGCAGAGATGTGGAGGATGTGACCCTTCCACAGCTTCAATGCCTATGCCACTGCCAGCAGCATTTCACATAGCAGCAGTGGTATCAATGACACTGACTATGTGTCAGAGCAGGAACTTTTGTTCCCTCCCTCTAATGTTCCTGCTCCTTAAGTTGGTGGGCTGGTTGGTAGGCAGAGGAGAGAACCAGCACCCCAGACAGAGCATCTGCAGACAGACTTCTGGTCTGAGCTGTCTTGTCTGATGCTTGACTGACACCAGGACCTAGTTCGGTGATGCTGTCATCAACACAGGCTTTGCAATGTAATTTTATTAATTTTATTAAACAGGGCAGATATACCCATAAGCCTAAAAAAGTGAAAGATATCTCTTCCATTGCCTCCTAGATAAGAGCAGCACCTGTCTTTGTATAGAAAGACAACAAACTTTCAAAGTATTGGCCCACTGTTAAACATAACAGTGAACAGTGCTGAATTTATCAGCAACAACACTGAAAAGTCAGAGGTTCTCAACTTTCTTCAAGTCTGTCTTTACCAGCACTGTTTGTCCCCAGGTCTTGGGAACACAAATGCAGGTTGATGCAAACACAGACTCACCGTCAGTGAAGGAAGAATTGGTATGTAAACTGTTATAGGGGTTTGACCCCTACAAATCAATGGGCCCTGACAACATCCACCTGAGGGAGTTAGGAGAGCTGGCTGATGTCATTGCAAGGCCACTCTTCATAATCTGAGAAGTTGTGGACATCGGGGGATGTCTCAGAAGAGTAGAAGAAGGCTAATGTCACCCCTATCTACAGGAAAGGCTTAAGAGAGGATCCAAGAAATTATAGGTCCATCAGTCTTACTTCAGTCCCTGGGAAAGTTATGGAACAAATCCTCCTGGGAGCTATTACAAGTCAAATGAAACATGTGACTGGGAAAAGCCAGCATGGATTCACCAAGGGCAAATCGTGCTTGACAAATCTGATCGCCTTCTACAACCAAGTAACCTGCTCGGTTGATGTGGGGTAAACGGTGTCATTATCTCACTCTACTCAGTATTTTTCAGGCCACACTTGAAATACTGTGTTCAGTTTTGGTCCCCACTATACAAAAAAGATGTGGACAGGCTGGAGAGGGTCTAGAGAAAGGCCACAAGGATGATCAAAGGACTGGGAAGCTTGTCATATGAAGAAAGGCTGAGAGCGTTGTGTTTATTCAGCCTTGAGAAAAGAAGGCTTAGGGGACACCTCATCACCATGTTCCAGTATTTAAAGGGTGGCTACAGAGAAGATGGAGATGCCCTTTTATCAAGGAATCACATGGAAAAGATGAGGGGTAACGGGTACAAGTTACTCCTGGGGAGATTCCCATTGAACAAGAGGACTATTTTTCGCAATGAGAACAACCAGCATTGGAATCATCTCCCCAGGGAAGTAGTGGATTCCCCAACATTAGACACTTTTAAGATTCAGCTGGACAGGGTGCTGGGCCATCTTGTCTAGACTGTGCTTTTGCCAAGAAAGATTGGACCAAATGATCCTTGAGGTCCCTCCTGGTATTCTATGATTCCAAGTCGACATACTCCAGACAAGGCTTATGGCAAAACTGCAGAAAGTCTAAGACCAGGTGAGGTCTGAAGAGTCAAAATGTTCCCTCTAGACTCTGGAGAAAACAGAGTAGAGAAAGAGGGACTTGGAAAGAGAGGGGAAAACTGTGTTTTAGGAAACTGCTGTTTGACATTAATGAAGTCTGATTAACTAAAGAAAAGTTCATCACAAATGGAAGCAACAGGAAATGTGGCACTGAAAGAGTCACCATTGATGTATGTGAAGATAAAACAAGGGGATGAGGGGGTAAGGGAGAGAGAGAGAAGTCTTTGTGGTGTGGTTATTTCTAATAATTGGTGCATTGGTAAGGGAGAATCAATGAAATTTCTTGCCTGGTTTCAATGGCACTGAAAGGGACTTGTCCTCTTCTATCTCAGAGATTAATGCCTGCATTCTGATTTAGACTGCACAAAGTCCATACAGTAAAGCTGGAAGGCACTTCTTTTTAATGTCTCCTTCCTCCCATAGGGACCATGTACAGACAAGATATATGAGCTTATTATGGTGTGAAAGCAGAACATAACTAAGGCTTTAATTAGAGATTTTTCTTTTTCAAAAAAAAAATATTTTGTGTTTCTTTGGCAATCAGTCATGATATGAGCAAAGCACCAAGCAATGGCAGGAATGCCAAAATAATAGAAAAAAATATGCTTTTTTCCATTTCTATTCTCTTCTCCCTAGATCTTACTACTTCTTTTCACTTTCAGTGAATAATTAGAAAATGGAAGACAACTCAAGTGATGTCTTAGAAGAGCATGTGGAACAGGAACCATCTTGTTTGCCATTATCAAGGCTTGACATGAAACTGCTTTCTCTGTAGTCCAAAAGAGCAGTGCAGCATTTTACCCTCAAACTTCTCATTAAAAAGAATGGAAGTCGGCAGAGGACACCAGCAAGTTCATTGTAACATTTTAATTAATAACTTCTTTTACTAACTCAAAACAAGCAGAAAATTATTGATTTACATGAATGACAAAGAGTGTTAAAGGAATGACTATTACTGGGAAAAAAATACTGTGAAAATATGGCAATAAGTAATAGCAGGATGTGAGTTTGAAGGCTGTTTAAGCATTAGCATATTTTAAAACACATAGATAAGAGACAGTGTCTTATTAATGTACACCCTGGCACTGTGCATTGCTGTTGGAAGATGAGCACAATATTTTGCTTTTCATTTTTATGAAAAAATTAAAACCAGACTTTTGACAGTTTATAAACACATCTTCTAAGCTTGAATGTTAATGATGAAAATGTTAAGAAATAGGAATTGAAAAAATGTAATTTTGGCAAAAGGAAAAGCAAAGCACACACAACTGGAAGAAATACTTATTTTGTTGAATACCAGCCATGAAGGTCCAAGAAGTGAGAGCACTTTATAACAATCTAACATGCTGCTTTGGAAAAACCTCAAATGACTCAAAAAAATGTGACTCTGTATTACTTACAGGAGGAGCAGTACTACACGTATCCTTATTTTGGCACTTCCAGCCAAGAGATACACAGTAATGCTTGTATCTGGTTTTCCTATGGGTGTATATCATGCCCATGGAATAATTCATCCTACAGCTACTGGGCTAATGTGAGTACAAAACACACAGTGCAGGACTGTCTTTATATATTTTATTCAGCATTTTCTTCTTATATTTTCTGGTTCCCTGACCTTTCTGAATCATTTTTCATCCTCCATGATTTTGCTAGACTTTGAAGATGTGGATTGTGTTACAGTGACAGTCTTCACCTCCCTTCTTAAGTGAAAAACAAAACTATGATTTCAGTGTATGAAAGAACCTGCAATCAAAAGCTGAATTGCCCCAGTAGTGCAAAGAAATAGTGGGTGAGAAGACAAATCCCATCCCTTTACCAATTTTTCCTTTGGGTATTCCAGGGCTGGGAGAGGGTGAAGAGTAGTGCCCTGTTTCACTGCTTAAATTTGCCCAGGCCATAGTGCCCCCAAAATATAGAAACAGGGCAATGTGTTTGTTGTTGGAGATTGCTGTCAGCAGAGCTCAGCTGGGCCTCCACCTCCACCTTCTCAGGAGGATCTTCTTGTTCCTCATTACCTTAGGGACATTAATTATGTGCAGGTTGGTTTCATTGCATGGAGAGATGTCATGGGAAAAATTAACATGAACTAAGGCACAACAAATTTCAACATATGTTCTTCTAGTAGCCAGGCTCCCTTTGGGTTGACACAACAGTACATGGGTTTTTAACAGTTCTTTAATTGAGCAGAAAATAGCACAGTCAAATCTAATAGCTGGAGGCTGAAGACAAAGACATTCACACCAGAAATAAAGCTAACATTTCTAAAGGAATACATAACTAAATATTGAAACAATTCATTGAGGGATGTGATGGGCTCTTTGTCTGCCAGCCTCCTTACAACAAGACCAGACCATTTTCCAGGCCACATGATGCTGAGGTTCTGACTTGATGGTTCTGATAGCTTTTTACATTAAGAACTGTAAATCTACAGAATTAAGTATTTCATAATGGTTAAAATTATGTTAGCAAAATGGGCTATTACTTAATTTTCAATATTCTCCAAAGCTTTTGGAAGGATTCTAATTTGTTAGACTTTTCTTGTATGGTGAAAGGCATTTCAGTTTGATTATAAGTTTAGCATAAGTGAAGCTCTTAACCAGATATTTGAGAACTGATTTATGTTTTCTCTTGCCATGAAAATATATCAGAGGTCACTTAATTCGTTATATTAAAATATGTGTAGTACTTAAGTATTGCTATCTTTGATTTGTTATTATTTATTATTAAAACTAATGTATCTCTTTACCATTAAGTATGCAGTGTTTACAAGGGAGTTCAGTGAATTGTCACACTCCTGTGTTGTGCACACCTTCCACTTGAGGATACAGCAAAAAACCTTGTCCTTTACCGTTAGGAGTGTCTAGGAGGCCTGGCCTGACCAAGTGAGGGAAAAAAAAGAAAATAAAACTCACAACAGCTTCCCTGGCAGATCATCCTTTATACTGAGTGAAGACCCTGAGAAGACTCCCACTGATTTTGACAGACTTCAAGGAGCCCAAGGATCTGTCTTCAGCTGAAGCTTTCACAACAACCTGAGCACTAAAGCTATCAGCAAAAAGGCAAACCACTTGATTTTGCTCTACCAGTGCTGCTCATGGAAAAAAAGACCAACTTTAGGTGTGGGTACTACAAAAATGGATGCTTCAGGGGCAGAGGAGACTGCAGCTGGCTGCTCACCAGAGGAGCTGAAAACAATGTGTGAGAGCAAATGCTTTTCCTCTATAAGCAAAGGCAGCATCCATAGGAGTTCCTTCAGGTCACTACTGAGTACAGCTACTCATACTCACTAATCCAGTCCCAGCCCAACACATGTCTTTTCAATTTCAAGAGATAAGAGATCCTGCTGGGTTTTCCAACCTGAGGTTAAAACATAGCAGTTGACACATATGGGTAACACACTATCCAAATACACTAAGTGCCTGTCAGAATGTGGACTGAGACTTGGGCAACATCAGTGCTGACTCCTTTTGAAGGTGAGGCAAATTATACCCTCTTCTGATTACGTGAGCATACCTGTAAGCTGTGTTATGAAATAATTCAGCTGAAGCTTCCTAAACTTGGGAGCGGGGAAGAAAGAAGTTGTGTTGCAGATAGTTTAAATCTTGAAATATCTGAAAGAGATTCCTTTTTCACTGGAAATTTCTATCAAGCTACCATCTGGCAAGTTTCCCTTTCAAAAAAATATTTTCAATGATATTTTCAGCTCATTGAAAGGAAATTGATGGTAGGAATGGTACAGTGTAAACCACAGCTCTGCTGAAATGAGGAAAGCAATTATATCTGGTAAGGAGATAACATGTATTAGAGCTAGGGAGATAGAGATAGAGGCAACAAAAGAGCTCTGTTGTGCTTGTACCTCACAATCTAAGCTGAGAGTAACAGTGCATGTAGAGTTACATATACTTCAGAGCAAGATAGGACTGAGATAGTATTTGGAAAAGTTGTTGTTATTCAGATATATTGAGATCTGATTTTTAAAGTAGAAATAACATGCAAGGCACAAAAACAACGGGCTAAATTATCAGCAGGAATCAGTATAGTTTTCTGCTTTACACGTTTGATGATCTGACCTTATATTTCACTTACAGTTAATCTGAATGAAGATGTATGTTTTTAATAATTTACAGTTTATTGTTGTTGTTGTTAGGCAAATCACCTTTAAAGCCACCAGTGATTTTTTTTCTGTCTGAAGATTATGAACAGATGACAGGATCTGTCACTAATTAAGAAAGGATATGAGCAGGGATTCACAGAGCACCTGAAGAAATTAAATGGGAAGAAAAAGGGTAGCACATTAGTGTGCTTTCAGAAGCAGCACCTCAGAGAAAGGAATACACAGCCTTTGTTCCAAAGGCTGATAGATTTTGATTAAATTAATTTCCAGATAATGTAATGCATAATATTTACAGATTTACCAACAGTGAAATACAAGTTTTATCTGAAGAAATCCATAAAACATTAAAATCTACTTCTTTCAGACAGGCAGATTTTAGTAATTCTGCTGATTTCTCATCATACAGTGTCTCCAATACTGTTTTTTACTACAGTGTGAGATTGTCATGAGGGCTGACCTTCTGACTAGACAAGGAAAACTAAGACCTCTGGTAAATACCCAAAACTTTCTGAAGGTTTGTTTCTTTGTGTGGATCCATTAGTTCACATAACTTCTGACTTACGTTTATGAATAAGTGCAGGGAAGAAGAATGAGACCTGCTGCTGGAAAAAAGAAATTCAGGTTTTAAAAAATAGTCAAGATTTTTACCTCTGGGGACAGTCTACTTTACCCTAAAAACTAGATATCCTGAATATTGTTGTGAAAATATATAGGAAAAAATGAAAGCTGTCCACAGCCAGTTAAGCTGAGGCAGTTGAGGAAAGCAATGTTGTGTGAGAGCGCCATGTTCAATGCCCCTCCTCCACCTAATCTAGTGCAGGGAATTGTACCTCTGTATCTACTGAGGTACTTCCTAACTGCACATTTATGGTTAATTTCTTCTTCTGTCTCTCTGTTGTAGTGAATTCTCTGCAGTAAATTCCCTACACCACAGCGGGGTGGTCCTGACAGGAGACCCCTTACTCCAGTGGGATCTGCAAAACCACATCCATGTCCCAGTTGAGAAGCCTATGAGAAGTCTCTCTCTTACCTTGTCTCTAGTTGTGACCAGGGATCCCACTGATGCCAATGGACAACATTACTGTCAAATCCTGAGTATTTACATGAGAAGTTTTCTTAACCAGGGTTTTTTTTTTTCAAAAAAACCTCCATGTAAGTGCCAGGAGCTGCAAATTTCTGGATGACACAGCCCTGGCCTACCACCTGCTCCTGGAGGAGTAGCCTGTCAAATCCCAGAACCGCTTGCTCCCCTTATTGGGCTGATTTTAGTGTAACAGGCAGAGGATGAAGCACGGAAATCAATTAACAAAAAGAAATAAGATATAGATGCTTGTAGGCATTGTCAGTAAAGTGCAGTACCAGGTATAAAATCAGTGCTCTGTAGTCAGGCTTTCTTGGATGTTCTAGTTCACACAAGGATCAATTGTTTCTCCAGTTTACACATTTTAAGGTTAAAACATAGGGTTTCTCTGTTCTCCTCAAAATACAGCACAAAAAATAAATAAATCCCTTTTTCTTCCATGCTAGCTTTGTCTCATTAAAGGACCAGATGAGGACTTCAGGATCTATCCAGTTACACTAACAGTTGATAGCTGCAAGGCTTGGCATTATTTATCAGCAATAAAATTTCTAATGCCAGCTGGCTTCGCTTATCATTTAATCACTTTAACTTGGGTGTTCTCATCTCAGTTTGGGTGTAAGTAAATGAGTTTAAGTGAGAGTATGTGTTCCTTTTCTGTCCTTTGAAGGTTGTTCTGGTGTTTGTACTGCATTTGTTTTGTTCTTGTAACATTTGGGAGTAGAAGGATGATGCAGCACAAACTGGTTATGATAAATTCTGCACAAACTCTTCCCTAAGACAAATTGCAAAATAGCTGATCAGAGTAACTCAGAGGTGGTGCTGCAGTTTCATTGACAGCATTTTCTGCAGTGAAGAAGCCTGTGAGTCCATCACATATCCAAACCCCATTTTTATATTTTCAGAAGAATGCTTGCAAGCATTTCTTGGTGCACAAGTGTGTCTGCTGTATTAGAACAGTAGTGGTGAGAACAAAAATGATAATGCAAAATTGCTCTGCCACAAATATTCGATTCTCTTCTCTCCTCTCAGACTCAAACCACACCATACATGATAATAAAAAAGGTATGCAATGCCTGATGATTAGTTCCAATTTGGTGAAAAATTGGTGTGTAAGTGATGGGATTGTAGCACTAGATATTGCTGAATTGTAGCACTGTTTTACAAAATTCCTTTCTTTTTCATTCTACCTCTTTTTCAGTCTGGAATAATAGCAATAGTGTAAAGTTTACTTAGTTTTTTTCTAGGCCATGTGATGCAGAGTATTATGGCTGTTACAAAATCACTCCAAAAGTCCATTAAACTAAGTCAGATGAGTTACAAGCATTAAGGAATGTACAAATCAACAGAGCAGAGATCTGTTGGCTTGTCTTGGGCACTCATGTAGTATATACTACCATAGTTTCAGAATAACATGTATTTTTTAAGTATATGATAAAGATGTCATTTTGAGGTTGTGTTTTGTTTTGAAAAGAACCTGCACTGAGAAAGAAGAGGTTATGCCTGCACTGCCCTTAGGTGCTCAATGCATCCTGAGATCCAGGTTCATATTCCTCCTGCAGGGTATGTACAGCCCAGACTATACAAAGCCAAATAATACTGCTGCAGAGGTTGGTGGGGCGACACACAGCTGTTGCCAGAGCAGGCCAGACAGTATGTTTAGTCTACTGACACCACAGAAATTATTCAGAAAGACTTTCTGTAAGCACTCGACAACCTGAAAGTCTCAGCTCTTGTTACACCCCTCCTTTCACAGCTCAGCCCAGAGCTGTCTCACACCAGGGTTCGATTTCAGTTCACATGCCCATGGTGACACAGTGGGAGAGGAGCATGGTCTTAAACAAAACCTAGGAGAGCTACTTTACTACTGATTCTAGATTTATAGATATTGAGCTTTAATTGTGAGATTAAGTTTGTTCAGTTTCTTTTTGCTCTCTTTCCACAGAGCACAGGGAGGAATCCCCTCTCCCTGGAGAGCCTGAGAGATGAGACATACTGTTGTGGCAATGAGATGGAGTTGTAATGGGTTTCACTGTGCTTGTTGTCCTTTGGCAGACAGCAGTTCTCCCGTGTTTGCTATATGCTTTAGTTGTTTAAGATCTTTTGTTGAGAGTTTAGATTGGTATGGATAATGTGGCTTTACGTGTCCCTGCTGATCACATCGTGCATCATTTTCTTTACTCGTAGTTTAAGAATCAGCAGTTTAAGTTTCTGCAACCTGGCCATTGTGGCAACTGAGGCACAGACTCCCGAAGAAATCCAGAGAGAAAGAGAGAGTTTATTGTTACAACGGTGCATACTTATGCTCTCGGATGCTGTCAGTAAAGCTCTTACTTCATAGTTAACAAATCAGCAATTAGACAGTTATCAACCTTTTCTCCTATCAGCACAAGACCTCTCTAACACGCGCTGTGCAGACCAATCACCCTCTCGTTCACGCGCTGTTCTCACGGTAGCATCTTCTCGCAGTTCAGTACTTTTTCACAGTTTAGTGTTGCAGCTGGCCGTTGTTTTTCCCTGCCACCTTGGCATAACTCAACAGCCTCTTATCTTTCTTCCAAGGCCTGTTTTTCATCAAAGCCTAGCACTTTCTCAGAGGCTGTGCAAGGCTGGCAGGCCAATGCCTCCCACAGGCCATTTCAGCAACAAAAGTTTGAGGTTGCCTGCACCCCATCCCAAATGCTGGGAGAGGAGTTGTTAAGAGATTTACAAGAAATATTGCTAACTCCAGGCGCACATCATTATCCCTAACTCATTTTGGAGAAGAAGCAGCTGATTAGGAACTATATATAAGGAGCTTCTTTCCAGCTGTTCTCCAGAAAGCAAAACACTCTCCTACTGTATGGATGAGAAGGTCTATACCTGTTTTTCTCTGATGGTAACGAGGTGTGTTTTCACTGTTCTTTGTTCTCCTTGGACTGCATTACCCTCCACATGTGGTCCCTCGTTACGAGTACTACAGCTACCTCTGCCTTCCCAGAGGTGTCGTTTCACTCCAGAGCATCCCTGATACAAAGTCAAGCATATGATTTAGATTTTATAGTATGATCACCTCTATATGCAATGTTATTTTGCATATTCATCTTATTTTGGTAAAACCTTAACCTTGAGAGAGTTTTCTCCTCATCTGGCCAAACTGTCAAAGTGATAGATGTGAGCACTTGTAACTCTTTATCCTGTACAGTTTATTTTTGGCATCCTTCTTGCTCCTGACTTAAAGTGGGCACATAACTGATTTTGCCTTCATTCTTGTGCAAATGCCATACTGCAGTCCAAAGATGCTCTGGGTAAGAAATTGTTTTTTTACCAGCATCTATCTGAATTACAACATCCCTTTCAAGAATGAGAAGTGAAGGTATTTTTGAGCCAGGAACTGTGGCTTTTTGAAGTTCTCTAATTAACTAGTGAGTTCCATTTCTTCAGCGGTTGGGTCAAATCTTTTTCAAATGGGCATCACTGGCATCCAGTAAGGAGAATATTTGCTTTTGGAGAGTCAGGGAATTGTTCTTTAATTGCAAAGAGCTGGTAATGGGCTCTTTTTTATGTTACAAAATGTACAGGTTTCTTGGCCTCTTGATGTTTAGCATGTTGCTTATCAAACATCCGAGAATTACAGCTACAGTAAAAATTCTCTTTTCTTCTGTTAGCTTTACCTGCTTCCAGTAATTCTTACCTTACTGCAACAATTTGTTATTTTAAAACAAGTGTAACATTCACAAAAATAATTCTATGCATCTCACTCTCAGCACAACATTTATACCTACTCTTCAAAGCTGCCATTGCACATCACTTGGAGGTGGTTTATATCCCATCAGCATTAGTCAGGTAATAGCTAAGCATGCCCTGACCAGCTGCCTATGGGCAGTTCCCTCCCACCCCTTACTCACTGAAATCTGGTGAGTCAAGTTGCTTTTCTTGCTTGGCATCATGAAGTCCCACAAAAGTGAAAAGAGATATCCTCACCATAGTGGGATAAAAAAACCCAACCCAAACACTCCCATTTAAGCACTATAGGACTTAGACTATAGTCTTAAGTTTTGAAGGCTATTTTTTTTTCACATATTTTATGCACATATTTTTTTTTCTCTTTGATATACTGGGGAAAAAATTAAACCCACAAAACTAGAGACTAAGATCTAGATATTAAATTTCCCTTATACTGATATATAGGATGTGAATCATATTTCTGATTAGCAAAAAAACCCTATTGGGTAACATGAATCTGGAACTGGTTTAGAACAGCTATCATAAGGTTGTTTTGAATACAAGTTGTGAACTTGTATTGTTAACTCAACCAGCTCCTGTGTGAAGTTGTTAATACTTGGATATATATACTCAGAAAGCAGAACCATGTTTAACAAAATGAGGATGGTAGGAAGGAAATCAGTTCCTTTGTAAAATCTATTAGAAAAGCGAGAATCAAACAAACATTAATTATTTGCTTTGGAAAAAGATTGGTTTTTTGCAATGCATAATATTGAAAAGGAAAATATTGATGGTGGGATATTTGTGCTAAATGTTGGTGTTCCCCCTAATGGAGGGCACACTTAGTGTACTGGGAAATTAAATGATGTAAGGAACAGCAAGAGAGAATATCTTAGTAAGGTTATAGAATAGCTATACTTTGAGGATGTAAAATGGTGAAAAAGCAGAGACTGTTAAGGCTTGATTTTGCTACACAATCTATATGAACAATACCAACTGTAGGCAGATGCATATCAGGAGCACTTGCTTATAGAAATCTGATCGGAGCTATTCATTAGAGTAGGACCCAAATACAGTAGCACAAAGATATCACATCTGAATGGGCAAAATTTTGAAAAAGCATGACTCAGGTAAATTAAATTATTACACCGGCAAATTTCCTGAAAGTGGATTCAAGGGAAAGAAAATTGAAGGGAGGCACAGTCTGTGTTTATTGCTGCGGTTCCAGTAGCACAGCTGTAGTTCTGGTTGAGTTGGCTTCTCCATTTACAGCCCAAATATTTCAACGTTTATTATCCAGGATGTTTCATACTACAGGGGGTTGAAAGTGAATATATGGATGTTAGTGAAACAGATAATGTAAAGTTAGTCCTTTCTAAAATTACAGAACAATACTATACAGAAGGTGGAATGTGGTTCTCGATAATGGGGAAGGGAGATTTCCTTTTATTAGCTTCAGATGAAAATGCGTTGTTTCAGAATACATAAATTTTTGTAATAAGAAAGTCTTTATATGAATGAAGTCTTAATATGAAGAATGAAACATTAGTATTGGTTATGCCTGGGCAAAGTTTTCCTAGAAGGCTTTTGTCACAATCACAGTAATTAATTGTGAATTTAAGTACAGCTGATTTTTGGAACAATAATCTCATGAGAGGAGGATGTGGGTATTCTGACATAGACAGACAGATGCTGAAATAAATCCTTTTTTGTAATCCACATCAATATTTTGAAAAAAAAAAAAAAAAAAAAAAAAAAAAAGCATATCTTGTTTCAATAATTTAAATATATATTTTAAGTGTGTTCCTCTTTAGAGATGGAGATCAGCTGTATGTATTTGGCACAAGTCAGTAGGGAATCTTTCCTGAATAGAGACTGAAGTCACTGAAGCTAGATAATATTAAAATAGGAAAGCACTGATGGATTCAGTCACAGTTTCCATTTCTGCCTTCATGGCCTTCAATCAGTAGTAATGCACCTTAGTTTGCTTGGACAGGGAGAAATTGTCTCCTGACCTACCCAATAGTTCGGTGCATGTAACCCAGAAGGACATATGAAGGTAGAGAGCCAAAGGCTGGTGCCCTGAGAACTGTGTTTTGAGAACAAGAGCCAGGTTGTGTGTCTTGTGTATCTAGGTGAAGGGAGAGCTGAGCCCAAACCCTCCCGCTGTGCCCTTCCATGGGGTTCCTGGCCCCTGCCTGCTGCCTTCTCTCCACCGCCAGCCCTGCAGCAGGGTATCCAGACCCACAGGCTGCTGCTTCTGAGTCCTTTCAACAATGGAGCTTGTAGCCATAAAGCAAGTACCCTGGCTCCTTCCTAAACACTGCAGTGGTTTCTCTTTTCATATATCAGGAGAAGCACTAAAAAAATAAAAGTTTCTTTTTATACAGTGGCTAGTTGTACATCTCTGATATTGGCTTGGTGTTGAAAAAGCTGCCAAGGGAGACGAAGCACTCTGCCTACTCCTTATTAATACTTGCTATTGCTGCATATGGCATAAAGTTGCTGAGCAGAGAGCTTAGGGAAAATGCAGTGTGCTAATGTCAAGCTCCAGAACAGAAAGTCTGCTGGGGTAATTCTTCAGCATAGACTTTAAGGAAGAGTACATGCATTGTAAAGGGAACAACTTATTTTAGGATATATTAGCCTACAACTATGCAGAGGAGTAGAAAGAGCTTGCAGGAGACAATGTACTTCACATCAGAGGTGAAGAGTCTTTCCCTAAATGAAGAGCAAATAAAACTTTTTCACTTAACACACCTCTCAACAATAGTGCAAAACCAATTAAGCCTCACTTCCATGACTCTTATGGGGCACTTGTGACTGCTTCATCTAAGGAACAGAACTCTGTCTTTCCTATTCCCTTCCTGGAGGAGCCTCATACCTCTGTCCTCAGGGATAAGTCTATGAATCCCTAAAATCCCTCCTCAGTCCTTTTGAGAGACCCAGTGATATTTTTTGCATGCTGAGCAACCCCAGGAGACTGCCTCTTCCCTCCCTCCTTCCCAGCCTTGCTTATCCCTCCAGGTGTGGATTTACCTCCCTGCTCCACCCTTATCCTTCACCGTCCTCTTGTTGCCATGAGACACAGCCTTCAGTGCTGTGCACAGGAGGGAGTATGGCGCAGGTGGATAAAAAGCCCTAAAAACATGTGGCCAGGATACCCCTTCTAGCTCCTGTGGGAGAGTAGATGCAGGGGAGAGGAGGGCCTGAAACACCCTTCCCAAAACTGTCAGGGCTGAATACTGCCCTTCCTGCCCTCCGACCAGCTGAGGCCAGGATGGCTGTCCTGCTCATGGAAAGCCCTAACAGCAATAACATCCACCTCAAGAAGTCATATGTAACTCCTCCTGTCACAGAAGGCCAATAAAATCCTTTCCACAACCTTGCAGGAACCTGACAGACATTTTTCACCCTGGTGCAAGGAGCAAACAGCACAAAGTAGTACTGCATCAGCAGATATATGGTTTGAAAGATGCGCTGCAGTCTGCTGAGGGGATAAAAGCTATTCTGCCTCTTGATACAGACTTCAGAGAGTTCTTTCTCATCCTCTGAAGGAGCCAATTCCCCAACACTGGGTTGCCTGGTTGTGGCAGGGCCAGGAGGGAGCTGCCAGGGCAGTGCCAGTGTGGGCCATCCTGTGGGGTGCAGTGGGACAGCTTGGGACACTGGTGCTTGCAGTAGGTATGTCTGGTGGGGCAAGCAATGGTGGGCAGTGAGGTGGAGGAGAACAGGGAGAGCATGGTGTTCCTGTGGTGGTGTAAGATCTGTGTACCCAGGAGGTGCCATCTGTGACAGTCTGATGAAACCATAATGACTCAAAACATCGGATAAAGATCTTTGGTAAAGGAAATGGTTTCTATCAAAACACAGGGACTGTGCAGGTAATGGCGGGAAGACCCAGCAAGAGGAGGGGGTCCTGTGGAGGTGGGATCACACTTTTCTGGGGCTGAACCTCCCTATCTTGAGCAACTCTGTAAAGAGCCAATACAGAAGCTGGTGCCAAAAGGAAAGGTCAAACAATGGTCATACCTGCAGGGAGGGGGGCAGTAAATTCCCAGTGACCCCTAAGCCCACCAACCCCTTTCCAGAAGAATCTGAAGGTACAAACTATGCATGTACCAAAGCAAGGAGAATTTGAGAAGCACAGGCTGTGCTAGATGCCTAATTAATCTAATGAGTCTAAGTGCCCACCTGGAGGAGGGGCAATGAATTATAAGAGGACACGAGTCAAAGCTCCGGTTGGCTGCACCCCTCTGGAACTGGACCCCTAGGATGGCTGGACCAATGATGGAACCAGGACTGGTGAAATCTTTCTTTTTTGTCTTTTTATCTTTTTTTCTCTTTCTCTCCTTTTCTCTCCCATTCTCATTCTGTACCCCTGTGTATAAGACAAGGCTTGTCAGGGCATGTTTAAGACTTGTCAAGGTATGTTATAAGATATGTTGCTAGTCAGTGTAAGTTTACTGCCTATTGCAGAAGTTGCAAGGCTTATTGACAAAGTTTCATGCTAATAACTGTTGTGAGTGAATAAAAACTGAGTTTTGTGAATTGAAGAGTCCTTGGTGTCATTTCACCTTAATCCTGACCTGGGAATCGGCGAATCCGAGTCATTGTCCCAAGAAATTGGGACGTGACACCATGTAACATCAGGAAAGACAGCTACTCTCAAAATAGCCAGTGAAAGTGATGAAAATGTGCACCTGCACCCCAAAGGGAGGCACAAAACTCACAGCTGAGCCAGGGGTGTGTTCCCTTCAGTGAGGAGCCCCCTGGAGCTCATGGTCGGAGGATGTGCTCGATGCAGCCATTTGGAGGATGCGCGTGGGGTGCCAAGGTGAGGCAGTCTATTAGGGGGAGCTTGCTTGAACACTGTGTCTGGGAAGGACCTGAGGGTCTCTCAGGAAGGGGGAGAACCTGGATCCCTGACCAGCCGTTTGTTTCCATGTCTCCCTTCTAAAAGATGTTGAGTTGCTACCTACTGTGAATCTGACCCAGTCCTTCCAGTCCCTGATCATTCTGAAACATGCAGAGGCTGTTAGCAGGTTGTGTATTTAATGACATCCATAACCTGGTTTATCTTGGCTCCTACTTGATTGATATGTTTTCTGGTGCTTCCAAAAAAAAAAGGGAAAAGGTTTCGAACACTGCATTGTTAACACATAGGCAAGAAGTGAGCCAGCACAGCCTGTTCACCCCTTTGCTTCACATTTGTAGTGTATGAAACCCTGGTGTCCTGCTCTGGACTTATTGCTTTGTGAATATTGGAATTTCTGTGGATTTGTTTGTTTGTTGTTGGGGGTTTTTTTTAGAAAATGATTTTACATGGTTACTCTAGGTCACAAATTCTGCTCAGAGAAGCCTTTTTTCCTTTCCCCTGTCTCTTTTCCTGTATGTGCACACATATACATGGTGCACAGTCTGTGCTTTCCAGTTCTCACAGCCTGCAAGTACTAACCTGTCCAGGAAACTTGGCTGTGGAGGTGAGGGAGGGTTGCCATCATACATAGCAGGTACTAGACAACACACATTGAAGAACTAGTTACCTGCAAGACACTAGTTTTTGTTCTTAGCTGACTGCCGCACCTCAATTACTGTGTTCAGTTCTGGGCCCCTCACTACAAAAAGGCCATTGAATTACTCGAGCGTGTCCAGAGAAGGGCAACAAAGATGGTGAAGGGTCTGGAGCACATGTTGTACGAGGAGTGGCTGAGGGAACTGGGGGTGTTTAGTCTGGAGAAGAGGAGGCTGAGGGGAGACCTCATCGCCCTCTACAACTACCTGAAAGGAGGTTGCAGAGAGCTGAGGATGAGTCTCTTTAACCAAGTAATAAGTGATAGGACAAGAGGTAATGGCCTCAAGTTGTGCCAGGGAAGGTTTAGACTGGATATTAGGAAGTATTTCTTTACAGAATGGGTTGTTAGGCGTTGGAATGGACTGCCCAGGGAGGTGGTGGAGTCCCCATCCCTGGAGGTGTTCAAGAGGCGGGTTGACATAGCACTTAGGGATATGGTGTAGTTGGGAACTGTCAGTGCTAGGTTAACGGTTGGTCTGGATGATCTTCAAGGTCCTTTCCAACCTAGATATTTCTGTGATTCTGTGGTTCTGTCTGTATGTTACATTCACACCACAGCACCCTGATGTACAAGCTGTTCCTCTCCCAGAATTACATATTCTGCAGGAGAGTCTTTGTCATTTTTATGGGAAAAAAAAATGTCCTCTGCCACTGTTCTGGAAGCCACACTGCTTCTGTACAAGCTCCCTGCAGCCTTGCTGTCATATCTGGGGCTGAGGCCTCCCCAGAGCTGCCACCAAGGTATCCTCAGCATTCTTGAGAACATGGGAACCCTCCCAGGAGCTGTCTTCAGTGCTGCAGGGTGCTGGGCTGTGCTCAGGTCCCTGCCTTGAGACAGCTGTGCCTTTAGAGCCTGCCAGGTGGAGGAAGAGCCCAGAGACCTTTCTAAAGGATTTTGTTTTCTATAGGTACAAACTGCGTGTTCTTGACATCCTAAGCTTGCAGTGATAAGTCAGTCCCAGAATGTGTGATTTAGGAAAGGAAATGTTTGATTTGAATTCAAACCTGAAGTGAATAAGCAGATATTTAGATCTAGAAGCAGATTTTGGTGTGGACCTCAAGGAGAACTGCCATTCCCAGGCAGAGGACTGGAGAGCTTGTTCTTCAACTTCAGGGAAAAAAAAGTGGTGATGTTTTGTCTTTTTTTTTCTATTTCTGCTCCTTAGCTTTGTATCAATTATATAGTGGGCAAAATTATTCAGAGCATGTCTAAGTATTGACAAGCGTATGTGGTCTGGGAGGTTTTGAGCATGAGTTCATTAGGCAGAAGCCTTTCTCAGAGGTTTGGTGGAGACTGGTGGTGGCATACAGGTCAGATGTGCAGAAGGTTTACTTTTTCCCCTTCCAGTGTAGTGTCCAGGTGGTGAAAGGTCCTGAAAATGAGATGCATTTCAGAATGGTACATGGTCCCCAAGTTTCAAAGCACTTCTGTGTCATTTCTTAATGCATCTTCTTAATGTCAATGCATCTGTGACTCAAATTATTTAGATATACCAGAGTAGGATCTTCTAGACAACAGAAAAATATGTATATCTGTCTGATAAAGGTATATACTGCTTCCCAGTAGTGGACATCATTGTTACTGAAGTACCTTTCCATGTTAAGAAAAAGTATCTCTCATAAGTAAATGATCCAGGTAAAACTCAAGGAAAAGGAGAAAATTGTGACAGAGGGCACAAAGTTTAAGTTTGTTTTTTTTTTTTTTAAAGAGTTAGTGCAAATGGAATGGGAAAATTAAGACTTTTAAAAAACAGAAACCAAATACAAATGCTTACAAAATTCTGATACCTGCTTGCTAAGGTGATGGATAAACCTCTGGCTCTGCCTGATGCACACAGCATGCAGCATCCTATCTGTCCATATGAGTGGCTTGTGATGCACAGGGTGTATTAGAGCATCACTAGGTAGTTTCTGAGACTGTCTCTATCTTGAGAGACGTTGCCTAAATATCTGTGCGTGCATTGAAAACCACTCAAAAAGCAATTTATTCAGCATGAGCACCTAAGAATATCTATAATGGGCGCTGCAGAGCTGCTCCTGGTGCCTGTGGTCTGTGCTTAACTGAAGACCAGTGGGCCAAACTGAACATTACACTCTAGTGTACTCTGCAGTTCAGGTGTCAGAAGCAGGGAGGAAGAGGAGAAGGAAGGCATCTGTGTGGTCCCAGCTGCTGCCATTTCTCCCTGCCTCCAGAGCTGCTGAAAACACTCTGCAGCAACCATGAGCTCCTGCCTGGCAGATCAGTAGGAGGTGGAAAGAGGGGAGGTGAGAAGGAGGCTTTGGTTCTTTCCTCCCTCTGCCTTGGTGGTGGCTGCACAGGGTATCTCAGGCTACATGCAGAAATGAGCATGTGCACTTAGTTGTGCTGGTTATTTTTGTGCTAGTGAGTGTTAGTTTTGCTCAGCTGTCCCTGTGGCAACCTCAGAGCAGCCTGTGACTTTCTCAGCAGCAGATGCCAGATGACTGTGAGCCTTTCTGTGCAAAAGCCAGGCTTTACATATCTAGTGTAGTTATGCTGCTCCCTGTTTGCAACTGCTAGCCAGCCCCACAGCACAGGTAGGCTGAACTCACACTTGGGCATAAAAAGCATTTTGGAAGGGATTTAAAAAAACCCTTAATTGTAGTCCAGTAATCCTTGACTTGAAACAAATGAGAGCTGTGCTGTTGGCATTGCTGTGCTGGAGCACATGTTTGGCTGAGCCCTGCAAAACGTTGATCTGGAGCTGCTATTGACTTAGAAGAGGCTACACTTGTCTGCTATCAGAGTTGATTAAGATTGATGACAACAATGGCTAGGATGGCAGGCTCTAACTTGTTTTTCAAAGGGATGCAAAAATAGTACTGGGAATGTTAGTAACTTTAAGCTGAAGAGAGTATATGTGATGAGTTAGAGCTTAAATCAATATTGAAATCTGACAGTAAATTGCACGTCTACTAGAAATTTAGAAATGTTTGTTTGGTTTATATAGTAATCTTACTTTTTAATCAAAATTTTAGACAGTAATAAAAATTCAAAAAGAAGACCCTAATGCTTTTTTTTGATTGAAAAATGGTGAGGCAGTTGATCGCAGTTTTCCTTCCAGTATTGGAATAAAAAAAGAAAGAAAAGCAGTAAATTGAAAATGCAAAGATTATGTAAGGCCTTTTTTCTTACAGATGAATGAAACAAAGAGTATGGGTGTTTCACTAACAATTTTGATAAGAGAAACCCAGACTGAACACTATGAGCACTACTAGTATGAGCATGCTGTTGATAATGTGATTGCTCATCAAAACAAATCATGAAGCTGTCCTTCTTATGCACAATTGTAGAGCTGATTTTAATCTTTTCATGGCCTCCAAGGGTTATGCCTGCACAACCCGTATGTCACTGAAGTGCTGCGTAATTGAAATATGCAGAGAAACATTTTGTTTCAAGTAGTACCAAATTCTTCATGTTGTTTTAACTGGGTTAGAGAAGCTGGATTACTCCACAAAGGTATTTAACATTACTGAGGATAGGATTAGGCAAAACCTGGCATATAATTTAGTCTGGCATTAGACTGCACTGAAATTTTTATGTGGAAAACGTTGCATGTAAGGGCAAACCATAGAGGATTCTGACTTTCCTAATAGATTTTCAACGATTTAATCATTATTTGTGACCAATACCTTAGCTCAGTGTTACTGAGAATAATAATCAATGGGTATTGTTGTATTCTACTTTAATCTTCCAAGTACTTTTTCTTTTTAATCATCTGCTTTGGATAAACAAAACATTCTGATACCTGCTCCCTAAACTTGAGATTTTAGAACTATTTCAGCTGGAACACTTTGGGATATTTCTAGAGCTGTGCAGGTTCACCTTTGTGAGTGTAGTACTAACAATTTTCTTTTGAAAATCAACTAACCCAGCCTCTGTGCCTGGTGCAGGGCTTTGTACAGAAAGAAAGTTAGAGGAGAGGGAGGCTGCGTTAGTGCCAGAGAAGCATTCAGACATTACCTCATTTGTGGTATATCGCTCTGTGGAGGGACCTTTGCTTTCACACTTATGATGCTCTTCAGGGTCTGGATATGCCTTGTAATATCTCAATGACAGATTTTAGCTTTAAGGCCAGGTCACAGGGTCTACTCCACTGTTTTTGTTCCTTAAGAATAACACAGTTGAGAAAATGGGGAGCTGGAACATTACTATATGTTACTGACTTGGATAACTCTCTGCAGTGTTCACTGTACTTATTTGGTGAACTTTTTTAAAAATGTCTTTGCAATTGGCTAAAATGGTGTTGTCTTTCTATGTCTTGGGTAATGAAGCAATAAAGTGACTTGGGAAAGCACAGGACTTGGGTCAGAAATAGAAAATTACTATTTCTGATATAGAGTTATTGAACATTGAAAACTTTGTAATGATTAGTAAAATATTAATTATGCTGGGGTTTATTTCTTCTTCTTGGGTTTGAGGAATATTGGTAGTATCGTGAGTAAAGAGACTGTTGAACAATGGCTTATGTCCATGACAGTTGCTGTGGAACACAATGGTCTTGTTAAAATATTTTGGAGATTAAAATTTTTTAGCTGTTACCATTTTCTTAACTCCAGAGGAAGGAAATATACTTTGTATGGCTGTATGACTACCCAGTAGCCTCATACAGGCAGCAAAGCTCCTTAAGTAGGAAGTCAAATGGCTAGTAAATTGGAAACAATCTCAGGACTGCCAGGGCAGCTGGGCTTAAATGTGCTCCAGAGCACTTGAGAATCAAGAGGCACTGCAGCCATCCTTGCGCACTCCAGAGCCCAGGCTCTCAGAGGAGCCACAGCATCCTGGGATGAAGATCTCAGACATCACAGAGAGAGAAACTGTGTCACACAACACTGCCCAGTCCTGTGCTGGGCATCACACAGGCACAAAGGGAGATGAACATGTCTCCATTCCCACATCTCCTCTGATGTGGAGGCAGCTGCTCTAACAGGCAGAGGTGCTCAGCTGTTTCTTTGCCTCCAGAGGGGAAGGCAGGAGTGTGGGGCTAGGTACCATTTTAAGGAGCTTGGGGTGCACTAGCAGTAGGCATACTACAGCTTGTTTACTGAGAATATCCTCCAACAAATGTTCCTAAAGTCCTTGCAAAAAGATGTTGCTCCTTACTGCCACCTTCAGGAATAATACCAATGCCAGCACTGATCCCTGGGGGACAACACTGCTCACTCATCTTTAGTCTAAAAAGTAATTGTTAAGTTTTGCTTTCTATACTTACCTTCTTATCCTTTAACTTGCTTTCAGTCCAGTTCCCTCCAGCTTCATGGCAACATAGTTTCTTAGTAATTTTTGGTGCAGAAACACACTATCTCCATGAGTCCCCCTTACCCATGTGCTTATTAATACCTTCTTAGTAGTCTAGGACATTATTGAGGCAGGATTTCCCTTTGTAGAAGATATGCAGGCTCTTTGCAAGTAGACCATGTTTCTCCATAAGCACAATGATTTTTTCTGCTCTCTTTATAATAGACTTTATTCTTTAACCGGTGATATTTTTGAGGTAACTTGTGTAGTCAGTAAAATTTTAATATGGTTCATTAACTGCAGAGTGATTAAAAAATTAATATGAAATGTAGATAAACATGGCTCTTGTACCTTGTCCTGAGGGGGAGGGTTGTTTGAAGTATTTTCTGGTATTCCACTCTTTTGCTGTGACCTACTGCAGTAAACAAATTACTCTGGCTTTCCCAGTAAAAAAGGTGAGCTCTACCCCTTGATTACTGCATGACAAAACCTACAATCTTCTGATGTAACTAAGCGTGAGGGTGAAATATGACCCTAGCATGGAAAAAAGTTTTAATCTAGCACTGTTTAACCACAGCCAAATCCAATAATTTATACTTCAGTTTATGATTTAATGACGTAATTTCCCTCTCTTTGTCCTAAATCATACAAAACAGATTTTGGACTGCATCTTTTGCTGCCCACTTCCATCCTTGCACTATCCCAGTAGCTGACCAGTTCCTGGTGTATCCTGACACATATTTCCAGTGCTTCTTAAGCTTGGTGATACCCCTTGCATTTGCATTCAGAGCCTGCCATTCAGGTTTTCACCATCCTGTGGGCTGGATTATGCTAAACAAATGATGGGATCTTGACCTAAAATGCTGTTATACCTTTTACACTTGTTACTAGATAGGAGGGCTGATTATTTACACATTACAGCCTGAAAGAATGCATAATAAACTAGGAGAGAACCTCTCTGTGGTTGTCCTGACAGCCACTGACTCTGCATGATTGTTATCCCATTGTCACCCCATTGGGAGCAATCCTTCTGTTGTAATGCCAAAAGTTAGTTGCAATAGAGCTACCCATTAGTCTGGGCTCACCTTTCCTACAAGCAGTTTGAATGCCCTGTTCCTGATGCTTTTTCTATGCCAGAACTTGGTCCCCACCAATGCCAGTGACATGGCTGTGTCTGATGCTTTCTGGACCACAATCAGTGCAAGCTGAAGCATTAAGGCCCTCTTTGTACAGGTATTTAAGATCCCTTCTTCATTGAAATCACACCTCACAGACCACTCCCAAGCCATTCCATGGACACAATATTAAGATTCACCCTGGCAAGGAATTAGTCCTACAGCAGTTATTTCTCCTGGTGGGCTTGTCTTCACACGAGGTAGTGAAGTAGGAAAGTGTAAAAGGACCTAAAGTTAGCAACAGGGAACTGCAGACCTGCTGATGGATTTTCTATGGTCAAGAACTTATGTGGGTGAGGTCCAGGTGATTACAGGAACTAGCAGGCAAGAAGGAAGTGTCTGGAGATGACTGAAGACTCAAAGGGGTACAGCTGCTCTGAACTGCCAAGGGGAATAACTTGTGATAGTTTATAGTAGAAATGGTCAGAGGCTAAAGGCCTAAACTGGGCCTAACAAGCCACATAGATAGATTTATGTTTTATCTCACCAGTTCATATTGTGTAGTTACACCTCTGTTGTGGTTTAAGCCCAGCCACCATCACGCAGCTGCTCGCTCACTCTTCCCCAGTGAGATGGGGAAGAGAATCAGAAGGGTAAAAGTGAGAAAACTTGTGGGCTGAGATAAAGACAGTTTAATAAGTAAAGCAAAAGTCGTACACACAGGCAAAGAAAAATAATGAATTCATTCACCACTTCCCATCGGCAGGCGGGTGTTCAGCCATCTCCAGGAAAGCAGGGCTCCATCATGTGTAACGGTTACTTGGGAAGACAAACATAACTCTGAACGTCCCCCCCTCCTTCTTCTCCCAGTTTTATATGCTGAGCGTGACCATATGGTATGGAATACCCCTTTGGTCATTTGAGGTCAGCTGTCCCAGCTGTGTCCTCTCTGAACTTCTTGTGCACCCCCAGCCTACTCACCATCAGAGCACTCTGAGAAGCTGAAAAGTACTTGACTTAGTGTAAGCACCAGTCAGCAATAATGAAAACATCTCTTTAATATCAACACTGTTTTCAGTACAAATTCAGAACATAGGCCCATACTAGCTACTATAAAGAAAATTAACTGTATCCGAGACACAACTAGCACAACCTCCCTATAAAAGAAAGAGATGGTAGGGAGGGATGATAGATAAGGATTTTAAGAGTGAAAATATTTTTATGTTACAGACTGTTAAATGCACATTATTTTGGCAATAATAACTTGGATAGTATTGTTTTACACAGTATTACTTTATTTCCTAGAGGAAAATACAAATGCATGCTTCAGCCAAGTTCTGGCTGTATATGCCTCCTTGGCAATCAGGAACTATGAACATTATGGTTTCTGATGGACCGATACAGGGGGTGTCGACTTTTCTATACATGGAGGTGGTGTTGATTTGAATGTGATCAAGGTCCACAGGAGAACTCCCACTGCTCTTTTCTGGATAACTAAATTACATATTTCTCCTGTTGAAGGGAGCCACGTGTTCTAACTCAAGTTTTCTTCTTTCATATAACGTGAGGAGTAAGATGTGGAGCTACGCAGATGTAACGAATGACTTGTAGGACTTGTAGGATGGCTGCAGTTACTGTTCCTCAAATATAACAATTCAGGCATTGCAAAATGAAAGCACAGAACTGTTTGTTTTGTTGAATGTGACTCACTGTGCATGCTATTTTCTATCAAAGTCAAATGTTCTCGGAGTCTGTACTCAGTAACTGAAAAGGGATGGAAATGATTTATTCTCCTCCCTGCCTCAGACCTACAAGCATGAACATGTGAAAGTTTGTGCATCACGCGTCATACTCATTCCTGTCAAGCAGAAAACTGTTCCACTTCTGAGCATCACACATTGATGTGCTAAAAAAAAAGTCAGTAAAATGTGTTCCTAACTTAGGGTCTAATATAACATTTCTCATTAACAAACTTACAAATTTTTCCCCTGCCTTCTTGTTTTGTCACCTAGTACTGTAAGGTAAGGACATAGGGCTTCATTGTCCAGCTGAAGAATTTTTCTCAGCATATGGAAATCTCTAGGTAAAGAATGATGGTACACTTGATAGAGGATGTCTATTGAGAATATGAGTGTTAAGACTTTTCTGTCCCAGAAAGTGCTGTCATATATTTAAGTGTATCATGTTAGATGCCTACATATAGCAGAACAACTCCATTCACTTCTGCATAACTCCTGTGCTTGTACACTTTCAAGCAAGGAGCTCAGTGCTCTTAGAAAAAGTGCTTCCCAAGACCTTCCTAAAACTAAGGGTGAAGTGGTTGCCTAGTTTGACATACAATACTGGAGGTTAGGACCATCACCGCCAACTGTTAGAGACACATATTATATAGTAACAACATAAGATTCTGTATATGCATCAGACATTTGTCTCTGGAGTCCCTCAGGTATACCCAATCTGCACAGATCTTCCTGGATAGGATCTGCCTTCCTGGTACAATAGTGCCAGGGAACAGCCAGAAACATTAAAGGTATGCCCACTCCCAGACTGTATGTAGTTCTTATATTTGTATGGAGCTATTAGATTTTTACTATGAGAAGAAACTGTAATATCATGTTAATGATTTTTAAATCTTCAGCCTCTGTTCTCTCTAAGAGGATTTTACCCAATAACTTCTAGACACTGTCATTTGAAATGTATATGTATGTATTTTATATATATATATACTTACATACAAAGATATAAGAATATATAATGGTTACCTAAAACTACAGGAATAAAGCTTAAAAATAGCTGTGTAGCTTCTCAGACAGTAATCTTGTTTGTTCAGATTGCGTAGAACTAAAATAGTACGACCCCACTGGATCTGAGCAACAATTTTCTGGAAGGAATGGCCTTCCCTCCTTCCCTTCATCCAACAGTCAGTGAAATGAGCAGCTCCCCTTCGCACTCAGACTGTGATGATCTGTTCACCAGAGTTTCACAGAAACTCAGTCTGGGTTGTGACACACTTGCTGCAGTCTGTGACTAACCACTCTGACACACTGTACAAGATGTGCAGTTCTTCTCTGACCATATCTATAAGAAATAAACAAAATTAGTCCTGGAAAATGAGTAGCCATGACTTCCAGTCAGCTTCCTTTTGGCTAGAATATTAAACAGTAAATGTATCATTAGAATGAGATCGTTCCAGAGATATTGGAGTGTAATTTATTTCCAGACTATTGTTGCTATGTGCATGTGTGCCTAGACACGGTGATTAGCTTCTTTAGGAAAAAAATCCCTCCATATGTAGATTTCTTTTTCCCACAGGACTTGAATTTTTCATCTTATTACAATTCAAGAAGTTGTATTTTCACGGACTTTTATTACTGTTTTCCTGTCTGCATCTAAGTGTGGATCCTGTTGATCTAGTCAGTAGTTTATTTCATCACTAAACTTACTGTTTAGAATTGTATAGAAACAGTTGACAATAAAATGAATAGCTACACATAATGAAAAGGACAATATGCTTTTTTCTTTTTAATTACAAGTTATGTCTGCTTTAAAGAAAAGTCACAAATTTCTTTAGCTGATTTATAAATCAAGGTGTTTTTTCCCCAGATATTTTGATAGATTCCTACTAAGACAGTTTTAAAAACTTACAAACTTAACATTCCCAATATCTTACCTTTGCATGCTAACTTAGAGAAACAGATAATTAGATAACGGAACATAGTAGTTCCCTTCATGAAAGGAATGAGACAGGTAAAGGATATCTTTAAAGAAATAATAATAATAAAAATAAATTTAATAAAGCCACCACCAAATGCCACAAACCATTCATTTTGGTATTTTTGAGCCCCAAAACTGTAGACATGAAATTTTTGGGCATGAAAGCATATCTTGTCAGCATTTATTTTGTGAATGAAGTTCTTAAAAATTTAAACAATGCATAAGCCAATGAAAATAAGTAATGGAATGAGGTTAAATTCTGCACAGCAAAGATGGATAGTAGGGGGACTACAGAAAATCTGCAAGTACTCCTAGCTATTATGTCAAATATCATCTTACTTTTTTGTAAAAGCTTCTGAAAAGTATTATACTCGTCAACTCTGTCTTCTTATTTTGGTCTTGCATTTATCTACTTCCAACAGAAATTTAAAGAAGCTTGTATTTTTTGTCCTCTTTGGTCTTATAGAGTGATGATCATTGGCAAGAAGCTTTTATGGATAAGACTCAGGGATTTTATGATCATCCTATTCAAGTCACTGAGACTTCCACACCAAGCAACAGCCTTGCATTTTCCTGTTCCCAGAATACTGCTTCATTGTCAGCAATTCCAATAGGAGGATGTGGTCTATAGTGGTTGGTGGGATGGGGAGAGGGGAGATTTCTCTTGCCAGATGTATGCACACTTAGGACTGTTATGCCAGGGATGCATGGCATGCATGTTCCAGAAGTCTGGTTACATGCCTGCTGGAGCAGATGTAGCAGCCTGCCCAAGACATCAAGAATACAGTCATGTAGGAACCTTTGTTGTGGCCTATATGAGTGCTAATAAAAAAGTGATAAGAGGAGACACTCTCTAGTTTAAGCTGCAATAGACTATTGAACTTAGTGGGAGGATAGTCTGAAATGCTCACAGTAAAACTCGAACAGAGAGACTGATGAATAGTTGAGGGAAAAAATGCATGGAAGAGGGGCTTATACTGGATATGAATTACAGGTATAGCTGGGGACATTCTTCTTAGCTCCATCTGAACCAAAATGGAAGCAGGCATGTGACACTGAAAAAATGATAGTAGAGTTATTTGAATTGAGGACTGAGGGAAGATGAAAAAGGAAGGAAGAGCATGCGGTTTGGAATGACACATTCTGTAGGGATGAAGATATAAGAATACTGAATCATGCAAAAAATATAGGGCAGATCTCATAAAAAAAAGTTAAAAATATTAGTTGGAAAGTGGTAAAAAGTATTTTCTACAAGTAAAGTCCTGTTCTACCACACCCTAAAAAATAAACAACAAAACAAAGACTAAATATAAAAGTTCTGTGACAATATTAGGAATCTAGGAAGAGCGGTAAACGGTAATGTTTGATTTTCAATGGGTTACTGATATAATAAAGACTTAAGGAAGAATGAAAGAAAGAAATTCAGACTAAATGGTATTGAGAGAGTACATTAACCGAAGAATGACACTTCTTGTGTCACTTCCTGACATATTCTCGTTAAGAAAAGTTTGGATCCAAATAAGGCAAATAGATAAAAGCATCAACAAGAACCACATATTATATAAAGAAAAAACCTGTTATTTTTAAATGGAAGAGTCATAATGGTCTACTGGAAACACTGGCCAGCATGGTTATTAACATGTTGAAAGAGAGCAGAAAACATAGCAGGGGGAAACTTCATTCTTCATGAACTGGTTGCTTTTATAGCAATAAAAAAATTATGTTTAGCCAGTAGAAATTATTACTTCTTGGAAGCCCATCTAGTCAGAAACTTACATACGGAGATAAATTTGCTTTAGTCCTGATCAGTGAACAGGGTCTGGGCAAGGCTGTAATTATAAAAAAGCCACAGAGTAACAGTGGCCAGGATGTACAATAGACTGATAGAAACAGGAAAGATAGAAGCTTTCTAATATATTTTGTTCTGAAAAAGGGTAACAATATAGAAATACAGACAGATTTTGAGGAACAATTTGATAAGGGAGTAAATTAAAAACGAAGACTAAAGCCCCCTTTTCAAATGAATTGGAATCAAGAACTCTGATTGAGTGTGAAGGGCTGATGAAGTTCAATGTGTGACAAGAAAAAAGCAGTATCTGAGAAAGGAAATAAATTATTTGTCACTATGGAAGGCCACCGGGTGAGTTCTGTATCTGAACCACTGTTTATGAGGAAATCTCTGAGACATATCATTTAAACCATTTTTAAAATAATTTATGATTACCTAATCATAAAATGTGTAGTTATCATTAGCAGGACCAAAGAACCACTCAGTGTCCATTTAGTTACTCAGAAGGCATTCTAATATGATTGCACTAAGCTGTTAACTGATGGCTAAACTATTTTATACTAGGGGAATGGAAAGTGGCAATATGAAAGGAATTTTAAAAAATGGCTTCAGGGAAGACTCAAAAACTGTAGAAAACTACTTGTCTGGTCAAGTGCTAGACACTGTAATAAATAGAATTAGCAGATGTGGGGCTGAATCCAATGTAATGGGAAGAATCAGCAAAACTACTGAAGTTCTTTAAAGGTGTTGTTGGATATGCTGATAAAGTTGATATGGTTCACATGTGTATTCAGGTCTCCAGATCAGTTTTGAATGGGAGTCTGATTAAACCCTCAAAAAGAAACTAGCCATAAAGTTACAATAAGAAAGCTGTTTCATTGGTTGGTAACTGACTGGCAAGACAAAAAGTGAAAGTCTATCAGTGGCAACTGATAAGGTCCTATGCTGGTACAAAGCAAATTTAGTGCTTCTGGGCACAAACAGTGTCTGTAATCTCTGAACTAGATGAAACTTCTGAAAACTGCGAATGTAGAAGTATGCAAAGAACTCTGAACACTTTCTCTCTAGTGCAGACATGAAGGTATTTCCTTCAGATTTCATAGAGTGTTGCTTTTTCACTGGTGTCTCATTACAGTTATTGGGGAAAAAATGGCCTGCCTTTACCGTTAGCTGCAAAAGCAGTATCAATGATGAATAGGTTAATGTTTTTGCAGAGATGAAACCAAGCATGTGTATTCACTGGGCAAAGGAAAGCAGGGTGGCATATCTGCTGCTCCACTGTAAACATAACTCCTTCATTGCTTGTGTGAATGGAAGCTATGAAAGAATTTAACAGTGGTATATGAGGTATTTACAGTATAGCTGTTTTCTTTCGCAAAGTAATAACCAAATAATACAGTATAACACTTAAACTATTGTCACTCCAAGAAATGGTAGAAAAGCTACTGCCCTCATCTTAGTAGAAACGGTCTTCATTTGAGAATAGTTTTAATTTGCTTTCTTGTATATTTTGTTTCTTGTATATGATATGTATGAACTTTTTTTGTCATGACTCATATGTTAGATGGGATGGGTATCTAACACCTCAGCACACAACTTCTGTGTGCCTGGTCTGATCTGTCTGTAAACAATAGGGCTTGGAAAAGAACACAGGAAATAATGGGTTCTTCTGATTCAGACTGCTTCACAAATCCCTGTTGCACAACTTCCTTTATCCTGGGCATCTGACCTTCCGTCTAGATAAATCAGTTTTCTAGACTAAAACCCAACAATCTTCAGCACTTCAGAAACTGCTAGTATACCCGATTTAGTTTTCATTCATGTTGCAGTAAGGTTGTTTTTATTTGTACTTTTAAGGAAGTCAACTTTTTTTTTAATTTGTTCTTAAAAAAAAAGAAAAAAATATTTTGTAAATGTGGTGGTTTGACCTTGGCTAAATGCCAGGTACCCACCAAGTCGCTCTATCACTTTCCCCCCCTTCCCCTTTTTTTCTCAACAGGGCAAAGAAGGGAAAGAAAATAAGATAGAAAAAGAACCAACCCTTGTGGGTAAAACAAAAGCAGTTTTAATATAAGCAAAGTAAAGCAAAGGTCCGCACGCAGAAGCAAAAAAAAGAAAACAGATTTATTCTCTGCTTCCTATGAACAGGCGATGTCGGGCCTTCTCAGGAAGCAGGGCTCCAATACGCGTAGTGGTTGCCTCAGAGGACCAAGGGTGACCCCACCCCCTTCCTCCTTTCTCCCAGCTTTATACTGAGCAGACGTCATATGGTCTGGAATATCCCTTTGGTCAGTTTGGGTCAGCTGTCCTGGTTGTGTCCCCTCCCAAGATCTTGCCCACCCCGTCCCACTGTGGTGGGGAGTGGAAATGTCGGAAAGAGCCTTGGTGCTGTGTAAGCACTACTCAGCAGTAGCCACAACACCAGTGTGCTATCAACACCCTGCCAGCTCCCAACATAAAACACAGCACCATGAGGGCTGCTACAGGGGAAAACCAATCCCGGCTCAGTCAGACCCAGTACAGTCAGCTATGGTCGTGATCTTGCCACACAACATTTACCCATGAGAAAAGCAATACTCTTGTGCTTCATTTTTATGACAACTTCTTAGCAATATAAGATCATCTTTCAAGGGGGAAAAGTCTTGCCAGATCTGTTGAATAGGCCTGAGAACAGAAAAGATATCCATAAATTGTCTAACAGGTGCCAGTCAAAATTAGCTTGAAGCTGTTTTTTTCAAGATCTTCTACTAAAAGAAACAGTATTTCTTCTACGTCTAGGTGTCTTCATATGAGACAAGTCTTACAATCCCATTATAGTTGATGGGGATTTTGTCTAAACAGTCAATACAATATAATATATAATTCTTCTCATCCTCTAACAAACATCTATATATTGTCAAATGCATCACATCCTAGACTCTATTGACAGTAAATGGACCAAAAGCACCAAATGACATGTAGGTACCCAAAAGTTAAGAGAGATTAATCTTATCCTGGAAGTGTTTTACTTTATTTTTTAATCACAAAATTCATATTGAGGGGATGAAAATAACATGATCTTCTTTTACTTGCACCTTAATTTAAATGTCAATGCGAGAAGTGGCAAAGTGAAGTAAGTTTAATTGGGATGTTTAGCAATGGAAGAAATATTGATAGAATCAATCCTGTCAAAAATATCCAAATGCACATTTTTTGGGTCGTTCTGTCATGTTCAGGACCAGCTGATGCACTAGTACAGTATGCAAGGACAGAAATAGGATCTTGTGGGATATGTGAATATATTCTCAAAATGTATTCAGACATATAAGGCAAGTAGCAGACTCCTAAGCAGGTTGGATACCATGTTTTCTGTTTGAAAATTGGCAAGTGTCATACAATTTTGTAAATGCTACAGGCATCTACCTTTGATACTTAACACTGTTGTAAATCTGGTTCATAGCTTCTAATTAGATACATCCATCTGGCAATATTTGTAAAAAAATTTAAATATTCCCTATCATTAAGTGCAAACAGAATAGTATTTTTAAGGTACAAGTTTACTGTCAATAAAACTGTATTAAATACTCTGTGTGGAGCAGATGAAATCAAAACCAACTCTAAAAAAATATTAATAATAATAAAAATGATCTGGCTACACGTAGCAGTTGCATTAATAAGTAACCACAACTGAATGAGTAATGAAACCCATAAAGCACAGTTCCTAAAAACAACATCCACAGTGGATACAGAGTGCCAAAACTAACATTTTATCAATACACTTTATAATAGCAAACTAGTTAAAAAAATGATAAAGTTAAGAAATGAAGAATAGACTATCTTCTAGTTAGCAATTTATTTTACCTTAATGGTGTCAAAGAAAGCACCCCTTCTCCTAAGCAAACCTGCAAGCAGAAAAAGTATTGTGGCTTAAATGACTAAGTATTAAATTATTCAAGACACATAAACTGCCTTTGAAAATGGAAATTTAGCTAACTTGAAACCAGCAGATATAAAATAGTAATACAGAGAAAGAAAATAACAGGATAGTATCTTTCAAAGATAACTTCTTCAAAGTAGCAATTTGCTTATGGGAATGAGATCTGTGAATGTCAGGGAGACCACTAGTTTGGAAAGATTTAGGCCAGTATTAAACATTAATGTGGAAATGAAAACCAAGCACATTTATGATGAACAGAAGAGAATAAGACCTGGAGCAGGCCCTAAGTCATCTACTAGTGAAGGTTCACCTACTATATTACAAGAAAAGAGTCTGTAGTTATTTCTTAAAGGACTACAAACTCTTCCCCTGAAATTGCAGGTTAGACTTTATGGACATTATTATATTGGATTACATAGTGTTGTGCTGCTCAGGTATGGCAGTTTCTGTGATTCTACCGTTAAGCATGTCTGTTGAGACATGAACATGAATGTTTATCTCAAATCCATGGATTAAGGTTCTGGCTGTCACCATATCTGGATTACACCACTCAGAGCTTTGTTGTGTTTCAAGACACTAACTCAGAAAGTGGTGAGAAATAGTCTGGCACTCTGTGTAGGTTTAGAACTGTGAATGATGAAAGACAAAATCCTATGCTATCTTGCATGACAAAAACTATAATGTGGAATCTCCCCCAAAATGGAGAATGTCTGAACTGCAGTTTTCCACATGCTCTTGTAACATTCTGGTAACTTGGATCTGGTGTATTCAAATCATTGATGGAAACTTTTTTCTCATGGAACACTATTTATGCTGGAATTTTTATAACTGGAAGAGGATCAACAAAGAAGCCTTATTTACCATCCTGTCACATCCCAGTTTCTCAGGACAACAACTCAGATTCGCCGATTCCCAGGTCAGGATCAAGGTGAAATGACACCAAGGATTCTTCAATTCACAAAACTCAGTTTTTATTTGCTCACAACAGATGTTGGTATGAAACTTCATTAGTAAGCCTTGCAACCTCCGTGGCAAGCGGTGAACTTCATAACATACACTGACAAACCTCAAACCTTACACTGGCTAGCAGCAGATCTTATAACATGACCCGATAAGCCTTAAACATGCTCCGACAAGCCTTGACTTATATGCAGGAACACAGGGATAGAGAATGGAAGAGTAAAGGAGAGAAAGAGAGAATGAGAGAGAAAGACAAAAAAGAAAGATTTCACCAGTCCTGGTTCCAGCACTGGTCCAGTCAGCCTAGGGGTCCAGTTCTGGCCACCTAGTGCTTTGACTTGTGTCCTTTTATAATTCCTTGCCCCACCCTTCAGGTGGGCACTTGGAATCATTAGGCTAATTAGGCATCATGTACAGTCTGTGCTTCTTGAATTCTTCTTGCTTTGGTGCATGTGTAGTTTATACCTTCAGATTCTTCTGGAAATGGGTCGGTGGGCTTGGGGATCATTAGGGAGTTACTCCCCTCTCCCTGCAGGCAGACTGTTGTCTAAGCTTTCCTTTCAGCGCATGCATCATGAAAATGGCTTCTCTATTGGCTCTTTATGGAGACAGGGAAGTTCAGCCCCAGAAAAGTGTGATCCCACCTCCATGGGACCTCCTCCTCTCACTGCATCTTCCTGCCATTACCTGAAAAACCCCTGCGTTTTCATAGAAACCATTTCCTTTACCAAAGTTCTTTAATGGATGTTTGAGATATAACTATGGTTTCATTGGACCATCACACATCCTTAGCTTATTCTGATGTAAAACGTATGCTCTAGAGGTATTTTGACATACTATATCTTTTTATAGCCAGATATGGCAGCACAGACTAAATACCTAACAAGAATGTGATAGTTCAACTGTGAAACCCTAGAAAAAAAGTATGTTCAAGTTCTGCTTACAAATCCCGTATGTATGAATGCAAATGGACTTTTAAGAATACAGAATAGTTAGACTTATGCAGAAGAGCCTATGTGCACATTAAATTGTGGCCCAGCACTCACAGTTATGAGAGCTGCTTAGAAAAACTAGCACATAGCTTTTCTCATAATGCATTTTTAGCTGCTGTCTGGTGTACAGATGTCATCAGCCAGTGCTTGGAAATTTGAATCTCTCTCTATCCCCTCTTCTCTCCATTTCAAAGCTAAACCACACAGTCCCCTCCTAACTCTGTGAAACTCTCACAGAGAAGCAAAGTGATCTTCTCCTCCTCCTGACAGCTTTATGCGTTACCTAACTTAACGCTTGTCCGTTGCAACTGGCTCAAACTATAGGCCAAAATGACATGGATATTTGCTTTACTGCTTATTAAATACCAACATAGCTTTCTTAACCAGTGCAGGCAGGACTGAATATTTGCACTGTAGCAGTTAAGGGAGGAACTGGGAAATTACTCTCTAACATGTTTAAATCTAAGAAAGAGACACTATTTTCATAGTAGACCACGCCCCAGCAAGGCATGATCCTGAGCAGAGTCCATGCAGGGAAGGAGGAGTTGCTGTGGATGGTGTCAGCACCTCAGGGTCAGGTTCTGCACTTCCTGAGACACATGTGCCTTCCCTGGGGGAAGGGAAGATATTTTCTTTGTGTTCGGATAGTTTTGTTCCACACAGCAATAGACCCCAGAGCACCTGCATGGTCAATAGCGCTGTGCTCTGCTACTTGTCTCCCTTCTTATCTTGTCCTACAGTAGGATTTCAGCCTGTGACATGGCCCTGTGGCCCCAGGATGAGGGAGAGCATGCTGACTTTGCAGCACTGGGAATGGTGGGCACATGGTAGAATGAAGATCGCAAGTGCTTTGACACTAGGTGTCAAGCAAAACACTGCCAGCCCATGAGGGACATGACAGGTCAGCAGACACTGACCAGACTGTAGGATCGTGCATGGAGTTAGTCTGAGTACTTTAAACCCATACACTTATTGGTCATTTTTTGAAAGAAAAAACCTGCTTAATATTGCTAGAAGCATGGGGCAGCTTAGGAGACACCATATACCAGGATGACTCTACAAAATAAGGGACCATTTTTAAGACAAGAAATAATTAAATGTTTAAATGCCAGAAAAAGTGAACTGCAAAGGAAATCCCACCACAATCTTTCCAACTTCAAGGGTGGTCAAGCTCAGAAACGGCTTCCCTAGGATAATTTAGGGTTTTTCAGACAAATGAAACGTTTTAGGTAAAGTTGATCTGCACGGGGACTTGATGTAGGGTATATAATCTGTTTTCTAGTTTGGTAAGGCCATTTGACCTACCATGAATATCCTCAGTGGGAGGCCTATCCCACCATGTGTAACACTGAAAGAAGGCAAACTTTCTTAAAAAACATCTACTACAGTATTTTGGTTCAGGACAGTTGTCATAACCGTCCTTGCTATCCAGACAATCACAGCATTTGTGACACTGCTTGAGGAGTGGGGAAGAAGACTGTCTCATGGTAAATATGTGAAATAGCCAATGAGTATTTTTAGCCTCGAAAATCTTCCTGGTATGTGTGATTGCAGCCAAAGAAAAATTGCTCTGGTAGTCAACCTTGGTTTGGGCACTAAACATGTATATAAACCTGCTGTAAATACTAAACTCATTTTGTTGATCCATGTCTTTAATTATCAACTTGTGAAAACAATTTGTGGATAGAGCTAAAAACCTAGTGCTGTGTATCCACAAGGATCTTGGCTTCTTTAAACATGACAGGATGTGGGACGTCTGCTCAGGAGTTGGTAAGAAAGAACACAGAAGAGCAAAAGAGCTGAGGAAAAAAGCCATGGAGATATTTATCTATTACCTTATAGATCATTTCAGACTGCAATTATGTCTGGGTCATAAGCATAATGTATTTGGACTGACTTTTAAAAAGTCTGCATGCCTTGGAATTCCTCATTGTTCCCTAAGGAGAAAAGGTCTTTATGCCAAAGCAATAGTAAAAAGCCATCCATACAACCATGTCTGCTCTATGCCACATAAATCTTCCTGAGTTTTATTAAAATTAAAATTTACTGATATGTATTCATGTTATAAAACCAGTGCCACCATTTTGCTCTTCAGACAACTCACCAGCTAGAAAAGTTCCTGGTTTTCACATGTCATTTCCAATATTACTTCAGTTTCTACTCAAAGCAGGTTTTTTTACCGCTGTCATGGAGCCAGAGAAGTCTGAGAGGGCACAATTTGAGGATTTATTTGCTTTGCAATGGAGATACAAGAGGAATATAACAGAATGTATGATGCAGTACAAAGATCCACGTAGGTAGGTGGAATTACTGTACACTAAAAGCATTTTCCTCAGATGTTATGTTTGCATTCAGTAAATATCAGTGATTGAAATTATTTTGCAATGTTTCTCCACTGATAACAATGATATTAAACCAGTCTTGTGCATCCTGTTAAATACCTTCTTTTAATAATATCTGTATTCCAGAATTCCAGGTATGGAGGGCCACATCACATAAATGACTCCTCAGCTTGTGCTTGATAAAAAAAAAAAAAAAAAAAAGTCAGTGTTGTGGCTTTCCGCTTTCTAACCTCTTAATGTGAGGCACCTGTGTATATGCAATAAACTAGGCTGTGAACCCATGTTCAGAATTACTCATGTCATGTAAATCCAGTGATCTTTAAATGACTGACCAACACTGTCATCAGGGATTAGCCTGTTTCCTCCCTAACTCCTTTCCAACTGCTTACTGTCTTCTTTTACAGTACTCAGATTTAATTCTTTCATCCAGCATTGTCATTTGTTTTCTTTACATATGAACACAGAGTTCGTTAATTCAGGCTTTTTTTTTTTTTTTTAATGTTTTACACTGATCTGCATGTTGAAATATTTTATTTTGATATATCATCTAAAACATTGAAACAGATATGACTTCATCCCTGATCACAGGCCACATGTTTTTTTTCTAAACAAAACCTTTGTGTCACAGATCTAGCACAGTTTCCCCCTGCCTAATAGATTCTAAAGATCTCTGTTAGATCTGGGTGTTGGGTTTGTGCATGGCAGGGGTTTGTTAGCAGGGGAGGGGCTACCGGGGTGGCTCCTGTAGGAAGCTGCTAGAAGCTCCCCTAGCTCTAAGTCAGACCCACCTCTGGCCAAGGCCGAGCCAATGAGCAACAGTGGTAGTACCTCTGTGATAACATATTTAAGGAGAACCTGCAGTGGAGAAGGACTAGGAGTGAGCAAAATACCTATGCAGACACCAAGGTCAGTGGAAGAAAGGAAGAGGAGGGAGGAGGTGCTCCAGGCACCAGAGCAGACATTCCCCTGCAGCCCCTGGTGCAGCCCATGGTGGGGCAGGCTGTGCCCCTGCAGCCCATGGAGGTCCACGGGGGAGCAGATCTCCACCTGCAGCCCCTGGAGGACCCCACTCAGAGCAGGTGGATGCACCTGAGGAAGGCCGGGACTCTGAGGGAAGCCCACGCTGGATCAGTCTGTTTCTGGGAGGACTGCAGCCCACACTGAGGCAGTTCATGAAGAGCTGCAGCCCTGTGGGAAGGACTCACATGAAGAGTTCGTGGAGGACTGTCTGCCATGGGAGGCACCCCATGCTGGAGCAGGGGAAGAGTGTGAGGAGTCCTCCCCATAAGGAGGAAGGAGCAGCAGAGACAATGGGTGATGAACTGACCAGAACACCCATCCCCATCCCCCTGTGCCACTCAGGACGAGGAGGTAGAGAAAGTGGGAACAAAGTTGAGCCCAGGAAGAAAGGAGGGATGGGGGGAAGGTGGTTTTGAGATGTGGTTTTATTTCTCACTCTCCTACTCTGATTTGATTAGTAAATTAGTGGTGGTGGTGGTGGTGGATGTTCAAATTAAATTGATGGTCTTTTTTCCCAAGTTGAGTCTGTCTTTTGCCTGTGACCATAACTGGTGAGGCATCCCTCCCTGTTTTGGTCTCAATCCCTAAGCCGTTTATATTTTTTCCTCCTCATCCCACCACAGCGAGGAGTGAGCAAGAGGCCATGTGGTGCTCTTGCCCTCGGCTTAAACCACAACAATCTGACATATATAAAGCAGCTGGATCTAAGCCGGCTCTAGACATCACTCTTATTTTAGCACTCACAGACACTTTCAAGAAGCAGATCCTGCCAAGCCTCCCTTACTGAAGCCTAACCTTGATGCTAATGCTGGTCCTACCTCCCATTGATCATTATGGTGTATAGGTGCAGTCTGCCAGAATCCTAGCCTGGGACAATCCAAGCTTTGATGCTGAGGACGAATACTTCTGGTTTCCACAGGGATTAATGGAGACTCCATTGGTCTTAACACATGAACCATAAGGGGAGATGGTTCGTTAGAAATAAAGATGAACATGCCTGTCGTAACCAGGTAGGTGTGGCTCCCTTATGTGATCAGATTCTTGAAACTGAAGTTATTCTCTTGAACTGTTAAAATGGTCACCAGTTAAATGAGCACATCCCCCTTCATAGCCTTTCAGTTTTCTCCATCTTCAGAGTCATGGCAAACTCCTGCTCTTTCAAGAGGACGCTTCCTTGGTTATGAGCACACACACAGTGTAGAGACCTGAAAAGCTGACTCTCCCTGAGAAGCACCCATCTCATGTTTTTCACAATTGCTCCATCTAAATAGAGAAAGCTCAAAATTTAATGTCCTTCTTCTATTGACTCTGTGGCAACTGTCAGAATTAAAGACAGTGATAAAACGAAGAAGGTAAAAAATAGGTCCTATAATGAAGTTTGCTTATTCATCATAGTATCAGAGCATAGTTTGCTTATTCACTTTGTAGTTCACTTATTCATTTACTAAGCCTAGTTTGCTTATTCATGTAGTATTGGACAGACCTTCTGCTTTCTGCATAGTCTTTTCCAAAGCTGTCACAATATGATGTTCTTGCTTGGAAGTTTCCAAGTAGTATAATGAAAATAGATACATTATTGCCTCTTAAATTAAAAGATATGTCAGAAAATCTGACTACTTTTAAAAAATTTATGACTACTTTAATTTGGATACCAAATAGTGGCATTTTTCCAGGTAGTGGTATGGTGATCAATGCCGAGCCATTCAACTCAGTGAATTTATGCACAAAATTCTATAATTACCTTTCTGTTAAAGAACAGAGCAGAAAAGAACACTGAAAGTAGGGGAAAAAGAGAAAGCAAATTCATCTTAATTTACCATAGGCCACAAGCAAGCCTTTAAAATGCAGTATGTGTGGGTGAGATGATGAGTTTGTCAATGAAATCAAAACACTCATAACTTGTAGAGGAGGCCAGTGAGACAAGGAGTAGAGAGAAGCTGCAGAAGGAGGAAGCAGGCTGACAAGACAGTGGAACAGGAGAGGCTAATGACAAAGGGTTGCTGCCTGAAGAGGACACAGAGTGCCATTGAGTTTGAGCATGTTTTCAGGGTTAAAAAGATTTTGGACAGGAAACCAGTGGGCAGAACTGATGAGGGGAGTTAACATTCAAACATGCAGACAATGGAGATGAAATCAAAACTGGTGATGTGTGGGCTGACAAAGGCAATCACTGCATTTTGGAGAATCCTTTACTAATCAAGGCAGCATGCATGAGGACCTGAATGAGATGTTTGGCCATAAGGATGAAGATTATAAAGATTGTTCTGTGGAGATGTTGAGGACAAAGAAGTGGCAGGTTTTTGGAAATGGATTTGTCATTAGCAACACTAGTGAGAATGGTATCAGTGTGGAAACACAGAAAGCCATATTGTAAGGCACCCAAAACAGATGAAAGGGAGAAAATTGTTGTATTTTGCAGTGTAATTAAGGATTTTTGAAAGAACGGGAAGGAGAGAAAAGGAGAAAAGATAGAAATGGGCAGGAAAAATCAGGGTTGATTTTTGAGGAACGTGGAAGCTGGAAATGAGAGTTTGAAAGATGTATGGGAAAATTTGAATAAGACAGTAGAAATAAGAGCAAGAAAGAGTATAGATCACCTGGGAGATGGGTCAATGCTGAGCAACATGGTAAGAAGAGAAGTATAAAAGAGAAAAACAGTTTGGCAGACCTCAGAAAGACTCATCAGCAGGAGTGTGAACTTGCCATAGAAACAGCCATCCCCAGTATCTGTGTTCAGAATAACATTTCTTATTCTCTTTGGCTGTAACCATATCTGTAAATTAAAGTATGCCTGAAAAGCATCTCCGGTCCTGGCCATGTGCCTCAGAGAGCCCATTTCCACATTATTAAATCCCTTTACCTGCCAGAGAAGAATAGTTCTGGGCAAATTGTCTGTAGCTCCTCCTAATTCCTAAACTGTAGCTTGCGAAGTGTTTGGGAAAAAGTTCTTTGGCACAGATTAAGTATGTGTCAGGGACACTCTTGTAGTCTGACAGTTTGAATAACATAGTTCTAAATCTTTTAAAGTTTTATGAACATGCTTGTATAAATATACAAATTTATTCTGGGCAGTCCAGAGTTTCTTGCTGAAGATGGCTATACATCACTGATTGAGCAAGCTGTATAGTAAGAGTGAAGGTAGGCTCAAGTTGCTGAGAAGGCACAGCAGGGTTCAGCATTGCTGCTGACCTGCTGGATATTTTAATCTTTACCATTGCAGATTAGCAGGATATAGGGTTAAACATATCTTTCCCTTGGTGCGTATATTTATTAGATGGATTCTGAGTGTCTCACTAAATTATTAAGTTCAAAGGCTTTATGGAGACTGACACTGTAAATTTGATGTAAAATTAATCTACCAGTTAAAGAATATGTCACATTTGCACTCTCTGGGAAAAAACAGGAGCCTGTCATCACAGTGGGCTGTAGCAGCTGTAAGTAACCAGCTGTCTCATTCCAGCTACTAAGAGGACCACCACAGATCAATAGCTATTGTCCAGTGACTTTCTTTTGTAAGAATAAACACAAATAAAAGGATAAACTGGAAAGAAATTGAATGACCTTTATTTCAAATTAAATCCATACCCCAGTGTGGTAGACTAGAAATACATTTATCAGGAAGCCAGACTCAAAACACTTCTGAGCAGAGAAGAGAGCTGCTGTGCTGTCTCAATAAACAGAGCATATTGCCTCCCAAGAGAACATGAGCAGCACCACTTTCATCAGAGGAAGCTGGAAGGGCCTGTGTGCAGCAGCAAAGCAGTTCCACAATGGTTGGGAAAACAGCTTTTTATTCCACACAATCTGAAGACTGCCTAGAGGCCAGAAGAACTACGTATTTTATCTCCAACAACCTTCTTCTTAGTCATTCTCTTCCCTACTCCCTATCCTCTTTTCTGCACCTCAGGGTGTTCTTTTTACATCTCCAAATATCTTTGTGAGGATTCACCTCTGAGCTGTAACTCGGTAATCATAGTCTCAGTGTTGTCATCGTTGTCTTCACTGCACCTAGCTAGGTTGTATAATGAAAATAATTGGTCTGTATTCTTCTGCTAATAAAAGTATCCAATTACTGTGTTCTATGTTGCAGAGGCATTGAAGTTATGTGAGAGAATTCAGAGGAGGGCTCTGCTTTTTTTTTTTTTAAAATATTAATGAATTCCAAAAGGTAAACTTTTACCAGAAATACTTTCTGTAAATAGGAAAATTAAACAGAAAGTGTTATTTCATACTCATTAGATCCCTTAGGAAAACAGTCATCCAGTGAAGCAGTATAAACAGTAGATAAGCAGAATGTTTGATGTAAACAAAGACTTCTAGAAATTTCATGCTTCTCATCATCTGGATTAGGATGAATTCTTGTCTTGGTCAGACTTTTTCACATATGGCTGCTTTTATTGCAGTTTCTACTCCTGAGTTATTGCTGCCCATTGTCAGATGATGGGCTTGATTATTTAGCATACAGGACAACAAACAGACAGTAAAAGGAAATTAAATAATAATTTATAGATAAACTATAATAATTTTTACAGTCATATTCAAAACAAATTCCTGATCAGTTCTCCAGGGAATTTCTGTCCCCAAAAGAAACTAAACTCATGAAGAACATTTACCATAAGTGCCATATTGCAATTAAGGTTCTTGGTACAAGGAGGTCGCATATAATTTTTTGTCCATAGGGACAAAACTGCTCTTCTGGGTAGAGATTCTGTCAGTATTCCTGTTAGAACAGGTGATGGATCTGGCTTGCAAGCTTCAGGGATTCCTAATGTAAAAACTAAAGAGGTTCTCTTCACCTGTGTTTTCCATTCCTTAGGGAATGCTGACTCCAAAAAAAACTTTCCTCTTTGTAACGCCCTTACCATGGCTTTTCCCCGCTCCCTTCACCCTTGGTTTCCTGCAGTGCATTTAGTTTCGGGCTGTTTGTAGAATTACTTGTATAGTTGATCAGTGTCTGTGCTGCCTTTCCGTATACCCACTGCATAGTTAAAAATCCCTTTAGAGAATTCCACATTTCTATCCATTTACCACTAGTGATCCAACAGGGAGACCTAATGTCAGAGAATGGTGATTAGTCTTCAAATAGCTCATAACAACAAAGTAGGGAATTATCTTAAGAGACATTTTCCATTTCTGCAAATTTCATTCAAAGAGTAACAGTTCAATCGAATTTAAACCTTTGTGATTTGTAGCACTGTCCCAGTGTACCAACCCTGAAGAGTTCTCATTAGAGCTGTTGCTTCTTCACTTGCAGAACTGACCTGCTGCAGCTGGTGTGGCAGTAGTATGCAAACTACTGCTGCTGCTCTGGATAGCAAATACCAGCTTTTGAACCTAATTCAAAGCCTATTGAAACTGATGGAAAGACTCTTGTTTCAACAACTGTGAACTACTGCTGCATTTCACAGACTCCAACAAAAAGACTGAGAGTCCTATTAAGTCTATGAAAGTGAGGTGGATCCACATAATGTACTACAAAAGCTAATCTAGCTACACAGCAATCAAATCAGCCCAATTAAAGTAACACCAGCATCAGCAGGTGTATTTTGAAATACTTTTAGCTTCTGAAACCATAAAAATATGTCATTAAGAACAAAATAAATCCTCATCAGTAGTGGAGTTCAAAACAGACAAACTCAAACACCTGCTAAGCTATTTGCATTCATTAACATCCAAGTTTCATGGAAGTAGAGGTGGGGCACCTGCAAAACTCACTTTGCAGAAAAGGATTAAATTCCTTAAGTCAGTTCCTTTCAGGTTTTCTTAATTTTTTTGAATTGTTTCCACCTTACAGTCTTTCCTTTTTTTTTTTTTTTTTTTTCCTCTTTTCTTACATTAAAAAAATCTAAGAGAGTGATGATAGGGAGAAACTCTTAGGAAACTCCATGAATATCAGTTTAATAAGAAGTAGAAGTTTTGAACTAGTCCATTTCCAGCTTTCCTTACATATGATTAATAGACAGTCACAGATCATTTGGCAGTCAAAATGAGGACCAACAATGCCTCTCCACCCACTTCTTTCCTTATGTATTCAGAGGTGAGAAACTGTTCACAACTGTTCAACCAGAACACTAACTTCTCAGAAAATACATTATTCTAAATGAAAGTTTTGCCCACAAATACAGAAAGAGATTATTTCAGTTTCTTTTTAGTGTGACTCACTATATAAGGACTAGTAAACATTTCTTCTGAATTACTGTATTATTTGAGGAAAAAATATGATGATGCAACATTATCAAGAGAAATTGAACCATAATTAATGCCTCCTAATTCAACATTTCAAGGTATTCTAAATATGCTAGCCTCTTGCCAGGTCTCATGGGAATTCATGCAGAATCCTGCCAGACATCATAATATGTACTTGAATATCATGGTGATTTATACTGTATAAACGCTGAGAAAGATGGAACATTCTCAAATTTTAAATGGGTATTTGTATGGCCTGAACTTAATCTTTTGTTAACTTTGTTGCTAGACAGATTTCAAGAGTTGTTCTTGCCATTAGTCTGTCTGATCAAGAAACATTAGAAAAGACAGCTCAGGTTAAAGACAGATAGTGTTATTTTAGAATTGCTAAATGACAGGATATTGGCTGACCCACAACTTGAGTTATACTGTTACTGTAATAAGATAAAATATATGTTGGAAAAATTGAAAATCTCTTGATCTTTTACATAGAAAAAAACCCCACAGTTCCTTTGTTCTGTTAGTAAAATATTATGCTTGTTACACATTGGTATTGTAGAGTCTGAATAGTCTCCTTGAACTATCTCAGCTTTCTGATGGTACCATGTGCCTTGTGAAGGCTGAATTCTCTCCCTTTAAACATCAGCTTCTTTAGTCATGCAGCTGAACAAGAATCATAGCTTTCAGTGAAAAAAGTTTCTAGCCTTCATATTTATATAGAAAATATTGGAAATAGGAAATCTCTTCTTAAACAGAGATGGCAAGATTAGAGAATGTATTATTTTCTTAAAGTAATTTGATTTTTTTTTTTATTACTTTCTGGTATTTACTCTTGCTTGCTAGGTAAACATGTCTGGTAGCACCTGTACTGATTTTTTTTAAGTATGACCATCATCATACAAAGACCTATGTATGAATTGTTGTTTATGTCATTAGTTAGGCTGGTAAAATATAGCAGCAGTTTCTTGCTAGTGTCTGCTAATATATTTGTCTCTTTTTTTCCTCTCTGTTTTGACTCAAAGAGAATACTCAGATCGCATGAAAATTTAGTTTAACAAATGTTCTGGTTTTGGCACAGCCTAGTTACCTCTGGGAACATAAAATCTATATATAGAGAGAAATTTTACAAGGCCCATTATTCCCAAGGCTAATTGAATGTACTGAATATTGATGAATTTGGTACCTCAGAAAGAAAGTCTCAGAGGCTCTCATCAGGATTAAGGACTGTATACACCATGTTACTGATCTCTATTTAAATTTTTAAATATCTTCATAAACCCTTATACCTAGTGCATATGCAAAACAACTTGTATTGCTAATCACCTCAAGTAGACACAGTGATTTTGGTATTGCTGCACTCCCAAATCTGCCTGTCACCACAAACAATTCATTTACATCTTCTTTGCAACACTTCTGCCTTCCCAAACTCTTTTCCCCCTCTACAGTGATGGGGTTGTCAGCAGAGTCCCATCCCCATTTCTCCTCTCCAGCAAGGTAAATACGGAGCAGTACTAGCAGATTTTTCTGTGCACCTTCCCTTTCTGGTATAGCCAAGCAGTGCAGAGAGGAGTTGTCTTATCTCTCACTTTGCTTCATGTGCTTATCTACTTCTGCTCTGTTATTTCAGCACATCCAGTTGGGTAATTTTATGGGGAGTCTGAAATGATCACATCTTCCTGGATCGACGAGTTGTTGTGCCCTACTCTTGGTATTTGGCTTACTAACCTTGGAGAAGGGAGATAAACTCTGTGAAATGCACATGCCTGCACAAACTTCAGAAAGCTCAAACTACCATGAGTACCATAATCACTGGCCCCCTGCTAAATTAGCTAAATTACAAGAAAAATATTCTAGATGTCCAGACAAAATGGAAACAGAGTATGTAAGGCAAGTTTCCCTCACGGGCAGAGATCAGGTCTTGTTAAGTGAAGAAGAGGCAGAAGGTTACTGGGGACTTGGAGTTTTCCTAACTACCACTCCAGGTGACCACAATTATTCAATAACTACTCGAGCTGTTTATTGGGCTGGAGGTATAGACCTGCAGGAGAGAGGAGATCCTCTCATGATTACAACTCCAGGATTTTCAGATCTAGCAGCCTCTGTGCAAAAGGCAGTATGTATACAAACAATGTATGAGAGGAATGTATTATGTTGATCCCCAATGCTAGCTCTTATCGATCTGACCAGATTGACCCCTCTCATTCATGGCCTTCCAGATAGTCTAAAAATATATGTATCAAATGTCCAAGATAGTATTCATGTCTCTTTAACGAAGTCTTTTTAATGAAGTAACAAGCGATAGGACAAGAGAGAATGGCCTCAAGTTGCACCAGAGAAGGTTTAGACTAGGAAGCATTTCTTTACAGAACGGGTTGTTAGGCATTGGAATGGGCTGCCCAGGGAGGTGGTGGACTCCCCATCCCTGGAGGTGTTCAAGAGGTGGGTTGACATAGTGCTTAAGGATATGGTGTAGTTGGGAACTGTCAGTGTGAGGTTAATGGTTGGACTAGATGATCTTCAAGGTCCTTTCCAACCTAGGTGATTCTGTGATTCTGTGATATGTGCATCATGCCATGAATGCTGCTGCAGCAGCAGGCCAGCCACCTAGAGAGCAAATTCACATACCTACCTGGAGTGAATTTGTTCAGGAATTAGTGAGTTACGGATGCTGCATGGGGTGGATTGGACCAACCTCAGGGAAACCACCTGAAATTCCCCAATGAGTCCATCAAATTCAGGCTGACACACAGAGGCCAGAATCTAAAAAGCAATTTGATCCAGATCGAAATACCTTACGACGATAAGCTCTAGCCTTAGGAGCATCGCACCACCTTTTGAATGGTATGACTACAGCTGCCCTCCAAGGTTTAGTTCAATTATTAGAACAAAAACCAGAATGAAATAAACCTAGCCATGTGGCTGGACGCAAGTCCATGACTGCCAGGGCTGTACCTTCAGTCCTGCATCAGGACTTGATTGATTTAAAAGATCCCCCAACAAAAAACTTGCATTCCCGGGAAGGGCAGTGAGCCACCCTACCCGGCAGGTTTTAGCTTTACAGTGGCTCTCGAACAAATGTCATGACCCAATTATCAGTATCCTGATTGGCCCAAAGAAAATTTGTATAGATTTTCTTATTGACACAGGTGCACAAGTGTCAGTAATTAATAAAGAAATTGAAAAATATTTAAATGTGAAACCTTGCTGTCGCAAAGTAGCTGGTATAGGAATTGATGGCATCATAGGATGTTCCACTGCAAAAATTATTCTGTGGCTCCCCGGGGAAAAAAGGTTGACCTGAGCTGAAATTCTGGTAGGACCTGCCAACAGTAACATACTAGGATTCAACCTATTATATGGCAGAGTGTGGAAACTCCCTGATGGGTCAGTATGGAGTTTTACTGGGTGAGGTGAACCTAAAAGTATCAATCTGTTAGAAATAGCTATACCTTTGACCCCATCAAAAATTACAAATGTTAAACAATATCCCCTGCTGTCAGCTACACCCTCCAGTATTGACAGGGTGGTTGCAGACCTAGAAAAAAGAGATATTATTACTCACACACATTCTCCCTACAACTCTCCAGTGTGGCCAGTGAGAAAATCAAATGGACAGTGGCAACTTACAGTAGATTACAGACGACTGAATGCTAACACTGTCCCACTGACAGCAGCTGTGCCAAATATAGCAGAATTAGTGACTCAGATACAGGGAGCATCTCATTTCTGGATGGCGATCCTAGATAATAAAGATATGTTTTTCATGATCCCACTTCAGGAACAAGATAGGGATCAGTTTGCCTTTACTTGGAAAGGAATAGAGTATACCTTTAACAGGTTACCTCAAGGATACAAACACTCCCCCACCATTGCCCACAGTGCCTTGGCAAAAATTTTAGCAGACATTTCTCATCTGCCAAGTGTTACAGGGTATCAGTACATTGATGACATACTAATAGGAGGGGAAGCTCCTTGGTGCCCGGGAAGCTGATGGAGCAGCTCATCCTGAGTACCATCACACAACACATGCTGGACAACCAGATGATCAGGCCAGTCTGCATGGGTTTATGAAAGGCAGGTCCTGCTTGACAAACCCGATCTCCTTCTACGACAGGGCAACCTGCTTATTGGATGAGGGAAAGGCTGTGGATGTAGTTTACCTTGACTTCAGTAAGGCCTTTGACGCCGTTTCCCACAGCATTCTCCTGGCAAAACTGGCTGCTTGCGGCTTGGATGGGCACACACTTTGCTGGGAAAAAAACTGACTGGATGGCAGGGCCCAAAGAGTTGTGGTGAATGGAGTTAAATCCAGTTGGCAGCCGGTCATGACTGGTGTCCCCCAGGGCTCAGTTTTGGGGCCACTCCTGTTTAACATCTTTATTGATGATCTAGATGAGGGGATCAAGTGCACCCTCAGTAAGTTTGCAGACAACACCAAGTTGGGTGGGAGTGTTGATCGGCTCGAGGGTAGGGAGGCTCTGCAGAGAGACCTGGACAGGCTGGAGCGATGGGCTAAGGCCAACTGTAGGAGTTTCAACAAGGCCAAATGCCGGGTGCTGCACTTGGGCCACAACAACCCCCAGCAGCGCTACAGGCTTGGGGAGGAGTGGCTGGAGAGCTGCCAGTCAGAGAGGGACCTGGGGGTGTTGATTGACAGCCAGCTGAACAGGAGCCAGCAGTGTGCCCAGGTGGCCAAGAAGGCCAATGGTGTCCTGGCTTGTATCAGAAATAACACGGCCAGCAGGGACAGGGAAGTGATCCTGCCTCTGGACTCGGCACTGGTGAGGCTGCACCTCGATGACTGTGTTGAGTTTTGGGCCCCTCACTACAAAAAGGACATTGAATTACTCGAGCATGTCCAGAGAAGGGCAACGAAGCTGGTGAAGGGTCTGGAGCACGTGTCGTATGAGGAGCAGCTGAGGGAACTGGGGGTGTTTAGTCTGGAGAAGAGGAGGCTGAGGGGAGACCTCATCGCCCTCTACAACTACCTGAAAGGAGGTTGCAGAGAGCTGGGGATGAGTCTCTTTAACAAAATAACAAGTGATAGGACAAGAGGTAACGGCCTCAAACTGCACCAGAGAAGGTTTAGACTAGATATTAGGAAGCATTTCTTTACAGAACGGGTTGTTAGGCGTTGGAATGGGCTGCCCAAGGGTGTAGTGGAGTCCACATCCCTGGATGTGTTTAAGAGTCGGGTTGACATAGTGCTGAGGGATATGGTGTAGTTGGGAACAGTCAGTGTGAGGTTAATGGTTGGACTAGATGATCTTCAAGGTCTTTTCCAACCTAGATGATTCTGTGATTCTGTGAAAAACCCAAAGAAGTTAGGCATGCCATGGAAAATATACAACAAAAAATGACAGCTTTAGGACTGCACATTCCACCATCCAAATGTCAAGGGCCAGCACAAGAGGATAAGTTCCTAGGAGTCTGGTGGATTAAAGGAGCTGCCTCTGTTCCCCCTGACACCCTAGCAAAAATAGAACATGGACAGAATCCAGCTAGTAAAAAGGAATTACAACAAGTTTTAGGGACTTTAAGCAACTGGTGCAAACACATCCCTGGCTTTTCTATTATTGCCCGTCCTTTGTACAACCTACTCAAAAAGGGCAGATCATGGGAGTGGACTGAACAACATGAGATTACATTAGATTTACTGGTTAAAGAATTAAGACTTTTCCAGCAATTAGGCCCTGTACACCCAGCTGATTCAATCCACGTAGAATGGGGATTCAGTGAACATGGCTACCATTGTAATCTATGGCAATGAGGACTAGAAGGACCAGAGAGACGGTTAGAAGTTGGCTCTCGCTCCTTCAGTGATACTGAAACCAGGTATTCAGATCTCGAGAAGGGTTTGTTATCACTGGTACGAGCCCTGAGTCAAGGAGAACAGATAAGAAGGGAACAAAGTATAATTATCAGGGGACCTTTCCATCTTCTAGATGTAATCTGAAAAGGCACAGCGCCATCCGCTGGCGTTGCTCAGAAACCAACAGTCTGTAAATGGTATGCTTATTTGTAAAGTATTAATGGGCATGACTATTACAGAGGGTAACATCAAATATCTAAACTCCAAAAAGATATAGATAGCAATCTGCTATTTCAAACCCCACCAAGCAGACCACCTCCCATTAAGGAGACACCTCCATTAAAAGAGGGCACCGAACTTAAAATGGTATGGTTTACTGACAAATTAATGAGTTGAATTACACGGCAGTGGCACTGAATGTGGCTACAGAGGACAGGCTAAGCGAAACAAGCAAGGGGAGTGCACAATAGGGGAACTTGGTGCAGTCCTACTAACAGCACAGCACGGTGCCAACCATATCTATACTGACTCATACGCAGTCTTTAAAGGAACAACAGAGTGGATAGGCCACTGGGCAGTTAACAATTGGCAAGTGAATAGAGTCCCAGTCTGGCAAACTGACAGCTGGAAACAATTGTTAGAAATAGGAGAACAGCGAATATTACATATTGGATGGGTGGACATGATCAATCAACATCAATAGCTGCTCGATTTAATCAACAAGTTGATACCCTTACCCGATTGCGACAAGTGGATATCGTGAATGATGATCATGAATGGGAACAGTTGAGTGGCTACACATAAAATGAGGCCACACTGGACGAGCCGATTTATATCGGGAAGGTATAGCCCAAGGATGGCCTGTTTCTGTAAAATTATGTGAGCAAATAGTCACTGCCTGTTCACATTGTCGCTTATGGCTCAGCACAGATCATCTGGGTAGAGCACCTCCCCTACACATCCAGGATGGGAAAATGCTGTGGCACACCTGGCAAATAGATTACATAGGCCCTCTACGACCCTCAGGTGGAGAAAAAGATATCCTGGTAGCAGTAGAGGTTATTTCAGGAATTACCATGGCCACAGCTGTTTCTGCTGCCAATGGAGAATACACAGTCCTAGTCTGAGAGAATGGTTTAGTACCCTACCTCTTTCAGAAGATGTTCAAAGTGATAATGGAACCCACTTTTCTGCTGCAACAGTACAAGAATGGGTGAAAGAAGAAGGTATCTGCTGGTTATTTCATACTCCATATTATCTCCAGGCCAACAGTATCATTGAGCGAACAAATGGCCTGGTCAAGCGATTTGCTAAAACCCATGAGACTGGATGACGTTTATGACTCTCCAATGCCATCTATCAATTAAACAATAGATGGAGTGGAAATGGCTGTCCCAAGATGAAAGCTTTTTGTGTTACTGCTACAACTATAGCACCACAAGTGCACAAGAAACCTGGAGAATATCCTATGGGTTTCTATGCAGGACAACATGTGTTAGTCAAGGTACCACAGATTGGAATGGTAACAATGGTACTAACCACTCGAAAGAATCTCTATGCTTGGGAAGCAAAGGATAGTTCTGGAAAAATCCATCAAACCAATACCAGATGGATAATGCCCTCTTTCTAACCCATTGTGCACTGGTTAGACAGAAGCTGAGTGATTCTTCTTTTTGTTTTTACAGGTTACCAGTATCCCAGATGTTGGACAACTGCACCTGGAGTGAAGGACTCCCCTATAATAATCTCCAGTATCCACAAGGATTATTAATTTTTATGTTTGGTCTTTCATTTGTATATGTGCTTGTAAACCAAATGTTTTTGGGAATGTAGCTTTTCATTGTGAACAAGGATGTCAATTGCAAGTTCCACGTTCACATGTTTAGTTAGATAATGTTTGTAGTTAGGATTAGCAAACATGACATTTATAACCTGTATTGGAAAGATATGTTTTGGTTTAACATGTTTTTATGTATTATGGAAATGGATGACACCCCACTGGCATCAAGAAAGTACTCAGAATAAGAATAGGCGAACTTTACCTACCATTCATGGTTTAGAGGATAACCTAATCTTAACCTTGATAAAGGGATTTGCAATTGCCCTCAATGAATCTTGCTTGCCCCTACCCAAATCTGTGGAAGACCCCCTTCCCATGGGTATTCTTCCCACAGATATAGCAGGAAGTCTGCTAAGACTGTGAAATACAGGTAGTATCATTCACATAATAAATGCTTATTCCTCAGACAGAAAGTAAGTTGCTGTGCAACTTGATCAACCATTTAATTTTTCTACATTGACAAAAAAAGTTGTACACATTATGCAAATAAAAAAATAACTCTCCCCTGTAATTGGATCATATGGGGTACCACAGATTTGCGACCCTGGGGACGAGCAACCAACATATAAACAACCTATAAAAACCTCCTGCTGCATACAGTGGAGTAAAGGGCAAAGTTGCTCCAAAAGAAAAGGCCGTAGTCATGATTGTTCTTTGTTTGGGTCTGATAACGGCCTCCAAAGTTATATACCATTTGATCAGAAATTCTCTTTTGTCTCAGTATCAAATGAATCAGCATTGTGGTCTTGCCAACATGTAATAAATTGTTTTAATTGGAAACAACATGATTGGGTTAAATACTATTGGCCAGTTTACATCACCCTAAAAATGGGTTCTCTGTGCTGAAATCATAGTACAGCTTACAAAGAGGTCTGTGCAGATTTTGCACCTCGTAATGATTGCTGCATTGCCTCTGGTGATGCTCCAGCCAGTTTGATCTGGGCCTGTAATGATGGCAATATGTACACCTCTTTATGGGGTGAGTTGCCTGAACTCCAATGCAGCTTAGGAATCCCGACTTTGTGTCCTACATGGAAAAGGACTCCCCTCCGACTCCACTGGCTGGATCACACGAAGCTGGCAAGAATAACACTAGATGGAGATGTAGAGGGATGGCAAGACCCAGGAGCAGCCACTTGTCTGGGGACTGGAAGGATTTCGGGCATTTGGATTTGCCACTATGTGAACGTGAATATGGTTAAGCAAGTTAGCTTATCAAGTAGAGAAATTAGCTAATGCTACCAACACTAGTCTGCACCTGCTCAACAGTCAATTGCAAGTTACCTCAAAATTAGCTCTGCAGAACCACATGGCACTAGACTTAATGCTGATACACCAAAATGGACTTTGTGGCTATTTAAACCTCTCCTGTATTGACTGCTGTGTTTACATCCCTAATGTTACACAGGACCTCAACATCCAACTAGACAAGATGCGGCAAGCAGTAAAAGACACCCACGAGCTACGCGAGTCAATGAATAACAGCTGGTTTTCAAAAGTGTTTAGTTGGTTTGGACTTGGTATTACCGGTTGGATCCAAAATTTGATACAATATGTGTTAATGTTCATTGTGTTTATAATTGTCATAGGTATAGCAATAAGTTGTATAAAATCAACTATAATGAAAACTGTTAGCATAAAAATGATTTAACGAACTAACGTATCCTTTTAGAGGAGGATAACCCAATCGATGTCCCTGGTCCTGACCAGGGTCTTCAGGACCACATTCAAGTGTGTGGGTGTGACTGTAGCCACGGGGTGGAAGTGTTGGAAGTGTGGGAAAAGCAAAACAACGAAAAATCTGCAAAACGCACATTTCCTTAACACATGGTGCTCAGAACAAACACAGGACAGGATGGAGATCCAGTGACTTGTGTTGCCGTGCCACCAAGGAGGAATGCGAAGTGAGGTGGAGGCTGCATGGTCCCATTCTTCCACTTAAGGAACATTTGACATGACTGTGCAGATTTATCTCCTGCTCTTCCTCTTCTCTCAAGGACTGTTTTGCAGTAGTCTCCAGACCTTATCTCTCAGTCTTCCTCTTTTCCCACAAAAACCAGTGCACACCTTGCACCAAGGAATGTGCTGTGTCGTTACTCAAGAAACAATGGCTTGACCACAGTCCCATCCACTCACACATACATACTTAGATAAATATTCCCCCGAATTTGTATCTAACTCAGAGGGACAATAATCTGATACCAAATCAGAGGGACAGATCGACGGGTTTGTGCTCCTTGCCCCCCCCCCCCCCGAGAAGGGATGCCTTTTGGTAAGATTTGGGCCCTCAGCTATGCCGAGTGATTACTCAGGGATTAAGTGTGTGTGATTGAAATCATTTTTTTTGTGTGTAGTGCTATATAATCAACCTGCAGTTTGTGCATTTATCGTAGGCAATCTTAAGGAATCTGTAGATGTTGCATAAGAATAAACTGTACTATTAATGAACCTGACTGCTTCTCTTGAATGCAATCGGACCTACAGCATACAGGCTGTTTGTGCATCTGGTGTCAGGCCTATAGTTGCAGTCATAACTGGCATACCTATTAAGAGATAAATGCAGCCACCCCTAGCCCCTCTAATCTCTGAGGACTGGCTAGAATGCAGGGGGATTAATCTCTTACCAAATTATCTCATTACCTTAAATGCAACACACTCCTTTTCTTCTAATAGTAATGCTGTTTTACCAATAGAGGAGTGAAACCCTCTGCCAGCTTCCTCAGAAGCCCTTATTAACAACTATAGCCCAGGAAATGGACAGTGGGACAGGCAACAGATCGGGTAACATTTTACTCCAACAAAAGTTGCATAAACATCAAATTAGTGTACAAGGATGAAGTCATTTGTAAGACAGTAAACAGAATTTGGAGACCAGATCCTAACTTATTCCAGAAAACCAAATTGCAGGTGTTGTCATGGGATGAAATCTCAAGCACTTGCCTGACATACCACTTTTCCTAGTGAGGACTTGACTCCCAGAGGTCATCCTCACCATTCCCATTTAGCATTCCCAGTCGCACAACTCCCAGTTCCCCAGGCTCTGGCCCTGCACTCAGAGCTGAGCTTGCATGTTCTGGCACATAACCAGTTGCTGCACTGTGCTCGCTCACCTGCAGGGAAGCAGGGAAAAGTTTCTTCCTCAGATATATGCATAGTTGCCCTGAAGAAATGTCTTGTCAGAGTTATATTCTGATAAATCCTAGATTTGAAAATTAATGGCTTGAAGAACAGTTGGTATTAGGTAATTTCCCTGTGTGAAGTACAGACATAGCCGAAACTTTACATTTTGACAACATATGAATGTAACTTCTATATTTTTCTTGTATAAAAAATATTTAAGTCTGATCTTAGTGCTGCAAAAATAAAAAGGAGGAAAGGGGCAGGCAAAAAATAACTTCACTTACCTCATACAACATTTTTTTTAGTTTATAACATTTTCAGGACTCTTATTTCTTATGTTGGCACAGTGGGTGGGAGGGGAAAGAGAGAAAGAGAGGCTAACAGCAATTTTACAGAAAGGAAAAAATGGTCCCTAATCCAACCTATAAATTAATTATCCTTTAGATTTTATATTCTGCAGTGCTTATGTAAGACATATATATTGCGAATGAGAAAACAAGACTCATGTCTTCCAGTGCAATCTATTGCTATAAATTCTTGCTTCAGGAGAACTTTCTGGGGTGCAAGTATCCCTGTTAACAGATCATAGTGCAAGGTCAAGATCTAAATCTGTTTAAGTTTCAGCTAACTTTTTTAGAAGAGGGAAACAAATGCATGGACAGGAATTTCACTATTATTTCCATCTCAGGAAATCCTTTAATGATTTAACGAACAGACTATAAATACTCCCTTTTGTAACTAAACTTAAAAATACCATGCTGGGAGAAATCACTTGACTCTGGAGGGCACATGGGGAGGGCGGCTCTTCAAAGGAGGGACGTTCGAGTGGTCAGGGGTGGGGTGGGGGCTGAAATTCCTGGGACCCGGCAGTGGGGCACCATGCGGTGACCATGTCCCCAGCCAAGGGCGCTCATCGCACCTGACCCTCAGGGCAGGATGGCGGGCGCTCCTCTGAGAGCAAAGGCTGCAGCTCCGGCTGGGGGCCTGCACCACCCACCCCAGCAGTGGCCGATGCCATCCCCCAGACGAGCGGCTGAAGGGAGAGGCTGCAGCGCAGGCCTCAGGCCGCAGGAAGGGCCTGGACCTCTCTGCCGGGGCAGGGACAGGCAGCAGGCTGCCTGCTGAAGGTGTGCCCGGGGGGGACCTCCTGCGGCAGGGGCTGAGCTGCAGGAGGCGGTGGGAAGGCTGCGTAACCCAGTGAGAGAGCTGGTTCCAAGCGCAGTCTGCAGCGGACCCACAGCGCACAGCCACACAGACACAAACAGTTCCCCACCAACACACACAGAAGGGAGGGGAGCCGGTAATGCAGAAGAATGGAAACTTGCAAAGGCAAGGACCTGCACGAGCAAGAGACTTCTCCTGAAGCCCGAAGTGCCCTTGCAGAGCTGCTTCACCGCTCTGCAGAGTGAAGAGCAGAGACCCGTCACACCACGACTGACCTGGAGCTGAGTAAGGCAGGCTGGTCTGCTCCCTGTGTGACAGCCAGCACAACTAAGAAGAGGTGACAGGTGATAGTGGTAGGGGACTCTCTTCTGAGAGGTACGGAGGCACCCATCTGCCAACCTGACACACTCTCTGGAGAGGTGTGCTGCTTACCGGGGGCTCGAATCAGAGATGTCACCGACAGACTACCAAGATTCGTACAGTCCACTCACTGACTGTTATCCGCTGCTGTTGTTTCATGTGGGCACCAGTGATACAGCCAGGAGCAGTCTGAGGAGTATCAAGAAGAATTACAGGGCCCTGAGAGTGGCAGTGAGGGACTCTGGAGAGCAGATAGTTTTTTCAATCAGAGGGAAGGAGTTTGAAAAAGCCAGTCAAATCTGGTTACGGGACTGGTGCCACACTTAGACCACAGAACTCACTTTGAGAAGCCTGGTCTAGTGGGGACTGCTGGAGTCCATCTGTCAGAGAAGAGGAGGAGCATCTTTGGCTTGCCAAGCTGGTGAAGAGGGTTTTAAACTAAAGTTGCAAGGGGAGGGGAACCTCAGTCCATCCCACTCCTACCAGTTTGATGCCAGTGTCAGCAATAGATGCCCAGAGCCTGGAGAGGGATCACAGGTCATCAGGAGAGCACCTGAAGAGAAGCACAAAGGAATTCCAGCCACTCCAGCCAGTGAGTCAACTTCATCGAGGACCCAATTTAAATGCCTCTATGCAAATACACGTAGCATGGGGAATAACCAAGAGGAGCTAGAGACATACGCACACCTGCAGGGCTACGATCTTATTGGCATCATGGAGATGTGGTGGGATGGCTCCTATGACCGGAGCGTTGGAATGTAAGGATACAGGATGTTTAGGAAGACTAGGCAGAGGAGACAAGGAGAGGGTGTCACCTTCTATGTCAGCGACCATCTGGGGATTGATGAGGAGCTGACAGAGAGCTTATGGGTCAGGATTAAAGGGGGAGGCAGGAACAGGAGATGTTACAGTGGGGGTCTGGTACAGGCCACCTGACCAGGAAGACCAAGTAGATGAGGCCCTCGATAGACAGATAAGAGCAGCTTCACGTTCACAAGCCCTGGTCCTCATGGGGGACTTCAGCAACTCCAGTAGCTGTTGGAGGGACAACACAGCAGGGTATAAGCTATCCATGACGGTCCTGGAATGTGTTGATGATAACTTCCTTATCCAAGTGACACAGGAGCCAATGAGGAGAGGTGCTATGCTGGACCTTGTTCTCACAACAAGGAGGGGCTGGTGGGGAGTGTAAAGCTCAAGGACAGCCTTGGCTACAGTGACTATGAAATAGTGGAGTTCAAGATCCTGAAGGTGGTGAGAAGGGCACGCAGTAAGCTCCCTATCCTGGACTTCAGGAGAACAGACACTGGTCTCTTCATGGATCTGCTCGGCAGACTAGCATGGAATGAAGCCCTCGAGGGAAGAGGGGCCCAAATAAGCTGGTTCATATTCAAGGATCACCTCCGCCAAGCTCAGGAGCGATGCATCCCAACAAAGAAGAAGTCAGGTAAGAACATCAGGAGGCCTGCATGGATGAACAAGGAGCTCCTGGACAAACTCAAACACAACAAGGAAGCCTCCAGAGGGTTGAAGCAAGGGCAGGTAGCCTGGGAGGGATACAGAGAAACTGTCCAAGCACCCAAGGATCGGGTTAGGAAAACTAAAGCCCTGATAGAATTAAATCTGGCCAGGGACATCAAGGGCAACAAGAAAAGCTTCTATAGGTATGTCGATGATAATAGGAGAATTAGGGAAAATGTGGGCCCTCTCTGGAAGGAAACAGGAGATTTGGTTACCCAGGATATGGAGAAGGTTGAGGTACTCAACAAATTCTTTACCTCAGTCTTCATCAACAAGGACTCCAGCCATGCTGCCCAAGATGCAGAAGATAAAGGCAGGGACTGGGAGAATGAAGAACTGCCCACTGTAGGAGATCAGGTTCAAGACCATCTAAGGAACCTGAAGGTGTACAAGTCCGTGGGACCTGAGGAGATGCATCTGTGGGTCCTGAGGGAACTTTTGGATGAAGTGGCTAAGCCACTATCCATCATATTTGAGAAGTAATGGCAGTCCAGTGAAGTTCCCTCTGTGCCTGTCAAGATCATGGAACAGATCCTCCTGGAAACGATGCTAAGTCACATGAAAAAGAAAGAGGTGGTTAGTGAGAGCCAACATGGCTTCATTAAAGGTAAAGGCTTGAACAGGTCCAGAGGAGGGCACAAAGATGACAATGGGACTGGAGGACCTCCCCTATGAGGACAGGCTGGGAAAGTTGGGGTAATTTAACCTAGAGAAGATAAGGCTTCAGGGAAGCATTATAGCAGCCTTTCCAGATCTTAAAGGGAGCCTACAGGAAAGCTGTAGAGGAACTTTTTACAAAGACATGTACTGATAGGATGAGGGGTTTAAACTGCAAGAGGAAGGAAGAAATTCTTCACTGTGAGGATGATGAGGCACTGGAACATGTTACCCAGAGAACTGTGGGTGCCCCCTTTTTGGGAGTGTTCCAGTTCAGGTTGGACAGGGATTTGAGCAACCTGATGTAATGGAAGGTGTCCCTGCCCATGTCAGGGGGGTTGGAACTAGATGATCTTTAAAGTCCCTTCCAACCCAAACCATTCTTTGATTCTATGGTAATTTGGGGTTTTTAAATTACTCTTAAAACATAATAAAATTTTAAATAAATGCAGTAAGCTTATAATAATTTTACATATTAAACTGCAGTATTTGGTTGGTATTTCAAACACATAGTAAGTGTACTGCGTCCTGATAATCAAGTTCTTAATTCAATAATTATTTTGCTGTTCAGATTATGGAGGAGCAATGAGTAAATCCACAAAATACTTTTGTTTATTGTAGATTTGTATTTTCCAAGTGATGTTCCAAAGACCTTTCATAATTATATAATCCAGTTAAAACTGTCAGTGTAGTTTTACATGGGTGTCTGTAACTTGTGTCAGCAGATAGTATGGATAATTTATGAGGAAATGACAAATTATAGGAAGCAGAGGAGGTTTCACAAAACTTTGAGAGACGTAGGCTTCTTTTTAATATTTTTTAAGATCACTAAAATAGATGAGAATAAGGAATCTGATTTCAATCATGGTTATATTTCCAAGTCTTTTTCTATGTTTTTCATGAACAATTGTAATCAGATCTTCTAGTGAAGCCATTAAACTAATCAAAGTGGTTACTGAAACAAGTCAAGTGACTACTGATAACACTAAAAACAACTTGACACTGGAAATCTTCATGGAAATATCCTGTTGTCAACACCAGTTTATGAGTTATCTTGTGCTCTATGAAATTCTGTGACTACAAAACCCAGAGCATTATGACTTTGCTATGTAGACGTGGGTGAAGTATTTTTATTTTAGAAGAAGAGAATGAAGAAACCAAAAAAGAAAGTCCTCCTTTCTAAGTTTTGAAGTGCTTTTCCATGTAACCTGAATATTCTCTGAAATAGCTTTTCATATATTGCTACAAATCTAAACTTTAGACTGTAAATCCCCCAACTGAGGAACCAAAGTCGAGTGGTGTAGGTCTACTGATTTTAATGGAACAACTTCAGTTTTCTTCTCCATGAACATGGTCACGTTGTCTTCCTTGCACTTAGCATGGGAAGAATATCTGACATTTTTTCTAGGATATTTTAATAATCCTGTACTTCATAGCTGTTCAGGCTACTGTCTGAGGGAGTGATCACCTACTGCTTGACAAAAAGGGTAGCTGCAACACAACCTGTTAAGAGTCAAGGTCAGGATTACTGGATTACTTTATGGGATGAGAAGACTCTTCTTTTTACATAAGTTTCAGTGGTGCAGATGTTCTCATTTTCCCTGTTGGCACAGTGAGAGAGGCTGCAGGAATGGCCCTGGAATCTGCCAGGCACATGGGAGGGAAGCCTAAATCACACTGGTGTGGAACTGAAATCTCAATAGACAGACAGAGTCTTGCCAAATATTATGGCCCTCCTAATCTGTCATGGCAAAATCATCACCCAGTACTGGCATAATTTGAGTTTAACAGAAATACATGTAAAATAAAGCTAGTAAGGATATGAAGGGGGAGGGTGGAAGTCTAATTGTAAAAAGTTTGGTGGTATCAGATGCACAGAAATATAAATATCAAGGTTGTTAAGATGCCAAAACTATGGAGCATTTGAAATTCATAAAAGTCTTAGCTTACAAATTTTAGGATACAGCAGATTGTTGAAGGAAATGTAATCTCCACATTCTGCAGGAAGACTTAGCTAAGAGAGGGAAAGGTGTTTTGCAGCAGAAGATCATGAGTAGGTGCTGCACAGGAGATGCTTGGCCATTTCAGAGGGACAGACACTAGTAATTTGCTGGTGACAGGCAGATTCAGCAGATGTCCTGAGTTTTCACACCAAGACAACATGAAATTAGGTGCAGCAAAGATTAGTGGCCAAATGCACAAGATTTAGTGTCACAGAAAAACTATGTGCAGGGATAATTGTCAAATCATAAGTATCTTTAAGGGTTTCTGAAAGTCCTGAGACCCACACCACAGCTATACCCTCATGGTCCAGTACTAGAGAGTCTATCAGAGGGACCCTTCCTGACAGTTTATGATGTCTAAAGACTATGAAAGTACTGTATGTTTCCCAATGTTCCTTGTAAATAGTACACTAGTTCATACCATCCATTACTTTGTGGAGAGTACCTGAAAAGGAACAGAGGAGTCTGGACTGCTTGTATTTCAGGTACTCCTCGAGCTCCTAAACAAAACTTTGATGTAGGTATGGTTTGCATTAACAGAAAAGTGTATGTAATGGCTCAGACCATTGAAACTCAGTATGTTGATGTGGTTACAACACATTTAGGTTTCCAAGACTGCAAAAGAAAAATAAGTCACTGAGAAGGTAAAGTATTAATGGGCAAGGAAAAAAAAAATAATAAAAAATTGATAAAATATTCAACAAGTAAATAAATGAATGTAGGGTTGATAGGCAGACTAGGAAAAGAAAAAGAAAATGAGAGAAGTTTGCACATTATTTCAGTGACAGCTACTGAATCAGTATGACTCAGCTCTCAAACATGTTTGGTATCCTTAGGAACATATGAAAAATAAGTGAAGCACAGCACTTTTGTTACAAGTCACATGGAACTTCATCTGAACTATAAAACAGCCTAACAATGATGGCAATAAGGAAAAATCAGATATTTAATATGAAGAAAGAATGTGGGAGGAAGAAGAGGGAATTATTGGCAACCTGAGGCATTAGGCAAATGTAAAATATTTGCAGATCTGTTAAAAAAGGTATTGAAAAGTACTTGGAAACACTGTTGCTAGTCTGGAAATGAGTACAGGAAACAGAACCCAGTCCAGAAGAAGAAGGAAGTAAAACTATCTGGGGGTGGTAGGCAGCCCTAAAAACCTGCATAGCATCACATGTCATCAATTCCATGGGAATCCTTTAGTACAAATTATTTTGAAACTACAGTGGCACCAGCAAAATGGTTTTATCCCACCCACTTTTGCATTTACCAGCTGGTTTGGTTTGGTTTGGTTTTTTATGTTATACATTCTGTCAAGCCAAGTGATAAATCCCAGGTAGGACTGACCCTAAACACTCATGTTCAGAAAGATCTTGACATCAGAGAGAGGTGCCTGGACAAACTGAAAATCTCTCCATTCCCTGACAAGGAAGCCGTTCCTTCTAGGATCTCCATCCTGGTGCCAAATGTTCTGCAACTTACAACCAGGAATCTCCTCTTTGCTACTAAAGAAGTTAAAAAAGCAAATCCTTTGATAACTGTTTCTTAAAGAAGACTCATGATGAAATAGGAACTAAATTTACATACTTGTTAGTATGCTTAAAGGTCTGGTGTCATCACTGCCTTCTGACCACAGCAGGAAGATCAACAGATTACTTGAAATGACCAGACACATCGGTCTTGTCATCTGTGCATCAAAAACAAGATTTATGAAAGTTCATATGGTCTCAGATGTCCTCATAACTCCAAGAGTAACCTTGAGACTTGTTGACAAATTTGGTTACATAAATCCAGGGCATATAATAGGGTGAGATGTAGATTGGTTATAAATCTGTACAGTAGAGAACCTAACTACTTATTTCTCACCATCCTGCCATCCTATGTACACCCTACCTGACATTACCCTTCTGGTTTGTGCCTTTATTTGTAAACTTTAAAGATTTTGGGTTGAGCCACAATCAGACAGGAATACTTACAGTATTTGAAGAAATACTAATAAATGATAATAAAAAGCTTGCACACATACTTTTAGCAGACAAAAGAATCATCTTCTCAGTTAATAAATACAAATCCAGTCTATATAAAGATCTTTACTCGGGAAATGAAAATTACCGTAGTAATTTTATGACCTTTGAGATTCTTGAAAACATTCTTCCAAAGAAAAAAGTCCTGCCTATCTCTGATAAAACACTCTTTAATTCCTTTCAGCTATGGCAGAACTGAACCTGTGTACCTAAATGATTTTGCAGATTTCATCTAGCGCTCTGGTGTTATTTCTAGATGTGCCAAATGGAGTCATGTTTCCTTAAGTGATGGAGCTTTACAGTGCAGTATCAACTGGGTTATGTCCCTTCACTCAGTAACGATGTACCATATCAAGGACTAAGAAAACACAGAATCTGTTCTTGTGTTGACTTAAGAGAACTCTTTCAACCCACCTCTAACAAAAGTTTATCAAATTGTGAAACCACAAACTGCATCAACAAGTTCTGAATACCTGATAAGTTTATCAGTGAGCATAAGCATACTTAAATTTATATACTTACAGAATTCTGTTATAGTAGATTACAACTCTGTCAGAAATCCATATGGTAATTAAAACATCCCTTTCTTAATTAACATTAGTTTATTGGAGGCACATTAACTAATAGAGCAGTGAAGTGTGAAAAATAAGCAGTTTCATATTCTGAAATTGCAGTGTTTGACTTGTTTTACAAGTCCTAATGGGGGTTTATGTTTTAATTTCAGTTTTAACAGTATGCAATTAAAAATATTTTCCTACAGTACATGAAGTACCTTTCATACAGCACTATATTCTTCATGTGTTGTCAATCTCATATGTATTAAATGACAAGAATGGGGATTTTGTCCTAAGTCAGTGGTCCATTTCTACATCCTATTGACTTATGGAGCTTTGCTTAATGCTTCTTCAGGTTTGTTATTAAAGACAATAATTAATATCAAAATAAAATTGACTGTGACTAGCAGCAAGTGATAGACCTTTCAAATATTGAGAAAGAAGAGTGGAATCTACTTTTAGGTTTTATCCTCATAAGTTTTTCTTTAGTAGCGCAAATAAATAACCTGGTAGCATCTATTTCTGGCATGGTACATGCTAGGTCATTGGACTGAAGCTGCAGAATAAAACTATGTTTGATACATTAAACTAACTTGAGAAGTAAACTATTTACACTCCACATCCAAAAAGCAAGGTTGATTTTATTTGACTGTTCACATTTCCTTTTCTTTTCACCATGTATTTCTTTGACAAGAAGTGTATAGTAATAATTTATGTACACCCAAAGTATTGCATAGGCAATATATAATCCTTTGCTTTTGCAGGTGATGTGGTGGTGCAGTTGTCACCCCCTCTCACCCCTCCTTATTGGGCTGCTTGGTGCTAGGTGTGATTCCACCCACCTCCCCCGAGCTATACACCAATCTGTGGAGATAAGGACTGCTAATGTTAAGGCGCCCCCTTAACGAGCCTGGCTCCTGCCCCTCCCGATTGCTCAGAAGCGGTTATAACAGTCCATCATCTCCTAAGGGCCTGGCACACCTGTGCCTGGGATGGGGTCAAATGGGAACAATAACAGAGTTGCACATTCATCAAGTTCTTGTGCAACTGCTGGAGAACACCAGTATAATTCATTGTTGGAACTGGGCGTGAGCAAAACGATCTGACAAGTCAATTATCTTGGACCCTATAAATTGCAACCACAAGGGAGACGCTTTGAGCTCTCCTGGACTGCAGTGGGCCTGTGACCAGCATCTCCCCTGAGCTGGGACGCCTCTCAGGTATCAAAACCCTTAAGGTGTCATCTGCTGCCAGAGCTGACGGAAGGCCAGGGTGAAGTCCACCCGCTCGAGTCTCAATTATCGCCCATTGAGGAGTGCCAAGGCATTGGGAGTATTTACTCTAAACTCAAGACAAGGGAAATTTTACTTTGAGCTAGCTTCTCTTTCACCCATTTTTTTTCTGCTTACTGGTGTGTGTGAGTACATACTTCATTCTACTGGATCTGAATACTTTTGTCTCTGTGTGTGTTTGTAGGTTTTGTGTTTGTGTATGCGCATGTACTTATGTATAAATTAAGATACCATAAGTTAAGTTAGTGTGAATCTTGTCATCTTAGAATCTGTAAATAAGTCGCTGTTTTAATAACATTTTCTGAATTATTTTGTAATAATCAAGTGCTCTTAGTTATTAATAAATCTAGATTTTCTGTTAAATCATTACCGTATTTATACTTTCATCCATGACAGGTGAAGGTAGCCAGTGCCCTTTAAATTCAAAGTCAAAATATTGCCTAAATTGGCTATGGACAATTTTTGCCTTAGCTAGCTTTATGATCTCACAAATTTAAAGGAAACTTTATGTATGACTTTAGCTGGGGATGAAGTTAAGCCATTATTCTTTTGGGCACAATTAAGCTTTCTTGGACTCTTTCCTTAAGATACACATAAAGTTCTTCTGGAGGATAAATTTCTTATTTGATCATCTGTTTCCCATTTGCACTGCATGGTAAACTTATGAAGTGGCTTGAATGACTTTCACTGAGAAAGCAGTAGAAAGACAGTAACAAACTAGTATGGAGATAGACATTTTTGATTCTTCTGAATATTTGATTTATTTGTCCATATGTGCAGTGACTTATTTAGAGCAGAAATAAAGCACTCTCATTCAGTACAAGCTCCAGGAGATGAAGTCTCAGGGGATGCCAAAATACCTCCTGGGGTTTTGGTGTGGAGGAAAATAAGACAAATCTGTTATTGTGTTTTGTGTCCTCAGTGTGGGAAATGGCTTTAGACCTGCTTCTTGTGTCACTCTCACTGTAGGTGTCAGAGCTGATAGCTCTTGCTCCTGTTCCCCTCCTTGTATGTACCTACAGGTCTGAAATCACAGGAGTAACGTCTGCAGTGAGCAAAGTCCCACTCACCTTACTGCAGATTAAACCATGAGCACTATTAGAGCTATCTGAGCTGTTGCTGGAATATATACTCTTTTTTAGAAACTCAGTCAAAACAGACTATGTTTTTCTACTTTTAAATTAGTATACAATCTTAAGTTTTACTAATGACTTTTAGCTTCACTCCTACTAGCCAGCTTTCCCTGTTTGTTTTCTGTCCTCTAATAACCTTAGACTTTATGTTGACATATTGAAACACATTGTTTTGTGGCACTAATTATAAACCAGTATGCTCAATCAGAGAGGCTCTTTTCAGAGCATTTAGAATAATCCCAAAGCTTGGGAATGGAGAATAATTCAAACCATTCAGTTGGAAAGCTTTTAAATGTTGAGTTTTCAGTGTCTGTGCAATAATAGAACATTTTAAAAAGATGTAGATTATTTCAGAGGTGAAGGTCTGCATCTTCAAAAGAGCCATCAATAGAATTAGTTGCTGAACTCCTTTGAAGCTGCTTTCAAATTTCCAGCTTAATTTTGTTTACTCCTGTGGAGTCAGTCATCTGAGTACAAGAGGAATATAAAATAAGGAGTACTCACCCTTTCCAAAATGTGTATTCATGACCTTAGACAATCTGGAAGGAGTTCAGAGGGTTTTACTATCCCTTTCATCCTAGGGTGCTCCTTTTTCTCTGTGGAGGTTTTAATGGGTCACAGCTTAATGTCTGTTTTCTGCTTCAATATCATGAAGAGTTCCGTAGTGTTAAGGTGTTGGCAAGCAAGACAATCCAAAGGCATGGAGGACAGTGATGTAAAATATGGGGTCCTTATTCCTTTATTTTTTATGATGTGTTCTTGCTAGAACTGAGGCAAAGACAGGCACAGTCTGAGAACTGAGACTAGTGTTCAATGAAAAAATCCAGCCAAGGAAAAGTGTTCAGGAGTTTTCTGGATTTAGACAACACAGTAGGCAGCTGAAAAATACTATAAAATATATACACCAGAAGCTGTCCCTCATTCTTGAAGGAGATTCTTCTACTACAAAAATTCATCTTTGCATTAAGGTCCCATGAAAATTTCAGGCACCATCCCTTAGATCTCTTATACTTTAAAATCTCAACTGTTTTTTTGTTATTTTAGAGTATCAAGCTGAGTGTTTTATCAGCATATTTAATGCCTTGGAGTATGAACGTTGTCCCAAATAGAGATTTTTCTGAAAAGCAAAAGAACTTCCAGAAGCCTCTGAGATGTACAGAAGAACATTGTGCACAGTATGTAGCTGTGGATCAAGGCAGTAAACTGGCAACATTTATTTATTTTTTGACAGATATTTTAACTCAAAGCAAAAAAGGCTGCTGGCATCCAACCAGCAGTGGCTTACATCTGTGACTCCTGATACAATAGAAGTTAGATCGTAGTTACAATCGTCAGAAAAATATGGTGTCATTATTCATTACAAAAGGACAGCTTTTTGTTCAGCTACCTCTTAGGCTAATTGGGCAGTCAGAATAGATATTTTCTTGGACTCTGAAGCAGCATCAAAAGCTAAGATTTTACAGTACTGATATGGTAGCAAGTATTTTCACCATCTGGATACTTGCCTATACATGAAACTAGATTTTTTAGAAAAGAAAAAAAAAGTTAATTTGAAGTACGTGAGCAAAAGCCAACGAATTCCATTTTATTTCTTAATCGAAACATTCAACCGGAGTTTAATGGGCATGAGCAGTAGAATAGGTCAGTTAACTAAAGACAGGAGGTAAGAGATCTCATCCTGCTTAGAGAATTTGTCTGCCTTTAGACATTGTAATGGTCCCAAAAAGCTTTCAGTGGCAGGAAAAAACTATTAATTAGAAAGGTATGGAAGCTCACTGAGGAATTGACTCTGTTTAAGTCTTCTTCTCTTAAAATAGACGGAGATTAGAGACATCTTTATATGCCACATTAAGGAAATGCGGCATATAGTTCATTAAAACCAGTACTCCCTGATGATACTGAAAATGTGAGAATGCAGGGATACTGAATGACTATTATGCTAAAATCTCTCCGCACCAAAACAGCATGTCATGTTTTGAGTACCTGTATCTCATTCTTACTTATCCAGGCACTAACTCTCTAGTTTCTCTTAACTACCACTTTCTCTCCTCACCACAAAATTTGATCTTCCTGTGATGTTATGAACTTTCTGTTCCACCTGTGAGCTGATCTAGACTTAGCAATTTAGTGGCAACATATTCTGGATACATTCCTAACACCCAGGAAGCCTTTCCCTCCTCATGTACTCAGCTAGCTAAGATCAGGGGACTGAATAACTACATTATTCATAAATATGATAGGCTGTTCTGTCTTTTACTGCTGTTTTCATTAAAATGTATCTCTCAAACATCCATTACCAAAGAAATAAGTCTCCCTAACATTTTTTCCCCTGAATAAAATACTGAGGATTTTTTTATTATTATTTTTTATTTATACCCCTGATTATAGTTTTGTTCTGTACAGAATGTCCTAAATAATGAAATTTAAATCCAAATTTTCCTAATTTTCAAAGTGTGTCAGTTTAGGACATCATACATTGGAAAACATGCTTTGGATCATTGGCTTCTGTGTTTCACACCCACATCTGAAAATGTTCAGAAGAAACTAGAAATACACAGTGGTGTATCATTTACGACAATCTACTTTAAAATTGTCTTACAAGCATAACTGTCTGCTTTTGTTGTAAATGAACAGATTGCAACTACCAACTGCATTTCTTCCAGAATGGAAGTCTGCATTCCCCTTTGTTATAACTGAGAGGAAAAGGCAATGTTGCTCAAGAATTCGTCAGTGACCTGATCACCCACTCCCAGGTGTGCTATAAATACATGCAATACAGTCACTAACACGGATTGCCAGCATATTCTTCAGTGGTTTGCTTTTGTGGTATCCTCTTTGATATTAAAAAGGCTGGTTATGGAAAAATCTTCCCTCTCTGACAAACAATTCCCCCCTCCCCTCCCCCCCCCACCCAGTGGCTTGTGGGAAATTTTGCATGATAATTGATAATTCCTTTAGCAGTGGGGAAAAGCAGGATAAAAAGTTACTGAGAATTTTTTTCCACTTTTTTTTTTTCCAGAAAAAGTATTGTTGTTCACAATTGGAAGTGAAAAATTGTTTCAAACCATTAAAAGGCACAATGAAGGTATTAAGAAACCACGTTTTGTCTGTTTCCTTGGGCTACTGACAAGTAAAAGCTACTGTATAGAGAGAAGAACATGTGGAACTGTTACAGGTGGCATCATCAATGTGGCCATGGAGCAGAAACTGAATATATTTGCTACTGAGAGGGCAATGCAGAAAAGTACAGAGAGTACTGAGGGCTTGGATTGGCCAAAATTCAGTAAATCTTGGAAGGTTTGTATCCAGCAACTTGATCCAGTTTGGTCTGATTAGTTTATTTTGCATTTGGTTTTTACTGTTCCGATTCACTTCACTACCTGGTAACTCTCTAATGTGAAAATTATGGAGAGAGTGATTTAAATTTAGTGATTTAGTGGATTCAACGCAATTAACAGTGAAGGAACTAGAAAAAGGCAGCTGAATGTGTAGATTGAAAGAGTGAAAAGTTAAATCCTATTGATGTGTTAAGTAACATGACAGAAAGATTGCTTTTCATCTCCAAGTGCAGAAAATCACTTTCTTTTGAAGCTACCATATGTCATCAGAAAGATTCACCTGCTACAGTAGGATATTAAGGAATTTTGATGTTCTTTTTGAACAGCTGCTATACTCATCCTTGAGATGTAGCTACTGTGGGTGTTCAATAAGTCTTCAGTTTCTCTTCAACACCACCTTTGTAGGAGCAGTCTTTATTCATAAAAATTGCCAGAGAAAAAGCATGCAGTAAGGACACAACAACAACAATGTAAGGATTTAAACATGATAGGAAAGTTGTTACTTCCTCTACCACCATGACCTTCAACATCCCGAAAGAGAGCACTAGGAAGAAATGACCAAAATATTTTCTCCCTAAACACACTCAACAGCTGCAACTCTGGTGAACCATTAGCTGTTGCAAATAGAAAATTAAATATGAGATCAATACTTTCACTTCTCAAACCCTAGGACTAACATAACAACTACAGGTTTCCTTCAGGGAGGTATACATGTTCAGATCTCTTTACACTGTGTTGAAGCTAAAAAGCCCTTAGGTACATTTCCTGTGAGACCAGGCAATGCTGTAGATGAAAATACTGAAAGAAATAGTGACAGGTTCATGTAAAAGCTATTACTCTACCATCCTGCAGATACCTCTTTTTGACTGTCTTTGCTGTCTACAAAGAACAGTTTAAAAGGAAAATTCCGGCCATCCTCTTTTCCTCATGCATAGTGTGTCTCACCCTAACCAAAAGCCTTGCTTTTTCAAGCACTTCAGTGGGTACCCTGGTGGAGATGTTTATGGACCTAAGTGTGTACCTCACATAAACAGAGCAGGAACCTTATCGTTGTGAATAGCAGTTTGGACATTTTGATTCTTCTCCCTGTTGGACTGATCTTTAACTCTTGGGAACAATCAACTGTTTGTCCAGGCTCACTCTACAGAGGGAATAATGCTCCTGGCCAACAAACAAGGTACAGAAAGAAGAAGCAAGGGTCTTGGAGGAAAATTGAGGATCTGTCCTAGTTCAAAGTACTTCTGTTTCACTGGAGGATTATTGAAGGAAATAAAGGTTACTGCAATATCATGAGCGAGGCAAAGACCACTAAAACAGATGCCTTCAAAAAGTTTCTTCTGGTTATATTCATATCTTCTCAGACACTCACCAAGTTACCAGCATTCGGGAAAGATCTCTTGTTTTTCTGTCTTCATTTTCTAAAACACACCACGTCAATGACCTGATCTTTTTCATATGTCTAAATCAGGACAACAGAAGCAGCATTAGACACTTTTAGTGTGGTGCACTTTCAGTGTCTGCTTTGCAAGACAGGCAACCCTAGCTTGGGCATTCCTGTTAATGGCAGTTTCAGAGAGGCATACACAGAAGGTTTTTGGGGTAAAGTGCTCTCATCCCTGAAGAAGCTGTTCCTCAGAAACAATAAAATCTAAATTGTGCAAATGGAATCTGCTGAATTGCCTGCAATCTAGATTCATCCAATCAAAGAGTTTGTCCAATCAGATACACTGCCCTCAAACTCCTCTTGGTTATCACACACCTGTGATGTGTGCTTAAAGCACTAAGCGGTTCATCTTTTTGTAAAAGGTGCTAAAACATTCTCTGGCACAAGTGTTAGACTTAAAAGCCCTACAGTTTTCAGCAGACAATCATTTCCCTTATTGAAACTGACACAACATTGGCCTTCATCTACTTCTCTGCCGTCATGCAAGTACTGTATGCCAGTTCTCTATATAATTTACATATCATTCTGGAGGTGTATTCTGTGCAGTCATGATGTTTTTTTCTGTGTCAAAAATAAGTGTGTCTTAAAAGGCTGTACAGCTAAAAGTTGAAGCAGATTTTTTTCTAGACGAACAAGTCTAGTGAATTCAGTTACATGTCACAGCATCTTGCTTTAAGTGTTTACTTAAAATGTGTTGAAAATTCCTCATTGTTACCTGCCATTTGTGTGAAATATTGATTCTGATTTTTTATCTCATCAAAAATAAGGAATGGTGACAATAGGTACAACTTCTACAAAAACGTTTCTCTGCTTGTTGTTACAATGCTCCAAAAGCTGTAATTTGTTACAGTAACATCTAACTACTATTAAAAGATTAAAACAAGAGAAAAAAAATCAAAATATTATGTAGTCTGTAAAACCTATATACAGATTACACTGATACTGTACATTTCCCTACAAGGAAGGACTTCTATTCCTCTGCCTAATGCTATAGTGTCTTCTCATGCAGTCCTTGAGGTCAGTTAGGACATACCCTAAGTGGAGGTTACTGGGAGAAAATAATTTGTACAGGCTAAAAGTTTGACTTAACATCTTCCTTACATTTATAGTAATAAACAAGACCTCCTATATTGCCTATAAAACCTGACTTTGATACAGAGACTAACACATTTTGGTCTAACTGAGCATTCCAAATGCAAAATATTTCGTATTCAGAATACTGCAGAGATGTGCCTTTTTCTGCAGTCATAGCTAAAGGTCATGTTGTGGTTTAATGGCAGGCAGCTAAACAACACAGCTGTTTGCTCACTCCCCACCCCTAGTGGAAGGGGGGAGAGAATTGGAAAAAAGGTAAAACTTGTTGAGATAAAGACAGTTTAATAGGACAAAAAAGGAAAGGAAAAAATGATAATGCTAAAAGAATATATGAAACAAGTGACGGACAATGCAATTGCTCACCACCCACCAACAGATGCTCCCTGACCAGCGGGTCACCACCCCCCCCGGGCAACTCCCCCCAATTTTATTGTTCAGCATGACATCATATATATAGTATAGAGTATCTCTTTGGCTGGCTGGGGTCATCTGTCCCAGCTGTGTCCCAGCTTCTTGTGTACCGTCAGCCTCCTCACTGGCAGGGCAGTATGAGAAGCTGAAAAGCTCTGGACTTGGTGTAAGCACTGCTCAGCAACAACTGAAACATCGGTGCGTTATCAACATTATTCTCATCTGAAATCTAAACCACAGCACTATACCAGTTACTAGGAGGAAAATTAACTCTGTTCCAGCCAAAACCAAGACAGGTCATTAAACCATTAATTGAATTGTATAAATCTATAAATAGTTATGTCATCTGTGACAGGTATTTTTTTCAAATGGTGAGTAAAATGAAGTCAGCTTACTAGAAACATTTAAAAATATTTTATTGTCAGCTGTTTCAGAATGCTATTTAGAGGACTGCATAGCAGAAATCTATGAAGTTGCACACTGCATTTGTGGCACCCTTCCTGCAAGAGAGAGACAAGTCCTCTTTCTGTCTTGTTTTCTGTTCTTATGGAGTCACACTGGAGATGAGGTGGCATATCAGAGCCAAAGAAGCCAGTTTAAGTCATGATTTACATTTCAATGAGTGACTTTCAAAGCACTGTGATACTGACTACAATACACAGCAGTTCATATTACAAGCATATGATATTGCTGGACTGCAAGTAATTTGTAGTTACAGCAATTAGAAATAGGTTATGTGAAATGATGACAATGTATTATTTATACTTGCATATTGCATATTGCAGTGTAAAAGAAGGAGCACAGACATCCCTACAACAAATACTTTGTTTCTCAGAGATATTAGAAGAGATTCAGTATTAGACATGCAGGTTTGCACTGTGGCTTTTTAAAGATACACAAATGTTCTGCCATAGCATTTTAACACCACTGAGGTGAATAAGGTTGTACACGTTTAACAGTAGGTACTACCCATCTTAAATGCCTTGCTTACTTTTGAAAAGGTAAAATGAATGCCTTGGATCCAAAGAGAGGTCTTGTGCTTTGGTGGAGTACTGTAGGGGATTCTATGATCTCTGCATTTCAGTGATTTAATATTTTCACATAGTACGTTTTTTCAGTCTGGCCTCTGTGGTGGTAAAATGTAATCTCCATTCACTACTGTATATTCCTGGAGTCTCCCTGCACTGAAACATGAGTCAGGTCAGAGCTCAAAACTTATCTAGTCATTTCTCTCTGACTAAAATGACACTACAGACCTGGCGCTCAAAAAGAAGATTCATAGCAAACTCCGGAACAGATACCAACAAAGTAACCTGCAAGAATCTGCTTATTGCTGAGAGTTTTTCCCCATTTGCAAACTCAACTAGGGTAAAGTTGCACCTTTGTTCTCAATTACCCACAAGGCAATATAGAAATGAAAATGTTACAGAAACTTTTTTTTAATTACTCCAACAATCATTTGACAACTTTGTGAAGTGGGGACTAAATCTATGTGACTTTATGTTACCTTGGGGTATATAAGAATTGCAAGAACAAAGAAGAGAAAAATTCTGAAGTGGCCTATATAGAGATGAGGATATTTCAGCTAGTCTCACCTATTAGATAGACAGTCACATCATTTGTGGACTTGAGGGAGACTCAACTTCCTTGCTGATCCAGATGAAGGTTTGTTAAACGTGTTTGTTGCTGGGTTTGTTAAACGTGTGGAAAGGAGGAAAATTTGGGTTTGTGATCTTAACTTTCAATATAAATGAGTCTTGAATACCCTTAAAGCACAGTAAATAGTGGTCAAGATTAAAAGGGAGGCTTTTACAGATTTTCCATGGTATAAAGGGAGTCTACAGTGATGCAATGCTATATCATCAATATTCTTCATAGTTAGTCTTAAATTATTCATTCCACAGGTAGGCTGTCTTCAGAGAAAGGCTGGCATCTAGCAACAGTTCCAGCTCCCTGCAGTCACAGCTTACATTTTCTTTTACAAAGAAAAGAATTGCAATAACATGCTCCTTTCCAGGCATCAACAGCTACATCTGAAAGCTGAGTTCAAATCTGCATTCAGGCTAAAAACCCCTTTCCTTGGGAAAATCTAGATTAAACAGCCTCAGATATATATGGGGTATGACCTGACAAAAATGTATTAATCAGTGCTGACACCTAGGTACTAGTGCCACACAGTGATGTACCGCAAAAACATATTACAGTGAAGTCACACTGCCCTAGAAGAGCACAGAACCAGCTCTCATGACTAACTTCAGGATTCAGTTTAAATGATGTGAAAAATCCAAGTCTAAATTACATTACTAGTTTACATTCCCCTGCAGTTCACAGAATTGTAAGTAATAAAATGCCTGTCACCCAAAATATTAACCCATTTCTATTACATAGTAAGAAAATAATTTACTTTGCCTGTGGTCGCAACAATATTCATCATGATATAAAATATAAAAAGTTAATTGTGCTGCTTTTTGAATCTGATAAAAGTTGTAAATTGTCAGCTAGCTATGCAGCTTGGAAGTTGGTAAACAAACACATAGTGAACAAGCTGACTCTGGCAATAAGATGGATTTACTGCATGTTTTTCTTGAAGATTTATGTCTTTCAAAACATTGTTTAGAAGTGAGTTGCACTTAGAAGTCAAAACACTGTGTGAGGGTGAATTGGGAACATAGCACCTTTTGTCTCTATGATGGAGCATTTATCTAAAGTAAATCATGGTGCTGTTTTTTTCATTTCAAAACTATTGCTAGTAAACACTACCAAACACTCCAAATCCTCCTACCTTAAGATTTATTCTTTTTTGTATTTTCTGGAACATATTTTCAGTCAAATTAATTTACATGAAGTAATACTACTTATGTATTTTAAAATATATGAATATGATAGAGTCTTGAGTGACACATATTAGAGTGTTCTTAGTCAGGACTAGGAAAAATTAAAATGCAATTCCTGGAGCAGGGTATTCCTGCCTGCTCATAAATATGGAGAATAGGATATGACCTTCTTCGTTTTATTTGCTCTAGCTCTTCCCTCCTCTGGCCTTTGCAAATTACTGTTAAACACAAATTGTGACACTGAATTAAAGAGTCTAGTTCAATATACTGCTTTGTAGCTCCACTTAGATGAGTAAAATACACGAAAAAGTCTCTTTGTAGAAGTTATGGTCAGCACAGTCTTCCTCCTTTGGAAAAAGTTTTTCCTTGTAGATCTTTATGAGTGTCCAGGTCTGTTTTCTATTAGGGTTCTTCCATGCTGGAGACAAATAATCTGTTTGTACAAGACTCCCAGCTGGATCAGAGCTCTGCAGAAGGGCTGTGTCTCTAAGTTCTTGGAAAGGTTATTGGGAGTTGAATGCCTCAGTTCTCCTACAGAAGTGAGAACTGGAATATAACAGTTATTACCAGTGGTTATTTCATGGAGGAATGGTATGTATCAGACTCCTTACGAAGAACATTCAGCACTTTTAGCCTCAGATAAGAAGAAATTCAGTTTTTGTATTTACTCCTAAAGCTAGGGAACCAAATATAGAAAACTTTACTAAGCATCTCTTGAAACAACATCTGTCATGTTTTGTACAGATCTACTCATCTGTGTAGATCTTCTGTCCCTGCCAGCAGGAAGTATGTAATCACAGAATGTAACACCCACTTCTTATCTGGCAACAGACTATTGACTATTTGGGTCAGACTGAAGCATACAGAAACCATCAACATATTAACTGTATTTTTCTTTGGTATCTAAAGCATGGGTTGCTATTTATGCTGTTCACTAAAACTACCAAATTCAGTGAGGTTCCTTGTGTTTGGAGATAGTAAAAAATCTGTTCTTCATCAATTATTTTTTATATGGAACTTTTAGTAGTAGTACTTCTAATTCTTATTCCAAACTAAAAAAAGAATAAAATAATAATTGTAACTGTATGGATTCTCAAATCTCTGAACCATAACAGTAGTAATATTTTAGTTGGCTTTACTTCAATACTTTCATACGACATATTTGTTGCCAGTTTGTCAGTTGATGGTATATTTAATGCAATAACTAGGCTGTGCAACTTATGCGAAACTTTGAACTTTCCTCTAATTATCAATACTGGGTGAGTAAAATATTTGTATATTGATCCTTCTTCCTAATTTTATGAGTAGCTCTTGGCATAGCATTATGCTGAACCTCAGCTGTTTTAGAAGACTATGAATTTTCAAATAAAAGTTACTCTTAATGGATACCTGACTAGTACACAGGTTCTGAAATAAATTAAATTGTTAAACCTCATCACAATACTGTCTAAATCCAGAAAGTTGGCTCTGATGATAACAGTACAACTTTATGGTACCAAGTCCTTATTGCAGCTTTTAGTAGTTGAAAATTGCAACAGTCTCATGATATAAAATTACTGCTATTAAATAAACCTATTACAGCATTGAAAAATCAAAACCATTTGTTCTTATTCAGTAGGATCTATCATTTTCCATGAAGAACAGAGTTGCCATGCTTGGTGCATCTTGCTATCAGGTAAGCCCACTGACAAGCTCCATCTTTTGAGTACTAATTCCCATGAAAATTTATCTTATAACTGTTTAATGAATCCTGGCATGAGTCACCTAATTTTGTATCAAGATACAAGAAATGTAGGATTCACTGTTCACCTCAGGAATGGTTAGGTGGATTTGACTAATAACAGAAAAATATTCTTTAGGCTTTTCTGATTGAAGGCTAATGAATGGTGAGTATAATATATGCGTACAGATGTATTGCATTTTATGATATATTTTGCTGCTGTAATAAATCTAAATATTTATTTTCAATACTACTAAGTATTAAATCTTTAGCAAGATGTCTAATGCACTTGACATTATTATATGGCTTCATAAGTTTACTATAACCTGGTTAAGTAGAAAGCATGTTTATTGTGCTCTGCTGAGACTGCAGTGAATCCATGGAAGTATTTTAGCACTGTTTTTATTTATGATGATGTATCACTGCATCTCACATTGGCAGAAATTAATTTTGTACATGTGCATGTGATTATTCAGAAGCTGAATTAAGAAACTGTAAAAAACCCCTAAGCTGATTTGTATAATTTAACTAAATAGTTGATTTAATATCACATTATATACATTTGATAAAAAGAGTAATTATGGATATAATTGTCAAGAGATTAATATTTATCTATGTATTACTTTTTTCTGTATCAAGCACCATCAAAAATATTTTTTCCTTACATTTTCAAAAGCATTCACTAATTTTGTTTACTGTTATGATAGTAAGGAGTGATGAACTGCTGTGTGGGAAAGCATACAGAATTGCTCATGCTTTTAAAAACTTGTATCTTTCCTATGGTGCAAAATCGATCAAAGTATTAAAAGAAAATATGAATACTAGTACAGATTAATTTCTAGCTCTGAATTATTCTCATAATTTAAAATTATTTAAAATAATCATATTAAATATTAATATGATTAACTTGCAGTTGCTTGCTCTAATACTAGCTGTTTTCAAGTTTGTTCTTGCTATGACCATGACGACTGGTACTAGACTCATCTGTAGACCAATATTTGAGCCTGTTTTGAAGGGACAATAGAAAACAGAAGAACTGAATCAGCAGAAATGGCTGATTCTGCTCCACTCCCTCTTTTTCTTCATACTGCTGCATGTAAGGAGGAGGATATTGGCTAATGAAGTCAAAAAGCTTAGAAGATGGGAAAGGAGTTGTGATGGAGTGGCAGTTTGTTCAGCACATTAGCAGCTCTTCTTCTCAGGAACACATTTTCTGGGAACTCAGATTTTTATCATCCCTACACACTGTGGATTTGCCTGCTGTTTTTATTTTTGTCAGTGTTCTTGTTGCTCTAAATATGGCAACATCAAACATTTGGTTTGCAGCTGACTGATTTTTCTCTTGGTGAACCTTTACTCCAGGTTATTTGTTCCTCCACTGCTACTGGGAAAAAATGTAGTCTGAATGTAGCATGCATACTGAATTTTCAACCAACTGAAAGAAGCTCTATTTTACATGTGGTTCCAGAGGAACTGAAAAGTCCTGTATTTCCCTAGAGCCCCCATTACAAATGTTCTAGTTCAACTTTGTTTTAATTCTTTGAGACAAATCCTCAGTCATGTGTTTTATAAACATCATGAAATTATTAATGTCTCTGAAATCATGGATTACTGTGGCTAACTTGTGTGAACACTTTGCACTAAACTCATGTGGAACTGAATTTAAAATGAATAGGTATGGACAAGATACAAATTTATGTTGAAACAAAAAAAAATGTTGATGTATAACCCCTTATTTTGAAGATTAAAACTCCAAAGAATTTCTCACAAGGTTTGCCATTTATTAAAGCCAGATAATGCACTTAATTTGGTCTATAAATTCATTTGTACTTGGTAGAAAGAAGGTCCTCAATGTTCATTTGTACTCCACAGTAGAAGACAGAAGACATACAGGCATTCCCAAAAGGAGATAAAAGTCAGTATTCGCTCACCACCTTTTGCAAAGATGTATTTCTATTGTCTGTATTCATCTGCTTTAATTGCAGGTGTCCTTTGCATTTCTAGGCCTTTCAGATTCCTTAACAAGTAAGATAAGGCTCATAAATTACCTTATTGAGAAGAACAAAACAGTTGTCTGTCAAGCTACTCCATCTTGAATGCTGGTGGTATCAACCTTGCAAGAGTCATCATCAGGTGCATGAGGATGATGAAATAATATATTTACATAGAGGAGGCAAACTAAACTTACATGATAAACCTCAATTCTATCATTTTCCAGCTTCTAAGCATTTGACTTGGTAATGCTGTGTTCTCTTTAACAGTTTTGTGTGTCACTTCCTGTTTCTTTTTTAAAAAGAAAACTGAAAAAAAAAATGCTACAAATTTTACAAAAATTTTATGATCATGTTGAAAGCCATCTGTTGTCTGTAGATGCCTGCCAGTTGAGCTGCTACCATAACTGAAATCAATGGTAGGTTTTTCTCTACCACTGAAGCGAGCACTTTCCTCACAGATTTCTCTGGAGGGACCTGGGACTCTACAATGTCTGAGTATGCTCCCCACATCCTTCTGTCATTTTCTTCCTGCTCCAGCATGTTTTTTCATTTGCTTTGTTGAGTCTGATGTCCTCCTTATATCCAACTTCTTCTTGAAAAAAAACCCAAACAAACATTCTGTAACAGTCAGACTCTTGTCTGGTTTTCTTTCTGTTTCTCCTACCACTGCATTTGCCTACTTCTGTGCATCCTCCTCAATTCTGTCTCTAGCCGGTCCTATCCCTTCCCTATTCTTGTCCTCTGCCTGTTTCTTTTTGCCTTATTCGGGTATTTTCAATGCCTTGTTTCTCCTTGCATTTCTTCTACTACTCTTCCTGTGCTTGCGGGCAGTCCTGGGGCAATCCACCCTGCTTCTCTTAGCGTCGTGCTTAGGGACACAGTTTAGTAGTGGACTTGACATCGTTGCATTTACACTTCAACTTGATGATCACAAGGGTCTTCTGCAACCTGAATGGTTCTATGATACTATTCTATGATTCTTCCCATGTCAGCTCCCAGCATGGGCAATCTCCAGAACCCCACCTCCAGGTTGCAGTGTCAGTGCTCTCTCCTTGGCCAGGCACTGGTATTTCAACAGAAAAGGGATCCCAGCTTCTCTTTAGCAGTGCTTTGTGGTATAGCTTTCCCTGTATAAAAAAAATTGTCCCACAGCAGGTAATGATATTTCAGCACGAGTTGTTATATTTTTTCTAGATTATATACAGTTTAAAGAAGTCTTCTAACAAGGTATCTCGGCCAGACTTGCTAAGGAAAAGTGGTACCTGGAAGACCTATATTGTGGGTTATCTGGACACTTTGTTTTGCTCCAGTGGCACCGAGGAACTACAGATATATATCTGTTTAACTGAAGCGTGTTGTGCTTTTTATATCCATGCAGCAATGTAAAGCTGCAGAGCGTTCTGATGTATCTTAGCTGTACATTCATCTAGCTGTAGGTATATATTATTACGTATCTGTTAAGGTAAGGTCTTGATTAATGATAACTGACCTATGAGTAAGTTCAGGATGTTGTGTCTGGTTATGGATGCTTTATAAGAGCAGTTGCTTTTCCATGGTCTTGTGTGCAGCTTCAAGAATGAAACAGAAAACGAACTATGGCAAAAGAACACCTCGATGAAAACATTCAAGCTGCCAGGCTTTACTGGACACAACATAACATTACAAACATAATGTATTGTAACATATGCTGCCAGACTTTATTGACTGAATTTTACCGGACATAACAAAACTGTACTGCATATCTCAGGCAAATTAGTATATCTTGGTGGATGGACCGTATCAAGTTTGTTGTTGTAAATAAGACCTGATCTTAGTGGAGCTTCTTCTATAGACTGAAAACAGAAACTAAGTCTGCTCTTTACTGCCAAGGTTGTTTATTTAGTGCCATTTCTAAACCAGGCCATAGCACGGACAGGTAGGAAACCCAGCTGACAGTCAAGAGTGAGTGGTAGCTTCCCTCAGAAGCCTTTGGAATAAATGAGAGTGACTGTGTAAGTGTGTGTGTTTGTGTGTGTGTGTGTTTGTACATTTATCTATTAGATAAATTTTAAACTACGAAATACGTGTACTTATCAGGAGTATGCACTGTTAGAGCACATATACTAATGGTGTTTTTTATAGTGCTTTTAATCTTTAATTAACATAAATGCATTCAGAATCAAACAAAAAAGCATTAAATTCATCATCGTAACTCCACTGATGTATTTAAGTCCTAAACTGAATTTTTTATATTTTTTCCTCCCCCCTAAATCTCTAGTCTCTCTTCCCATGCAACAGCTGCACATATCAACTCGTAATAATAGCAGCCCTGATGCTGAGGGGACAAAAATACAAGTTGAATAACTAAAGCAAATGACACTTTTGCATAAAGCAGGACGGTGTTTATTGTAATTACCAGGTCATTTCTTTGCTGCTTGATGAAAAGAGAGTGATTACTCAGCATTTGTGTAAATGTTTACTGATCATTAATGTTTTATCTGCTAGATGCCACCATGATTTTCTCAACATTCACTTAAAAATAATGAGTTCACATAACTCAGATGGTCAACCACAACGTGCAAATAATGAAAGGGTCATACTTTTCAAAGAAGTTCCAAGGACTTTCAACTCAATAATTGAGAAAACACCTACAAATAATACAACTTTTAGTCTGTATATATACATTTGTGTGGGTGTATATACAGAGATTTTTTTTCATTTTGAAAAAAATTTGGTCAGCTCCATATTCTCCTTCAAAGATATTATATTGTTCAGAAGAAGTCTCAGAGAATTAAGTATTATCTCTCATGTAAATTGTAGATATTCTAAGCAAAAGATAAGTTTAGCCTGACTGTGGCTTTAGCTGTTGGCAGGGAACTAGAAGGATTATATATTGTATTTATTATATGAATCATAAAGTATTAAAAGATTAAATATCTCTTCTGTCCTTACAGTTAATGCCTCAACATTCCAGTAAAAGAGTTGGGGAGGGAGCCTGTTATCCTGCTTTGCCATTGTACTGACTCATGTCTGCAGTAGGATGGGAGCCGCCCTCATCTGCTCTGGCTCTGAGCTACCCTGGGACACGGCAACAAGAACCAGAGCAGAGGGGATCCCCCCAGGCCCAGACCAAGGTACATGGAAGCTGGGACATTTTTTTGGTGAAATGCTCAGTTGTTACTAGGCTTGAACTCCAGTTTGTATTATTGGTTCCAAGCACAGTCTGCAGTGGACCCACAGCCCACAGTCACACAGACAAAAAATCCCACACTGGCCAACGCAGAAGGTAGGGAGACAATATTACAGATGAATGGGAGCTTGCAATGGCCAGGATCTGCAGGAAGAAGAGACTTCACCCAAAGCCTGAAGTGCTCTTGCAGAAACATTTCACTGCTCTACAGACTGAAGAGGAGAGACCCATGACATCAGGATTGATGCTGGAGCTGAGTAAGGCAGGCTGGTCTGCTCCCTGTGTGACAGCCAGCACAACTAAGAAGAGGTGACAGGTGATAGTGATAGGGGACTCTCTTCTGAGAGGTACGGAGGCACCCATCTGGCCCAAATCAGAGATGTCACCAACAGACTACCAAGATTCATACAGTCCACTCATTGACTGTCACCCGCTGCTGTTGTTTCACATGGGCACCAGTGATACAGCCAGGAGCAGTCTGAGGAGTGTCAAGAAGGATTACAGAGCCCTGAGAGTGGCAGTGAGGGACTCTGGAGAGCAGATAGTTTTTTCAATCAGAGGGAAGGAGTTTGAAAAAGCCAGTCAAATCTGGTTACGGGACTGGTGCCACACTTAGACCACAGAACTCACTTTGAGAAGCCTGGTCTAGTGGGGACTGCTGGAGTCCATCTGTCAGAGAAGAGGAGGAGCATCTTTGGCTTGCCAAGCTGGTGAAGAGGGTTTTAAACTAAAGTTGCAAGGGGAGGGGAACCTCAGTCCATCCCACTCCTACCAGTTTGATGCCAGTGTCAGCAATAGATGCCCAGAGCCTGGAGAGGGATCACAGGTCATCAGGAGAGCACCTGAAGAGCAGCACAAAGGAATTCCAGCCACTCCAGCCAGTGAGTCAACTTCATCGAGGACCCAATTTAAATGCCTCTATGCAAATGCACATAGCATGGGGAATAACCAAGAGGAGCTAGAGACATACGCACACCTGCAGGGCTATGATCTTATTGGCATCATGGAGATGTGGTGGGATGGCTCCTATGACCGGAGCGTTGGAATGTAAGGATACAGGATGTTTAGGAAGAATAGGCAGAGGAGACAAGGAGAGGGTGTCACCTTCTATGTCAGTGACCATCTGGGGATGGATGAGGAGCTGACAGAGAGCTTATGGGTCAGGATTAAAGGGGGAGGCAGGAACAGGAGATGTTACAGTGGGGGTCTGGTACAGGCCACCTGACCAGGAAGACCAAGTAGATGAGGCCTTCGATAGACAGATAGGAACAGGCTCACATTCACAAGGAGGGACTGGTGGAGAGTGTAAAGCTCAAGGACAGCCTTGGCTACAGTGACTATGAAATAGTGGAGTTCAAGATCCTGAAGGTGGTGAGAAGGGCACGCAGTAAGCTCCCTATCCTGGACTTCAGGAGAACAGACACTGGTCTCTTCATGGATCTGCTCGGCAGACTAGCATGGAATGAAGCCCTCGAGGGAAGAGGGGCCCAAATAAGCTGGTTCATATTCAAGGATCACCTCCGCCAAGCTCAGGAGTGATACATCCCAACAAAGAAGAAGTCAGATAAGAACACCAAGAAGCTGGCATGGATGAACAAAGAGCTCCTGGACAAACTCAAACACAACAAGGAAGCCTCCAGAGGGTGGAAGCAAGGGCAGGTAGCCTGGGAGGGATACAGAGAAACTGTCCAAGCACCCAAGGATCGGGTTAGGAAAACTAAAGCCCTGATAGAATTAAATCTGGCCAGGGGCATCAAGGGCAACAAGAAAAGCTTTTATAAGTATATTGGTGATAATAGGAGGATTAGGGAAAATGTGGGCCCTCTCCAGAAGGAAACAGGAGACTTGGTTACCCGGGATATGGAGAAGGCTGAGGTACTCAACAAATTCTTTACCTCTGTCTTCATTGACAAGGACTCCAGCCATGCTGCCCAAGATGCAGAAGATAAAGGCAGGGACTGGGAGAATGAAGAACTGCCCACTGTAGGAGATCAGGTTCAAGGCCATCTAAGGAACCTGAAGGTAAAGTCCCATGGGATGTGATGAGATGCATCCACGGGTCCTGAGGGAAGCCACTATCCATCATATTTGAGAAGTCATGGCAGTCCAGTGAAGTTCCCTCTGACTGGAAAAGGGGAAAAACAACCCCCATTTTTAAAAAGGGAAATAAGGAAGACCTGAGGAACTACAGACCAGTCAATCTCAGCTCTGTGCTTGGCAAGATCATGGAGCAGATCCTCCTTGAAACTATGCTAGGGCATAAGGGAAGTAAGGAGATGTTTAGTGACACCCAACATGGCTTCATTAAGGGCAAACTGTGCCTGACAAATCTGGTGGCCTTTTATGATGGAGCTTCAAAGTTGATAGGTAAGACAAGATTAACTGACGTCATCTACCTGGACTTGTGCAAAGCATCTGACACTGTACCACATGACATCCTTGTCTCTGAATTGGAGACACATGGATTTGACTGATGGACCACTTGATGCATAAGGAATTGGCTGATGGTCTCACTCAAAGTGTTGCAGTCAATGACTTGATGTCTGGGTGGAGAGCAGTGACAAGTGACGTTCCTCAGGGGTCAGTGTTGGGACTGACATTGTTTAACATCTTTGTTGAAGACATGGACAGTGGGGTGGAGCGCACCCTCAGCAAGTTTGATGATGACACCAAGCTGTGTGGTGTGGTCGACACGCTGGAGGGAAGGGATGGCATCCAGAGGGACCTGAACAGGCCTGAGAGGTGGACCCATGCAAACCTCATGAAGTTCAACAAGACCAAGTGCAAGGTCCTGCACATGGGTCAGGGCAATTCCAAGCACAAATACAGGGTGGACGAGAATGGATTGAGCAGCCCAGCAGAGAAGGACTTGGGGGTGCTTGTTGACAAGAAGCTCAACATGACCTGGGAATGTGCGCTCACAGTCCAGAAAGCCAACTGTATCCTGGGTTGCATCAAGAGAAGTGTGGCCAGCAGGTCGAGGGAGGTGATTCTGTCCCTGTACTCTGCTCTGGTGAGACCCCATCTGGAGGACTGTGTCCAGCTCTGGGGCCCCCAAAATAAGAAGGACATAGACCTGCTCGAGTGGGTCCAGAGGAGGTCCGAGAATATGGTGGGACATTGGAGCACCTTTCCTATGAAGACAGGCTGAGAGATTTGGGGTTACTTAGCCTGGAGAAGAGAATGCTCTGGGAAGGCCTCTATAGCGCCTCCATTACCTAAAGAGAGCCTACAAGAAAACTGAAGAGGGACTTTTTACAAAGGCGTGTAGTGATAGGAGAAGGGATAACAGTTTTAAACTGAAAGAGGGTAGATTTAGATTAGATCTAAGAAAGAAATTCTTCACTGTGAGGGTGGTGAGACACAAGAAGAGGTTACCCAGAGAAGCTGTGGCTGCCCCCTCCCTGGAAGTGTTTGAGGCCAGGTTGGACGGGGCTTTGAACAACCTGGTCTATCAGATGGTGTCTCTGCCCATGGCAGGGAGGTTGGAACCAGATGATCTTTAAGGTCACTTCCAACCCAAACCATTCTATGATTCTGTGAATCTAATGGGAAAACATTTGTTTAAATGTTCCACCAAAGTCTGGAAACATAGCTGCTTTTAACATAGGTGTTAGAAAGCCTATATCTAAATATTTTCTTAAACCATGTTGAGTTACTTTGAGTTTTTTTCAATATCTGAAACTATGAAAAATTGACACAGACTTCTCTCTGCTGACTTCCATGGACCTTATTTAGGAGCTGTTCAGTTAATTTAAGGGGTCAAGTTCTTTTCATTTTAGATGGTGATGCTACATTCACCTCCTTCTGTGGGGCAAAAAGTGCGTAGAAAACTCATACTTCTGGAAGTTCAAATATTGCCCATTCAGCATATTGAGGTACACTAAAGTAGTAGATAACAAACAGGAAACTTCGACCTTGTCTAATTTTGCTTCCTTCAGTACCCCACTCCTTGCCCTGTATGCTGCCTCTCTTTCCACACTTCCCATCTGTGCTTCACTGTTCTCCTCATGCTGACCCAGAAGTGAGCAGCTCAGATTTGTAAATACTCCAATCTGTTGCAGGTTGCACTGACTCATTCCTGTGGCCCCAGGCAGCAGAGGAGACACACAGCCAGTTTTGCAGGTGGCAGGTACAGTGAAAGGCAGAGCTGATAAAGTCTGCTTACTTGCTGGGCTGGTATCCTTTCTCATTGGGAATTCCTCCTTCTTCTGCCATTCCTTAACTCCTTCCACACCCCCAAGCACTGTATCTTCTTCCTCAGCCACTGAACAGCAATGTTGCAGTTAAGTAGAGTGGAAACAATTCTACTAATCTTTCTAATTTTTCATATTTTAATTTAGTAACAAATTTTTAAAACGTCAGCTGGTGATGATTGAACATCCTCTTTTTAAAATTCCCGTTAGTAAAAGCAGCATAAATAGTTGCAATGTTTATTCCTTTAGACCTGAGTGTTTATTTCAGATGCACTGTGAGGCAATTTGAAAGCAAGATGCACTGCTTTAAAGCTCATTAGATTTAGAGCAGAGTTAAATAGCTTTATTAACACAGAATGTCAGGATTAAACACTGAATTGCTTATCTGCACTTGTAAAAAATGTAGGGAGAGGTCAGAATGATTAATTTTTGTACACATCTATCTCTAGTTGCATAATAGTGGATGTTGAAATATCTTTAAAATTTTGATTTTATGCTTACTGTCAGATATTTTAACATACTACTGTGAGACCGTCCTCCAGGGCTAAGCCACAGAAAGGAAAGAATAAATACTTAATACATGGAATACATGGAAGTAAATGATAATTCAATTCATGCTCCAGAGCCATGAATTTGCTATTTAAGTTCCTTAAATAAAACTCAACTATATTTTAGACTGGTGACTTCACTCTTCCAATTTCAATCATCATCTTTTTTTTTTTCCAGTTGCTATCTGTCCTATTTCCCTGACCTACAGCAAAAATACATTTGTTTTTAATTAGAATGTCTTAAACAGCCAGATGAAAATTGTAGGTATTTCCTGATGATTATGACTGTTTTACCGTGAGTATGCTGAAGACCTCCCAGAGTTTGTAAGACCTTGCAAAACATTTCAACAGCTCAATCAGAAGAAGAATTTATTAGTTTATATCAGCTAGTAACTGGTGAGGCATCAACCCCAATTATGTGCATAATCTCATATAATGGATGGTCAGAAATTCATGTAGTGGTTGAGGGAGAAAGGATGGCTCACTTTTTATTCATTCAGAATCTGGGCACGCTTGCTGGTGTATACACTTTTGTGTACAATCACTGTTACTGCCTGAGGCTGTAGAACTGATTATCAGCTCTTCGCTTTATCATATCCTTGAAAAAATATTTGACCACAGAACAAATTGTAAACAGATTGTAGAAGATGTGAACTTGGCAAAATGTGTCAAGGTACAAATACTAGACTTAACTTTTGTTAATTTTGCAAGTGGTTTGAATTTCTCAGAGGTCATAGTAGCACTGGTCTCTTCCCAATGTACAGAAGTGACATCCTGCTGAAGTAGAATGTATTTCAAGTGCCTATGACTCTCTCACTTATAATTCTTCCCCTTGACCATATTCTCCAGGACTACTGTACTGCCTAAGTCTGTACTTGCACAATCTGCACAATTTTTAAAAAAAAACAAACCCAAAGCAGAGTAACTTCCTTTAGGTTTGTGCTTGTCCTCTCCTTAACCACGTCTGTATCCTCAGTAATTCTCATTCTTCCTGTGCATCTGATACAATCATAACACATAAAACAGAGGAGGCTGGAAGACCTGCCAGATAGAGCAGTAACAGCTGAGTTCTGTATGCTTCCCTTTTGGGGGAATGGTAATTTCAGTCCCTTTCCTCTGATCTGCATCACAGGATTAAACATCTCAGGGAGCAAGTTTTTAAATGCTAGTAGCATCTAAGAACCTATGTGCTGGGTTTGTGTGTTTGTGGGGGGATTTCAGTAGCAAGGGAGGGGACTACAGTGGTGGCCTCCTGTGAGAAGTTTCTTAAAGCTTCCCCAGCTCCAAGTCAGACCCACCTCTGTGCCAAGACTGAGCCAACTAGTGATGGTGGCCACGCCTCTGAGGTGATGTATTTAAGAAAGGGAATCTGGGAGGAGGAGTGAGAGTTGTGAGGACACCTATGCAAACACCGAGGTCAGTGGAGGAAAAGAGGAGGAAGAGAGGGAGGTGCACCAGAACACAGACCCCACCACAGCCCATGGTGAGAGGGCAGGATGTGTCCTGCAGCCCATGGAGGTCACTAGTGGAGCAGATGCCCACCTGCAGCCCATGGAGGGCCCCACACTGTAACAAGTAACCTCCCAAAGAGGTCTGGGACTCTGTAAGAAGCAGAAGCCCCTGCTGTTGTAGTTCAGCACTTAGAGGACTGCAACACATGGGAGGGATCCATGCAGGAGAAGCTCAGGAAAGGCTGCAACAAATGGGAAGGACTCACATCAGAAAAAATTTATGCAGAACTGTCTCCCATGAGAGGGATGCCACACTGGATCAGATGAAGAGTGTGAGGAGTCCTCCCCATGAGGAGGAAGGGGCGGCAGGACCGACGGCACCCTATCATTCACTGCCCCCTGCACATCTCAGGGGAAGGAGGTAGAGTAATCTGGAGCAAAACTAAGCCCATGAAGAAGGGAAGGGGGGGGGAAGGTGGTTTTATGGTGCAGTAATGTTTCATACTGTCTTACTCTATCTGTTAAGTGTTATTGTTGTTGTTGTTAGTGTTTGAATTAAATTGTTCTTTTTTTTTTTTTTTTCTTTCCCTAGCAAGTCTGTCTTTTGGCCATGACCATTATGGGTGAGACATCCCTCCCTATCCTTATCTTGATTCCCTAGCCTTTTGTTGTATTTTCTTCTTCTCATTCCTGAGGTCAAAAGGGTGGGGGAGCAGCTGCGTGATCCACAGTTACTCTCTGAGCTCAGATCTGGACAACCTAGTATCTTAATGAGGAGATGAAATGGAAATAGTGGTAGAGGAGGACTTTAGGACCACTTTTAATGCATGTGATGAAATTTGCTAAACCAACCATTGAATAGAACAGGCTCAGGTTTTAGGACACTGACTGTCTGGTAGAAAATCTCAGCTGTCCTGAGAAAAATGCCACATCTCAGAGTTAGGAGTTTACCTGGTTTCAATACATAACTTACTCCTGTTTCAGTGTTGTTCATGGGCTCACTTCTTCTCTGCAGCTTCAGTAGAGCTGTTCATTTGTGCTCATTCTGCTTGAGATGATTAGGGTTTTGCCTCCAGCTCCTCACCACAGCAGTCCACCTTTCATGTAGTCATGACCTTAACAGCAACCAGCCTTTTCATCACAGAGAACTCCAAAGATTTTTAGGTAGAACTTTAACTCTTGTTCTACCATAATGAGGTCTAAAGGAAAAACAAAAACACACAAGTATGCTATGCAATTTCTAACATTCCAATAACATCTCCTCTCATAGGTTTTTAAGTAATCTGGGTGTTTAAAAGGTCTATAATCCCTGTAAGTAATGTTTCCTTTTTATTGAAAAGTTAGTAAGAAATTAATGAATTAAAACACCTGGTTAAGCTAGAGTTAATTATCTGAGGGCTTCTTGTGCTCTTGCAGAACATCAGATTCAACGGAACTCTAAGAATTAGAAAACTCAGAGTTTTAGATTTCCCAACCCACCTCAGATCACAAGGTCAGTTCTGTGAAGCTAAACCTAGCACAGTAAACACAGCTGAATTGCTAACAGATGTAGGCATTCCTACTTGCAATTCCCAGCTCTGGCAGGGTTAAGGTTAAGGGAACAAATGCCTTCTTAATTCTTCATTTCCTGCTTTTTGAATCTTGAGTTATGCTTAAATCTGTATTCTGGAAGGGAGATGTCACTGTCCAGCTTTACTTAATTAATTATGTTTTACCACTAAGTTGTCAGGTCATAAAACTTCAGTTCAGTGAAAACTAAAACTAGGGATAGTGAGAAACAAATTGAATTAATAACATTATAAACAGCAAGGGACATTATATAAATGGGATTATTATACAGTGACATAAAAATAGAGGTTTTTATTTTCAGAATTTCTATCAAGATGCTGAACAATTCCAGGATATTATTGTAGTTTCTCTAAACTATGGGGTGCAGTTAATTTTGTTAGGGAGATACACTGTACCTATCTTACTAATAAAGAATTTACAGTTCAAAAAATGAGGTTTGTTTTGTGTTTTTTTGGGTTTTTTTTTAACAGAAGAATGCAAAAGGAAGTAATTGTGCACTGTAACTTGTATTCCCCACTGTTCTCTGTAATACTGAGTGGCTTCTGTCTGGTTTTAATTCAGGAAGTACTACTTCTTAGTTTCATACAAATTTATTAATTCTGAGTTATCTAATGATTCATCTAACACAAAGTTTCTGAATTCTGATGTACTGCAAGAGCAAGTAAATGGTCACACTTCTGTGGGAACAATCATATTTTCTCATTTTAAGTCAGCTACAAGTATAGCTTTATTTAGTTCAAACCTCAGGTTGTGACTCTGAATTATAATTTCCCTTTTCACTTCAGAACTGCCTCCCATTTATAGTGTGTAATTCCATGCCTCAGTTATGAAATATTTTTGTCTAAATAAATGTCTGGTTACAGAACTTATTTGAAGCTGGTTTCCATAGAAACAATTGAGGTAGAATCATGTTTTTATCCCAAATGTCTTTTATTTTTATTTAAAAGAAACCATCAACTGATTGCCGCCTGCAGCTGGATAAATTTTATTGTTATATTCTCTTGTCTGTGTCCCTGCATGTCCACTGTGGCACTGCATCAACAGTGTAACAGCAGTGACCATCCTGTCAGAGCATCCTGATCAGGATTACACAAAACTGAAGGACTGATTGCAAGTAGGGCTCAGTAGAACTTGGTTGATGGATAATCTTCATGCTGACTCCCCACAAAGTGAGGCATGTCACCCTGTTAAAATAGATGTCCAAAGTTAAAATGAATTTGTGCATTTTGAAACAGCTGAATTGGAAAGCATGCTCTTCTCTTTATCTGCCAGGTTAGGAGCTCAGTAGTAAGCGTCGCCTCCCATTACTGACTCCAGCACAAGCTGTAACTTCTCTTACCTTTCTGATCTCCAGAAGTACCCTATTACGATCCCCTGTTTCTCAAGTTCTCCATAACTGCAATTCTGTCTATTCTTCTTTCCACACAAAAAGTCTAAGTTAGAGAGCCTGTTATGAATTCACGCTTTCTCAGAGCTCTCCAAAGTCCTATCCCAGAGACGCTTCTTGGAATATGACCATGTGCACCCCATGCACAGCCCTACATGAACACCTATTCTCTACCACCTCAAGGATACCACTTTTCCCACTAGCCTGGACTGCACACATGTCAAGCTTTCTGAAGTGTTTCTGTTAGGTGTAACTCATCTGCCTGCCCTTTCCAGATGCTGTTCACATTTAGACATCTGCCACTCTCAAGTTGGCAGAGAGCAAGGCAGGTGAGTCAAGCAGGAGCTGTGAACGCTGCCATACCATGTTATCAAGACAAACCCTCTGGCTCTTTTCCTGGGCCTCAGGTTGGTTACTAGCACCAGTCTCAAACTAGCAGTTCTCCAGCACACGAGCAGCTTGACTTAAAAGCTGGCAATTGTTGCAGGCTTCCTTAGACCACACTGGTGTGCTACAAAACCTTCACCAGGCTTCTGCTGCAAGTAAGTGTGAGTGGGAGGAAGTTGTCTTCTGCCTTGGTATAGTCTTGAAGGGAAGCCAGGGTACCACCAGACCAAGGCTGCAGCTGTTCATGTCTTACTTAACTTCTCTGTCTTTTCCTTCCATCTCCTTCTGAGGAGCTTACTTTAATCAATTAACTATATGAAGAGATCCCCTTGTTGCCTGAAAATGTTGGGCACGGTGGTTTTGGGCACAAATAACATTTTATCTCAACATTCCTCGTTATTTAACTTCAGTGTTAAATTCTTTTAATGCCACACTGTGAGGACGTAAAATATCTCTTTTGATCAGTCTAAGTTGTGTTTTACTGATCCAGGCAAAGAGATTAGTTCTTCACTGTCTATGTAGCAAATGTCCTTCCTCTCTTCACCTCTTTCTTTTAAAACCTTCACGTTTGCAAATTTGTGCAACATTTACTTCCTTATCACATAGACCTGCATCATACTTGTTTCTGAGCCAATAACACTTTCTCTGCCAGCTAGTTGAAACTCTTCTAGGACAGGGGCTTTTCCTTCATGAATTATCACTTGGAAAATACATATATTTTTATGGTGATCAGTAGATAAAAATGTTTTAAAAATAGCACCAGACTATTAATATATCATGTACATGATTAGAGAAAAAAGTAGGACAACAGGAATATATTCCATAAACTCAGTGTCATGTTGTTTTCCTATTGTGTGTTGTATGTGAAAAGGTGTTTCATAACTTTCCTGATGTTGCTAAAGTTATGACATAGATTCTACTATAGTTTCTACTGCAGAGGAAAGTGCTGGTGCAAAAGCACAAACTAAGGAACCAGTGGTAACAGCTTCACTGCCTGCTGAATAACAATGCCTATGTACATGGCATTGGTAAATAGCATTCAAATGGTGCAAGAGAGTTTTCACAATAAAAGATTATTTTCAATATAAAAGAGATGTCCTGGGGCACCTCTTTTACTGTTAACTGCATGCCTCATTTATTAGATAGATTAAAAAATGGTGCCTGTATTCTCCTCTGCTAAAGGAAAATATAAAATCTCCAACAATTATTTCCTTCTATTGTTTTAATTCCATAAGTAAGAAGAAATTAGTCATAATCAGTTAGACAACCTGGGAAGATGAATATGGGAAGAGACTTGATTCTTAAACATGTTAGATGCTTATAGAATAATCTCTCCAACCTGTGCTTCAACTAGGTTCTTACTCACATATTTCTGCAAAATGAAATTCTAGTGTTTTTATCTGTGAAATCTAAATTGACATCCAGAGTGTTCTCTACTCCCCAGAATGTTTAGTGCACACCCTAAGGACAGTAATTCTTAGTCTGGTAGAATTAACTTACTGTCCCAATCTTTTCACTTTAGGTCCTAGATCATTACTTGTATAGCTCATTCTGAGCTCAAATGTATTTTCTTCATTTGGCTCACTATTGATCTTGGTAAGGGTGAGTGTCAGAGCACAGATTATCTTTGAGGCAGAGGAAAACTCCTTTTAACACAGAAGAGCCACAAGTGGTTAATCCCTACTGTGTCCTTATCCTGCAGACCTGCACAGGTGCATCTACCAGCCTTGCTCAAAGAGCTGCCTCAGTAGCACGCAGTTGACACCTGCAGAAATGAGGTGCAGGACTTTGCATCACAGTAAGACATCCTCAAATCCTGCTCTACAGAACTACTAAATTAAAGTAAAATGCCCTATATCTGTAAAAGAGCTTCAGAAATCAGGTTTTCAAAGATTATAAACTGTTCAAAAATGAAACAGTCAGTGTTTGTGTTCCATAGTTCATAGTGCAATATGCAGACACTTTTTTCCATCCTTGGTGAAAACCCTCAAAGAAGCACATATCCTGCCTACTATGGGAGGATAGTAAATGCACTGTACTGTACTGTAGAATTCTTTCTAAAAAGTATATTTGCCGTTCTCGCTGCCTGTTCAAATGTTGTGTTCAAGAGGAGGACTTGATACTGCCTCTGCTGACAGAAAATCAAAACTTCATTTGGCACCGGCTGCTTCAGGTTAAATAAATTTGTTTTGGAGTCACTAAATTAATTTGAAAAGGTGTTTACATGAATAGCAACAAGAGAGTCAGAATGTGATGCAGCAAGTTCTCCTGTAGATGTAAAGAAACAGAAGAAAGAAACTGTTCAGCACTTCTGCTCACTGAAATGGCTTCCTGCTGAGCGTTGTACCAAGCAACCTCTCTACCCATTTTCTGAAACATGAAGGGAGTCAATATGAACTATTGATTTCCCAGCACAAACCTTCCACTCTGAGGTCTTTGTCTTTTCCTGGGATGTATAAGTACTTGCATTTAATAGGCCAAATGACTGGTTTTGTGTTCGGCTTACAAGTAGTAGTCCTTTCAAGCAGGTCTTTTACTGCCAGAGGAGGTCAGCTAATTTTTAACTGTCTCTAAATAGATATGCATAATCCATCCCATATAAGATCTAATGGATGTACATATATTGAAAGTATGTTTACCTCCACTGCAGACAGATGTCCATCAAGTTTCCATTTACCTACAAAAGGTTGTGTGCATTTACCTTACATTGTGACCTCAGTAGTGGTAGTGCAATATTTTTTTTCCACTTCTAAACCTTTATTTGCTTATCCATAGAGAATCCTGTTATCTACACCTACATGTCTATTTTAATAGACATTCTTACGAAATAAGATAAAAACCCAAAAATTTAAAAGTTAGAAATAGAAGGCATTTTGTTGTAAAGATACCTTTGTGTGGAGGCTTGCAGCCCAGAAAGCCAACCATATCCTGGGCTGCATCAAAAGAAGTGTGGCCAGCAGGTCGAGGGAAGTGATTCTCCCCCTCTACTCTGCTTTCGTGAGACCCCACTTGGAGTACTGTGTCCAGCTCTGGGGCCCCCAAAATAAGAAGGACATGGACCTGTTGGAGCAGGTCCAGAGGAGGCCACAAAGATGGTCTGGAGCACCTTCCTTACAAGGACAGGCTGAGAGACTTGCGGTTGTTCAGCCCGGAGAAGAGAAGGCTCCAGGGAGACCTTAGAGCGGCCTTCCAGTACTTAAAGAGGCTACACGAAAGGTGGGGAGGGACACTTTATCAGGGAGTGTAGTGATAGGATGAGGAGTATCAGTTTTAAACCAAAAGAGGGCAGATTTAGACTAGATGTAAGGAAGAAATTCTTTACTGTGAGGGTGGTGAGACACTGGCACAGGTTGTCCAGAGAAGTTGTGGCTGCCCCCTCCCTGGAAGTGTTCAAGGCCAGGTTGGATGGGGCTTTGAGCAACCTGGCCTAGTGGAAATTGTCCCTGCGCATGGCAGGGACGTTGGAACTAGATGAGTCTTAAGGTCCCTTCCAACCCAAAGCATTCTATGATTCTATTATTCTATGAGTTCTGCAAGCAATGCAGCCAACTGGCTTCTTACAAAGTAAAATCTCACAGTATGCTGGCACATGCTCACAGTGTGCTTTTCCGTGCAAATTTTAGCCTCCAGAATTTAGATCAGGTATTACAGATGAGCAGAATTATTTACTTAACAAATATTTGGTGGACAAAATGAGAATAGAAGCAGTCAGAGGAACATTATATTTTCTATTAGTTCATTTATAAATCAGGAATAAGCTTGGAAAAATCAGTTATTATCCTGATAATCCTTTTATTTACACTAGTATATATATCACTCTGTTAACTTTAGGGAATAGGATCCTGCTTTACAGCAGTCAGTCTCGGGGCTCTTTACGATTTCAAGTGCAGCCCAAGCTGACTATGGACTTCAGCTAACATAGCTGTGTCAGTCCAAGGAGCAGTCTCAGACATGTTTAGAGTGGATCATTGACAGGTTATACAAGCTGTTAATGCAGCAGTGGACTTCCCTTAATCAGAGCTGAGAGTGGAGATTTTACTCATATGTACCATGTACAGTCTTCTGCTTTAGCTGTACCTACAGTATGAGTGTTTTATCTCTACAAAGAGAAAGATAGTTTTCTTATGAAGTATTATTCCACAAAGTTTACTTGTAATGTGCAAAAGGATAAATCGTGCAATACAGATCTTTATGCATCTAGAAAACCATTACGTTTGCAGATGTGGGACTCCTCTCTGTGCAAAGTATGCGGCTGATGAAATGGGAATACCAGTATTTTAAGAGATGCACTGTTGTTTGTCCTGTATGAGCTTTTTAAAAGCACTCTGATGATCTGTTTTGTATCCCAGTGAAATGAGTGTATAGATGAGTTCTTCTAAAAATACCACTGTGACCTAGAAGGCTTAGAAAGCCTAAATGTTATAATAAATCATATCTATTTCAAAGAGTTTATATACTGTACTGGAAAAATAAAGTGAGGTTTTCATTTCTACTGACTTTTGCAGGGAGCTAGAAATATCACTTTTAACCTACTTGGAGATAGTTTATTCTATGATATCGTTCCATTTTGATGTTGAAAGATATGTTCAGAGGGATGATCTTTAAAAATCAACGGGGATCTGACAGCAAGATATGCTCTTTGAGGAGATCGTGACTTTGCAACCTGGTCCAGAAGATTGGAGTCCATCATTTTCTGCGTGATGCAGTCCCATCCACTCTTACATGTTGTGTCTCATATAGAGAAACTACTGTGGGGTTTCCTTTAGCTCTGTGGGATTGTGTATGCTAGCAGTTTAAATTGGGGCTGTTCTGTCAGACCATTACATGACAAGGAGCGATGGAAACCTGCTGCTTGAAAGGGTTTGCAGCCATTTTCATAGTTAGATTTGAATTGACATTAAGAGTGTGGCATTTAAGATGAAAGAAAAAGAATTTAAAGAAAGATAATTACCATGTAATGCATGGAGAATTCTTGTTTCATAGTAGCAGATAAATGATTTCTCAGCATTCACAGCATGTGGGGTTTTTTGTTGTTGTTAAAGCATTAGAGTTCATAGCAAGAGAGGAGTTGTAGTTGTGACTGAGTTTCTTAAGTTAACATTTGCATCTTCATACATTTACCCAACTGGGTTTTTTCATCTGCTTTGGGGATCCTTGAAGCAATATTTGATTGAAAAAAAGGTCTGAGCTACTGATTTTCTTGAAAAAAAATGTATTACCTTTGACATACGCATTGTTCTGATGAGAAAAAAATTAGATCTAGTATATGAGGCAATACTGACAGCCACACATGGGCAAGTTGATACACTGAACTTCTATGAAATGCTACAAGAAAACTTTGCATCTGAAAGGGATGTATCCTGCAATTTTCAGGATGTATCCTGAAAAGGATACATTATTTGTAGGTTACTCTGTTTTCTCTCTGTGGCTTACTGTTTTTACCTCTGTTCCTCTGTAGGTTGCTCCAGAGTCACTAAAGATAAATGTCACCTCTAACTTGGAAAAGGAAATGTATGGACCACCTGGCACTTGTGTTTTTTCATCTGGTGCTTAAGCTTTTTAGTCTTAAAAGTTACAGAAAAATATAAATGACAGCCTTAGCCATCAAGTAGCATAATTTGAAAACATGTATGTTCTCTCTGACCTTGAAAGCCATGCTTTTTCCTATTAAAAAAATCCAGTAAAATGACTGCAAATGGACAAATGTGTTTGAGAAAGAATACTTCACTTTCATTTCAAAACTGCAAAATATAGAAAGATTTCTTGATAATTTGAAAGTCAGCAATGTCAACCATGTATTATAGTACTGTGACGTTTCACATGTTATTTTTTATCTTAAAGTTTAGATTTAGTTTTGTGAAGTGGCTCTTTTTCTTTATTTTTATAGTACTGTTGTTACACTGTTCATATATTACTCTGCTGCATAACACCTCTCTTTATGTGTCATTGGACTCACCTCTGTGCCATTAACATTTCCCTGTGAATCATAATTTGATATTCCAGGATAATCACATTTTATTTTCTGAAGCAACCATAACTTTTTGAGCATATGGGACAGAAAATCCTGCTTCAGTTCATTATTTTTTTTCATATCTTCTGTGAGACGATTAAGATTTGTCAAGAAAAATCTCTTTTCATGATTTTCATCACACTTTTCCTCTCAGAGCTTCATAGCAGAAATCACTAAGTCTGTGGTTTGAGATTCTTTGTTTTTCTTCTGATGTCCTTTCCACCTCCTTGCTGTCCCTTCAGCTGAGCAAGTTCAGATGCTTGCATTACTGCGTACTGAACGAGGATGTGGAGTGAGCATAACCTGAAAGCCATTTCTGGCCATCTTATTTTTGGCTAGAATCAGTGCCCCAACCTGGTTCTTCCTGTCACTCAGCAAACACTCATATGACCTGCCACCAAAACGAAAGTGCAGCTTTCTCATATCAATCTATGTGGTAGCACTCAAGCTGGAGATTCACTTCAACACTCCTTTGCATGGTTGAAACTCTCTTGTCCTTGGAGTAGTGCTGTGGTAAAAAAAAAAAAAAAAAAAAAAAAAAGAGGAATAAAAGGCAAAATAAGGCTGGCTGGTCATTCTTGCTAGTGCAAAAAGACTCAGGAATATACTTTTCAGGAATTCACTCAGTACAAGTGGCAAGTCACTCAGATTGTTATGTGCTGCTTGATATTCAAGAAGTGTATGCTCTTCCTAGAGTTCAATAAACTGGTCATACACAGACAGAAGTGGGCTTTTTCCATCCAGAACTGTTCGCCTTCAAAAGTTCCACTGAAGCCACCTAAAGTTCTTCAGCAAGACCTGAAAACAAGGTCCTTGGATTGCTCCATAACATTTTCAATCGTTCTTTGAGATTGTAATCTTATACTCTTCTTTCCTTACAGTTACTTCATTCCTCTTATTCATTTATCAGTTCCACTGAGCTGTGAAACTTAAGATTCTTGGGTACCATTTCTCTTAAGAAAGGAGATTTGTATGTTGTGTAAAATTAATATTTGGAAAAGCTTAAAGGAAGCTCACTGCTGAAGAATAATCAAGTGGAAAAACCAGCCACCATGTTTTTGTCCCTTCATAGAAATATAGATTTCTCTCAGTTGCATTTGTTCTTTCCTTTGGATATATTTCTCTAAGCATTCTTCATTGCTCATAAATCTCAAAGATGAATAAAAGACCTAGGGTATTAGTGAGTTTTTGAGAAAGTCAGAGGTGGTCAGACAAGGCTCAGAATTATTATCCACTTGAGCTACTGGAACGAAGGGAAAGGCAAATCCTTAAGTTTTGCAAGATGATTCTGAGATTGCAGCTCCTGTATGTTCTGTATTTGATTAGATTATTCATGGCTTAATTCAGCTATTTAATATCAGCCTGTTAGATACAGAATGTGTACTTCTAACTGTTCAGTCTGCAAATCAGAGAGCATTTCACAGCTCACTTTAGTCCTGGTCTCAGAGCAAGATTAATGCTGTTTTGATTAAAGCATATTTAGGTTTCTCCTTTTGGACTGATTGATTTTTCTTGCAGTTCCAAAAGGACCATTTGAGGTCAATCAAAATAATTTCAGCAAAATAAAGTTGAAAATTATTTGAAATAGAAAGAAACACTTCATTTGGCATAAAATGGTTCATGTGGATTTTGAACATCGTGTTAAACCACATTTAGAAGGGTAGAAATCTTGCCTCAAATTAGAAAAATGAATTGTTTAATTTGGAAAATGTTAATACTTTTCAGAGTTCAAATTTTTTGTTCCTTGCAATGTTACTTTTTTCCACAAACAATTCAAAGAAAGACCATGAATTTTCAAAGGATTCTGCTGCTTCCAAACTCTCAAATTTAATGAAAAAGTTTTAAGAATATCTTTACCACACATTTGTCTAATGAACACATTTTAATATATATGAAGTGTATAAGAAGTTACATAACAATCTATGGTATGAATAATTTTTGTAACTTATTTTAAATGTGTAACACAGCTAAAAAATAAAATCTTAATACATTCTCATCAGCTTTTAGAAACTGGTTTATATTATAATTTTTGTCTGAAACAACTTATCCAAACCTCTCTTTAAAGTACTAAACTGTCTACATTTTTTTTTCTGTTGCAACTACCTGCTCAGAGCAAGATCAGTTAGATCAGGTTGCTCTAGGCCTGAGATTTTATTATCTCAAATGAGAATCCACAGCCTCCTCAGGCAACCTCAAATCTGCCACCAGAGTTCACTGCTTCTGCCTGAACACCCTCCTGACACAAAGTTGGCTAGCATGAACTTCTGAGTTCAGTGGAGAAAGGAGCCCTTTGACTTTTCTACCCCTTGTTTATTGGAAGTGTTCTGCAACAAGGTCCTCCAACCAGGAAAAACATCATGAGACCATGCTTAGACATCAATATAATTATGAAATATCTCTCAGTATTGGATGTTTTTTCAACTCATTGCTAAAGCTTTTATCCTCACCTTCTATGATCCCTTTCTCGTCCTGATCTGTGTTGATTTGTTGCAAGGGAGGGATGATTCTTCATTCACAAAACATATTTAGTGTAATAACTTTCTATGATTGCTCATGATTTTCATGATCATCACAGAATCTCTAGATAATTATTTCTCTTCACACCCTAGAGGATGTTGCATGCTTTTACTTCAGAGACTACAAAAGCAGATAGTGTTCCCTGTGGTAGGTGCACCCACCCCCATGAAGATGGGGTTTCTTAACTGCTGAGACATAGTGGCTGCTTATTTCTTTTTTCATGCCCTTGTTCTCAGATTTTTACAGTAATGGGGGCCCTTAGACAGTAAGGGCTGATATTGACCACAGATCAGATTTGGTTTGGATATAAATGGAGTCCACTGAGGGAGACATTTTAATCTAGTCCCCCTTGGCACAGCACACTGTAGTTGAGGACTCTCCCCTTGGGTCAGAACACCACCCAAGGAAAACTTCTTGAGCTTGAGAGCCCTAACTTTTTAGATGAGTGATTGAGCATTTTGGATTGTCATTAAATCCTAGGAGTTTATTGAATTGATTGTGCAGTAATAATTTTTTTCCTCTCATAGACATTTGGATCTGCCATTTATAAATAATTGCTGGAGTGTCAATTGACTGTTTTAAAATTAAACTTTATTTTTAATTACATACTCTTTATTTTGAGAGCTTCTGCAACATTCCCACTGCTAGCATTTGAAAAATACAGGAATGTTTCAGGGCCATCAAAATATAATAGCATCTAGAACTAGTTAGTTTTCTCTGCAGAATGTCCATGCCCCAGAGAATGGATAAAGCAAACTTCTTCTCTTCCTGCCTCTGACATCTTCAGAGGAATAGGCCTTTCTTATTCTCAACTACATCAACTTTCTGATTGTGCAGAAAGGCTGATATACCTGCTAGCAGGTAATGAGATGCTTAAACAGTAGGCACATTGTAATCAACACTTATATGTTCTAATTTACTTAGCTCCTGTCCTGGAATTAATCATTCTTCATGGATAGCTCTTTCACAAGAACATTTTCAAGCATAGAGTGTATAATCTACTTTATTAGGAGCTGTGGCACTACACAGCATGGAGGTAGAGAGAGGTTTTAGTCCTGAAAAGGAAAGAAGATCATTCTGACCTCTGCAAGTCAGAGCTAAATAAACATTGTCCTGCCACTTCATTCTGGATCAGTACCATTAATGGAGCAGTATCTTTCAGATTTTTCTCTACTCCACATGACTTCAGCAGAGCGCTAAGTATGCTGGCTGGTCATCACAGGTAAAATGGAATTTCTTTTTCATATTTGAAAAACTGCTTGATGGGAGAACTGGTCCTTCTGTTCCTGCAGACAAAAATCTGGGATTCAATATTAAGTTTTCTGTCATACATTCTCATCTCCTGAGCCCAGATAGGTGATTTAGTTTCATGTCAGCAAAGTCCTTCCTTCCTCTAGACAGTCTTGAGCCTAAGTCAGATGTGCTTTTCTATCCAAACACTTGCCCTGTGGTAAAATTCTACGCATCCTTCCTATGCTACGTGGCTTCCTGCACTAGGGAGAGATCTCATGTGTCAGTCGTGGACTAATTCAGAATATTCTTCATAATGAAGGCATAACCTAGCATAGGCTATCTCTTTCTTTGAAGGACGTTGAAGGGGAAGTAAGTGGTGAAAATGGGATGCATCACAGAGAGAGGGACTGAGAGAAAGGTCGTGGAAAGTTGTGACTTTAGAAAGCAGGATCCCACGTTCTTCCCCAAGCAGCTTTCAAGCATCTGCATCTGTTACCAGACAACATAGTAGCAGGACTACAGGTTCCTTACTCTTCCTTTGCTCTGATTACTTACTTCTAGCCTTATACCATGCAGAAATTGTTTTGTCCTTGATTTTTCGCACAAGTAGCTATCATAAGAAGAATATAAACAGGGTTAACTACCTCATAGTGCTCCAGCTACTGGTAAAACACCTCTACCTCTTCTGGCACATTTCAGACCACCAGAAATATATGGCATTACTGCCATCAGTGCTTACAGGAATGTTAAATTTTCAAGTAAATACTGCTGATAGTATACTTTTAAACTCAAAATCAATCAGTGTTTTGGAATACTGCTTTCAAAAATTACATAATTGCTCAGAATGAAATTTGATTTTCCCTGTAACTGTGATTCAGATACACAAGATTCACTGAAAACAATATATTCCTTAATGAGAAATTGAAGGAGATGGAAGTTTTTCAATAAAACTTTTTTTCTATGGGAAAATTTCAGGTTGCCCAGCCTGTATCTTTCAAGGAAGTATATCTGCTTCAACAAAACTCAGCTCCAGAATTTTTTGTGATTAAGACATTCACCATGTATAAGACCCAGTTCTATCTAATTCTGGGGGGTTTTATGGTTGACTCTTCTGCCAGATTTTGTTCTTTGCGTTTGATTCAGAATAGCATGCTAAATGCTGAAGACATGATATTTTTGATGAGATGAAATGCTTGCTTTCTAGCTAGTTTTGATGAAACCTATACCTTAAGGCAGTCTGAAATTTAATAAATTCAATTTCACTGTGAAAAAGGGAGCAGAAACATAAGAAATACTCCAAGATAGATGTGCTTCTTTCAACTACAGTCCTACTTTCTTTTTGTTATGCTGATTTTGTATATTTTGGTACGTACAAAGAATATTAAATAACACACAGCGTCTAATCAGTGATCATTATTTGAACATAGCATTAAAATAAACTCCTTCTTACTGCAGATTATACCTTTTCTTTCTTGCTACTTTGGTTTTCCATTTCAAAGGCAACTTTTATTTATACTTATTCAGATCCTGCACTGTATATTCAGCATAAGCAGACCAACTCTATCTTATTTCATTCTGCTTCAGTGACTTTGTAAGTCTTCTGTTGCAGATTGTTTATGTTTTTATTGGTGCTTCTCTAATCAGGATTTATTTTTATACACAATTAATTAGAAAAGAAAATTGCAGGCTCCTGCTTCATTAGGTATATTGTTATTTTTTTAAAATGATAATTCAGAGCACTAGCAGAGAAATTAATGCTTAATTAAATAAAGTGATCAAGAATTTAAATATTGTCACATGAATTGAATGTATGTTCGTTCACTTGTATAGTCAGATTGTACCCTCTCCAATGCCTGTTAATAATTCAACATCTGTGTTACAGTTAAATACTTGAGGTAAAACACAGGACAGCCATAATCACCAGAATTAACAAAAATAATAGGAAATATGACTCTAGTCTTTAAACTGAGGTGCATGAAATCTAAAGCACAGAAGTTACATGGTAAATTTAAAATAGCATGAAAAATTAAAGTACTGTCTTTCTTACTAAGAGAAAAATACATGTCATTAGCATTTCAGATTTTCATTTCTTTTTATTCTTTACACTGTAAACACACATCTTTTGATGACTCACAGTTTTGTTTTAATGATGTCTTGCCACTGATCTGTGTAACCTATTAATATGTCATATGTACTGTCTACAGGGAGTCATTCATATGTTATGAATTGTGAGTGTATTTCATTGTGATGTGTAATTCATAAAGAGATGCAATAAGTTGGAATACCAGATATCTGAAAAGGAGGAATTGTAGGAAATTTTAATTCAGGTGGCTTCTTCAGCCACCAGGCAAATCTAGAATGGAACATCAACATAGTAAGGAAACTTTGCATATCAAAAATTACCCAGCATCAATCAGACTTAAAGCAATGATTGATATGATTTCTCACCCAAAAAACCCCATGTCTGCAATATCATTAGTTTTCCTTAAATATTAAATTTTTAAAGCTGAAGAAGAAAAAGAAAACTTCAAGAACTGTCTGGCAAATTCCTTTTTCTTGTAATGGTGGTGTTATAACCATGATTGTCTAGTGAGGCAGATTTGCTGATATTTTTAAATAAGATATTTTATCCCAAATTTGTTTTAACTGACACCTAAGAGCACAAGATAACCTCCTGTGTAACTTGCTTAGTGGAACTGGGACAGGGCTTCTCCCTGTAATGAAGTATTTTGGAACTGGGAATTATTCTTTCTCTTCTGCAGTCACAAGGATCATTATACAAGCTTTATATGGTAATTAGTCCAACAGAGATCAATGTCAAGTGTACTTTAAATTTTAGCTTTCTTGTGGCTAACTTCCCTTCTTCAATTGTTTTGAACATTGAAATAATTAAACCTTTTACTCTACTAGATTAAATCTTGTTTTCCTTTTAAGTTTGCCTAACAAAATTAGAAAGATTAATTTAGACACACTGATGGTACAAACAACTGTATGAGGTTTTTCAGTTTCCACAGGTATGCAAAATCTGGTTCATGACACAAGGTTCACACTTACACTATGAGGTACCATGCATTGTAAGGGAAATTATTCCTGTTGCATTAAGCATTTTGCTCAAATTTTCATGAAAATTTCAAATCACAATTTAAGCTTGTAGAGGTGTGTTCCCCCTCACCTTTTCTGCTTAAGCAATAGCCACGAGTGGAGGACACAATGGCTGCATCTAGCTTAAGGTGGACTCTGGGGAGACAGATAACAATAAGGGCTATAAATCTTACTCAACAGCTGAGACTTGGTTGAGCATGTGCCAAATGAAATACAGCTGGTGTGCAAATATGACTATAAGTCAATCATCTTACTCCATAAACAACCCAGGGCCTGTTGAGTTCTGCACGGGAGCAGGCTGCACACCAGGATGCACAGTGGGGATACCTCTCAAGATTACTCCTTGAGGTTGAGACAATCCTTATCACATCAAATACTCATTAAGTGAATTAGGAATAAGCACATTGAAACTTTGAAATCTTAGCTAAGTGATATAAATAATTGATTATGCATATATAATCTGTTACACACAAACTGTTGACCAAACCTGGGACTACACCTGCATCTAGCCTCACATAGACTCCTCTCTGGGAAGGCGTTCAGAACACAAGGGAGTTCTCTCTGAACTCATGATTCAATGGGAGGGTCTCCCTCATAGATTTGTCTGACCCTGTCTTTTATGCAGCAAATTCTCAGATGTACCTTACCATTGAATTTTGTTAAACCACAGTCAAATTCACCACTGAGCTTTGTTAACTCACTGTCTTATATCAATAAAATATATTGTTGCTTCTCCCTTCCAAGTGAAGTGCATCACTCTCTTTCCGCGACAAAGCTACAGCATAATGTTATTGATATGGTCTCACATATAACCTACACAGGCATAGGAGAGTGGGGTATTCCTAGCTTCTCAGTAGCTTTATCAAGGATGTATTTTTCATGTGCAGACATAATAACTGTTTTGCGTGAGAGATATTAATGCAGTGTTAATGCAGTGCTGCAATTTATTTTCCTCTTTCATGGCACAGAAACTGCACACAGGGACGGGACTTTCTTGATATGTAGGGGACTATCATCACATTTCTGCATCAGAATGGAGGAGACCATGCATCACAATTGCTTTAAAAGCAAATATTGATCTTTGAAAAATCTTTCCAGACTTCATTATAGCAAATTGTTGTAACTTAAAAATAGGAGCACCACAAGAATTAGAAGATGACAGCACAGGCAGGCTCTTCATTACCGTCAAGGATGCAATAATTGAAGCCATGATGTCTCAGGATCCTCTTGTATGTTACATTTATGACACAGTATGCCCTTAAATCTCCTGTTTTAAAATAAGCGTATCATGGTAAAATAGATATATTCCTCTAGTGCAAAAATGTCAAGTGCCAACCCACATAAGAAAGGAATAGCCTGGTGTTTGCTCTCTAACTTAATAGAAATGCTAGTGACAAAGAAAATGAAGACTAGAAGGTTAAAAGACTGATTTACATTTTTGTTAAAGCAAAGACTACACTAGAACAAAAATTAATATAATGTGGTTAACACACAGAAACCATGGCTATGGTCTGGGCAGAAGGAAGGCACTTCACACAGTTTTAACACGAAAATAAAACAACCGAGGAATCATGTTATTTGGACACTGGTAAAGTCAAAACTTCTTGGTGTGTAGCCTGAAAAGCACAAAATCTGTGGTACAGTTCCAGACAATGAAAAACAATCATTTATCAAAAAAAAAAAAAAAAGAAAAGAAAGAAAGTAGATGATATATCAGAATCCTTTTTCTATTCTAAAAAGGGATTCATTCATTTCCATAATATCACCTACCACTAGGGCAAACCGGCACATAAGTACAAGAGGTCTATGCCTTAGAGCTCATGAAGCTGATGAAAAGCTTTATCTTTTATTCTGATTGCACATAATTTATGTGGAATTGCTGGTAAAATTCCTTCAGAATTGGTCCTTAATGTTTAAATTTCTGCTACTTCAACATTGATTAAAGACACAGAAGAGATCCTCTGAAAGTCTGAGGAACAATTCACACACACGGGGGAGCAAATATTTATTATTCAGCTCAGTAGCCCAGTGCTTACTTAATCTATAGATTATGTTTCAAGAGGATTGTTAAGTCTGACCAAAACTCTGTAAAAATAAGACTTAAGTATTTTTAAGCACTTTGCAATAAGAATATACTTTCATTTCCATTCAGCTACTCTCTAACACATTTTCTGAGTTTTGAGGGATAGATTTAAAAGATAATGACCTGTATGGAGAATAATGGACCAATGAAAATGTTAATCTTTTGCTAAACAATGCAATAATACATTTTTCAAGCTTCCAAAGTCCTTTTATATATAGCTATCCATTTGAAATCTGCTCATTTTCCTGATGTTACAACTAGATTGATACAACAGTGACAAATTCAAATGAACAATATTCTGATACAGTAAATATACCCTCTTATGATTTGTATTCTTAACACATACTGAGTCAAATGACATTTTGTTCAGTCATTTTTTATTACATAAGGTAATTACAGAGGGGTGATCTGAAAAACTAATTTGATGTTTGTGGTATTCTCTGCCAAAAAGCTGAAACAAGAAATGGTTTCATCATAGATATAAAAAGCACAATTCAGTAAAATATATTGAGCTTTTACAAGTTTATAACTGATCTTCTCCCAAGTGTCAAATCTGAACTTGAGTGTCTTTTTTTAAACTGTATTAACATTTGCTTGGGTGTTTCTGGTGCAGGAGGAGTCAGATAGTGGTTACAGCAACTCTGAAATTAAACCTGATGTGGAAGCTGACATTTAGTCACAGTTCAACCCTGCCACTCTTTTCTTGGACCAGCAGCCACACTGAGGCAGGGAAAGTAATTTCCTTTGCTTGAGGGTTAACTTAAACATAGGAACCCTTGGAGAATAAACATTTAAAACCTTTTTTTCTTGTTATATGTTTGTCTGATAACTACATCCATACCATAACATTTTGGGTCCTCAGGCTGAGAATATCAGCCCTTAACCTCCTACATGAAATAAGGAGAGTTCTCTGAATTGGTCGCTACACTGATACAACTGCCTGAAAGCTCTCATACCGAAGGGAAGAACAAATTCTATATGTGATTAGCTTCTTTGATTCACATAAAACACTGTAAAGCTTATGAAAATAAATTTCAACAGCAATATTAGAAAGATCTCCACTAATGTACTTCAAAACTGGAACTCAATGGATTCAAAGTACTGTAATCTAGGAGATTAGATACTTCAGCTGGAGCCGAATGAGAAGCTGGGGGTTAAAGCATGGGCCCTACAGGGAAGCCCTGGAGACAGATGCTGCTATCTGAACCCTGCACTGTACACTGAGACACAAATATGACTCAATCATTGTGGGGCGGTAGTGCAGACAGGAGGGCCAGCACACATGAGTCTATTTGGACAAAGAGTCCCTGATGCAAGCAGGTACCCCAAATGTAGTTTGAATTTATGAGTAAACATAAAGTAATAATTATACAGCAAAGCAAGATCAGATTTCTAATTAAAAGATTGGAAGCTACAAATTATTACTTTTTCACCTTGGTAACACCAGCCTTATTTAGGTCTAGCAACTAGACTGAGACATGTCCCAGGCATTACTCTGGAGATCTGACCTGTGCAGCAGCCTTGTGACGTCTTCAAACTGCATGCAAATTGAACCCCACCACCCCAGAGTGTAATTTCTGATTTCTCACAACTTGTGGGTAGCCCAGAATAAGGAGATTTAGCATCTAAGCTCATGGGGTTTTGTGTTTCTGGGGGTAGAGGCAATCTCTTCCTCTTTGATAAGGGAAATAAAGATTAAGCTGAAGCCTATAAACAGGCTGAAGAAAGGTTATGCTACGTTGTTAACTTATACAGTAGGAGCTCTATAACATCAGCTCTGGATCCAACTGGAAAAAAAAAAAATCAAAAGCAGAGGTCTAGTCCAGCACTCAAAACCTGTCCCAGTGTTGATGGTCAGCTATATGACCAAATAAAAGAACATGTTTATGAAAACATGATCACACAACAGCTGGGTTTGTATTCTACATTCATCCACAAAATTAAATATTCAGATCAATAAAGAAAATTTCCTAAAATGTTGGAAGCATGCCAGAATTTATTATTTGTAAATTAATCCAGTTAAGAATTTACACAATTCAGCTGTAAATTATTGCAGACTAATGTCTACTATCTATTCCAATATTAGAAATAGACTGCATATAATTTTAAAAACCTTGACAAAGATTAAAGCCTACCAATAACAGCAAATAATGTTAATGCTTTACAAATCAAACTCCTGCTTCAAACAGTCCTCAAGAAACTAGATAAGAAGTTTTCATTAATACTGTATGCAGTTTCCAGGAGGGAATGTTTTCTTGTCAGGAAATTTTGCTAAAATTCTTGGACTGGGGAAAGTGAGGGGGAAGCAGGGGGGAGGAAATTATTCTGGTTAACTCATAAATTGCAAACTATGTTTCACCAAGACATTTCTGTGTTACAAAAGGCACCATTTGCAGGTATAAAATCTTTTCTTCTTCCAGAGAAAAATACAGAATACCAAACTTAGGTCCTGAGAAACTATAGGGAACACATCTTAAACAGGACATGTTATCATCATCATCACAGAGGTCTCTGAGATGCCCTGAGAAGGTGGTTCCCAAGCTGTTTTCTGTCAATGTTGTTTTATATACCTTTCATTCCTTACCTGGCTTTCTACTCAGTCTCTATTTTTATTCTGTGCTAAATACTTTACTTCTGAGTAGTACTTTTTTCCACTATAGAATAGACAGTGACCACTCTCTATTCCCAGGATGTTTTCCAGTGATTGCAATTGACTTTTTAGCCCAACATCAGGCTCCTCTTTATCTGATAGTCAAAACTGCCCTCTGTGTCCAGGTAACCATTGTTTATCTAGTACACTGATGGTACCCTTGATTTTACTGAATTGTCTCTAAATTTTTAACTGATACAGGTTATCTCCCTAAATTTGTTATAAGGGAGGACAATTTTCTTAGAGTTGGGGTTATCATCTTGTAATTTAGTTTCTCAGTGCAAGAAGAAAAGCTAAAATTTATAAATTTACAAGCAAAAATAAACCAAATGTGCTTGTTATCCTGAGTCATATATCTGATTTATAATTTGTATTACAGTATTTGAAGCTGATTAACTCTGTGTGACAATCATGTTATTGCAAGGATTGAATATTGTCTTTAATTCTCAGAAACCCAAGCTCCTCTAAACTGATTTTAAACATTCATTGTTACTTTCAGAAACATGTTGATCATCACTTCAAGCTTAGTCTGAACATAAGAAGAGAAATGGAAGCCATCAGTTACAAAGGTCAGAATTTTTCATGTGGTTCCTTAGAAGTAATAGAAGAAATAGGTTGAGAAATACAGTAAATACTACCTTGGAGTAGCAAATCACCTCTCTGAGTTGCAACATAGCTCTGGTGAAATGGAACTCTCTCCTATCAGAACCAGAACTTTTATTCTTTCTGAGATCATTCCTGCATAGTCTGGAATAAACTGGGTTGCAGCATCAATGACAATTGCCAATATAAAGATTTAATTCTGCTTGTCAGAGATACTCGGGCTGATTCAACTGAAGCAGTTCTTTCACTAGTCGTGCTTCCAGACATTTTTATTTTCAGAAATATTTATTTTTAATAACATATAAAGAAAACCCAGGAAATACCTAGTAAAGAGAGAACTCCAAAGGCAAGAACTAGTATCTGATATTGCTGCATGTGTTATTCTAGAATTTGAAGACAGGAGAGGAACACCAGTAGCAAACTGAGACAAATGAACCAGAGACTGAACATGAGGTCTTTAGCTTGTTTTATAGTAGTAAAGAAAATCCCCAAATGAATAACTGCATAGTCTGTATCAGATCAGACAGGGATGGAATTTGATTTAACAACCCCACAGATGTGGGCAGACATCTAGTCTTTTCCTCTTGTCCCCAGTTATAGCATATAGAACAACTATTCACAGATATTAATGTGCTTTATAAAGAAAACAAGCATCTTTTGCTTTTTGCAGAAGGGGAGAAAGCGGATCCAGTGGGTTAAAAGAGATTCACTTACAGTCACAAAAAACAGCTAGACTTTAGGAATTTTGGTTCCAGTGCCATGTTATAGCCCTCTGGAAAACTCAATCCTTAAAATCTTTGTAAGTTCTTTCCATCAAAAGCTGTTAGAGAGGCAAAGGAAGTGTGTTCAAGCTGAGACTCATGCGGAATTATGTACTGAACGAATGTGTAGAACTCCGCTGTCACAAAGAAGTATTCATCCTGTAACTCCAAAACAATCAGCTCTCCACTTCTACAAAGCATCTGCATGCAATGATTCAGTCAGCAGGTCAGCTGCCAGTGACATACAGGTGACAGTTCTCATCTGCCAGAGTTGTAACTCTACTGTCCCTGTGTTGCATTTATGGAGAGAATCAAAACAGGAGAGAAGAGCAGCTGTTTAAAACTGAACCTAAGCAGAACGGAGTTGATACTAGAAGCTAGAAGCCAGAAGACTATATAAAGTTGAGCCCATTGTACAGTATTCTTTTCTGTGGGATACAGCCTTTTGTTGCTTGATTCAGACATTCAGAAATAACTTGGATTCAGAGGATTTGGTAAACAGAGTACCGAGGTACTGTAGGAGCATTTTATATCCATAAAAACAGGGACGGCGGGGCGGAGGGCAGGGAGGGTAACTGTGATTGCATTCTATTCAGTGAAAATATCTTTGAAATGTCTGTATCTCTGTGATTTTTTAAAAAACTTACCCTTCAACTGTCTTAAAGGCATCACTTACAGAAATGTTACCAAGCTCACTGAAGCCTCAAATGATCAGGCCTCACAAGATTCAGAGTTGGGCTTACCCTAAATGTATTTAACAGAGGTTTCTACAACTCTGTAGAAATTTGATTACTTCATTAACATGCTCAAGACTCATATAATTTTGGCACATGACAGCATTTTCATTATATCATGTTTACACCTTATTGTAACCAATAAATGAATGTTGACACAGTGACATTTATGAGAGGCAGTCAAAATGCCTGTAAAAATTGTAGTTCTTCATGATGACCTGTAACAATTTGACTAAAATGAATTCTAGAGAAAACTAAATTTATTATTATATTTTCATCTAGAATTTCCTCGGAAGAAGCAATGTACTGACAGTCTCTTCCAGTGTCAGATGGTATTGCTTTTGTTTCTTGGTACAGAAATTGAAATAAGGGAATAAGTAATGTTAAACACAATTTATTACGATTAATCTAGAATTAAATTAATCTTTTGTTCAAATAATTTTTTAAATAAACTTATGGTCTCTATATTTACACAGGAAAAAAAATGTCTTTTCAATCCCTGAAAAAATGTAAAGCTATCTGATACTGCATGGTTGGATTAATATGAATTACATGGACATAACATAGCTCCAGTTCTGCATTATTTGAGCAGTAAGGTTGCTGTAGCCCTAGGCAATTTTAATAACTTCACTGGGTTTTCATTAGGACATTCATATGGTCACTCACGTGGAAAAGCAATATGTAATCTGACAGGCAGGAGCTGTTTATACTGGTCTACAATTATTTTAAGTCCATTGATTTCAGCAGAGATACCTGATTTATACTAGTTTTGGTTAGTGAAGAATCAAGTTTTCATGAATTTGCTGCAAGTGTACATATTTTCAAGAAGTTCAATAAATCTTTTACTGCAGAAATGTGAGAGTCACTGGAATCATATGAGTAAGCCAAATCTTGCTCCCCATTATGGAGAAAATTGAAATGTACTATCTTAAATTTTTATTTACTTCTTTGGATGAAGCAATCAAATTATATGAACCTGGCCTGATGTCTGTAACAGATAACTATTTTTAATTAAGCAGCTCAGTCTTTTTTAAAAATTTATTGGAAAATATATCAAAAATTTTATGTGATGTTCACTGAAAAATAATTTCTCTGAAGCATCACTACCAAAAAAATTAAACACAATGCCTTGTGATAAAACAAATCTTTTTTAATCTGAAAAGAGACATGAAGTAAATTCTTTAATGAAATCTGTTACCTCTTGCCTCTCACCAAGATGACCTCTTGTTCCATTATGCAGCTTAGCCTGAACTCATGCAAATTTAGTGAAAAACATACATCTTCAATACATCAGTACTACTCACCCACACTGTGGTTTTTAAGTATTTCACAATTTTTAGTGGAGGTGAGGAAGTGGAAGCTTTCCAGGGTTCACATTCCAAGAATAACTATGGAGCAGATTGTGACTCTATATTTATATGGTGGTCAGCATGTTTTGTCAGGTTCTCATAGGTTTGATTTTCCTCTAAGCATGTGCACACCATAAAACCCCTGCATACCACCAGTACAGTACAGTACAACCACTAGCTCCTTCTGGGAGGGATTCCACCACTTCAATATATATTGTCATTCAGCAACAAGATGCCATCACTTTCCAGTGTGCTTGGATCTGAACTGGATATCAGATAAGTTAGGTCTCTTCCACTTCTTTCTAGCATCTAGCATCTATCATTACCCTTTAAATGTGCTCCATTGCCAGCACTGAGTCTGAATCAGGCAGTCAGACATCACCATTTTCCTACTGACAGACTCGTATGCTGCAGCCTTCCACCCCAGGCAAGGTGACATGTGCCCCTTGATGAAGCTTGAACAGTCCCACAAGCCAGTACGAAAAAGGGCATGAATTGCTTGTGTGGTCTTCAAACTTTTTCAAAATCTGGTGATGAACAGGGCCAGAGTTTTGGTGGATCTACCTCTAGACCTTTTAAGTAGGGAAGAGTGTGGGCCAGCACAGAGCCTCTCTAGACAGTCGAGACACACCTCCAAGCCTGGTGAGCTAGACATGTTGTTGTAGCAGCATAGTGAGAGGGCAGGGCAGGGGCATGATAGCCTCCTTATTCAAGGAGGTATTGAAAACTTTGTGCAACATAATTATGTTGCTATTGGATTGTAATGGCAGCCTTATGCATAGGTGAGAGGCCATATATGTGAACTGTTTCTGTTCATCTGTTGTCCTTTGTGATCTCTCCATCACATTAGACATATGCTTTCTTATCTGTTAGGAAAGGACACCTTTACCCCAAGTTTTGATGTTCAAGTCAGAGGGTGATAAGTATCATGTACTTTGTAATTTCTGAGTACTTCTCCAGTAGAAGATGAGTCTGCAGAAGGTGTACTGCCTCCTAGGTGTTCCAAAATTTTCTGCATATTGCAAAGATCTACTTGTGTTACACCAGACCATGGAGAAATTAATCCACAGTGAGGATAACTGAGCAGAGTTAATTAATTCAGTAATAAATGCTCCAGAGTAATCACAAGCATTGGGAAACATCATGTCACCAGGACCTTTTGGCTGAGGAAAACAGTGGTGAAAGAAGTAGCTGGAAATCCTAGCAGATGGAAACAAGCCTGCAAAGGATCTCCACAGCCCAACCGGGGGTGACTGCACCACATTGGCTCTGGTCAAAGTACAGACCAGAGGCTGCCACCACAAGCTCCCTTGCTCTGACACTGAAGATACCTCTCTTGTCTTCCCAAAGGTCTGAATCAAAGGAAATTTGGAAAACAAAACCGCTTCTCAACATGGGCCTGGCAGAGCAGACAAACAAGACAGCTGAGGCTGCAATGTTGACTTTCAGGTATTTTGTTTTCATCTTTTTGGATTTTGTCCTTTGTGGAGTGGGAATTTGGGAATGCTCAGATAACATTCCCTATAGCCCATGATAACGGATATTTTTAACAAGTTTGTGGGCTGAATACATACTCTAGAACTGGGTGACAAAAAGAAAGTGTTCTTATTTTAGTTTACAGCTGAAATACAATTATTGTTGCTGCAGGGAACTCTTTCACAGTTTCCTGAAGAGTCAAAAGCAGAATGCATTTGTGGCTTTAGCCTTTCTTAATAATGTGCCAAAGATGCTTGAGGTTGGTATAGCGTGAAAGAGCTCTAAATAGATGTCTGAGTACATCATAAAAATAGCTGCTGTTGCTTAAAAGGCAAACCCTAGCTCTACAACAGTTACTTTGTTATTGCAGCTGTGAGTTAGATTTCTTCTGATAAGCTATTTTGATTAGAAACAATGCTCTGCCCACCTACATGGTCCTGCTACTGCCAAGAGCATATACAGACACTGAGGCATTCTTGGCCCAAGCAAGCATTAACAGTCTGAAAACAGTTTCAGCTACTAGTGTAAACCAATGCATACTCCTACCAGTAATGGGACTGTCCTTCAGTCTCTCAGTGCAGCAAGCAATCCTTGGACTAATGCTTGCTTTCATAGCTTGATTTTGGCCTGTTGGTCAAGCAGGAGACCAATAGTCTGCTTGCACTTAGCAAAGGAAGAGGTTTTATATATTTTACAACAATCACCTGTGTTTGTGCCTTAGTAAGTGAATTTGTCCCCTGCAATTTTGTTATTTGGGAAAGCTTTTAATTCTGTCGTTCCCATCACCCCTTCCATTTGCTGACAGGGTGCAAGTGCTACACTCTACAGCCTGCTTGTGTGCAGGTCATGCCTCGTCCCTCATGTTCTCTGACAAGAAAGAGACCACAATTCCCAATTTTAAGGTTGGAAGGGAAACAGGGAGAATACCAGGAGGTGAGGGCTGGGGGAAAGAGAAGGTACAGCCTGGCCTCAGGATCAGATGGGGCATAGGGAACAGGAAAGTTCTGGGCCATTGTTCAGGCTTGAAAAGGGTAACCAAGAATCTCAAGGCCTGGTAAAGGCAAAGTAGGTGACAGGCTCAGTCTTAAGAAAGAAGCAGTGATGGCTGCAGGTGACCTCACACTACCTAGCATGCCAAGACTGCCTCCAGGGACATCTTGAAATTAAATGCACAACAGAAACTCTGTTTCTCCAGCTGTTACTCAGATAGCAAAGACATCAAGTTCTTCTTAGAAAAAAAGGGGGGGAGAGGCTTAAAAATACCTCATTAAAAATTAAATATTGAAAGTTAGTTCCAAAATTGCCCCTACACAAAATCTTGTCAAGTCCAGAACATTCTGGAAATATTGGCAGTTATTCTGCAGATCTGTGCTACCAAATTCTCTATGGCAAAGATGACACCCGAAGTTCCCAGTTATAAAATTAGGAGCCTGAGCACCTGACAGGTCAAGTTTCCACCAGAAAGTGTGGTGATACTAAGGTGATACTAAGGCACAGATTAGAGGAAGATATCTGGTTAGAGAAAGATTGTTCTTGTCTTCCTGGCTCATATCTCAGCACAGACCTGAGAAACTAGAAGTCTTGGCTAGATTTGAAGCCTAGAAGCTAAACCTGGAGTCCTGCAGTGGCGAGGAGAGAAGCTTTGTGGGATCCCTGCTGGGATTCCGATGTTTTGTGTTTTCAGATCGGCGCATCCACACAGACTACTCTAAGGGCCAAGGACCCAAACCTTCCCACCATGCAAGACATCTGGCTTTCAGAAAATCTTTTGGAGCAGCTAGCCTCAAGGTGTGACATTTCTGTAGCGCTGTACAGGGCAGAGCTACACTGAAGCCATGGGCCTGGCGTCACAGCAGACATTGGTCCACCACAGCTAACAGAGCTGGGAAAAAATGCAAGGAGCATTTTGGAAATGTCTTGTATTCGTATTTCTAAAATCTTCTCTTTGGCTCGTAGAGAATGAAGAAGGTTTGGTTCCACTAATAAGAAGAATATAAAAAAATTTGCAATATCATAAAGTTTTACAAAATTGAAATATCAGTGTTTCAGGCAGCTCTGTATTCAGTGCTGGAATGACAAAATTATTTCATATGGCCAAAGGTGGGCTTCTCTCAGTTTATAGGTCAATATTCACAGGTTTTATGTTCCAGTAAATACATATCCATGCACCCAAATATCTATACTTTAAGTTCTAGACCTCATGATCTCAAAATACCAGTTTAGAGAGAATTTCATGTAAAAGAAATTTGGTGTTACTAAATGGTAAATGGTGGAATTCATGTCTTTTTAGTGGAGAGTAGAATGAATAAAATGGAGGCTGAATGCAGATCGTATTTTTATGGGAATTAAGTTCTGTTGCAGAAGATAGTAAGCCTTAACTACTGTATGGCATTAAGTTGCATTGGTTTGGCATTTAAACATAAAGTAGAAAGAATTGTTTGTAGCATAACCTGCTCATTGAATATTGATTTGGGTTATTCCACAACAGATTACATTGACTGTTATCTACAGTCTCAGAAAAAGGATTAAGTACTGCAACAAGGCCGGTAATAACTTTCACTGTGATCCCTTTGACTGGTAGCGCTTCCTGAAGGCTGAAAGCAGCAAGTACTTCCTGTCAGTCACTAGAGTTTAACCCAGCTTGAGTTACCAAATAACTACACTTTAGCCATTGTATTTTTTTCTGCCCCTTCAAGGACATCTCTAAATGTTTCACATTTAGAATGTGCTTTCTGCAACAATCAAGTTTGTTAATAAGACATGTTTAATTCCCTGATTTTGTATACTAAATGTATATAAACCACAGGGATTTTAATCAGAAAAAGAAAAAGAGTTTTATTTTGTTTTGTTTTGTTTTTTAAATCAAGTAAGTAGCTTCATGTAATAGAAGTGTAGAGCTAAGGCAAGAGTAATGTTGATGGCTTTATTTAAAATTGAGGTAATAGCTTTCTATTTATCTGTCACTCTTCCCAGTGGGAATCAGTGGGAAGCAGTCAAGAAAATCTTTTTAGCATCCATTAAGGTTTTTTTATGTGGAAAAAATCTTTGGAATTATTTTTTTCATAAAGCCATTTGAAGATACTTGCTAACAAGTCTGTATCCCTCTTATGTCTCCTTATGCAGAAGCTGACCTGTTTCTGGCAGCCCTAAACCCATGTGCCTTTGTTTCTCTGGACTGCTCCTGACATGGCCAGCCCTTCTGAAGCTGCATTCTAGCTCCACACCCGGAGAATACTGCTAGGAACATGTGCGGGCATACCAAATATTTTGCAAATCAAACTTCTGGAGTTTCACTGATGATGAATGCTCAGTAAGTGAGATTTGGGTAGAGAGGACCATTTTTTAGGTGAACTGTCAAGCCCAGAGCTGGATGTTGGAATGGGAGGGAGGTGGTAGGGAAGACTGAGGACACCCTGGAGTATGAGCATTAAATATCTTCCAGTTGACCATCGTCCATTTATGAAACACCCAATCTGCACCCAAGCCATTTAAATTACCTGAAAAGAAGACAAAACCAGTTAGTTGTTTAATTTTTGCATTTTCATAGCAAAATCTATATATCATGTGTGGGCTCTCTTAAATATCAGGCTGTGTCTATGTCAGAATAAGGGTTACAAAATTTATTTGGTCTCCTTGGCTAAAACTCTATGACTAAATAAAACTTCCCAGGGACCATTCTGAGATCCTGATGTCAAATGGCATAACCAGATTGGGCTTGGACTGCTGCATGTTTTGTCCCCTGTCCCCTCCAAATGGCAGGGTCCAAACTGTCTGCTAGGAAAAACCCCTGGCACATGCTGTTGTTCAGACTGGGCTTAGACAATGGCTGGAAGAATTGACACTGCACCAGCCTCAGTGACTTTGCTATGGGCAGATGACAGGCTGGTGCCCAAGTCCTTGCCTTGGTTCTCTTTTATTTAGTATTACAACATACCTACCTACCTACATATTTATGTGTGTACATATATGTATGTATCTATACACATCATGTATTGAGTATATACCACATTCTTTTTGTTGCAGTACTTAATGAATACAATCCACTGCATTGCCTCACCTTCCCACTCGCAGAAGGTTCCCTGATTTTATTCAGTGCATTTTGGCTCTGCGTCATGAGAGCGAAATGTCAGGTTCTGGGAAATGGCAGTGCGGTATACAAAATCCACAAGGAGAACTGGACATGTAAAGTACAGAACAATAGGATCTCAACCCATTTAGAAGGTCTGTGAGATCTCCAGATAAAAGGGTGGTCCGGATGACGCTTTGAGAACCTTCCGTGGCCCCTTTGGTCTGGCTTACAGAGAAAGGGTAAGAAAGAAATCAGTGTCTGATCTTGAAGTTATCGGTCACTGAAGTTCAGTCATAAGTCCCTCCAAAAAAACTTACTGTTTAAAAAATACACTGTTATCACCACTGGGAAAACATTATAGAGAAATAATGTTTTATTCCCTTTGAAAATATGCCCTTTAAAGTGACAAAGCCTTTTGCTTTGGGAGCATTGGCAAGAATCAATTCCTGATTAAATGCAAAGTCTTTTCTTTCTGTCATTCTAAACAGTTAACAGAAATTTGCAAATATTACTGGCATTTCTTTATTTCAGAAATGACAGTAATATATCTATATCATCTGGGAGTTACTATTATTAATACTGAATCTTCCTACATAAGAGAAGTTTAAAAATTACTAGTGTTTTTAACTTCAGCACATATGACTGTAAGATGGATAGCTAAGCCTACAAAAGCTATATTAGGAATATTTTCAAACAAACCTAAACTAAATGAATTTGATCTGATGAGTGTATGCTTATTCAGTCTTGAGAGACTGAGTCCAGGAATACAATCTGCTGTTCCTTGTACCAGATCAAAGTGGTGATCAAACTGATGAAGTAGAGCTAATTTTGCATATATCCAATGAAACCAGAATCTATACTTAATAAAGTCCTTTTAGTTCTATTTGATTCAAACACATATATGTCTTATTTGCTGTGCAAATAAGACAGTCTGGTCTTACTATTTTTAGCCCTGAAAAGCACCTGCTGACATTCATAAGATGTATATGTTAGTTCTACAGCATGAGGAGCTTTTTTTCCTAGCAACAACTAGAACCATGTAATCATAGAATCACTTGTTTTGGAATGGACATCATGAGGTTATCTTGTCCAATCTCCTGCTCAAAGCAGGGCCAGCTTCAAAGTCAGGTCCAGCTTCAAAGATAGATCGTGTTGTTCAGGGTCATATCCAGACAAGTTCTGAATACCTGAAAGATTAATCAATATTTGAAGAGCCAGGGAATAAGAAGGAATATTTCCACAATTTTTTGTTGCTTACCAATAGTCATATTGTCCTTCCAGCTGCAAATCCTGTGATTTCTGCCCTCTTATGCTCTTTTTATGTTCTCTAGTTGAAGCAGTAGGCTTTATATTATTGTCAGCTGTGTTATCTTGAGGTTTCTCTTTGGTAGTCAACATGTAGACTTGGCAGAGAAGATAATGCCATGGAAAAGATTTGAAGAGGTGTTCTTTAAAAGTTATCCCTCCTCCATGGTAATCAAATGTACCACTGGAAAAAAAGCTAAAGGGATCTGTCCCTTTTTTGCATGGACTGTGTTGACTAGCACCCTTTGGCAAGTATATTTTCAACAAATTCATCTAATTTGCATTCTGATAGTACAACCCAGTGCCTGACCTGTGCCATCTTCAACAGGAGAAGAAACATCAGTTTAAAGAAAAATTGATGATAATTTCCTTAAAGGGCTTTTATTGTTTGTTGTGTGTTATTCACACCATGATGTTATTTGGTTTTGTATCTTGAGATAGGAAACCAGTATGCATAAGTACCTGATGATCCAAGAATTAAATCAGAACTGACAGGACTGATTTAATAGTAAACTTAGAGTGAGTGATTTCATTAGAAGCAAGAAAATCTGTTCAGTCTGTTCAACTAACATGGAGTGAGAACTGTTAACAAGGTCCCATCCACCGTGTTTGTGATTAGACTTATTGATTAAAGTCTCAGTATTAAATAGAAGATGGCCTCTCTGATGTCTGGTGCTTTTGGACATATCCTGGAATTTCTGAATATTGTTGTTCTCTGTACTCTTAGAACTGTATTAATTACCCTGAGTAACAGAGATTTGAGTGAGACATATTTCTGCAGTTTGGTAGTGCTATTTTACCTGTAAATTTTTTCAGAAAAGTCTTTTTCTTTTTTTTTTAATGAAATTTTTCACTAATGATTTTGCAGATTTTTCATATATCCTCAAGTTCTGGACATCTGGTAACTGTCAGATGAGATGTTATTTCACGTTCAGGATTGCTGTCTGCCTGATGTATGTTCGGAACACCAGGATGCATCTGCTATGTATGCACAGGTCAGGTGCTCAGCCCACCTGTGTCTGCACCCTGTGTGCTATGCACATCATTTCTCAGCAGTAGTAGAGAACTCCTGTGGATGTGCTGTCCAGCAGCTGTGAACATATAAACCTGTTTTCAGGAGATGAACACTGGGCAGAATCCTCTGTTTAGAAGGCTTTACTGTTATCACAGCTGCATGTGTAAAATAGTGTGTTGAAAGAGATATGTACACACAAATGAGAGAGAAAGCCAAGGCTGGAGGTTCCTATCTGTTTCAAATTGGTCCCAGCAAAGGCAAGAACATAAAGCATTTCCTCATGAAATGCTGTAATGGTTTAGGCCCTGCCGGGGTCTGAGACCACGCGGCCGCTGCCCCTTCCCCACAAAGGGAGTGAAATACAAAGCCCCGATCTGAGATAAGGACAGGTTTAATACAACAGTGCAATAACAACACAACAAACAACAACAATAACAATAAGAATAATAGTAATAACAATGAACAGGGCAAAATATCTACCAATATAGCAGTGAGAGAAAACCCGCCGGCGCGAACCCCACGCGATCACCGATTCTTCGCGTGCTCTGGCGCCTGGATGTGATGTCAGCATGACATATGAATAACCCGGCTAGAGCTTCCTCCCCCACTGCTGGGGAAACTTAACCCTATCCTGGTTAAACCAGGACAAATGCTCAGCCAAGAGGGAGATGAGAATCACTGCACTGAAGCGTTGGTCACTCTGCATTCCAGATCAGTTTCCAGATACTGCTCTAACCGCTGGCTCTAAGGCCTCAGGGTAGGGCCTCCTTTGAGCTTTCTGTTGAATCTCTTCTCCTGTAATTTGGAGAATTACAAAAGTAATTGGGATGTAGAGCAGAGCAGAGTGAATATTGTTGTGGTCCTGCTACTCAAAGCACTCACCTATGCATAGGAAGCAGGGAGCCGATCTGTTTTTCAAGATTTGTTTATACACCTGGTCAAATGACTGTTTAATCTATGTGAAAAATATCATCAACTCTGAACTATTTAATGCAAAATGTCTCCAATGAGGTATTATATATGAATGAGGGTAATAGCACTTCCAGTCATGTTCTTGAAGGAAAGAATGACATAGAGTTTGTCTGCAGAAAAACAACCTTGCTGTAGGAGAGGTTTGGGAGGTCCAACTGCTGAGCAGGAGTACTTGCCTGCTTGCTGGATAAGGTATTCAAGCCCCCAAGTAAGGCAGATCTTGAGACAAATTCTTGTTTTTTCCATCGACTATTGTCCTTGTAAGTGTCTTTCACTCAGCATATCAGTTCTCTCTTCTCACCCATTCCAGGCCCTCATTATGTAATTCGGACCATGGATTTTGTTATGGAGGCCACACCAAGTCCTAGTAGATATAAACCCTTGTAGGCCAAGTTGTACAGGAAAGACATCACTAACTCAAAAGTAGCAACCAAGAAAGGCAGTGAGAAGAACTGGGTGGGGGAGGCCAGGCAGCAGATCACAGTAATTCATGTGAAGACAAACATGCTGTTTGACAATTTAGTGTTCAAGATAAAGGGACAGAAGTATAGATGCTGAAAGCCTCTGCCTTAGACTTGTTGCAGTCTTTACAACTACGCAGTGTGGGTGTAAAATTAAACCCTTATATTAAGTATAAAGAAAATCCTACTATATATCATGTAGAATTCAATCTTACAATATATTATAAACCCATTTTTCAACTACATTAATGACTGCAGAAGTAAGGCTTGGAAAAAGAGGTCTGAGCAAGTTGAAAAAGATGTGAGAAAAAGAGTGCATAAGGGACAGTAGGAAATCTTATGGATTACCTACACACACACATGCACACATACACAGGGAGTTTTTCTGTATCTTACATGGAAAGCAGCAGAGCTCTGCTTGAACCAAAAGCAGTATATTTATCCATAACACTTTTGATAGTGGACACAATTAAATCTATACTCAAGAAATTCCACAGCCAATACCCAGAGTATGCTGATGGGAGCTGCATCCAGCTGCCTGTCAGAGAAAGCATAAAAGTGATGGGAAGCCTCTGAAGCTTGTAGAAAAACCAGGATTCCTTTCTTCAGAAAAATAAAGCATCAATGAATGCTTGCTCCAAAGGCGTAGTCTTCTTTGACAAGTTTTCCGAATCCTGCTGCTCTGCAGCTATTGCATTGTTTGTACTGCTTTCTTTCACCAATTATGTATTAGCTACACCAATTAACAGATGTAACCAAGCCTTAGGAACAATGGGATTTCTTCAGAAGAGTGACTGCAGACTGCAAAGTGGAAACACCACCAACAGTCATTAGTCTTAAGGGACAGGGCAGGAGAGAGAACTCAAGTTCATTTTAACTAGGGAAAAAGAGATGCTAAAATATCTGAGAGTAAATTATCTTTCCACATTAGGTAAAATGGGATTTTAAAACAAGGCATTTCATCAAAAACACAGAAATCCAAATCCCTCTGTGTGACTGTGGTATGTATGAAGTCTTTTAACAGATAGAAATGGATCTCCCTGTACTGCTTTATGTAAAATATTTATGTCAATGGAGAATTCTGGGCTATTTTATAACTACCTGGCACAAGTAAAGGTAAGCAGAGGAGGCTCATAGTCTGGAAGATGCAGACTGCCCAAAGAAAGAGATCAATTAATACAAAGTAGGAGTTTATTAGTTACTGTAAGCTGATCATATGAGTCACCATACTTGACATTTTAGGTGTTTAGAAAAGCCCTTCCAGTTCTTCAACTTGAAGGAAAAGAAGAGGGAATACAATTTAGATACTAGAGCAAAAAGATCAGGACAGATAGCTGTTCTACAACTCCTTTTTTTTCTAGATAAAGTTACTCAAAGTCAAAGAAGCAGGTCAAATTAATTACAGTTATCAGAGAAAAGCATTACAGAAGAGTGTTCACATGCCAGCTCCAAGGTACTTCTCTATTAGCCCCAACCATGGGGCATATTTAGGGGTCACTGGGATATAGTGCATTTCTGAACCATGTTCTCAAAGTTGTTCCAGCTGGGAGTGATGAATAGAGAAGACAGAAACTTGCTACTCAGGATGAAGCGTAGGCGATGACTGTGGGGCCCAAATAGACCCTGGCTTGTGAAGGGCATGTTTTCTTCTTTCCATCATGCACTGGTCATCTTCCTCTGGCTTCCCTTGCTGACTCCTGAGATGATGCTTAGGAAAGTATCAAGTGCTGTTTATGATAGAAAAACAAGTCAGTGAGTTCAAAAGTAGAAAGATATGAAACTGAGGTGTGCTATTTAAGGAAATAGGATTTTAATTTTACTAAATTAAGCTGTAAGTGTTTGAAGAAGAGGATTTTTATAAACACTATCTTATGCTTCCACTCTGGAATTTCAGAAATCTCATGGAGTAAGACAGACTTCAATGGATAAATTTAAATTAACGGATTCAATAACCAAATATTTGCTTTTCCCCTGTTTAGAGGAGTTTAGATTTGGAGGTTGCTAAATAGAATAGAGACGATTAAGAGGAAGACCAGAGTTCCTCACCTTCCACCAGCACTTTGACTATTAACACAGTATATTTGTAGGGGCAGCTAAGCCAATGCAGAATTATTTAAGTGAAGAAATCCTTACATGACAATTTTATTTCCAGTAACATATTGGCTCTAATGCCACAAACCAGGAAAATATTTCAGTGCCAATTAAACATGCCACACATTTTGAAATAAGACATAGCAATACTTAGACGTTAGCAATACAATTAAGAGCTTCTGAGCAGAGCTTTTTCAAATGGATTCGGGGAAAAAAAAGTAAATATAGCTATAAGACTGAGGCATCATGTTCCAAGTCAACTAAAAGGAAATGTGCATGGACAAACCCTAACTTGCAGGAGTCTAAAAAGGAAGTGCTGACCCAAGTTTAACTATAGTGATGTAAATAATACTACACTAATGTACTATTACCATATGTATTATAATTCTGCAGCCACAGATTTTCTTGAAGAAAACAGCTGCAGTACTGAAGTTTTAATCATCTCAAAATTACAAGGCAGAAAAATTACTCAGGCTTCAGAATCTGAGTATCACAAAATGAATGGTTATGAAGACTGTCATTATCATAATTATTTGTCCTTTCTTTTTGTTAAAAAGATTTTTAATCCTCAAGTTTGGTTTTGATATCTGCTTGTAATAGGACATTGCTATATATTTTCAGGTGTTTACCTACTCTTTTCAAAACAATAACAAAATTTCTAAGGTCTGTGATAAAGAGAGAGGGGTTAGGGGAGATAGTCCTACCAGCTAAATTAATGACTGATCTCCTGCTCAAAAGAAGGAGATCTGTCAAAATACCTGGCCTGAACTATCAGAGTAAGAAGAAAAGAGAAAATGGTGATTAATCTTCACATACACTAAGGAGTGGGTGCAGTCAGTAGTGTATCCCAGGGTCATCTGATTTTCAGGTGGGGGATGTTTTGAAAATATGTTATGGCTTCCATCTGACTTAGATACCCAGGTCTCTTCTGAAGAAACCAAAGCCCAGAGGGATTCCTGACTCTCACTGCATTGTGGTCCAGATGTGAGAAGGTACATGCTTAGGTCAAGAAGCCTGGACGTGTGTTCAGGTCCACTAGGTTAGATGTTGCCATAGGTATGAGCCTCCAGCTGGGACCTATAAAGTTTCAACTATTAAAGGTATCAGCCACTTGATGTGTGTGTCGTCCTTCTGCACATGCAGTGCTAGAGTTCCTCTAGTGATTTGGGACATCACATGACAGATCTGTCTGGTCAATATGATGGGGAAGGCTCACAGAACAGGAGAAAGTTTCCAGCACTGTAGAGCTGGTATTCTTGTCACCTCATGGGATTCTGTAAAGAAAACATGTACAAAGTATGGGTTTTTTATCTTCCATTTTTGAGCCACCAGGATTCCCTTCAGTCATCTTCCCAGATTTCCACAACACTTCTGTTCTCACAAAGTCATTCTTCCCCAGGACATAGGCTGTTAAAAAAAAAAAAAAAAAAAAAAAAAAAAAAAGGAAGGAAAAAAAATTACAAAACTCACTATAAGCATCAAAGCAGACTGTAGGACTTTCTTCGCCCATGGAAGGCAGTGAAAATTTTCTATGGACTGTGGTCTTGGTTGTACTAGAACTGAATTAACAGGTTTTAACTACCATAATTAAAGTGGGATTACATAGTGTGCATACAAATCACATACATACCTGAGTTTAATAAGAAAAAACAAAAGTCACTGTATTTAAAGAGACTCACTGTTAAAAATGGACTTTTCTACATTAACTTCTTTAAGTTGAGCCTGGATTCTTTCATTATTTTTGAGTAATCTTCACAATGGGGAACTTTAACAATAGCATTCAAATCTGTTGATAGTAATATTGAATGCCTTATTTTTACTGCATATAGGCATGTATGTTTGGAATATTATATAGCAAAGTGTCATAGTTCATGTGTCCACAGAAGACAGAGCAGTAATTACTGTATCTATATTTCATAGGTGGGGTATTTGAAGTGGTTATAGCACCTTTTAGAGAGCTGTGGTTATTGGAAATGAGGTTGTTATCGTTATCAGTTTCATGTAATCATTCTGCCTTCAAAAGAAAGCAGTATAAACAGAGTACCGAAGAGTCTTAATCATGCATAAGGTAAACTAGAGTGCAATTTCTAGTGTCAAGAACTCTGGTTTCTGGAAATATGTCTCAGGATTTTTGGTGCATCTCTAACCCTTCAAGGATTATTTTACACTGTGTTGTCAGAAAAAATGCCCTTTGGAGCCACTGTGATGGCTGTGTTTGTAGCAGCCTACAGAGGTAAAAAACAAAAGCGACTTAGTCTGATCTGTTCTACACTTCTGATCATAAAGGGCTGTGCTGAGAGAGGGATTCAGCACAGGTCATCCAATACAAGATGCAGAGATTATGGATCAACACCAGAGGCATTTTCAGCAGTTGACATTTACCATGGAAACAGTAACCATCTAAAAACTCCTTTAGACAGCCACAGTTCAGTGACTAGCTAGTTTGTTGTTAGCAAGTAAACTGTTAGCGAGTGGTATGACAATGAGGATTTGTGAGATGATTACTGTTGTAATTAATTCATAAGTAGTCGGCATTACTGAAGGCCCAGGATCTGAGCACCTGTTCAGGCTAAGCTGTTTCCTAGCTCTGCGTCTGCTTCTCTGTTTTTTCCTTCTCTCCTCCCCTTCATTAGAATAGTTAAGCAGTCAGATGTGTGTCCAAACGCATCCGTTCCTCATAGTCATTCCTCCCCCTGTCAGACACCCAATTCTCTTCTCAATTTATGTCAATAAGGAGCAATTGTACTAAAGTCAGTAAATTAATGAAGAGATCTTGGTGTAAGTGAAAAGAATAAACCTCTGCAAAGCTTTCAGTGAACATTCATCAGTACAGTCCATCTGTTTCATGCCGCTCCACTTATGCAAGCACTCATAAATCCAGTTTAAATGACAAGTTAGCCAGGTTTATACATGATATGTGTTGGGGAAAAAGCAAATGCCCACAAGTGTTTTTGTGTACCTCATCTTTTAATTATTTAAGATTAATTAGTATTTATTTGAAATAATCTCTTTTATTTTACATGCAGATAAGACTGCAGGAGTTACATTTGCTAGAAGGTTTATAAGTGGTGCTGTTTTCTCTCTGGTATCTTTTCCATGAAGAGATGCCCTGTATTTACTGCTGATGGTCTTCCTATCTTTTAAATGCACCAAACTGTTCTAAAGATAACCTCCCAAATAATGGGAGGTTAATGACATGATCATTATGAAATCATGTAACTGATACATCAAGTTTTCAAATGATCATAACCCATTTAAAATATCTCAACCAATAGGAAACTGACCCACAAATATGTCAAATAAACCATGAATAAAAATCAACCCTGATGATAAAGAGCCACTGTCAGTGAGAAAGTTATTTTAAACCATGCCAAATCAATAGATTCCATTTTTAGTGGAATATTTTTAAAGTATATTCTGACCTTTATCTTTCATGTGGACAGCAAGTCCTAGTGGTTACTGATGACATCACTGAAGATTTTACTACAGCTAAAAGTTATTGCTTACTGGTACACTATCTGCAGAGCATTGTGGTATTTATCCACATTATCTTGTTTATTATATCTGCTTTGAGAAATATACCCTAATAATGACACCCTGTTTATGCAGAATGTGTGCACTTAAGGGATTAATTTTTACAATATGTATCTCCTTTGTTAGCTCTTTTAATCTTGTTTTGTGTGAAAACCGGTGGTTTTGTGGAAGTGTGTTTCCATAATACATTAAGTAAATTCTAATATTCAGTAGGAATGAGATGGGACTCTGAAAATCTCATATGAGTAGGAGATGTCCTCCTACTGAGACATGAACCCTGGCTACTATTCAAGACAGACATACCCAACTAGTGAGTTCTGTCTGGAAAGCGAAGCTAAGGGAGGCATTCAGAAACATCATGCCATAAGCAGCCATGAAGAATTAGAGAGGCCATTCTGGTTAAGGATATGAAAGAGGTAACTTCTCTTTCTAGAGAATTTGCTATTTGTTGGGGTCTCTGAATTATATTGTTGATCCTTCTATTTGAAGATAGACCCACTTAGTTTTTAATATTTAGGCTTTTATGATTGTATTATTATAGTCTGTATATTAATGGAATGAAAGTCAAATCCAGTGGGATACCTGATTGTTTAGAACATCGGGTCAACTAAGTTTTGGCAATACAGATTATTAGGGGTGATGTTTAAATGCAAGACCTTTACAGGCTCAGATGACCCTACTCACTAGTCATGTTCTGCAACTGATCTCATTTTTTGGAGTTTCTGTCTTATTTTTGAGAGGTCAATTGTATTCTGGTGGCTTTGTAAAAAATTATTTGTGCGGCTACCTATCTACTTGACTAAAAGGCCAGCCTGTTTACCGGGCAGAAATAGCACTAAATCTTGATGGTGAAAGAAACAGTGTCAGATGATCCAGATATGAATACAGAGTTTATCATCAATTCTGATAGAACTGGTATATCCTTCACTTGTCTCCCTTGAAAATATGAGTAAGGGAGACAAAGGGGAGCCAACAGAGGGTGACTGTTGAGGAAGGAGCCGATCATCCATTTGCAGCCTGGGACTGGGCCAGGGTTGAGCTTACCGCAATGACATGGAATCTAGTTAATGGTTCAAACTGTATCTGCTCTCATAGTCTCTAAGCATGCATAAAAATTTGAACAGAATGACCTCATGAAGACCAGAAGAATTCAGTCTCCAGAAGTCTTCCACTTGTCTCAGAGAGCAAAGCCTTTATTGACCAGGAGAAAGAGCTTAGGTTTGCCCAGCCACAAAATTACCATACCTCATTGTGATAGCATTGAAATCTGTTACACATAGCTTCTGCAGCCTGGCCAGCCCATTTCTGCTGAGATAAGTGTTCCCACTTCCGATGTCTTCAATGCTTATTATAGATAAATCAGGTCTTATATTGTCAGCTTTGCTATCATGCTTGCAGGTCTGGACACAGGACATTGGGTCAAAGAAGATTGTTCCAGTAGAGGCTTATGAAGTTTTCAGACCTTTCTAGAAGTTTCTCTGCAACCAGTGCACACTGCACAGATCAGATTTCTGAGGGGGTATGCTCCTACCACACGCATCAGAGGTGATTGCCAGGTAGTGTTTTTACAGGATAAGGCAATGTATTTAAAATAAAAGCTTTGTAATGAGAAAAGGAAGTCAGCTATTGAAAAAATCCATCAGCAAAACTGCTGAGTTTACAGTGACTAATACACTATAATCAGGCAATGAGCATGTAATGTCATCATTGAAATGATATGTGATTTGTTATGAGACTTAAGGTGGTACAATTCTTTATGGCCTTCTGAAATACACCACAAACTAGGAAAGTTACATTTAAACATTTTCTTCAAGGGATCCTTGCAATTTCTTTGACTTGAAATCTTTTCCCAGTTTTCCTCTTCCTCATCCTAGAGGGAGAATGTTCCCTTCTGCCCATAGCATAGATAGAAGCAGACATATCTAGGTAGAGTGACTGACTTGGGACAGTGAGGCCAAAAGAGACCATCAAACAGCATCAGTCCCAAGGAAGGATGTGGTCAGATTATAGCTGGAAGTTGCTCTTGGTGGCAGTGTCTAGTTGTAACGATGGGAGTTAGTGTTCAGCTTTAGGTAAGATTAACACAGCTGTGAAGGTCGTTCTGGGTAAGAGTTGTACCTCCCCTCATGACTGGGAAAAATGTTTAGTTTTCATAATACAGCACAGGGAGGCTGCACTTACCTAGGTACAACATGTTTCTCTTGTAAGTTTGATAAATGGATTTGTCAGTATTTTATGCAGGAGTATGTTGCTGTTGGAATAATATGCTAACTCTTCAGTGAAAGCAGGACTTGCCTTTCAGCCATGTGTTAAAATGTGAAGGATTTTGGCCATTAAAGCTCGACTGCAAGATCAGGGCCACCAGAGTTTCCTGTTTCAAGCTGGGCTACAGGGCATGGCGATATATAAGCTGATTGCTAACAATTAGTATATAAAACTGAAAGAATAATTATTGTTCAATAAACTCCATATCTTGTGATGAGAAACAATGATGGGAGAGATACTTAGATCTGGACAAACAACACACATGCTTCTGTGCCTCACAAACTCCAGAACTTCCCAGCACTTCATAACAGTCAAAAGGCCCACAGTCAAACACCAAAAGCGAGAATCACAGTCATGTATCACAGGAAGCAATTGTAGGACTTGCTTTTGTTGCAGGTCTCCACAATAGCAAAGAACTTGTTGAGATCATCTCTACCAGAGAGCAAATTGGAAAGAAGTTCTAGATTTGCCTTTAGGAAAAAAGTATTTCTTAACTTCACATCTACTGCCAAGTGAAAGCCTGGTGCATGAGGAAAACATACCAATTTCACCAATAAATCAGACTTTTGCAGCAGATAATCCCTATCCCACAGTACCCTTGACTTTGCACATTAGCTGGGGAAAGCCCCATTCCTACAGCGTGACTGCTACAGATAAACACAGTCATTACAGCGATCCAGGACTGGACCATGACAGCAAAATTCCAGGCTGCATTTCTCAAGCCTAGGTTTTTAAATTTTATAGATAGAGCCTAGTTATTTTCTTAAATCAGTTTTCTGCTAATGGGATTTTCATGAAGTTACAGGTTCCAGTGAAGTTACTTCTAGTTAACTCTACCTAGTGTGAGTGGGAGAGCACTCACATCTCCAAGCTGTGTTCACATACAAGGAGGTACCCCACAGAGGCCAAAATGACCCCCAGTAAAATAAGACTGGCTTTGAAGGGTTACAGTGACCAAGGAAGAGAGGAATAATAGATAGAAAGGTTGTCTGTCTCCTAAAGAGATTGCTGGAAACCCTGAGCTGTTTGTGAGTTAGTTTTCAGAGAAGGCCTAAGGAAAAAATGGCTTGTTTAAAACCTAAGAATGTTTGAACTGTAACTGTAGTGAGTCTGTTTCTTCAGTTTAAACTATTCCACTTTATGTTCAGTCAGCCTTGCTGTTTTGTTCTTGAATGAAATCTGCTCTCAATCTGAAAATAAAGAACCTCTCTGTTTTACCTAGACTTCATAAATTGGTTGCCACTAAGCAGTAATCCCTCTCCAGCACACAGCAACTACTATGGTCATTTCAGGGTATAGTCTGCCCATTATTTTTTCTAGTGTGATTTGTATCCTTATAACATAGATACCTTATCTATTATAGTACAATTGATCTATCAATAACACAGTTGAATGTGGAGGTGTAGTTTGTTTAATAAACATCTAAACACCACTGACTCTGCAGTCTGTGTATCAGCATTGCACACTGTATTCATACTGCCTTCAGTCATTAGAATTTAACAAATTTATGTAATAAAAGCTAGTGACTAGTCATGATAAATCAGGAGCTCTGTTCTTTTAGGGAGCTGTGTTGTAAAAAAAATGCTGTCATGGGAGGACTTTTCATAGGAAAAGGCACCTAATTAGTACTTATCTTGGTCCCAATGGGATGAAAAGAGGTGACATGGAGGAAAATGAATAGCTTTTTTTGGTTTTGTATTGTCTTGTGAGTGGGGATTTTAGTGATAAAGAAGTATGCTTGAGACTACCTTGTATTCCTTGCCTTTGCATCCCTTCCAAATTAGCATCCTCTGACTTTTTATACCAGTAAAACTCTGGAGCAGCTCCAATGGTTGCAGTAGAAACCATTGAAACAATGCTGGTGGTGAGAGAATTCAAAACAGCTTTGGGAATTTATGGTGGATACAAGAAAGAAACGAGTCAAACTATTTGGATAGGCCCCATTTCAGTCCATTCTGTGAATACTATCCTTGCAGACTGTAAGAGCTTAATTAAAAAGTAAAAAATAAGTAACATGATCTTGACAATCCTAGAGGTGTCTTTCAGAAATGCTGTTCTGATTGGCACAAGCAAGGAAACCGTTAAAACTTAGTATGCATAGCAGCTGATTAAAATGTCAAACAGCACATCCACACGCCTTTATGCCTCATTTAAATGGTTCAAAAGTATCAACATTCACTTCAATAAGTATAATCCACTGTCTTTCTTATGCTTCCTAATTGTGTAATGTTCTTTACAGCTACAGTCTGCAGTACATATAAGCAATACATCTTGATTTGACCATGGAGCTTATAGGTATTTTTATTGAGTGGTTTGCAATAAATATATTGATTCATCCACAAAATCATACCATTCTATTTACATGGATTGAAAACATCCCCTGTCCTCACAGTGCTTCTGGGAATTGTTTACATCTACTTCTCTGGAGTGAGAGCAAAGAGGTAGTAATGTTGAGCAGCTAGATCCAGAGAATGGTTGAGGTTGGAAGGGACTTCTGGACATCATCTTGTCCAACCCCAGTGCCATCATTTAGGGTGGGATTCAGTTTGGAGCTGACACCTGCATTTCCATATAAACGTATTCCAGTAGATACATAAGCTGTATGTAAAAGCTCCCGTGGTAGTCAAAGGAGATGTTGGGCTCAGTTCAGTTGAACACACAAGTCTAGCGGATTTGAAATGTCCTCAGATAACTCACCTGGCCTCCAGCCACCCCTCTGAAAAATCAGAGGTTAAGGTCCTGTATCACCTCTGGGTCCTGTATCACATCTGCCAGCTGTCTTAATCCAAGGATTTTTATTCATTGCATGCAATAGCTTTTTAGGATCTTTATGGTATGCTGCCTAGCCTCTGACTGCCTCTCTAGAAGGATGCAAATTGCAAAATCATAGAATGGGTTGGGTTGGAAAGGACCTTTAAGGGTCATCTAGCCCAACCTTCCCTGCAATGAACAGGACCATCTTCAACTAGATCAAGTTTCTCAGAGCTCTGTCCAACCTGACCTTGAATGTTTCCAGGGATGGGGCATCTACCACCTCTGTGGGAAACATGTTCCAGTGTTTCACCACCCTCATCGTAAGAAGTTCTTCCTTATATCTAGTCTGAATCTACCCTCTTAGTTTAAAACCATTACTCCTTGTCCTATCACTGCAGACCCTATTAAAAATTTTGTCCCCATCTTTCTTATAAGGCCCCTTTAAGAATTGAAAGGATGCAATAAGGTCTCCCTGGAGCCTTCTCTTTGCTCTGAACAACCCCAACTCTCTCAGCCTTTCCTCATAGAGAGGTGTTCCATCTCTCCGACCATCTTTGTGGCCTCCTCTGGACCTGCTCCAACAGATCCATGTCTTTCCTGTACTGAGGACTCCAGAGCTGGATGCAGTACTCCAGGTGAGGTCTCACAAGAGTGGAGTAGAGGGGAAGAGTCACCTCCCTTGACCTCCTGACCCTGCTTCTATTGATGAAGCCCAGGATATGGTTGGCTTTCAGGGCTGTGAGCTCCCATTTTTGGCTCATACTCAATTTTCCATCCATCAGCACACTCAAGTCCTTCTCCACAGGGCTGCTCTTAATCCACTGATCTCCCAGCCTGTATTTGTGCTTGGGATTGCCTCCACTCATGTGTAGGACTTTGCACTTGGGTCTCCCATGTATCTTCTGTCATAGCTGTAAGACCCATGAAGATGACCTTGGTAAATTCAAGTGGTTCTAGACACCTGTGTTTGTACAGCTAAACTAGTATTTCATTAGAGTTTCTTTGCACTGAAATGCATGAATTGTTCATGAAAGTAAACATTAGAGGACACTAGCTTATCACCTTCCCAGTAAAGCTAGGATTCTGTAGCTTTATATCGAACTATCTTTTTTTCTCATCTTTTTTTTTTTTAGCTCATTATACCTCTGGGCCTCTTGGGGTTGGCATAGACTTTTTTGGTCTTTTGATTTTCTTGTCCCTTTCTTTTATTGTCTCTTAATTTTGTTTCTTAGTTGTTGATCTGCCTCACAGACCAAGACAGCATTTCTCAAAATGAGGTCATAAAACTGAAGCATGTTTTCAGATAAAAGATGCAATATATCCCCATGTACTGAATGTACCTCACAAATTAATCTTTTCTCAGAGCCCTATGCGCTGTCTTTGACGACACAAGTGAGTCACCAAGATGCCAAGCTATCTTCCATCAGTTCCCATGCAGGAGTTTCCCCATTGGTTAACCAGCTAATTTGAGTGAAAATGGTGCGTCATCTTTTGTGTAGCATGAAGTGTCACAGAGAAATGTATGTAGTGGACAGTCACAACTGTGGTGTGGTAATGTATCAGGCCAGAGATTGGTACTGTGGGTATAGTTGCTACATTCTTGAGAGTGTAAGGTTCTGTTGTATTTCATTCCTGGTACTCAGCAATCAACATTGAGACCATGAATTCTTGATGAGCAATGGGATGAAGAAGTCCATGAATCATCTTTCATACTCAATCTCCTATCACTTAAAAATTAAGACTGTTGTTAATGAAAAGTATATGACATGTCTACTTCAATTTCATTATGACTTCATATGAGCATTTGTGGGAAAAGTTCCCAAACTCATTTACTTTCAGTACTAAAAAAATGGAATGCAAGTGAAGTAGTCTTGACAAACTCTAAGTAGACGGTCTTGAGTCCCCAGTGTGAATTGTTATAAGTTGCACTTGTATCACATGCAGAATCCACTGCAGAAATTCAACAACTGCTCCAGCAATGAAAATGCCATCTATGCTGTGGCCCAGAAAGCATCACAGTTACTCAAAGGTTTTACACATAAAATGAAAGTTTCCAAAAGAAAAAAGATGTAAATAGAGTTCTCCATCTCAGTGCTTACCTGAAACTGAAACTTAAATATGTTGTGGTACTCAGGTACCTAGACCCACATCATCCAAAATCATTTTACTGTGGAAAAAATCCATAAAACTTGACAAATTTGGTGGAGAGGGAAGAACAGTCACTGGGAAGCTGAGGCAAAGGGGAGACCACAGGAGGCATCAGGCAGTAGCTGCTGTGGACCACAGGTGAGAGAAAGAAGGCAGCACAGTAATATCTAGGAGCTGAGGAAGAGCAGCTCCACTTTTCTTACGGGTAGTACATTGCTGAAGTCCCAATGTGAGGCCCAGCAGACAAAGTCTGGAAGACCCTGACCTAGAAATCAGTGAACAATGACCAGTGGACAACAGTTAAAATGGCCAGATGTGTATGACATGGGTATGTGACAAAGTGAAGCTCAAGTTTTTGAATCTTTTAACATTACAGCAGCTAGACAAGCACCTAAAAAGGGATTTCTTCCTAGCAAGTGGCAGGCTTTGTTAATCCTATAAGCAGTGCAGTTAAGCTTGTGCTACACACTATTCTGAATTCATTTTTAGAAGATTTTCATTTCAATAGTACTAAAACATGTATAATGAATAAGAAATAAATTGAAAATATCTCATAGGTTTTAAAGGTTTTTAGAATTTTAAAAGGCACTTCTGGATACATTCAAATTAAACTACATGCAAAGTAGCTCTTTTATATTTAAGCCAATGCTCAAAGACTGCAAAAAAATTTCCTATTAGTTTCCTTGAAACAGTGGAAAGTCTAAACTTCTCACATATGTCTGTTTGGCATGGGTTCCTCTCTGACTGAGTGCAACAGGGTAGCCATCTGTCAACATGTGTCAGCCAGGAACCAACTTCATCGGCAAAGAAAATGACACCATTGGGTGACCTTCCACCCTACCTGCTGTTCAAAGTGATGCTGTCCTCAGACTGGAACTGTGGATCTAAAGCCTCTGGGGAACATATATGAAACATAAAAGTAAAACATAAAAGTGGTCCTTGAGACAGAATAACAATGCCTGTCAAAAGCAGATTAATTAGCAGGGTGGAAGGGAAGTGGTAAAAGCAAAACATGACCTCACTCAACAAAGGTTTTAGACCCCGAAGAGTGAGTTATTCCCATGTAAAAAGCCATAGAAATTATGGCGATTCCTAAAGGTGAGAGATCTCTGCTCACCTAAGTAAAATTGTCATGGATGTTTCTTTCTGCTTTCAAAGTTACTGCTTGGGATTTATTTCTCCTTACACTTTTCGTTAGCTCAGTAGATATCATGGCTAATAGCCCTCCCATCTTTTTTGCACCTCTCAGACTAGTTGCTTGAGTCCTTTCCCACTCTAGAGGCACTAGCTATCAACCTTCTTATTCCACTCCCCCACTTCTTTATAATTTTCACAAGTCTAGATGCCATTCAGCTTCAAAATGCAAAAGACAGGGACCTTGTAATGGCATTTCCTACTTTACTTCCTCCTGGACATTTTCATGCTGTGGATTACAAGGCCAACATGAAGCAAAATGTAACATTAATTAGTTAAGTAAGCAAATGTCATAGGTTGGTCCTTTGGAACCAAAGTTCATTACTATTGTACTCTGAAGTACTTTCTAATAGAAACTTTGCTGCAGACTGCTTCTCTGCATTTGCTGAAGGTTCATGTAATTTAGAATTGCTTATATATACATTATTTCTACAGGTATTTCCTACATTGAATATACCTCAAGGAATACCTGGTATACCATGGCAATATCAGATATTTTTAGTTAAAAAGTAAGTAATAAAAGATGCACATAGTCCAAGTGGACTCTTTTTATTTAAATTAAGGTAAAAAATATTAAATAGACATGGTCCTTTTAACTTCTAAGTAGAGCTGTAAGTAGACAACACTCCTTAGAAGCTTGAATGATTTATGGAATACGTTTCTCTCCTATAAAACAGAGATTTAAATTCTCTGCTCCCTCAGAAAATCTTCTCTATGAGTAAATTGGTGACTCCTCCTGTGAAAAGATTTCCAATGTGAACATGATAAAGTGCCTAGAAATGTCTTGCACTGGTGTTGGTGTATGTGGTATTCTCATTTATGTTTACAGTGAAACACAGATTTTAGTGGAATAGAGAGCTGCTTTGAAAACACTCCCTGGGCCAAAACATATGCTCAGTGTAAGGTACACCACAGAATAGTGTGTGCTACATTCTGCCCTCTTATATGAAGTAATAAAAACATTTGCAGATAGGAAATAAATTAAAATGTGTTACCTGAGTGTTTTCTAATCAAATATTCTTTATATATTAGAAATCTATTGCCATAGGTAAAAATCTCTGCTTTGAATCAATAAATTTGACTTACGATAAGAGAGACTGTCCAAATCCATAACATTTGTTGTCCTTTAAAGTTAATCCAGTCCAGTACTTTTTATAGCTTTGAGCACTTTCAATTTTCTCTTGACATCACTGTCAAGAGCATGTGGATTAGTCACAAATAGACAAAATCAAAGTACTTTGTCCCCTAGAAACTTACTAAATCTTCACATTTGCAAATTTGCTTTAGAGACTGTATCCTCCCTTTCCCTTATTCACCAGAGTGTGTATTCACTTGGGGGTTGGGCATTTTTTAAAGCTCAAGCTGGGAACATGACTAGCCCATTCTAATTCCATCATATTGATTTGCTTTAATGTGACTCCAATAAAGGAAGTCAATGACATCTCATAACATGAGTGGTTCAAAGCTATGACTTTTTTTTTCTACTTAGATTAGTAGTAATGCTTTAACATAATGTTCCTGAGATTTTATGGCCTTCTATAAACTCAAATAGTCTTGCCCCAGATTTAGCAATCATATTTTTCTGCTGCCTCTTTGCCAGTGTTTCCAGCTATGAGTTTATTAAAGCATTACATGACCTTTCTGCACTGAATGTATATAATATGTAATAACTTTGATATTCTATAAGCAATGGTCTACTTCCAGACTGTCCACCTGTATAGGTATGTTGTTTGGGGTACTGTATCTTTTAACTGATAACGACATCAGCAGAAGCCTTGTTATGAAAGTAACTTATACTAGAACAGACAGAAAAATCTTATTGTGTTTCCTATATGGGGCTCTATTGTTTAAACTGAAACAGAATGGTTGAAATGACAAAACTTTTTAAGAGAAGGAAAGGTGTCTTTTAACTGCAGATGTTAAAGAAATTTACAGCTGTAAATGTATATTATCTTCACTTAAAATAGAAAATAGAGGAACAGAGAGTGACTTAGCAGTGACTGCCTTTAGAACCCAGGTCTTCTAAGTCACTTCTGATAATCTTAAAATATAGTGTCTACTAATATGCAAAGCAAGCGTTGTGATACTCTGGGTGAAATAAAATGAATGAGTCCACACTAGAAGAGCCTTATTTTGACAACAAAGAATTCTGAAAAAAAAAATTTTAAATGAAAGGCCATAACAAAACAGTCATTCTGTTGAAAGAATGGAAACCACAGTAAAGAAGGTGAGAGTTTCTGCAGAATGGCAGTACCAGCTTTTGACTAGAGCTGGCTGAAAAGGGTGCATACACAAGGATTTCAGAAGCAGACAGGTAAGTCAAGGTAAGCACTAGCATTGATATTTACCATGAAAAAGGAAAAATAAAGGCATTTAAGAAGAACTATTAGTGAATAAAGAAGGGTGGGGGTATAGCATATGTATTTATCCTACACATCTGTTCATGTCAGACACCAGAGAGGACAACAGCAAGTGATAAGACAAAATGTCCATGACAGTCATTCAGGAACTCATCAGAAATCTTTGTGCTATTGTTCTTTCTTTGAATTTATAGTAGCATTATATGTCATGGGGGTAAAAGACTAGGGAAGGTAAAAATATTGCCACTAGAGGAATAAAACCGTTGAAAGGAATATTTTAATGTTTCACCAGCTTACCTTGGAGGCAAACATTGTACTGAAACATGAACTTCAATGCCACTGAAAGTCTATGTATGTATTAAGCTAGTATGACCTTTCACGTTACAACATGGAGCTGCAGTAAATGGAAGGGAGAAGCATAAGAGATTTCTGGCTGTAAGACTCTGGCAGTGTCCTTATCCTCTTACCTCTGCATCTGACCTGATAGATTTGTGTGGTTTCAGCCCTTTGCTTTCATGATAAGAAAGTAGCAAGTCGTGCTGCCTGAGTACTGCTGGGCAGTGATGCAGAGAGATGGCTGTGGGAATTGCTGCTGTATGAAATAATGACTTGAACTGGCTGAAATACACAGCATGGCCATGGGAAGGAAAATGGGAATCATGACTTCTTGTCTCTGTCATGTTGGAGAGAGATGAGACTTGGAAGGTGTCTCAGTGTTGACCAGGTAAGAGTGTGATAGATACATACATCTCATGTAACTCTTACACACTCTTAAGGTTAGAGTAGAATTCCATTTTACTATTTAGTTTTGGAACACACATGACCAAAAATAAAAGGAAAACTGTGAAGAGAAATGTTACAAACAATAAACGTGGACTATGTTATTTTTCAGATTCTTTTATTCTCTATTTTTTATTTTTCTATGAAGGTATCCCTAATACTGTTAACAAGCCATCAAACTAGTCACTTACTTATTCACTTTGCAACAATATCAAGAGTTTTTAAATATTTATGAATGTTCACATTTATGAAGATTCCAACCAAAACAGGTGGTTTTTCTGAGACTATTATATATATCATTTATATATTTATACATTTCAAAGACTATTGTAAATAGGTGATAGAAATATCTGAATTTCTTATAGAAATAACTGAATTAGAAATAGAAGACAAATTGATTGTCTTTTACACAGAAGCCATGAAGAAAACCAAAACATTAGTATGATTGCTTCTACACTGATGTTGAGTCAGTGTAAGAGGTTAGGTGGGAGAACTGGAAGGCCTGGCCTTAAATGAAGATATTGGCATAGCAGGAGCCTCAGAAACAAGGTGGAAGGAAGGCAGTCAACGCAACACAATAATATCACGGTGTGAAAGATACAGAAAATATCGCATAAGTCATGCCAGTAATCGACCAATACAATATGTTATAAACCCTAGTATCAAAACAAATTAATGAACTGACCACATTACCAAGCAATGTGGCAACAACCAAGAAACAGATTAAAACCTGTGTCTAAATAGAAGGAATACAGTACCGAGTCTGTGTTACTGCCTGCCAGACAGGACCACAACATTGCCCGTGATGCACTAAGAGAAATCAGAGAGGTTTTAGGAGCAGGAATGCAAATGTATTAAAAACTTCAGTTACCTGTGTGTATTGGGTAAAACTCATGCCCGGATGTGAAGCAGAGAGGACTTTTTTGGGCACCAGGCATGACTGCTTTGTGGAACGGGCAATTAACAAGCCCACAAGAGGGAGTGCAGCCCTCCACCTGCAGCTGAGAAATATGCAGTATCAGGCTCCAAACTTTTCAGCTGAAAAAGCACTTTGCAACAATGACCATCATGTGCTTCCATTTAAAAGCCCTACACGAATACCAGTGTCACTGAACACCTACGTAGAGGAGTTTTATGGAGTTGAGAATGAATGCTTCAGAAAATTAAAACAGTTTTCAAGATAGAAAGGATAATAAACTCTCAGAGAAGCCAGAAGAGAATTTGAAGAACAAGTAACTTAGGGAATCAAAGCTATTATTGCAACCTTCAGGGGTATTAAAATATCCAGGACAAGGCACACTTCAGAGAGTCCTAAAGCACCACATAACCAGAGCACTTCAGGAGCACCCACTAAAGGCATCCTTGAGGGCACCCAGCAAGAGCAAGACCTCTGCAGAAATGCTGACTGGATTTCTTTGCAGTGTTCATGGTGGAAGAAACTGGGTGATTTCCAAATAAAACCTTTTTCTGGAGAAGAACAACAGAGGTTTTTTTCTGAAATGGAAGCAAATAGGAAAGAAGTTATGGTATGAATAGTGAAAATAGATACCATTTGCCTGTTTTTACCACAACCTTTTCCATGGTTGCTTCATATTCAACTCATAAGACATAGAAAAATGAGCAGTAAAGTGATGAAGCTCACTGATGATAAAACTGGAGGTAGACTGAAAAATCACAGGACACAGGACAGGGGGACAAAATCAGTGTGGATAAAGGAAACTGATTTATGGAGTGAAAAGCATTTCTACCTTCACATTTAAAATGAGGGCTAAATTCAACAAAGATAAATTAAACTGATACACAGAGTGAAAAACACACCTAGTCTCTGCCAAGGCAAGAAGTAGGAGCTGTCAAAGAAATCTGGATTTGAAACAAACAGGAGGAGGTGGTGCATCACAGAATAGGTGGCAGTTTGGTGGTCTTCTTGCTGTAGGATGTTGTGCCATATAAGTTCAAGTGAGGACAGAGCAAGTACTTAGAAGACAGAGCTATTGGGAGTTACTGAATAGACAAAGTAAAATAGGCTAAAAAAATTCACTGTATTAAAAAGTCAGGAGGCTGGAAAAATCTTAGGGGAAAATACCATTGATGCTGGTCCCATGGTCATACATTTAAGGGCAACTGTTGGAGACAGAAACCTGAGTAACACAGACTCTTTATATGAACCAGTGAAACCATATTTATAGTGTAGCTATGAATTTCAATTTTAAAAAAAATAAAGTTGCAAAGAGCTTTGATTATAGGTCTGAAAAAGAAGAGGAGGCTAATTAGAAACATTACTTTAGACAGTGGAATAGGTAGAAGATCATTCTGAAAAAAGATGGTTGTTCCCAATGCTCATCACATACTTGGAGTGGTTAAGTGGGAAGAGCGCTCAAGTGAAAAAAAAAACCCACAGCTAATTTTAAAAAAATTCAGTGCTGTACTTTTATGACAGTGAGGGAAAAGATATTTTCCCATTTTTCCTTAATTTTTGAGGGCTTGAAAAGGTTTTGTTATTTCACTGTTTCCAATTTTTCATGTGTATTTTGCCATATTGTTAAAATATTCTAAACCATACAAAAAACTCTTTTTTTACTAAGTTGAGTTTGACCTAAATCAGGAAGTCCTGCATGACTTAAGGAGAAATCTTGTCTCCTAAGAACTCAAACTCACCCTGCAAAGCAAAGTATCTTAGATAAACCTTGATACCTGCTTTGCAAAAAGAAACCTCTGAGCCATCTCATCTTTCTTTATCAATTCTTTGTGCTGCAGTCCACTAGAAAATGAAATTTCTTAGAGGATCTGGGTGAGTTTTCATCTTGATATAAGAAAGACATTTCTTACAGGAAGAACAATCACTCATTGGAATAACATGACCAGGGACATAATAATCGGTCCTAAACAAAGGTACTCGGCAAAAGGTCCCATTCCCTATGGACTTGTGAGTATATCATGTGTTATGCATATTCCAGAGAGCCAAAGTTGTTAACAGAAGGGACAGTTTGTAAGCTGCACAGAGACTTAACTACTCTCAGTTTTTTTAATTTAACCAAAATGTAATTTGATGATTTTATCATGAAAGGGATGACGTATAGGTACTTACTCTCACTATTCTAATCACAACAGGGTACTATCTGTGGAAAACACTATTTTGCCACAGCTGTAGTAAATAATTCAGCTTTAATCAAAACCCACATCTGGTCAGTCTTACATGGTAAAATGTCATGTCAAAATAGGATTTACCCCACCTGCTAGTCTTCCACACGATTTCTATTATTTCTGTATGAAAACATCATAGGGGAGAGCACCATTTTGAAATGGTTGCATACAAGCCACAAAGACAAATTCAGACAGAAGGCTGAAATCCTCATTTAAAAATACATCCTCGTGTTGCATACTAGGCAGAAGTTTACTCTTTGTTTATCAGTGTGTGCTTGCTATGCAACACTCCCACAGCTATCATTTAACCAGAAGTCAGTGGGAGTTGCATGTATCACACACAGCAGAAAACAGCATTATGCTTGCCTTTATAATCCACAGATGGTCACTTGGAGGGCAATAATATTCTACCATATGTCTCAAGTGTAGTGGGGTGAGTATGCACAAGTGTAGCTAATGTAGTGGCATGGTACGCTTGCACAAAACAAGAGGTTGTATTGAAAGAATAACTGCATGTTATTCTAGATACAAGGAAGAATTTTTCTTACAATGAGAGTGGTAAAACAATGGAACAGGTTGCCCAGGGAGGCTGTAGATGCCCCATCCCTGGAAACATTCAAGGTCAGGTTGGACAGTGCTGTAAGCAACCTGATCTAGTCGAAGATGTCCCTGCTCATTGTAGAGGGCTTGGACTAGGTCACCTCTGAAGGTCCCTTCCAACCCATACTATTCTATGATTATATGATTCTATGTTGGTGTTACTGTAATGCACCTTGCAATAAAGAGCTAGAGTGAAGAAGTGTGCTGTGGCATGATTTAAAGGCTGTGACTTGGTGGTGTGACAAACTGTTTGGCATATACAGTAGCAGATAAAAACAATGGGATCCCTCCTCTCCTGTCCTGAAATTAGGTAGCATTTTGTCATGGGTAGATTTGACTAGGAAGCCACTTTTCTCCCAATTAGAAACATCTACTGTCCAGTTTATACCTAGTCATGGCCAGTTAATTCTCACCTGGTTTTTGCTAGTGTTTTCTTTCAGCTGAAATAATTTTCCCTATAGATCCTTACCACCTTAGCTTATTTACATATTTGCTCTTAGCTTTTTCTTCACTAAACCAAGTAGGCCACTGTCTTTGGAAATATTTTTAATTGAGTGCAGCCTGCAGGCAAGTATGCAAATTCTGTCTGTAAGTTAGCTCAGGTACAAGAAACAGTCAAACAAAAGCAACTCACAGCCTAATTCAGGATAATTTGCCTTACTTTACAGCAGGACTCTAGTTTTTATTGAGTTCTCATCCCTGTTTCTTTTAGTTTGGCTAATACTTTCTATGTGACTTCGTATCAGATGCTTACAGAAATTCAGATTGCTTTTCTGTGAAAAAGCTTTAATTTTCTTATGAAAGATCAATACTGACACAGTCTACCTTTGACCAGCTCATGTGTATTTTATGTTATTTTACATATCTTTAGCCATTATTATCCTCAGTAGTCCTAATGCTTTACATGCTATTGAGATCAGGCTAAATCTATAGTAGTTATTTGGATCTCTTTCCCTCATACTCTTTCTCTTTTAAAATACATCTATTTTATTGTCATTTTGCAATAAAACAATCTTACACTCTGCTCACTAGAGTTTTTTTAAACACTTTTTCTGTGCCTCTGATTCAGGTATCAGCTTTTTAAAATCCAGAGCTCTCAAATACATTATCTTCTTTTGGTTTCACATGCCTCTCAGCTGAGATAAAATCCAGTGTCATACCCTCTACATTTACCAACTTACTTTCATCACAGCACTGCTGTATTTGTTGAAAACTGGTGTAAAATGCATTTTTTTTCTCAGGACCATATCTAGACTGTGTTTAACTTGTAGCCCACCTCACTGTACCTACACTCCATTTTGTTCCCCTTTCATTTATGATGGCAACAAAACCTTTGCTACCTGTTTTAATTTCCTTCTCAAGATCAACATAATCTTCACATTTGGCAGGTTTAACTTTGCTCCTGCATGTCTTTGTCTAAAAACATGGCTTCATTTGTTGGTCAGTTGAGTTCTTCCTTCCGGGATCTTGGTTATTCTGCTTTGTATCTTGGGGAGATTTTTCGTCTTCCTACAAGCTTTTTCCAGTCTCTGGAAGCTGAATCTATCATTCCAGCTTTACAGAGACTTCAGCAGCAGCATAAAGGAGACAGGTTTGTTAGCATGACTGGCAAGAGTGAACAGAGAAGTCAGGGAAGGAAAATATGCTGAAAATTCAAAAGCCAGGAAGCTGAAGTATTTGTTCCTAATAGATGATCATAATGATAGAGTCCCCATGTCTGGAAAACTGTCTGGTTGCAGAATGTTATTCTCTGAATACAGATAATAGATATTTTATTACTTCTTATGAAATGAGAAGATCATGTTCTGTTAAATCATCTCTTACACTAATGACCTTTTCAAAAATGTATAATATTGCTAGTAGAAAATGTTCCCTTCTGTGAGGGATAAACCTTTATTATCAGTAGGCTTCTTCAGCACAGCATATCTATCTACAACCAAAATATTATTGCCAATAATCTTTGTGGTTCTTATACCAGCAGATTATCATTGAGTTCAGAGGAAAGGCTGTAGTACTGTCATCAGCAAATTTGTCAGCAACAGCATCCAAAAAGATATTTTCATGTATTTCATTCCAGAATTACTTTTAGTCTATTAAATATTTTTGATTGTTGTTTATAGCTGTTTATTTTGACAGCAGTGACATATTTCTTTTAAAGACTTTCTGAGAAAAGTAAGTTTGTAGTATCTTACACATTTCTTATTAACTTTGGGCTATTTTTCTTTCAGTTACTTGTCATCTAAATTGTCAGATGAATTCACCAAGAAAAGTTAGTCCAGAAAAGATGATAGAGCTGGACTGATGAGTGCCTGTCAGCAGGAAACTTCCCTTTGCAGCTTACTAGTACCCAGTCAGGCTAAGTTTAGAGTGGATTCAGTGGAGTGCTCATCTCTCTTCATTGTTAATGGGCATAGATATTTCAGCTCAATTTTAACATGTTGCAAATATCTGCTTAGGAGAAGCCAAAAAACAGGATAATGGGATACGAGCAGTTACTGCAATTCAAGATTAAATGTCTGAATAGAAAACTTTATAGAATCTGATTTACAGTGCTTTTCTCTACATATTGTGGTCAATCCCTTCATATCAATAAGCATCAGCTTTACTTAACCTAACCTGGAACATATGAAGGAAATTCCACTGTTAAAAGAACAAAGCTGGAAGTATGAACATCAGTGATGTTTTGGTGCTTCAACCTAAGAGGTTTTCAAAAGACTTTTTCCACACTTGAAAAAGAGATAGGTAACTGGATCAGAGATAAGGTGGCAGAAGCAGCAGTCAGCGTGAAATTAGGTCTGAAAACATGTTTTTGTTGTGTGAGAGACATTGTACATGAATTAGACATCTAGCATCTAGAAGATGTGCTGAGAAGGAGCCTTTAGGACATCGATATACCAGTGTCTAGCAAAAGTAATGCTTTTAATAACCCTACATACAATGTGAGGTGGATTCTTTCTACAGCTGAGAAATGGCCCTGGAGAGTTACTTGCTAAGGAGAATGTGATAAAAGATTAAGAAAAATGTTCTGTGGAAATCATTATAAATGCCTCACTTATTAAAGAAATAGATAACATTCACTGTTTTGTAACAGATTTGTGGCCAGCTCAGAGGCATTTAAATACAATGAGGATGGCTTCAGTGGGAAAAATGGATTACTGACCAGGGTTTCCTTTGCATAATATGCATTCTCACAAACAAATCTTTACACAGATCTATGCTATGAACACCACAGCACAGAACTGGAAATAGTAAGCCTGTCTGAAATAAAAAATCACTAAGGATTTCTTTAGACAAGCTATTTGGGCTGTGATGTCAGATCATCACAATGAGGCATTCATGGCCCAAGGTGGGATCACAGCGGGCAATGCACTGCATATCTTTACTACAGAGTTCACGTGAATGACTGACTGATGATCCTGGCTCAGGTGCAAATGTACTGCTAGATCACCCTGATACTTGCTCCACGTTGTAGAAGTGGGCAAGAGAGCAAAACTTTTCAGGGGAATATATATGTGTATGGGCGTGTGTGTGCATGTATGGTCATACACAGAGAATCATTGTCCTAGCACCACATGACACTGGCACAAATGGTGAATCATTTGGGAAAGTATTGCCCTAGAACATGATTGTTTATTCCAGATACATGAGCGGTAATACACTGTCAGTAAAATATAGATACCATGAACTTTTTGCTTCTATTTGTTTCCGTGTTGCAGCTTCTGTTCCAGATTCTAACAGGCTTGAAGAGGACATATTAGGACACTGACTTGTTCCAAATCTCATTATTAGGGTTAACCCCATTTCTGTGAATAGTTGCAGGGCATGCAATGTAGCTGTGAGCACTGTGTCGTCTGCTTGATACCAGAGGAGAAAGCGGTGAAAGTGCCATGCAGAACAAAAGGCCAATATATCTATATTGTGGCATTGAGGGAAGATTAATTCAAATAGTTCAGGAAATACTAGATTAAAGATTACTTTTTGAGCTATATTTTCTACATAGATTTAGAATACTGTTAGCTAATTCATCTCATAAGCATATAATGTCTCAAGATTTAGTCATATCTCAGTGCCTTTCAGAATTAATACCATCACAAAATCATCAGATTTGAAGGATTCTCCAAAATCATGAGTCTGAGGAAAGACACAGAACACTAGATATAAACTTCAGCTCTGCTGTTGAGCTGCAGTTGATCCATCAGCCATTTAATCATCACATGAAAATCCAAACACCATTGAGTCTGTCCCTGGAAAATGGTTCCACAGACCAGCTTTCATGTTAAAAAAAAACATTTTTTCCCCCGATTATTCTTATTCTGGTCTTAATATGGCCTATACTACATCTTATTAGCATTTTCTATTTGGCTTTTCTGTCTTTTATTATCGCTTTGAGAATGTCAATGATAAAGACTGAGAAGCATGACTAATGTCTTACAGGGACATGTTTAAAGGGTAGCATTTTCTTTCCCAGCTGTGCATTTCATTAAACTCTGTCCTGAGTGACCCACTGTAAGTAACACTCACAGGCACTGTTTTCCTGTGAGTATTTTTAAATTGTGCTTCCAGAGCTTTCCATCTGGGGATCCTATTTTCAGTATCTCATGAGACTTATGGCCACCCCCAGCTGGCAGCTCAGGTTCTGCAGATGAATTTTCACCTGACCATTTACTTCATTCCCAAGGACCAAGATTTAGTCTGACCATGGCTGCTTCAGAGTGTGAGCAGGTGTTATCAGTCCATTTCTGAACTCTCATTTGTAGTACAAAAGTTATCAGACAAAGTTGAGAAAAAGCTTTCCTGTCTCTGCTCTTGTCATTTAAATTTCTTGCTTTTCATTTCAGTTGGTATATCAATTTTCCCATCGCAAATATATCTCCAATTCCAAATTCTCAGAATCCACAGAAAAGGGACCAAGTGTGCAATTTTGGCACTCAGTTTTGTCTGTTTCTTATTTGCCTTTGGCACCAGAAAAATTTCTGAGAAAATCTTTTACACTGACTCAGTTCTCATCAGTTAACTGCAGTGACCTTATTGGCATGGGCCACATTCTTCATTTTATAGTAATTTACATTTATTACTTTCTTCTCTTTCCTGAAACTTACCTCTGCTGTCCACTTTTCAACCACTTAATCTCACTTGGAATCGACTCAGAATATTCTGTATTTCAAAAATTGGAGTACTTATAGAAAAAACAGGACTGAAAATCTCATGACCCATTTCTTGTACACTACTGCAAGTGAGAGACTATGAAGGTGCACATTGGCAATCTTTATGTGTTGTATTCCAGTTCAAGAAGTTCACAGGAGAGCATGAACACAGGAAAACCATCCATATTTGATGGCTGTTCATCACTTCTCAGCCTCATTTAATGCCATCTGCAGGCTGAAGTGTTAAAGTCCCAGTTGATGTTGTTGGAAAGGGACATCTCAGTACAGACATCCAACAAATCCCATTGCAACAGGTGACACTCAGGTCACAGGTGGTAAATCATTCCACTTCATATACCAGGGAGGAGTATTTACATCTTGACTTTCAGATTACCAAGACAGCTAACTACATTACATACAAGAGTGCCATTCTGAATATATTCCGTCTGGAAAAAATTTGTGAACTTACAAGTTCACAAGATGTTTGCTTCTGAGCTGTGAAATAAGAAGATTGCAAGGAGTGATGATCTAGAGAGGGAGCAGAGAACAAAATTGATCTTGTCTTGTAGAAAAAAATACTAAAGATGATACTACAAGTATTTTCATTATGATGATCATATCTAAGCCTATATATTTTGTGATTTGTATACTTCCCTATTCAGCTCTGGTTTTGAGAGGAATGGGCAGGATGTCATGCTTTCATATCATCATATAAAGTATGGTTAACTTTCTAGGACAGTGAAACACTGGAGGAGTGTTAAATTATCTTTCAGAAATTTCTTGATAGTGAACAAGCTCAGACTGTAGGAAAAAAAAAGTGTTAAGTCTTCAAATATAGGGGCAGTCTATGTAGATTTGGAGTGGTCTCCAAACACTTACAACCTCAGGAGAAAAGGCTTGTGATTGTTAAGTTTGTACTTTGGCCATGAATAAATGCACCAGTGAAGCCTCTTTGCTGTACATACATATGGCTGTATATTTAAAAATACAGCTTGCCTGTAAATACAGCATGTGTGGGAAGCTGTTAACTGTCAATATACACTCAGTGAAACATTGGAGCCTGGTATATAATTACATGTAGTATTGAGCTGCATTTAGAAAACCACACCTATAGTCGTGATTACTCCTTGTACTTGAAACCCAGTCGGGAGATAAAGGTTTCCACAGAATATAGCAGTTCATTGGTAAAGTAGAATTTCCTGTTTTGAGACAAAATTACTAGTGATCCACAGCCTGCTTCGGCCTTCAAAGGGACTTGAAAAGCTGTTTTAAGCATTTGTTTTCTACTGGTATATGAGAGCTGTTCACAAGTTCCTTAATGATGATTTATCAATATGGGAATTCACTCCCCCTCCACAAGTTGTCCAAAATAACCTGAACGTGTTCCCCAATGAACAAGTCAGAATTATTCTTCTGGCAAAGGTTTTTCTAATGGGATGTATGCAAAAAAGTTAGGGGAAGAAAAGTTCACTTGTTCTTGTTCTACTGTGAAGATTGATGACTGTGTGTAAAGAGGCTTTTATGTTTCTTAAGGTTTGTGTATTGTATATTTAATTGGTGGAAGCATACTTAAAACCTTAATTAGACATTCTTTTACACAGGCTGTTGAAATAACCTAGTTATTTACCTGATACAAACATTTCATATCTTGTGGGTTTTTTCATTACTAATTCAACAAGATCAATACCATATATTTAACTTATCCCCTCTTCTTAAGTGCCTAATAACCTAAGGCATATGTATTTTCCAAAAATTATTCACCTACACTATCCTTTCACTTTTTAAAGTAGACCTATTATTTTATGCACTAAATTGGAAGAGTAATTTTTAGCACATTGTGTGAAGATGTAATTGTGCAACTCTCATTAAAGCTAATGGAGATTGTGTAGTTAAATCACACCATGCAGAACATTCTGTGTTCCCTTAAGTGTCCTTATGTTGCCGGACTGGGAAGAGGCTGCACTGTCAGAGATGTGTGTGCATCTATTTCAGTGAGTATCCATCTAGCAGGCTTAATTTCGTTTCCAGGTCTGAACTCCTTGAATAACTGGTCTCATATGTGTAATCAAACTAAACTAGGCCTTTTGAGTTCAGAAAAAGAATTAGTAAATGAAATGGCCAGATTTAGTTCAAATTAACAATATATTGCCTTTCTGTGGGATTTGGCCCAAGAGAAAAGGCACCTGTAAAACAACTTGCAGACATGATTCCTTCATTTGTGCTAGTAGTCTCTTCTGTAAAATCTAGCAAGTAAATTTTAAATGGTTGGAGCAGGTGAACAATTTGAGTCTAACATTGTCCAAGGACTACTTCATTCTTTCCTACCCTTTTTAATAGTTTTTTTGTATTTTTATTTACAGATTTCAGTACAAATTTGGCCCATAAAATACTGTTTTATTCAGCTAAGGGCTGAGATGAACAGTTAGCTTTGCTTTCTGTCATCTTTGTAAGGAAAGATATTTCATGCTGACTTCATATTAATCTGAACTAACGTTAATCTCTTTCACTGTAGAAATAAAACTTTGAAAGGAACACCCTTCTATCTGTAAATGGAAACATTACTTTTCATTTCAGCTACACTAAATACTGACTTTCACCTATCTACTAAGAGGAATTACCTGAAATGTATATCTATAGATAGATTGATCAATCAATCAATCAAGAGATCTTTTTAGCTGAGACACTTGATATTGAATATTTACTATAAGGTCTTGATTTTAAAATGTCCTATAGCCCTGGAACAAAATCAGGTCCCTCGAATAAGAAGTAAACACATACAATAGCAAAAAAAAAAATCTTGATTTTAACTGTACAGTTTTAACACAGAACTATATTGCTGAGGATACGATTTACACTAAGATAGACCACAGGGTGTTATGGTACTTTTTTGATGTGCCCTCTAGTAACCTTACATGACCAATTCCCACCTGAACTGCTAAGGAACTCTTTCAAGATTCAAAGGAAGGATGGACAGAAGATGGGAAACATGCCCTACTTCAATAGCAGAAAACATGAATGACAATTAGACCTCAAAGAAGTGCTCTGCAAGGGAACAGGGACTTCAGCTGAGCATGAGAATTTTTCCCACATCTTACAGGTACTTTGCTGTGTGCATTTACAAATTAAAAATATACGGGGTCTGTGGGTAAGCCCTTGCTATCCATCATTTCCCTCTTTTCTGGTTTGTGTCAACTGTGTATGTCACATGTAGGTAGCCCTGCTTGACCAAGTCTGCTCTTCTTCCCATCTTAGGTTACCAGTATCATACAACCTCCAAAGGATGGAAATTTGCCACCTCCCCTGCTGCGCTATAAAACCTTTGGAAGTCTATCATAAATATAAAAGCAGCATGATGGCCAAAGGACAAACATGCTCTCTTATTAAAGACAGAAACATTCTGTATTGAACCTAGAGAAATGAAAGCTAGGGATAGACATGATTGCTGTGTATTGATTAGGTAGGCTTGGGAGACTGCTCAAGATGCACATTTTCCCTAAGAGCAAAGGAGTTATTGAAATACCATCTCCTGTAGGTTTGTTTTCTTCCATTTCCTTTTTGCAGTACCCACAAATATCACACTTGCTATACCTCAATTTTCCCTCCTATCACATCTTCTGAAGGTCCTACTGCAGTCTTTCTACCTCTTCCTACCTCTGCACCCTTTCTTCTCTCACCCATTGCCCAGCTCTCTCACCATTACCTTGCAATCCTCTCGTATATGTTTTACACACATTCTTGCTGACATGTGGGCAAAAAGCAGCATTTTACAATTAATGTAGACATGCTGACAGACTTATATCAAACACAGTGAAAAAGGGCTGAGCTTCCTCTGTGGTGGCTGTGGTGGCAGGAGTCTCTCACCTCTAGCAAACTGTTGTCTTTTTAACAGGACTATTAGGACTCTGCTGTCTGTGAGACAGCCCCTTGCCCCCCACCCCCCCCACCCCCCCCCCACCCCCCCATCATATTTTCTTCAAAGTCTCCAGCAATTCAAAACAGAATGCCCAGTCCCACAAGTCTCCATCACTCTGGAAAACATCCTAAAAAAAGAACTTAATGTTACAACAGTTGGAAATAATTTTATCAAGAATACATTTTAAGCTGGAAATTACAATAAAGTTTTAATTTTTCAAGGTACAATTTGAAGGCAGTCTTCTGACACGAGTTGTGTAGAACAAGAAATATGTTTTTAAGGTGTAGCTTGATAACATTTCTGAAAAGCAAGCTTTGCACAATGTCACAGAAGGCAGGATACTATATCCCAGGATGCTCCTTCCAATTTCATATTCTTCTGACATTTGCTCTGTGATTTAACATCTCCTTCTTAAACAGTGTCATCCAGCACCATTAAAATACAGGTTGAAGCAAAGGATTATTCTCTCATAATCTTTAATCATAAAATAGTATTTTCCAGGAGCAGATGAATTCAGAGCTGATGAACCCATGGATCCAGACATTCACCTGGGAATGGGGTAGAAACACTGCACTTCTTACTAGGAAGCCAAAGAGTCAGTAGAGAGTCTTTTTCAAAGAACACTCTGAAATGTTGTGTGAAGCTGTTATTTCCTCTGCATCCAGACTGGTTTTTGGCTTTGTTGTATCTTCTAACTGGCATAGGTACAAACTGCCATTAACTGTCAACTGCCATTAAAGCCTCATCTGAGTTGAGTCTTCATTGAGCCTTCATTGTATCTTTAACATTCTTTGATGGTATTGAGCTCATACACCTTTCCTGAGTTCAGAGAACAGATGAAAGAGGAAATAGTCAGGAGGAATCAAAAAGATTGAAGAAAAAGTCATAAGAATACAGTATGCTTGGGTATCTTAATGACAGACAACTGAAATGAATGTACTAAGATTCCCTCTGCCAAAACTCTGTGCCAGATTTAATGGGTTTCTCTAATTTTTCATGTTCCTTTATCTTGCATTTAGGATGACTCTTAAAATCCCTGCCAGCTGTAGGACCTCCAATACTGCTTTTCTTTTTTAATTTATAAACAATCCCCCATGCACTTCTGTAAATATTTTTTGTCCCTTAATAGAGGATTGAACAACTCTGGAATGGAAATCACTCATGAAGTGTTCTACAAGCCATTTAATCAGCTTTTCTGTAGTTTATGATGTATGCAAAATCAATTAAAACAGTCTTTGATTCATGACTCATTGTTGTCTTCTTGTAAATCAACCATTGTAAAGTTTATAGGTTGTTTCTCATCTCATTGAAATTTAAGGTCCAGCTAGTGCAATAGCAAACATTTTGCTGCGGTTTGTGCCTTCCCCGTTCTTCAGGCTAGGTAGAATAATGTGTTTTCACTTTTGAAACTGAAATATCATTTGAAACCACCAGACTGCAGAAGCAATCTTAGCATCACCCAGTAGGTGGCATTTTCCCATCTGCACTGATATAAATGACTGCCCCATCACTCTGGTTTTAAAGATACTGGAACAAAACATGGATGGGTACTAAAGTACTCAAGTTAGGTTTTGACTGAGATGAAGAACTGAGATCACAAGCTACTTACCGATCTTAAAATTACTATATTGTAACTGAGAAGAGAGGGTTTGTAGTTCATGAAGGCCTAGTCAAATTAACTTCAGTACTAGCAGTAATAAAGCCTGTGCTGAAGATCATGAAATCATGTCTTCACTCGAGCACTGTGGTATCCAATGAGTGGCTGAAGTCCATGTTGTTATGGCTTTCCTGTTCATCAGACCCAAGCTGCTGAGATCAAAACTATCAGAGATAAGTCTTTTTCCAATCATAGAATAAACTTCCATACAGAGGCTGTGGCATTTTTATAAGATGTAGGTCTTGTTGAAGAGTTTCCAGTCAGCATGACTGTATCTTATCCATGTAAAGACAAACCATTTCTGTGTACTCTCTTGAATGTTTTTACCTGTGCCCTACAGTTTTATGTTGCTATGTATTTTTCCTCATGACTGACAGTTATATTTCATTACCTCATGAATTGATTCATTTCTGTCTCATATCTGTTCATTATATTCATGTCTGAGATATGAAATTCAATGCTGGCAATCTAAAACACAAAATTGAAGGTTCAAGTGCAGTTTTCATTTTGCCCCTTACTTTGGTCAGATTTTTAAACCATAAGTTATCTTTGTTAAACACTTTTAAATATCTTTCATGTACCCTAATTTCCATACACAAATATAAATAATAGTAAACAGGAATGTTCACGCCAATGAATATCTCTGAAAATGTGGCATCAGAGGTATGTGATATATCCAGAGAGCAGACTTACAGTCTTGTCCCTCTGTTCCTCCTGTTAGATTGAAGAAAATCTCAGATTTTACAGGTATGTTGAATCTGTGTGTGTGGTGCATTTTTGGTAGTGGGAGAGAGGGCTATAGTGGTGGCCCTTTGTGAGAAGTTTCTTGAGGCTCCCCCTACTCCAAGTTGGACCCGTCTTTGCACCAAGGCCGAGTCAATTAATGACGGTGGCCACGCCTCTGCGATAACGTATTTAAGAAGGGGAACCTTGGAGGAGCTGTGGGAGTTGTGAGGACGAGTTGTGAGGAGAACATCTGTGTGAACACCAAGGACAATGGAAGAAAAGAGGAGAAGGGGGGGAGGTGTGCTGGAGCAGAAATTCCTCTGTATCCTGTGATGAGGCAGCAGGGCTGCCCCCACTGCCACCCAAGGGGGTCCACAGTGGAGCAGATGCAGACCTGCAGCCTGTGGAGGACCCCACAATGGAGCAGGTGACTGTGCTGGAAGAAGGCTGAGGCCCTGTGGGAACAAGAAGTCCCTGCTGTTATAGTTTGGCTCTGGGAGGACTGCAACACGCAGGGGTGACCCACTCTGGAGCGGCTTGGGAAACACTGCAACCCATGGGAGTGACTCATGTTGGAGTTGGTTTGTGGAGGACTGTCTCCTGTGAGAGGCACACCACACTGGAGCAGAGATGTAATCGAGGAGCTCCCCCCAGGCTGAGGAGAAAGGAGCAACAGGACTGACCTGCACCCTGCACCACTGGCTGTGTAGGTAGAGATAGTGGGAGCAAAACCAAGCCTGGGAAGAAGGGAAAGGTGGGGGTGGAGGTGTTTTTAAGATATGATAATGCTTCTCACTGTCCCACTCTGACTGTTAAATGTTTTTGTTGCTAGTGTCTGAATTAAATTGATGTTCTTTTTCTTCCCCTAACGAGCCTTTCTTTTGTATGTGACCATTAATGGATGAGCGATCCCTCTCTGTCCTTATCTCCATTCCTGAGCCTTTTTGATTCATTTTTCTCCTTCCCAGCACTGGGGGGAAGGAGTGAATGAGTGTCTGCATGGTGCTCAGTTGCTCTCTGAGCTCAAACCACGACAACAGGTTGATGTTTATTTTATGCTCTCTTAGTCTTCCAGATAAAATCTCCTGTTCTTCCCTCAACATTTTCAAACTTCAGACTGGAACTGGCATTCATTTGGTAATGTATAGTTGGTCTGATGGGAATAAAGATCCAGAAGAGGAGGGCAGCAGGAAAGTTGGACATGGATTTCATAGGGACTTTGGGAATGTGAACCAGTAGACACCAAAAATTAGGCATGTCATTATGTAATTAGAGGATGTATCATGGTGCGAGACAAGTCAAGAAAGACTGAACAGACATATTGGCATATCATACTGGTTGAGTACTGACTTTCAAAATTTTAATAACATTCTTTTAGGGAATGATTTATTCACATATATATACACATACCTATAGGCAATACCAAGCATACAAAATACTTGTTAAAAGACCATTTTGGTTGCACAGTCAAGCATTGCAGACTCATGAAATGCCTGAATTATGGGTCCCAAGCTACCTAATTTTCCCCCTTGTGTGACTATGCTACAACACAGTTAACTCCTAATAATTTCTAGGGCTGAAGTTCTGCTATGTATACCAACAGCAGACAAAATTCCTGTGAAGATTTCTGTAGCCATAAGGCTTGGGATATTTTCCAATGAAATTCCCACAGAGGGAGAAGTTATATAACACTGACATTATCTGAAATCAGTTTCAGTGAAAGTATTGTGGGTGCCATTGACAGTTTGACATGGCAAAACATTAAAAAGTGTCAATAATCAAATGTCTTACTAACCAGACTTATCTAAGGCATCTCTTCTTGTTCAGAAGCCCAATTTCAGTTTTGTAATAAGAATGTTATTGCTAGTGTGATCTTTGAATCATGACATTTAATTTAGAATAATATTTAATCTTGTTGCCAGTGTTTTGCTATGCAAATGCATGACTGTGACAAAATATTTAGGGTAGTTTCTGGTTTTGTTTTCAAGAGCTGACAAAATGAGTTTTAGCTTGGACTCAGTGATTCCCTAGAAAAACTAAGAAAGGAAAGTGTCATGCAGAGAGACAGATCATAAAAAAATCACATTTTCCTGTACTTTTTGGAAACTAAAGGAAAGAGATGTTTTGAAACTGTAAACTATAACAAATAGTTTTAAATCATTCAGAATTAGATGGCAACTCCACAGTATAGAAAGATATCGACTCATGAAAATCAACTTGGGAGGAGATCATATTTGGCTCTTAAAACATTAAAGGCAGAGACATTTCAAATTTTGTCTCCTCCCTAACTATATTCATGTTGTGTGCACAACCTCAGTCTCTTCAGAAGAGGGTCATTTCAGCCTTGGTACTAGCCGCAGACCTCACTCTGTCCCACTGTGCCCACAGCACATAAATCATAGAAAAGTCATTAGCATCCTTGGATTGGTGGGATACAGGGGAGAAGAAGGCTCTTTCAGAGTTAGGAAGTTTTGCATCCAGATCCTGATGTTCTGCAGAGGATTTTTGAATTTTTCCAGAGGCCTTGACTTACCTTTTGAGACATCTTATGAAAACACTTATTTGTATCTGTCAGTAGTCTCTTGTGGCACACAGCACATACATTTGGGCAGACACCAACCTCTTAAAATGTCACTAGATATTGTAATAACAAAAAATATCCACTCTTGCTGAAAGCTCTGGACTTTTTCTTTGCTTGCAGATACAGTTCTGGCGATGTCCCGGCGAGGGAGTTAAGAATATTTTGATCCATTTATGGCCATAAATATTTGGAAACACTGGGGAAAAAGTTTTACTTTTCTGCTATGCTGTGATTTCAGACAAGCCATCTCCAGCTGTCAACACCTATTGTGTGATGACAGTAAAATTGGAGATATATTTCTTGAGGTGTTGCTCTATGAGAAAAGGCATCCCAGTGCAGCTGTCTCTTCAGTGTCTGAAGATCTCTTCCTTCTACATTTAAATAACACACACAACTTCACCTTGCTTCTGTAGTTTTTCTCAGCATGTTTCCTGATTGCAGAGTACTAGGAAGCCTCAAGGCTTGCATTGTGAAGTGGAAGATGTGTCTTCTGAGGGGCACAGAGTTTTGAGGAACAAGTTCAAATGAGGTACTTAGCCTGTTTACCCAACCTGAGAGCACCTTGCAAATCTTTCCAGATTCAGTTAGAGGAAACTTGCATTCAGATGCTTCACCTCTGCACTGAGATCCTTATTCTCAGTGTTGAAAAGCAGCCTTGTGTACCAATGCCCCCCAGAGAAGAACACAGCAAGGGACCAAATGCTTCTCCTTCAACTACTCTTTATATCCTGTCATTGGGGAAGGGAACTTGAGAGTGGGCAGAGAGACACGGATTTTCTCCAGGTAGTTATATCTTTTTGGGAGAAAAACATCCCAGACCCATCTTGGTCTCAGAAATTGTGTCTTTACAAGTTCAGAGACATGACCATTTCTGATATCATAACATTGCTTCCAAAAGCAAAATTCGTTAAAGTCTTTCAGGCTTCAGATATTTACTTTTGCATTGTTGATTCAGTCATTACATAGGCAATAACCCTAGTTCATTATAAGCCTTGCTTTGCTTATTTGGACTCCACGTGGCCTTCAGGCTCTTCAGAAAGGACTTTGTGATGTTTGTTACTTCTCATATGCAGTAGAGAGATCTCTATTCCTTTCCCTTAGTGAAGGACTTCACACAACTAAACTTCAAGGACCTCTTCATACCATTTGATGGACTTTGAACTTTTTGAGTCTGATGGCTAAGTCTACAAACACCTCAGCCTTGGGGCAGTTTGTTGGAGCACTCCGGATTTGGTTTCTATCATATATTACATCCCCAGGACCTCTTAAAAATGCATGAGAAACCTCTGCAAAAGTCTGAAGAGATTTTATCCCACTGTATCTGTTAGATCTTGTCTAGCCTTGCAGAGCCAGCGATGACCTGCACTTCTTTTATATGCTACAAATCAAATCCAATGCAGAGAGATATCCCATGCCAGGGCTTGTGATAGACATCTTTCTCCTAGACATTTCTCCTATTCAATAAATGTAAGGGAAGTCTCTTTCTACTTCTGAAAGTAAAGCCATTGCCCATGTCTGTTGTCACACGTGCTTCACACTCCTGTTTCACATGGACAGCCTCAGGCTCCCTGCTTTCCCCAGGAGGCCAGCTACAGCCTTACTGTGCTGGAAACCTGACTCCTGTGAAGCATGTACCAGTCACTCTTCCTGCACCTCAAGGACCAGCACATCAAAGCAATAGTAGCCAGAGCACTGAAAAGCATGGGAGTAGAAATACCTCTCCACTTTGCTGAGAAACAGCCCATCTTTAGGACTGTTGTATCCAATATCAAATTCAACTATTAGCAGTACTTAATTCTTTGAGGTTTTGAACATGATGTTAGATCACCAGCTGAGCCATTTCAGGCAGCAGGCAACATCTAAGGGATATTCTCATATCACTGGGTAAAGACCACCAAGATCCTCTACATCTCCTAAACACACAGGAAAAGCCATGCCTCTGTGATAGATCTAGGCCATCTTCACCCTGAAACTGCAAAGGCAAAAACACCTCTGGTTGTGAGGAGTAAGAATGTGTGCGTATTGGTAGTACGAACAGGCGTGTTTACAATACTTCTCAAAAAATCCCATTTAGTAATTTATAAGTAGTATCTTTTTAGTTAAACAACATACCGTTGCATTTATTTCTGAAAGCTTTTTCTTGCATATATTTTGTTTATGACAGGTGTGCTTTTTTCTTAATGCTCCAAAATAAGGAACTGCTAAGGAATTTCTGCTAAAGAATTTTACATTTTAAAAAGAAAGATTTATTGCAATGCTTACAAAAAGCTGTTTAGAGTCTATTCTAGGTGGTGATCTGTTTAATTTTCATGTAATTTCATGTATTAATATGCAAAAAAAAAAAATCTTATCAACCCATGCTAAAAAATATTAAATTTAGATTACTTTTTTAATTGCCTTCTTTTTTTTTAGTTCATTGGTTTTGTACTACATGCAGGATTTTATGGATGCAATTTTTGGTACTATGTATACTATTCATACATAGATCTTTCATACAGCAGGAGAGAGGAAAATATACAATATGAATATATGTATGAATATATGAAAATATACAATACATTAACTTGACTCTCTCTAACTTTATGAACATTTCATTGAATGAAGCAAAGCAAGATTAATTTCATGCCTATCTTCTTAACACTAGCTTTTGAGCTGCCCCTGTTTTTGAAGTGTTAAAGTTGTTAAATATAAAAAAAAAGAAGTGGAAAACTTCTGTCAGCACCAAATAACACATCTACAGAGATCTATTCTCAGTGTAATATATTTTCCCATGTAGAATCCTCCTGAAAAATATCGCTGTATACAAACAGCTCTGGTTAGACTTTGCTTGTACTAGTGAGACAGTTGTAGGTGCTCCTTTCTTGCACTGCAACAAGCCATAGAACCGAGTGTGACAGTAGTAATTCACTGTGCTCAGCCATAAAAAATCCTCTTTCTCTTATGCTGGGATTTCCATCATTCTGAGAAAATTTGGACGGAAGTGCAAGCACATGTACACTGAATCCAAATGAAGTCTGACATGGTTATGCTGAATGGCATGAACTTCACAAGGGACTACTATGTGTAATCTGTACAAGGCAGTCTGCACAAAACTGATGGTCATTTTTGCAGGGCTGCCAAATATATAGAAAACGTTATAATATAATTTTTGCAACTGTGACTGTACTTTGTAATATTTCCTCTTTAATTTCCTGCCATGCCGATAACACACTATTGCGTCTTTGTCTCTCTCTCATGGATCCCAGGCACTTGGTTGTGTTTGGTTCCCATGTAAAAGAACACACAAAATAATGCACAAAATGGTTCTCAATCATTTAGATAGGCTTTGAGGAAGAGTGACAGTCACCTTCAAAATACTCACAAAAGATTTTGGACTGAATGAATCACCAAATTTCATATTTTTTCTCTTTTTCTAGTAACACTGAACTGGACCTATTTCTACTGATAATGCCAGGTTATAGTTGTCTTAAACTCTTCATTATATTCTTTCCTTACAAGTAGGCTTTGAATATCTGGTAGAAATGAATCCTGTCATGGAGTTCTTCTGATAATTCACTTCCTTCCAAACTATTTCTAGCATCTTTCTTTGTAACTTATCAAATTTATTACATTTGTAGATAAATGGAAACAGTAATAGAATTTGAAGAACATTCTTTGATCCCTAAATGACCATGAAGACCTCATGCTCATGTCAGTCAAATTAAAGTAATTCACCTTTCTTATTTTTACTATGTCAGTTGTCATGAGGAACAATTATTAATGGTTTGTGAGGTTCTTATATACCACAACAATGGAAAATAGAAAGCACCTGCTGTTTTGTTTCTTTCTACTGAAATAACATTTCCACCTTCTATTCTACCTTCTCAAATCTATTTGGTATAAATCATACCTAAAAATTCACCAACAAACTTTGTGTTTTCTCAACTGAGATGCTTGGTATACATATTTGACACAGTTCAAAATCTGGTTTTTCACCACAGAGGGAACTGAAATCCCTAGCCTGAAGGTTTTTTAAAACAAGTTACTTCTTATTCCTAAAGAGTATAATTTTTTTTCTCCAAAATAGACACATTTTACTTACTAGGTATCTCTTTTGTAAATATTACTACTCCTGAGTGCTCACTCCTAAATAACACAGGTGCTTAGTGGAGATTTCAGCAGTTGTCTGATATTCTCCTGGTCAACACCAGCTGCCTGGATAACAGTGGGAAGTCTCTGCCTTTCAAGTGAGTGACAGACAAGAAGAGAGGCTTAGAGAAAGCCACCTTCCAAACTGCTTGCATTCACTGTGTTTTAGTCTAAGGCTGCAAACCTCACTTGTGACAGGTTGCCTGACATTTAGCATTCACTAGCAAAATCACATTTGGCCTTCAAAGTGCCTTGGACTCTCCAGTGCACTTATGTTTGTATGTCCTTTATACATGTTCCAGGATGGAGATTCCCTCCTTTTATAGAATATAACAATGTGATTTACACTTTGTTTCTTACTTGAAGAACCAGAAGCGCTGCCTGGTATTCAAAAAGGCAAAGGAAAGTTTGGTCATGATTGACTGCATATGTAATATTCCAGTTATCCATTATGTCCTTGGTTTGTATCTCCAGTTATCCTTGGTTTGCATCTATTGTGACTGCAAAGACTCTCATTAGCCATATGCATCTCCGTTTCCAAATCTTACTGAGTTCACATATCATGGCAATGGATTCCAGGGGCTAATTTCATGTTATTTAATGAAATAAACTCTGTAATTAGTCTTACATTTTTTGGCTTTAATTTTTACTAGGTATGATTTTATTCTTTTGCTGTAAGAGTCGGTAAACATACTTTCCTCATCTATTTCCTCTTTTGCACTTATTACATTCAACAACTGTAATTAATCTCCACTGCAAGGCAAACAAACCTAACCCTCTCAGTTTCCCAGAGAAGTGCTTTCTGTATTTATGATTATTTCTTGTCACCTAACTGCATACCATATTTTATTTGCATTTGGTAAATAACTTGATTAAAATATCACATTCAGTTCTGTACAATCCATCTCAAGTGGTGCCATAACACAGGTTTTTATATTCTTGTGTCCTACTACATCCTCATTTGCTGTATTTGCTGCTCTATTTTACTTCCTAAGAGGTCAAACCTTAGTTTGAAAACCAAACCAATGACCAGTTATCAACAATGCAGACTGGTTATTCCACGTTTGCCAACCCAGCATTTTTTAGTCTTTGTTTCTGAAGACTCATTTTCATCTGCCTTACTCACCTGCCTGTGAAAGGACCATCTGGTCGTTTCTCTAGCACTTACCTTACTCAGATTACCTGAAGTGAAGGTAATAGCTAGATGGAAATTTTAGTAGTTCACTGATGAGTCTGGCATTATTCACCTCCTATCTCATAAAGCTCCAGTCCACTGCTCATTTACCAGGTTTCTGCAGTGGGCTTTGGATGCTCCCATGGACCCAAACCCCACTGCAGCTCTGCCATGATCTCTCTAGTGCTGTTCTTGGATGAATCTCAGACTTCCTATTTCAGTCTTATGACTGCTTCCATCACCCATTTTGGCTTCTCAGCTACTGAGGAAAAGTTCCTTAAAAACTTGTAGAAAGTTTTTACTTAGGTAAAATAGAGTTTTATCTCCATCACAATTTGGAGAAGTCGAGCCTAGAAGCCATCTTGAAAGTTGTCCATTAAAAAGCCTGTTAAAAAAAACCATTCTGTGTTTTAATAGAGGGATAAATTAGTCTCAGATTGACAGGGGGACACAATAAACCCATCTGTCCTTAAATTCTAACAGTGTCTTCTTAACAACCCTTGCAGACAAATAAATCAAGCATTGTCAATTACAGCGACCACTGGTATAGGTGTCCCACAAGGTGAGTATTTTAAAGTAGGCAAATTGAAGTCTGTCTCCATCCTCTCTTCTACCAGTCCACCACTCCTAAACAGGCTTATGTGCTTACGCTCCCACAAACCTGACCCAAAGGTCAAGACTATGCAAAGAGCTATCAACTCTTTCTTCCTCTCACAATACACTTACCTATTCTCTAATATGGAAAAGAAGATTTTAACTTGGTGTGACTGTATAAATTGGCAGAGTTTGCTGTGGTCTGGTAGTCTGCAGCTAGGAGAGTGTACAGCATTGCTGGGATTCATGTATCATGTTACAGGAATTGCATTCACTGTTTGCCTTCCCACATTACACACAAATCTTCAGAAGTTAATCTTACTAACTGAAGTCATTACTGTAAATCATTTGGACAGGCTTTCCATTTTGTGTGGTTTGAGTTTGGGACACTGTGTATTTTATAAATCAAGTGGAATTTTCTTCTGTGTCCATATCAAGCTCTGTGTATACTGGACATTTATTTAAAAACACAGCATTCAATTTCTTCCTTTGTACTGTAAGCAAAACAGCAGAAGTGTAGGGAAAATTTCAACACTGCAGTGGATAACAATCTATGCCTCATGGATCAGGGCTATAAAAACACATACTGACTTGCTGATTTGGGCTGACATTTGCATGGTTATGTCTCACAGCTTGTGTAATACCTGGACCTTCTTTTATAATCTCCTCTCTCCATCACATATAGTGTCTTAAATTGTTATTTATATTTCTGGCTGCTGTTCACTTTAATGAAGATAATATGAGGAGATAGTAATAAAGGCTTATTTTCCTGTTGAATAAACACAGTTTTTGTCAGGGTAAAATGTGAGTAAAATACCACTACTGCACTTCTCAATTGTATATCAGTACTGAAAGTAAAATCTGTACAAAATGTTACAACGATCACTCTTCCTGCATCTTCATATGGTTTTTTGTGATAGTATGACTGCCCAGAACCTTTAAGGAAACATTTAACAGGGTATTCAGAATTCCAAATGTGAGCAAGAGTTACAGTTTTCCATTAGATCCTAAGGAAGACATCGACATATATTTACCTGATAATTACTTATGTGCAGACTACATACAAAGCTGAAAGTATATTTGGGATAGTATTTTAAACCCTTCTCAGAGATAATGTAATTGAATAGCACATCAGTTTCTTCATAGACAGATGTTTGCCTCTCTTCCACTGCTGGGTATGAAGTTTGGGTAAAACATTTAATTTTGTTACTGGACCCTTGTGTGCATGCCCTTTTCTGTGTCACTGCTGCACCTTGTGAAGATAGCCTCAGAGCTTGGGAAGAATTGCAATGCTCAGTCTTAGCATAAGAAATGTCTCATGGCTCCTTTGTACCCAGCAATATCTGAATAACCATCAACAGACTCCATCATGGTCCAATGGGTCTGTAGCGATACAGATGTTGCAGCATTTAGGAATGATAATTTTCATGGACTTTATAAGGGCCCTCAGCTCTGTTAGTAGAGGATCATTCAGCTCTCTCTTGCTCTCCCTTATACAGACTTCCACCTACAGCTGGTGGTTAACATCAAATGTTTCTCCAGAGTCTCTGTAGTCTCTGGGATTCACAAATGCTCTCCATCTCTTTCCTCTAACCTTTCAATGAAATCCACAACCATGAGATTACTATAAGCACCAGTGGAGATAGCCCAAGTGCCATGCCAGTCCAACAATAAGAAGCCTCCAAACTTAAGGTGACCCTTGTTTCTCAGGACAAGACAAAATTCACACTAAAAGAATGAACTTGCAGGTGCCATATTACAGACCACCTCCTCACAATCTCCAGCACTGTGTTTCCTTACAGAGAAGTTGGGGAGAAGCTGTCTTGACCCTATCTTCTTCATAAACTGTTTCATGAATATGCTTTGCCAGGCAACAACCAGGTACAGGAAAGGTTTAAATGTAAGATCTAGTGCTTTGAACTTTGTTTGCTTAACCCAACTTTGGACTTCAGCAGTGTTGTCAGGAAGGCTTCAGTGCCCTGAACCCTAAGTCAGCCACCTCCTGTGGCTCCTGCCAGCTTTCTGCTGATCTCTCTATGTAGCACTGCCAAAGGTTCTTGCAGCTCCCCACTTTTCTGCCTTCTCAGCATGGCCAGCTCTTTAAAACCACTATGTAAATCTAGATCCAGAGTCTAGTCTGTGAAAATAGGAGTGGGGTTTTTTCCAGATGAAAACAAAACCTGATTTTATATTTGAAAAGGGCAGGTGAATGTTGTTCTCTTTCTTTATAACTGTATCTGGAACAGTTTTTTTATTTGGAGCAAACTCAGCAATAAACTTTTTTCTGCAGTGTGGTTTTTTTCCTGTGGCTGAGCTCTTTCAAACAACCCTCTCAGTCTCTGCTCTTATGCTGAGAATAATTTTAAATTGTTAGTCCTTATTAGAGGCTTTTTGTACAACTTCAGATTCTGCTGCTGTGGATGTCTAGTAATTTCAAGAGTCTTCCCGGTATTTCAAAGCCTTTCAAAATTTTCTGCTTTGCTTTTTACATATACATACAGAGAAAGCATTCAAACAAACCCATGTCATCACTGTCTCACCCTTCTACCCAGTATACAGCATGCAGGTTATGACTGTAACGTTATCTGCTTGCACCCGAGAAAGCTGGAATTTGTGTTTGTAAATGCTAGAGCTGTCAGCTAAGGATTTGGCCTTTCCAGTCTGCTTGCTGATCCCACAGGACAAAGGGAACTGCCTAATCTCCTCTGTTCTATGAATGCAGCAAGATTATAGCAGTGCTCTGTCTTGGAGCTCTCACACTCTGCTTTATCCCTTGTCCACATTGGCATGGCAACTTTACGACTGTCCATGCATTAGTAGTGTACATGACCATGAAAATTCTGTTAAAAACATTACATTAGCTTACAGAAGCTTTCACTTTCCCATGCATTCACCAGATCTTGCAATCAAAAGTAGTTATTAGTTCAATCTTACTCCAGCTAGTAGTTTTTGAGAATGCTTTGTGGGTGGTGGAATATTAAGGGAAGCAAATGTTTGATTTCTGTCATATAACCAGCATATTTCTGTCCATAAATCAGAAGTTAATTTATTTTCTTAATTTCTGGTATATAACTTCCATTCATTCTTTCCTCTGCCCTTGTTTTTCTTAATTCTTACAACATCTGCCAGTTAAATGAGCACGTCTTCCAGTAAGTAGGAAGAAAATGTAATTCCTGTTGCACAGAGATTATATTAAGCATCCGATACTGTGAAATTGCACATGCAATTTAAAAAAAGTTGAAAGGAGGACTAGAGGGTGGAAGAATAAATTATTAGCAGCCTGTTTGTCTGTCACGTTGTTGATAAAATCTAGAGAGATAATAGAGAAAGAGTTTTTGGGAAAGACATGGGATTTTACACTGTAGGAGGCCTCTTTGTGATTACTGCTCATGACATAGAGCTTTTGCCCTTCCTGTCAAAGATCAGTTTGGTAACAAGTTACATGCACCTTGTTCAATTTGGAAGAAGGACTATTATAAAATATTCAGCAGGTGTGCACCACAAAAGCTTATGCTAGTTATATTCCCCATGTTATGTATAGATCTCCTGTCTTTAAAGCACAAATTGGTTTTCAAAGGATACTTATCTATTTTCCTGTCAGTATTTTATTCAGGGACAAGAATGTGCCCTCCTGTAACTGCAGCTGACAGGATGAAAGCCATTGTATCAAATGCTGTCTTCTCTGTTTTTAAGTCCTCCCTCATCATGTCCAGGCTGATGTGAATCAGACTCTAGGCTTCTTTCATTATTTGTCTTGAGAATGTGAAAGTTGTAGACACTTCTTTCAAGGCTGGTGTAAGTCAGAAGATCTCCACTGAAACTTCATTTACTAAAGAGGGAAAATCAGAGTAGCACTGTGTCCTGGTTTAGCTAGAATAGGGTTAAGTTTCCCCAGCAGTGGGGGAAGTTCTAGCTGGGTTATTCAATACCATGCTGACGTCACATCCTGGCGCCCAAGCGTGGGAGCGCGGGAGAATCAGTGAGTGCATGTGTTATGCCATTGCTCTGCTCTCACTGCTGTATCGGTACATATCTTGCTATGTTCATTGTTATTGCTGTTGTTGTTGTTTGTTGTGTTGCTATTGCACTGTTGTATTAAACCTGTCCTTATCTCAGCCCTGGGGCTTTGTATTTCACTCCCTTTGTGGGGGAGGGGCAGTGGCCGCGTGGTCTCAGACCCTGGCAGGGACTAAACCACCACACATTGTCAAAATATAAGGTATCAAAGCGTATCCAGCTGCAGATCGAGATTCTGCAAAAGTTAATGTGCACAGTTGCAAATGGAAATAAAATTCAGGGATTTGGGTTTGTTTAGTTAAACTGACAGTACTCCTTATTGTGTCAGTGGAAATCAGCCTTCACTCTAGGGTCTGCCCAAAATGATCCTGAGTGAGCATTCTCACTGCCAGGTGGGCTACCTCAGTTAATCTCAAAAACCTGAACTTCGCTGATGAACACTGAATATGGTTCTTGGATTAGACCTATGTATAGCCATAGTGCTTGCAGAGTTGCCACTATCTCAGGAAGCAAATTAATCTTTTTCTGAGAATAACAGACTTGTTTTCTCTTTATGTGTCTTGGGTTCAGTAGTGTATCTCCATTTAAATGATACATTTGGCTGGAATAATTAAAAAGAAATTTTAGAACACCACATGAATGTGATGTGATGAGGCAAACCATTGGTGCCTCTGGGACAGGCCATCACATCTGTCCAATCTACAGCAGCTTGCTTATGGCTTGAATGGTCCATTAAATTACATGGTCTGATTCTCTTCTACCCATGAAGTATTGCAAGATGAGCTTTTAAGGAAACCAGGTAGCTACCCAGTTTGTATATCTAAAGCTGCAATTATGCAGTCATTTAACACAGATGTCTCTTCATTCCTTCATCAACTTCAACAGAGCTGGCAAAAGGCTGCAGACAGAGGGTAGAGAGCTGGAACTGTCAAGGTTTAGCTGATCTGGCTCAACACCTCATCTCTACCTCTCAACATCAGATGCTGCTGAGAGAGGGTGTAGAAATAAAAGCTCCTGTCATTTGGGCACTCTCCTCTGATTCTCCCTTTTCATTCCCCATGGCAATGTCCTTGGCTAATGTTCCCATTTCTTCTTTTCCAGAAAGGAGTGACAAGAAGATGAGTGAGGACTGATGTGTGGAGGTTGCATAGCTCCTCTCAGGGACTAGAAGTAGGTAAACAGCTGAGGAAGGGTGGGGTTGTGGTTACAAGTATCATACTCAAAGGTACCAGAGAAGGGGACCCCAGAAGTCCTGGTTCATTGGAGGAGGAAAAAAAAAAGACAGGTCCCATTCACTGCCTCCACAAACTCCACTGGTCCATCCCCACCCCAGAAATCCTCTGATCTTTTGGGGACCTCCACCCTGAATCCTTGAGCTGGCTTTGCCTGGCATTGAGTTAATTTTCTTTATAGTAACTAGTATGGGACTGTGTGGGATTTCTGCTGAAAGCAGTGTTGATAATACTGACATGTTTTCGTTATTGCTGAGCAGTGCTTACACAGAGTCAAGGCCTTTTCCGCTTCTCACACCACTCTACCAGTGAGTAGGCTGGGAGTGCACAAGAAGGTGGGAGGGGACACAGCTGGGACAGCTGACCCCAACTGACCAAAAGGATATTCCATACCATATGGCATCATGCTCAGCATATAAAGCTGGGGGAAGAAGAAGCAAGGGGCGACATGCAGAGTTAGGTCATTTGTCTTCCCAAGTAACCATTACACGTGATGGAGCCCTGCTTTCCTGGAGACAGCTGAACACCTCCCTGCTGATGGGAAGTATTAAATGGTTTCCTTATTTTACTTTGTTTACATGCACAGCTTTTGCTTTACCTGTTAAACTCTCTTTATTCCAACCCACGAGTCTTCTCACTCTTACCTTTCTGATTCTCTCTCCCTTCTGATTCTCTCCAAAGTGGAATCACAGTGAGGGGAGTGAGTGAGTGGCTGTGTGGGGCTTAGTTGTTGGCTGAGGTAAACCATGACAATCCTGAAAATCTCCTTTATCTCCTCCACCCCTCCTCACTCATCTTCACCTTCTGAGCTTCCGGCAGACTCTTCCCAGTCCTGCTTCCAAAGTCTTCTCCCACTGAAATCCCTTCTGCTGTCACTGCAAAAATGAGTTTTGCCTTTGAGCCAACGCTGCTAACTGTATCTCCTTCGCTTGTACTAAGTGTACACAGATAGGTCCCGTTGTGCTTGTAAGCTTATGGTACATTAATTTATTTAAATATATTTTAGACAATAATTTCCTCATGAGTAACAGACTGACAATCCACAAATACAAAAAAACCCCCCAACATTTCCTGAGTACATGATTTTGAAAAAGTTTACCAGTTCTGCAGCCTCTGTTTCTCAAACCACCTTTTCATTTATACCAGTTATATTGTTTCTATACATCGGAGTTATGTTTTGCTTAAGTATTTCATATGCCGAACAACCCAAATGCTGTAAAACCCCACACTTTAAAACTGGAAGAATTCCTCTAACATGCACAATTCTTAACTTTGCCAAGCTGAAGTCAACTTTGAGCTGGAGAGTTTGGAAATATCCCCAAGCGATATCTCTCTCATCACACTTTCCAAGTAAATTTATATTTTATTGTTGTTGTTGTTGCTGCTGCTGCTCAGCTTTATTTATAAATCTTTGAAAATAAGAATTTATAATGAACACACTGTCAGTTTCTTAAATTACAGCACTGAGGCACTAACAAGTAAGCACCACTATAACCAAGATAATTAAATGGCCATGTTAAGGATGAAAAGGAACATCATTTTCCTGATGGTAGTTTTACTATCCTCTATATTTGCATACACCATGTAGAGTCTCACCACCATTTGAGGCTGAGATACTTAAAGAAAAAGCAGGTTTTTACTCCTTAATCTCTTTAAACCAAAGCAATATTTCTAGTTTTGACCAACTGGTCCTGTGTTTTTCAAAGATCATTCTTTGAAGAACCGAAACACTTTCATTTATCCAGAACAGCAGATGCACAGCACACTTGGGGACAAATGAGATGAGCGAGTTGTGTGCTGAATTTTTAATGATGTTTCCCTGACAGAGACTTCAGAAAACACTTTTGAAGATTACAGACTAACTCAATAATAAGCAGTTTTCTTCACTTAAAAACTATGTGGAAAGCTCACTGTGGGCTTCCATATTCAGAAGCTACTGCAAGACATTCTGGCCTTAGCTTTTTTTTTATTGTTAGAACAGTAACAAAGTGGGGTGGGGGAAACAACAAAAGACAATGTAAATTGCACACAAATCTCCTTTCCATCCCCAATAAAAATCCTTTCTGTGACTAAGTTTTGTCTCATAAAATCCCTGTCTTAGTGACAATTAATATGTTTTTTGAAGCTGAAAAGACTTTGTTTAGGACATTAAGCATTTCAAGGCTCTCTCAAGTTTGTGATGTAGACATAAGTTCAGACAGAAGGGCATTGAGATCACTTGGAGCTTAGCTGTTGAGGAGCATGGGACTCAAAACTTAAGTTACACACTTTGCAAGACTTTCTTTTTACGATATATCCTTACAGTTCCAGCACTAAATAAATACTGAAAACTCAGGAAATAATTTCATCATATTCTGAAAGGTTACTGTGAACTTGTAAACTTATCGTATATAATACCTGTCAACCATCACAAAGTTTTTCTTAACTGTGCACACAATTTCCTAGGATTGGTAATGATTTAAGGCCTCAGAGAGTGCAGTGCACTGTGGAGAATTGGTTAGTCAGCTGTGGTTTACTTTATAATGCTTTTTCACCGCAGTCTGGTTGTCATTAAATGGAAACCTGAACCACAGTTTTTCTGGGTTTACTTAGAAGTTGACTGCTACCTTTTGTATTAAGAACATGTAGATTTTTAAGAATTTCTAGCAATTGTAATTTCACTGCTCATTGAATCGCTGCCACGAGTAACCCAGTACATCCTGTCCTGTCCATGCATTTCTTTTATGTGCTAAGTTCCCTTTGGCTGATTTCAGGCAGAATCAGGTTTAGGGAACATTTTGTTAACAATAGCCAGTGAAGTTTACAATAATCTTCAAGTCACTCATTGGATTAAAATAGTTGTTTCTACACTGGGAAATCTTCTCAGCTGGGAAGAATTAAATCATCAAGAAAGTACTCTGCTGGCTCCCTGATGTGGGACACAAGAAAATTTCCACTGATCTTTTGCAGAGAGCAATTTCATATCCATCTGCATTAACATAGTACAATTTAAAGCTACCACAGAGCAAGCATACCATCTTGTAAAGAAAACAGATATCTGTTGCTTGACGTCATGCAGAGTCCATAGGTTGCTAGAATATTCTGTGAAAGTTTCCATTTGGTGTTGTAGGGACATAAAAAAAAAATGTCAAGAAATACTGAGCAGCATTAAACTAATTTCCAATTAATTGATTACGGTCTAGATTCTGATATTTATATAAGTATATAATTCAAATTTATTTCAATCATAAAAATGATTATATTTGCTCTAGAGAAGTTGTGTGTCACTACTAAGTAGGTGTTGCCATTAATGATTTTAAAAGGAACTTTATTATGTTAGTAGAAATAGGATGGGCTGAATATCTCACCCTTCACAAAATGTAACAGTGAAGAGATTGGTGCGTACTACGCTACTTACATCATCAGGAAATAATTTATATATATGTAATATTTAAAAATAAAAAAACATATTTTAGAATTGGAACTGTTCTGAAAAAATATGTAGATTTCAATTAAATAAATGTTTTTTCAGAAAATGTTTTGGCTAAAAATTGGACTGGCTATAGCTATCAGTTATTTAAGTAACATAAGTTCAGCAATTTCCATTGATGATATATTAGTGTTGCTGACATTAATGGACAGGAGAAGAAAGGAAGTTCATGTAAGTCCTGATAAAAGTGCTATAACCAGGGCTTCAAAGCTGCTTCCAGAAATGTGTATTGGTCTTTCTCTCCTCACTCAATGGTACCTTTGAAACATGTCCTGTGACTGGATATGTAGACATTGGAAGGACCAGTCTACCTAATTTATTCACATAAAGAATGACATTGAGCCATCACAGACTGATGCACGTAATTTTCAGCTGTGCTGCATAAACAATGATAGCAGTAAAAAAAAAAAAAAAAAAAAACAACAAAAAACCAAAAAACCATGCTTGTAAATAAAACCATATAAAACCCCCATGATTCCAGAATTCCTCACAGTGTTTGACAAGGTTTCTGTCAACCAGTTATTATCCTGTCTTGAATCTTTCTTTTGCAAATAAAGACGATTATAGTAGGGCAATTCTAGTTTATTGCTGGAATCTTTGTTTCTCTATCTCAATTGAGCTATAAATGTGAGAATGATACAGAGGCTGGGTTGGCCTCATGCAGCAACTCATTTTATTACCAACACAGAGTAGCCAAGTGCCCACACAGATCCCTTACACTTGTCAGCAGCTTTTCAAAAAATTAGTCACGGTCCTTCTCATTTAACCTTCCTTCAAAATGAGTGAATGAGACACAGGGAAAACCAGTGAGAGGATTTTAGTCAGGCTCTTTCCAGTGTACATTCTTTGCACAGTTCAACAAGGACTGAGGGCTAGTTGAGCTGGAGGTGTCTGAAACATAAGCCTCTTGTGATGAAGGAGATGTCAGTGTGACAGGGTTAATTTTTTAGTGATGTTCCAGCTATTTGCTGCTTGCCTTTACTGTTCTTGCATGCCACCAAGTACTGTTGATCCTGGGATTTGCCAGTGCTCAATGCATCATTGCATTCATCCCCTATTCTGCTGCTCCCTCGGCTCATCAGTTTTTTTCTTCCATTAGTTCAGTGACCTGGACTACAAGGTCTAAAACAAACTGCAAAGTCCAGTCAGGGAGCTCAGTAAACATCTCCATCCCTTGGGCACATAGGAAAGCTCATCCATGCAGGAACGAGAGCTTCCTCCTGGGCTAGCTAGAGTAGACCTTTCATCACAAATGTTCTCCAACTTTATTGCTGTATCTGCAGGCTTCTGGGTTTTCTTGCTTTAGCACACATGCTGTTTTCATACCTCATGTCCCACCATTCCTCCTCTTGTTGCAGAATGACAGACTGTCTGCAAAGATAATTTCAAAGGACTCTTTTCTGTAGCTTATCCAAAGAAAAGTGTTCGGTAGTTTGGTATGCAGTGCAAGACCAACAATCTGGAAGCCTGATGTTGTAGAAGAGACAGTTCTTTCAGATGGGTCTGGTCACCACTCTCTTACAGGAAAAGCATTTGGGTGGGATGATTATTCCATAAAAATGCAGTGATGTTATCTAAATGAGTAGAATTAATCCATATTTTTGTCTTTGTAATAGAGATAGATAAAAAATTGGCTTATGTATTTCCTGAATCCGTTTTTAAGAGCATTGATCCATCAGAACATGGAGGACTTTATCAAGGAATCTTTTTTTTTTCAGTGATTTGAAAGTGACATTTGTACTAGGCGGGTTCTTACACAGATTTTCAGATTTATATTCACCCAAGATGCCCAAAACGGTCTGTTTCTGTCATTGCTATCCTGAAGTTAACAAGGAGAAAACATTTTTTCTCTTCTTAAGACCTCCCTGAGGTGGAGAAAAGGAGGTAGACTGCACATGAAGGCAGTGATTGTTAAAGGGAACATATTTTTAGGTACCAAGATACAGTGACATATTTCTTTGGAAAGTTATTGTGTTAGGACATGTTCAGCATGAGAAAACTAAGGCCAAATGCTGTCAAGTTTGTGTGTATGTGCAGTCTGTACACCTTTTAATGACGTGTCTTCTTGTACCCAATTCTGCCTTTCATAGTAAGGCGAAATCTGGTGTCTTCCAGTTGAGTGACTAACTCTCTTGCAACTTTCTTGGCAAGAAGCAAAAGGTTCTAAGATATGTTCCTCTGCATGTTCTCGTGGCACTCTTACTGTTCAGACCTATGAAAGTTCAAGGGAATGAACTATGTAAAATCCTTCGTAGATTATTCATTATTTCCCAGATCACTGTTTACAGTAATCTTACTTAGACACAATCTTTCAATAAAAGCTTCTATAACATTATTAATGAAAAAATGTTGCCTGGCAGACATGGCTGAAGAGGGATTACACTTGCAAGGACTGTTGAGTGCTGGGTCTGTGTGGTTGTCGGTCTATGGAAGTCAGCGCAATCGGCAGTGCCTTGTACTGAAAAGAAGCCTCACAGGATTCATGGAAAAGATATTGCTCTCATCAAATTTACGAAGTCTTTGACATTTCTGAAATTGGTACTTTTCTTTTACAGCTTTTCCCACTTTCCCTAAATTCTATGCCTTTGAAAATCTTGTATTTAGTTTATGCATACTGTATTGACACCTTTCAGATGAAAAAGGAAATGCGCTGTACATGAGAGAGAATTCCTGCTTTCAGTAACAAGTTCACCCGACAATTTAGAAATTAAATAAAAAATTGAGAGGTGGAGGAGCAATTTAGGGAAATTACAAAAAAATCAAGAATTATTTTTCAGAAGAAGAAAACATGAATACTTTGGTTCCATTTGAGCTGAGGATCTAGAATTTAGTTCAAAAATAAGACACATTGTGTTGTGACAGATTCTACGTATGCAGTCAACGTTTTTGTTATTCTTTAACCTCTATGAAAAGCCACCATGGAGTGATAGTGATCTCCTCACCATGTATGGGAGGTCTATTGGAGAAATTCCAGTAAGAGTGGAACTTTTCTAGACACCAGAAGTCATATTTAACCAAAAGCATAAACATAAGCAATGGAAAGAAGAAGGGAAAAACAAAGAAGGCAGAGGACCCCAGTCAGTGTCCCCCTTCCTCCCCTTCCCTCCTTCCTCATCCCCATCACAGAGCCCTATGTAAAATGTGTAGGGGAACTAGCCAATGAGTCCAAGAAGTGTTATGTTCAGCAGTGACATCCAGGACATCAGATGCAAAGGTGAAATGGAAGACACAATTGATTACAAAACGCATCCCTTCTGTTTTCTTGGAAAGCAAGACATTTTTAGCTAACACATTTTTCAGATTTAACTTTGTTTTTCAGCTGTATATTCTGATCAGGTATGTCTTAAACTGGCAATTAATTAGTCAGTGTTTAGAAAATATCTAAACAGAACCAGTGAAGTATATCTGCATACTGATGAGACAGTATCTTAAGTCTTTGTAGCCAGAGGCAGGATTTAGAAAAGCAATGTCAAGAATTTCCAGATGAGAGTCTACCAGGCAGTTGGCCTGGGAAAAGAAGAGTCCAGAGGGAATGTCGTAATCTTGCATTTGACTGAGCAAGCACCTGATTCAAAAGCCAGTAGGGAACATCACCAGCTTAACTTTGTGAAAGACAGAACAGCAGTCTGGCAGAGGTGATTATGTTCTGTACCTCTAGGCAGGGAGTGTATGGCAAAGTCACAATCAGGAAAAGAAGCTCCCAAATGATACTATCAGATCAAAACAGGAATGTATGAAAGCCTGTAACAATACTGGGGAAAGTATCAAATTGTACCCGTCTTAGGGGATTTTTCAGACTTTGTCAAAGGCATCGTAGCTTGCTCTACACTTGCCATTGATCAAAGAGGGCTGAACTCTTCTTCCTCAGTAATGTCACAATGTGAGTTCCCTACAGAGGTCACCAAAAATGCATTGAAACAAATCCTCATCCCTCTTGGCCTAAGTGCAAAGGAAATTTGACAAAAAGTACTTCACATAGCAGGCAATGTTCCTGGTCAGAACACATGTTTAGTCATCTTTAAAGAGCATTAAACAATATTGATGTTGTTTTGAATTTTTTAAACCAAATATTCTAGGGACTTGGTGCTGAAAGCTTGAAATAAAGTAGCATTAGTGATGCATGTTAATTTAGACTGGTTTAAGAAAAGGCAACAACTAGAAATTTGAATTATATTCACAAAATCAGGCCAAAACTGTCTTAGAAAACTGAATTTGGATGAAGCCCATGCGTTTCTGTGAGCATTACTCTTGAAATCTGTGCATAATTTGTGAGGAATAATATTAGTTCTGTAAAACCCTTTCAGTTGTGCCGCTTAATTCTAGAAATGTCATAGTGCTCTATCCAACATAAGCATAGCTCAAAAGCCTATGTCAAATCTCTGTTCTTTTTTGATCATACAGATCATACATTCACTTAGCAGTGCTATGTGCTAAAGGGCAGATCTGTCCCTGTACAGGCTTCTCTTATCTTGTAGCTTTTAATACACTGTCTTATCTTCTAAGCATTGCTCATGTGAGCACAACACAAACAAACATAAAGCTAGGCATAACACAAGCTACCGGAAACATGTGTTTGAAAAGCGGTGCCTTCCCTAGGAAATCACACTTACCCCACACATCAGTCACTCTTTATAGAGAGCCTTTCCAAACAGCTGATCACTTGGCAAATAATTCACAACTTTAGCCCATTCCTGGAGCACTTTATCACCATTAGGCAGAATCATGTGATGAAATCTGAAGTCTTGGAACTTGACTGCAAATCAGTATCGGATCTTAAGATTTTTTATTTTATTTTATTTTTGCTTCTCACAGCACTACAAGAGATAAAGAGAATGATTTACATTACCAGCTTAAACATTTATGAAAAAGAGATAAAAGTAACAGAAGACTGACTAGATAGACACAAATGAGACTAATAGCACTGTATATCTAATCCCAGACTCCATGCTGCCACAATAACTAGTTCATTAAAAAGTATTTCTGTATCCTTGGTGTACTTTTCATGACAACAGGGGTTTTTATTCAAGTGAGTGAGCACGGAGGGGAGCACTTGCAGAACTTCTTTGTTGTTCTGATTACTTTGGTTATAAAAAAAGATTTTGTCAAATTAATGCCTACTGAAGAGATGGAAATAGAGCTAATGCAAGCCTGGTGGAAGGGCTCACAGACTGGGGCTGTCTCATGCTCTGTACTCAGTCAAAACTCCAACTGGTTCATTACTTTAAAAATCTTTGCTTGTGTTCAGCATCTGGCCTGAATGTATTAGGTTTCACTGAAAAGCACAGACACACTGTTTGTTGTTTTTTCTATTTACTTCTGCATCTAATTGACTTTAAATGGTAGAGAAAACACCAAAGCACAGCTAATGCACATCTATGACATAGCGCTTAGGGATATGGTGTAGTTGGAAACTGTCAGTGCTAGGTTAATGGTTGGAGATGATCTTCAAGGTCCTTTCCAACCTAGATGATTCTGTGATTCTGTGAATAACACAGAAAAAAAGTCTTCATACCCAGTGAAAAATATGGAGCCATGGAAGTAAAGAACTCATCCTTATTGCTGCTTCCATACTAGTTCCTTCTATGTTCTTAATACTTTGCTTTGGTTATTTTACTTTGAACCCGATTTTGTCTAGCAGAGAGATGATAAACTTACATATACTTATAAAGCACTTTGAGAACTATAATGAAAAACACTGTAGAAATGCTATGCGTTCTTCTGGTTTAGTTTGATAAGTTTTGACAACTCACTATCTATCCAAAAGCTCAGTGTATCTGTAATGCAATGACTTGCAGAGCATCACAGGGGATATTTGCAATAGGGAAAAGTCACTGTCTTACAAATGACGTCTTATCTTCTTTCCACTGAAGCCAGTGGGAATTTTGCCAGTAATTTTAGAGGAAGTATGTCCATTCCCATAATCTTCTTTGAAAATTACACCCACAGGAGAAGACAAGTAAGATCTAAAAACTGACGTGATCTTAGAACAGCATTCAGTATTGTGGCAACATCAGTGCTGGAGACTTGTTCTTTTGCTGCTAAAAAATATAATCCCTTAGGCTTTATGTCACAGTCACACTCATATAAATGTGCACTAACACACTGTTATCACATATTTCTAACAGGACTCCTCACAGAAATATGTGGTGTAGTGCAGTTTGGAAGAGCTATTATTTTTCCATATCTGAGCTACACTGTGTAACTACTTCTCAGAGTGCCATTCACTTTGCTGTCATAAAACCAGACTGATGCTCTTCCAGAGGAAAATACTGGGTGGGATCCGGTATAGGTAAACTATACCCTTGTATCTCAGGGTCAGAGAGTATTTCTGCAGGTTCACTCCACATTTCTTTGCCATGACGATGCATGCAGGTCATCTCTGTTGGAGAGTAGAGGTGGGGCAGCTGAAAATGGATTTAAAAGACAGAGCAAAAGGCTGCAGAGAATGCTCTTTCTCTGTGCAGATGACCATGAGAAATGCTTCTAACAGAAGTCACCTGACACATCTTCACCACAAAGCAAAAATAGTACTAATGGTCTGAGTGTACGTTCATTTCTGGTTTATCATCACCTACAATTACAGCAGCGGTAACTTTCCCTTGTGAGCAGGAGTGGAAGAGGTGTCAGGATCAAAGGCGTGCTCAAGACACCCGTACATTTCAAGATGCTGACACAAGTACCAAGGTGTTTTTTAAAAAGAAACAGAGATCATAGAATGATATTCTCCTGCTCCTCTACCCTATAAACAGCAGGAAGAACAAGGGCCCAGGAATGAAGGAAAGTCTGCCCTTTCATCTTTATGAAGGCAAAGTCCAAATCACTTGTCTTAAATTCATCAGTGCTTTAATGTTTCAAGATCTCTTTTATTTATGTGTGATCTAGGTGTCTGGTTAGTAATAAATATGTTTCCTCTTTCAAAAAGACTATAGGAAATAGAAAGCATTTAGTAAGTTGTATCCACAACCAACAAGACAATCAGAAAACAGAAAAGGAAACTTAACTTCGCCTGCAATCAAAAGGAGCTGGAAGTCTATACCAAGCATAAAGTGCCTCAAAGCTTGACAGAGTTCAGACCATGAATTAAGGCTGTCTTTTCAATTGAATCAACACAGGGTTTGCATTCACTAACCTCCTTATTAAAATGATGAAACATATCAGAAGTGACACTTGCCTCACAGATCCCTTCAAAGTGATTTGATCTGAATTTTTTAAATGCAGTTAATTCTACATTTTTTGCATGCATAGTACTTGGTTTGCAGTCACTGAGAGCAAGTGTACAGCAATGACACTGTACTTCACTGGGAGCACAGCCAGTCCAGTCACCACGGAACTTGTTAGCTGAGACAAACAGAAATGTCCAGTCAGCCCAAAAAGAGTGAATCTGCATTTGGCTGAGTGACCTGTGTAGACATTTCCAGGTCTTGATCATGGTCCCTTGTTCCAATGGTTCCTGAGGTTACTGATAACTTTGCGTGTGCCTCTGGTGCCACTCCTGAGCTCATACACCCTCCTCAAAGCATGGTACCAATTAATTTGGGCTGGCTTTCAAATACAACTCATGCTCAACACAGACAACTCTGTGCCCAAAGAAACAAACCCTGCTGTATATTAACATGCACTATGGACATCTCTGTCACAGTAGTTGCCATAAAAAGGAATAGAACGGTCAGTGTTAGGTTAATGGTTGGACTAGGTGATCTTCAAGGTCTTTTCCAACCTAGATGATTCTGATTCTGTGATTCTGGGAGATCCTAAGAGATCCTATAATTTTCTGATTCTTCTATTTTCCAAAGCATCCTGGCCCCACATTTCCTAGAGATCAGAGGTCTGAACTGAACTAATTAATTCTTCATTGAGAAATATGCAAGTTTATCTTGAAAATCTCAATGGTTAAAGGCCATAGAGTAGAATTTAGCCACTGAGCTGCCCTGGGGTGGGTAACTGGCATCCCCTGGCCCAGTGCTGAGGGAACTTAAGGATCAGTCTAAAACGAACAGTATTGCAAGTAAGCCTCAATTTTTTCTTTTTCCCGTATCTTTGTATACAAGATAAAGAAAGAATGTTAATTACAGCATTCAAAAAGAGAAGATAGTCTAAATTTTCCATTGTAGGTCATAATTTTGTGATCTCCAGTTTGAATTCTCAAACTGAAATATGATCATTTACCTTTGGATGGTATTTTACCTGTTGTGTATCCAGTTGAAAGCATGAATTTTAACTGAGCAAACTTTTTTTTCCCCTTGATTTAAAGTATGAAACTGAGAAAGTGGGTCAGTATATTCTGTCCATCTCAATGGTGGTCCAGTAGGCAAGAATAAATACAATTATAAATTCCATCTTCCTGAAGCAGATATAGCCATATATTTCTATGCAAATACCTTGCATATCAGAAGTTCACAATAATGGCAGTCTTAGCTAGAGAAAAATAATGTCAACTGACAAGTCTTTGAAAGGAGGGAGAGGTAGGCCAAACAGTGACACCTCCTGTAAACTGATATTTTCAGTACCAAAACCTGCTTTTGCTGATTGTTTTGTCAGAATAAACACTGGGGGGAAAATCTTCAGTTAAACAACTTCAGTTTTTGTTTTTTTCTTGCAGCTTACATATTTACAACAAGATATTTCCTTTCTTCCTTTTATGGTTTTTGGATCACAATTTTTATGTGAAAAGTCAGAGTACTTTAAGGCACAGTGTCACCATGGAGCAGCACTGTGTAGGGTGTGGGAAAATATGTTTCATGCAAGGAGGGAGGAAGGTACAGAAAGTTGGGCTCCTCTGACCTCAGGTGAAGCTGTCAGCTTCTGCCTGGCCAACTCTGTCTCACTGCAGCACTTCTGCAGGATACTGGCTGCATTTTCCTCACATCTCCAGAGGTTGCAGTGCATGTGCATGCATGTTCACACTGGGGACAGCTGACCCAAGATGTTTGCTTTAGCTCTTCTCTGAATAAAAATTGTAGGGCTTTAAGTGATGTGAAGTTCTATCACCTCAAAATCAGCATTCTTAGTCTGAAAACTGGGTTCCTTGCTCTTTCTGTCTGTGGATAATATCTGTGGGGATGCACACATTTTAAAGACATCATGTTCCTTGTATGGCAAAGGAAACAATGCACTCAATGCAGCTTGTCACCACTAACACACTAAGCACTACTGAAGTTTACTTTCACTAGTTGTTTCTGTTGCATCTAATAATGAGAGTGACACACCCAGATAAAGCCTTTTTTTAACCACTTCTTGCATTACCAGCCTTATATATTGAGGAAAGAAATAAATGATGTTTTGGCTTGAAGATGCTGGTTTGGAGCTGCTCTAATCAGTGTTGTGACCAGAAGTCCCTGAGTGGAAGCATTTGCTGTAAGCAGATACAATTAGGTCTGCTGTATTAACATAGATAAGAAATAGGCATCCAACAGCTAGCATGATCCTCTGTCTTTCTACAGAAGAAAGGTACAGAAAGCCTAGAGCACACATTTAAAGAAGATAAGTTGTGCAGCTTGCTGATAGCCACAGTAAAAAGTCAGCAAATAATTTATCCACACAGGAAGGCTGAAGAAAAATTCAAGCTCTAGGCAATTGTATAAATGTTACTGTTACATCAGAAAAGAGCTATCTGTGACATATATCACTGGTTTTATATAAATATAAGCAGGATGGATTGGATTTAACAAGATGTGTGCAGCCACTATCCCAATACTTCATCAGATGAATTCAATTTTAATTTTTTAGTGTTTCTAATGTCCCATAGATTGGGTTATGAATGAAATTGAAATGTAGCTTTGAAACCTTTCTCCAAACAAAGGCCAGCATTCATATCTACGAAAAGTATTCTAGATCCCTAATATGTGTAATGTACATGGAAGCAAAAGAACTCATCACTCAAACAACTTAGTAACCGGAGACCAGGTTTACATAGGTAAAGTTCATACTAGGCCACCGACATAACATATACACTATGACCACAGGTTTCTCATCCAGCCCATTGCGATATTCACAAAAATACCTACTTTGTGTGTGAATCAAACAGAACTGAATGACCAGATGAAATGAAATCAGAACTCTCTAAAACTTGAGCCAACTACAAAATTCAATTCATTGTTCTCAAATTATGAAACAACTGGTTTCTCGGCATTTTATGTAGTATCTGACAACTGTCCATGGACAAATAAATACCAACTGCAACTGAATGGCTGGTGTAGCAAAGATGGATATAGTGTTGAGTGACTTACCTTAACTCAAATCTCTTGATCTTTCTGTATCACTATAAAAATCAAAGTGCAATGACTGTTCTCCTGTTGACAGTTTTAACTCTAGGAATTTTAAAAGATTCAAGGCCAACCTAAAAAAAAAAAAACCAAACACAAAACAACAACAGTTTAAGGACCTATCAAAAAACTCAGCAAAGTACAGTCTCCAAGCTTGGCAGTCATCTGGCCCTGGACATGACTGGGCTCCATAGCTTCTCTCATTTTTAGTCTGAAAGTACCCTAAACACCCTCAGTTATGTGTTCTCCACACATGCAGAACTGCTCCAACTCAACAATATACACCTTTCACCTGTGTAAACCTTCTTGGTATACACAAACTCGGTGGACCCTCACCTAAGGCTCATGAGAGGCAACTTGTTAAATCCAGTTACAACACTTCTACACACAACAACAGCAGAGACCTCAGTAACAAAGAGAAGACCCACTTCTATCTGCCCTTTTGAAAGGCAATAGAGATCCCAGCCAGCCTTTTAAGCAATAAGAAAGTGGTTAAATGCTCACAGATGACTTGGGAGGCTTGTGATCCCTCTGGAGCCAATGCAAACAAAACGAGGGTTTTTATAAACTGTGAAACTTTCCACCTCAAGAAAGTTATGGATACCAAAAGTTTTCATGCCTTCAGAAAAAATATACAATTGCCATCCTGTACCATGTAATTCTGGTCAATATACACAGTATGAACTGATTGCTTTTACAAGCATAGAAATGAAAGCAGTGAATTTAGCTCTACGAGAGAGACTGGATATAAGGTGAACAGCCTTGGAGACACCAAGTATCTGGAATATGTGATAAATGAAGCTCTGTCTTTGCAGGGCACCTTGAAACCCTAATGGTACAGAATGGTCTTTTATCATAAACCAGAGTAACTCTGAGCCTTTCATAATTTCCCAGAGAGGAGAGCTCACTGCCTTACGCTGCTTCATTAACGCCTTCCTATCGGTGATGAGAAACAGGTTGTGAGTCTCTGGCTCCCTGTCTGTTTCAGGTGTTGATTGTAATTGTTTTACCATTAACGCCATGTGAAGTTTACCCTGAATGGCATTAAATCTTGCATGATACAACGGGAAGCAAATCTGGTTAGGTCTAAATCATCAGCTTACATAGACCATCCACATAAATAACTTGATTCTGTATAATGCTGCCAGGGCTTATCCCTCTGTGTGTTTCCTCATCAGTCATATCAATTTTGACAGTGCAGTCTTCAGTGTCTTAAACAACTTAACCACATTCTTCAACATTGCTGCATATAGGACAACCAGGTGATCAGACCCGGTCTACATGGGTTTATAAAAAGCAGGCCCTGTTTAACCAACCTGATCTCCTTCTATAACAAGATGACCCTCTCAGTGGATGAGGAAAAAGCTGTGGGTGTTGTTTATCTGGACTTTAGTAAAGCCTTTGACACCATTTCCCACAGCATTCTCCTGGAGAAACTGGCTGCTCATGGCTTGGACGGATGTACTCTTTCCTGGGTAAAAAACTGGTTAGGTGACTGGGCCCAAAGAGTGTTGGTGAATGGAGTTAAACCCAGTTGGAAGCTGGTCACAAGTGGTGTTCCCCTGAGCTCCATACTGGGGCCAGTTCTGTTCAATATCTTTATCAATGATCTGGATGAGGAGATGGAGTGCACCCTCAGTAAGTTTGCAGATGACACCAACTTGGGTGGGAGTGTTGATCTGCTTGAGGGTAGGGAGGCTCTACACAGAGATCTGGACAGGCTGGATCGATGGGCTGAGGCCAGTCATATGAGGTTCAACAAGACTGAGTGCTGGGTCCTGCACTTGAGTCACAACAATCCCATGCAACACTACAGGTTTGGGGAAGAGTGGCTGGAAAGCTGCCCAGTGGCAAAGGGCCTGGCAGTGTTTGCCAACATCTGGCTGAATATGAGCCAGCAGTGTGCCCAGGTGGCCAAGAAAGCCAAGAGCATCCTGGCTTGTATCAGAAGTAACGTGGCCAGCAGGACTACGGAAGTGATTGTCCCTTTATACTTGGCACTGGTGAGGCCACGCCTCAAATACTATGTTCAGTTTTGGGTCCCTCACCACAAGAAAGACATTGAGGTGCTGGAGCAAGTCCAAGGAAGAGCAACAGAGCTGATGAAGGGTCTAGAGAACAAGTCTTATGAGAAGCGGCCAAGGGAACTGGTGTGGAGAAAAAGAGGTTGAGGGGAAACCTTATCGCTTTCTACAACTACCTGAAAGGAGGTTGTAGCAAGATGTGTGTTGGTCTCTTTTTCCAGTTAGCAAGTGATAGGATGAAAGGAAATGGCCTCAAGTTGTGCCAGGGTTTAGACTGGATATTAGGAAAAAAATTTCTTCACCAAAAGAGTTATCAAACATTGAAACAAGCTCTCCACGTAAGTGGTTGAGTCACTATTCCTGGAGGTATTTAAAAGACATGTAGATATGGCCCTTAGGGACCTAGTTTAGTGGTGGACTTGGCAGTGTTAGGTTTACGGTTGGACTTGATGATCTTAAGGGTCTTTTCCAACCTAAATTATTCTATGATTCTATTATTTCTCTCACACACAGTTTAAGATCCCTCGTTTCATCCATGAGATGCTGAAAGAATCCTGTGTTTTGTCAGTCTGTTTATTCTTGTTCTTTTATATACCTGTCATATAATCCCTCTTATTTAGAGTGTGCACCCCATTAGGGTTGCTATAGCATGTTCATAAGTAACAGCTCTCAGTAAATTACAAGGTGGTACTTAACAGGAAAGCATTGCAGGAAATTTACCTTTTAACATAATTAGGCCTTTTTCTGGTATATTTTCAGTCCTACTAAGTCAAGGAAAGAAAAAGGGATTTTCATTCATTTATAAATTATGTTTAAAAGGCAGCAGAGTTAAGAATGGTCATCATAAACCCTTTTTTAAAAAAAATTTCAGCAGTATTTTTGCACAGAGTAATGCACTGTGCAGTATTTATAAATCAATAAACACCAGGGAAGTTGTCACAATCTTTACTGTTTTCTTATGAGAATAGACAACTAATATGTATTGTGCTTTGAATGACACTTAAAAGCAAGAAGGAAATGCGCAGGTAGTGGAAGCAGGGACAGGTATCTTGGGAAAAGTATAGGGACATAGCCCAGTTGTGTAGGGATGAGGTCAGGAAGGCCAAGGTGCAGCTGGAGCTGAACTTGGCAAGGGATGCAAAGAATAATAGGAAGGGCTTCTATATGTATGTCAGCCAGAAAAGGAAGGTCAAATAAAGTATACCCACCATGGTGAACAAGACTGAGAAAATCATAACAACAGATGGCGAGAAGGCTGAGTTACTACTCAACAACATTTTTGCCTCAGTCCACTGGCAATCTCTCTTCCCACACTTCTTGAGTGGATGGACCACAAGACAGGGACTGGGGGAGCCAAGTCCCTTACACTGTAAGAGCAGGTCAGGTTTCTGACTACCTGAAGAACTTGAACATACATACATCTATAGGACCTGATGAGATGCATCCCAGACTCCTGAGGGAATTGGCTGATGTAGTTGCCAAGCCACTCTCTGTGATATTTGAAAAGTCATGGCAGTCAGGTGAAGTCCCCGGTGACTGGAAAAAGGGAAACATTGCACCCATTTTTAAACAGGGTAGAAAGGAGGACCCTGGGAACTACCAATCTGTCAGCCTCACCTCTGTGCCTGGGAAGACCATGGAACAGATCCTCCTAGAAGCTGTGCTGAGGCACATGGAGGACAGGGAGATGATTCGAGACAGCCAGCATGGCTTCACCAAGGGCAAGTCTTGCCTGACCAACCTACTGGCCTTCTGTGATAGAGTGACTACATATGTGGACAAGGGAAGAGTTAAAGGTTTCATCTATCTGGGCTTCTGTAAGGCCTTTGACATGATTCCCCACAACATCCTTCTCTCTAAATTGGAGATATATGGATTTGATAGATGGACTGTTCAATGGATGGTGAATTGGCTGGATGGTCACATCCAGAGGGAAGCGGTCAACAGCTTGAGGTCCAGGGGGAGATCAGTGATGAGTGGTGTCCCTCAGGGGTCCATATTGGGACCAGTAATGTTTAATATCCTCATCAATGACATAGACAGTGGAATCAAGTGCACCCTCAGCCAGTTTGTAGATGGCACCAAGCTGAGTGGTGCAGTTGACATGCCTGAGGGATGGGATGCCATCCATAGGGACCTTGACAGGCTTGAGAAGTGGGCCCATGTGAACATCACAAGGTTCAACAAGGCCAAATGAAAGGTTCTGCACATGGTTTGGGGCAATCCTCAATATCAATACAGGCTGGGGGATGAAGGGATTGAGAGCAGCCCTGCGGAGAAGGATTTGGGGGTAGTGGTGGATGGAAAACTGATTATGAACCAACAATGTGTGCTCACAGCCCAGAAAGCCAGTTGTATCCTGGGCTGCATCAAAAGAAGTGTGACCAGCAGATCAAAGGAGGTGATTCTGCCCCTCTAGTCTGCTCTGGTCAGACCCAACCTGGAGTACTGCATTCTGAAGCGCTCAGCACAGGAAAGACATGGACCTGTTGGAGCAGGTCCAGAGGAGGGTCACAAAAATGATCAGAGGGATGGAACACTTCTCCTATGAGGAAAGGCTGAGAGAGTTGGGCTTGTTCAGAGCAAACAGAAGGCTCCAGGAAGACCTTATTGCAGCTTTTCAGTACTTGAAGGGAGCTTATAAGAAAGATGGGGACAAACTTTTTAGTAGGAAAAGGGGTAATGGTTTTAAACTAAAAGAGGATAGATTTAGACTAGATTTAAGGAAGACATTTCTTATGATGAGGGTGGTAAAACACTGGAAGAGGTTTCCCAGACAGATGGTAGATGCCCCATCCCTGGAAACATTCAAGGTCAGACCGGACAGGGCTCTGAGCAACCTGATCTAGTTGAAGATGTCCCTGCTCATTGCAGGGGGGTTGCACTAGATGACCATTAAAGGTCCCTTCCAACCCAAATCATTCTATGATTCTACAATTCTATTCACCCTTGTGCATAAATGTCATAGAAGAGGTGATGGAACATGTGACTGACAGTGTCTAATTGCATTTACTTTCATAAACAAAAGGATTAGCATATGCTGGATACTCCAGAGAATATTACCAATCAGCCTTCAGAATGAGAGTCCTGAGGATTACAAGAGTTATTCAAATTCGGGTTCCAAAAGTATAAAAACAAAAACCCTGGAAAAATTACTATTAAGTTTATATCACCCTATTTCCATACCTTTAAAACCATTAAGGCACTTGGGTATTTTAAATACACGTATATATTTATTGTTTTTTAAAAAATGGATTAAAAGTTACATAGATGGCCCAGGAACCACCTTGATTCTGGACCCTTTATTCTCTATGTCCTTTATAAACATTAATTCAAAGAATGAAGGTGAGGGACAGGGAATTAATTTTATAGATGAATAATGTCATGTTACATGTTTTGTATTATGGAAGACCATTTTAAATTATATGACAATATGCCATGAGAAGTGCCTTATTCACCTTTCATCAACCATGAAAATCAATTAACTAACAAAGCTAAGGTTCATAAGCCCTTTCTTACTCTGGACCAAATTGTTATCACTATCATAGTGGTGTAAATCTGGATTCATTACACTGAAGTCAACTGAATTATTTCAGAATTACACCAACATAAGTAGAAGAAAATTGAACCTGCACAAGGAAATTGTTAAGTTTTCTAGCAAGCTGAAATGTAGAGTAAAGGAAGCAGGGATCACGTAAAGCAAATTCAACATGATCCTTCAGATGTGATGGCAATGCTGAGAGTAGGGGTGCAAAATTAATTTATGGACTGGCTTTTCCAGCACAGTACACCTCTTGTCAACATAACACCATTCTTGCCTGAAAGGCAGCCCTAGCAACATCATATCAGGGAAATGGGGATCTCAGTGGCAGGATGCCCCATGGCAGCACAGCAGGTAAAACGGGTTGCCAAACAGCAGGAATGTCTCTGCCTCAGTTCCCTATAATTTACATGTGGTCAGCCACTTGGGTTTATATCTACCCTAGGGCTGCCCTAAGTCAGCATAAAGAGAGCTGCTGCAAGTAAAACTGCATCAGGACTGGACAAATGAAACTGAGTTATTTGCATTGTATTAAATTGTTCCCTCCACCTTTAAAATATGCATGTCTTCTAGGATATGCTATATTTTTCAAGATTTCTAGAAAGTACATATTGGAAACAACTGCTTTCATTTTTTTCTAATATATTCCTAGAAATGTGCCCACCTCTGTTTAATACAGCTTGAAGAAATGGGGAATGAGTCCTGTGGAAATAATAGCAGGAGACACTGCAGTTAAAGGCTTTATAGTTAGTCATACACAGGAGGTGGTAAAATAAGGAATGCAGTTCTGACATGAAATTTTACTTTATGAGAACAATGTTGTAGGGTTCTAGTTTCAATTTTAAGGGCAACTTTCAGACTGAACATGTTAAGCATTCGGGTATTTTTTCCTTTTGCTGCCAGTCCTTTATGTCAATGGTCAGATAACCTTTCCATCTTTTTTGGTGCTAGTGTCATTTATACTTTTCAAACTCTTCTGCCTTTAATACCAACACAAGTGAACTGGATTGGAGTGTAATAAATGACATTTTCAGAGGGAAACTACCTTCCTGAGAGTGCACATCTCTTTTAATTAGGTAGCTCCTCTCTTCTGAGTTGTTAGCTTTTCTGTAGCATATACGCATACAAATCACAGCAGTCCCTTCTAGCTCTGTCATGTCTCTGGAGACATCTAAGGGGAATCCAGAACTGCTAGTGACTCACCACAAAATTCAAGCTACCAGGTAAGGGGGCATTTTTCAGAGGACTGTAGCTAGGATATCCATCATTTTTTGTGATTCACTTGTTCCCTGAAACAACAGGTTGCCAGGCCTAAATGTGGCATAAACTGCTTTAAGGTATTAGCCAACAAAAGAACCCAAATCTGAGTTATTTCTTACACAATCCCACTGAAACCCTAGCAAATGTATCCTGTCTGACATTTTCTCTGTATTCTCATGATGTACGTGCCATGAATTGTGCTTGCTGTAAAGCTATGTGTCTGACTTCTCTTCTGCCTGCTAATTATCATCTTCCATGTAGTTCAACATTCCAGAAGCTAAGCAGCATAAAATAACCACATCATTCACAGAGGCTAGTCTGGCTCACATATTTTTCTTACCTTGCATATGTTTCTCCTATACTCTGGGATGAAGGGTAGATGGGGAAGCTCTTCATACAGAGCTGCTATAGCCTGAGTCTACTTAACAGTTCAAGTGCAGTCCCCAGGAGAAAGCTAGATCACAGAACTAGGGCTGTGATGATGCTCAAACACAAAGGAATTCCTACTTCCTAGTGTCAGGAAAAAGCAAAGCATCAAGGCCAGCTCAGGGAAATGTTGGCACCCCAGCTGCATGCTCAACCCATATCTCAGGATGACAGACTGGGACTCACTCATCTGTGACCCACTTCCAGAGGTCGTCTTCCCTCAGGTCTCTGCAGTAGTAGTCTGCCTTCTGGCTCTGACCCCACAGAGACTGCTACGTTATGCTAGAGATAGATAGTTGTTTCTCCCTGTACCCTTCTTGTTTTGTACCATCACCAAAGGAATATACCATATTTCCAGTAGACACAAGTAATATAAAAAAATGAAAGATCACGTCTACATCAATTTTCAATATTTCCAGTCATCCAGAATAAAGATCAGCATAGATGTCTCCAATTCTGGAGGAAGAGTGTGGCTGATTAAAGACTTTAAATAGCTTTTTCATTGTTTGAGAAATCAATACAAGGTGAAATCTGAAAGGTACAGTTCGTACTCAATAAATCTATTAAACATGATTGGTGAATTAGGCAGCATTTTAATCTTCCTAATATCCATCCCAAGATTTTTGTGGGACTCCATTTTTTGGTTAATGCAATCAGGAACTTTTGAAGAACTAGTAAGCAGAATCATTCACAACATTTGAACTCGTAATTGAAGACTGGAGAAGGAGCTGAAGAGAGACCAGGCTATCTGAAGAATGATTAATAAGTCTGTTGCACTATGTCCACATATTATACTTGTGGATAAACAAGGAATTATACCTTGCAATAATGCAGTGTTTGACATTTATAAGAGATTCTGAAAGAGATCACTTCCTCTCAATTCACTGGAGGCAATGTAACTTCCTTTAGTAGCTACCATAGAAAACCAAGTGGTTAATACAGACTTTGTATTTTAATTAACTTGCACAGGAAGTTTTCCAAAGCGCAAAGGCTGGGTCTGCATGAGCACTGAATGCACACATGCACCCAATACTGCATGTGGTCAGTCATGGTATAAGCAAACGTAGCAGTTCCATATACAGCCAGCTTTTTCATTCTCATTTGTGAATTTGAATGCACTGTTGTGACACTGCCTTATGGATGTGCCTTTTTGACACCCAGGGCATTGATTTGTGAACAGCCATTTGATATCTCTTTTTTTCTTTAATAAATGCAAACTTTACATTTATCAGAGAAGATATTTCCTTCTGACTTATAAAGGGCTTCTGTAAATTCAGTGCTCCCTAATTGTGAATTTATGAAATCATTTCAACACTTGGCCTTTTTCTAATGCAACTGACCCTGTTTGTTCAGTCTGTGTAGCTCAATCTCTTGGTAGAAATGGCACTGACACCCTTAGTATTATTTCTGGTTGCGGGAAGTCCCGCTCAGAGTAGTAAAATTTCCAGATCCTTCAAGACTGAAAATGGTGTAGCATCACGTAGTTTGTCTAGGAGGTGTCAGGGAGGCACAGCCACACCAGTGCTCCACCAGCACTGTCAAAGAGCTTCCTAAGCTGCTCTTACTGAGGAGGGTCCACAGACATGTCTCTGTATGGCTCTCCAGGAACAGATATGAATTCCCACCATGTCCCAGCTACCTGCCTTCTTCAGAGGCTTGTACGCTTGTACCCTGTCTCGTCATGCTTTTATTTATTTGTGCCTTTGGTGTACATATGCACCTTCTAATCAGCTCCAGCTCTCCCTCGAACTGTGGCAACACCAGCATGTGGTTCACAATGCAGGGATGATGCCCCGAAACCCCTATCAGCACTGTCTCAGCTCTTCCTGTGCTATAAACAAGGACTGCCAATTTTCCAGCTTTCAGACACACACCCTCTACTGGTATGCTTTTTCTGAGCAAGTTATGTCTCCTTTGGCCAGAAGTGTACTGCAAAATAAAAGAATAAAAGCAGAAATGGCAAGAACTGCCTCCAAGCTCAGGCAGCCGAAGGACACTCAAGAGAACTCATTATGGAGATGCAAACTAGTTAAAGCTGCTGCAAGAACTTCAGGAAATTCAAGAAGAGCTTCAGACAAGTTTAACTAGATATTAGAAGTTTTGTTCAAAATAAAAAATGTTAACCAAGGCTTGTAACTTTATAAACATTAAGAGATTTTTTTTTCCCACGAAGTCCCCTGATTTTCAGACACCTGAGGAATTATCTAAACCTGATTTCTAGATGTGCATCCTCTTAAGCCATTATAGAACTTCCTTCAGTTTAAGCTCATTAGGGCTAAAATGATCACTGTTTATCTTTTTCTCTAAAAAAACAGTCCCTTTTGGGAATGCTACATCAGTGAAGTCATTAACACAGTAACAAGTGTGTAAGATGCATGAGCCAAGACAGCTATTATCCTTCTTACAAGCTCCTCTCTCTGTTAACAGACATAGTAACATGGGTTTGTTTCTCCCACCACAGAACAATGCTAAGCAACATGGCAAACCTCAGTCATCATCTAAAGAGATGTTCTCAACTGTCCATTTTCCCATGTGACATCTTAAGCCATAATCACATACATATTTAGATACCAGAAGATCTGAGGCATGCACTAGGATTTTTGAAAGTACAAAGGTAACTAATGACAGATTTTGTTCTTGATTCCTAGTTCATCAGTTCTGATGATATCTAAAACCTGAGGCCCACACCTACATCTTTAGACACTGTAAAAAATGTTCATGGTTTTCCACATCAAGTACCAGACTGAGAACATCATATGATGAATCATATGGTCCATAATGAATGCTGCATATGTATACATACCTCGTATATTTTAAAATGTTTCTCTGAGTCTAATCTTGTGTGTCCAAATCCCAGCTCACTGACTCATAACATTTTCCACATTTAACTTCTGTTTTCTTATAAATAATTTTAAACATTTAAAAAATGTTTGATCTCAAAACTACACATACACCTTCTCAAACAGCCCAAGAATTATTTGGTTTTCTCATCAGACCCCAGTGAATTGAATCTGAATTGACTTATCAGTGCCTGCTGACAATTCTGTAGTTGCATTCATCATATATGACCAATACTGCAATGAGGTCACTGTTCTGCACTTGCTTCTCTTACTCATTCATCTCTTCCTAAGCACTGATCAGAAGATTTTTGCAGTACACTTGATACTTATCAGTTTAAAGGAGACCAAACACATTCACTTGGTGAATGCAAATGAGAGTTACAGCAGCTACTTGCAAATCCTAGAAATTATGTATCTGTTTTGGGCTACTTTCTGTGGCAGGGGTCATGGAAGTAACAAAGCTGGAAAAAATATTTTAAAATATCTCAGTCAAAATATTCTAGGGAGAAGCAACATTTGGTAAATCTTTATGATTTACTGAAAAATTACACCCTCTACCCTCTCCCAGTTGAGAACTGGAGCAGGTACGTCTAAGGTGAAGGGGTAGAAAATTCAATTTTCTGGTAGGAAAGGGAACTTCAAGGCTGCAGGGCTCTCTTACTGCTAGGACTCAAAGCAGCAGAAGCCTGTGGATGTCAAAGAACTGACTTGCAACTGACAGCTCGGTCAAGGGATTAATGTATTATGAGACTTTTAAAGTTAAATCTCAACTTTCTTAAGTAGGAAGAAACAGAGGAATTTGAAAGAGTATCGGCAATGATTAAGTAGCATATGCAGTTAAAGAGATTTAATGCAAGGAGGCATGAGGGATGTGAGGCTCCTGACTCCTGGCTGGGGAGCCCCCTTGCAGTCTGAGCCCCCATCACTATCCCTGCAGGGAAAACCGAGAAAGGGTCTTGAGATGTACAAAGACTTCTCTGGTTCAAAGGTCTCCACAAGCACTGGCTGAAGCTCAATCATCCCTGGCCTTGGGAATATTAAAAGCCCAGTCTTTTGCAGTGGAGGCAGGATGGTTTTCCTCCACTGATGGGAGCAATCAGCAGGGGCTATTGTAGTTATGTTTCAACATTTTCACAGAGCAGGAATTTGAACATTGGTAGAAGCATACATGCTGCTAGTAGTTGTAGCAGTTGCAGCTCACATTGGTCAAAGACTGTATTTATTATCTATCATTAGAATTCATTACCTAAGTATATAACTAATATATCCAAAACCTAATTCCATAACATTACACCATAATTATTTCTATCTAATACTGCATCTATGTAACACACATATCTGAAAACCTTAACGAATGAGCTCTGAGGGCTGAGATACCTTATGACTAGTTTTTGAGCATCTTGTCCTCCAGCCCACTATTATAAAGTTAAAACCCTCTATTAGAGGACAAGAAAGGACAAAGAAAGAAATCCAAACCTCTGTGGCTGACAGGACTGAACATGCAACAACCAGAACAGTGATTTTTCTATTTATAATTCCAGCATTGAGCTAGGCATTTTACTATAGCTAAGATATCTAAATGAGGATTTTTAAGTAATAGATAAGGATTTCTATTTTAGCAAACTATAAAAATATTGCTGGAAGTTGTGCCAAAATCAGTTTCCCTGAAAGGAGAATAAAGATGCACACACACCAGAATAAGATAGGAAGGATGGTCCAGCAATTAGGCCATCAGGTAAATGGGATTGTTTCTCAGTTCTGCCTCTTTTACATTTAGTGAGTGACTCAAGGATGAGGTTTACTCCATGTTCACCCTTTTCAGAATGCTCTACCTGGCTTTCTCATTCTGTGCACAAGCCCTAGGCAAAGCAATCTAGCAAGTGTGCCAAACTACTTTCCTACTCATTGTAATTGGTCTGAACATCATATTTGAAATAGGGACTACCTGACAGCACATCTTTTCTTGCAGCGTCATTGGGTGTTTGCTCAGTTATCACTGCCTTCTGTTACAGTAAGTTTTCCCTTCTCTGTACTGTCTGGGGTGGGGGAAGTCCTCAAGTGCTGTTGTGATTAAGGCAAACAGTCCTGAACTCAATGGCTCACTTACATATTAGCTGAGTGAGTTAGAAACTTATGTAATTAATTTATAATGAAAACAAGGCTGGAAGCTTAACCACAGAACAATGGTGGCTATCCTGACAAAGTAATAGCTTCTAGCTCAAAAATTCATTTGAAAAAATGGGCATGTGACTTACTCATAAAGAATTTTTAATAGTTGCAGTGCAGTAGCATTAGCAAGGAACATACAAAACTGAAAGAATATTAATTTCATTTGCAGTCCTGGACATAATTACATTCAACTTTGATGCCTGAAGCACAACCTAATTACACAGATTTTTCGGATAGATTCTCTTCATTTTATATGCTTTTGTCAATCGAAATCAGTTAAGCACACTGCCTCCAGATCCCTTGAAAACACCAAGGTTCTTACAGCCAGTTTCTGTGGCAAGGGATGAAAAACTCCAGTCAGGTTTCTTAAATAGCAAATCCCCAAGAGCATTTTTGCACTTTAGTCCATGACTGCTCACTCAGTTCTCCCAGCCAATAGATTCTGCAGTTGCTTTCTTACCAGGTTGTGTAAAACATGACATGTGGCACTTGGTCTGCAAGAGGAGTTCCAACTTTCTTATGTCCAAGATAAAGAGAAGTTTGTTTATTTATTTTGTTGGCCCTCAATGGTGTGAAAACCAGATTGATTGTCTGTCTATGCTCTGCCTCAGTTCACACAGCAGCTCTGCCTGAGGCAGGTAAAAAGAGGCCGACTCTGCAGACACCGCATCAGTGTGGAAGAGATTTGGTCATTAACTTTCCTCCTTAGTAGCTAGTACTGGAAGGAACATAAATTAACAGAAAGCTTTTTGAGTCTGACATGCTTTTAGTGACTGGATTTTTCTACTGTCAGCAGAAGAGCACTGTGGTGATGTCTGCCAACAGCACTGTAAGCTGGAGCATGGCCAGGGTTTCTGCCATAAACCTCAGAGATATATTCTCCCTTGTGTAATAACACTTATCACAAAGGATCCCAAAGTGCTTTGAAACTGCACAAGATATATTCAGGGAGTGATCCATCACCAGGGCTTCTCCAGGGCACAGCTGTCCCTATACACGCTAACTTCTGAGGTCTTAAACAGCAGCATCTTCCACTCAGCTTTTTTAAAGCACGGGGTGAGTGGTGTCTGTGCTCAACTAATTCTTGTCTGTGGGGTTTGTCCTCTTTAAAATAGAAATAGGAAACAACAGTAATACTGAGCATCGTCTTGGCTCAGTTCCTTGCAAATGTTTATTTAACAACACAGACATATACGCTTGGCACTGTTTTACAACCAACCTGGTACGATCCCCCAAGCTGTTGAAATCTGATGAAAATGACACCAAAAGTTCTTCAGGACCTGACTGGAGTCCCCATGTCCTGCAAAGGTCTGAGCTACCAAAATTCTCCTAGAACTGAGGCAGCTAGGATTACTGCTGCTTTCTGAGCATTTTTATAACAATTTGTGGTTGCACAGTACATATACATATCTGAATATTACCTTAAAGTCTTAAAACAGCTTGTATGAACACTGCCTGCCTCTTTCCCTTCTGCTGCAAAGAGTTAATCTGTATCAAGTAATTTGCAAATTATTTCTTCTTCCTGCTTGGAATGGGTAATAACAGCTATCTTCTTTTTGGTATCCTTCAGAGTAAGGGATACAAGAGAGATCATACAATTGCAAGGTTGGGAGAAGCTTCATTAACACTGGCATTCATAAATGCTGAGAACAGTGAAACAGATTATAAAATTGTTAAATAACACTAATTTTTTTTTTTAAATCAGAAGAGGAAGTAACTGCCGTAGAGATTACCAAACTAAAGAACAACATCATACACTTTAAAGTAAAGTCCAGTAAATCTAAATAGTGGGGAAGGAAAAAAAAAACAAGAAACAAAAAACCAACAGGACATGCCTCGCTAGGACTGGGGTAGAACTACACAGGCACAAGTAACAAGACAAAGAGAGTTCTGGTCTCGACACATAACTTCATCTCATCCTAGAAAGAAGGCAGTGATAGCCAAAGGATAAAAACCAGTAAGAATTATAATTTAGGATTAGTTTAAATATATCAGGAATAATATATCAACTGAAGTAATTACAGCCAGATCAAAAGTCTATTGGCATTCCATTGGGATTCCAGTGGGCTGGGTCTCAGGGTCTTAAAATTACAAAATCACCATACCACAGCAATACTCTAAACAAGAAGAGAAAGCTGTACCTTTCCACTGCATAATAGCAACAAACAGGTGAATGCTCCTCATCAAAAAAATCAATCCAGTATGCCATTTGAAGGGAAGTTCTGTACTGTGAGCTCTGGCATTGGTGTTTGATGGACAGTCATTTGTTGACTAGAATGAGGGAAATGTCATTACTAGGCATGTAGGTTTAAAATTATGACAACCAATAAACAAGAAGAAAAATAACATTAAGTGAACAAGCACATTTGCAATGCACAATTTCAAATCACATCACCTGAGAACAGAACCAACTTAGAAAGCTGCTATCAAAGCCAGTACAAGAATAAGGACAGAACAGAAATTCTTGGTGGTTTCTCCTGCCAGTAGCTTAAGAAAAAACTGTACCAGTCCAAGATGATTTGGGATGTGTCATTTCCTTGTCATTCAGAATTGCAAGAGGACAGCCACAATCCTAAAAAAAGCTCTAGCAAATTATCTCAGAAAAAATTATTTGAAAAGTTTGAAGCTTTCTATTTCCAGAAAATTTGTGAGATGAGATGCTTAAATTTCAGAACAAAGCCAATTCAAATCTAGAACACTGATTTTTTTTGAAGCCTGTTTTTCTGAGAAGTGATATTTATGTATCTGTGCTTTCTACTTGCTCATCTGTGTAGAAGACAAAAGGGCCAATTCCTGTTGTTTTGTATAAGAAGTGTTTAAAAGGTATTCTAAGAGGAAATAAAAATTAATCATTCCTAACGTGATTTTTGCAAGATGAAAAATGTGTAAAACCTGATGCCTTCCACAAAAACCCAACCTGGTGAATCAGCACCTTCTGACAAAACTTTTCTGATTTATAAATAAAATTAGGTCCATGTGTGCATGCAATCTCAGCAAAGTTTGTTGTTACTAGATATGCAGTAGAACAAAATAAATTTGTTTCACATAAGTATTCATAACCTACACTGAATAAAATTTGATTCCACTACCATAACCCAAGAAATAAAAGATATCTGAAAAAGATATCATAAACCAAATCATATAAAGAATATATTGACCAGTAAAACACCTTGCAAAACATATATGATATCTAAGGTCTCAAAGGCAAAAGCACAGCTTTAGAAATTGGTGCTGCACAGTAGAAATTGTAGATTTTAAATAAAATATTCCTTTGGCTCAAATTTTTGTAAAGGCCATACATTATCATTATCATTCACATACATAGTAAATGACAACCCACTGCCCAAAAAAGTGATGTCTAAGCAAACAGAATGGAGAGGGCTGATGGAGGAAAAAGGCATAACAGTTGGATGAACTGAGTAAGATCATGTAGGACAGATGTCCCCTCAATAAAACTAAGCGGCAAGACTATTTCCTCGCCTGTCAATTTGAGTTTGCTGAGGCCTTGAGATTGATAAGAAATGTGTCATCAGCAGCGTAAGGGTCAGATTTCCAAAATGCATGTAATGGCAGGTATTAAGAGCACCATCAATCAAAAAAAGCACATGTCCATGGGTGTGCTTGGCTAGAACTGGGGCGGCAGGTCTCATCTTTGACGGCTCTGCCCGGAAGGGAGCAGAAGGCATGCTGCTTTGGTCCAGAGCCACTTCCCCAACACAGCTCCTCTCTGCTGGGTCATCAGTTACACCATCAGCTCTCACTACTCATTTTATATTCTGGTATCATGAAGGAAACACTAAAAAAAAAAATTAAAAAAGAGAGAGAGAAAACAGTTTTAAACCAACACAAATTTTCAGTTAAGCATCAGGTGCAGTATTTGATTATTACTCTTACCTACCTTCCCCCTTTCACTTACTAATTTTTCAGTTTATCGTGTTGCCTTGAGGAATGTGCCTTACAATAAACAAGACATGAAGCAATCTATTTATTGATGACATCTCTACAAAGTCTTAAGGAGTTGCTTAGATCAGCAGAAAATGCAACTGTAATAACTTGAGAACTTCACAATTATCCCAACTATCCTTTGCCATTCCCTCCATACAAGTACCTTTAAAAGGGTTGATTTAACTCAACTCTATGTTCCTACATTATTCCAGAAGCCTGCTTGAGTCAATGATTTTGGAATCCATCACTATGGTGGTGCAAATTAGCTACATGAAACAATGAAGAGTTATGCGAGTCATGTTTTCTCAACACAGAGATGAGACGGTCAGCACAAACGGGGAGATTTGCAAGAGAAAGCGTTGCTTTTTCATTCTTGTCTTTTACTCAGCATCAGCTGTAGCTTCTAGTGCAGCAGCTGGCCTGGCTATGAGCAATTCAGAAGAACAATGTGCTTCCTTCCACATGCAGAGAACATACATTTTCCAGCTAGGTTATACGTAAATATGTGTATTTTTCTGCTGTTACCCGGAGAGAATTCTGCACTAGATGAGAATCATTTTAAGTAAGTGTACATTGCTTTATTATAGCAGTCAGTTTGCTTCTTACCATAAACAAAAAAGGCCAGTTTAACAACACACACAGTCAATGTGGCCACTTGCTACCAGGAGCAGAGCATTCATGAGAACTCTGGTGTTGGAGGTAACAAAATGTCACTTCACCTTTGACCTTCTGATTGATATCCAGGAGGGTATTTAACAACTGTAAGTGGTGTGATAGTTAAGTAACCATACCATTAATGTTGAACTTGTTAGCAAGAAAAAATCCTTGTATACAAAAGGCCCCATATGGCTAAGCATGTATTTTTCAAAGAGAAAATAATAAAGCTGTCTCTTTCATTACACATTAATGACTTCTTTATTCTCTGCAGGAAAATAGTCAGTCACTGAAGAGAGAATACAAAATGAGACTTGTGTGTCAGATAGTAGCAAATGTATTTTCAGGGCTTAACATTTGTCTGGGGATTTTCATGTTAAAAAATCTGCCTCAAAAATAATATTTTTTTAAGGATTTGAAACTTTGAACTATAACAGGAAATGTAATATTAGAATAAATGTATGAATGGCTGAAAGCAATTCTGAATATCCAGATAATGCAGCCAGACTCCAGATTTGGAACCCACACCCTTTGAGGCCGAAGTTGCAGCCTGTACCTGTGATTAGAGATACACTAAAGAAACAGTTTGGATTTTAACAGCCTTTCAACAGCAAAGCATTTGATTTTGAGTCTTTTAGGAGTCTTTTCTTACTAAGCTAGCCATAAGTTTATGTTGTTTACAGTGTACCTATAGAAAGCCATTTCACTGATTTTTTCTAACTCTAGGTAAAACTGCACACCTGAAAGTAAATACTGTAGATATTTTTTTTATGTGGCAGTAGGATTACCTAGCAAACAACAGTGTTTTATTTCTGTCTAAAAGGATAATTTCAAAATTGGCAAAACTTCAAAGGACCTCCAGGTCATTAATTTGTAAGCCTTATTTTTAACCCAGATATTGTATTCTTCAAATAAACTTAAGCACAAAAATCAGATTTTATCAGATAGCTTGAGATGTGAATCAAAATCAATATTTAATGTTTGCCCTAACTAGTAAAAGAATGTCAAAAGGAAGCTAATGTTTATTCACAGTAAAAATATTTCCAGTGAAGACAGTAGCTTTGTTTCTTGCAGCAAGAAGCAATTTAGTGTTACACATAGATGTTAATATTCCATTAGCTTTATTCATTTATTAGGATCTGCTGAATGTTTCTCACAATACAGCTGTCATCTAAACATAGCTGAAATACTGTCTTCTGTAGCTGGATATACTAGAAACAATAGCTATAATATTATTATAAATTTTAAAATATATTTATTAAAAACAGTATTATTCTGGGTTTGTCTCATTTGAGGTAGCATGTGTATGTAGTTCTGATGATTTTATCTGTTCAAATTGAAGAATTCTTCCAATGATCAAAAAATTTTTGAAGACTAATATCATGACCCAGTCTGAGTAGAGCTCCAGAGGAGTAACAAAATGCACATCTCTAATGATCAAAGGTAAATCTATTTCAACACTCAGTGTATTCATATAGATTAAAGAATGTTTCTAACATCTTCAACATTGATAACAGTACATTTTTTACTAATATTTAACAATGTTATGAAATTGCTATCTATTATTTAAACATAGAATCTTCTTCTGTAAGGTCCCTGCCTCATTCAGTGCTTCCAACAGACGATACTAGCGGATTTTCCTCTTCATTACCAGTCATTCTCAGAATCTATCTCTTAAGACCCAGTTGTATTAATAGTAGTAATGACATATTCTCTGGGATGATCTTTGTATATCATATTAACATTTCATAAAGTACCTAGATCTAAGTGATATTGCTACCATTATTTTAGAGATGGAAAACAGAAAAAGGGTCAAAACATTTCACTGATTTGAAGTATACTATCTGTGGATACCTGAGATCTTATTCTGTGAGAGTTTTGTGTTGTGCAGCACACTACGTATAGAAAGAACATCTCTCCATCATTTCATTTGCAGTTACGTTTAGGTCTTATCAGATGTTCTGCAGATAAGACCCCATGAGATGAACTGAGTATCCATAAAATGCTGACAGCTACCAAAGATAAGGGTTTGGTCAGCTAGTGTAGAAGTAAATCAGGAGTCCATGGCAAAGGCAAAGCAGCTGCCATTTCTTCCAAATAGCAGCTGCATGAGGCAGCCTTCATTTTCCTGAAAGCTGCTGTCTCATTCAGCAGCTGCCTTCCCAACCCTGCGCCATGTGAGGGAGGGTATTCTCTTTCTCCCCTGCTCTCTTGTGTGGCCATTGTTTGGCTGCAAAGCAAGCCCCTCACTCATGCTCACTGTGACAGAAGGCTTAATGAGGAAAAAGCAAAAGCATAAAAAAATGTTAAATTAGGTAACATTTACAAAGTGCAGACCTCAGCCACACTTTCGGTCTTAATAGTGAAGTTCTTGTAACCTTTGGCCAAATTGCTTTACACTCTTACTAGCAACATAAGCACAGATTAAAGGGGATATCTTCCTACTTGTTTTTGTTTTAAAAACATAGATACTAGCAGAAAGCTCATATTGAGCTTTCCTATTTGAGCATATCATATTGGCTCCCAAAAGTCACTACCAGTCTTTGGACCTCTGTGTCCATCACACCTCACGCTGCCTCTAAAGCTACTGAGTGGCCAGTCTCAACAGGAGACTGCGGCACCCCAGCATTGATGAGTGCTAGGGAGGGATGAAAGATGTACTTTATCCATGGAGTCCCTCCCCCAACCTCCCTTTCCTCACTCCTCAGCTGTTCACCCCAGCCATGTCTTTTTCCCATCTCCCTCCCTTTCCAAATACTCAGTGCTGGCAGCCCCTGACATTCACTGTTGCTTTCCATTCCCACCTTCTGCTCCCTGCCAACCTAGGGATCTCCTCTCCTCAGCCCCCGTACTGCACCAGAGTTGCACAGGCAATATGAAGGACTATAGTACAGAGAAGTGACATTCTTCTGGTTCTGATCTGGAGCAGTTAAAGTTATTTTTGGCCCTTGGCTGGAGCATGTCCAGTTGCTTTTTAGGAATAGCATTAGTATCCTAGTTCTATAATAAATAATTTTATTCTAGTTTATAGAGAGTACATTTATAATAGTTTGCTTCTAAATGGCAGTATTATTAAGCTAGTCCCAGCTTATAAATAAATTGTACTTAATTTCTTTATATAGATCTTTAGACTGTTCTGTGGTCTCTAGCGACCAAGTTAAATTTATGTATATTACATACATGAGAACCTTTAAAATTTAATTGATATTCACTTAAAGGTGTAAGTCACCCAGGTTTCTCTCCTTTCTGCCATGAAAGCTGACATGTAAGGGTCAAATATTTGTTTTCCAAGAAGATGCTTTGATACAAATCTGTTGTCATGCATCTCACTTACTCACTTCAAATTCTAATGAATAACAAACATGAAACAGGAAGAACACTGATAAATCAGGTTTGTTTAAAGACTGAATGTATATTCATGGAAATGTCTTGCTCCACAATCATCTATCGGTGTTATATGGAAAGGACACATTCATTTCAGGTCTCCAAGAGCTCCACAAACACTAATTACTCATAATGAAAGAAATACTGTATCAAGTACAGTATGGGGCTCATGAACTTTCTAGAAAGGCACTGCACAGTGAGCATGCTGAAGTTTTAAAAGCCTTACAAAGCCAAATGAGCACTTAATAGAAGCAGCAGAACAGAGCAGCACGCATTTATGGGGGCAGTAGATATCAAAGGACCATCAAAGCTCAAATACTACTTAAAGACACCCATCAAGAGGCAACTTGAAGCGCCGAGGGATGATCTTTACTGTCAGTCACCCATGAAATACTAGCAACCACTCTCATACTGACCATCAAAACAGTTAAAATGCCTCAGAATTTCAAATTACCCTGGCAAGAACAAATCTTAAAAGAGTTGTTGAAACAGCTGCGCTGCGTTTCATGAAACCAGAGAGATGTGTCTCTGTCACCTTGCCTGTCAGAGTACCTGAGCAAGAGTATACTTGAAGGTTGTAAAGGAACACTAATCTATGGGTTGCTGCAGTAGAGACAGCTCTGTAGTTTTTATCCCAGAATGAGCAGAGCTCAAAGGCACAGCTCTGGGTTCAGAGATGGCCAACCTATTGAGTTTTGAGACTCCTGATGCTAAAATAATTCAGGAGCTGCACTGATAGCATTTCTGGAGTCAGGTGGGTACTGGCTTTCCCTAACCAAAACAGAGTTCCAAAGAAAACCAGAAACCATGCAGTACTTCAAAGCAACAACAAAAAATCGGGCAGATCTCCAGCTGTGTATTGCTGCTGTTGTTGTCTAATGTCCTGAACGTAAGACCAAAGGTCAGGATCACCAGAGTACAGACAGTGTGCCTATTGTACTGTCCTGGGTTTGTACTGCAGTCAGATTAACAATCTCATCTTTACAGACAGCAACAGGTCATGGCGTTATACACTTCTTACAGCTCCATCAGTCCTTGAAAATCAGCCACTGTGTTCCTGCTACCCTTCATCATTGCAGCAATCAAAGTCTATAGCTCATGTCAGCATTTCTGGGGATCTGAACCTTCCTAGCATGAGCATAACTTTCAAACCTGCCAAACCTACAGAGGGGACTTGTCTGCCTTGTCCTCCTTTCAAATCTCCCCAGGCCATGCCAGCCTCTTTGTATGGTGTCATGGTTTGAGCCCAGAGGGAAACTGAGCACTATGCAGTTGTTCACCCACCCTTTCCTCCAAAGCTGGGAAGGAGAAAAATGAAGAAAAAGGCTGAGGAATGGAGATAAGGACAGAGAGGGATGACTCACCCATTATAGTCATGGGCAAAAGACAGGCTTGTTAGGGGAAGAAAAAGGACATCACTTTAATTCAAAACACTAATAATAACAACATTTAACCAACAGAATGGGACAGTGAGAAGCATTACCATATCTTAAAAACACCTTCCCCCACACCTCCCTTTTTCCTGGGCTCAGTTTTCTCCCAATATCTCTACCTCCACACCTAATGGTGTGGAGAGGAGGGAAGGAGGGAGTGCAGTCAGTCCACCAATTCTTCTTGAAACCCAGGGGGAAGCACATCTCTGCATTCTTCCCTTGCTCCACACGGCGTCCCTCTCACAGGAGAGATTCCTCCACAAACTCTCCCCACCATGAGTCCTCCCCATGGGATGCATTCTTCTCGAGATGCTCCGGCGTGGATCACCTCCATGTGTGCAGTCCTCCCAGCACCAAACTACAACAGCAGGGGAATTTTTCTTCCCACAGAGTCCTGGGAGTCCTCCACAGGTGAATCTCTGCTCCTCTGGTGACATCCATGGGTGGCAGGAAGGGTGGCACTGCCATCTCACCATCCAATACAGGGGGCTTTCTGCTCCAGCACACCTCTCTCACACTGACCTATGTGATCGCATTGGTGTCCTTCTCATAATTCCTCCTCACAAGTCCCAAACCATTCTCAGGTTCCCCTTCTTAAATATATTATCACAGAGGTGTGGCCACCATCACTAATTGGCTCAGACTTGGCCAGAGGCGGGTTCGACTTGGAGCAGGGGGGAGATTTTGAGAAGCTTCTCACAGGGGGCCACTGTTGTAGCCCCCTCCCCTGCTACCAAAAACCCCACCACACAAACCCAGCACACCATGGTTTGCAGAAATTTGAGGATCAATTCTGAATCTGCTTTGTTCTGTCCCCTGCCTCTGCTCTTTGAAGAGCCTTGTGCCCCAAGAAATACCCTCAGAAACTGTGATTCTAGGGAGTTTTTTCCATTGTCTCCTTTGAGGATGAAAAGAAGCCTGTGAAGGAAGTCTTACCTTACCTTTCCCATACTATTCATCCGCAGAAAGATTTGCCACAATCGCTTTGTGTTTAATTACTTCTCTGTCATTCCAATTAGTCACTGTGTATGATGCCAGTAGCTGCAGGAAGTATGTGAGGCATGACAAAAGCTGATTATCTTTCATATCAGATATCTGGTATTGGGCTGCTATATCAATTACAATCTACGTCACTGCCCTGTATCTTTCTGCACCAATGAGATGGACATTTTATAGTGCCAATTAAGTACAGTCCCAACTCTGCCCTTGAGTCCATCTCAGAGAGATGCTGACAACATCTTTGCTTTGGACACAGGCCCTTATCTTTTATAGGCTCTGCAGACTTTCCCTGTATGTCCAGTAGGACCTTTTGCAAACATCAGTATAGCTGTGGTGGTTCAGAAGCCAATTTTTCCTTTACTGCTAATTGGATTTGTTACTTCTTGAAGGAATATCCCCCACAGAAGCTATGTTAATGACAACCAAGACAGGTATCACTATGCTTTTATCCTTGCTTACTGGGGATAAAGGGCTGATATCTGAAGTTTAATAACATGCATAGCTTAGTCTGTATCTTCTGCACTATTTCATGTTGAGGTTGAATCATGAGTAATCATGCCCCAAGTCTGGGATTATTAGACAGCAAACTATTCTTTCCTTAAAAAATGGATTAGTGCTCCAAAGTAATGTAAACAGTGAGAGGGGGGGTGGTGGTGGTGTTTCGGTCATGTGATTGCCTTCATAAAAATTTTCTTCATAGCAAACAGATCAAATATTCCAACACAATATTGTTGCAGGAAAAAAATCTGACTTTACAATACCTATTTCCTGAGCTCTTGGAGAGAGACTCTTTCCTTCTTAGTTAAGTGCTGTGTAGGAGAAACAAGGAAGAATGTAACAACGATTGTATGGCCAACAAAATAAGTCAGTCTGAAATAATATGTTCAAACCCCAGAATATTAAGATTAACAAAGACAAAAAAAATTAAAATAAAGGTGAAAATAAGATGAAAGATTTTGAAATGTAGGTAACCATCTATAAAAATAAAACTGTGCCTCGTTGGCCAATATTTTAAGAAAATGTGGGCAGATTTTTTTCCCTAGGTCTCTGGATAGCTGACAGCACAGAGAATCATAGAATTGTTTGGGTTGGAAGGGACCTTAAAGATCATCTAGTTCCAACCCCCTGCCATGGGCAGGGACACTTTCCACTAGACCAGGTTGTTCAAAGCCCCATCCAACCTGGCCTTGGACACTCCCAGGGAGGGGGCATCCACCACTTCTCTGGGAAATCTGTTCCAATGTCTCACCACACTCACAGGAAATAATTTCTTCCTTATATCTAATCTAAAGCTACCCTCTTCCAGTTTAAAACTATTACCCCCTTCTATCACTACACTTCTGATAAAGAGTCCCTTCCCATATTTCCTGTAGGCACCCTTCAAGTACTGGAAGGCTGCTATAAGGCCTTCCCAGAGCCTTCACTTCTCCAGGCTGAACAATCCCAACTCTCTCAGTCTGTTCTCACAGGAGAGGTGATACAAACCCCTGATCATCTTCGAGGTCTTCCTCTGGACTCACTCGAGCAGGTCTTTGTCATTCTTATAGTGGGTGTCATATAGCTGAACAGAGTACTCCATGTGTGGTCTCATCAGAGCAAAGTAGAGGGGCAGAATCATCTCCTTTGACCTGCTGGCCACACTTCTTGATGCAGCCCAGGTGTGGCAGGTGCATCCGCCCAGTGAAAACAGAGCTTCCTGGCTGTTGAAACGTGGCAGCTTTTGGCTGTCTTTGTTTTCAGGGTCTCACGGTAGCTGAGACCTTTGACCAATGGGAGCCGCTATTGACTACAGGTCAGATTCGGCCTGGGTATAAACGGAGTCCCCTGGGGGAGCCATTTTGAGCTCATCCCCTGGAGCTGCACGCTTCGGTCAGAGGACTCTCCCCTTGGGTCAGGACGCTGCCCAAGGAAACTCCTCGAGGTACTTTGGGTCGGGACGCTGCCCTGAGCAGGTCCTCGAGGTTGGGAGCCTCACTTTCCAGGTGAGTGATAGAGTGTTCTGGGTTGTCATTAAACCCTAGGTAGTGAAGTTTTGTTTACGTTTGGGGTTGTCGTTAAACCCCTAGGCTGTGAAGCTTTGTTTTACGTTTTGGGTTGTCGTTAAACCCACGAAGTGAAGTTTTCGTTTGGGGTTGTCGTTAAACCCCTGGGGTGTGAGGCTTTGTTTTACGTTTCGGGTTCCCTTTAAACCCCAGGAAGTGAAGTTTTCGTTTGGGGTTGTCGTTAAACCCCCGGGGAGTGGGGCTTTGTAAGTATTTCGGGTTATTTTTAAACCCCAGAAAGTTATTCTGTTCTCCTCTTGTGGACATCCGGATCTGTAATCTACGGAGAGCTGACTGGTGGTTTTATGAAAAAAATAAATCTATTTATTTTTTTAAATTGGTGGTGGGTTGCTTATTTGGAAGCCTCCGTAACACCGGGATATGGTTGGTTTTCTGGGCTGCGAGCGCACATTGCCAGCTCTTATTCAGTCTTTCATCCACGAATATCCCCAAGTCCTTCTTCGCAGGGCTGCTCTCAAGCTGCTCTTTACCCAGCTTGTATTTGTGCTTGGGATTGCCCTGAAATATGTGCAGGACCTTGCACTTGGCCTTGCTGAACTTCATGATGTTCTCACAGGCTCACCTCTCAAGCCTGTCCAGGTCCCTCTGGATGGCACATGCCTTCCCCCCAGTGTATCAGCCGCACCATGCAGCTTGGTGTCATCGGCAAACTTGCTGAGGGTGCACTCGATCCCACTGTCCATGTCGCCAACAATTATAAACAACGCCAGTTCCCACACTGACCCCTGAGGAACGCCATTCGTCACTGCTCTCCATCTGAACATCATGCCATTGACCACAACTCTTTGAGTGCGACCATCCACTCTAATCCACCAAGTGGTCCGTTCATCAAATTCATATCTCTCCAATTTTGAGACAAGGATGTCATGTGGGACAATGTCAGATGCTTTGCACAAGTCCAGGTAGATGACATCAGTTGCTCTTTCCTTACCCACCAAATTTGCAATCCCACCACAGAAGGCCACCAGATTTGTCAAGCATGATTTGCCATTCATGAAGCCATGTTGGCTGTCACCAATCACCTCCTTATTTTCCATCTGCCCTAGCATAGTTTACAGGAGGATCCACTCCATGATCTTGCCAAGCACAGAGCTGAGACTGATGGGCCTGTAGTTCCTTGGGTCTTCCTTTTTTCCCTTTTTAAAAATGGGGTTTGTGTTTTCTCTTTTCCAGTCAGCAGGAACTTCACTGAACTGTCACTGCTTCTCAAATGTGATGAATAGTGGCTTAACTACTTCATATGCCAGTTCCCACAGGACCTGTGGATGAATCTCATCAGGTCCTATGGACTTGATATGGTCTCAAATATGATCTTCTCCTACGGTGGACAGTTCTTCTTCGTCCCAGTTCCCACCTTTGCCTTCTGTAACTTGGATGATGTGGCTTGGAGCCTTTGTCAGTAAAGACTGAGTCAAAGAAGTCACTGAGTACCTCAGCCTTGTCCATATCCTGGATAACCAGGTCTCCCATTTCTTCCAGGGAGAGCCCACATTTTTCCTAGTCTTTCTTTTATGACTGATGTACCTTTAGAAGCTTTTCTTGTTGCCCTTGATGTCCATGGTCAGATTTAATTCTATCAGGGCTTTAGCTTTCCTAACTTGATCCCTGGCTGTTCAGTTTCTCTCTATTCCTCCCAGGCTACCTGTCCTTGCTTCTACCCTCTGTAGGCTTCCTCTTCATGTTTGGGTTTGTCCAGTAGATCCTTGTTCATCCATGCTGCAGGTCTCCTGGAATGCTTACCTGACTTCCTCTTTGTTGGGATGCATCATTCCTGAGCTTGAAGGAGGTGATCCTTGAATATCAACCAGCTTTCTTGGGCCCTTCTTCCCTCCAGGCCTTTATCTCATGCTACTCTAGCAAGCAGATCCTTGAAGAGGCCAAAGTCCGCTCTCTTGAACTCCAGGGTAGCGAGCTTGCTGTGTGCCCTCTTTGCTGTCCTAAGGGTCTTGAACTCCACCATTTCATGGTCACAGCAGCCAAGGCTGCCCTTGAGATTTACATTCCCCACCAGCCTGTCCTCCTTGGTCCAGCATAGCATCTCTCCTCATTGGCTCTTCTGTCACTTGGAGAAGGAAGTTATCATCAACACATTCCAGGAACCTCCTGGACTGGCTATGCCCTGCTGTGTTGTCCATAGCAGATGGATTGGGACATCCTTACCCCACTGCCACACTCTTTGACATGAGTTTCTTTTTGCTGACTAATCCATTAATGCATTCCTTGTAGGCAATCTGTTTATCTTAATATTCTTTCTGTCCACTTTGGTACTCACTTCCTTTCTATTGTTGAACACATAGGTCTGTGATGAAATAGGTATAAGAATGTAATGACCAGCCGTTCCCAGTCAGGGCACACATCCTTCCAACCCTATAGTGAATGGTTAATAGATTGACTTAAGAAACACAGCACACACTGATTCTCTCCAGCCACACCTTCCAGCAGAAGCTGTAGGAACTTCCTGGACCAAAGGCTACATCAGGATCACTGCAACAACTGACAGCAATGTAGACCTGCCCCATTCCCCATCACTTGGTCTGAGACAAGGAATATTACCATTAGGCCAATCCCTATAGTATTATAAACACATCTTGTAGTGCTCCAATCTGCACAGACACAATATAGTGTACTTATTTGTCTGTGTACTAATGAATGTTTTATTATCAGTATTGCATTTTGATGGGTATGGCATCAAAATAAGTGCAAGTTACTTGTCATTCTCAGGTTCCTTACTGAGCACCCTTCTCCCCTTTAATGTGAGGCTTAGAAGCAATAGGTTACACAAAAGATTTAGTATATCAGCAATTTCAAATTCATTAAGAACTGCTAGATTAATATCATCTCATCTTGGCAGCTGGAGTACTATACTGTTGATTGATTTTTGTTCCTGTGGTGAGCTGATCCCAGACAACAACTGCACCCACCAGTTGCTCACTCAGCTACTCCCCAGTGGAATGGGAGGGAGAATCAGAAGGGCAAAAGTCAGAAAAACTCATGGATTAAGATAAAAAAAGTTTAGTAAGTGAAGGGGAAAAAAAGATAAAAGAAAGTAATGTGCTGTATGTAACAGCTATGCTAACTCCTTCTCAGCCCGACCCAATACAGTTCCAAAATCTTAATTTCTTGTGTTTCAATGGTCTGCTTTTATGACCATTGCGTCTATGCGATGTTCTTACCTCCCTGCAGTCTCTCTTAGCTGCCATATTTTGTGATGTACTTTTCTCCTTTACGTCTTTCCTCTTTCTGTGAATTAAAAGTGCAAAGAAACTGTATGAGTCTCTCTTTCAAGCACTATTGTTGGTTCCAAAATTAAAAATAATTTTCTCATTTACATATTTGAAAAAAAGGATCTGTATCCAAGAAAGTTAATAAATCCTTAAAGTTGAAGAAAACACCTTTTCAGCATTACTAAGAATCCCACTTGTTTTTCATGTCAATAAATAAATTTTGTTGGAATTTGGAAAAAAACATTCATTTTATCTTATAGTTCATGATTCTTAAGAAAAAAAGTTTTTCACTAGGCAAAAGTAAGCAGAGGGAAAAGTGAAACAGGTATACTCCCACTCAGATTAAACAAACAAAATGATTTGGAAAAAAACATCATTTCTGAAAGGTCTTGGGAATTATAAAAAAATAACTATGTTCCCTCACACACATTTAAACAATGTGTTTCAGCAAAGGTGTATTGAAAAAGCAGTTATTTCTCTTATTTTAATCAATTTATTATAGATAATATCTCACTTATTTTCATCAGTTTATTATAAATAATATAATAAAAGTTTATTATAAAGAATAAATTGATGAAAAATTGTAACTAGTTGGTTACATTGGATGACAACATTGGATGATTCACTTGTACTCTACAGGGTTGAAATTGTAGGCTGGATCTCATTTCATGCCTAAGGTACTGTTACTTTTTATCCTTTGCACTTAGAACTGTTGGCAGAGGGTAGGGGACACATTGACTTGTCTGCCAAAGGTCTTTTTGCGTTTGTCCAGCTCAGTGAGCTGTGCATTAACACACATCACAGCTGATGAAGCTGTACCCTTGCTACAACAGCCACAAACCACTGGGAATACTGGTCTGAGCTGACTGCATGACCCATATATAACACTCATTCAGCTCTTCCTTTCTCAACTTGTGAAGAACGGGGTGTAGCAGTTGTGACCAGGCACCTCTGAACACAGCCAATCTCCTAGTTTCTTAAACCAAGTTTAAAGTCTTGATATTCTACTCTGACTTCATTAATACTTTTGGCCATTGGCATCCTCGTGGCAGTTGGCAGAGGTCAAGCATCCTTTCCATGTTGTTAGGTCCATCAAGCAGCCTTTAACACTCGTTATGAAAACACAAACTAGGTACCATGAGATCTCAGACTACCTACTCTGTGTTAACCTCTCACATGCAGGCTTTTACCGGCTGTAACCATGATGTAGCTCAGTCTTAGTTCACCAGGGGTTAAGCTAGCCCAAACTGCCTTGTATTTACAAATGTGTGATGTCTCACACACAGGGGAGCTTGGCTGTCTACCTTACTACTGCACCATGTGCTTTTTCAACAGCAAAAATGCAAGGTAATTGAGGTAGTTTTCAATGATATAAAAGTGTTGAACTCTCTGCATTTACTGTCAGGAGGAACAAGGTGACCAACTGTTCTGACCGAAGGACTTTAAATCTCTAAAAGCTGCAGAAATTTTAGTTTTCTATTCAAGAAAATACATTCAGCTACACAAATGGACACTCATCCACCAAGAGTTTTCTTCTTTCCATAAACATCTCCCAGTATTTTAATATTCTATCCATACCTAATAGTACCAGTTGTTGAGGATATGCTAATCCTTAGAAACAGGATATCCCAGCTACCTGAAAGGAAAATCATGCCTCTCTCATAACTTTCAATAGCTATTTGAGGCTGACAATAAATATAGTTTATATGACTATTTTAAAATCTTATACCTTTACATTATTCACGGTCATTTTTAGCAGATTTTTCATGTTGCCTGTTTCCTCAATGGTTCTTGTTTTACTACATAGTAAGCAAGTCCTTTGCTGTACCCAAATGAGAATATAATGTATTGTTCATTCTGTTTACAGTGCCACCTGACTGCAATGCTACAGAGCAAGCGCTCAACTTGCTAGCTAGAACTACCATCCAATTTAACAACACTTCCAAAGAGTGCACAGGAAAAAAACATCAGCATTGTTGCTGGCCGGAATATCTCTGAGAGACAGTAGAAAGTCAGACACGTAAAACTTTACATGGACTACATTATCCCATGGGGCTGGAAACTTCACAGGAACTGCCACATGCTTATTGCAGCTATTAATTTAGTCAGAACTTTTTCTGTTAAAACATACTGTAATAGGCTTCTTCCCTTTCCTGCTATGCAGCCAGTGAACAGAATGCTTTCAGTAATGGGATGTCCCTTTGAAAGACCAAATGAATCTTGGGGCACCAAGAATAACATCCACTGAATGCCACTGCAAAGAGAGAATTGAAACTTGAAAATGCGTCAACAAGTCACTGTTCAGACTTCTCAGCATAAGACAGGTAAATGTAAAAAGAGGTGAAGTGTCTGCACAGAACATTGCACAGCAAGTGAAAGGAAATGGGACAGAGTGAAAAAGAGAAACTTGAAGGATCAAGAGGAAATAAAAAGAAATTAGTATTATTAATAATCTAGTTTGTCAAAAAAGAAAAAGAAATGAAGATGCAGTGTTGACTGATTTAGATTTCAACCTCTCTTTATACCCCTAAGTATTTTTATCTCCAAAGATGCTGTTTAGATGAGCAGTAGATGCATTCTGTACTAGCAACTGCAATGTGGAGTTATTTATGTCCTAAAATGTGCTCTGTAGATTTGCCCTAAAATAAAGAACCCAGTCCCAGACATTCCAAATTTCAAGGCCTAACTTGGGAACTAAAACCTCAAATACACAGGCCATCTGGTTTGCAGATTCAGATGTCCAACATTTCCAGGTTAACAATACTCAGTTAATATCTCTCATAATGAATTATATCCATCCCAAACCAGAAAGACAAGTTGCCACAAAGGATTGCTAATAGGGCTGGAAACCTCTTGTACTTAGCTTTTAATTTTTTTTTTTTTTTAACCCAGACCAGGTGTGTAATCTCAGGCTAGCTGCTGACTACTAGATAATCTGCCTGTTGTTAACACTAATTGGCACCTTTGGTACTAATCTTAATATGAAGTTCAAAAAGTAGGTGGCTGTAGATCCTGGCACATACTTCTACCTCTGCACCAAAAGGCAGACTAGGAACAATTGTCAGGAAAAAGTCTATTTGTTTTGCCCATGAAGTATCTGTGCTAAAGAGGATTTCAGGTACCTGACTTCACAGTGTGGTCCTTCCACATATGTTAAATTCAGCTGAAGAAAACAGGAAAGAAAAATTACCTTTCTTATGTCTGTCTTCATTTAGGAGCCTCCAGTAGATCTAGCATTTCCATTAAACAAATGTAATAAAATTTTCATCAAAGGAAGTGAAGTTCACCAAAATATTACTTGTGAGTTCATAAACTTTCTCCTAACTCCCACATGCATCATAGTTGTTAGGGATTTGATTCCATATGTATTCATACCATAACAAAAAATATTTTGCTTTCATTTGACACTTTTTGGTACATTGATTAGGAAAGATTTTTAAAAGGTATGAGTAAAGACAAAAAATTTAAACTTTTTAAAATCAATTTTGTTTCAGCATTTGCAGTATGCTAAATTGACTGAGAAGTGGCTTAAGCATAATCTCTTACTAGTTCAAAGGCTTTGTGACATGCGGGTTAAATTCTGTCTTTTGAGGGAATGTTTTTATGCATTTGTTTTTAATACACAGTTTTCCAACATAAATAAAAAAGTTATGAGTCTCAAGAGTTCTCAGAGTACTTACTGCTCTTAGAAACTTGTCTTACTGCTTTGCATAACTATTATATTGACATATTACATGTCACCCAACTAAACTCAAAAGCACGTTTTCGTTTTGATGTCTCATGGGCACATTTTAACTCTACATTTAACATATATACTTTCTCATGTCTTGCTATTTCTTGTCTCTTTCTATTTCTTTTTTGAGTATTTAATATAGCAAAACTTAAATATTATTTTAACCTTCCTCAGAACAGTCTTACATGAAATCCATTAGCTTAGCTGTGGCTTAACTCTTAGCCATATTGTGTTCCCCCCTTGACATTCTAAATACACTAACAAAACTTGTGGAGAACTCTTCTAGCTTGCAACAAAATTGTACAGTTTTTTTCCCAGATGCCAGATGCTGTTGGAAATATGACTCCATCGAAATAATGCAAGCCATAACAGTAAGGAAAGGAAAAGTAGTGTGTCATATTTAGGAAAATCTTCATTTGCCTTAAAATAATTCTTTCTGTCTTTAGATTATGAGCTCAGGGTTTGACTTGTGGTGCAAATTAAACCAAAGGCCTTCGATAAATTTCATCTGGCCAAATGTAGATATTTCCATTTGAGCTACTCGATTAGATCATAGTCACATGATTTTTCTTACTGTAGATTTACTTTTAAGTACAATAAATTATATCCAGAAATACCTGTTTTTTTCCTACAGGCTATGGGGGTGAATAGTTTATATAGACATCTGTGTTGTATAGGTTCAGATTAATTACACCTTTAACGTCCAAAGGAAAGACAGGTGCTAGTATGCACACTGCCATGAATCAGAGGGGACCACAGTACTTCTGGAGAAATAATGGAGGTTACAGAATTTGCCACAGTCACATGTGGCTTCAAAGTACATACCCTGAGTGGAGAGATGCTTTGTGTGGGTTTTCCGGTGAAGAATAGTTCATCCTTGTTTTAGGGAAAATAAGTCAAACAGAAAGAGCCAATATAGTGGTCAGGACATTAGTAAGTGCTGCTGCCATGAGGTGCTTAGAGGCACCAGCTTTTGTAATGTGCAAGAGCGAGGCTGAGATGATGTGATTGTTGCCTGTTACAGCATCCTTGGGGTAAACATAAAAGAAGGTAAAGGAGAGAAATCTGGTATAAGAATTTTTGTTGGGTATGACTACATCTAGTCCGAAATTTAGAGGAACGTTTCTAATCATCAGAGAAATAAGGTGAAGAATATCTTTCTAATAGGAATACTCTAGGTGAGAAATGGTTTCCTGATACGTCTACAAAAAGTTACGTAAAGAATCATATAAAGTCATGTCTGTTGTAGCAAGGGCTGGAATCTACAGTCCAGCAAATTTCACCCGTGTGATACCTTTTTGCTGTAATATAGCCCTGTGCCCCTAACTTTTTATCTTTTGAGGCCACAGAGTTCAAAAAAAGAAAAAGTTAATTACTTCAATATTTGATTATTCAAAGACTATTTTGTAAGTTGTGATTAGATATAAATGTAGAGAAACATATTAGCCAATTAGCTACTAGTGCTAGTATGTCCTGATTTACAGGTATACAGGGTCCACAGTCTGGTCCAGAGTTGTCCAAATCAATGAGCAGGAACTTGCTCTTCCTCATACTAACACTGTTTGTGCTGCAAGTACATCCCCCTAAATAACTGTATCTTAAGTACACAGACAGGCTCCTTCTAGCCTTACTTGAGTTGCTCAGACTTCTAATTCATTTAATTGACATGATTTGCATGACACAAAGAAATCATAATCTCTGCAATCCCTTTAGATCACTCAAATGTGCCTAACAAATGACAAGGATTAGGTTCCTTCTCAGTCTTTCAGATTATGAGTGTTAACGCTAACAGAGAAACTATTCCCACAGCACTGCAGCAGAAATAAAATGTTTTAAAATGAACTTATCATTAGCTCCCACTAGATATTTACCCATAAAACACTCCCTGATTTAAGAACGTCTTTGAAGCTGACTTTTCAAAAGATGCAGCATATGTAGATCCAGAGAATTTCCTAGCACAAGTAGAACTACAAAATCTGAATCACAAATTACTTCCTTACAAGGGCCGCGATACTGTTCCTGTTTAAGTGCATTTTACTGTTGGAACTTACCCACAATGTGATGGAAGGCATCTATATAAACTCTCAAAACCATTACGTGGAAAGTCTTGGAAGAAATTCTAAAGGGAAGATCAAAAGAATGGAGAATAAATTGCTGGAAGTGATTACATGGACTGATGCCTGTGACAAAGAGGGTCTTGTCCAGAAGGGCCAGATCATAGAAAGCCTCTTTTTACAGAACTGCTGACTCGCATCACGACTGGGAGCCAGCTACACAGTGAGAATCAGGCTAGGGCACCTTGATGAAAAAGATCATCAAAAACTACATTATAACAGACATCACTAGTCTGAAGACTAGAGACTTTTTCCTGACCTCAATCAGTTCATAAATGGTGGCAGACATTAGCCAGACAAGACCAGAAGAAAAGCAAGAGGTCTGGAAGCAACATACATTTCTTCTGTTCTCTGCCATCTATGCTTTATACCTCTGTACAGTGTTTGGTTCATAGCTATTGCCTTTGGGGTAGTAGTGACTAGTTACCTCCTCATAATGCTTTTGTAATGACTTGAAGTTATGTTCAACAGTCATTTATAGTTGTTTACCATACTCTTGCAGATTGGCTTACACTGGGCGCAGAGCGTTATTACTTTGATTCAGATGAGTCAAATAAAAAGCTCGTATGTTTCTGTTTCATGCTAAAATAGCATAGGTTAAACCCAAAGGAACAAACAATTCAGGAAAATAGCTAGAGATGTACCACACCAGTGGTAACTGGTAACTCACACTAGCATGGAGAGCAGGTAGCCTCTAGGGCAAATCTGTGCAAAACTGGAAGGGTAGCAGGAGAAGAAACCTGATCTCACTACAGAAAGTCTTTCACACAGACATTCAAAGCTATTTTTTTTCCACCAATGTCAGTAGTCAATTGAGGAATAAATTAAGCTTCTTTTGAAAAAAACTGTAAAAGCAATGATTGTCTTTAGCTTAATGGGTACGCTGAAGCAACATCAATGATGTGTGATGTGCTGCGGGAGGATATCAGACTTGCACAACTCTATGACAGTTATATCAAGCAAAGCCATTTATTTTTCTAGTACATACTTATGCTCTCGCCAAAGCTCTTACTGCATAATTAACAAATCAGCAATTAGACAGTTATCCACCTTTTCTCCTATCAGCACAAGACCTCTCTAACACGCGCTGTGCAGACCAATCACCCTCTCGTTCACGCGCTGTTCTCGCCGCAGTAACTTCTCACAGTTCAGTACTTTTCCACAGTTCAGTGTTGCAGCTGTCCATTGTTTTTCCCTGCCGCCTTGGAACAACTCAGCAATTTCTTATCTTTCTCCCAAGGCCTGTTTCTCATCAAAGCCTAGCTGCTTCTCAGAGGTTGTGCAAGACTGACAGGCCAATGTCTCCCACATGATGTAGTTTATAAACTTGAGCAAATGCACGCTATAGTATCCCAAAGGGACTGATATGAACATTTTTTCCTTCCACGCATTTTACAGTCTCCACCATCTTTATAAAGAGTTTTATTTTTTCAGCAATTGCTAATGAAAAGCCCAAATTCAGGTTTTCATTAAGTTACTTTTGACTAGAGAAAGTTTTCTGCTGTAATGTCATTTTTCAGCTCATGTTACAGTTGGGAGGCAATATCTTGAAACCTCCATTCCAGACCAGGCACCTGTCACACACCCACCAGCATGATGTGTTTGGCTCACCGGTGACTGCGCAAGAGGAAGAGCATCTCACATAGAAGCAGCAGCATTTCCAGGTGGCTGAAGGATTGCTGTGCTGAGGAAAGTGTGGGAATGTTTGTGAGAGAAGATGTAAGGAAAGGAAGATGAATTAAAATGTGGAACCAGAAGACAGAAAAGGAAGGAGAAGAAGGAAAGCATTGATCCCTCCACTTTGTCACCTGACCTGTAGTGTGACAACACTGGTGACATTGGATCTTTTCTGCCAGCATAGTGTGGGATAACAGCTTTCCTTCATGGTCCAAATTTGGATGGGCCAGGTGACTGAGCATCAGGGACTTGAGGCCCTAGACACACCTACCTGGAGACTGTACCTCAATGTGCATGATCTTCAGAGCAAAAGCATGGTAGCAAAGGACACTCCATTAGAAAAGGGTAGGACCATTAGAGTGATAGTTGAAGGATTCTTCAATTAATTACAAAGCTGCATGGGCAGCTAAGCACCACAGCCTTTAATTTAATGAAGCATTTCCCTGTACTTAGCTACTGTGGGCATGCCAAACATTTACCAGCTGATACAGGATCAAAGCTGTAGCAACCAGCTGATCCCTATACAGCGTCTCTACATCTTCAGCATTGACATTTTGCAGTTTTTAGATAGCAACCAGCCAAGTGTGAATGGCTCCTGCCTCAAAGATGCCAGTCATGCAGAACATCAGCAAGAATGTTTTAAGCAATGCCTACTCCCTTGTATGATCTATTTATTCTCAGTGAGACAGAAATCAGAAAAGGTGATGCTTGCATGGGGCAGATTCAGTGTATCTGTCACAGCAGCTTGGCAGAGTGGTGGCTTGCTCACGTCAAGTCTTCCCTCAGGCTGAGAGCCTGGTTTGGCAGCAATGCTCAGACAAAGCCGCACGCAGTAGGGAGCTGATTAATAACCTACCTTGCTGAAAATGGCAGCTCCACTGAAAAATCTCACATCCACATATAATCCCACTCTACAGAAAGAAACTTAATTTAGGAGAGCCAGTCTCCTCTACTCATCCATGTCTTTAGCTCCCCTGGGCTCAGCTGCTCACTGAGACTGGCTGGCAAAGTACAGAGGCACAAAATTGTCTCCACTTTTAAAAAGTATCCAGGGCTAAAGAGGGACTAAATACATATGGGTTCATCAAGTCCCTTGTTTATTTGCAAACTACCCATAGAAGCTGATCAGATAAAGTGTTTCTAAAGGAAAGCAACCAGTTTCATTTCCCTGTTCTGCACCAAGAGAATCCAACCTTACCTTGTTCCTCACTACCTGCAATGCACCTGCATGCTTGTAGAAATAACTAATCCCCTACAGACACACTTACACATCTGTAGACATATCAGCATGGTTGTAGATATTATTCTTGAGTGGTTTAGTTTAATATATGAAATGTCTTTATGTCCAAAACCCAGTCCTTACTGAGGATATAGCTCCCAGCATAGTACAGAGGGAACAATGTGCTACTGGTGAGTGGCAATGCAGAACTCAGAAAATCAATGCAGAACTACACCCTGCAAGTGTCTGACTGTGTCACCCCAGTCGTGCTGTCACCTTAGTCTTGATACACAGGCCATTAGATGCAGCAAGCTTAAAGGTTTCTCTCTGTGTGAGAACAGTGGGTGAGAAATTTTACAAAGAAGCACAGAATGAGAACTTGCAAAATTCCCCAAGTAAAACCTTCAATAGCTTTTTTTATACACACTACTAACTTGAAAGTCCTTCCAAAGTATTGTCTTTCATTTAGAAACTCTCTCCTTGCTTTCCACTGTGGCAACAGGAGCTTTGTTCCTGTGTTGCACAGACAGAAGAGACCTGCATTACTAAATACAGTAAATAAAAGCTTTCCAGCTTATATCATTTTAATTCTGCTTTTAACACTTCTGTGATTTTTGGGTCATTTGGTGTGTTAAAGCTACACTAGGGCAGCAGTTAAGGACAATCCAGTCTCAAAACTTCATGTCACTTTACTGAACTAAATTAGTAATACACTTGCTAGAAGTCACCATGAGTCAGATGAGTCACTTCAAATACAATGCTTCACAATAAAGCCTAATTTACTGGTACTTACAGTTCTGGTTTGCTGAGATTTTCTCAGGCATAATGGAATAATTGGTGCTTCCAAAAAGTAAGTTTAACAAAAAAAAGTTTGAATCGCAGCTGGTCTTTCCACATACTATATGTTCAACACTGACTTTTAAAACTAAGTTCCCAGAAAGACTCAGTTTGAGTCTTGAGAACGTCATATTACTTTCTTGGAATTAAAAAGAAAATGTCTGTAGCTGTGGTTTAAGCTTAACTACTAGCATCCAGCTCTGAATACTGTTCAGTCAAACTAAGATAACATTCCTGTGCCATCAAGGTCTTGTGGAAAACAAGCTGATGTGCCCATTACATCTCCAACCTCCAAGTTCATCACTCAACAAAGGATGGTTTGGGCTGTTTCACACAGCCCAGCCATAGCTTGCTGGGATAGCTATTTGTTAATTCCCTAAGGAAGTCATAACATAGCCTTCCAGCCATGTCAAGTACACAAGCTGTGGCATGCCCTGGAAAGCCATTTGATTGAGTCCCATTTATGAACTTAGAGATTGCCAACTAGTTTTGATGAAAAAATCTTTAAGTTCACATTGCAAGCATTAAGAAATAGGAGATATGCTTCCACTAGCATGTACAAGTTACTGCCACAAGCCTCCCATTAAGTATATAGCAATTTTTACCCAACATATCTTGTTAATAGAGCATGACAGAGAAATATATTATTATTGCTTCTGCCTCTGCACTGCTTGCAAATTCCTTGGCAGCTCCAAGGCTCATAAGGTTCACTGCCCACATCACAATTGTTCCTCTAACACTTCAAGAAGGACTACAGATTTGTTCATTTTTCCTTTCCTTCATTTATATCTGAAAGTATAACAAGTGAGATTCTACAAGTGTTTTCAGCTTGAGCATCATGGTACCATTTGCACATCATATAATCAGGGTAGAATATCAACATGTTTAGTCAAGCAAAGATCTCCTCGGGACTTAAAAATGGGTATACTTATACCCACAATGTTCACATCCTGAGCCAAAAAAAAGAGTGTTCAGCAATATACTGCCAATTTTTAGGATTACTTCAGGAATGGCATCTTCTGTGAGTGATACACATCAAATTACTACAGAAATTGTTATCAACTTCCCCAAACACATCAGCTCCACTCATCTGTTCCAGGCACCCAAAGATTAAAACACATACAAGTGAAACTTAGCTGCTCATTTAGGAGAGTGCTTACAGTAATAAGAAATCCACTCAAATTTTTGATTTATTACCAGAAGCATGGGGGAAAAAAAAATCTCAACATCAGCACAAATTATAGAAGGCAGAAAGATAATTTTTATTAAGAACAACAGAAAATGTTCTCATAGGCTGAAAACTGATAAAGCACTAAAAAGCTCAGACAGATCTGTGTAGTTAATAGGACAAAAAATAAAGGTTAGTTGATAAAATTTTCTGAAAGTTAGTTCCTCATTGTGTATCAACTAAGATGCAATGTTATCAAAGCTGGGGGGGGCAGGGGGGGGGGAAGAAAGTATATAGAAAGATAAAAACCAATGACACATAGATTGACAGTTTTCAGTCTGGCTTTCTAAACAAATTTGGTTTGCATAATCATACCTCATTCATGGCTTTAGCTGACCCTGTCTTCACTCTTTTTTGCAGTAATTGACCATTTTCAAGTTAATTTGAAAGAGCAAGAGAGAGATTTCCAAAATTATTAACTTCACATGAGTTCTGTGAAAAAAAAGTACCCAGACAGAAAAGAAAAACCCAAATCTGTGTTTCAGGGTGGAAAGGGGAGAAAAACAAGCAGTGGCACACACTTGGCGGTAGCTGATGGCCACTCAACTAATAAACATCGTCTGTCTTATCAGCGCACCTATCCCCACACTACCTGCAGCAAGCAATGACTTTCCTTGGGGAAGAGATCACAGCTGTGATGGGAGCCAGGCACTGGAAAAGAAAGTGAAAGGAAAATGAGGCATACATTAAGAAACTAGGCTCTGCAATTTTCTTCCTTATGAAAAGAAAGAGACAAAGATTCTTTTTCATTGTGGAAAATAGCAGCTTTTCACTTAAGAAAATATTGACATGGTCAGTATTGCAGCAAATTCTACCACAGACAACAGATAATAAATGTTTATTGTTCTTAGGATAATACAAACAGAGAAGCAACAGTATTTGTCTTTAAAATAATATTACTTTTAACTGCATGTCTACAGTTCAAGGTCTGATTATATCAGTTACATTAGTGTGCATTAAACAGCAATCAAATGAAATGTCAACACCTGCTTAGATGCAGAGGTTGCAATTAAAGTTTTTTTACAAATACCTTGAAATTAATTAATAGTTTTGTGGCATTCACAGTATCTTTCTAGGTGGTACCAGCAACACAAGTGTACCTGGAAGAATGGCAGAAAACATGACAGCATTCAGAATAAGATTCTCCCATTTCATAGAATCATAGAATGGTTTGGATTGGAAGGGACCTTAAAGATCATCTAGTTCCAACCGCCTGCCATGGGCAGGGACACCTTCCACTAGACCAGGTTGCTCAAAGCCCCGTCCAACCTGGCCTCGAACACTTCCAGGGAGGGGACATCCACAGCTTCTCTGGGCAACCTGTTCCAGTGTCTCACCACCCTCACAGGAAAGAATTTCTTTCTTGTATCTAATCTAAATCTACCCTTTTTCAGTGTAAAACCATTACCCCTCATCCTAAAACTAACTCACTGATGAAGAGTTCCTCCCCATCTTTCCTGTAGCCCCCTTTAAGTACTGGATGGCCACTATAAGATCTCTGTGGAGCCTTCCCTTCTCCAGGCTGAACAACCCCAATTCTCTCAGACTGTCCTCACAGGGGAGGTGTTCCAGTCTCCTGATCATCTTCATGGTCCTCCTGTGGACCTGCTTCAACAGGTCCATGTCTTTCCTGTGCTGAGGACTCCAGAGCTGGACACAGGACTCCAGGTGGGGTCTCACAAGAGAAGAATAGAGAGGCAGAATCACCTCCCTCGACCTGCTGGCCACACTTCTCTTGATGCAGCCCAGGATACAGTTGGCTTTTGGGGCTGTAGATGCACATTGCCAGCTCATGTTGAGCTTCTTATCAACCAGTACCCCAAAGTCCTTCTCCTCAGGGCTGCTCTCAATCCATTCTCCGCCCACCCTGTATTTGTGCTTGGGATTGCTTTGACCCATGTGCAGGACCTTGCACTTGGCCTTGATGAACTTCATGATTGTTTTGCTCATTAGGGATACCAATTACACTCAGACACCAGAGTGAAAAGAGCAGGCGTATTTTACTAGAAATAACAAAATAATATAACAGAATAATACAGAAAACATACAGTAAGAAAAGACAGAACAGTGCACTTAAACAAATAGGAAAATACAGGGTAATGCATCAAATCATTACTACTTGAGAGAGAGAATAGTGATTAAGAAAGATACATCACCACTTGCATCCTTTACCATCACCCAGATCCACAGTTGCTGGGGAGCCCCAGTTACAGTGAGGATTCGGAGAGCCTGTCCCAGCAAGTGGGAAATCCTACGCGGTGCGTCCACCCATAGGTGAGGCTTCCAAAGTCACTGTGAGTGGGCCCAGCCTTATATATCTAAAAATCTGTAAGCCAGAATAGCTGGCACCTTTTGTTTTAAGCAGAAATACCTGGAGTCAGTCTCACGTTAGATTTTCCCAGAGCCTGGCCAGGGCTCAGGGGAAAAACTAAGGGAGTTTTCCCAGCTTATCTAATTGATTTATGAGCAAGGTCACACACCAGGTCACAGGGCCAGACAACTGTCTTTGTGGCCCTGTTATCTTGCTTACACACACAAAGAAGAATACATGTTTTATGATGTTTAAGCTACATTTTCTATGCATATTTCACTAATGACTACATACTGAGTTAGCAATTTCAGTTCAGGGCCTGTTGCTCAGGTTTCAATATTCCCACCTTTTACATCAGGATAGTTGGTTTGCTATAACTTAGTATAATACCTATTAGTACAATGCTTATCAGTTATAAAATATACAGGATTCATCTATAAGTCAACTCTGGCTTGGGCTTATTGTCTAAGCCTTAGCACTTCAATGATGTTCTCAGAGGCCCACCTCTCAAGCCTGTCCAGGTCCCTCTAGATGGCACATCCCTTCCCTCCAGCATGTCGACCGCACCATGCAGCTTGGTGTGATCAGCAAACTTGCTGCGGATGCACTCAATCCCACTGTCCATGCTGCCAACAAAGATGTTAGTCCCAACACCGAACCTGAGGAATGTCATTCAGCACTGCTGTCCACCCAGACACCAAGCGATTGACCACAGCTCTTTGAGTGTGACCATCCAGCCAGTTTCTTACCCAACGAGTGGTCCATCCATCAAATCCATGTCTCTCCAATTTAGAGACAAGGGTGTCATGCAGGACAGCATCAAATGCTTTGCACAAGTCTAGGTAGATGACAACAGTTACTCTTCCCTTATCCATCAATGCTATGATCCCATCATAGAAGGCCACCAGATTTGTCAGGCATGATTTGCCCTTAATGAAGCCATGTTGGCTGTCACCAATCACCTCCTTATTTTCCATGTGCCCTAGCATAGTTTCCAGGAGGACTTGCTCCATGATCTTGCCAAGCACAGAGCTGAGACTGACTGGCCTGTAGGTTTTTCTTGTTTTGCTAATTTAGCATATATACTTAATTTTCACAGGTTTGTTCTTGGTTTTTAATTGGGCTGTTAGCCCTCGGTGGTAAAATGCAGGAAAGAACTATTTTGGCTGAAGAAAATGTTCAGGATTGCATTAAACATCTTTGTAGTAAGAGGAGTTTGCTACTCTAGCGACTAATGTTTAACTTTTTTCTGTAGATCGCAGTGCAATTCACAGATGAAGATAAGTTTTCCCTAGAAAGAACAGTTTGCTGTATAACTGTATATTTTGCCAAACTTTATACCTCCAATTTTTAAAATACCTGTGTCACAAAATTTACTCTAAAAAAAACCACATCCATGATGCATATTGCAGGTATGCTTTCATACAGTAAGCAATAAGATCTGAAGCTCACTGGCCTTATCACGCTTTCCACTTCAACAGGAACTGTACAGAATTTGTGCTTCATTCTCCCAGATGGATGATTTTTTCTTTCTGGTTTAACTTATTTCACTGTATGAAAGAGGTGTTTTGATTAACTGTGTGAAATCTAACTAGGTCAGGATGTATTGAATCTCAGAAAAGAGTATTTTGTTTGACCTAATGACTCTGTTCTTGTGTGTTGGAAAAATAAACTTTATGTAAACATCTGCCATGGTTTTGTTTAGGGATTTCAAAAGTGAAATGAGCACTTGAGTTTTCTAAGACTGTCTGACTGACACAAAACCATTACCCTTCACACTTCTCACAGAAGTGAACTCTTTGTCTTCTAGAATGAGAAATAGTATTTGAACATGAAACAAGTAGGATAAAATATCATAACTTGCTCTATTTTAATTGTACCGTTTCTTTCTGTGCCCTAGGTGATGCCATCCTTAGCTCCAGAAGAAGAAAACCCAAGTAGACAGCCTTTACCCCAGCTCCCTGGGAATTCTGATCACAATTCTGATTCACAGTTTTCATTTTAGACTTGATCATACGTGAGGCCTCTAACTGCAGTGTATAATAAAATGAAAATGCAGTAGGTAATCTGCCCTCTGTGTGTTAGTGCCTTAGAAATATACTCTTCTTTTTAAAGGGCTTGGCCTAAGAAAATTCTGTAACTAAACTGTGTCACATGAATCTAGAACTTCACTCTACAATATTCTTGTTAAAATTTGCTTTCAGCAAATATTGACACATTTAAGCTTAAAAAAGTATACGTTCCCAGTATTTGCACAGCAATGCTTGATTATGCCAGTATTCTCAGAAGCAGAACACACAAGATTCACAGTAGTAGATGGATCAAAAAAATCAGTCTTGAATATGCATAGAAAGTACTTTCTAGTATTTATTAAGCTTTAAAATTCTATTCCTTATGTGAAATACTGCCAGCAAATTTCTCATCTGTTAGTAATACTCTAAGACATTACCTGTGAATGTAAAGTTGTACATTTCTACATCAAAGTAGTCCTTCGTATGAAAACTAGCCACTAGCTTGAGAACTTGGAGTTTGATTTGAATTTTTAAGCTGGACCTTTTTTTTCACATGCAACATAACCTGTAAGGAAAACAGCAGAATTTGGCTTTATGGAACTCTGAGAAGTAAAGAAGAGTCTGTATTGGTTTATTCCTTTCTATTTTCAGCTAAGCACAGCTCAGCCAAGCCTACTTTGAGCTAAGCACAGCTCAAAACACCTAGACTATGAAACCATGTTCTTTCTGAAACCAGTGGCTGAAGAAGATTAGCAGACAATTTGAATGCAGTTTCCAAATAACTGCACAGGTGTCCAACTTTAGAGAACTTTCTAAACAGGCAGGCAAATATGTCCCAAGAACCAGTGACTAAAAATGAAGATTGAAATAAAAATAAATTGCGAATATAATCCAACTCCTTAACAGTGACTGTAACAAATCACTGGAACACAAGGGAAGTGGTTCATTAGTCATCAGCTTTAAATTGGATGTCCTTCTGAAAGATATGCTATAACTCAGACACAAATTATTGAAGCTGATAGTTTTCAATTACATAGCACAGAAAATAATCACCTTCTCTGCAGGAGTTACTGAGTAAGATTTGATGACTTACATTATGCAAGTATTCAGAAGAGATTGATCATAGTCCTTTCAAAATTTACATGTTAGTACAGTATTTTTTGACTGTATCATCAGATCAGGATTTGGCCCACAGGGAGATGAACGGTTAAATCAGATGTTACTACCATTTTTACATAGTGTTGTTATTATAGTCACACTTTCTTGTGCTTAGTTAGATTGCTGAGAGTATATTTTTCATTCTGAAACACACCCAACATTTATGTGTTTAGCCTTCTTTTTCAAAGGATATCATTAAAGCCTAGTATTAATCTGATGGTACTGTAATAATATACTGCCTTTAAGAAGGGAAAAACACTAACCACAGTAATGTAGATGACATTAAACTATATACCTGGAAAAAAACTTGTCTCATTTTAGTTGTGTTAAATGCCTTTTTTTGTTTATGTCAAATGATATAAGCTTAATTTCATACTTGCATAAGGCTAATAACTCTTGAGAACACTGCCACTTTAGTCCCTGTCTATTTTCCTTAACATTCATAAATGCTGATGTTATTCTCTACAGTCTTTTAGATTTTCTGAGAAAGATTCCCACTGGCTGTAACCAACATTCTGTCTGATCCCGCCTAGGTTTGCCTACAAGCTTGTTTGGCTATATAAAATTTTGTTTCCATCAACTGGCATAAGTTCTTAAGAAGAATAAATCTCTGTTGGTATATTTGCAATGTTCAGAATAATTTATTATGGTCTAATATTTAGACCAACTATCTGTCTTTGATATATCACTGCCTTCTAGCCTGGTGTCCTAAGAAAATTAGGTTTGTGCAATCATGCTGTCTGTTTGCCAGTCCTTTCCAACAGTTTTTTAATCTGTTGGCCAATTTAATTCAAATTTGATGGAGTGATGTAGAGTCTTCATGACATTATGTTCACTGGAGTTTTGTGAAGATTGGTGATCTGGGTGAAGGAAAGGCATCCTTTGTTGTACTGAAGAAGCAGTGAAGTTGGGGATGCAGAGAGAACAAAGGACAGCTGCAACAGAGAAGTTGGTGATGATGTGGGGCTGCCGTTATTGCAAGGGGAAAATCAGGGGGCAAAACTTGAAAATCTGGGAAAACTGACAGCCCATTTCATTGCTAAACTCCATGATTTCCAGTAATTTCATTTACATATTACCACAATATTACTAATGAGAGAAGTCAGTAAATCATCTCTAGGGAACCTACATTTCTTCACTTCTAGCTGATACGTTTGAATACAGAGGTTAATTTTTCACAAGTGGAGAAGTGGTGATATTAACTCTAGGTTTGCCACTTGGTAACTATTATTCCCCTCTAAGGTCTGCACTCAGAAGTCTCAGTCCTTTCCCAATGTAAAGTGACCAGAAAAGCAATGGTCATGTCTCCTTTCAACAGCCTTCCTCAGCATCTGCCAGTTATTTTTCAAGCTGATGTGGATGCACTGTATGTTGCAGATCTGAGAGCTGTGTATTTACACCTTGCTTTCAGAGGATAAGAATCACAGAAATAAAATTTATAAGAATAGTTGCACAGAAGCTTTAACATTGAGCAATGGTGAATGTATTGACTAATGACACAGAGTGCTAAGAGCTCATATGAGGAGGAAGCAGTGTGTGCCATAGAGCTCATGAAATGACACACACCAAAAAATAGTTTTTAGACCCAGAAAGTATGGAAAGCTATAAGCTGAAGAGCAAACAAGGCTTCTCGCATTGTTTTCTGCCAGAATGCTGCTGTAACATATTACATAATAATTATTTTGTAGGTAAATAGATCTATGAGGAACAAAAGACTTCATGGACAGACTTATCTTCTATGAAGACTGAGCAGTGGCTATGACCCAAACCCACCTGTAGTGTTGCAAGCTCTCTTGGAGTCCTCAGTAGACAACGGACAGACAATTGAACAATGCTTCAGCCTTCAGCTCAGGCAGCGCTGCGCTCGGAGTAGATGTTCTGTGCTTTCAAGGTTGAGGCCAATGACTGCTTATATTGTCAATGCTGGCTGTCTCAGCCACTTGGCAGACCTATTCAATAAGTCTAGATAAAAGGTATTATCATCTCAGCCAGTATGTTGATTTCTGATTTATAGTGTTACTTTCCAAGCAGTTTGAGGAGAAAAACTAAAGCTGAAGAGCTTGATTTATATGCATGGCAAATCCACTGTAATATTTCAGGTGCATGTCCTTCTTTGTGGGTTGTTCTTTTTGTTGATGTTTGGTGGGGGGTTTTTTGTTTGTTTGGAGTTTTTTATTGGGTTCTTGGTAAGCAGTAATAGAAGCCAGAAATGGAAGCCAAAATCTTGTTGACCTAATCTTTATAGCCTTTCCTTCTTATCCTGACTCCTTTTTGCACTGGTAGTTGCTCCTGGCAGTAGTTCACCTGCAACTGAAATGCCCAGGATAACACCGGCACCACACTTCAGAAGAAGAAAACAGGCAGATTATGAAGAAGGATCATGGTGATTTAGAAACCTTTAGATTATTGATCCAATGGGAAAGGTTTGTCATTGCACATTCAGGTGTGCAGCAGTGCAGAAGAACATGACAACCTACCGGATGATTTCTCTATTTTACCATCTTTCAGAAACTGTTATGCAAAAGCCCATAAATACAATAGTATACTGTGCAAATAAAGAGATAATGCCCTTGCAGTGATGTGTGCTGAGGCTTTGTCCCTCTTCTTAGAAAAACTGATGATCTTAAACAAACAGCCGGAGGGGGGGGGGAAGCCAAACACAAAAAACCCCACCTAGTCTGTGTGTCAACAAGGCAAAAGACTGAATTTTGCTCTCATCATACTGTGAAAGTAGTCCACATTTCAGAACACTGAAGCTGGAGACTGGATTTCATTTAATGCCCAAGATCCAAGAAATATCCTGAAGGCTAAAAAGGGTGCCACTGTTATTTTCAAGAAAAAATATGCATCAAGACAAGCAGCTTCCCTCCTGGTCATGGTGAGGGCTGGTGTATCACATGATCCACTGCTGTTGTCAGTGACAGGGACCCTCGGGAGCCTTAGCAGAAGCTGGGGCCAGGAAGAGCTGAGATACTGAGAGGGGAGCAAGTGAGACTGACAGAACCAGGCTGCCCCTTAAGTCCCCTATGCCTTACAAAAGAGGAAGAGTTAGCAATTTTATGAGGTGACTCAAAGATCCATACTGACATCTTCAAACTTGGGTGCCTGAAGTCATGGTTCCTAAGCACAGAGAGACAGTGTGCACCTCCAGAAGAGAAGTGAGCTGCTTGTCACTTCAGAAAATAGGCTCACTCTGCCTACAATGAGGAGGCACTTAGGTGCTTAATGTCTAGCTTGAGGGTGTCTCAAGCTGTTATGCACCTAAATGCCATAAAAAAGAATAGACTTAACCTGTTCAGGCACCTTTGGAAGCCACAGCATCACCTGTGGAAATGAGAATAGCTCTTCCAGTTGTACCAGTAGCAGATGGGTCTGAATTTCTTCTCAGATCCAGTAGAAATTGTTTAAAACCACATTTGAGAGAATGTGCTTCTGGTTTTATTTCATTTGCAAGAGTGATTTCAGTGATTCTCTACTGCATTCAGGGTAAGAAACTGCTTTTATACTGCAGGTCATTACATTATTATGAATGAACAAACCTTAATTGCATTAAGACTTTCCAAACGCACACTTACAGAAGAAGCATTGAGGTTTCCTTTGAATAAACTGCAGCACTCCCTCCAGCAAAGGAAATGCTTTAATTTTTAACATGAAGTTGTTCTATTTATATTATAAACCAAAGGCACTTACTATAATGCAGAGAAGCAGGATCATTACCCAAACCACTCTGACACGAATCATCTCCCAGACTTTGCAAATTCTGCTTATTTTATCAAGTAAAATTGTATCATCTTATACCCCAGTACAATCTGACACACACACACATGCACACTATGACTTTACAACAGAAACCAGGACTTCTCTCAGCAGTGAGTATAAATGAATCATTAAGGCCACAGCAGGCATTTTCCTGGTACTGTGAGGGAAAAGCAGGTGCTAACTACATCAGAGTTAGCATACCTGCAATTAAAATACTAGTTAGGGAGAAAAAACACAAAGAGCTTACGAAAAATGGCTCTACCTGCCCTGAAGGGAACAAGTTAATGCTGCTTACACCTGTTGAGGAACTCTGCCTCCATCATCAGGCTTCAAGCAGAAGGAGAAGCTGAATGATAGCCTGGTCCTTTCCCTCCACTTTCCCTCTCTGTGTGCACTTGGCTCCCTGCTGGTTTGTGTGTTTAAAAAGAAGCCCTTTTTCCTGTTTGTTTTGCTGGAAGACACTGTTGGCTTTTTTCTTGTACGCAGGCTGTGAAGCAGCACTCAAAAGCTGACTAACCAACTTTTTCCCTGCACAGCAAATTGTTGTTATAGAGTGTCTGCTAATACTTGAATATCCAAGCAGCTCAAATAACAACTGCTATGTTTGTGGCTCTGCAAACAGATAAAATGGGGTTCACCTTGCCCATCTAATCCTCACTTTACCCATAAAGAGATTTAAACTAGCTATGCCTAAGCTGGGGCACATCAATCCTGTCCTCTGCTCAGGGTGCTTTTTTCCAAATCACCCCTCCCTCTGACCAGAGCGCAGAGCAGAAATCACTGAGTTCATGCCCAGAGGCATGTACGTAAGGCTGAAACACTGTACAAGTCTGACTAACACTGGCAGGTTTGAACTCTTTGGCCAGAAGATAATCTAAATCAGTCTCTGAGAGTGCTCATGAGTAATGTCAGCGCCAGCCTCCTCCCAAAGGCATTTGCTAGTTATATGTATTTTTTGCTGGCCTCCAGCACAAGCTAACTGTTAGAAGTAATTCCCCTTCGCCTCTCTACTCGTGCCTCTAACCATAACTGAAGGTATATTTTATTTATTTTTAGAGATTCATCAAATGCCTATTTCTTCCTATTTCCCTCCTGAAATCTACCCAAGAGTTTCAGGCTCATCCATAAGCAGGATAGATTGCATCCATTCAAATGATGCCTCTGCTCTACAAAGGATTCAGCTGTCTCCGGAGAAACAGCTGAACAGGGTCATCTTGCAGCTCCCCAAAGCTGCTTTTCTCAAATACACACATACACAGAGCCTCACCCCATTTCTCTCCCTGTGGTGGCAGAAACAGCAGCAAGCATCCATATGGGACTCTGGCAAGGACCCAGGTCACACTGTTATCACCTAGCAGTTCAACATCCACCTGTTCTGTCAGTGCTTACAGTGACTAAGCCCAAATATTTTCAGGTTTGGCATCTTTTTTATTATTCTATTCCTAACCACTCTGTGGCTCAGTTTCTGCCTGCTTACACCCCTCACAGTCTCTTCAGGACATTGAGGTGACTTAGCTTTGATGTCAAGGAGACTTTGGCTCCATTCCTGTTACTGCAGAACATTTCTGCAGTACTGTGAGCAGATCTTTACTTTTTATGAGTCAGGGTACCTTTACAGCAACTGACCATGTTACCATGGATTTGCAGAAAACCAGAATCTAGTCCTTCTCCTCCAAAGAGTCAAGGGTTCTGCCTCTTTAGGTGTTAGTTGCTGCTTCATCATTTATGGTTAAAAATAATAGGTTAATAAAGTTTACCTATCTTAATTAGTCCTATTGACTTATAAACTATCATCACCATATAAGCTGAATCACAGCTTCCCACGCTTGCAACCATTATTCAGACTGAGTAGCCCCATGACTATTTCAGTCTCAAGACAACAACAAATATGGGCAGAGACGTCACTGCAAGCATAAGTGGTGGTATCTTGAGTAAAAAAGACTTGTGGAATGTCAAACGAAAGCTGGAAAATAGCCTCAAAAATCAGCCCAGATTCTAGGAGACAGAAGTTACTTTGCCTAAAGCTATAATAAAGTTTTGCATAATATATTGCTTAATCTCTTTGGAGAATTTGGGGGGGGGGGGGGGGAAGTCATATTTTATTTCTGGTGACTTACCTTGGAGCGCAGTGCCTCAAGACAGTCTGATAACTGAGCATACATGTCACAGCACGTGGGTTGACTTCAGCTCGTTTAGAAACAGAATCATGACTTTGAAGAAGTTGTTTGTTCTCCTTGTTTGTGACTAATGTGACCCAATCTATCTGAAAATGATAGGTTGGTCTCCACATCACAGAGAAACAAGCTTTTGAAATACATTTAAATCCTCATTATTCTGAGTTCACAGTATGATTCAATGAATGAATTAGGAACCCTGGAGATAAATGCATAAGAGGGAATAATCTTTCCTAGACTGTGCTGTGTCTTGAACTAGCAATGAAAGGAAATGATTGACTGTGGGCAAGACCAACTAAGGACTTGTGAAGGCTTAAGACTGATGTGCAAATTTCTATGAAAAAAACTCTACTTTCTTTAAACACATATTGCAAAAGAAGAAGGAAGAATTTGTCTGCAAAAGAAATTGTTAGGGGTCATAGAGCTTTCAGCTTCAAAAAGGTAGTTACCATTAAAAGTCAATAGTGTCCACATACAGTGAAAATGTTTCAGCCAGTTCTATTTAAAGACAGTCCTGGCACAAAGGGCAATATGCTCCACACCGCATATATGTACGGAATGAGGTGCTTGCCAATATTTGTCCTTCTCTGTGGTTTTGTTCATAAGTAGTGCAGCGTCATGACCCTGATTCTCTTCCCCTTTGTTCCTCATCCCCTGATGGGGAGACTGAGGTTCTTCTGCCTGGATTTTGTTGGCTGCATAGAGGGGGGAGACACATTTCATCTCTTTGTGTTTTTATAGATAGGAAATAATCAGAGCAGTACTAATGTAGTAGGGAGTGTACCAGTCTGGTTCACTAGATGGCATTCAGGAGTAGTTTTGCTTTGAGCTAAGTAAAATGTTTTGGTATTTGCTATGATTTCAGACTATTATGCCACCATGTAACCCTGGACAGACCCAGAGAAGCTCAGGGTTTGAGTTCTTTAGCCCTCCATTTAAAAGTTTACATAACTTCAGCATATCAGGATTAAACAACATTTCTGCACAAACAAGAGAACTGAGAAAATGTTTTAAGGAAAAAGTTAGTTGTGTCTTGATTTAGTTGATATATAGGGTTTTCTCCAAGAGGTGACAACCAAAGCTCGTGCAACCCTGTGAGCCTCTCCCAGGTGGCATAGCACTTCTCCACCATGGTGGCTGACTGCATTGATTTGACAGAAACATATGGGTATAAAGCCACAGATCAGATTTTGTGTTTGATGACCACCACAGACCTTCAGAACTTGGGGCTGTTACACTCTTGGCAGATACTGATGATATTATTACCTACATGTAAGGTAATAAGAGAAAAGGTAGTCTGAGCAACATTGGTCTAATGAAAAATCACAACCTCACCAAGGTTCATGGATCTGAAACTGCTCTGCTTTCTCTTTCATGTCTTTTCAACATTAATGGGCTCAAAGATATTTTGGTGAGTATGCTTTGGTTGACACAGAAATGGTTCTACAAGAAAATCTTAAATATTTTCCAAAATTTAAAGGCAGCTTCCACTACATCAAACCAGGAATACTGAAGTACTAATCAAAATTATGCAACTATGAGTTGCAAAAGCAGACCAGAGTTACTAAGAATGTATTTTCTTTTGTAGTTTACTAACACATCTCTTCCTCCTCTCTCTTATGTCAGCTTTCCACTGAAATACACAATTAATTCCATTGAACTGATCTTGATCTGAAGGTTGGTCTGAAGCTATATAAATAAAAGAGCCAGGGCCTTAAGTCTGTAGCCTGTAATATTAATTTACCATGAGAGAAACAGATAAGTCAAAACTGAGGTGTGATTTTAAAAAATAGCATCATCAGCATAAATTCACCCAGAATTCTGTTTCTGTGCCAAATCAGGAACAAGGTTCATAAGTAATCACAACCTTGACAAAACATTATTCATTCTATGTATGACATATTGGTTCTATGAAACACTCAGATTCTGGTTTCACTTGCCCTCTGCAGTGTGTTATTATCTGAATAGACTTTTCCATGCTGAAAAGTCCTCCAAGGTACAACCGAACTCACCATATTCAAAGTAAAGCAACAGAGGACCACTCTCTAAATATGCATCATATAGAGTATAAAACCATTATTTTCTTCTATAGAAAGATTACTTTAGCAACTCAGCACTTTAATCAGATTCACAACCAAAGCCTGTGCCTCCAGTGCAGTGCTCATGCCTCTGGCTTCAACTGAGTCTTTTTGTAGACAATTTTTCAGTAAGTCTACTGTAGTTTTCTTGACTGAAGACTGCAGATGCTGGCCCAGAAATTCTTAGCAGTCCAAGATTTTTCAATAGACATAGAAGAGAGGAAGAATATCTGATAAAGGATCCATTACAGTTTGGATTCTGGTTTCATGTGTCCTACAAAAAACCCTGACCTCATCTTAAGATACGCTAAGGACCCACAAATGTCAATGCACTTCCCAGATTCATCAGTAAAGTATTGCAGTTACTTCCAGTTCAATCCAATAACTGAAGACAATAGAAGTAGAAATGAGTCTTTATCTCCTTGGTCATTTGGACTTGGGGGAAGGAGTGGTTACAGCACATAACTCAAATTTTCCCATGCAGCATGAAATTTGGTTTGTTTCACTTCACACAAAGACAGGTTACATCATTTGTGCAAACGAGGAGAAACAGTTTTGATCTTAGACAGCATATAAACTGTGTCACAAAAGAATTTGAGTCAGGCCTCAAGGAACCAGCAGCCTACAGGGACAATCCACTTGGAAAATTAGTCCCTTTCCAGAGTCATGGTGCTTTTCCTAGATGTTATAGAGCCAGAACATGTTCTGTATCATGCCCAGCAAGCTTTCTTAGACATTTATTGAGGCTTGACATCAGTTTCTAAGGACAGGAGGCATCAGATATCTCTTCCAATATTAACTTCCAAGTTATTTAAGGCAACATTATAAAGAAACTATTTCCTGTGATGGAAAAATATCAATCTTATTGAACCTAATAGAAACTATATGCCTGTAATGATGACAGAATAAATAGAGCCCGTGTTTCAAGTGCTGCATGCCATAGCTAAAATGTGTCCTTATTCCTTCTAAGTCTAAAGGAAGCACTTGACTTTGAAGAACTGTAATTCCAATAAAACCAAACTGATTTTAATCTAACTTTTAAAACCCAAACCACATAAATCTTTTCAACTAGAAGAATATTACACACATGATTTCCCAATATTCTCAATAGGAGCTCACAAAAAAAAAAAAAAAAAAAAATATGCGAAAGCACTGAAAGCTTCATTAATTGAAACTATTTACTTACCACAAGGAACATCTATTATGTCAGAGAATTCATATGAGCTTTTCCAAAGAAGCATACTATATATTCAAGACACATTAGTGCTCAGCTATTTAGTGATCTTTTCTCAGATTCAGCTACAACAGGAGCAGGCAGCTGTGTTCATACAGCTGAGGGGGCTGTGCAACACGTCTTGCTCAGATAGCCCTGCTGTTGTTTTGTTTGCTGTTATTTTTCCACATCCTTTCAATAAAGCAGCTTACAATAAGTTCCCCATCTTAAAACCCTTCTGGGAGCACTGGTGTGAATATGTGAAAACTGTTCGGCCATTATCTGACAGTACAGCTTTGAGCTCTAAAAATTGCCTTTTGACTCAAATAGAGCTGTATAGCAAAAACTGAAGGCCAGAATCTGCTGTCAGTTGTACAGTGTTTATCTGTAAACTTCACTGTCATTTAATAGTTTGAACAATTTGAATCATATTACTTAAGTCCTGATGTGTGGGATTTTCACTGGGGGAAGAGGCAGCTCAGGCAAAGTAGGAGATGTAACTGATGTAAAGGAACAGTATTACATAAAATCATGGCTTCAAAACCATTGCATTATTTTTGTTAAGAGTCTTGGCACTGATTTTAGTGGAAAATGGAATTGACAAGAATTTCTATGTACAAAGATACACTGTATCAGATTTCTTCAGTACAAGGAAGTGAGGCTTGGAAGTCTCATATTTATTAAAGGTACAAACAAAATAACACAGAGGTTAAGCAACTCCTGGCTCATTAGATTGTAAAACATAGTTTAGGGCTCTCTTGAGGGACTGGAGGATGATTGTTTTCAAGGTGAGATTACAGTGACCAAAGTTTTGCCTTTCTAGAGTTGTGCAGGTCAACTCAAGCGAGCAACAGTGCAGCTCTTTGTCAATAGCAAGCGGGTTTCTGGACAAGCCTTATTTCTTTCTGGTATTCTAACAAGGATAAATAAGAAAAACTGTTGCTCCATATGCTTCCATGACTAACCTCTTCAGTGAAGTCTTTACTTCTGCAATGCATATTTTCAGGAGTTCTAAGAAAATTTTACAAGTGCCAAACACTGAGCTAAACCTTAGGGGCTCACTAAATGCTAGTTATTTAGAAACAGCAGCAGAAATTGTATGTTAAACAGTTACGAGCATTTAGCATAAGCATGAAGTTAATCATAACAAACAGTATTTTTGGACAATGAATTCTTGTCCATGATGATTCAGTGACAGGCTTGCCACTGATGTATTGGAATCATGGATTCATCTTGAATAACATGATAAACAAAATCCATAACTCCTAGTGTATTCTTCCTACAGAGCCCTGCATACACATCTCACCATTTAATCAAAATATAACCATGATTTCTAACTGCAAAAGGTTTTTCATAAACTTTTTCAGTGCTAGGGTAATGCAGACAGCATCAGCTCAAGCTACATGGGTGTACCTCCCTGAAAATACTACTCTCACAACCAAGACATGTCTAAATAGTCAAATACAGTCTGCCGATAAATAGCACATTATGTCTATGTTAACCTGACATTTTATTTTTAGTTAGTCTTTTTTCTCTATTTTTACCAATATATTTCTCTCCTGGCCTTAACACTGTCAAAGCTTAAGATGATTTTGTTCTTACAATTTTACCCTTTGGCCACACCATAAAACTTTATTTTAATCCTTTAATCCTCTAACTTTTTTAATTAAGTTCTGAGTATTTAAAATAGTTATAAACATTTTCTGGGGGGATTATTCACTTTAATTACTGTTCTATGATGAATATTTAATGCATATGATCACTGTAGAGTCAGAAACAAAAATTATATTCCCACGTAAAATGTTGCATAAAATTGGGAAGTGTGGGAAGTGTCCTACAAAAGATGGAAATTAAGATTTGTAAAGAAGTCAGTTTGTGATATACTTATAAAGCACCTGGTCTCAGTGATAATTTTGACACATCAAGGAATGTAATGGTATAACTTCAGGCCTGCTGCAAAGCCAAATTTTTTCCTCTGTACTCGGGTATAACAGGTATCAACAGAAGAGCCCTAATGACTTCTTTTTCCACAAGTACACTGTCTTCATTGACCTTGAGCTGTCTGCCTGCAACAAGAGCAGCCAAGCTCCTCGGATCCTATTTTTATTTAGTGCCCAATATTCTGTCTTCTTCTGGTTTTCCTCCCACCTCCTCATTTGCTCCTGTGACATGTTATTCAGAGGCTCTTCTTTGTCTCTTTTCAGCTTTCTGTGGGAGCTCTGTCCTGTCCCTGCCACCCTTCTCTCCCCTGTGTTTATCTCAGGAATGCTCTCATCTCAAGCAGACAGTTCACGGATCTACCTCTCCACTCCTCACCTGTTCCCTTCAGCACAGACTGAAATCCTGGTCTGCCTCTGACACTTCTCATGGATACCTGGTTGCCAGTTTGAAGAGCATGCAACTAAGGGACAGCCTTTAATATCTTTTCAATCCACTCTGCTGCTTCAGGGCAATGCTGCAGTCCTGCTTGTTGTCAGGTCCATAAACTATGTCTTCCTTGACTCAGAGCTCTCTCCATGTTACTCTCATTTCCCAGATATCTATAAGCCTTGCATTTTATTTCTGCATATACCTTTTCTCTCCACCCGTACAGATATAACTGGTGCAAGCGGATAGCTGATACTAATTGCCTTTTGAGTTCTGCAGCAACCTTTTCGCTGACCTTGACAGATGTACCTTTGCTTTGTTAATGTCTACTCTGAACACTGTTGCAATGGTCAGTTGCCTTGACTGTGCCTTTGCATATCTCCATTATTCCTTCTTTTTTGTCACATGAATGGTGTTTCTGGTTGTGTTCAAGCCCCTTTTTAGGTAGTTAGTCCCCTAGTCATCACCTGTTTTATATCACAAGGCCAGCTCTCTCCTCATTTCTACTCAAAGGCCAAAAATGTCAGCCACTACCTGTCACTTACTGTGTTTCCTGGAGCCCTTTGTCCTTTCTCCAAAACTGCTTCACATACTTAGGAGAAGCTTCTATAAAGAGATGCTAAAATTAACTCATTAATCTTCTTCAAACCCCTCCTCCCCTTTTCCATTATTTCCACATAAAAACCCTTTAATGATTAGGCTATTTATCATGCTGCCTAACACTGTTTCATTGCTTCCTTGCACACCCACAACTATCTGGTCTCCATCTGTTACCTCATTTGCTATTTCAACTGCAAGATTTTGGGGTGCAATGGAATCAGAATTGCCTTCTTTGTTTGTATAACAATGTGGTGGTTTGACTTTGGCTAAATGCCAGGTACCGAACAAGTTGCTCTATCACTTCCCCCCCCTTCCCCCTTTTTTTTTCTCAACAGGGCAAAAAGGGGAAAGAAAATAAGATAGGAAAAAAGAACAACCCTTGTGGGTAAAACAAAATCAGTTTTAATGTAAGCAAAGTGAAGCAAAGGTCCATGTGCAGAAACAAAAAGAAAACAGATTTATTCTCTACTTCCCATTAACAGGCGATGCCGGGCCTTCGCAGGAACCAGGGCTCTGATACACATAGTGGTTGCCTTGGAGGACCAAGGGTGATGCCCCCCCTTCCTCCTTTTTCCCAGATTTATATTCAAACAGATGTCATATGGTATGGAATATCCCATATGATCCAGGTCCCAGGCTGCAGGGAGGCCTGAGCCCATCAATTCTGCCAGAGGGCAGCAGTGACAGCACCTGTGTGTGCTGCGGTCAGCTGGATGACCTGCTCAGCCTGGTGGCAGAACTCAAAGAAGAGGTCACAAGATTAAGAAGTATTAGGAAGTGTGAAGGGGAGATTGATTGGTGGAGTAGCACCTTGGCGCTCATGAAGCAACAGAAGCAAATGGAGTCGCCAAACAAGGCAGGCGATAGCTCACCCTCTTGCTACCAGGCAGAAGGAGGGGACCTGAGAGATGGGGGATGCTGGAAACAGGTCCCCGCTCAGGGAGGCACGAAAATCCTCTCCCGACCTCTCTCACCCTTCATGGTGTCCCTTCACAATAGATTTGGGGCCCTGGAACTTTTGAATGAAGAAGAGAAGGAAGAAGAGAATGAGACAAACAAGGAGGAAGACCAAGGTCCACCAAGGCCGGGTCATTCTGGAATAGGTATTAAAACCAGTTCTAAAAAGAACCCCAGAAGAGTCATTGTAGTGGGTGACTCCATTCTGAGGGGTGTCGAAGCCCCAATATGCAGACAGACCCACTTCATAGGGAAGTCTGCTCCCTCCCTAGGGCCCAGGTCAAGGACATCACGGCAAAACTCCTCACTCTAGTAAGACCCAGGGACTACTGCCCTCTCTTGGTTTTTCAGGTAGGTAGCAATAATATTACCAGGAGAAGTCCTAAAGCAATGAAGAGAGATTTCAGGTCCTTCGGGAAACTGATTAAGGGGTCAGAGGCACAAAATGTATTCTCCTCCATCCCTTCAGTTGTGGGGATGGATGAAGAAGAATACAGGAGAACTCAACAGATGAACTTGTGGTTCCAAGACTGGTGTTACCGGCAGGGCTTCAGATTTTTCAATCATGGGTTGGTATACAGGATACTTTTGACATTAGATGGGATGCACCTCTCTCAGAGGGGGAAGAGGATCTTGGGGCAGGAGTTAGCTGGGCTCATTGAGAGAGCCTTAAACTAGATTTGAAGGGGGAAGGGGGCAAGACATCAGCCCATCTGAAGTGCATGTATACCAATGCACACAGCATGGGTAACAAACAGGAGGAGCTTGAAGCCATGATGAAACAGGAAAATTACATGTAGTGGCTGTTACAGAAACATGGTGGGATGTCTCCCATGACTGGAGTGCGCCAGTTGATGGCTACAAGCTCTTTAGGGGGGATAGACAAGGAAGGAGAGGTGGTGGGGTGGCACTGTATGTTAAGGACTGTTATGATTGTTTTGAGTACAAGTGTAGTGAAGACAGGGTGGAGTGTCTTTGCGTTAGAATCAGGGGGAAGGTCAACACAGCAGATGTTGTAGTAGGAGTCTACTATAGGCCACCCACCCAGGACAGAGAGGTGGATGAAATATTCTATAGACATTTAGGAGAAATCTCACGATCACTTGCCCTTGTTCTTGTGGGAGACTTTAACTTCCCAGACATCTGCTGGAAATACAACACAACAGAGCGGGACCAGTCTCAGAGATTCCTGGAATGTGTGGGAGACAACTTCTGGACAGAGCTGGTGAGTGAACCAACCAGAGAAGGTGCCCTGCTGGATCTCCTCTTTGTGAACAGAGAAGGACTGGTGGATGATGTGGTGGTTGGAGGACGACTAGGGCACAGCGATCACGAAATAATAGAGTTCTCTATTCTTAGAGGGGCCAGGAGAGGGGGAAGCAGAATTGACATCCTGGACTTCCAAAGGGCTGACTTTGTCTTGTTTAGGCACCTGCTTGACAGGATCCCTTGGGAGACGATCCTGAAGGGTATAGGGGTTCAGGATGGCTGGACTCTTTAAGAAGGAAGTCTTAATGGCTCAGGAGCAGGCAGTCCCCAGGTGCTGTAAGTGAAGTCGGTGACAGAGAAGACTACTGCAACTCAGGGAGAAAAGGAGACTTTACAGCCTTTGGAAGAAGGGACTAGCCACTCACAGTGATTACAAAGATGCTGTGAGGCTATGCAGGGCAGAAATCAGGAGGTCTAAAGCCCAGCTAGAAATTAATCTGGCTTCAGCAATCAAGGACAACAAGAAATGTTTCTATAAGTATGTCAGCAGCAAAAGAAAGACCAGGGAGAGCCTCCATCCCCTACTAGACGCAGGAGGAAACATGGTAACAAGTGATGAGCAAAAGGCTGAGGTGTTTAATGCCTTCTTTGCCTCAATTCAGACTAGTTGTATTGAGGGAATCCAGCCTCCTCAGCCAGAGGACAGAGACTGGGAGAACGACACACACACACCCCCTGCATTCCAGGAGGAGACAGTCATTGACCTACTGCATCACATAGACATATACAATTCTATGGGACCAGACGGGATACACCCGAGGGTGCTGAAGGAGCTGGCTGGGGTTCTCGCCAAGCCGCTTTCCATCATTTACCAGCAGTCCTGGCTGACTAGGGAGGTCCCAACAGATTGGAAATTGGCCAAAGTGGCGCCCATATATAAGAAGGTTCAGAAGGATGATCTGGGAAATTACAGGCCTGTCAGCTTGACTTCAGTGCCCAGGAAGCTGATGGAGCAGCTCATCCTGAGTACCATCATACAACACGTGTGGGACAATCAGATGATCAGGCCCAGTCAGCATGGGTTTATGAAAGGCAGGTCCTGCTTGACAAACCTGATCTCCTTCTATGACAGGGCAACCTGCTTATTGGATGAGGGAAAGGCTGTGGATGTAGTTTACCTTGACTTCAGTAAGGCCTTTGACACCATTTCTCACAACATTCTCCTGGCGAAACTGGCTGCTCGTGGCTTGGATGGGCGCTCGCTTCACTGGGTAAAAACCTGGCTGGATAGTTGGGCCCAAAGAGTTGTGGTGAAAGGAGTTAAATCCAGTTGGCGGGCGGTCACGAGTGGTGTCCCCCAGGGCTCGGTTTTGGGGCCACTCCTGTTTAACATCTTTATTGATGATCTAGACGAGGGGATCGAGTGCACCCTCAGTAAGTTTGCAGATGACACCAAGTTGGGTGGGAGTGTTGATCAGCTCGAGGGTAGGGAGGCTCTGCAGAGAGACCTGGACAGGCTGGAGCGATGGGCTGAGGCCAACTGGAGGAGTTTCAATAAGGCCAAATGCCGGGTGCTGCACTTGGGCCACAACAACCCCCAGCAGCGCTTCAGGCTTGGGGAGGAGTGGCTGGAGAGCTGCCAGTCAGAGAGGGACCTGGGGGTGTTGATTGACAGCTGGCTGAACAGGAGCCAGCAGTGTGCCCAGGTGGCCAAGAAGGCCAATGGCATCCTGGCTTGCATCAGAAATAGCGTGGCCAGCAGGGACAGGGAAGTGACCTTACCCTTGTACTCAGCACTGGTAAGGCTGCACCTCGATTACTGTGTTCAGTTTTGGGCCCCTCACTACAAAAAGGACATTGAATTACTCAAGCGTGTCCAGAGAAGGGCAACGAAGCTGGTGAAGGGTCTGGAGCACATGTCGTACGAGGAGCGGCTGAGGGAACTGGGGTTGTTTAGTCTGGAGAAGAGGAGGCTGAGGGGACACCTCATCGCCCCCTACAACTACCTGAAAGGAGGTTGCAGAGAGCTGGGGATGAGTCTCTTTAACCAAGTAATAAGCGATAGGACAAGAGGTAATGGCCTCAAGTTGTGCCAGGGAAGGTTTAGACTAGATATTAGGAAGCATTTCTTTACAGAACAGATTGTTAGGCGTTGGAATGGGCTGCCCAGGGAGGTGGTAGAGTCCCCATCCCTGTAGGTGTTTCAGAGTAGGGTCGACAATAGCGTTTAGGGATATGGTGTAGTTGGGAACTGTCAGTGTTAGGTCAATGGTTGGACTAGGTGATTGTCAAGGTCTTCTCCAACCTAGACGATTCTGTGATTCTGTGATCCCTTTGGTCAGTTCGGGTCAGCTGTCCTGGTTGTGTCCCCTCCCAAGATCTTGCCCACCCCCGTCCCACTGGGGGATGAAAATGTCGGAAAGAGCCTTGGTGCTGTGTAAGCACTACTCAGCAGTAGCCACAACACCAGTGTGCTATCAACACCCTTCCAGCTCCCAACATAAAACACAGCACCATGAGGGCTGCTACAGGGGAAAACCAATTCCAGCTCAGCCAGACCCAGTACAAACAACAAAAGAAGTTCTTGGTCCAGAATGATTGCCCAAAACCATTGACAAAATACAATAAATAGTAGTGGCATATTCACTCTGTAAAGTGGATGTGTGGTCTAGGTGAGAAGCAGTGACTGTTCTGAAGAAACTAGAGCTGTCCATGAGGCCAAACCTGATACTCTCTATAAGCCAGTCTGGTCATCACATGCAAATGCTGTAAAGCCACTGGGGCTTTATAGGTCTGTCATTCTGTCCATACTCCAGCTGGAGAAATGGATGCCATAAAACAAATCTACTACTCTCATCCCTTTACGAACAATTGTACACTTCAGATGGAAATGAAACTGCTAACTCAGAAACCATAACACTGAAGATTGTGAAATAGTCCAAACCCTCATCGGAAGATGTGCTGAACAATGGCAGGGTAAAGTTACGAAAGCAGTCTCTCTTTCTCTTCTTTTGCCTTGCCCAGTTTGAGGCACTGTATAGACATCTGCCTTCAGGAAGCACTGAGCACTCACTGCTGAAAATCAGGCCCTGGTAATGATTTGTCCTTTGCCAGACAGGTCCTGACTCACTGTAAAGGATGTGCATATTCCTCTTTGCTCGACTGTCAAAGTCTTTCTGCCTCTGGGGATGAGGGCTCAGTATGCAGAACCCAGTAACTCATGCACTATACAGCCTCAGGCACAAAGCTATGTGCATCCAGCAAAATTAACCTGCAATTGCAGCATCTACTACTTTGCTGTGCCAGCCTGATTTCACTGGAGGAGGTAAAACCCACAGTGAAGGCAAAAAGAAAAAGGCCTTATCCCATGTAAGCTATATAAATTAGACGCATATCCAGGATTCCCAGACAGTACATGTGCTATCATCTGGACAAATTTGCCAGAGACTGGCTAGAACCTTCATTTTAGTGGGGAGCCACACCAAGAAGAAGAGAGCAGGATGAGGCCAAGCAGGATATCGATGTGTGCATGGGACAAATGGCTGTCTGGAGGCTGCTGGAAGGCAATGATACTCCCAAAAGGAGAGCTGTCAGGTGTTGAAAGTGATGGCAAAGCTCATTCCTTCCAATAAGCCAAGGGTTCACCTGTGGGGTGAATTATGACTTGCAGGTATTTTAGAGGCTCAGTTTTTTGTTCAATTCACTTACCTGCTTAGTTGTTGATGCTTATAGGTTTATGTGTGATAGATAAATCTGCCATCCATCTAAACACTCTGAAAGTAGCGAAAGGTAATGATAAAAACAATCAGTTTGCATAGCCAAAGGCATGAATGCATTATTTGCAGAAGTCAAGAGAAGCGTGTCCCTCCTACATGGTGCAGGAGAGGTGAACAGTCGAGGTCTCTTTTTGTTGGCAACATGGAGATCGAGTGCACCCTCAGCAGTTTGTTGATGACACCAAGCTGAGTGGTGCGGTCGACACGCTGAAGGGAAGGGATGGCATCCAGAGGGACCTGGACAGGCTTCAGAGGTGGACCCATGCAAAACTTGTGAAGTTCAACAAGCCATATGCAAGGTCCTGCACGTGTGTCAGGGTGATCCCATGCACAGATACAGGCTGGGCAATGAGTGAATTGAGAGCAGCCCTGCAGAGAAAGACCTGGGGGTATTAGTAGATGGAAAACTGACTATGAGACAGTAATGTGCATTCACAGCCCAGAAAGCCAACTGTATCCTGGGCTGCATCAAGAGAAGTGTGGCTAGCAGGTCGAGGGAGGTGATTCTGCCCCTCTACTCTGCTCTCGTGAGACCCCACCTGGAGTCCTGTGTTCAGCTCTGGGGCCCACAGTATAAGAATGACACAGACCTGCTCCAGTGAGTCCAGAGGAGGGCCACAAGGGTGATCAGAGGGTTGGAGCACCTCTCCTATGAGAACAGGCTGAGTGAGTTGGGGTTGTTCAGCCTGGAGAAGAGAAGGTTCCAGGGACACCTTACAGTGGTCTTCAGTTAAAGGGGACCTACAGAGAGGATGGAGAGGGACTCTTTATCAGGGAGTGTAGTGATAGAACAAGGCGTAAATGTTTTAAACTGAAAGAGGGTAGATTCGGATTAGATCTAAGGAAGCAATTTTTTCCTGTGAGGGTGGTGAGACACTGGAACAGGTTGCCCAGAGAAGCTGTGGCTGCCCCCTCCCTGGAAGTGTCCAAGGCCAGGTTGGACGGGGCTTTGGGCAACCTGGTCTAGTGGAAGGTGTCCCTGCCCAGGGGAGGGGGTTGGAGCTAGATGATCTTTAGGGTCCCTTCCAACCCAAACCATTCTACGATTCTATGTTGAAAGGTAAAATGGGATGAGGGGCTTGGTTGCTCAGAAACAGCACATGTGGTACTCTTACTTCAGGAAGGTGAACACACAACTGCCCAAGATCAGTGATCCCAACTCTAATGCTGATACTGAAGTTTGATGTGTTCCAAAGTAGAGAAGTTATCTGAGAATATCCATGCACATTTGGAATTGTGGCTACGAAATGAAGAAAAAAATGAAGAAAAAAAAAGAAGAATATGCTTAAATCAAATGTGCTGTAAAGAATCTGAAATTTGTGAAGATTGATATCCCAGTTTCATAAAGATGAAAATATTTAAATATTTTAATAAGGGGAAAGAAAAATAGTTGATTTTCAGATTTTTCTTTTTCTAAGGTAATAGAAGTAAAAAATTAACTGAGAAGATTCACTGCAAAAGCGCTGAATAAGACTACTTCATGTCACAAATCCATTGGTCTCCTCTATAAATAAATCACCAGTTCATTTACCCCAGACATGTTCTACTCCAGCACTTTCCACAATAAAACTTCATTCTAGTGAGCTTTATAAACAGAAGACTAAAGTTCAGGTAATAAAATTTTATGTCTGACTTGCATTTCTTTCGCCTATTTAGCAATTCTTCATAACACATAATCAAGAGCAATTATCTAAATATAGATCTAATTTTGTATGTTTTGTATAGAGCAAGTAAATATGGGGGCTTCTATGTATGACGACCTATTTCTGTTACCGTGTTCTGATTACTCTTCACAGGTCAGTAAAACTATTTTCTCCCCCATTATACTACAGTGCTTGAGATGATAACCCTTGACAAAGCTTCTCATTTGTAAGCTGACCAGCAGGCAAACTGCAGAATTTCATTATTCTCTCCTTATGTCTGTCCACTTACAGGAATTATTTTCCTCACAATGATGTTGAGGTTTTTGTGCTTCAGTACCCAAAGTACACTGTACTATTTCATGTCACTCAGTAAATGTGTGAACCACTTTCACATGTAAAGTAGTTCCTGAAGAATTCCTGTTAGGAATACAATCAGGATGTGTATGTGCATCTAGAACCAGTTAATAGCTTAGCAACATCTGCTAGGCTATTGAGCTTAACCGTATACCCACAGAAGTTAGAAGGAACTTTTGCTTTGCCTTTCTGGGAGCAGTCTCTTGGTCTGAATTACTCTTTTATACATTTGCAGTTGCAATGATGCATTCTCACCAGCGTGGCTCAAAACAAAGTCATCTAGCTCCTAATCCAAAGCCAGTGAACTCAGTCTCTTTAAGTTGTTTCTGGTAAGAGTCTGTAACGTGTTCTAGGTAGGATTGGCAAAATGGGCCCATATATTACATCTTCACTATCATGCTAATACAGGTACAGATGTTCAAACCCAAATGACCCTGTCACCCACACCTGCTGCCCTCCACCTCCTCGCTCCAACGCAAATTTGAAGTGAGATATGTACTTGCCAAAAAAGGAGCTCTGCATTTTTGGGTGGGAAAGGTTAAAACATTGACCTTTGTTTCTACAAGGATCCCAGGCAGGGTCATGCTTATTACCAGCTCATCATGTCACCCCAGTAGCCTCCTGCCCCTGTCACTTCCTACCCTGCACCCCTTCAATGTGTCCAAATCACAGCAGCCTGAAAATCCTGTCAGGGAAGGAGCAAAGTGGCACAGCAGAACTAATGAGCCTGGACTGAGCCCTGCTGACAAAGTATTGGGGTTGTAGTTGAATAGAGATGTAAGTGGAGAGATGAATTAAAAATAGCTTAAATTCAGTGGCACAGTTAAGCTCTTCTCAGGTTTAGACATAGCTACTTTGTTACACTCAAATTATTGTCATGAGCGAAAATGAAACACCAAGCCAAAAATTTATTGTTCATGTAATTTAACCAGCTGAATAACTGACTCAAAGAATTACTAATCTAGATCTAACTATTGCAGAAAAAGAAAAAAGAAACCTGGACTTCACTTCTCTGCTGTGCTTCCTTGGTTATCATCCCATCACTTCACCCCCCCCACACAGGCTGTTTCCACTGTGTCCCCGCTTGCAAGGTATTTGCTATCACACCATACCTGTAACTCCTCTATATACTATCATAATGCTACGGACATAAATATTTCATTCTACAAAAAATACTACTTGTTACTAGACATATAAAAATTATGATTACATCAAATAGTTATAAAAAAAAGTAAAAAATTAGTCAATAGCCACCTGACAATTAGAAAAAAATTGCAGCTACAGCTAAACAAGCTCAAGCAAAGCTCCGGACACCCCAAACTCTGACAAAGGCTGACAATTTTGTGACCTTGCAGGTTAGCTTGAACCCCGCTACCTCTTTACTAGTGATAGCGATACCATATTTACCAGGTTACAAGGCTAAAACTAGGCTAGATGCAGTTCTGGTGTGCAGATGTATGTCCAGATGTGTACACACATAATGTCCCTCAGCCAGAGAGTGGAATCAGCTTAAATTGCCAAAGACTACAAGGTTGTTACCTTTTCTGTACAGTTGTGTCCTGTATCATAGCAGTGATGAAATGTCAGTCTCTTCCTAATCTGTTTTTGGTTGTTCCACGCTGGGCTTCCAAACAGACCAGAGCTCAGCAGTTTTGTAAGAAATCGTAAATGAACTCCCTAATGGAAAATACAAATGTGCATGTCCCCAAATTAGAAATGCCATTTTCTTTTGTTGTCTTCTGTCATTTCTGCTTTACTTCATTAATGACCATTTTGTACTTAGCACTGTTTTTTTTCTACTCTAAAATCAGTTCCAACCTACCTGGGAATTGCTTTTTTTTCTTTCTTTTTCTCCCAATACTGCACCCTCCCTGCCCCTCAGATCAAACTAAGTTACAGTTTTGGATGCTTTGATATTACCTACTGCCCCAGTCTACCATGTATTGTTTCTTCACATTTCTCAAAGGTGTCATTGCTCTGGAATTGTTTTTAATAAATCTAGACCACAAACTCATGTTCTGAAGTACAAAGAAGCAGGTAGACCAGACCTTTTGCATGAGACTGTGGGGCTTTGTCTTCCACAAATTTGGACAGGGAAATAAAACTTTTTTCAAAAGACATGCCAAGAGATGCTCCCCCTCCAGACTCAGCTCTTTTGAAACGGGGTACATTTTAGAAATACCTTTTTCTAACAAAACTGTTGCTTTAACCTATTAAATTTCTGTTCAGGTAGTCCAAACATTACTGAAATCAACTGGTTTACTTTGGAGATGATCTCTGCAGAAGAGGTTTCAAATGATAACCTTTCTTTTCTGTAATGTGGCTAGAAGAGACAGTCATCAGTTAGAGTCCTCTCCTAATTCTACCTTACTAAAATCTTTGTTAGGAACCAATTGAGAAAACTATTTGGTCTCCATGTGCCAGATATGACTATTATCCACTGGGAGACTTACGTGCTTCTCCTTCTAAACAGCTTCCTTTGCATTCTGTATACGAATGTGTATGCTGATGTATTACCACTTGGCTGGGATTTTTCCCAGCTCACAGAGCTTGTTTCTAGCTGCGTACAGCAGCTGAAGCAGTGGAAACTACCTGGGAGATTCTCACTGCCACAACTGGATACCTCACTCTCATTCTGCCATCAGCTAGGAGGGTTCAGTTTGGTCTCAGTGAGTAAATACAGCTGGAACAAATCCTCTGTGAGAAACATTGACTTCATGGAACATGCTTTCATTGCACAGCTTATCTGGGTGCAGAAATACCCAGAGGACTCCCATACCCATAAAGCATAAGGACTTCCTCGGCTCTACCTCCACAGTGGTGTGAAGCAGAGCCCCTCTAATCCCGGTCAAATGGTGCAAGAATATCTCCACTCTTTGACACACAGAGGAACTAAGGGAACTACAGCTGAAGGGCAATATCTAGGTTCCTAGCCAAGAAAGTGGACTAGCTAACACTTGAAGTTAAGTAGCTAAGATTAAAATCTTAAACAAAGCAGCTCAACCAGATACAGAGTAGTACCACATTCCCATGGATTTGTGTGATGGAGCAGAGGGTTCATTAGAGACAGCATTCAAACAAGAGAGTGCGATAACCTTACAGTGACAATAAACCACTTCAAAAGTATATACTTTGGTCTTGCTGGGGGATCTGACAGATTCTGTGACTGAGACAGACTGAAGCTGCCATGGTTTACTAAAACATAGTCCCAGATATCATTTAAGGTATGTTGGTTTATAGCTTTCACCAATTCCTTTTCAATGTATGGTTTTATTCTGTATTTATACAAAAACTCAAGCTTCATTATCTGCCACTTCACATCCCTTGAAAAGAGCTTTCCATTTCCTGAACAAATTCTTCAGCAGTGGCTCTGAGGCTTTTATTATTTTTATATGTTTTCATCAATTTTTGCAGCTTTATTTATGACGCACCGCTGCTGTGCTGCCTCAGAGGTTAACAGATTACTACTATTGTAGTCAGTGAAACAGAATATTGCTCTTAGAATACAAATCGTACTCCTGGGAGCCCCATTTTGAAATAAGTCTTTTACTCTGAATAGATTTCCCTTATGAAGACAGACATGCATAGCATTACTTTGAGCCTATCAATAATTTTCTGGAAACTGAGATAATCTGTCTTAATAAATAATGATCTGGTTCAACAATGTTCCTCATTTTGAAAAGACTGGGGGCTACTTATTTTTCTTACATAGTGCATTATGAAAACAAAATCTGTTTTTAAAATCATGCTTACCTAACATTTTAGGAAATAATATCACCATTTGTATTGTGGGTTTTTCTTTCATTTCCTCTTTTTAGTCATACCGATCTAATCTTCCTGTCAGCTAGCCATATGATGTAGACTGGTTCTCCATACAGTATATTTCAAGGCAGTAAATACACCACCCAACTGTCTGAGAACAGAGAGAGCAGTTAGTATTTTATGAAACTCCCAATGGAGCAAAAAATGCATATCACAATTATTGGAAGAAACTGGTAATGTACCAGATGCAGAGGACCATTTGCTGGGAAAAAATCATGAATAATTTTGAATAACAAATAATTTCATGATCTGTTCATGAACTAGCTGGGAACATTACATTTGTCTGTTGGATAAATTATTCATTGTGAAATATTTCCTCAGCACCATCTGTGACTGTAAAGCTCTCAGAGCATTATACTGCCATTTCACTAGGGACTTAAGGTTATTTAAAGCTTGTCTATGTGTGAATATCCTAGAGCAGAGGCTGCAGCAAATGTTATAATAAATATAAACTAACCACTCCAAACACTAATAAGATAAGTGATTAAATAAAAACGTGATTAAATAGTCATCTTCTGGTGTCTAGGTGAAGAAAATCATCAGAGCCTGAAATTGGAGGAGGATGGGAAGAAGTTAAGATGGGAAGATCCACCTCTCTCTCCTGCTGACACATTCAAACTCATGCCTGCCCTTCCCCGTCTCCTTCACCGGTTCTCCCACAAGACATGCAAATCCTGCTGCTCATGCTCTCTCCACCCTCTAGTCCACCCTCTTTTCTTCCTTCCACATCAACACCCCCAGGCACTTTCATCTGCTTCTCCTCTGTGAGACCCTCTTCAGCGTGGAGGCCTTCGTCCTTCACACTACCAGCTCAAAGCTGCCACCATTTTAGCAACGTGCTCACCTCAGCTGGGTGCTGCTGCTACTCCTTTTGTCCCTTACTCTGCCAAGACACAATAAAAGAGCCCCAGATATCACCTGGAGAAGAGACAGGCAACATGCTCATCGCTGAGTCAGTCAACACCCTCCTCTCTCCAACAGCACACAGACCAGCTTGAGGGGAACATTTCAGAGGAACATCCCACGCTGGGCTGGGAAGGAGCAAGAACAACATTATTCCCTTTCCAGCTTGCTGGAAATAGCTGTCCTAGTTCACAGTATTTTGTTTGCCTTAGCACATCAGCCACTTCTGATGTGCTCTGATGTACATCCTGCTCCAAGGGTGTTAATATGCAATGTGGTTGCTAGTGTTTGAAAGTTACTCTACAACCATTCTTTGTAATGTATGTGTATGTATGCAAGCACACGAACAAAAATACACGGCATTTACATTCAAGAGGGCCAAGCTCACAGAAAAGAAGTGTGACACTATTGTGAGTCAACTCCACAGAAGAAGCTGTTATTGTTCATTTTCGGCACTGACCATTTTTATTCTGTGAGAATGCATCAAATGGGAGCTAAGGTCTGTATAATGCACACAATAAGTCCAGAGTAAAAAAATCCAGTAAAAGTGTTTTTAGAGAGAGGTTTGAAAGCAAAGAGGCTTTATATTCTTCGTGCCTGTAGTTCCAAAATGCCTGCTGTATGACTAACATTATTCCCCAATACATTTGCTGGAACATATTTCACAAAAGCAATGCTTTGTGTCCCCCCCCACCCCCCCAGGTGACTGGAGGCAGGATGCCTGATAAGAGCAAAGATTTACAGATGCTTTAAAAACAACTGTTGTTCTGCTCTTTCCAGATGCAGCACAGGTGCCAGAGCTGCTGTTACAAAAGCTGTGCTGAGCACACTGAAGTCCAAATTCAACCATCCAGTCTTGGCTCCTCAAATGCATCCAGACCCTTTGGGTTGAGATCCATTTCAGCTTACCTGTGAATCTGTCCAGAAGTTCTCTGCAGCCCAGTCCAAAAGTGCATCACATACATTAAAACACAGTTTTGTTTGCAGCTCTGAGTACAAGTGAGGTCCTGTTTGAAGGGACTCAGGATACCTGAGACAAAGCTGACATGTAGCTGGTGATAAGGATTTATTTTCTTCACTATTCAATTTGTCCTATTAATTCATGGATCAACATACCAGCTCTCGTCATCATCACCTCTTTTCAAGATGTGCAATGCAGAAAGCAGATCTCCTCATTGCTCAGCAGGTTTAAATCAGGGCAGAGTTTAAAAGACTCCCACAAATTCCCTGCCTTACAGATAATGTGGAGAAAATGTGGCTCAACAAGCCCCTGGCTGTGTGATCACACCTGACAAAAATCTGTAACAGTCTTAACTTCCCTGTATATATTAATCTGATATTCTTACATAATGCCTAAAATTTCTGCCATTTAAAATCTGATCTTTCTTTACTCTCTGGAATTCTTTTTGGTTTTCCCCCAACAAATTTTTTATTAAGCAAAACCTTTGGAGAGCGGTCCTGTAAAAACTTATTTTTGCTGAGGCTAACCTGAGGGAAATAAATAATCTTTTGTCTATGTGTACATTAGTATAAGAAAAAGATGTTCTCTGCCTGCAATATTGTCTGTGCAATAATCTTAGCAAACTTTGTATGAGTACAAGGTAGTACTTCAACTAAAACCCAGGTCAAGATTAAATAAAAATATTTCATTACACAGAAGAAAAAAAATTACCCTGTCCTTCATGTGAGGCCCTGCACCCAACACTAAAATTTAAGACCAGTCATGGAACTGAAAAATCCTGAAGTTTAGCAAGTAAGCAAGTTTGTGAAGGCCCTAGAAATACCTCTTTCATCCTGGTTGTCAGATTTTTTTGCTCTAATAAGAGCCAGTTTTCATATAGGAAAGAATAAGATATGAAGAGGTTAGAAAGAAACATTTCTGTGAGGAAATGTGCACCTGAGCATGATATTTGATTGAATTATTCCTAGCAAGGACTGAAGAGGTCTATTTGCAGAAATGAAGGTACTCCAATTAATATAATATGGACGTTTACCAGTTCCTAGACTCATAGACTCCATAGACTACTTATGAGCAAGATACTTGTGATATCCCACTTATCTGAACATAATTCACTAAAAGGTCAAGCATAATAAATCAGACCTGCAGCAGCACATGGAGTATCTGGCCAAAGTCTGTGTATTAGAGCTCATGTCACTCTCTAAAAATTTTTTACATTAAAATAAGGTGTTCATCACTAGTTATTTAGTATACTTAATAGAAGTGTATAAGAGATACCAGTTTATGATACACACACTGATAATGCACATGCTTCAATTAGAAGAAAACAACCCATTCCTAGCCCCATCACTGTAAATGTATAAAGTATTTTTTTTCTCCTTCTGAAATGTCATCATGAGACATTGTTCAAAAGGAGACAGGGTGTTTCACCTAGAAATGTCTGTCTTGTCCTTCGAGTGTAAAAAAAAATTTCTATGAGATAAAAAAGCAGCCTTTTCACATTCTCATATTTCTTTAGGAAGCTTTAAGGACAGCAAACAGTCCTTAACATTTTTCTTTCCCCCAGCTCAGCTGCACTGCGGTCTCATAGTCCCTCATCTAGTCATTTCCTGCTGAAATTGCAGCCTTCACAACGTGTCCCAACTAAAACTTAACCAAGTAGGAATTTCAGAGGCAGAGCAATATTTTTCTGGTGCTAAAATATGAAAGCTTGACCAGTTCTTTTCTGGAGATATGTCTTTGCAGGAACAAGAGTTATTTTTCAGAGGAAATTTCATAGTTCATCACACAGGAAGGTCCAACACAAAGGTTCAGACAGCAGAATTTTGTTACAGATGCAACCTCAAACTTGACACTGATGAGAATTGCCAGGGATTACTTCTCCATGTTTTGAACATGAAACTTCTGAAACAAATACTCCCTCTCATGACTCAAGCAAAATATGTGTCTGACCTTAATAACTTCTGCAATCCACATTCCTTGTGGTCAATTCTGTAGTCACATCAAACAGTGATTTTTTTAAAGTTATTAGATGGACAACTATCCCAAATCAACATTAAGATTGTTTCCACTTTATTATATGCATAGTGGTAAACTGTTAAATCTGCTCTTTTCAGCAGTGCTTTACAAAGTAGATAAAATTTAAATTGGCACTCAGAAAAGCTATTTCTCAAAAAGAAGACCATATCTGATGTACCCACACACTGATTCCCCTATTCTTGCTATTGAGAAGGGAATTATTTTCCATATTAGATATTTATAAAATATATGCACCACCAGAGAACTAGTTTTATGTTCCCAGCTGTTACAGCATAAAGTGGAATAAAGACCAGGTCCTGAGCACACTGAATTAAATGGGATCCAGCCACTACACTAGTGCAGAACTGGTGTCTAAATATACAGTTTGTGTGTCACCTTAACCAAAAAGGCATGTCCATACAGAGGAGAATCAAAGGGGTGTAAGACAATTCCAAGTTTGGCAACACCATGCAAGAGCACAGCAAGCTGGTAGCCAGCTGTCTGCTGTGACTCTGAGCACCATTGTGGCTTTCTCTTATGGTAGAAGCAATTCTATAAAATACAAAAAAAGAATGGTCAGGTTCATCAGAAGGAGAACCTGTGGCTGCAAGCTCTGACTTGGGAGAGTTTTGCTAGTGATTTACAAAGCATTTACAACATCTACTGATTTGTGGATACCTTAAAGTTTTCCCATGAACCGGAGGCCACCACTTAGCAAGTGCCAGGAACTCACACAGGCAATGTCATTAGACTCTTTCCTTAATTGCTTTTCCCTGACTCATTAGCACTGCAACAGGGATGCTTCCTCTGATGGGATCTGTGGGCCATAGGATGAAAAACCACTGAATTTTCAAGAGAAATAGGAGAAGAGCCAAAGGCAGTAGCTATTAGCAGCTGATTCCAGCCAAGTTTTATTTCATTTAACTTGTCCTCACTGTAGCTCAGCAGCTGCTCCTGCAGGTGTAGAAGTCAGGACAATGCCAGAAGGCATTTGTTACCCACACTGTACCATGCTCTCAGCTGCTTGTACAGCTGGTACCATGCTCTCACCTGAGGTGAGCAGGAGAGTTCAGAGGCAGCATTTTGTCCACCAAGGCTTATTAGTACAGATTGAGACAACCAGTTATCAATATTGATGGTATTTATTTCTATTAAGCGTTCATAAAGTTCATGCCTGGTAAATATCAGTTTTCAGTATTGACAGTTGTTAATACCTGACATCTCTTCCCAAAGGCCTGTTTCAGTGACCACTGAAAACAAAGTAATTAGTCCTATTGAATTAAGAAACTTTTCAATCGGGTCTTGAAGGAATGGTTTCTACTGCAATTGGACAAGACAAATCCCAAAAAACCTACACAAACACCTAAACTGTAACATTTGAAAAACAGTCCCAATGACAGGTAAATTACTTTTGAATTCCTATGGGATTCTTTTCCTAGAAATCTCAGCACCATTCATATCAATATGATAATTATCAAAAAAGCAAATACACAGAAGTAAATAATAATGTCATTAAGGCATTAATACCTACAGTGTGAATATTCCTTTCTACTGTAAGCGCTCAATATATTGCAGAGAATTTACCCTCATAATATCCTTCCAAAGACCAGAAGCAATGGGAAACTGAAGGTAGGAGGATGATGTGATGAAACCCATGGTCACACAGGGAAACAAAACTGTCTTGCATGCCTTAGGCTGGTATTTCTATCACTCTTACCCTCAGTCTGTACCACTTGAATTTTATAACCTGCAGAGATGACTGAAAAATGCAAGAAGCTAGTCACTAAGGCCTTCAAATAAAATTATAGAATCATAGAATGGATTGAGTTCCTTAAAGGGAACTTAAAGATCATCTAGTTCCAACCCCCAACCATGGGCAGAGATACTTTCCACTAGACCAGGTTGCTCAAAGCCCCATCCAACCTGGCCTCGAACAATTCCAGGGAGGGGGCAGCCACAACTTCTCTGGGCAACCTGTTCCAGTGTCTCACCACCCTCACAGGAAAGAATTTCTTCCTTCTATCAATCTAAATCTACCCTCTTTCAGTGTAAAACTGTTACCCCTCATCCTATCACTACACTCCCTGACAAAGAGTCCCTCTCCATCTTTCCTGTAGGCCCCCTTTAAGTACTGGAAGGTCACTATAAGGCCTCCCCGGAACCTTCTCTTCTCCAGGCTGAACAACCCCAACTCTCTCAGACTGTCCTCATAGGGGAGGTGCTTGAGCTCCCCAGTCATCTTTGTGACCCTTCTCTGGACTCACTGGAGCAGGTCTGTGTCATTCTTATACTGTGGGCCCCAGAGCTGAATGCAGTACTTTACATGGACTCTCAAGACAGTAGAGTAGAATAGAGAGAATCACTTCTCTCAACCTGCTGGACACACTTCTCTTGATGCAGTGCAGGATACAGTTGGCTTTCTAGGCTGCAAATGCACCTTGCTGGCTTATGTTGAACTTCTCATCAGCCAACACCCCCAAGTCCTTCTCCGCAGGGCTGCTATCAATCCACTCATTGCCCAGTCTGTATTTGTGCTTGGGCTTGCCCTGAAATATATGCAGGACCTTGCACTTGGCCTTGCTGAACTTCATGATGTTCTCATGGGCCCACCTCTCAAGCCTGTCCAGGTCTCTCTGGATGGCACATCCCTTCCCTCCAGTGTATTGACCGCACCACACAGCTTGGTGTCATTGGCAAACTTGCTGATGGTGCACTCAACTCCACTGTCCATGTCACCAACAAAGATTTTAAATAACGCTGGTCCCAACACTGACCCTGAGGAATGCCACTCATCACTACTCTCCACTTGGACATCAAGCTGTTGACCACAACTTTTTGAGTTGGTTTCTTACCCACTAAGTGGTCCATCTGACAAATCCATGTGTCTCCAATTCAGAGACAAAGATGTCATTCAGGACAGTGTCAAATACATGGCACAAGTCCAGGTAGATGACATCAGTTGTTTTTCCCTTATCCGCCATTGCTGTAAACCTGTTGTAGAAGGCCACCAGATTTGTCAGGCACAATTTGCCCTTAGTGAAACCATGCTGACTGTGACCAATCACCTCCTATTTCCCATGTGCCTTAGCATCATTTCCAGGAGGGTCCACTCCATGATCTTGCCAGGTACAGAGGTGAGACTGACTGGTCTGTAGATCCCCAGGTCTTCCTTTTGTCCCTTTTCAAAAATGGGAGTTGTGTTTCCCCTTTTGCAGTCAGAGGGAACTTCACTGGACTGCCATGACTTCTCAAATGTGATAGATAGTGGCTTAGCCACTTCATACGCCAGTTCCCTCAGGACCTGCAGATGCATCTCCTCAGGTCCTATGGACTTGTGCACCATGAGGTTTCTGACATGGTCTTAAACGTGATCTTCCCATGTGGGAGAGAGGCAAGTCGACATCAATCTGTCAGCTCTGTGAAGCCCCTGAGAAGCAGCAAGGCTTTGATGAGAAACAGGCCTTGGGAGAAAGATAAGAAACTGCCGAGTTGTACCGAGGTGGCAGGGAAAAACAATGGACAGCTGCAACACTGAAATGTGGAAAAGTACTGAACTGTGAGAAGTTACCACCGCGTGAACAGCATGTGAACAAGAAGTTGATTGGTCTGCACAGCACATGTTAGAGTAGTCTTATGCTGATAGGAGAAAAGGTAGATAGCTGTCTAATTGCTGATTCTGAAGTAAGAGCTTTAACCATAGCATAAATATGTACTATTGTAATAATAAAGGGTCTTTCCTTCTGCACTTCATGGAGAGTCCGTGCCTCAATTGCCACATTCCCCTACAGTGGGCAGTTCTTCATTCTACCAGCCTTTGCCTTCTGCAACTTGGGCGGTGTGGCTCAGAGCCCTTGCCAGTGAAGACTGAGGCAAAGAAGTTATTGAATACCTCAGCTTTCTTCCACATGCCAGGTAACAAGGTCTTCCATTTCCTTCCAGAGGGGGCCAACATTTTCCTAGTCCATGTGTGCTTTCACCTCACTGTTTCTCTTTGCTGAGGGAAGGGGAAGATCCTGGAAAGGTTTCTTTGGAACATACTTACAACTGTTTGCTAACATGCCCTTTTGTCTGCCCAATCCACAGAAAATGTTGAGCTGTTAAAAATAAGGAGACAGAAGCAGGTTTTTTTGAAACAAATAGAGAAAGTTCTGCACAACTTAAGGCTACATCAGGCCCCACAGAGAAACTGGGCAGATGCAATGTTCATTGCCTTATCCCATGGCACATTCAGGGAGAAGGACCAGGATGTCATTGGCCCCACTCATCATATGTAGTAGGGCCTTAACCCAACCAGGCCCAAGAGGGGGCCTGCCATCAGAAAGACCATACTGATAATCCATTCCTGAGCAGTGGATGGCCTCTGACATACCCCTTAGTACATTACTGACAGCGTACTCAGGAGACCATGGACAACTTGACTATGGGACACAGAGAGTTTATAAGACATGAGAGTGAGAGAGTGCTAGCAAGAAAATGACAAGAAATTGACAGAAGAGTACAGCGCATTTAGTGACTTTTCCCTGTTGCACGAGCCTATGTTAAAGACTAATTCTCTGGTTCAGTTGCCACTGTGCCAGCAATAATAGGAAACATCACAAGCATCATGCAAACAATGAACGGTTTGTACCTCTTGTCTCACTACACTCCGAGCTCCCTGGCACAAGGCCTGCTGTCCTGCAGAGTGAGCACACCCTGATTAAAATGGTGGCATCGTCATTCACTACAGCCATACAAATACAATATTGAGTGTGAAAGTCATAGGAACATCACACAAGAAAAATCTTAGAGTAAAAGTAGTATGCTTGAAACATTCCCTAGTTGCACTGTGTTTACATACAATTTAAGATAACTCTAAAAATGTACCAGTAAATGATTCACTGTACAAAAGTATGAATAGTCCAATCATCTCTAACAAAATTAAACTGTTTTGTTTTGGACTGTTGCACTTCCCAGAAAATTATATATTGACAGCTTAGAATCCTAATGAAAATTAATATAATCTCACACTGTTTGCATCTGACTTCTTTCAGTTCCCTGTGATTTTATCAGCATATAAAAATAGGCTTTTCTTTAGTTCTGCTACTAAGATTTATCCTTTTGTTTATTTTCTGTCTTAATACCTAGAATCATATAACCAGATATAAAGATTTAGCCTCCCTTTTTTAAAAAAACATACCACTACAGAATCAGACAGCGTTAGAACATTAAAAATAGGTACCAAAAGATGCTGTTAGTTTTATGGGCAACATCAGTGTCGTGGTTTGAACTCAGTCAGCAGCCAAACACCATGCAGCTGTTTACCCATCCTTTTCCGCCACCTGAGGAAATAGGGGAGAGACAAAAAGGAAAAAAAACCTCGTAGGTTGAAATAAAATAAAATAAAAAAAAAAAAAAAAAAAAAAAAACCACCAAACCCACAACAACCAAAAAATTAGTGATTGTAATGTAACAAAACAATAACCCAAACAGGTAACACACAAGGCACTTGCTCACCATCTGCTGACCAACACCCAGTCCATGCCCAGCAGTGATCCTAACAGAATGAAGATCTCACTGCACCTACAAGAAGCGAAAGAGAATCCACCTCCTTCATATACCGAGCATGATGTCAAATGATATGGAATGCTTCAATGGCCAATCCAGGCCTGGCACTCCAGCTGTGTTCCCTCCCAGCTCAAGGAAAGTTAACTCCATCCTGGCTGAAATCCAGGTTAGACACTCTGGCTACACTCCCTCCCAGCTCAAGAAAATTAACTCTATCCCTGCTGAAACCAGGACAGTCTCCATCCCTTATTCCACACCATTTACATTATGCTCAGGTTCCAAATACATTCTAAGGAAACACCACCCCTTTCCTTGGTCTCACAGATATCATTCCCTTAGTCTATGGGAAATGTCTACTGGGTTCATTTAGTCCACCGAATTCCATCTGTCACGACAATCCTTAAGGCTGGAGGAATGAGGCAGAGTTGGCTCAGTCAGTAGAGCAGGTGGCCTTGGGTGTGGCAGGAGGATGTTGTGGGGCACTAATTGCAATAACAGGGTTGTCTGACAGTTAATTTCATTGGCTATTTTCACCTAAAATCAAATCCCCTTGAGGCATACATCGGACTTCTCCATTTTTCTGCACTGCCCACCAAGCGCACCCAGGTCCTTGGGCAAAAGTAATCTCACTCAGGGGTTTACCTTTACCCAGGGCCCCAGCGTATTTTTAATGCACACTATGGGGACTTTATCCCTATCTACAGTATGTAGTAGTTTGATTTGGCACGGCCAGCTTAGTTGGCACATCCTCTGGTATTGACTAACCAGGTGGCTTTTGCTAAATGCATGTCCCGGTGTTTGAAAGTTCCACCACCCATTGCTCTCAGTGTAGTTTTTAGCAACCCATTGTATTGCTCAATTTTCTCAGAGGCTGGTGCGTGGTAGGGGATATGATATACCCACTCAGTGCCATGCTCTTTGGCCCAAGTGTCTACGAGATTATTTTGGAAATGAGTCCCCTTATCCAATTCAGTTCTTTCTGGGGTGCCATGCTGCCACAAGACTTGCTTCTCAAGGCCTGAAATAGTGTTCCAGGCAGTATCATGGGGCACAGCCTATGTTTCCAACCATCCAGTGGCTGCTTCCACCATTGTAAGCACATAGCGTTTGCCGTACCAAGTCTGTGAGAGTGTGATATAATCAATCTGCCAGGCCTCCCCATATTTATATTTTAACCATCATCCTCCACACCAAGCAGGCTTTAACCATTTGGCTTGCTTGATTGCAGCACATGTCTCACATTCATGGATTACCTGTGCAATAGCATCCATGGTTAAGTCCACCCCTCGGTCACAAGCCCATCTATATATTGCATCTCTTCCCTGATGGCCTGAGGGGTCATGGGCCCAGCGAGCCATAAATTGTTCACCATTATGTTGCCAGTCCGGATCTATTTGAGTCACCTTAATCTTAGCAGCTTGATCCGCCTGTTGGTTGTTCTGATGTTCTTCATTGGCCTAGCTCTTGGGTACATGAGCATCTACATGGCATACTTTCACAACCAGATTTTCTACCCAAGCAGCCATATCTTGCCATAATTCAGCAGCCCAGATGAGTTTGCCTCTGTGCTGCCAGTCGCTCCGTTTCCACTGCTGTCACCACCCCCACAGCACATTTGCCACCATCCATGAGTCAGTATAGAGGTAGAGCACTGTCCACTTTTCTCGCTCAGCGATATCCAAGGCCAGCTGGATGGCTTTCACCTCTGTGAACTGACTTGATTAAGCTTCTCCTTCAGCAGCTTCAGCAACCCATCGTGTGGGGCTCCACACAGTCACCTTCCAACTTCAATGTTTCCTCACAATGTGACTGGACCCGTCGGTAAACAGGGCATATCACTTCTCATTATCCAGTAGTTTATTATATGGTGGGGCCTCTTCAGCACGTGTTACCGCTTCCTCTGGCACCATTCCAAAATCTTTACCTTCTTGACAATTTGTAATCACTTCCAGTATTCCTGAACAGCTGGGGCTCCCTATTCAAGCCCATTGTGTGATCAGTGCAACTCATTTACTCCACGTGGCATCGGTTGCATGGTGTGTAAAGGGGACACTCCCTTTGAACATCCAGCCCAGCACCGGCAGTTGGGAAGCATCTTGAACTCCTTCATATGTTGCCAAAATCTCTTTTTCAGTTGGAGTATAGTGAGCCTTGGATCCTCTGTATCCCCGACTCCAAAACCCCAGGGGTCAACCCTGAGTCTCCCCTAGTGCTCTCTGCCAGACACTCCAGGTAGGGCCATTTTCCCCAGTTGCAGTGTAGAGCACATTTTTAACATATTGTCCTGCCCAAACTGACCCAAGGGCTACTGCATGAACTATTTCCTGTTTAATTTGTTCAAAAGCTTGTTGTTGCTCTGGGCCCCATACAAAATCATTCTTTTTCTGAGTCACTTGATAGAGAGGGCTGACAATCTGACTGTAATTTGGAATGTGCAGTCTCCAGAAACCCACAACACCCAAGAAAGCTTGCATTTCCTTTTTGTTAGTCAGTAGGGACATAGCTGTTATTTTATTAATCACCTCCATTGGAATCTGACAACGTCCATCTTGCCATTTTACTCCTAAAAACTGAATCTCTTGTGCAGGTCCCTTGACCTTACCACGCTTTATGGCAAAACTGGCTCTCAGAAGAATTTGGATTCTTTTCTCCCCTTTCTCAAAAACTTCTCCTGTTGTATTATCCCATACAATGATGTCATCAATGTATTGCAGGTGTTCTGGGGCTTCACCCTGTTCCAGTGCAGTCTGGATCAGTGGCAAATGGTGGGGGTGTGTTTCCATCCCTGGGGCAGTTGATTCCAGGTGTATTGGACACCCCTCCAGGTGAAAGCAAACTGTGGCCTGACTCTACTGCCAAAGGGATGGAGAAGAAGGTTGTTAGCAATATCAATCATGGTGTACCACTTGGCTTCCTTCAACTCTAGTTCATATTGAAGTTCTAGCATATCTGACATGGCAGCACTCAGTGGTGGCGTGACTTCATTCAGGGCACAATAGTCTATTGTCAATCTCCACTCTCCATTAGACTTTTGCACTGGCCATATGGGGTTGTTAAAGTGTGAGCGAGTCTTGCTGATGACTCCTTGGCTCTCTAGTTGATGAATCAGTTCACAGATAGGAATTAGAGTCTTGGTAGGTATAATATTGCTGTCGGTGCACTATTGTAGTGGCAATTGGCTCCTGTTGTTCTTTGACCCTCAGCAATTCCACACCAGAAGGGCCCTCTGAGAGACCAGGTAACACAGACAGCTGTTTAATTCTTCTGTCTCCAAGGCAGCTATATTGAAAACCCACCAATACCCTTTTGGGTTCTTAAAATACCTTCTCTTGAGATATTCTATACCAAGAATACATGGAGCTTCTGGGCCAGTCACAATGGGTGCTTTTCCCTCTCATTCCCAGTTAGGGTCACCTCAGCCTCCAATACAGTCAACTGTTGAGACCCCAGTGTCACTCCTGAAATACAAGTGGATTCTGCTCCTCTAAAATTTGACGGCATTATGGTGCATTGGGCACCAGTGTCCACTAGAGCCTTATACTGCTGGGGGTCAGACGTGCCAGGCCATTGAAGTCACACAGTCCAATAAACTCGATTGTCCCTGTCCCCACCTGGCTGGAGGCAGGGGCCCTCTAATGTTGGTCATAATATCCACTATTGATGAATGGGTTAGTGTGGTATGCACAGGTTTCAGTCTCATCTTGGTCACTTACTTCTTGTGAATATAAATAAGAAGTTCTTCTCATAACATTGTGAGCAAATTTGACCTTTCTGCTTTGTTTGGGCAAGTGATTCCTGGAAACTGGAGCAGCATTTCTCCTGAAAGAACCCGAATTCATTGTTCTCCCTTTCAACTCATGTACCCACTCTTCTAGGAGGTAGGTAGGTTTTCCTTCCCATTTCATGTCTTCTCCATGGTCATGCAGGCAATACCACAGGTTCCCCCATGGTGTATACCTGTTCTCTCAAGTAGGGAAATGACTGCTCTTAATAGCCAAGATCCTAGTCCATGCAGGTGGGAAGTAGGACATATCCTATTTAAATCGCTGGAGTTCTTGAGATAGTTTCTCCACAGCCACAAAGAGGAAGGAAGAGACACTTTCTTCATATTGTTGGAGTCAGCGAGCCAGTTCATCCACTGTTGATCTCTCTTCATCTGTCCAGTCCATTACTGTTAATGCATTGGCATATGATGATGGTGTGCTCCATACAAACTTCTGCCACATGGACTGGGTACATTGGACTTCATTTGGATCTGTGGGTAGCCGTGCATCATCTGGGTCATAGTCCACGGCTAGCTCCCTCAAGTATTGAATACGTCTCTCCATAGTGGTCCACTTACTTGGATGACTCATAACATCTTCCTTGAAGGGATACCTCTCCCTCACACTTGACAGGAGTCAGCTCCAGAGACTGAGATTTTGTGTCCTTTTTCCAATTTTTTTCTCAATGTCCCCTTCCTTAGACAGGGATCCCAGCTGCCTGGCCTCCCTGACGTCTAATTCCACACTACTGGCCCTGCTATCCCAGCATCAGAGCAGCCAGGTAATGAGATGTTCACCTAGATGGCGGCTGAAATCCTTTCGCATGTCTCGCAGCTCACTCAAGGATAAGGACTGGGTAATTACCACTGGTTCTGCCTCCTCCTCCTCCTGTCCTTGTGATGGGCCTGGTTCATCCTTCACATTACAAGAGGATTTTCTTGTGGTTTTCTTCTTATGTACAGGAGCAACTGACACCATCACTGGTTGGTCCTCTGGTTCAGCTGCAACGCCTGTTGTCGGGGTTGGATTAGCTGCAATACTTTTCTGCCAGAGGTTGTAGTGACTGCAGTTTCTGTTGTGGCTTTGGAGTAGCTGCAACGACTGTCATTTTGTTACCAGATCCAGAGCCCTTCTCTTCCCTTTGAGGGTGCTGAACACTGTTCAATAGCACTCGGTAAGCGTGGTCTAAGCCCCAGCACATTGCAGTGAGCTGTGCCTCTCTGGAATTACCCAGGTGACAACATACTTTTTCCAGATATTCTACTAGTTCTTCAGGATTCTGTACCTGTGCAGGAGTGAAGTTCCAATACACAGGAGGTGCCCACTGTTTTAGGTTCTTGCCCATGCTATCCCACACCCCAGCCACTCATAATTCTCCAATCTTGGTGTAGATCTCCAGGTGACACTCTTAAATAGTTGCTTAACCCTGAACAAAGCCTGAAACACATGCAGGAACATGCTGGTTCCCAGCAGTAAGACATCCAAGTTAATGTAAACATTCCAATGACATTTGAAATTCCCAAAATTCTAAAACACAATTGTAAATAGTCCCAGGACTGATGACTTCATCATGCCATAAATCAGTGTTACATAGTACAGCAAAAACAAAATCTTAATCCAACTCTCATGTGTAGTGAGCAACAGCATGGGGACTACAAACAGCAAATGAGGAGATAAAATCTTAAGGATCCAACCGATCGACATTATGACCCAATCTGTCGTTATCTCAATCCTCAAGCCCCACGCTGAGCACCAGAAGACTGTTATGGTTTGAACTCAGCCAGCAGCCAAACACCACACAGCTGCTCACTCACCCTTTTCCCCTGCCTGGGGAAATAGGGGAGGGACAAAAAGGAAAAAAACTTCGTAGGTTGAAATTAAAAAAAAAATAATAAAAATTAGTGATTGTAATGTAACAAAACAATAACAGAAAGCCGAAATGGGTAACACACAATGAGCTTGCCCACTACCCACCAACCGACACCCAACCCACCCCTGGCAGCAAGAGAAGAGAGAGAGAAAACCCACCTCCTTTATATAATGAGCATGACATCACATGATATCCAATGGCCAACCCAGGCCCGGCACTTCAGCTGTGCTCCCTCCCAGCTCAGGGAAAGTTAACTCCATCCTGGCTGAAATCCGGGTCAGGCACTCGGCTCTGGCTATGCTCTCTCCCAGCTCAAAAAAATTAATTCTATCCCAGCTGAAACCAGGACAATCAGTCTCCGATAAAGTACAGTAATAAACTTAAGTAGTACTCCAATCTGTTATGACTTTTCTCTGTCTTTAGATCCAGTCAAAAATTCTCCCTAGTTGTTCTTCTGTATAATCCTAATAACAACACCTTACTCAACTGTTCAATTAAAGGATGATACAAAAAACCACCTTGCAGTATGTTATTAAGATAAGCAAAACACAGCTTCCAAAAAGCACAATATGTAGCACTTGCAATAGATATAATATTGGTTTTGTCTTCAACCTGTACTTTTTAATAAAGAGAAATGCCTCTCCACTTTCAGGCAAGTGTTCCATTCTCTTAAATGTGTTGACAATTACCTTGTCCTCCTGAACTGATGAGTGGAGGGAATCCAGTAACTAATATAAATTAGACTTATGAATCCTTTCAATGGAGTTATAGTCTTTGATAAAAGAGAATGAATACTCATTTCAGCACAGGTAAAATAAACATCTGGTGACAAAGCTCCGTAGCTAACAGTATGGGTTGTGTTCCTTGGTAGCTTCTTAAACATCCTCATTAAAGCATCAGCTAATTTGAGTGATGAACTATGCAGATTGACATGTGCCCTCAAATTTGCCTCTCATATAACACTTTTCTCTCTTCTTTTCCCTTTGTACAATATGAATAGAAAAGCTGTGGCTGCCTTTGAGTGGGAGATGAAGCAAATCAATCACTTGTCACTCAGAAGAAGCAAAGTAGTCACAACTGAGTGAAGGGTTGTTGATTTCTCCCCACCCTTTGCAAGGCAGTAGCTATTTGAAGTATCTAAAGGCAAGAAGGCAGAGGGAGGACTTCTCTGAGACAGTTAGTGTTTTACAGGCACCACAGGCAATGAAACAATAGCAGAAATTAGGGACTACTGATTAAAGGCCTCAACTGGTCACTGCTAACCACAGCATGAGGCCAAACCAGCCTTAAGCTGTCTTAAGACATCGTCTTACTGCAGAGGAGTGCCTTTATCTCTACAGTAAAATTCCTATTGATATAAAAAGCTCAACATTAGGCATTACCGGGGTTGATATGCAGCACTGTCCTTTGCAACAGACAGCAAGAAAGAGATATTGTTATTAACTCTTGGAATAATAATTAGATTCATTTGAACACTGAAAAGACTGACTGAATAAATAATGCTCTGACAGACAAAAAATTCCCAACAAACCAGAACATTTATAAAACATGTTGTACAACCATCTGCAGAAGCAGTCAAATCACTGCACATGCTTTGTCAATTGGTGAGCAAGAAATATTGACAGATTTCCCAAATGTTATTCAGTTAATTATGGTAATGATACCAACATTGTGTCACATAATTACTGAGGAGAAACCCATGGAACTCAAGCCTGATTGCTCTGATAAGGGAGACTATCAGGTCCCATGCACTGGGCTCACCACCAGACAGGAGTATTTCAGATTACTTTGTTCTGGTTACCATCCCAGCTGGCAGGCTCTGGTCAGCTGGATGTTGATTAGCTTGCTCTCTGATTTCTGAATCATAGGAAAATAAAAATTTGTGATTGTGAGCTGTAACTTGGAGTCCCAAGCTTTGTCCTGAATGAGAACTAGAGCACTGAATGCACACAGGTCTCCCAAGGATGTCACCAGGGAACAGCTTTTACTCTCCTGCAACAAAGATGATCTTAAGGGTTCAGTTTTCTCTCTCTTTCCAAGAGTTTTTCTGAACTTTGGATCAGAACGAAATTATGTCAGTTCCTGTTTTCATGCTGAACCAGTAATTTCAGAAGGAAATGGGTATTTACTATTCTCTCTCTGATAACTCGGAAGGCAGTACTACCACAGTATCAACAGAGCAGAGACATCTGCCAAGGAAATTCTTTCAAGACTGCTTTCTGGATATGCCTGTCCTAGAAGACACTTTGCACAGCTGGACATCAGGAAATGTTCTTTAAAGTCTCCATAAAGCTAAAGGGACAATTAAGTGGTACCAGTACTTCTTGTCCCTTTGGTCCTCTTGGCTCTTCTTCAGGTTCTTATAGCCTAATCCCATGTAGCTTTGCAAAGACTTTGGGTCAAGTCGGCACAGTGTATAAGGAAATTGGATTACAGGGGACCACATTATCTCTGCTATAACCAAGACAAGAATGTTGCAGTGTTGCTCCTGGTTAAGCTAATCTTATCGTAAATACATTTTTACCTTCAGGAAGGCAAGCTGCCCATGAAAAACCTCACAAAACTTTTATATAAACCCTTTACAGCCCACACCTATTAAGTTTAAAAAAAAAAGAAAAGAAAATAATCACTGAAAGCAAGAAGGAGAGAGGTGATGAGCAATTCTCTCTCTGTTGAACCTGAAATGAAAGCCAATAATAACACAAATGATTTCAGGAGCTTTCAAGAGTATTTCTCTATTTTTTCAGCTAAATTAAAATGAACCCACGTGCTCAACTGTGCCTAAGCAAAAGTAGTTACCATGGTTACAGGGGAGTTTTTCTAAATGTAGTACAGTATATGTAATAATCAGCCAAAATGACTATGTATAAAGTGATGGCAGGTGGGCAAGCCATTTAAAAATACCAAGTAAACAGAAAAAACCCTCAGTAAAAATAATTCCTCAAGATTTATGCCATTATCTTTATTACACTGTGAATAAGAACATGATAATTGGGAGAGAGAGAGAAGGTGGAAGGAAATATTTGAAAAATCATCCATTTAACATTTGTAATGCTAGGTACAGAGGAGCTAACTACAAGTTAATATACTAATACAGGTAAGGAAATTAAGAAGACATAACTCAGTGGAACTACTCTTTATATGTCTCAAACAGCACTCTCTGTAAGGACCATTATTAATCAAAGTAGGTGTACTGATTTACAGAGAAAAGAAAACACAAACCAGACTACATTTTACAGGCAAGACCCTGTATATAGTAAAGGCTTGACACTTTGGCCTACAGATCACCCTTTCCTTTCTCCACAAGGGAGAACAACATCTGCATCCATAACAAAAGAATGACTGTTATTCACAGGAATAAAACTTGGTTAACAAGACTAACTTACTGGGGGGGGGATCCTTCCCTCCCCTTTTGTCTTTTTCTTTGTTTACTTCTTAGAACAAATTTTGGGGTTTGTGAAGGATTTCCATATGTAATGGCACCATTAGCCTGAAAAGGACTTAACAATTGATGGAAAAAAAGCATATTGAGAAACAAGCCTCCTACTATCTTGTTCAGCACTATGACATTATAGATGGATCAGAGTAAAAGGGGTCAATAGCTTGCTTTAGAAAAAGAAGGTAGAAAGCAGCCTCGGTCTGCCTACACTGGGGAGAACTTTGAGCCTGTCAGGAGTCCCTCCATCTGTAGCCATCATCAGAAAAAGGCAAGCTACTTAAGGGAAAAGCACCTCTCTTCCCCTGAGCCTGCTAATAAATAGACACACCATCTCACAGGTAATAGGTGTACTGATGAGAAGCAGCTGATGAAAAGGGAGGGTTGAGGGGACCTTGAGAAGAGCAGAGGATATCCAACAGACCAGCTGTCATGAATGTGTAGGGAAACCCACCACTTTACAACTTCCCTGAGAAACAGCTGTCTGGTGATTGTTGTTCCTGGTTCCTATGAGTTAGAGCAGGAGCACAGTGAGGGACAACTTTATGCTGCCCTTGCTTAGAAGAGCACTCAGTGGGAGCTGACTTCTGCCTTCTGGTTTATCTGCCTGGTACTCCCCAACTAGAACCCTTCTCCTTGGTTCATAACATGAAGTGTACCTCTGTGAGCTGGCTCAACATCTGCTATGCTGCAGAAGAAAACTGGAGCTCTCTAACTTATAAGACGATTCAAGGAATCCATAAGTTTAGAATTCCAGAGGATCTCATTCACTCAGTACTTGCTGTCATGATCTGAAATACTATCGGGTCTTCTAGCAGTAGTGGTAGTACCTGTTTATTCACTGAGTCACATCCTGCTGGTAGTATGAAGTTCCTTGGAAATCCTTGCTTTAAGGTCATAGTCTAACAAGTTACTCAGAAAAAAACAGTTAGATCAAGTGACCAGGAAACCCACTGTGAGTAGTTAAAAGACATTACAAAGACAAGGATACTGCATGAGAGTATACAATGCCCATAAATAGCACAGGCACAATTAACTTTGAGTTATAATATATTGCAACAGAATCATAAATAATTTCCTAGTGTTACATAACTGCTTTTATCAAATACATAGATGTTATCTCAGCTATATTTCTATTAAGTCCTCTTTGGAGATGAAACAGGGAGAGGGTGCAAATTAGTGAGACTGGACTTTATAATCCAGGGATCAGAGCATGGCATGGGCAGAGACACCTTCCACTAGACCAGGTAGCTCAAAGCCCCATCCAACCTGGCCTTGAACACTTCCAGGAAGGGGACATCCACAACTTCTCTGGGAAACCTGTTCCAGTGTCTCACCATCCTCACAGGAAAGAATTTTGTCCTAATATCTAATCTAAATCTCCCCTCTTTCAGTTTAAAACATTTATGCCTTGTCCTATCACTACATTCTCTGATAAAGACTCCCTCTCCATCCTTCCTATAGGTCCCCTTTAAGTACTAGAAAGCCTCTATGAGGTCTCACCAGAGTCTTCTCTTCTCCAGGCTCAACAAGCCCAAATCTCTCAGACTGTCCTCATAATGGAGGTACTCCAGCTCCCTGACCATCTTCGTGGCCCTCCTCTGGACTTGCTCCAACAGTCTTTTCCATGTTGAGGACTCCAGAACTGGATGCAGTACTCCATGGGGTCTCATGAGAGCAGAGTAGAGGAGGAAATCATCTTCCTTGACCTGCTGGTCAAATTTCTTTTGATGCAGCCCAGGATACAGTTGGCTTTCTGGGCTGCGAGCGCACACTCCCAGGTCATATTGAGCTTTTTGTCGACCTACACCCCCAAGTCCTTCTCTGCAGGGCTGCTCTCAATCCACTCATTGCCCAGCCTTATTTGTGCTTGTGATTGCCCCAACCCATGTGCAAAACCTTGTTCTTGTCCTTGCTGAACTTCATGAGGTTTGCACAGGCCTACCTCTCAAGCCTGTCCAGGTCCCTCTGGATGGCACATCCCTTCCCTCCAGCATGTCGACCTCACCACACAGCTTGGTGTCATCGGCAAACTTGCTGAGGGTGCACTCACTCCCACTGTCTATGTCGCCAACAAAGATGTTAAACAACAACAACAACAACCCCTGAGGAATGCCACTCATCGCTGCTCTCCACATGGACGTTGAGCCATTGACCACAACTCTCTGAGTGTGACCATCCAGCCAATTCCTTATGCACCAAGTGGTCTGTCTGTCAAATCCGTGTCTCTTCAATTTAGAGACAAGGATGTCGTGCAGGACAGCATCAAATGTTTTGCACAAGTCCAGGTAGATGACAACAGTTACTCTTCCCTTATCCACCAATGCTATAATCCCGTCATAGAAGGCCACCAAATTTGTCAGGCACAATTTGTCCTTAGTGAAGCCATGTTGGCTGTCACCAATCACCTCCTTATTTCCCATGTGTCCTAGCATAGTTTCCAGGAGGAAAATGGGGGTTATGTTTCCCCTTTTCCAGTCAGTGGCAACTTCACCAGTCTTCAAAACATCTGATTGAAAAGTTGGAGAAAAACCTGAATGCTACAGGATAGTAGAACTAAAGCAGCTCTGGTTACTAGATGAACACTGAAAATAAAACTTTTCTTTTACAACAAAAATGTAAGGTAAATAAGAGAGTGCCTACTTGTTCCAAAAAGATTAGAAATAGTAGAACTCTAGAGCTGTTAATTATTTTCAGTACAAATGATAAGGAAGGCGATGGTACTGATACTGTTACTTATTTCCTGATTCTTTTGAAAGCAACATTGGATGATAATTGGCTACCAGTTGTTGAAATATCCGTCTTAGATCTGGAAAGAGTTAATAGACTGAGGACAGAGGACACTTGATTTACAGTGTTAATTCCCTTTTCAGGGTCAAGAGACATATTTTTCCTTTGCAGGTAAGAAGTTCAAGATTTTTGCCCTATTAAAAAAGAAACAAACCCAGAGGCAGGGAGATCTAGATGCAGGTTTTGAAGGGTGTGAGGAACTGAAGGAGTTAATGCCTCAAATATTCATCAACATAGAAAGCATCAAGGACAAATTGTGGCCTTTGTGGTTAGTCTAAGGAATGAATTATCTGCCTAGGGAAGCACAGAGAGTATCGAAGAGTGCATGGGTCTTCTCCCTTACAGTTGTGTAGTCAAATTTCCTACATAAGCCTCAAAGTGGGGAGACGTAGGCTGAGTAAAACCATATGTTCGGGTTAATGCCTACACTTTAATTTATGACTATTGCCTTGAAGAAGAGCTAAAAGATTGATAAGAGAGAAAACACCCAACCCCAGATGGAGCTAATGGCTGGATAATTGCCCAAGAAACAAAAACTGAGGAAAAGGTAAAGGTGGTAGGGGGAGATCACAACCACTGACTCAACTGGACAAAAGGGTTAATGTACCCCATTCCCCCTCAATGCACACACAGAACCCATGTTCCACCTTTTCCCCATCTCTCATGCAAATGAGTTTGTGGAATACCTGCCTCTCTTTGTCTAATATGCTGATCAGCCAATAAAATGAACTTAAAAAGGTGACAGATGTGCACCCATCATCCAAGATTACTGGGCCTGAGAAAACACTAGAACCTGGGGTGCTGATCCAGACTCTTTGAGTCTCTTTCTCTCCCTTCTTTTTAATTTTTCCTTTCTTTTCTTACTGATAGATTTATCAATAGGAGACCACATCGTTTACTATCCTTTTCCAAGTTTAAGCTGTTTCTACAGCAAGTAAATCATTTAACTGACTATTTGGTGTATTTTCACCATAATTTAACCTGAGGGGATCACAAAACCTTTACAGCTCCCTGGGGTCCCAGTCTTGGTTGAAGCAAAGGGTGAATTACCAAAGGGATGATTAAGGAAGTTTTCTTCTAAATGCAAGTATTGGAACATATTTGGAAACTACTTTTATACTTAATGCAGTAACACTCCATATAAAAGGCTGTATTTTTTTACTTGAGGGTCACATTATAAGGCCAGGGTCTTTATGCAAGTGGTAATTAAAGTGACAGTATTTTCATTAGAGCTGAGATTCACATTTTTTCTTACCATCTTTTTATTGTAGCAACAGCACTACCAGCAACACCAAAGGTGTTGATTGTCACCATTATTGATCATAGCTGTTTCCCTCTCTGTGTTAGTTCCTGTGCAGTTTGAAATATCTTGCACATTTCTGGTAATACATGTTCCCACCAGGAAATCCTTACCTTAAAAAAATTAAGGCCACAGCTCAATCAGTTGCTCTGAATGCCCTGAGGCTACACATGATGTTATTCCTACACAAAGCTATCATTTGCAGGTCACAGCTAAAATTCTTTAAATTAATTTACAGTTCAAAGCTACAGTGTCCTGATATGGTCTTGCTAGATTTTAGTAATACTCTAAGATCTCATTTCTAACAAGAAATCTTACATTTTGCCCCTTGGATAGTTTTTTGTAAGTCTCTGGCCTCACAAATGTGTGATTAATGCAAATACTTAATGAATTTGTCTTCCAAAGTTGCTCAGCATTGGCTTATTACCACTCCCGGTTACTCATCCTGTGCTTTTACCAGAAGTTACTTCTCACACAGCAGACACAGCTGAAGAAATGTGTGTGTGTATGTATGCATGTCAGCCTGCCTTCTTAGCTTAAACTGATGATAAAACTGGGTCAGAGCTGGAACACAGGACTGTATTTGGGGAGGGCATAAGATGCAAGTGCATATTTCCTTCTGCCTCAGAGAGAGGGACAGGGGAGACAACTAAGGAGCAGAACACCTTTGTTTGCCACAGCAAACGGTAGAGATAATCCAAGAAAGTCTGTTGGTTAAGGTACCTTTTCTCTTCACTTTGTGGGTGATTTTCTTGTTCTGTTTTCAAGGATGCTGTTCACCTCAGTCAACTTTTTCTTTTTTATCCAAAACCCTAGCTATTTTTATTTTTGTTCTGTATGAAAACCTGACAAATGGTTGGTTTGTTTTTCCATATTAAAATTGTTTACAGCTAAAGGAAAGAAAATAAAGGCATTGTTAAGTAGAAAGGCCTGCTGAAAATTTTGCATTGGAATGCAATTTTTTAAAAATTTTTTCTTCTTCTTACTGGAAGGTTAAAAAAATTTTAATAGTGAATATTTACTGTGAAACTGTAGAAATTTAGCTCTCCGCGTTTAATTACAGAAATCTTACTGAACTCTTTAATGGAGTACAATAACAGATACCATGTTACAACTTTCATACCTGTGTCCAATGTTGAGCATGTCTACAAACTCTGGAAGTTTCACACAAATATCTGTTAGCTTCACAATTAGCAATACAATTCTGATCATCCCATTCCCACAGAAAATGTGTCACAGTGACTTAAAAACAAAAGTCCAAGTAATCTAGAATGCAATAAATTAATAACAGAGGCACTGGAGCTTCTATCATAGCTTCTTGTAGCCAGGAAAAGATGTTTTCTTGTCAGACAAATTATTCCCAGAAAAGTATTTCCTTGTTTCTTATTAGGAGGTAAATGGAAGTTTTCCGTGATAAAAAGTGTTTTTTCTTTGTAATTGCTGTTCAAAAGGTGTTTGTTTGGTCTTTTGAGGGATCATGTTTAAAGGCGCATTCCTTCAGGGGTGTGTGTGCAGTGTTATGCAATTTGTTACCTCAGTAATTTGGAAAAAAAAAAAATCGATTATATACTGCTTGTGTGGTTGTTGGCCTAGAGAGAGCAGAGTCAGGCATCCCCGAGCAGCATCCTGCCAGCCTGGTCTGCCTAAACTCTGGTAACTATTTTCAGTAGGATCTTGCTGGTTTAGTACAATAACTAATTTTTAACTAGCCCATAGAAACAGATAATTAGCACATTCTAAACCACAATATTTTAATAGAAAATCAAGGCAAGGGGCAGAGCAAGGATTTCTATACAAATTACACAAGTCTGAAAATCCAGGTAGTGGTATCACTGTGCTGAATCTTCCTCCCATGAATAATCAGGTTAGCCCATTCCAAAAGAGGACTTTATACATTCTCTATTACATTTAAGTGGCATTGATAGGTGGAAAGCTGATGACTGCAGTGTTGATTGGCATTCTTTTTGCATAAATTTCAATATATTGCCTTGCATGGTACTCTATATGTAAATTCACTGTCTTGGCCCTAGAATGGTATCCCAGAAATATAAAGGAAAGAAAGTGAAAACTGGTTAATTTCAAAATTTTCTGCAGGATTATGACAATACAAATGTGGGTCATAGAGTCATAAAATCACTGATGGGCTGAATGTCACAGTAATTAGGAGCCCACCAAAAAATATTATGTTTGAACACAAAGGACCATTACTTTTCCTAAGAAAATATAAGTAGAAAAAGTTTTAATTGTCTTTGAAGCCTGAAAAATATAACCTAAAGACTTTAACACAAAGAGCTCATTCCCAATGAGGGACTAAAATGTGGCTTTCTCATGCCTCTTCCTCCTGGCAAATTTTCCCTCCTTTCCAAAATGTTTTCACTCACCTTTCCTTCTCCTGAGCCCATGGGACACACTTGTGAGAATTTGAGGCTCTATGGTATCATGTTGAAGTGGCTTTGTTCAGCCAAGAGGAAGGAACTGAATGCATACAGTGACCACTCACATGGAACATAGCAAACATGAATTTGCGAAAAATACCTTCAAGCCCTCATCTGTCATCTCCTTAATTCTCAACGGGAGGGTGCTATGGGACATGGCAATGGGTGAGGCTCTACAGATTTAACAGCAGTGCCAGTGCTTCCTAGCACTTTCGTATAACTTTAAATATGTATGCTTGGCTTCTTCTGGTCTCAAAGAAAACAGCCTGCAAGATAAAATATTCACTTAAGGTAAAATGTTTATTTATTGAGGCACATAATAGTTTCAGTATATAAGCTTTAAATAATGTGTATCTTCACTGGAAGTGTTCTGTAGAATTAGAATGTCTTTATTCTTTTTTATTAAAGTGTTTGACTTGATGCTTCTTGTACAGAAAAAATAGATAATGAACACAAATTAAATAATCCACTGGATGTGATAATCACTTTATATTACTTTCTCTGACTTGTTTTAGGTTCTGTTATCAATCCATATTGAACTCTCCTTTGGATGCGATTGTGGTCTTACATCAGTTCCATGCCTTTCTCAGGCTCAGGGATTCTACTGGAAGAAGCAAGACTGTAATCAGGTTTTCCATCTTTTTGTGCAGCATAATTGCTATAAAAGATTTGTTTTCTTAGCAGCTCATAATTTTCTTCCTTGGTCAATATGTAGTGTGATTGGTCCCTTTACACTCTGTTCTACTTGGTTGATCTCTGTGATTATTTTACATTTACATGACAAAAACATCATTTTCTAATAAAATGGGTAATAAAATTAGGCAAAATGAACAGAAGACTGCATTGTAACACTTGTCAATATAGCTACAGTTGATGTTTTTGGACGTTACACTTAAAATCACTGCTGGACTTATAAGGCTCTTCTAAGTGATAAAATAAATGTTAAAGCTACTTCTGAAATAAAGGAGAAAACATTTTAAATGCCAGTAGCAGAAATAAATTTTAATAATCTGCTGTCCTACCAGGAAAATTATAAGAACTGTGAAGGCTAACCAGGTAAATCACACACAACTAACAGATATGTTAAACTGCTTGAAGAGACATTATAGAAGTATGTAGCATATGGATTTAAATTTCTCTGGTTGCTATGGAAAACATGCTATACTTTATACCTATAAACATTTCTAATATAGAGCTGGATTGAGACCTCTGATCTGTATGTAGGAAATTAATTCTTGACCTGCAACTGCACCAACATACATAATTTACAAGAGAGATTTAAGAAACTTGTTCAGATTAAAGAATGGAATGGCTACTTAATACAAAAAGTATTTGTAAAGTGGATACATGTCCCTATTTCTCGGTAGTACTGTGGGGCAGTCAGATATTAAGATGAAGTAAATTGAAGAGACCAATTCAAAATCATGTATGTTGACATTGTTCATCTAGATCTATGAATGTTGTTGCCTTTCCCATTTTCATTTTTAATAATCTGAGTTTAGACTCAAATTTTGTTCTAGTCTTACTGCATTTACAAAAGACCAATGCATTTAAAAAGGTACAAAAGCTGCTTTATAGGAAGCAGGATCGACAGTGCCTCCTCTCCTACACCCAGTCCTGAACTCCTCCCTTGGGCCCAGGCCATGGAGGAGAGAGGACCTGAGCATAGAGCCATTCTGTTAACACCTGTTCTCCTGGCATGAGGAATCCCTGTCCCAGAACAGAATACAGATGGGAAGCTCTGAAACGTTTCCATCTCCAGAGATTCCCACAGAACAAAACAAGCTGGGTGTTTCCCACAGCAGTGGCTCTGAGCTTTTTCAGAGCTTCTTCTTTTACACAGAATATCCTCCAAAAATGGTCACAAAGTTGTCTTATTTTCCTAAAGTATTGTATTGAACTTCTGTGTTTATCTGTTTTCCCTACTTTGCAGGGATTTTTCTGGAAGAAGTATGCTGAGGGTGTTTGTTTCACTGTGAGTTTTTTGTCCCCTGGATTTCAGAGTTGGAGCTTTCAAATACCGTCCAATACTACAATTAAGAGCTGCTTCATTTGTTTTAGACTATCATAATATGTCCCTGGGACCTGATTGAAAAATGCACAAAGTCTGGTCACTTCTTTGCTAAACAATCTGTCCTTTTACACTTTTGCTGCAATTGACTTTTCCCTTTGGCAATCATTTAGTGAATTTTTAAAAACCCTTATCTTGACACAGTATGGCTACTTAAGTTTTAAATGACACTTCCAAGTTCTCCTATTTATTCTTTTAACTGCCCCTCTGTTTCCAGATTGTTTATAAGCAAAACCACATTGCTTTTCCTTCTCTGCCACTTTGGTGAGAGATGTAAACTCTTGGCAGATACTCTCTTCTAAAATACAGAGGCTTTAGAGTCACTTTCTCCCATACATTAAAGTAAACCAATGCCTCTGAGTAGCTTTTAGCATGCAAGTGCTATTTAGTGCAAACTAAACTTGCTAAAACTATTAAATTAATTGGCACTCTGTGTCTTCCTGTGCATTCTTTCTATTTCTCATTATTTTTTGAAAATATTTTTAAACAAAATCCTTTGGGAGTTTTTTGCCTTCAGCTGTGTGAAAGTCAAGATTGTACATTTATTTCTGCTGGCACTTTCTCCGTTGTCCTACTCAAAGAGTGCCCTGCACATCAGATAAACCCTATTTGGATAGGTGATTTGAGACTTTTCGAAAACATTCTTGGTCCAGAGAGGGCTTTAAATAAAACAATTAGAGAAATGGAGAGAAAGCATTGCTAAACAGAGGAGTTTTTATACCAGGTTTATAAAAGTCTTTTTTTTTTCTCTTTTCCCTAAAGGATAGCTCACAGATAAAACAAGTGAATCAAATAGCAAACAGCTTGCAGGCTTGCTTTTCATCCTCATGCAGATGGATCTGCAAGCATTTTGAAGCAAGCCTAGGGGGCCGTATGCCAGGGCTCCCATCTCTAGCAAACACTCATTCCACTTGCATATCTTTGTATCCCTGACAGAAGTACTGGGGTATTTCTGCAGCAAGTGTCTGTCAGCTCTTGAACTGGCTTTAGGTTGCTGATTTCAGGCCTGAAGACACAGTAATGTTGTCTCTGTGTCTTTTTTTAACAAATCCTTTGCAAAGTATATTCTTCTGGATTTAAAACCATCAAGACACTCTTTGCAGCTGTTTCACCTTTCTCCTAAATGCTCAATAATCCCTGAAAGGTAAGGCTATAAAGTGTTTCTTTGATACTTAGAGAAGAAAGCTCACCCATCAGAAAGTCTGGTCATGGGAAATAGTGCAAGTGACTTTTCCCAATACAAAGCCTGTCACCTTTGGATCAGAATGATGCAGAGGAGCCCGTTTAATGGCCCAGACCACAGGCTATCAGTCTGTCTTGCACTGCCTCATTCCTAGTTTTAAAAATCTTTCATTTCAGACTGCAATATTCATGAGTAATGTCCCGATTCAACTCCCACTGAAGTCCAAGATAGATTTATAATTGATTTAATACAAGTAGAATGAGGTCCTGAATCTTATCAATTGTAAATTCTGTTAGGCAGACTAATAGTTTTATGGTGTATGAATTATCCATCCAAATACATATTGGTTCCTCAAAACAGTTTTAATCCATTAACCCATGTTTAGTTACAAAGTTAATACAATAAGGTTCACCTCACCTGAATTCTGAATTCACCCTATACTCTAATCATCAGCAATGGAAGAAAACATGAAGGATAGAAGATTGTCTTTGGCTAGATGCATTAACCTCCTTGAAAATTTAATTTGAACTGTTTAGTGCTTATGTACATAACCTTGCTCTGTTCCTTCTGTGCTATACTGCCTTCTCATTTTTCAAAGCTTTGCCCAAATTGCCTTCACATGAGTAGCTGGAAGGAAAACTTGTAATGACTCTCAAAATAATCCTACAGTTTAAAGCAAATCACAACAGTTACATCACTCTTCTCTGTCTTGAGTTAATGAAATGAAAGGATATACTCAAGAATTCTACAGCAATGGTGGCTGTGGCATAGCTGCAGCCCACCAGAAAGAAGTTGTGTGGTCTGAATGGTCTTAAGGTTCATGCAGTCCTGCTGATAAATAACAAGTACTGCTCAATGTGGTAAAGGACAGCAGCTTCCACTCAACAAACTAGGGGGGAAAAAAAAAAAAAAAAAAAGGAAAATTGACTATTTTATTAGAGACCCAGAGCTGGATTTCACTGAGTAATACACTCACAGGTGTGAGAGCTGGCACAGAACTGATGTGCCTCTTTAGGAAAAGCAGTGCACTTCTTTCACAGGCCAGTGCAGAGGGAAAAAACACCCTCTTTTCTCCAATAGGAAGAAGCTGCCAGTACAGCATGCTTCTCATGGACTAATTACAAGTTCAGTTCCCTGTAAGCTCCCTCTGCCGTCCTGCTGCTGGGTTAGCAATGAGTGGTGCTTTCAAGTTGCCAGAATCCCTGTGAGGGTGCAGTGAGCCTGGTCTAGGTTTGTATGGAGCAGAGAGGCTCCTGGGCAACCTTGCCCATCTGGCCCTGGACTGTGGTCAGTGCTCTCTCCTCCTTCCAGGGCAGCAGGCAGAGGTGACCCCCACCATATTTCAAATAACACTAGGCATGCTTCACAGAGGCATTCCCTATGGATGTCTAATAGCACACATGTTCCTTTGTTGAACTATTTAACATGATAGCTCATTGGTTGTGTTTGAAATTTACAGAAGGACTGAATCATTGATGTGAAACATCAGTGATGTTTCCTTTCTGTAGAATGAAAACAATGAAAGTTAGCATCAGTTTGACCAAGGCTCCCTGCAGCAAAAGATTCTGTCCTAATAAAGAAGAAGCCATATTTCGTCCTTAAGGAAGATAGACCGAGCCTTTTAAAATTTGTCATATGAATCTTCTCAACAAGAACTTTACAAGTGTTTCAGGATGAAAGGTTTCCTATAAACACAAAAATTGTCCCATTCTCCAAGGGAACCACCTGGACCCAAGTTAGGGGACATGTCCAATTTAGCCTACTGTTTGTCAGCACTACTGTGCTGCTAGAAGTTCCTCCATCTATAAACAGTTAGGAGGAAAAAAATAAAAATTGTTGTTTCTAGCTTCTCCCAAGTAATTAAGTTCTATCTGAAAATGCATTTGACACATTTTGATGAGAGCATGCTACAGTATATATGTTACATATATGAATTCTCAGTCATATGCAACCTTTGTATTCACATTTTCCCTTGCAGTCTGAATGTTTCTGTGAAAAACAAGCAAAAATCCAGAGCAATTTGGTAGCAGTGCAGAGGGTGTACTTTTTAATTATTGTTTTACTTGTTTTGTTGATCTCACTGAAACTCTAAAATAAAACTAAGAATTCACTCTCTATTACAGTTTAATTAACATGGATACTAGAGCACACATACACTAGATTAATTTCTTCATCACCTCACCATAGTCAGGCCCTAAGAGAAAAGATAACCTCTCAATACAGTATTCCAGACACACTGACTCCAGAGGACCACCTTCGGCCTAGGTACCAGAATCAAAGCAGGTTTCCTGCTCCAAGCACTCTGCGTCTGGTGCATATACTGTGACCTGCTCTAAGGAAGTTTTTTTTAAACAGTTGAGGGGTGGCAAAAAGGAGAGAGATATTTTGTAATTTGCATTCTGGTATCTTCAGAAGAGAGTCCTCAAGACCATGATAAATAAACACATAAACACAGGCACTAACAGTAAAAGATGTTTCCATCTCAAGCAGCTTGTGAACTGTGTGGCTTAGGCCAAGTGTTGGAAGAAATGGATACAGCAGATAAACAGGCTAAACACAATGGAAGATCACCAGTATCACTTTCTTTTTTCTGCCATTCTTTCTCTTTGCTTCTTAAACAGGCCCCTGACCATACACAAGCATGTGACCACAAAGCTGCCTTTTAACACTTCTTGCCTGGCTGTTGAAATGAAGGAAGGGGAAGGGAAGGTTTCTGCTTGCTTTCTCAACTTTTCTCCTCTGCTATTAACACTATTTCCTCAATTGGAAATTGCCTGGAGGGCACATCTGAACAGATGGTAGCCCACCAGCAGAGGGTCATAAAGATAATCTGTTTGCAAATAGAAGGGAGAAAGATGCACATTAGAAGTGAGGCAAAAAAAAGTGGCCATCAAAGTGTTTGCAAGAAATACTGAGTAAGAAATGAGTGAGAACAACTAGAAAATACAAGGTCAATATAGGCCTCAGCTGAGAGCATAGGTCTGCTAATGAGAAGTACAGATGATATAATATTAGGAGCCATTATCAATGCAGAAAGATTGAAATATCATGCAGAAATTACTAGATGACCTCAAGGTCAGGGGTAATAGAGATTGATTAAATGAATTCTTACAAGGTGCAAAATAATGTAAATGTAAGAAATGCTTAGAACTTCTCCTATAAGCTCAAAGAAAATCATATGGAAATGACAAAGACACGTTAGCTGATGTCAGACTCTCTATTATAGCATCAGTGTAATTCAGCCACAAACAAAGCAAATGCTCCCATAGGATACAACAGCATATATATTTCCTAAGAGAATTATTAGTGCCAATGTAACAGACATTGACTGCAGCACTTCTTGAATACTGTCTACAGTATTGCCATAAACATGAAGATTAACTCAAGCTAAGAAAGGTACTGTGAAAGGTCACCGGCATGCAGCTAAGACTAAATGAAGCTGGACCACTTGATCTGCTAGACTGAAGGCTGAGGGAAAAAAGCTCACATGTCTGTAAGTGCATTGAATGAATAAACACAAACGAAAAGAAGAGCCATTTGAGAGGGAAGATGAAGCTGGCATTAAAAAATGGGTAAAGCTGCCATGGATAAATGCAAGTTCACCACACTAGGGAGGCTGCAAAACTGCACCAAGTGCTGTGCATAAGTAAGCTCTCCAGTACCAGCAGAAAAGTCATGGCAGTCATGACTTCTTTCTGGTGAAGTCCTCAGTGACTGGAGAAAGGGAAACATTGCACCCATTTTTAAACAGGGTAGAAAGGAGGACCCTGGGAACTACCAACCAGTCAGCCTGTAGTGGTTTAGTCCCTGCTGGGGTCTGAGACCACGTGGCCACTGCCCCTCCCCCACAAAGGGAGTGAAATACAAAGCCCCGGGGCTGAGATAAGGAAAGGTTTAATACAATAGTGCAACAGCAACAAAACAAATAACAACAATAACAATAACAATAACAATAACAATAACAATAACAATAGCAATAACAATAACAATAACAATAATGATAACAATAACGATAACAATAACAGTAATAACAATGAACAGAGCAAAATATCTACCAATACAGCAGTGAGAGCAGAGAAATCGCATAACACACACGTTCACTGATGCTCCCGCTCTTGGGCACCAGGATGTGACGTCAGCATGGTATTGAATAATCCGGCTAGAGCTTCCCCCCCACTGCTGGGGAAACTTAACCCTATCCTAGCTAAACCAGGACACAGCCTCACCTCAGTGCCTGGGAGGACCATGGAACAGATCCTCCTAGAAGCTGTGCTGAGGCATATGGAGGACAGGGAGGTGATTTGAGACAGCCAGCATGGCTTCACCAAGGGCAAGTCCTGCCTGACCAGCCTAGTGGCCTTCTGTGATGGAGTGACTACATCAGTGAACAAGGAAGAGCTACAGATGTCATCTATCTGGGCTTCTGTAAGGCCTTTGACATGGTCCCTGACAACATCCTCTCTCTAAATTGGAGAGATATGGATTTGACGGGTGGACTGTTCAGTGGATAAGGAATTGACTGGATGGTCACATCCAGAGGGTAGTGCTCAACGACTCGACGTCCAGATGGAGATCGGTGATAAGTGGTGTCCCTCAGGGGTCTGTACTGTTTAATATCTTCATCAGTGACACAGACAACAAAATCAATTGTGTCCTCAGAAAATTTGGAGATGACACCAAGCTGAATAGTGCAGTTGACACGTCTGAGTGATGGGATGCCATCCAGAGGGACCTAGACAAGCTTGAGAAGTGGGCCCATGTGAACATCACAAGGTTCAACAAGGTCAAGTGCGAGGTCCTGCACCTGTCAGGACATCAGGCAACAATCAAAACAGGGTGGGGGATGAAAGGATTGAGAGCAGCTCTACAGAGAAGGACTTGGGGGTACTGGTGGATAAGAAGCTCGACATGAGCTGGCAATGTGTATCTGCAGCCCAGAAAGTCACAGAATCACAGAATCACAGAATCATCTAGGTTGGAAAAGACCTTGAAGATCATGGAGTCCAACCATTAACCTAACATTGACAGTTCCCAACTACACCATATCCTCAGTGTTATGTCAGCCCGACTCTTAAACACTTCCAGGGATGGGGACTCCACCACCTCCCTGGCAGCCCATTCCAACGCCTAACAACCTGTTCTGTAAAGAAATGCTTCCTAATATCCAGTCTAAACCTTCCCTGGTACAACTTGAGGCCATTACCTCTTGTCCTATCACTTATTACTTGGTTAAAGAGACTCATCCCCAGCTCTCTGCAACCTCCTTTCAGGTAGCTGTAGAGGGCGATGAGGTCTCCCCTCAGCCTCCTCTTCTCCAGACTAAACAACCCCAGTTCCCTCAGCCGCTCCTCATACGACATGTGCTCCAGATCCTTCAGCAGCTTCGTTGCCCTTCTTTGGACACGCTCGAGTAATTCAATGTCCTTTTTGTGGTGAAGGTCAACCATATCATTGGCTGCATCAATGGTCAGCATGTCGAGGGAGGTGATTCTCTCCCTCTGCTCTGATGAAACCTCACCTGGAGTAATGTGTCCAGCTCTGAAGTCCTGAAGAAAGACTTGGACCTGTTGGAGCAGGTCCAGAGGAGGCCACAAAAATGATCAGAGGGATGGAACACCTCTCCTATGAGGAAAGGCTGAGAGAGTTGGGGTTGTTCAGCCTGGAGAAGAGAATAATCCAGGGACACCTTATTGCAGTGTTTCAGTACTTAGTAGTATAAGAAAGATGGGGACAGACTTTTTAGCAGGGCCTGTTGCAATAGGACAAAAAGTAATGGTTTTAAACTAAAAAGGGATCGATTTAGAGTAGATATAACGAAGACTTTTTTTACAATGAAGGTGGTAAAACACTGGAAGTTTCCAGAAAGGTGGTAGATGTCCCATCCCTGGAAACATTCAAGGTCATGTTGGACAGAGCTCTGAACAACCTGATCTAGTTGAAGATGTCCTTGCTCATTGCAGGGATGGGTGGACTAGATGACCTTTAAGGGTCTCCTTCAACGCAAACTATTGTATGATTCTTTGAAAAAGAATGGCATAAGATGTGAGAAGGAGACAGCTGGGATAGTGCACGGAAGATGACTGACTGACTAACTTATGTTGAAGAGATGTAGTAAATTCCTTTTAAAACACTAGTATAGCAGAATATCATAGAAGCATTAAGTAAGGACCTCTAAAGGTCACCTAGGCCAGTTGCTACTCAAACATTACCACAAAAACTAGATCAGACCAGTTGTTGCTGACTAAACAAATTCTCTTGATGAGGGATTTCTGCATATCTCAGGAAAACAAGAAAACCTTGGCTCTAAGGAAATGAATTAACAATTCTGCCTTTCAAAGCATCATTTATAATAGTGGAATAATTCTTCAATATCAAGGTACAACCTGGATAAGAAACAAATTTCCAGTGATTCAGATTTATTACTCTGCAGGCACCAGCACTAGTTTCAGGCTTTTACAGGACTGAAGACCAGATGTTCCTAGATAAATGGCTTGCAATCTATGGCTTAGACACAGACAGTATCTTTCCAAGAGTTAAGAGAGGCAATTTAACATCATCTTTACCCTGATTTGACGCCCTGGTCCCCCCTCCAAAAAGAGAAGCTTTATAAAAGAAGCTGTATAAATCCTTCAAACAATATCAAAATAAGAGGGGGTGGGGGTGTGAATCTTGCTTGGATAAAATCAGTAATGTTCTATGGTAAGGGAATTTTCTCCCCACAAAAGAAACAGAAAAGTTACCAGATTACTGCAGAATACTTACTCCTTCCTGTTGACTTGCTTCGGCATTGTTCTGAGTTTTCTTACAAACAGAAGGCTTGCTGGTGAAAAAAAGTGTCTGGTGAAAAAGAATGAGAGAATATGTGAAAACTATAATACCTCATCAGTATTGATCATTCTTGTTTCATGAATCCCTTGAAATCAAGCTCTAAATTGGATTTTCCCAGTTTGCTCCTCATTCCTGCAATGCAACTCTCAGCGATGAGTTGAGCTAAGATAAAAAGATTAAGAGAATTAACATTTGCTCCAAATTTTCCAGACCTAGCTGCTTACAATAACAGTCTGTCACTACACACCTAAGAAGAAGTGCTCTTCAGCGATACATCCAGGTATATTAGTTTCCTGAGACAACTGGACTTGCTGGATTGAGTCTCAGGAAACTCCTGAATTGCAAGCAAACTCAGAGCACATGGATTTCATCTTTTTATTAACATTTTTGCCCACTATTTGCTATCAGGATTAATGGTTCATAAGGACTCTCAGAAACAGTTGCCCAAGTTTGTCTGATCAGCTGCTGGTCACATGTACCTGCAAAGGTTTGTCCTTATGCAGGCGGCTGCAGCCAAATTATTTGCCTTTGCCCAGCCAAGGTGGGGCTGCCCTTCAAAGTCAGTCCAGGAGCTGGTCCATGGGGCTACAGGAGACAACCTAGTCAGAGTGAAGAACTGGGGAACTCCACTCACAAGGGGACAGAGGAAACCAAGAAACACTGAGAAGAAGCGATGTAAATTTGGCAGCCCAGAGCCCTGCTGCACTGAGATGGAGGCTGCAATGAGAGTAAGGATTACAGACCACGCCCAAGTCAGGGTCTTCTACACAGCAAACTACTCTGACTCAAACAAAATGTTTCTCAGAACTGAGCTTTGTTCAACATTTTATAACAGAAAATTGAAATTTTTGACAGCACTTAAATTTTCTAGGCTGGAGGCTGATAGAAGAAAGAATTATGGTTAGAAACTGAATTTTCTGTCACGAAAGCATGTGGACAGAGAAAGTTCCAAACACTCAATATATTTCTTGAAGGCAATTAATTTGTTCTCAAACCTCCTTCAGTTATTGAAATACCAAACACTCAAATGCTGTCATGTGAGGGTGCCAAGAAACTGCAGGGAATGTTATTTTAGCCTGAAATTAAGTAAAACACTTACAAAGTTAAAGAAAGCAGTTTTATTCCTTTAGGTCTTTGTATAATTTCCATCTAGAGCCCTTCCTTGCTCTGTTTTGCTTTTCAAAATTTAAAGAGACAATTCCCATGCTGTCTACCACCCACTGTGGTGCGATCTCTTAATTTGCATGAATAAATCCTGACACAGTCTGGAGCCCACGACTGTCTTAAGCAGCAGACAAGCTCACTCTGTTTACGAGAAGCTTTTTAGTTCAAACAGCTCAGCTGATTGTAATAGTGCCTGCTGATTGCAAATATCAGAGTACTGCCATGGGAAAGAGATAAAGCCTGGTACTGTGGGGACTACAGCTAATACACTAAACCTTGCAGTGTTCCAACATAAAAATAACAACAGGGTGAAGTCTGAAAGGGGAAAATGGTCACTACTGAAAGGAAGTATTCCACCTTCCACATTCAACAGAGACAACAGACATGGTTATCTCCACTGTTCAAGTCTCAAAGACATTGGCAGATCTCCTCCAGACTGCTGAATGTTGCACACAATGACTGGTTATTGGCACATTCAGATGGCTGGCTTACATTTCTAACTGGCTGTTTGCTATCAGACTAGTTGTGTATGCAGACTCAAGACATACGCCTCACTTGCAATCTATACAAAGCTTTGAAGTTTTATGGCCAGGAGCAGCAAGGACTGCTGCTCCCTAATTTCATGCAAGTCAGAAGCTAAGGGCAATCCCATCACAGGATGTACCCTCATCCATATGGCACAGTCCCACAGGGCCTGTGCACACCATGCAGAGCTGGGTGCTAGTGACAGGGTCCATCAACAGTCCCAGACATGGTCAGGAGCAAAAGGAGATGATGTCACAGACAGAACTGAAGGCAAGGCAAGGCAAGGCCGCAACATGGGTTCAAAGTTCATCCTACCAACAGGGCCAAAGGCAAAACTGGAGACAAGCTACAACATATGCCTGGGGTCCATCCAGGACACTACCCACAAGCGTGGCCAAGACCTATGCAGGAGGTGGAGCTGAAGACAGGGACATCCCTAACGCAGCTCAGACACAGACTGGGTTCCCAGACCTGAGCTGAAATTGGGATCCCAGACCCAGGGGCATGGAGCTTGACTTGAGGCTCAGGATGGAGACTCCTCAGGGCCATTAGCATACAGCAACTCTCAGGTCCCAGGCACTGGAGATTGCCTTCTTTTTGCTTATATGGAGCTTTAAAAGGCCTTTAGGTTTTGTCCTGTAGATTTTTTTTTTTAAGCAAATGCGTTGAGAATTCTGATATTGGGTTTAAAAATTACTGCAGATTTCTCTAACTTCTGAAACTTGCCCAGAGGTATTAAATGGATAGACTTCTTAATGACATCTATGCAGATTACTGTGGGCTGTACTCTGTACTCAGATTTGCTGCATTTGATTTCTTCTTGATTACTTGGTCCCCTGCCAGGATACCTGCAACTCTCAGACCTACCAGGGTGCAGTAGCCTCCATCTAGGATCTCACAAATTATCTCTAGGTCTCTTGCTTCATTGACAACCTACCAGGGGCTATGCCTGCTGCACAGAGCCAGAGCAGGATGGGGTCTAATGCATGGTGCTTCCACTGGGGAGGCAAGGAGCATGGCACACAGCAGACCCTTGGGTGAAGAGAAGTCCTTGCAGGCAATACAGTCTCCACCCATAGCCACACACTGTCACTCCACCTCCACAGCAGGACCAAGGGAATTTCTCAGGGCTCAAAGGTCAGTAGCATCAGTGCTGTTGTTTGCACAGGTCCTCCATTTCTTTTGCAGTGACTGTTCCAATTTTCATAAGATACTGAGGCACTTCTAGCAGCAAAATTGTCTAACCTCAGTCACAGGCAGTGTTAAGCTCTGGCAGACACTTGTGCATCACCACAGTCTGTATTTTATCAGTTGCACCTAACAAGCTATTTGCAGCTTCCTAGTTTCCTCCAGCACATTGCACATTCCTTCAAATTAGAGCAGTGAGAGCTAGAATTGCTGACAGGTTCGCTTGCTGCTTTTACCAACAATTTGCAGAGATTATAAGCCTGTCAGAAAGATATCATTGGAGATTTAAGGGATTGCTTTTTAGCATCATTTTGAAATGACAGCTAATATGGAGATAGCTTTCCATCATACTCTCCCACCCAAAAAACTTCTTATGTACAGTAAAATATGCTGTATTTACAGAAAAAAAAACCCACATTATATTATGAAACATGTTTGTGAAGAAATATGTATATTTCATACAACTTTACTAATACATATGTTCATTTTGGAGCTACAACTTTTCTTGTCATTCCACTCCCATCATAAGTGGTATAGAAAAGGATCACCCACCAGACTGGGAAAGCATGACACATATGTTAGAGTAACTGGTTTGTGGATCTAACTTACGCTGGCTATAGCAAGGAAAATCAAACATAAATCTCAGAAACTGTCTGTAGTTTGTTACACTGTGTTCCTGTTATGCAGAAACATGAGCATGACCTGTGAATAATGGACCAGAAGTTCTTTTGATAACAAGGTTCAACATCAGGAAATACATACAGATAAAATACTGGTTTCAGCTAAGCAGTATAGCAGTAACATAACTGACGTTTAGGTGGATTTAAGCTTTAATGGTGACTTCCTCTATGGTAGTATGTACCTAACAACCTCTTTTATTTAGAAGTTTAAAGTTAAAAATTAGTTTAATAATAGACCAAATGATACACTCAAGTTATACCAAATGGAAAATCACTAGCTAAAAATGGCCTGGTTTTCTGCCATTGTTCACCTCAAAGTCAGGTTTCTATAACAAGAAAAGTGAGAAGAACTCAAAATTTTTTTTTGCTGTTGTCAATCTATTTTAGACCACAATTCTGGCAGCTGCACAATACATTTTAAATGAAGGGGTATGAGGCATTAAATAACAGTGGTATCAGCTTTTTCGTAAGCTGACACTCTTTGGTTGAAAGAAATTCAACTGTAGATGTGTGACTGTCTTGATCTATTGTTCCACCACAGCAAAGGGCAGTCAGCCACTGAGAAGCAGCTGGATTAGAACAGGAATCAATTTCTTAATGCTGAACTACTAAGAGTCTTAAACAGCAAGGTTCCTCACATCCTTTGTATGAAAACACAGTGCTCACAATTCATTGTAAAAACGATAAATAAGATCAACTTCTTGGAGTAGAACATATATTCGTGGGGCTAAATGATGCTCTTGGAAAGAAAGAGTATCAGGGCAAGGGAGGCACTGCTAGGAAAAAAGGCTGCAGGTTTGGGCTGAATGGATCTGAAGCATGTCTTGAGGAAAGCCTAGGTTTTATCTGTACCTCTGGCCTTCTGAGATATATGTTTATTCACTTTCCTGCCTAGAGACAAGCCATGCTTTTAATCTTGCTTTATTGCCTGTACAGGTAATTTTGTTTAATTGGTGGTCTGTTTTGTCCTCGATAGCTGTGCTGCTTTGGGAGGTAATCTTAGTTTTATGCACATAATTCTCAGCACCACCACCTTCTGCTCAGACTTTCTCTTTATCCCTCTTTCCACATTTTTCTTTCATCATATACTGGAGTAGTGAGGTGACAGTTACATCTTTTTTATCCCTTTTTTTAGCTCTACATTTTGTCCAAAGAATTGATGAGGAGTGTGATTCTTTTTTTTTTGTCCTGGATTTTTTTGCGTGATAAAGCCTCGGGTGTTTTCATATAAGAATATTACAGAGTGGATAAGTATACATGTTTTCTGGTGAAGTTAGTGAAAACTTCAGAGGTGATGAGGTCAGCCTGGGCTGACCTTCAGATTGATCTCGCATGGAGCTACTGATAGTAAAAATGAGAGTTTTAATTGCTTCTGATTTTCCTGTCCTTGTATGTATCCCTGTCAGAATGATTCCTACTCAGAAGATAGCATTACCAGGTGTTAATTATTGGAAAGGCAGCCCAGAGACAAGCAGGCAGACTTGAAAGGCCAAATAGTCATACACATACACAAATAACTTTGAACTACAGATTTATATTTTCTATTTCTGACTTAATGTTCATGTTTGAACTATGGTATGTTTTTAACATGCACATCTTAGCAACAAATTGTAAATTTTAAGAAAACAAAATTTTCATATCAAATTTTCATTGTAAGAGAATGTTGTTGAACTGTGAATTTTCTCCTTATCAGGTATCTCAAGAGAATAGTTTGATCTGTCTGATTTCTAAAACACAAAAGAGGAAGCAAGCATCCAGCACCCTTTCTACCTTCTTCCACTCCCTCCCTCCATGCATACTAGTGATATTAAGCTTTACACAGACCATATGTTGTTCAGTGTCAGGAAATATTTATCCAGTTTTCTTTTGAGGTATCTCAATGCATTCTTAATCCTAAAACCCAGACCTATCAATAACAGGGAATCTAGGTCCATCTCTTCCAACTTTCTTACAGCTTTGAATAAATTTACACATTATTGTACACTACAATGTGACATTTATTAGAATAGAGCAAGCTGATTAAACATATAGATCATCCCTTCAGCTTAATCAGATACCTCCTCTTCAAAATGCATGTTTTTATGACTCAGTCTCAAGTCTAAGTGAACAATACACACAACTAAAATTCTTTGTGCTCCTGCAGCTAATGGAGGCTCAAGTATTATCTGCTATGCATAAAGATGTGAATAAATTGCCACAGTTCAATCTCTTCTCACAGAGTTTGAGTAATTACTTTCCCAATTAGTCACTATAAAGCGTTGCTAAAGAAAATTGTATTACATGGTATTTATGGGCAACATAAGCACACATGATGCTTTGCTGGAGATGGAAAATAGAAGGCAAACACAATAAGCCTCTCCCTTTGATCTAAGGATAAAGCTTGTATAATACAGTCTCCTTAATAACAGGGCAGAGCAAGAAAGTACAGTGTTTAATGATAATGGGTTTCTTTACAGAATAGATGTATATTTGCAAGTGTTTTTGACAGAACAGCAGTGTATTTTACATGGCAGGAACTCCCAACCATGAGAAAGGCATGAGTGAAGCAGTTAAGAGTTTATAGAAGTTTTAATGCAAAGCTATGTGAAGTAAAAAGAAATAGTGCTGTGGGTTTACCAGATATTGAAATGGGCTCAAAAAGAACAAATAAAGGAGAGTGAAGAGGAAGCAGGAGACATGGTGCCATCCAACCACATCTATGGAGAGAGACAGATTCTTTGGCAGTCCTCGGTGGAACGATGACACAAGCAAATTGTTACAACCAAAACTTTATTCCAACCTGGATCCTCTGCAGATCAGGTCACTTTACAAAACAAGTATCCAAGACCCTCCGCAGATCAGGACATCCAACAAGAGTAATGTTATTAAAAACAATATTCAAAAAAGGACAGTAAAACTTAAACTGCTGTACTACCTCTCAGGAATTCAAAACTAGCAAGAGAGAGCTTGAGCTCAGCTGCAGTCTCCAAAGGTATAGACAAAAATCCCCACAATTACTTCTTTTGGTAGTGGCAGTGCACATTGCTGTGTGTCCTGAGACCCTAATGCCACTTGTCTCTCCTGTCTTCAACATGTTGTTTTTCATGTTGAAGGAAGACCTGATTAACTCAGAAGATTATTTACAAAATCCCAGTCCTGGACATCATAGGAGGACTCTGTGTACTTTCCAACGGACTTTAAGACATCATAAAGTCTGTTCAGTTGTGTTTCTCTTCCAAAGGATGGAAGCACTTATTCTTATGTTACAGTATGGGGTGAAGACACATCCATGAAACATGAAAAAAAGGTTAAGTACTTGCAGCACACTTCAGGATCAAGAGTGTGGGGAGAGCGGGCTGTGTAACCAGAGCAGGACCACAACAGATGGAGCTTAGCATCAGTGCATACTTCCTTAGTGACCTGTGTGGTTCTGCCTCTCCTGTTACAGCATTGCTTCCTCTTGGCTGCTGGCAGCCAGTAGGCAAGCCATATTGGTGTTGCACCTGGTTATCTGCCCAGTGCAAAGGCCTTCCTGAAGCCCCAGTATGTCTTGGGCCGTGGCTCAAAGCCTAGCGTTGCCTGGGATGGGGTAGAGCTGAAATTCCCCATCAGCCTTTAAACCGGGATGGGAGCAAAGTCCAGGAGCAAACCCAATGCAAAACTTGCATTTTTACTGTTTAGTTGCTTCAGCTGTATTTACATGATACAAGAAGCCTATGCAGAGCTGTTTGGTATGCCTTGACAGTGAGAGACATGGTTGTGAAGGATCCTGCCATCAACGGTGTTGAAGGACTTTGGGAGAGCGTTTGCACGAGAGATTGGAAAAATAATCAAATAAGCACCACTGATTAGTTGACAATCTGCTTCTGAATCCTTATTTAAAATGCTGGTCCTCCATTCAAATGCTTCCCTCATGTGCTGCATTCCATTTTGCTTAGTAAATGAGAAGTGTTTCAAGATACTATACAAGTGCTTTTTCTCAGCAAGCTAAATGCATTTTGCTAGTGATTGAGAAAGTCTATTCCAGCCTCTGACAGGAAATGACCAGGGCTGTCAGGTCAGACTGGGTAGAAAAGAATGAAAGTCTCCTCATATTCAATCAGCCCCCAATTACAGTATATCAGAAAGAAAGCAGATCAGAAATGAGTTTCTTTTCAATTGGAGCTCTCTCCATACAGCCATGAGTCTTGGTGCTCCACATCTAATAAATAACCCTTCGTATTTAGTTTCCTTGGAACAGTTTATCTATCTGATCTATCTGCTTCTTCTTATGATCACAGGTTTCTTTAAATGAGAAAAAAATATCAAAATATCCAGCCAATGGGAAATCTTTTGTTTGTTTGTTTAAAGTTTCAAGCAAAAATTGCAGCTTTATTCTTTTACCTTTATTCAAGGACTTATCTATCTTATTTCCTTTGACAGATCTATTTAGTCTATGATGAATCTATCATATGTTGAAAGTTAAACCTATCCAGATTTGGATAAATCCATGATATTTGACACAGCAAATCTTTTCTCCTAAATACACTGTGTACTCAGATATTATGGTGTGTCTGTCTACTTTGCTGAATATTTGTCTAAAAATATTTTCCTGCTGTAAATAAGCTAAACTCCTTTTCCTCCTTCCTGAAATAATTTTCATGTCTACAGGGTAAGAATAGGTTATGTATTAAAATAAATGTCCATATTTCTTTTGAAATAAAACTGAAAAATAGTAATGAAATCTCTACTATGCAGATGGAGAGAACCTTTATTTTGTCTGTTAATCTCACATCAGCCAAAGCCTTCCTCAGTAATCAGAAAAACACATATTTTGGCTGCTGAGAGAAAATGCCCAGCACTAACAAATGTTTTTGCTTTATGCTATGGCCATGCAGAGGTACACAGAGTTGACAGGAACACACACTGAAAAAAAATGAAAAAGTGTAGTAGAAAGACTATAGAATTTGATTTAGAGACTTCAGTAACAAGTTTTTTTTCTCTTGATGCACATCCCATAGCTCTGGACTGCCTACTTAAAAGTAATGAAGTAGAGACCCAAAACCAAGCTCTGTTTACTCAGCTAACTGATGCTACAGGCATGTTTTATATGGCTATATATATGCATGTGGTCCTTATTCAAACATGTATTCAGAAATAGCAAAATGCTTTCTGTTTTATATAAATCTATCACATAGTCACATGTATATAATACATTGAGATCTATACTCACAGAATATCATTTACTGTGGATTTTCTGTAAACCTATATGGTCTAAAATATAGTATTATTTTAACCTTTCCTTTCTGCACAATTTTCAAGTATCCAAGAAAAAAAGAAAAAAAAAAGCTTTCAGGAAAGGAATTAGTTCAGTGACTTTAAAGCTTTACTTTAGCATCTGTTCTTTATGTGCAGGAGCTGCTTCTAATGATTAATAATGCCAGCCTTCCCAACCTCGACCATTCTGTGATTCTGTGACCATAATGGCAGCAATTTTTCTAGAAACAGAGAACATCCAGAATATAAATAAAAAAGTCCTAGCTGAAATGTTCACTGATAGGTAGTCTTGAGAGCACAGCAATCAAGGTACTTGATGCCAAGGGCTATCAGTTCTCAAGCAGAAGCCAGGATCTCAGGAAGGCTGCTGGCACATACCTTTTTTAAGATCAGCGGTGCTAAGCATTTGATGGGCCAGGAGGAAGCTTTGACATTCAGATCCTGCAGCAATGATAGCAGCATTTATTAGTCCTGAGAGCAGGTCATCCTCTGGCATGAACTGTCACAACTGCTGAAATTAATGGAAGTGTGCCAAACTCCAGCAGCCAAAGGATCTCGTTTGGGTTTTGAAGTAGGGAAGATGAGGAGCTAAAAAGCCAAATACTAGCAAGTCTCAGTTAAAGGACTGTGTCAAGTTTGTACTATACACTTTTTCTGAAAGAATTGTAGGTGTGGTTGCACAAATTGACTTTTTTTTCTCTAGTAATAGTTAATCTCTTTTTTGGGTGCAGAATATGCTCACTGACCATTAATCAATACTTCCCCTACTCCATATATCTTCCTCCCCATTCCTCTCAGTCTTAAGAAGGAGACAACTGCTATGCTCTCCTCAATGCAGCAATTTCGTTACCATTCCTCCGGTCACAAAGGGTGGAAGAGACTCCTTCCAGCACTCTGAAGCTATGATAGCACTCTAGGGCCATGGTGGATGTGGTTCAGATGAATTGTAGAAGGTGGAAGCCAGGGAATGCTCTGGGTTTTCTTCTTGGCATAAAACCACTGCTAATGCCTCCCTTCACTGACATGAGTCTTTGTGCTGCTGCATCTGAAAGGGGACACCAGTCCCCATGCTGGAAGGTAGAGAGTTGAGATAGATAGCTGAAATTATAGCAATTTCCTCTCTTTTTTTTTTTTTCCTATTTTCTTCATTGTGGCAAAGAACAGAATCACAGAATCATCTAGGTTGGAAGGGACCTTGAAGATCATCTAGTCCAACCGTTAACATAGCACTGACAGATCCCAACTACACCATATCCCGCCTCTTGAACACCTCCAGGGATGGGGACTCCACCACTGCCCTGGGCAGCCCATTCCAACACCTAACAACCCATTCTGTAAAGAAATACTTCCTAATATCCAGTCTAAACCTTCCCTGGTGCAACTTGAGGCCATTACCTCTTGTCCTATCACTTATTACTTGGTTAAAGAGACTCATCCCCAGCTCTCTGCAACCTCCTTTCAGGTAGCTGTAGAGGGCGATGAGGTCTCCCCTCAGCCTCCTCTTCTCCAGACTAAACAACCCCAGTTCAAATGGGGTTTCATTCATCCTCCAATACTCAACAATACTAAGACTGAGTATTCTGAATTTTATGTTTAAATGCTTATGTTAATTGCTGACCTCAGCTGTTTTTTAGGAAAAAGAAGAGGTTTTTATTCCCTTGGACTGTAGAGTGAATGAAGCTGGAGTTTTTCAAACGTGCCATTAGCAGGGATTGTACACCTCAATTTTTAAATCAAATCTTGGTCTGAATGTCAGAGAAAGATGCAAGGCTCCATTATTCAAAGATGTGCAGTTGTCCTTTGATCTATCACGGCTAATTTAATACAGGGCTTTGCGGGCTCTGGTCAATTATTTTCCATTGCTGCTTCTGTTTTAAATGGCTTCTTGCTTTTGAGTGTTCCACGCATTTTTGGTACAGATTTCCCTGAACTATAGGGCTGCAGAGAACAAATTCAATGAGAGCAGAGAGATGATTTGCTAATATAATGGTTGTAGTTGAATGAAAGCTGCCATAACAATGTGCTCCCTCTGCCCACAATGCAGCAGCAATACTTCAATGATCACTTTTCAAAGAACAGAGAAAACAAAAATGCAACTAATTTTGACCTGGATGCTTGTTGCTTCTGACTGGGGAAAAAGCATCCATCAAAATGTAGAAGAGGCTTTAAAATATTTCTCGGCAATGGTGCTGGAGAGAAACACGTGCTGCTTACTGCATGGCAAGTTGAAAAAGCAGCTCCCTGACAGCACCTGTCCATGCTGTTTCACAGCACATTTACACATGGCAGGGAAGCTATGCACACCACAGATCGCAGAATCACAGAATCATTCAGGTTGGAAAAGACCCTTGGGATCATTGAGTCCAACCATCAGCCCTACTCTACAAAGTTCTCCCCTACACCATATCCCCCAGCATCTCATCTAAACGACCCTTAAACACATCCAGGGATGGTGACTCCACCACCTCCCTGGGCAGCCTGTTCCACTGTCTGACCACTCTTTCTGTGAAATTTTTTTTCCTAATGTCCAGTCTAAACCTCCCCTGTCGCAGTTTAAAGCCATTCCCTCTTGTTCTGTCACTAATTACCTGTGAGAAGTGACCAGCACCAACCTCTCTACAATGTCCTTTCAGGTAGTTGTAGAGAGTGATGAGGTCTCCCCTCAGCCTTTTCTTCCTCAAACTAAACAGTCCCAGCTCCTTCAATCGCTCCTCATAGGATTTGTTCTCCAGGCCCTTCACCAGCTTCGTTGCCCTCCTCTGCACTCGCTCCAGCACCTCGAGATCTCTCTCGTATCAAGGTGTCCAAAACTGGACACAATACTCCAGGTGTGGCCTCACTAGTGCAGAGTACAGGGGGACTATCACCTCCCTACTTCTGCTGGTCACACTATTTCTAATACAAGCCAGGATGCCGTTGGCTTTCTTGGCCACCTGGGCACACTGCCGGCTCATGTTCAGCTGCTTGTCAGTGAGAACCCCCAGATCCTTCTCTTCCAGACAACTCTCCAGCCACACCTCCCCAAGCCTGTAGCCATGCAAGGGGTTGTTGTGGCCCAAGTGCAGGACCTGGCACTTGGCCTTGTTGAAGCTCATCCCATTAACGCTGGACCACCAATCCAATCTATCCAAGTCTCTCTGTAGAGCCTCCCTATCTTCATGCAGATCGACACTCCCGCTTAACTTGGTGTCATCTGCGAACTTACTGATGATACACTCTATGTCCTTATCAAGATCATCAATAAAGATGTTGAACAGAAATGGTCCCAACACTGAGCCCTGAGGAACACCACTTGTGACCGGATTTAGCTCCATTGACCACCACTCTCTGGGACCGTCCATCCAGCCAGTGCTTGACCCAGCAGACCGTTCCCTCATCCAGGCCATGAGCAGCCACTTTTTCTATGAGAATTCTATGGGGAACTGTGTCGAATGCTTTTCAAAAACCCAGGTAGACAATATCCACAGCTTTTCCCTCATCCAATAGTCGGGTCATCTTGTCATAGAAGGAGATCAGGTTTGTCAGGCAGGACCTGCCTTTCATAAACCCATGCTGACTGGGCCTGATCCCCCAGTTGTCCATTATATGACTTGTGATGGCACTCAAGATGATCTGCTCCATGACCTTCCCTGGCACCGAGGTCAGACTGACAGGTCTATAGTTTCCTGGATCCTCCTTTCTGCCTCTCTTGTAGATGGGTGTCACATTTGCCACCCTCCAGTCCAGTGGGACCTCCCCAGTTAGCCATAACTTCAGGTAAATCATGGAAAGAGGCTTGGCGAGCAGATCTGCCAACTCTTTCAGCACCCTTGGGTGTAACCCATCCGGTCCCACAGACTTGTGTGCATCCAAGTGGTGTAGCAGGTCTCTGACCACTTCCTCTTTAATTGTGATGACTCATGGCAAGTGTGCCCTTGACTTCTGGAAGGGCAGATTGTATTATTCATGCTTTCTGACCCTTCACTGTTTATGAGAATTTTACTTAGAGAAGGTCCTAGAGAGGTTCCAAATCGGGCCAGGCTCAGATGCATTTGTCCCGGTATGTGCCCGCTCAGGTCATGGACAGGCTGCAGGATAACGCAGCAGGCTGGAGCCACGTACCTCATGAGGCATTGTTTTCTCCTCAAAGCAGTGACAGCGTCAATGACTGCCCCAATTCCCTGATGCACAGTTGAGCTATGCCCTTCCTTCGCTGTGTTTCTCCTCCACCATCCTTCAAATACTTCCTCTTGCTTCTCCTACCAAAAAATTAGTATCTGAAGTAAGGGTAGGGAGGAGAGGTAGATAAATGCCAGCCTGGAAAGCAGTAAGGCATCACTGTTAGTTATCCAAGATGAAGGGCTGTCATATGAGCAGACACTGGTTTAAAACACAAAAAATGCAGATGAACCAGGGATGCAAGTCCAGTTTCTGCTGGGTAAGTGTTGATTTAGAAAATGAACCTCACAGTTAGAGTTAGTGATGTTTTGTTTGGCAGGTTCAGCTGGGGCTGGAAGAAGACCAGAACAGCTCTGAGGCCTGGGGATATTCTGCTTTTGAGGAATCTAAAAAATGTAACTGTTTCCTGTTGTGTTAATTAGAACAAGTATTTAAAATAGCAGATGCCAGCTCTTTATAAAAGCAAGGTTGCCTTTTGGAAGTGCATTCCGTGGTGATTACTCTGGTGGGGAAGGAGGGGAGTCTCTCTTGGGCAAGCAAGTGGTGCTGACCGTGGCCCCTTGGGCTGAGGGGGATGCATCCAGCAGGAGCAGGGGGCTCCAGGAACCTTCCTTCTTGCCGTCTTCCAAGACACAGTAAATTATTTACTCTTTCCAGGAGATGATGGCTTCTTGTGTTAGCACAGGGCTGAGGAAGATGCAACATGGCTGTAAAGGACTCTGTGGCAGTCACAGACAGCGCAGAACTGGGAGGTGAGATGTGGCCCAAAAATGATATATTTTAAAAAAATTTTAAAAGTCTTTCTCTTGTGCATAAACAAGAAAAACCTAAGCAAGAGTCAGACATTGCCACCTGCAAGACATGATAAGGCAGGAGCAGAAATACACAGACCTTGGGAGGGACAAAAGTCTGGCTGTTTGAGAAAAATACCACCCTAGGATGAAGCCTTTTTCAGCTTGCTGGGATGTGAAAGCCAGGTGCACAGAGCTCCTGTTTCTTCTACTTTTTACCTTCCTACACTTCCTTCAGTTTTATGTAGAGAACACCTTGTATAACTTTAATTTCTTACGTCTATATCCACTTCTTCCTTGAAGTCCCTTGTGAAGCCAGTGCTTCATTCCCCTGCCTGTATGACCTCTCTGATTCTTTATTGATTCTGTGCCCCCATTCAGGTTTAAAGTCTCCAAAATCCTTGAGGTCTTGTGGTCTGGGTACCCCACAAGCAATACTGATGGATAAGACACAGTAACTAGAATAGCAGGGTTTCCATTATTTCCTCATTTTGCCTCAAATATTTTTTACAGAGTTTTAATGTGATGCTCCAGACAAACCACTGAGTACTTCCATAAGACATTTCAGTAACAGTGCCTTGAGAGCCTTAAAAAAGTTGCTTCCTTGCATTCTATTCATAATTTACATTAAAAATACTGATCACCCACTATGAGACCTAATTCTAAGTCTTATTAAACCTACTTAAAAAACACTATCAAAGAAGACTTGAAGAATTTCATCTTATTGGACTGATGGAAATTTCTAGCCAACAGCCTACAGCTGCAGCTTGATAAAACGTAAAATCCTATGGGTTTCAGGTCATTAACACCTAGTTCTACAAGTTCAAAGCAGATATTTTTTTGATTTTAGTTTATTTTAAAGTCCATCTCAACAGCTGGGTCATTTAAAATTGAGAACTTATCAGGAGCTGAAGGAAGAAAATACAGCACATTTACCTTTTATACTGCATGAATGAGATGACAGGGAAGTATATTTTCCAGTCTAAAATCCTGAAGGATGTGATGACTGGAATTGTTTGGTTCACATATGTAATTTTCCTTGTAGAATAAATTGATTAATTTTAAAAACAAAATATTTTCTCATTACTTAAAAAATGTCAAATTGCATGTAAAATATGTTTAGTTATGTCTTAAAAGGATGTTTTTCACAAAATACTTATTTATAAAGTAAATAATAAATTATCAAAATATATATTTGAAAGATGAAAAATCATTATACCAGTTTTAGGGATTATACATGTTGATTTTCAGTCATGGTTTAAGCAAGTGGTTTGAAATCAATTGAATCAAATTGAGTCACCTGGAATGTCCCACCCATTTGCTCTTAACTAGCTCATAATTAAGCCTAGACTTAGGAAATGTATACACATGTCAAAAGTAAATCAATTATGACAGAACTTTCCAATAGTCCCTTTCTCTTCAACCCCTTTTCTTCCAGAAAAGTTTCACTTAGTGGTATCATTTGTTAGTGGATTTGTTGATATTTTTTCCTTTTGAACATATTTCCACCTAAAAAGTTGTTATTATTTCCCCTTCATTTAACTTTAAGTCTTTTCCTTCATGGATAATCCACCCAAAGCTCTACCTCAGCCCTGAGTTTTCTAAGAGGTTCTTTGTTTTTCATCAGTGAAGAAGGTTTTGTCTATGCTAAATCTGCAATGTACAGTAGATTGTTAAGATACTGATTTTAAAAAGGGAAAATGGGGTCATGCATCAACATTCTGCTTCATTTTTTTAGTCTTATCTCAAAAGCTACTGTACTATGTCCTTAATCCTCTGGGAATGGATGGTTGTTAACCATAAATTGTCTTTATATTTATAAGCTTTGCACTAAATATAAATTGCCTCCTATTTTTGGCATAATCTCTCCCTCCTTGAATTCAGTCTTTCAAAACAGAACCAAAAATATTCACATTACCTGATTCACTGTCCATCTACTGCTAAGGTCTTTTCTAAATGGCTTCAATGGTATTAAAGAATCCATAGGAAGTATTTAAGACAGATATAATTGGAAGAGTCAGTTATGGTCATTTAATAATATGCATGTCTGCCTTTTCATAGATAAACAACTGAAAGCTGCTAACCTAAATTAAGATTTGCTTTTATTTAGTCCCACTCCTGCAGGTACAATTACATTTTATAGCTGGCTTGGCAAAAGCTAGAACAGAACATGCATTATAACTGTTTAACCAGGGAGACCTTTCAATTAATGTATGACTTTTGGAGATTCACTAGACGGGGAGAAAAGCTGACCTTAGTTTTCTTAAAGAAAAATAATTAGGAGTCTGCTAGATAGCCATATCAAAAATATAGCTAAAATCTACTGCATCATTCAGAAGTTTCTCTTTCTATTAAAACCTGTAACTGATGAAATCCAGGCTGTTGGTGAAATGGAGCAGGCAAGTGTATGAGACCACTTTGCTTTTCTTTGTCAATCTGGCAGAACATTTTAGCTGTGCAAAGAATGCCCAGCTGGAGACCAAATGCATACCTGTCGAGGGGTATGTCAGATGGTACCCATTAAACGCTTTACAAAAGTTCTCTTTAACTTGGTCTGTTGCCCTGCAGCCAAACAACAGATGTATTATGAATTTGGGCAAGAGAAAAAGGAGTAGCAAAAGATAGAGGATGCAGCTAATTATTCTATAGAAAGTACTGAGGGAGACAAGCAGCAGCAGCTGTAAGTAAAAACATTTCAGACAGGATATTTTAAAATGAAGCATTTGTATTTTTTAAATATCATATGTGTAGATTGCAGCTTTCTGCTTTACCTCCATAAACTGTGTTTTCAGTAAACGCTCAGAAATTATGGTACAAAGACTTTAGAGGAATATTGGTTCAACTTCTGGGTCACAAAGCCTGGAAAAAGTCCCTACTTCCCCTGTTAAACCCATGAAAGGGTTGCTGATTTTTTTTACTATATGAGGTACCTGGAAATACAAATGACAGCAAGACTAAATAACAGGCATAGGTGGAAATGACCATTTACAGTACTGCTTTGATTCAAGCAGATTAATATGTGGCTTACAGCAGTGACCTGACCATTTCTAACCAGCTACAGGGAAGTCTAACTCATCTGGACAATTCACTTTTTTGCTTCTATTTAAAAGACAAAATGATACAAAAAACCCCCTTCCCAACCCAAGACAAGAGAAACATCTATCTGTAAAACTGTTTTACCTTTTGCAACACTGTTTTAATGCTGTCTCTTCATGTTTGTTGAGTTAGAGCAACGCATATCAACGCAATTGGCAAAAGCTAAGCAAAATTCCTGGCCCTGCCAGGCTACCTGCCTTGCCCAAAAAATGCCCATGCTCTGACCCTTGTAACTGCAGGAGGGATTGCTGGTGGGCAGCCAGCAGGTGCCTGGGGTCACACACTGCCAGTCCAGGCACTGCTGTCATTGCACAAATCGCTTCTAAAAGAGAAATAGTCAAGAAAAAAGGGGAACAAAAGGTCAGTTTTCTTGAGCAGTTCTTTTAACAATCACGAATCACCTTGGTCACCAATTTTATAGCAACTGCAGTGTATGAAGCTAATATGTTTGTTCAAGTCACTGTATACCTGCAGCATGAGAATTACATGGTTTGCACTAGTCAATTTTTGTCACACTTTTTCCTGACGATAGCCTGTTCTGTTTGTATTATGCAAAGTGAGTAAGCTTCCACACTGTACATAACCTTCTTGCAAAAAAATGAAAGTAGATTGGCATCATTAAATAAGCTTCATTGTCTTCATATCAACAATGATCTCATCTGACATCAGGGACTGTAACTATGCTGCTAGATGAGTTTCTCCTGCTATATTAGATACCACCGATTTTCTTATTTGTTTTATGCTTTCTTTCATAGAAGAGAAATTGCTTCATTTTGTCAGTTAATGCTTATGGCAGAAAGCAGTTGACTTTGTTCAGGAAAAACAAGTCAAAATACCTCTGTATTCGGTATTCAGAAATCTACAGAGAGAGTAAAGGCTATTACTTTTTTAATAATTAATTATAATGGCCACACATTTCTGAAAGCCAAAGTAATATATTCACGAGAATACAAAAAACCAAGACTGAATGTCCCCTATATTGTCCCTGTCTAGCAATTTATCAATCTGTGTGCAGTGAATCACTGATGGGCTATAAATTATGAAATGCTACAACTGCAGAACATTATGAAAACCAAAAACCTCCCTGTGAATGGGAAAGGAGTAAAATTGGGGAAGATGAAAAATAATAAACATCAAAAACGTGCCAGCTTATATTTGGTTGAAAACGAACACTGCAGTGTGAAAACTGGAAAAATGGTATGTGGATTATTTTCAAAATAATTAGACCATCTCAGCTGATTTTGTAAGTCTTAGGTGGGCCTTTCATTGATAAAGGCTCTGGAGCACCAATAGATATCACAACCTTGACTTGAGCAGACCAAACACAAAGGCAAAGGGTAACTCTGACCAGGTGTGCTCAGGTGTTTGCTTCGTTCAGATACTGTTGTGCCTAACACAGACACTTGATGCTCGGGTGAGAGGCATACATTAAAGGACAGACTGTTAAAGATAGAGCTGCTGAATTTACTTGTTCTCTGTACTGGTCTGCCCTCATTATGTCACAGTTTATTTTAGCTGACTGAAAGGGCTATTAGCAGCCCTTGACAATACTCACAGAAAGGGATGGAATAGTTGGGCAAACATATGTGTACCTGAAAACAAAATCCAACATTTGCATAAGCAAGAGTAAGAGAAGCTTTTGTTCCCTTTTCTTATTTACTTCTATTTGTATATTTCTAATAAGATCTCATTAATAAAAAAGTTCAGAGAAAGTTTGTACAATTTTATAGCAGTGGTAACAGTTGTCCTTGCTCCCCCATTCTGAAAGCTCTTAAATTTTTTACAGTGCAAACCACAAGGCCTTGTAAACAGGAAAAGAGACTAAATTAAGATAAATACTTATTTATTCATGTGCAAATATCTTCATTTGATTAAAGGAAACCATTAACAGGCTTTTCAACATCACATGCATTAAGGTATCAGGTATTTATAGATAATATACCTATAAACAATAATTAAACATGACTAACTCCATTGTTTGTTCTGTTAGTTTTGCTCATACAGAAATGTAACATTCATTTTAAGTATGTTTTATTTAGCAAAAAGATGACATATAAATAAGGAGTCATATGAAGCATAGAGCTAGTTAATTCTGCAAATACATTTTTTACAAATAGTCATGCCCTGAACTGCAGCTTTTAACACCAGTCTTAACCAGCTCCTGTGAACATCTCCGTCAGCAGAGCTTTTGCTTGACCATTTGGCAAAGGGCAATTCCTCCCCCAACAGTAGGCACTGCACCTGAGGAGAGAGCATGTCCATCCACAACAGCCCATCTGCTGCTCGCATCCCTCTGCTGCTGCTAAACAGTCCTGAAGCAAAGCCTATACCAAATGACATGGGCAATCAGCTGCACCCACAGATGAAGAATAGGTAATGCTGTGTTCATGAACATCCAAAACCAGATTGTGTACACCAAACACTTGGGGGAAAGTGCCTAATGTGACTGTCCAAAGCCAGTGGCAATTCTACGGCAGCAGAGAGAGGTGGGTGTCAAAATGGCGCGGAGTATGTTCATTAATATCTTGGGAGCAGAAAAAATAACTAAAAAATTCTCAATAGTTAGTTCACAATGACCAGTTCAGCTTTGCTTCCCAGTAATACACGTTTCTCCACTTCAACCCCTGTATGAAAGCACATAAGGAAAGCAAGTACTACAAGTGCTCATTTTCCATACCATCCTGCTCTGGAAACTACCCCTCCACCCCTAAGCTGCAAGTAGCAAAACACAGATGAAGAGACCTGTGCTCTGACCAGCTTTCACTGAAGTGGCCTATTTTAACTGACCTCTCTCAGAATTTTATAGGAGGGCACTTTTGATACACCACTGCCTGGGAGAGCCAGATTTGGCAAAGCGTTCCTAGAGGAAATACTGTCGGGCCATTTAGCAGTTGTCCTGTATAGGGAATACTGTTTGCAAATGACTCCTGATTACACAGCACTGCAAATCCCATACGCAGGAACTTCACTGAACTGTAAAGTAGTCTTACCAAGGATTAAAACGGAGGGACACGGAAGTTTAACTAATGTTAAACTTTTAAATTATGCAGCTGCAACACACTAGAGAAAATCCAGATACAGCAATGTGAAGCAGCTACTTGAATGTGGTGCCTTGACTTCCCGGGCAAATAAATGCTAAAATACAACCTAGAGAGGTCTACATTTATCTGCCATTCTAGGTGGAAAAATATTCCCCTTGGTTGTTTCTTTTTCAGACAACTCCTTTAGATTCAGCTTCTGACTTGCGCAATTTACAGCTAGAGGAGTTTTGTACTAAAAATGTAAGACTTCAAAGCCGGGCAGTGTAGCACATTCATCAGAGTCTGCATCTGCTGGCATACAGATAGCCATGCAGTTCAGCCAACCTTATATTGAACCCATTTGAATTAATGTGCTCTGACTGTCTGTCTGCCAAGTCTTGAAGTCATAAGCCTTCATCGAAACTGGGGTAAGTGGAAAGACTAACTGGATCCAGCTCCAGATACAAACCATTCATCTCTAAGGGATGTATTCCAACCTGCAGGATATCACACCCACAGAGAACTGAAGCATGAACATCTATAACAATTGCCGTACACAGCAATCTGAAATGCTTATAGATGGATGATTTTACAATGCTTCCTCTTCACCAACACAATGATTGAGAGATAGCCCAGGTCTGTTGGTAGAAATAGCTGTGTGAAACAGGTTACCAGGATGAGACTGACAAGTAGAAAGAGAGGAACCGAAGAGCCACAGGCTCCTGGTTCAGTGCAGACAGATAGTCCAGTTCCCAGTCTTTGGCACTTAACTAAACTATGTGACTCTCTCTTGACTGAAGACTGGGCACTGCATCTGAATAATTCCTTCCCTAACATTTAGCAACAGAGTAAGAACAGCCTTCCTCCTGGTATTTTAAATCTTCTGCCACTCATGATGGCCATAAATGTTAAAATGAAAGATCTTGCTCTGGGGAAGGGATTCGATTCTTTTTTCCAGTGTGTCCTGCTCCATCTTGCCCCCTGGGGCTTCTCATCAAAAGTTACTGTATACAAATTTGTACATCTACAATGGGACTGAGTCACAGGCATTTTGCCTCGAGCATCACTATTGAGACCTCTCATGCACACTAGGATTAACTTCCCAATTTTTCTTAACTTATATCTTTAACATACAAAACCAATAGTAGAAGGACACTGTCCAAACGTTTTTAAAAAATTAATTCTATCTGATTTTTAGAAATGCCATCATGAATGATGTGTCTGATAACTGATACTTACTTCATCTAATGCTGGTGCTTAGTGCAGCAGGGGAGTTCCCAACACCTCCTCATTCTTCCTTCTTCCAGAGACTGACTATATCCCAGGCTTGTTTAACATTTGAATTTCATCCTGCTGCAATACATTTTTTATTAAACTTTTGTCTGGTTGGGGAGAGGGATTAAGTGCTGATATTCTCTTTTATTTCTTCCTGCTGTTCTTGTATGCATTGAAAAACAAACAAAAACAACAAAAAAAAAAAAACCCAGAGGAATTGTGATTCCTGTCAATCTTTCTATTTTGATGGTAAAATAGAAGGAAGGGAAGAAGGCTGCATGGACTGTCCTGGCCATTACCGGTATCAAAGGATTAAATATGACTTGCTGTGCCTTATGATTCTGATCACAAGGATATCTTCAGGCTTCAGGAACAACACTCTTTTTATCAGTCTTTTAGGCTTTCAAGTAAGTTCAAGCCAAAACCCATTTTCTACTGAAACTGCTTCAGGTCTTACACCCTTCTGCCTGCCTTCCGAGGAGCATCTAACCGGCCCCACAGCACAGCCAAACACCATTCACCAACAAGGACCCAGAGTGCTACCCTGCTTGTGATGAAGTAATATCTCGATTAGAAGGAGCTGATTTTTTTTTTAAGTTATGCAAATACTTTTTTAAAAATGGCTGAATTAAATACATATTTTTAAATTTCAAATTACAATTTCAATATACAACAGAAGTAGCCCCTTTTAGATTTTGAATTCAGGGTTCCTCTGACATGATGCCTCTTTGCTTTTTACCTGCTTCCTCAGGAAAAGAAGGGTGACGTCGCAAGGAAGGAAAAACATTTTGTTTTCTCCCTTCCTCCTCCATTTAAAGGCACACTGTAGGTGCTCCAGCTGTCATACCTATGTCTTAATCTGAATAGCTCTTATGTTGTGGTTTTATTTAAAATCTACCTTGCAGGAAAATGGCAGCCAGCTGTGCAGCTATCAGTGTCTTGAGCTCAAGAGCAGGACATTCTGGCCCAGGATGTAGCAACTATAAGTATAATGATGAGTTGCACTCTGTGTGTGACACTCTGGGAGGCATAAAATGTGCTTGGTTTCGGACGCAATCTCTTTAAATTAAAGTGATTTCTTTGGGGCTCTAATACAACAGAGACAAGGTTACATCCCTTGGAGAGGTTGGCATGTTTGTGAATACTTTCCTGGGGAATGACATCCAGAAGATATAACACATCAAGTTTATAATAAGCAGCATGTGGTATGGATCCACTTTACAATCTTACTGACAAAATTTCATTACAGCAACTACTGTCCCTATTCATAAGCAGTGATGCCAAAACGCAGTAACCTTACAGAATAATAATCACAATAACTGGCTTTAGAAATGTAGATTTACCAGGCTACTTTACAACACAAGACTAAAATGGTAAAACTCTACAAGTACATTTTACAAATCAAACAAAAGGGAAAAAAATGCAAATCTTTATTCTGGTTGTAAAGACTTCTACTGGAGATTATATATGTGAATTATTTTGTTCTATATTGTAATGTACTCTGTATTACATTATTTCACATTACTATTACTGCTACTAATCTTCTGCATACAATAAATCCTAAAATCCACCGAGGAAAGGAAAGGAAAAAATGCAATTGCTCAATAAACAGGAAGCTTTCCATGCAAGGAGAGTGCCAGCCATAACCATCATTACTTGTTGAAACACAGCAGTAAAAGTTAACTGAATTATGAGCAAAATTACATCACTTTTTTTTCCCTCTCTTTATTTATCAAAATCTGAAGGAAGTTCTTAGAATGAAATGTAATTTTTTTCTCTTTCCAAGGCATATGTCACTATTCTTTGCTTTTTCTTTTTTGGTAAAATACAGCTACTGAATGTTTCCAGACTGGAGAGGTGAGTCATGATTGGGACTTTTGACATTTGAGTGAAACAAAAAGAGGTCTGTGTGAAGGGCTGTTGAAGTTCTCGTTGCCATGCAGGTGCATTTGTGATTACCCCATAATCCACTGCTAGTTTTCTCTCTTATCAAGTTTCTCTCTTGGTCTTCAGCAACCTAGTAATGTTCCCTAGTTCCCTAGCACTAGACTGATTTGGACATTGCAAATAAATAAAAAACTAAAAATAAACTAAAATGAAAGAAGTCCTACTAATTTTTTATTTACACAAGACTTTAATTCCAAATGTAATTTATTTATTTATTCTTCACATGTTTTTCATAAATACTGTCACTTATTACAATTTCATGTACAGATATGTAAATCTCTTTCTTTGTAGTGGGAGTGATGCAGTTTTCTGTGGACAGCATCACAACACCGATGTTTAGCAGTGGGTAAGTACTGCAGTATCAAACTGGCAGCTGGGAACTGCACAAGAAACTGTGCTCTCGAAGCAGGTCCCTTAGCTGCCCATGCCCAAGGTGATATCTCTGCAAAGGCAGGGGTTTAGCCCCCATGTGCTTCAGGGGTGGGCAGTGGAGAGACACATCTGTAAGCACTCATCTCTCCTGTAAATGACACTGCTACCTCAGAAACTCTTGTGCTTGGGCAGTAATTTGATGGGGAGAAAACCATTTAGCCAAAACACAATTTTTATATAAAATACATTATTTTTTTAATGAGATGCTGTAAAATTCTAGAGCATTGGTAAATTATTTCAATTCTGAATGTGGCTAGTGTCTTTTACATGGCTATCTTCACATAATTCCAATATGTCAATATTAGAAATATATTATAGGACATAAACAGTGTCTATGTCATAAATTACTAAACAAGCTGCTACTTTACATTGCTTGAAACATTTTTCTCCACTGAGTGGGTCATAAAGGAGACGATTAAATCTAGGTAAGACAAGATGTTACCTGTCTTTCATTTTAATAACTTTTATATTCTTTTTATATTGTTACAGTGTTCTCTACAACAGATCACATTCTATTGTGATGCTGTGAAAACTTCTAACATCCTCAAAAACATGCCATACACATTTAAATTCCATAGGGAAGCATTGTTTTGCCTGTGTCTACTAAAAAAGCCACAGTTGTGATGGGGGGTTCATGCAGAGACAGGCAGTGCTTGTTAGCCTCTGTTTTCCTTGCTGAAGCCAGACTACAATTTGTGCAACTCTGATTTTTTAATTTTTTTTATGGAACTGCAGAAGAAAACGAGACTTCAAAGACAGATCTCACAGTAATTTCACTGCAGCAGTTTTGAAAAACTAGAGAATTTTTACCCAGCAATTTTGAGCAATTGGCTAACTTGCCCACAGGAAAGGGGGGAAATAAATCTGAGGGCTACTGAAAATGGCATTTTCAGGCAACTAGCCCAAGGATTTTCACAATAGGTGTCTGTAATTGAAGTACAGTGGGGAAAATTGCCTCTTTGACCTGTATGGTGTTTTGATTAAATGCGCGTGCACTGAACTATAACAAAATAAGGTAGCGTATCAGCTGGCTCAAGGCATAATAAACTAAATTCATGCCTTCTGCAATTTTTCTGAAAACAGCAGTATTCTTCAAGGGATGTACTTGATCCAATGAGTTTCCTGCACCTTTTTTTTCCCCTCTATCTGGATTTTTTTCCTTTGCACGTGAGATGGATAAAACAAGGTTTTGTAAGGAGAGCTTTGAACCTGGGAATTCCCAGTTTTACCTCCAAGTCTATTCCCGTCTAACCACAAATGCACATCACAGGAACAAAGACAGATGTGATATTAAAGAAAATAGCTGTGTATCCTAAATATAACTCCTATCAAAAAGGACAATCTCTGCATCTGTTTTATAGTTAAATGGGCTTTGAGGATTTGTTACAGACAGTTTCCCCTTCTAAAGTGTAAGAAAAAGCCAGAGTTTATAAACATTGCACACTCTTGGATATAAAAAGTAGTAAATCAAGCCCAACCCAAAAGTGTGTTACTGTCCTGCCTACGTTAGCTCTCTTGAAAGTATGATGACATTGATGGATACAACCAGCAGTTTTCAGGTCTCCTTGGTGTCCTGGTTTGAGTGAGTGGCAGGGGTTTTTTGGTAGCAGGGGAGGGGGCTACAGGAGTGGCCCCCTGTGAGAAGCTTCTTGAAGCTCCCCAGGCTCCAAGTCAGACCCACATCAGGCCAAGGCTGAGTCTATTAACGATGGTGGCTGCTCCTCTGCGGTAACATATTTAAGAAGGGGAACCTGGGAGGAGTGGTGGGAGTTGTGAGGAGTTGTGAGAACATCTGTGTGAACACCGAGGTCAGTGGAAGAAAGGAGGAGGGGGGGGAGGTGCGCTGGAGTAGAGACTCCCCTGTATCCCATGGTGAGATGGCAGGGCCGCCCTCCCACCCCCTGCCCCCACTGCCACCCATGGGGATCTATGGTGGAGCAGATGTAGATTTGCAGCCTGTGGGGGGCCCCACACCAACCCAAGTGACTGCGCCCGAAGGAGGCTGGGACCCCATGGAAGAAGGCCCCACTGTTGTAGGTCAGCACTGGGAGATTGCAACATGTTGGGGTGACCCACATGCCTGTGGGAGTGACTCATGTCGGAGAGTTTGTGGAAGACTGTTTCCTGTGAGAGGGGGACCACGCTGGAACAGGGGAGGAATGCCAGAAGTTTACCCCCCCTCCAAGGTGGCAGAAGTGGTAGGACTGACCACATCCCCTTTCCCTGCCTCCTGTGCTGCTCAGGGTGGAGGAGGTAGAGATATTGGGAGCAAAGCTGAGCCCGGGAAGAAGGGAGGGGTGGAGGGAGGTGTTTTCAAGATGGTAATGCTTCTCATGGTCCTACTCTGTCTGTTAAGCATTGTTGTTGTTAGTGTTTGAAGTAAATTTATGTTCTTTTTGTATTTCCCCTAACGAGTCTGGGTTTTGCCTGTCTTAAAGGATCACATAATCCCTCCCTGTCCTTATCTCAATTTTCCGGGTGCTTTGCTTTCCTCCTTCCCAGCACTTATGGGGAAGAGGGGGAGAGTGACCAGTGTTTTTGCTTATTTTCCCCTTCTCAGCACTGGGGGGGATGGGGGGAGTGAGCAGTTGTGTGGTGCTCAGTTGCCCTCTGACACCTCTGAACCTCAGTTGCCCTCCGAAACCATGACACTTGGCCAGAACCGTAAGCAATCCAGGGACTCCAGACAGTCAAGGCTGTTTTGGACAAAAAGATGACCCCTCACAGGTGTGTGCCACTAATTCAGTAGCATCAGTTCTAAGGCTCGAGCCCAAGGCTGGCAGAGAGCCCATGGATGAGCATTCAAAGGGAGGTGGAAAAGCCACCTGCCTGGCTTGCACAAAGCTGACAGTAACTCTTAGGACTGGGTACAATAAAGGCAAAGAGCAAAGTGTGCTGGAGACAATTTTCAACAGGCAGTTCGACCAGATCAGGCCTTCTTTGGCTCAGCACTGGCCCGGCTTGAGGTTTACAATAATCTGCCTCATGTGACAAGAGCAGTCATCTCCATTTCAGGAGGAGAAATTTCTGAGACTGCTATTCAGCATCAGGACTCCTCTCCAAAAGCAGGGTGAGCTGATTCTCTGTTGTGAATGCTCTGACTTGCTGACTGCTCCTTTCCTGCCTTCAAGAGACTCCAAGTGACAAAAAACTCCTCCAGGACAAACCCCAAAGACTATCACAGGCAGCTCCCCTCCAAGGCCTTTGCCTGCACAGTCCCACATGAATTGCCCATGTTATTCATCGCATATGGAAAGCTAGAGAAAGAGTCCGGAAGGTGATGGAAGCCGAAGAGCCAACAATTTGAAGGAAACACCCAGCCTGGCATTTCATCTACCCTAGAAATACCTTTTCCACAAACTCTGACTGAGATCAGCATCTGGGCAACAGGCAGACAGCCAAACCTGAGTCCAGGCAACACCTCTGAGTGTGGTCCACATTCTGTATATGATAGTTTGCGTGTCTGTCTTCAAACCCAAGCCAGCTTCACTTAACCTGGCAACATTCTTCCAAAGCCCTCCTAGAAGCGAACATCTACTGAGATCTTGACTTCAAAGACAGGAAGTTTATATGTCAAATTTAATAGTTTCCCAAATATTTCACAATTCACTTCAGTTCAAAAGACTTATACTTGGTCCATAGCAGTTCAAGCAGAGGATGTATCTATTTTCATTTGTCACTGGATAGCCTAAAATCATAACCAACCTCTTAGATATCAAACTGAAAAATTACATTTTCCTTCTGAGCCACATGAACAAAATACTGCAGTATAAGCCAACTGCATCTTACCAAGCAGATTTCAGTTTAAAGATCAGATTTTGAATGATATTCCCTAGTCAGGATATGTGTGAAACTGTATAGCGTATACTGTATGATATTTCCTCCAGTCCATTCTGTACAAACTGTCTTAGGCCTACTTCCACCCACCAAACCAACCACAGTAGGAATGCTAAGAAGTAGGAAGAAGGTACAAGTTAAAATAGTCCTTATATCACCTTTAGCTTACATCATCCCCATCGCTTCTGTGTGTAAGTTATGGTTCAGCAGAGTGGGTGTAAATACCTCAGAAATAGGAAAATTGATTTGGAAGGATTATATTGACTCTGTCTAATAGCAAAAGACACTTCAAGTGGTGTTTAGTACAAACAATAAAGCAAGATGTTATTACAGCAGGAGAAGATACTGACCTCTACTTATGCTGGTCAGTATTTTTATTACAAGACTTGGGCCTTTTTCATTTGTCTGTCAGTTTGTTTGTTTGAAAGAATATGGTTTTTTCTTTTTTAATATCCCCACAATTTTCAACAGGGTTGTGAAGTTTGTGAGAACCATCTGGATGGTCATGTGTCTTTTTTTTTTTTTTTTTTATAGTCCTATCAAATTTTGTTCAGGTTTAGTAATTTTAAAAATATTTTATAATGCATCTGTTTCCCATCCCTCATCTACATTCTGCAGGACAAGGCTGACAGCCTGCCAGATTAACTTGGCAGAGACATCTGCAAGGCTGGGATTTGTGGCCACATGTAAGTGTCTGTAAGGAGTTTGAATCTCCAGTCATTTGTGTGCCTGAGCATTTGCCTTTTCTCTTAATTGAGAGAGGTATGAAAACACCAACAAATCTCCTGTCACTCACTGCCCAAGTCAAGAAGCCACCCCATTCATTAAGTCAAATAGTTTAGACTACATTCTTGCTATGTAAAGGGTCATGAACCAAAAGTTTTTTGCTTCCAGTCCGACAAAGAATCTCACGCTGCAGAGTTACCCCTCTTTGTGGCTGGAAGTTACGCTGGCTACTCAGATAGAACAGGAGCTCAGCTGCAAGATAAAGTGAGGCTCACAGCAACATATACCCAAGCAGGGTGACCTGGGCTGAGATCCAGAAATACAGATGATACAGTATTTTTTGCCAGTATGAGAGGCGTGATAGTTTCAGATTTTGCAGACCCCCACTAGGACTGTCCACATGCTATGTGACAGCCATTTTGGATTTTCTCCAACCATATCTGAACACTCACCTGTACTCTTAAAAATGCTTCTCTAAGCAGCTGAGAAACAGAAATTCACTCCAAGCATTCTCCTCTGTTTCTTCTCTCTGAGGGATGAATTTCTTGGTTATGTGTTTTAATGTAAGTTTCACAACGTTGCCCTGAGCAATGTTTGAAACTGCAGATTCTAAAGACCAGATTTTTAACTATGAGGAGAATGCGGGACATTTGCTGGGGTAGGGGGTTGTTGTATCTACCAGACCTACATCATGTTTCTGTCAGGATGCGAATGTTAGGGAAAAGTAGGTGGTCTTAAACATTTTATGGGGAAGATTTCTATTTAAACAGATGAAATTGCATGGTCACAAAATCCATTGTGCAGTTTGATCCAATATAGATTATGCCAGCACATTTTTCCCTTTTTTCTACCTCTTTGTCTCCCCAGCCCCAACCGTAAGTACAGTTGGCCAGTGTAAGTGTGCTTGGATTCCTCTGCCAGTACTCCTTGTCAGATGTGGATTCAGACCCAAATGAAGCCTGGACTGGAGCCACAGAGCAGAGAAAATTCAGTTATGAAATTTTCTTCTCGTTTTACAGCAGTCTAAAGAGGCATTTTTAAAGGAAGAAAAGGTCAAAGCCTTTTTATCTCTGCCCGTCTTTGGCATTCACAATTGACCCAAGTTGTTAAAACTCAATTTTCTGCAGTTCTGTTTAAAACATAAAACCTTTTGCTTTCTATTTGGATTTTTCTTTATTCATTGCTTGAGCTTCCTGAGGTCCTTTAAAACTGAAATGAAGCTCTCTAAACTGTGAGGAGATTGCTTGTTAGTGGAGCAAATACAATACTGCAACCAACCACAAATACTGACTTAACATAGAATCGATTTCTCCTTTAAAAAACATTAAATCCCCTGTTTGGCTGGGATATTGGTAATCTTAGTGGAAATCAAACCAGGAATTTGAAAACTACAGCACGGAAACAAAGCCCCATCTTTTAAAGCAGGCCGTTTCCTCCACATTGCAGAACTTAATACAAGGGATAAAAGAGACAACAGAGGGAGTGAGACGTGTAAAACTGTTCAGAGAAACACTGTCTCCACTGAGGCCAGGGGCGACATTCCCGTCGCGGCTTGCGCGGCGCCGGGGAGCAGCCCGGGCCGGGGGTGCGCTGGGAGCGCCCGGGGCACCGCGGCTGCCGGCCCGGCGTAGCCGCCCCCGGGGTCCGGCCCGTTTGGCAGCGTCGCGGGCGAGGGAGCCGCGGAGAGCCCTTCTCCCTGCCGCGGAGAGGCGGGCAGGCTGGCGCTGGGGGGCACCGGGGCGCCGGGGGTCCGGGGGTCCGGGACTGCGCCCGCCCGGGGAAGCACCGGCGGGGCCGGGCGGGGAAGGGCGCGTCTCGCCACCCCGTGCCCGCCGCGGGGATTTGCGCTCCCGAAGTTCCCGCCGCTCCCGCCGCAAGCGGCACCGACACGGGGCGGCTGCGGCACCTCGCAGCCCCCGACGCGGGCTCGGGGGCTGAGCCCCTCTGCTCCCGCCACCCCTCGCCCTGCAGGGCGGCGGCGGGAGGCGGATGGAGGGGCCATGGGAGCTGCACCCCTCTTGCCGCCTTGCTGATGCGGCTCTGGGTGGGCCCTGCCTCGAGGTGCCGGGGCTCTTGGCGGAGTCGGGCTGCCCCTGTCCCGCAGTCACGCTCCATCCCCCCGGGGCGCAGGGACGGACCCCGCCCGGTCTGCCGTGCGGGGCCGGAGGGCGGCCAGGCTTCCCCAGCGGGGAGTTTGCAGGAAGGTTCGCAAAGGAAAAAAAAAAAAAAAAAAAAAAAAATTAAAAGGGCAAAACGTGCAGAAACGCACTTGCAGGAGTCGGCGGGAGAAGGGGGAGGAGACGGCGAGAGGAGCAAACGCCGCTGCGCGGCAGCTCTGCTCCGCACCGAGGCGCGTCGTCCCCTACCGGCGCGGCCGCGCTCTGCGGTCCGGCCCCGCTCCCGCCCCGGCCCCGGGGTGCCCGGCGGCTCTGCCCAGCCTGCACCCCCGGCGGGTGGGGTTCCCAAAGTCACGGGATATCCGAGCATTCGGGAGACGTTTCGGCTCCCTAATCGCTGCAGGCTGGCTCTTCTGACACTCCGGCACTTCAGGACTATATAGGACACACGTGGTTAGGAGTGATCAAAGAGGAGATAAGATCAAAGATCACTTTAATTGCGAAAATGAGGTCAAAGACAACTTTCAGAAAATCAGCTATGTATCTGAGGCTGTTAAAAGCACTATTGTCATTTAATGTAAGCGGTTGAAGTTCAGAAATGACTGGGCACTTACATTCACGTGACGCACAGAGTTAACATTCCCTTTTACCTACAGGTAACACAGATTACACAAAAATAAACAGGAAAATATATATATATATATTTGGTCAAGCATTCATTTCAGGCAGCCTGTCGCAGAGGTATGCGGCAGCCGGCCCAGTGCCAGTGCCTGGCCGGCCCGGCGCCATCCCTCCCCGGCCCGAGAGCGGCCCCAGGCCCCGGCCGCGGCCGGCGGGAGAGCCCGGGGCACGGCGGGCAAGGGGCAGGGGGGGCTGCGCGGCGGGCAAGGCTGTGCTGCTGCCCTGCTCCAGTCCCGGGCTGAGCGGGGAAGGAGAAGCACACCGGGTTTCCTGGGGCCAAGCAGCTGGAATTGACGGGAGAGGAGGGACCCTCTGCGGGGAGAAGGCTTGCGGAGCCGCCGCGGGGACCAGCCAGGCCATGCTTGGCTCTCCCTGCCCATGGCATCGCAGTTACACTGCCTGCTTCTGGCCGCAGCTCTCAGCTTGCGAGAAGGGTCCTGCTTCCCCTCGCCGGGGTTGGCCCGGGGGAGAAGGGAGCCTGCCCGTTCCCAGCCTGCGCCCAGATGCCGTTTTCGCCACCTGCGGCTGCCGCCGGAGGATGCTCTCGGCCCCTCCCCTTCTGCCACGGAGCACATGGCAATGTTTTGGTTGATCGGTTTGGTTCGTTTTGCTGTTGTTTGCGGTTTTTGTTGTTTGTTTGTTGTTTCCCGAGCAAAATGTGCCGCGGCTGGCTGCCTCCGAAGCAACCGCAAGGTCTCCGGAGAAACTTTCAAGCGGCTTAGGAAAAAAAAAAAAAAAAAGAAACGCTACTTCGCAGACTGCTTAAACTCCCTGTGCCGCTGCGTGCGCGGTGAACTCAGGGACAGTCGCACAGCGCCGAGCCTTTCCTTGGTGGGAAACCCTCGGTCAAAGGCATTTTAAAAATATGTATCTCCATATAATGAGGCGTGCGGTTGGGGTTTAAGCCCCATCACCTCTCTGCGCTGCCAGGAAGGGAAGCCAGATGAACTGGAAGGTCCTAGCATAGCAGGAGAGCTGTTAGACACACGTAATGCAGACGGGGATGCTGCTGTAGGTACCTTGCAAGGTACCACACGGTCGCTTTTCCCCGAAGAAAATCCCCTTTGTGGTTTCACAGCCCGGGAAGCGACGAGCTCAAAGCCCCTTCCTCCGCTCGGGGCGTCGCCTTCAGCCTCCATACTCACGCTGCCGGGCGGAGGTCGGACTCTGAGCCCCTCGCCGTCTCCTTGTAAATCCAAGGAGAACCCCCGGCACGGCGGTTTTCTGCATAGGGTGGTTTATTTTTACCGATGCTACTCGGGCAGACACTGTGGTTTACAGTGACCACAAGCAACGATCTGCAAACCCTAAATCTACCCGGAAGGATGGAAGGGGGGGAGGAAGGGAGGAAGGGACGGCGGCGGGAGCGCCGGCGCCCGGCAGCGGAGCCCCGGCGAGGCCAGGCGAGGCGACGGGGGCCGCGGAGCCCTCCCGGGCTGGGCGTCCCCCCGCCATCCCCTGGAGCCCTGCCCTGCCCTGCCCTGCCCTGCCTCCCCCCGCGGGGCTTGTCCGACAGGCGAAGGAGCGAGAGACTCGGGCGCTCTGCGGAGGAGGGTCCCCGAGCCCCCCGCCCTTCTGCCGAGCGGGGGGGACACTGCGGCGGGGGCCAGGCGGATGGAGCGAGTGGCAGGACCCCGCTGCCCCGTCCGGCAGCGGCGGGCTTCACTGCCTGCAAAATTTGCACTTGATAATTTTCTTAAAAGCACTTTGGAAGTCTTTGTTGAAATAGGCATAGATGATGGGGTTGAGGAGGGAGTTGGAGTAGCCCAGCCAGTTGATGACTGCCCCCAGCCACTCGGGCATGTAGCACTTACTGTCACAAAAGGGCAGGACCAGCGCCACGATGAAGAACGGCAGCCAGCAGAGGATGAAGGTGCCCATAATGATGCCCAGGGTCTTGACAGTCTTCCTCTCCCGGGACAGAGCCATCCTCCGCTTGGCCTCCGTGTTCTTCTCGTTGCGCCTCTCGAAGGAGGGGGGTGGCGGGGAGCCGCACGCCTCGCTGGGCAGCGGCAGATGCGTCTTGGAGGAGCTGTGGCAGCGCTGGACCTCGATGATCTCCAGGGCGGCCCCGTCCTCGCCCTGCCGCACCGCGCCGTTGACACAGGCACCGGGCTTGGGCTCCACAGTCCGCCGCCAGCCCTTGCCGGGCTCCCCGTTGCTTTTCTTCTGCAGGGCGGCCGGGGAGAGGGTGAGGCAGGTGTCGGCGATTTTCTTTTTCTCCACTTTCTTGACGGTCTTGCGGATCCTGAAGCGGGCCGCCTTGAAGATGCGGCCGTAGAGCACCAGCATGAGGAGAAGCGGGATGTAGAAGGCGCCGAAGGTGGAGTAGATGGTGTACCCGTGGTCCTTGCTGATGGTGCAGGCGTCGGGGTCCGAGCGGTCCTCGGGCGTTCTCCAGCCCAGCATAGGCGGGATGGATATCAAGAAGCCGATGAGCCAGGTCAGGCTGATAAGCGCGGCGGCCCGCCGGGGAGTCCGCTTGTTGACATAGTCGATGGGGTCCGTGATGGCCCAGTACCTGTCCAAGGCGATGGCGCACAGGTGCAGGATGGAAGAGGTGCAGCACAGCACGTCCAGCGAGATGAAGATGTCGCAGGTGACTTGCCCCAGCGTCCACTTGTTCAGCACCTGGTAGAGAGCCGCCATGGGCAGCACCAGCACGGACACCATGAGGTCGGTGACGGCCAGCGAGCCGATGAGATAGTTGGCCACGGTTTGCAGGGAGCGCTCCAGGGCGATGGCCGCGATCACGCAGGCGTTGCCACTCACGGCGCACAGGATGAGCGTGCCCAGGAGCAGGGAGGTGAGCAGCTGGTAGCCCAGGGTCACCTCGGCGAGGCCGGGGCCGCCTGCCCCCTCGGGGGACCGCTCTGGGGAGGTAGTGTTGTTGGCCACATCCATGCCGGGCGGGGGGGGGGTCTCTTCAGGAGACGGGCATGGGAAGAGGCGCCGGTCACTTGTGCGCTCCCCTGGCAGGAGGCATCGCCGCCCCGTGCGCTTTGGCCACGCCGGGCACCCCCCCGCTCCGCCACCCCTCCCTCCCCTATATAGCGCGGCGGGGGGCGGCCGAGGCTCGGAGGACGGCGGCTGGCGGAGCCGCCCCGCGCCCGCCCATCCCCGCCGCCTCTGCCCAGCGCGCAGCCCCGGGCGGCGGGGGCGGCCCTCCCGCCGCCGCTCGCCGAGCTGCTGCCCCTCGCTCCGCCGCTCTCCCGCGCCGCTCCTTCCTGCTCTGCCTCTCCGCTCTCCCCTCACTTTCTCCCTCCCTCCTTCCCCTCCCCTTCCGTCCCCCCTTTCATCCCGCCTTCCGCGGCGGCGGGGGAAAGGGCGGGGGGGGGGGGGGGAGTCCTCGCTGGGTCGCCATCGTCCCCCGGCGCCGCTGGCAGACCGGGCGGGCGGGCGCCGGTGTCCGTCACCGCCAGCCGCCCCCTCACCGCTGGGACGACACCGTAGAGAAACCCACCAGGACTCCCCCCTCCCCCTCCAGATCTCCTCCCCGCAGCTCCGCCCCGGGCAGCGGGGGCTTTGGGCTTCCCCTCGGGAGCGGCGCCAGGAGCTTGTGCGGCGTGTGCGACGCCGGGGGGGGGGGCTTCCAGTGGCCGGGCACTGACGGGCTGGGGCGGGTGGCACCGCACGCCCCGGGGCTGCCGGCGGACGGGGGGGTCCGGGGGTGCTTATCGCCACCTGCAGGCAGGCGGCGGCGGCCCGAGGACGCGGCGCTCGGTGGGGGGAGGTTCGGCCGGGCACCCCTGGCCGCGGGGCCGGCGGGACTTTCTGCGGGTCTGCATCCCCGCCCCCTGTCCGGCCGCCGCGCCGGCCCCAGCGAGCACCGTGCCGCCGGGGTTGCCCGCGGAGCAGCGGTGTCTCCCACGGGTGTCTCGGGAGGGGCTGCTGCACAGCCCCGTGCTGGGCAGGGCTCCCGCTCAGTCGCTGAGAAGTGCTGCGGCGGTGACAGTCCCGTCCGTGATGATTCGTGCCCTCGCCCCGGCGTCCTGCCGCGGGGAGGACGGCCGCTGCCGTCGGGGGCTCCGCGCCAGTGCGCGGCTCCCCGCTGTCCAGTTCCCCGCAGAAGGAAAGACGGGCATCGCCCCCCAGCCCTCCCGAGGCGGGAATGACAGCTCAACACGCCACTGAAATCACTGTCCTCTCGAGACAACAACAAAAAGGAAAAAAAGAGAAATAAACCGCGTTACAGTTCCTTCTGACGGGAGGGGGAAAGGCCGAGTCTGAAAGTGAAATGAGAAAAATGTCTCTGGGAACAATCTTGAATAAAAAAATGTCAGATTGGCAAATCATAATTAAATCAGTTAATACCCAGGAAATAGAACAAACAATCTCAAACCTGGGAAGCATCTGTCATTTAAAGAAAAAACCAAAACAAAACACGGTGTTATTGACAGGCTTAACTCTGTCCGTGAAAGGTAAAAGGAAGTCCTCTGACATAACTTCTGTGGTAGGCTTTCTACTATCTTGTGGCTCAGTACTTTTAACGATGTGAGATCTTTCACCTTGCTTTGTAATTGTGCCATGCAAGCTCAGAAAACACAGAAAGCCAAGTAAGTAATTGCTTAACAGGAAGATTTGCCAGATTCTACCTTAATCAAACTTGAGATGAGGATCACAGAGCCTGACTTGCGTGCGCCCAGGATCCTCATCTTCTCTCAGTCAGCACTTAAAAATAAGGCTGAGTTCACAACTTCACAACATTTGGACAGATTTCAGCCAGTTCCTCTTTACGAGGGGACCAGGCTATATTTCTCTGCCTCCAGGCTTGTGATCTTTACTACAAATGATCAAGGCGCAGAGATGCGCTGGGTAAGCAGAGAAGAGCTGCATCCCTGCAAGCGCATTGTGTTTGTCGATGGTACTAACATTTACATTCTCTGTGCCCTATTGAATGAAGACTTACACCGTTGACACACAACCAAAACAAAACGTGATCGATATTTAAGTATGCTTTGTACCTTCACTATCAAAACCTAGTATTTTTTTAATGTCTCCTCAAATGCACGGCACGGTTGGCTTCTAAGCAGCTGCCTATCTAAAGATCCTTTCCCTTCAGTGAAATCAAAGTTTGTGCTTCTTGCAGTTTAGAGCCAGCCTGATGCAATGAAGAAAGTGTAAGTCTGGGAGGTAGGGAAATCTCAAGGAGATTGTCCCAGCTTTCTTGCATGGTGGTGGGCAAGTCATTAGCCTAATTAGATTAGATTAGATTGAAATTAGAGTTTCAAAGACACGGGGGATGCGGATTTTAGGAGTTCACGAAGGACTCTTGGGAAGAATGTTTCCAGAGGTGTTTTGCGCTCATAGGGCCAAGGGAAGTCGATCCCAGACACTTTTTTCCCGAGAAATTCCAGTGGGGAAAAGTCGTCAGGGTCCTTCTTCAATTGAAATCTTTTAAATCGGCTTTATTTTTTGAATTTATTTTTTTTTCAGAGACTGAAAGTCATTTCACTCAATTAAATTGAGAAGCAATTTAGGCAACCATGGAGGGAAGGGAGAGAGTAGGAGGTGGAAGATGTAGAGAAACGGAAAACTCAACTCTTTTGATGTGATAGTGTCTTTAATCCTACTAAGCATTTAAACAGCAAAATGCCGGTTAAACTTTCAAGCAACTAAATGATGTGCTAATGTCTTTAGATAACCTAAGTGAAGTACCTAGGGAAATTCTTTAAGAAAAGCCATAGCCTCATAAAATCCAAGCTGACTTGAGAGTAAATGAGACCTTAACACCGCACAACCTTAAAAAGTCCAATTAAAATATTAATGTTATTCAGTTATGACACAGCTGCAGCAAAGAGGTTCCTCAGTAAGTACGAAAAGAAAAAGCATTAACAACTGGCAGAAGATGCTTTCCTGAGCAGTTTCATTCTACACATTTCAAAAAAAGGGAGAGCTACATATTCTTGATGCTCTCAGTTTATGACTGTATTGTATATTTGCCAAAGTAAAACAGAAATGCTACAATTTGATTGCAGCATTTTGTTCATGTGTTTGCATATTACATTTGGTTTGAAAAGGATTTGGGTCTTGGGTTTTTTTCACTATTCACCAGAATAAGATGCAGCATTTGTGTTATTCGAGAAATTATATTCCAGTAATGGTTTCAAAATGAATGGGCTTTAGTAGGGAACTAAGGAAATTAACGATTTCAGTTCACTGAAACTGATCCAGTATGTGCAGTTTTCTGTGGGAGAAGTTCCAAACAGGTGGAAGAAAGATGTGCCAGGAGACAACCTTCCAACTGCAGCCTTCTTGAATTTTCTCATTAGGCATCTTGGAAATAAAGCCAAAAGGAATTAACACTACTCTGTTCAAAACCTTCTGAAGAGCAGCTGTAACTTTAAAACACAGAAAAACAAACAAGAATTTCATGACTGAAGTGACTGTATCATTGAAACACATCCTTTTCGCACATGCACACGCATTTAACTATGAGATCCACTTCAGGATAACTGCTCCCACCTTTTATAAAGCACAATGTTTCACAGCACTTTAACAAATTTAAGCTTTGTACTATTAACAAAAAAAAAAAAAAAAGGGGGTGGGGGGGGAATGGACAGAAATGTTAAGGCCATTGCTACTGTTGTAGCTGCATAGCTCTCAGCCAAACTGCTCTGAATCAAAATGAGTCCAAATTTGGCAGTCTGTTTAGCCCTGCTTTGTGGACAAGATGAACCAGCCAGGAATCTAGGTGACTTTCAGTACTAGTAGCGGAACTGTTCCCTGTGTCCTACCTCTAATTATGGCCAGTTTGCGAAGCCCCACGCATCCAACCCATATGTATGAAGAGGGGGGAAAATCCCTCTTCAATCCTACAATTAGTCTGCTCAGAATCAAGACACTAAAATTTCAGTGCAATATCACAATAAGGAAGCCTAAATTTCCAACTTCTGGATTACCTTTGTGCCACTTCAGTATTGTTTCCCTTTTGGGGCACAGAGGTGGGCTGGCTAGTCCTATTCAGCCAGCTCAGAGCTGGCGAGCAGTGGCCCACTAGGAGCGGTGTAGCACTGAGACAGTTGCTCTGTAAGAATTATCTCAGGTCTAACAGAGGTAACATCAGCACAGCACTCACCTTCAGGGCTCAGTTAGATCCTGCAAGGTACTGCGGTGTCTCTTAACCGGCTCCTTAACACTCCCCGTCCTGCAAACACAGAACAGTTACACCCAAGGTCAGGCCTGTAAAGATCTGCTAGCTCTGGTGCCAATCATGCCAAAGCAGCATTGATGCTTCATGGCTTTAAAGGGTCTTGGCAGTGGTACAGCTGGGTTCACATGTTGCTAATTCAGCTTCTGGTGGCTCTGCACTGAACCCACTGAGTTTTCTGTTCTCTCTTCATTGCATAGTTAGAGCCAGATCAATAATCTGGGCTCAATAACCCAGAGGAATAACCTGGAAAATGCAGGAATAACCACCATCTCAGAATGCTGGAGTGCCTGTCTACTATGTTATTAACCATAATTTCCATTGCCTGAGATATCCCAGTTGCCACCATCATCCTAGACAATGGTGAGATGACTACAAGTCCCACTGTCCTCATTCTATTCAGCTGCCTTATCACAACTCTCATGTTCATCATTTTTATTAAGACCAGAAATAAATTTTTTAGATACACAAGTATTTATTTGCTACTTCTGCCTTTCTCTGCCAAGAGCTTACAGTAGTAACTAAAATTAGAGCATCACTCAGCATAACCCACAAAAGGGGACAATTCATTCCACCTCACATTCTTAGAAGTAATAGAAGAGTAGGTAAATATTTCATCCAAAATTAATAAATGTTATGTATACTCAAGCAGCATAACTGAGGTGAAACTGTTACTAGTGATGCCTGCTATCAAAATCATGGGGCAGCTTTTATGCAAGTCTAGGAGTTTAAGATGAAGTTTGAAAGATGTTCACTTTAATATTATTCCTCTGTGAAGGAAAGAGACTTTCAAGCATATTCGTTCAAACATAAGTTTTCATAAGTTTATAGAAACTTCTCATGATTTTGACATTCTCGGAAAACTCAACTTTAAAACTAAAATTTTTGTGTTGCTCCTTCTGTACACAGTGCAGCTGTGATGCAGAAAGAGCTAGAAGATTGTCTCTTAACCATTTGTGCATTTTCTTGATACTTAAGCTGCTAAGCATGGATTTGATCCCAGAGAAACTCTGGGAAAATCTACTTAGTCAACTCTAATCATGCTGTGGAGAACAACACAATGTTCCAGCTACACTGAGATTTTTATCAGCACATCTCCTGTGTCAGAGACAAGGGAGAGCAATACACAGAGCTGGTGCATTAGGAGCTGGTCTCTGCGAAGAAAGATTCTGTAGCTGGTTAAGAATCACCTGTGTGGTGCAATGCAGTCCCAAGAATCCAGAATATGACTAAATGTTTTCTTAAAAACTAAATCTGGTATTTGTGATTTAATTACAAATACTAGCTCACAAGTAATTTTTTCTTAACTGAAGTTTGCAAAATAAATCATCTTAATAACAATTCTAAAATTGCTGACAAGCACTGAATAGCTTCTTGGTTAAATCAGACTTTTTCTTGTAGCTAATTAAGATTATTCCATCTATTTACCTAACATTCACATTCATCTTATAGCAAAACACGCACTGGCTTAAAGCATTTGCTGACAATACATACCAGACTCCAGTAGTATTCTAGACCTTAAGCATTTTTCCCAGGTATTAAACAATATTTCCATTATTGTTTAAACAAGGACTGACTATATACTCCAAGCTTTGTAAACATTTTTATTGTTTCACTTGTTAGTTACTTTATTTATGGATACATTTTAGTGGACACATTCAAGCCTTTTTTGTTTTGTTCTCCCCACCGCCCTCCATCCCCCCCAAAATATGGACTAGCTTCTAGATGACAAGGAATTTTATACAATGAGCATTAAAAGACTTTCAAATAAATTTTTGCTTAAGGAGATTTATGCTCCAATGTTTTTTATTGCAAGGGCCATTTTTGCCCCTTTTATATACACACATTATTTCACTTCAGAGGAGACAAAGTAAGAGACAAATTATTCTCAAATAACAGCAAGTTATGAAAAAACATCTCATTTCTCTAACTAAACTTCTGCAGGTCTCAGCTTTAAATATCAGGCCAATCTAAATGAGTTTATCAATAACTTCCAAAGTAAAGTTAAGGTACTTAAATCTTACAATTGGGTTGCAGGTGTAGCAGCTGATGACTTCCTCTGCTCTTACCATGTCAGAGCTTCCATACTACACTAGAGATTAAAGGTAAAATAGCATCATTGTCTCCTTAATCAATAAAGATGGCAGCTAGAGTTTCAACATCATTGCTTATAAAGATATAAACTCTCCTGTTTTATGCACACTGACTGGAGCCCAACAGTATTGACTGCAGTTCAATAGTTTATTAATCCAAATGCATTTTTTAAAAGATAATTTCTTTACATTAAAATGAATATAATAATATTATTTTTAAAAATACAATTTGGAAAAACCAAGGCTGATGCGTAGACATTAAATTTTAGGAAGATCTTGTCTTTGCAGATTAACTTTACCCTTTTAAATGAAAACAAAATATATTTTATCTACACAGAGACGAGTCACATCTAGTCATAGAGCCCAGACTCTGCATTTAGAGTGACCTTGACAAGGGCTATAAGGATATTGCCTTTCCTGATCTATTAATCTCCTTTACTTAGGGCATTAGTAGGCACAGTACTAGACCACCATGTCTTCCCAGGAACCTGGGACCTTGCTCATGGAGGAAGGTTGTATTGTTTTCTTGCTGGAAGTAAATGTTCTCTTGAGGAATTACCCAGCTGCAATCCCCTTCTTTTTCTTTATGAGTTTTCCTAGTACAATCACTGTACCATGCACAAACGCTAGTGCTTAAGACAGCTGGTGTATATGGCCAAGGATACAGTGTAAGGCAGAAACACCCTTTTTAGCAGCATCCCATACTTGATGTCAGTTTATAATGGTTGACTCACTGCTGCTGCTCATTACTTTTAAGCGTCCAACTAACTAGCAGGGTTCGGGTTAAGTTAATCACTCAGGATTCCTGTGTAACAAACAGAGTTCAGAAATCCCCAAAAACCAGATCCACACAAGTTGGCACATTGAGCATACAGTATCTTAATCCTTCCAATAGCAAATCCTAAGGAGAAGAGTGTTACTTAACCTCTTCTTATCAACATAGTTCAGATACCTAATTCCATCAGCAGAGCTAGAAAACTCAGGAAGTTGTTGTCTATTTCCAAATCATTTAAAAAGTCCTGAGTTTTTGGGTTTAAGATGATGGGAAGCACCACTGCTACCTCCTCTTGGTTATGTCTGTATGGGGTTAGGCCAGTTTAAAATAAACCTGCTGAACAGAGATCACAGTCTGTGAATCCAGCCAGAGTTTAGATGTGAGCTTGGTGTTGCCAGGAAATAATCAGTTCTGTGTATTCATCACAGCAACAATGTGGGCTCTCTTAAGCTGACCAGGGAAGTCACCAGTGGAAAATAGACCAGTGGAAAAGTACAGGATACAGATGAGTAGTGCCACCCACTGCACCCCACCTCACTTTCAGTCCATTCACCAGATGATTCTTAAAGGAGGCCAGCAGGGGAAAACATACAATGAGGACAAATAGATATTTTAGCTAAGCACAGCTTAGAAACACATAAAAACACATAGAAAGACTTACAAATACTTAGAAACACAAAGACAGTAACATATTATATAACCTATGGGTAAGCCAAACAGACCCAGTCTACTACAAAGAAACAAAGCTAACAAGGCCACAGTTTCGTGAGATTTGATCAGATCTTAAACATCACCTTAGGAGTATGCGGTGTTTGTGTTATTTCTTGGGTGCTGGTGCTGTTCATTGATGACATTAGTTCTTTCCCAATGTTTTTTTCTTCTCTGCTCTCCTATCCCATTGAGCACTCTTTATAAGATCATAAGTGCTAGGCAAAATTTCTGTACTCTTGGGAGCTTCACCACATCTGTCATGGACACTCAACATTCCTTTTCTAGCTGCAACGGTCATCTGAACTTCGTATCCACAGTTTCTGTTATCATTCAGTTAGGTTCAAAATAACTAAAAATGGGGGGTTTGTTTGTCCTGAGATCACCTAGTTATCAGTTCCTCATTTTTAATCTCATCTGACTAAATGGGAACAGATTTTGAGGCCCTCAAAACTATCTGAATGGCACATTACAACCATGGAGACTGTAAAGTGTAACTGTAGTACACAGTGTCCTGCTATAACTTTTAGGAATCTTCATCTACAAGCAGGCTTTATGAGGATCAAAATTTTGCCTATAGGCACATGTTACAGTAATGAATTTAGTTGCAAAACTAGCCCTTACTACTTTTGTTAGATGCTATCTCCAATTACTTATATACAAGATCTCAGCATTGTAAGCACCAGTATCTTTATCACTATAAAACAAAATCTGACAACAAGATGTTAAGAAAACTCTAACAAACCAGACCCTTCCCCTCCATTGTCTCTAATAATTTTATATTCATGACTGTTCATACAAAAGAGTCACAATATGTTTTATGTCCTCACAGTTCTTGCTAGGGGACATTTTATGTTAGTCATGAAAGGCTAGATAAGCTTTCTTTCACCTGTACACTGGTGCAATGCATAACTGAATTACTGTAAAGAAGCATAGAATTATGCCTCTGTGAGGAGCAATTAATTTCCTCCTTTCCACTTGTCCAGAGGGGAGATTAAACTGTCAGTTGTTACCTGTTTCTGTCCATCTCCTTTAGAAGAATAAGGAATATGGCAAAAAACTCTTTCTTCCTCCATGTCTGAATACCTGCGGGGTATTGTCCTTCCCCCCATCTAACACTCTGATTATGTGAACCATGAAACAACATAGTTTATTCACTAAATGAACAAAGTTATTCTTAGATTTTTCTGAAGGCAGTTCCATGAAAATTAACACTGCCGCCATACATCATGTATCTGTTCATTTTGTATCAGTCCTCTTCTGCATCATATTCCACTTTTAGTAAGAAATCAATATTATGGTACCACACTTGAATTCAATTGCATTTTGCTTATTCTCCATTTGTGTTTCTGCAGGACTTTGGTAAGTAATTATGCTGGCTAAGGCTTTTCAAACAAAAAAGGGAGTAAATTGTTTTCTGCATAAATGCACATATCTGTTTTTGTTTATCTTGATGTCAGAGTAAAATTGCCATCACAGGGATAAATTTATTGTACTGATTATTACAAGACAATGAGATAGACTAGAGCTGAGCAAGATGGTATTTATGACTCTTTGTGTCTGCAATATCATTAACGTTAATAATCTATCTGGCTTTAAACCACACAACAGAAGATCACAGGAAGAAAATAATTACCCATTCTATTCCTTACACAGATCAAATCCTGGATGTTCATTTAGGAATTCATATTTTAAACTGTGGCTGCAGCCTCCACTGTGGGGACTTCTATATGATCACACAAGTCAGGTAAGGAAGTCAGGTAAGAACGCCAGGAGGCCTGCATGGATGAACAAGGACTTCCTGGACAAACTCAAACATAAAAAGGAAGCCTACAGAGGGTGGAAGCAAGGATGGGTAGCCTGTGAGGGATACAGAGAAATTGTCTGGGTATCCAGGGATCAGGTTAAGAAGGCAAAAGCCCTGACAGAATTAAATCTGGCCAGGAACACCAAGGGCAACAAAAAAAGATTCTACAGGCATGTTGGTGATAAAAGGAAGACTAGGGAAAATGTGGGCCCTCTCCAGAACGAAACAGGAGACTTGGTTACCCAGGATATGGAAAAAGCTGACGTAGTCAACAACTTTTTTGCCTCAGTCTTCACCAGCAAGGGCTCCAGCCACACCACTCAAAATGCAGAAGACAAAGGTGGGAACTGGGAAAATGAAGAACTGCCCACTGTAGGAGAAGATCATGTTTGATACCATCTAAGGAACCTGATGGTGCATGAGTCCATGGGACCTGATGAGATGCATCCACAGGTTCTGAGGGAACTGGCGGACAAAGTGGCTAAGCCACTCTCCATCATATTTGAGAAGTCATGGCAGTCCAGTTAAGTTCCTGATGACCGGAAAAGGGAAAACATAACCCCCATTTTTAAGGAGGCAAAAGAGAAAGACCTGCGGCACTACAGACCAGTCAGTCTTACATCTGTGCCTGACAAGATCATGAAGCAGATCCTCCTGGAAACTATGCTAGGGCACATGGGAAATAAGGAGGTGATTGGTGACAGCCAACATGGCTTCACTAAGGGCAAATCGTGCCTGACAAATCTGGTGGCCTTCTACTACAGGGTTACAGCGATGGCGGATAAGGGAAGAGCAACTGATGTCATCTACCTGGACTTGTACAAAGCATTTGACACTGTCCTGAATGACATCTTTGTCTCTAAATTGGAGACACATGGATTTGACTGATGGACCACTTGGCGGATAAGGAATTGGCTGGATGATCTCACTCAAATTGTTGCAGTCAATGGCTCGATGTCCAAGTGGAGAGTAGCAACAAGTGGCATTCCTCAGGAGTCGGTACTTGAACCAGTGCTGCTTAACATCTTTGTTGGTGGAGATATGGACAGTGGGATTGAGTGCATCCACAGTAAGTTTGCCGATGACACCAAGCTGTGCAGTGTGGTCAACATGCTGGAGGGGAGGGATGCCATCCAGAGGGATCTTGACAGACTTGAGAGGTGGGCCCATGCAAACCTCACGACGTTCAACAAGGCCAAGTGCAAGGTCTTGCACCTGGGTTGAGGCAATCCCAAGCACAAATACAGGCTGGGCGATGAGTGAATTGAGAATAGTCCTGCAGAGAAGGACTTGGGGGTGTTGGGTGAACAGAAGCTCAACATGAGCTGGTAAGGTGTGCTCACAGCCCAGAAAGCCAACCATATCCTGGGCTGCATCAAGAGAACTGTGGCCAGCAGGTTGAGGGAGGTGATTCTCCCCCTCTAGTCTGCTCTCTTGAGACCTCCCACGTGGAGTACTGCATCCAGCTCTGGGGCCTAAAGTGTAAGAAAGACATGGACCCGCTTCAGCGAGTCCAGAGGAGGCCATGAAGATGATCAGAGGGTTGGAGCACCTTCCCTATGAGGACAGCCTGAGAGAGTTGGGATTGTTCAGCCTGGAGAAGAGAAAGCTCCAGGGAGACCTTACAGTGGCCTTCAGTTAAAGGAGACATACAGGAAGGATGGAGAGGGACTCTTTATCAGAGAGTGTAGTGATAGGACAAGGGGTAAATGTTTTAAACTGAAAGAGGGTAGATTTAGATTAGATCTAAGGAAGAAGTCTTTCCTGTGAGGGTGGTGGGACACTGGCACAGGTTGCCCAGAGAAGCTGTAGATGCCCCCTCCCTGGAAGTGTCCAAGGCCAGGTTGGACGGGGCTTTGAGCAACCTGGTCTAGTGGAAGGTGTCCCTGTCCATGGCAGGGAGTTGGAACTAGATGATCTTTAAGGACCCTTCCAGCTCAAACCATTCTATGATTCTATGATTCACAGAGTGTAGGTAAGTGCATAATGTTCAAAAAGGGAGAGATGCCTGTCCTTCATTTCTGTCATCAGAAATCCTGCCTTTTAAGTCTTGTGGTGTCAGGACACTGTTTCTGGCTTTTCTCTATACTTCAGTGAATTTTTTTTTTTCTATTAATCTACAAAAAGTCAAGTTGATTCGATTGAAATTTCTGAAGTCCAAGCAGCTTTGTCAGGATAACTCAGAGGGAGATTTGGTCTCACCCCTTTTATTCTGAAGTCATGTAGGCTAAGCGCAGCCTGCAGCCGGGAGAAGTTCCACTCATTGAGACAAGTCATGCATCTTTATCTGTCAGTGAACACAAACTGGAGTTTCAGAGGAAGCATAAACCCTCACTGGACAATTGTGCACAATATATCTATTGGAGAAATTACTAAAAGATTTTGCAGTCCCACACAGTTAATGATTAATGTATGTTCAAACCCAAGAGGGAATCTATTCATATCTGTTTACATTCATTTTTACCGTAATGTAATTATGGTCATAAAAATGTCAGGTTCAAAAAGAAAGCATATTTTGCTCTTGGCCCTTATTTCATATTTGGCACTGAGTTGAACAGTTTAATTATATGTTGTGCAAAGGATTATAAATGGATTTTTACCTTTTTATTAGGAAGCCTTCTATATGTGTATTAAGAAAAGCCTGAAATACCTTTTATATTCTTATTTTATCTACCTCATATATAACTTTCTAATAAGTTTCTGTCTGAACAGAATTAATCCAGTCTCTTCACATTATAGGGAAGCTTTTCTAGTTCTGTAAGCTATTCCCAAAACTGGAGTGCCTGTTCTGTCTCTTGGAAGCATTGTCCCAGGAGAAGAGAGCCTGTAAAGTTCTTTTTCCTGAGAGGACTCACTTCAGCAAATGTGAAATTTTCATCTGAGAAACTAATTTAATTATTGCTTCTAGTCTCAATTTTCAGAAGAGCATTATCAGTAACTAGCTCTATAAACAGCTCTTCTCTCTCCTTGAACTACCTTACTCAATGCATATATACTTTGGAGCAAACTCCTACTTCTGTATAATACTTGGTTCCTGTCGCATCCATCTGTCTGATGGTTAGATAGAGAAATAGCCTTTTCAATAAGTAGTAGCATTGGCCATATTATCAATCATGAGTGCAGATAGAAATTAGTAATCAGTATTTAAATTAAAAAGTCTAAAGTTCCTGGGTTAAGAACAGTGGAAATAGGTTAGAATAAATGTCGTTTTTAAGAGATGTGGGTTTGGTTTCCCTGCTGCTGTATATCAGGATAGTTAAATCAAAATTATCAATAGCCACAAATTATAGTAAAAACTGAGAACATAGTAAGATTCAAAGAAGTCTGTGACAGCTAAAATACAATATCCTCTGTCACATGAGCACAGACAAAATGTCACACTGGTTTCCATTGCACTGGGTCACCAAGTGTAGGTTAAAGATCTTGGCTGCTGTAAATTATATTCCATTATTCCACGTTTTTAAGGTAGATGAATGGGGGAAAGAAGATGGACTGAAAAATTTGCTGTTGAAAGGAAATTGTTTCTTGGTTACTCTGTACCACAATAATAGTTGCATAAAACATGTTCCACCTTTCTTAGTGAGATGTAAATGAGGGTGATATCATCAGATGGAAGGAACTTGATGCAAATGTGTCATTCCTTTAAAATACAGGCAGTATAGAAATGCATACATCCAAGACCATGAAAATAACTGTAAACTGTTCTATGAGACAGTGCTGGTGTATCTGCTCTGCTGCATGATGGCTGTAAGTCTGCACCCATCATGCTTCATCTACAGGATCATTGCTGTTAAGGCTCATTCCTGACTGTATCTGCCAATTTTTGCTGTAATGTTTGTCATGTTATTCTGAATCAGCCTTTAACAAACGCTCTCTCTATAATAGCTGTCACCTGTACAGCAACTCTGTTTGCCTGTATTGGGAGTACAGGCCTGCAATGGGGGTCATTGTAACAAAGACCACCTTAAGAGAAGTTCTGGTATGTACATGTCGCTTTTCCTAACTCCTTTTCCCATTTTTTGTCTTCTGTTGAGGTTCACTGATGATAGATCTTTATCAGTTTCTTTCTTCTACGGTTATACTAGGCTTCTGGTTCCCTTCATATCTGAGGTGGATGTTCCATTTATCCATAGGATGATGTTCCCAGAACGGACACAGAATGAAGACAGTTAGTCAGACGTTAAAGCAGCTCTTGCCTCAGGAAATTCCCCAGTGATTTTAATGGAACTGCTGCAATCATAAAGGCTACATGTTTGCCAAGTATATATGGACAGCGTCACAATACCATTTTTCTTTATAACTATGTGAAAATAAAGATTATGGCAAGCAAAAATCCATTCATAAATGGCCTCTTGGCATAAGAGTCTTTGTTCAAACAACAAAATATTTTCTTCTGCTCATGACTTGAATTCATTTCAGCCAGAGGGAGCTGAAGGTGCAGGTTTTACAAAGTATTTTAAGCACATATGCAATGCTTAGCGAACATATATAGGCCTGTTTGTATGGGTATGCCCCACTGACATACATGGGCAATCAAACTACCCCACAAATATTCAGAATTCAGCAGGAAACAATGGATGAAGCTCTGGCCACGTTAAAAGCAAGATGTTTTTACACTGAAGTTCTTTCCGTTGTCTTCAGTGAGGACAGGGTTTCCTTCAACAATTTCTTTTCACGTTTATTATCTGTTGGAACAGATTCTCTTTTATTTTCCCAGAACATCAAAATTCCCAATTCAAAACCTCTTAATAAAAATTAATATTAATGACTAATATTAACAGCAAATATCACATTTGACTAAATCTAAAAGAAAATGAGACCCAGTAGTCACCATAATTCAAATAATGATGCTTCTGTTAAGGTACTGTTGATACTAGCTGATTGTTCATTTCCTAAATGGTAGAATGTTAACAAGGGAGTCAATATATAGAGTCAATATTTGCCTCTCTAATTCTCTCTTGATTAAAACTATTTTACTTTCTGTAAATAAATAAATAACCATTAGTCCACAGGGAGAATGATTCAGTGGCTTGGTGCATATAGCCATAAAGTGGTTTCAGATCCCTATCGCCCAAGTTAATTGTTTACAGAAAGTGACACAGCTCTAACAAGCTGCTGAATATCTCCACCATGAGATGAAAAGTGCCTTACTTCAGCATAGCCAACAGCCTCATGGCCAGAATGCCTTCTGAGCATGGAGAAGACCTAAGTTCAAGTTCTCCTATAAATCAAACAGTTTGGAGGAATTCAGTCCACATGTTCAAGACTTTAGGGATGTATCCTAATGATCCAGCTGTCAGTTATGATATTTCTCAGTTTCAGACCTTTTCTGAGGAAAACTAATTTAATTTAAATATTACTGTCCTTCCTACAGATATTAGCCCTAAATTTGTACATCTATGCTGGAACAAAATTATTCTTGGTGTCAGTATTTTTCCCCCAATGTCATATGTTTTAGTCTTGGTGTCTGAGAGAGTTTACTAAAGACTGTCATGGAAATTCAACTCCTTTAAATTTGAACCCTAATAACTTCTAGCTTAACAGCAAAGCACGTAGAGATATAACATTTTTCAAGCTGAAAAAATTGGTAGTTATCGCAGATAATTGCTATTCATAGTAGCCATGGGTAATGACTTTTTTTCTCGCTAGCCATAGGTCTTCCACATCTTCATGGCAGTTTATTTGACTATCAAGCAGTATACCATCTTTCAAGGCCAGACTGTTAGTTGCTGAACTGAGATTAGAGGTCTCTTTTCAGGCTCTGGATTAATCAGTCAATTGCATTTTTGCACCAGGAGGGAGTTTTCCCAAAAAACTAAAATAATCCAGGCTAGACAGGTATTTCCTTCCTGGTAGCCTCAGATTTGGTTGCATATTTGGTAATTCAACACCTGTCTGAATTTGTCACAGTAACAGTTTGGTTCCAAATGCCAAGGATGAGCACTTGTCTCCACATTCAAGATTTTAGACTGACAAACCATGAGCTGTGTAAGAGACCAGAAGCTTTGGATACCTGTAGGCTGGATCTTCTTCTTTCACAACAGGATTCTTAATTGGACCAAATGGCTAATACTCCCTAAGTGCAGGTATGTGGTCATGGCTCTGTGTCTGTGCACAGGATATTAACTGTACCTGGATAGGTATTTTTCAAAAATCAAGATGCAGCCCATAGCTTGTCCTATAAATTCTCAGTCCCAAAAATGAATTCCTAGGAGCACAGTCTCTGTCAAGTCTCTAGAGGCTTTCAGCCATAGATAGTCTAACAGTCACTAGGCATTTTCTTCTTTCTTGTGCACCAGATTCACTCCAGTATAATTCAATGTATTTTCTCCTAGACTAGAACAAGGTGATGAAAACCACGCTCACAGCATCTGGAAAAGTCAGAGAAATGAAATAAGAAATTACTTAGAACCATGAAAATAAAATAAATCTCATAGATAAGAGTTTGAAACTTGTGAATAAAATCCTGGTTCCACCAAAATTCAAAGTTCCCATCCACTTTCACTAGGTGAAAATTCTGCACCAAATACAGACAAGAGCAGCTTTCCTAGCCAGAGCCAGACACGATTTCAAACATGAACACAGTAAAATAAATCAATGCCTATCTTTAGAAAGATAAAATATATTTTATTTGCTGGAAAGAGACTAGACTGGTGGAATGCATTAGGTAACAATCTGGAAGAAAAATCTCCTTCTTTTGAAATTAAATGAAAATGTGCTTAAATGTATTTTAGCTCGCAATCAGGAACTGCTAGTCTGACTAATTTTTGAATATAACTCATCTGCAAGAAGGCAATCCAAATTTTGAGAATTCCATTCAGAAGTCAGCTAATAGGTATGAAAAAGAGCAAAGAAGTGGTAAAAGCTATACCAGTTCTCATTAAAATGGGATAATATGCAGATTAAAGTGGACTGGTAAATGTTATGCTTTTGGCAAGTCTTTCTGTAAGAGTTTAAAGCCCACAATTACAGAAGCAAGGCACATCCTTTAACTTCTAGTGATTCCAGGGGCCTCAGTGGGACTATTTGCATGCTTCGATGTAACTCCTGACTTCAGGAAAATACTTGAAAAAATGTTGAAACTTGCAGGAATCTACATTCTTCAGTGCCGCTGAGTAAAAACACATAGCTGCATGTTAGCTTAAGGACACAGGTCAGTACCCTTTATTCATTTCAGTGGTGTTTCTGCCTCAGGGAAGCAGATAAATCTGTCAAATCTCTAAATCAGATCAACACATCAAATGGTGATATGGACAGAAGAGGGAATTACTAGAGCACACAGTCTTAAACCATGGGTAGGTGAGAATGCCCTTTACATATATGTGTACAAGCCGTCATCAGACTGAACCATCATGTGATGGTACTCCAGACAGGTACCTCTGAATTTTTCTTTCAGCCACGTGTGATTAGGAATCAGTTAATAGATAAAATGCAAGAAGCTTTAGAGTATGTAATACATAATCCTCAGCAGTTCCAGGATGAAACCACTCAGTTTTGAGCCTGGCAAATAGCATTTTATAAGCTTCCTATAGAGCTTGCTGGCTCTTAGTCGTCATTCCAGTTCACGTTAGCAATCCTAAGATTAAACCAGATCTCAGCTGCTGCCTGGGCTGCAGTGATGTATAAAGAATTGCCAGAAATACTGCCAATACCCTCATGTGCACTTGAAAAAACCTAACGGGGTAGAAATTGATGTGGGAAATTTCATACACTGTTTTAGTTTTAACAGAAGTGATCCAAGAAATACAGTACCTGTGAAATACATTGCAATAGCTCTAAACATCAAATTAGTTCAGTTTATATCATATTCTCCAGGCACCTTTTCCTTGTTTGGGACTTGGAGGGGGATTTTTCTGGTGATGAAGTAACAAATATATTTGGAAGTAATGGATATGGGACTAGGGGAATATAGCTTAGTAAACATTTAAAGAGGAACCTAACCAACTAATTACAGACCTCAGGAAGTCAATTGTGCAAAGACAGTAGAAAGAACAAGAACAGTTTTCACACTGTAGAAGAAACAACTCATCAGCACTCAAATGAAACAAGTCACTGTTCTGGCTGACTTGAGCTGCTAAAAGTCATCGTTTAGCTGGGAACCTGCCAAATGTTCCTCATAAAAACAGGGTGGAAATGCTGAAAAAAAAAAAAAAAAGAATGAACAAATATAAGCTATTATGACATGAATGTCTTATGCAAAGAAGTCTTTTAGCATAACAGAATGAAGCTGGGGAGAACTTTGTCACCAAATCATCGGTAGCTCAACTTTTAACCCCCCGGTCAAGGTTTTATGTTATATGCTTTTTATAGCTAGAGTTGAAAGAAGTACAATAAAAAATATTGGCTGGAATGAATATAATACACTATAAAAGAAAGTGATAGTTTAAAGAGGAAATAATGGAATGACTCTACTGAGGCTACAGCGGTCATACGGTATATATGCAAGTATTGGAGCCTGTGAGGAAAAAGCAGACAAACCATAGCCATTTAGCAATCTCTCCTCCAGAAACTCTTTCTTCTCACACTTAGTACATTTCTCATTCCCATAGGCATAGAGGTCAAACACTGTAGAGTCTGGCTATGTGGAGGGACCAAGGGACAGCAAGCTCACATATACATGTACTCTCCAGGATTGTCTTCCCTCCGCAAGCCAGACTGATTTTAGTAAATGGACAGAAATTGGACAGAAATATGTCTGATCTCTTTCTAGCTACACATATCCACTATTTATCACTCTGAAATATGGGGTCATACTTGATATAAAGTAAAACACATTTTTGTAGATGCTGCATATTTATGGACTGGGAATTTCATGGATGTCAGGGGGGAAAAAATTAGGTTAACAGTGAGTACATTTGAAAGTGTTTCCCTAATGGAAAGAAAGTAGTCATAGAACAAGTAGACATTTGAATAAATTTAATTACTCTTTCAGTTATTATTTGCTATTAATAAATTAAACAGCTTGGGGAGCATCAGCCATTGACAGCACCCAGTTCTGCAACCACATACAGTAAAAAACAAGGCAGGCAGCTCACTCTCTGTCCGGTCAATTAAATGGGAATGCTCTTGGCACTGAAGTGAAATGTGTGAAAAGGCCCACGGCTATGCTAACAAACTCTCTTAGCACGCAGAGGATGGTAGTTGTGTGCAATATTTCTTTTACAAACCGTCCCAGAGAAGGCACAGGAATTGACTGGAAGTGGCAAATTACTGGAGCTGAAGGCACCCCAGGGAAAACTCATGCAGTATAAGGGGAGATATTCTGGGCCATGGGCATGTTTGGGCTACTGCTTAGCAATTTGGGAAGATGTAAACTGCAGTGGTAGACGTAGTCGCAGAATTAAGGTGTACTGTTACACTTATAATTTGATGTCTGATCTCTCTCTCACACACAAACATAAACACATGATGTGCAAACCTGAACATTTACAATTGCACACCTGAAGAATCTTCTGTGATAAACTGCCCAGACTCTAGAAGAGCAAGGACTGCTCCTTTATCTATACAGATACAAATTTCATATAATTCTAAATTTTGGTAATGTACTTTGCTTCCACACCCAGATTTTCTTCTGTTCATTTTATTTGATGCTGGCACTGAACTAGACTGCAGTTATTAGCCTTTGGCATAAGATTGCTGAAACAGATATTGCTGAAATTAGCAATATTCATAAAATGAGACAATGTGCAACAGTTGGTTTTGCAGGATCCTCAGCTAGCAAACAGGCAGGTTTGTCAGTAGTAAAGAAAGAATTTTTCCACAGATTGATAAAATTAAGTCCTGAAGGAATTTCTGATCATTTAGCCTGCTCTTCTACAGGCTATTTTATTTCTGCCAATTACCCCTATACTTATCGAAATAATATATTATCCAATTTTGATTTGAAGTTATTTGGTCATTAAAAAAAAGACTGGTAGTTTGTTCCAACATTTTACACCTTCATTGTTAAAGCCCATGCTTAACATCCAGTTTAAATTAGTCTCATTCCAGCTTCCAGTTCTAATTTACAGCAATTACAGTTCTTAATAATATTCTTTTTCTCTACAGTCAGGGAAGAGAGTTTTTAGTTGTAGGATATTTCAAAGAAAAAAAAAAAGGAAAGAATTGCAGTAACTTTCAGAGTAATCATCTCTCTCAGTTTGGAAAAACTCTTTAAAAGTCTGTGTTATATTTTTTCACTATACTTCTCCATTTCAGAGTCATATTCACTAGCCATTTTGGAGGTATTTCTACATCTGTTCATAAGGACTCTGCTGCTTCCCCTGATTCATTTTTTGAACACTAAAGCACTCAGTCATTCTGAAAATAAAAACATTCAAAATCACTTTTTCTTTTAAAGGAAAATTAAGACATAGTATATTTTCAACCTTAACAAAGCCTTTTCCAGTCTGTGATGCTATCATCGGTTGTCAATGATATTCATAATGGCTAGGTATAATAAATGCATATTTAATACATAGCGCTTCTCCAAATATCTAAACAAAACAACTGTAATGATCAGTAATTCAGTTATGCTGATTCCACTGCAAAGCAGAGGCTTTTGGGTCATCTGCAGAGCACTGGCCATTTGAGACAATTCAAGAACTGGTAGGCTCAGGGCAAAGCTGAGGATTTGGCTGCAGTCAGGCTCAGTAGAATGTTACACTGCCCCTTTCTTTTTTCTTTCCATGGTGATTTCAGCTGTCATATATGGTTTTGCCCCCTCCTCCCAGATGAAACCTTTTTGTTTTGTCCAGAAGACCACCTTAGTTTTATTGTGGGTGATGTTTTATGCACATTTCCCTGTGACAAAGCTAACCTAAGTGACTCCTGTCTCTGACTACTCATTCCTACCTTATGTCAGAAGGCATCACTCCTCAGCTGGTTTTGAACAGCTTAGTGCAGTCCCACTGCAGACTGAATCACTGAATCACTGAGATCGCCCAGCCTAAAAAAGAATAAACAAGCAACAACATTTTGTGGGAAATTTCCTTCCCATGGCCCAGGGTGCAGCACAGCTCATGCATTCTGGCACTGGTAAAAGTGAGGTGATGACCAACTGCAATGTAGAAATAAGAACACACATCCACAAGCAAAGCAGAGGGAAATTTTTATAGAAGCTGGGATATACTTGGGAAAATAACAACTATGCCATCAGTTCGCAGTTCCATCACACACTGAGTGTAGCTTTAAGGGCTCCCAGTACCAGATCAAAATCATTACCACCATGACACAAAAGCACTGATCTAGCGCAAATTCATTGCAGCTTGAGATGTTTTCACACGTTTTGATGGGCTGACTCTGTACCATGAGAAAAGTATCATCTGACCCCCTGTATCTGGCTTTTGGCATAAAACCAGTCATGAATTTCACAGTATGCTCCAGCTAAAGCAACAGAAACACAGCCATAAACTGTATGCTTGATTTGGAGACCAGTTTCTTGTAAATGAGTGATTCAACAATGTGTTAATTTGGTATTGATGACTGTGAAACTATGGCCTCATTCTGGAGTGAGACAGTTTAAAACAACAGCCATTAAAGAGGTGTCAGTGGTACAATTATCTCACTATTTTTCTAACTTTGATATCTGATGTGAATTTCCAGCAAAAGCTGGAAAAAGATCCCATTACATAGAATTTAGGACTGCAGAGTGGTGGTCGAGTCAAAATCACCTTTCTCCTACATACACATGCATATACTTCATTATTCATGAAAGAGGAGTGTTGCACAGTGGTTGAAAGGAAGGTTTCCAGTCATACAGCTGGAGAAAAGTTCACAGTCCATTTCTGCAGTCCTTTTCTGCAGAGAAAAAACACAAAGGAAAAACAGTATAGGACAGTGAGAAGCATTACCACATGTTAAAAACACTTTCTCCTCACCCCTCCCTTCTTCCAGGGCTCAGCTTTCCTCCCAAATTCTCTATCTCCTCCATCCCAGAAGCTCAAAGGGGCAGGGGATGAAGCTTATGGTCAGTCCCACCACTTCTTCCTCCTCAGGGGTGATTTGCGGAAAACAGACTCTACAACTCGAATAGAGTTATAAAGCAGGTATGTTTACTCTGGCGCCGGGGTGCAAGGGTATTTCTCCACAAAGCTTGCACACCCATCGCACATTTTACCAAAAACTTAGAGAGTGTGGATATACATATTCATTGGATTACATAATACAAGTATCCATATGCATAAGTAAGGCTGGGTTAGTTCGAAAGGCTGGTGTCAGCAGTTTATGTTCTCTTTGCACCTGCGCATTGCCTCCTGGTGGGCGTCTTCAGGGATCTTTGGGAGGAAGGCTCGTAGTCTTTCTCATCTTGTTTTTTCCCTGGAGCATGCGCAGATACTCTTAGCCAATTTCTTGAACAACAAAAATGTTTTTCAGCCAGTTTACTCATCCTATCTTAAGGGAACCAATGAAACTTCTACAATCCATATATGGCTATCTTTACTCATTACCGAGGCCCAACTAGTTAGAGCACACCTGTTCCTCAAGGACAAAAACACGATGTTTTGCTGAACACTGCAGTTCTTGGTAGATTTTCACAGTAAACTGCTTTGTTTTGATGGACACAGTAGTCCTTGGTAAAATTCCACAGAATAGTCTGGGCAAGCAGGATTCTTAGCAATATTAAAAAATACTATAAGTAATACTATAACTTGCTAGAAGTAAGTAAATAAGTTGCTAAGCAGTTTTCTATAAGTAAATAACTCTTAAAACAAGTAATCATTTCTCTGCATCAGGGGGAGGACTTCTCATACTCCAGCTTCACACTTCTGCTCCAGCATGGGGTCCCTCTCATGGGAGACAGTTTTCCACAAACTTTCTTCAACATAAGTCCTTCCCACAGGCTACAGCTCTTCCTGAACTGCTCCAACGTGGGTCCCTCCTGTGTATTGCAGTCCTCCCAGCATCAAACTACAACAGCGGGGTCTTCTTATCACAGAGTCCTGACCTTCTTTGGGTGCAACCACTTGCTCCAGTGTGGGGTCCTCCATGGTCTCCAGGGGCACAGCCTGCCCTCTCACCACGGGCTGCAAGGGGGGTCTCTGCTTTGGTGAACCTCCCCCTCCTCCTTTCTTCCACTGACCTTGGTGTTTGCATAGGTGTCTCTTTCACAGCTCCTCACAACTTCAACTCCTCCTCCCAGGTTTCCCTTCTTAAACAAGTTATCACAGAGGCACAGCCACCATTGCTAATCATCTTGGCCTTGGCCAGAGGCAGGTTCAACTTGGAGCTGGGGGAGCTTCAAGAAGCTTCTCACAGGGGGTCACTGCTGTAGTCTCCTCCCCCACGACCAAAACCCTGCCACACACAAACCCAACACATTCCACCCCTCAACTCTGTGAATCACATATTTAATAATTATCATTAAAATCCACATTCATTACACAAGACAACATTCAGCAACTTCACTCACATCAACATAAAACCAAAAAAACTTCCCCATGTTAAAATAAAAATACCAAAACACAATCCACACAACACACCCTTCGTCCCTCCACACAAATTACAACAAAAGTTCCTATGATTATTCTGCTAACAGGGTTCAGTCTGTGTTTTACCTGTTACCTCTCACATTCCTCTGCCCCACACTGGGTGCCACAAAGGACAAAGGACTGTTGTGGTTTGAGCCAAGAGGGCAACTGAACACCACAAAGATGCTGCTCCCCCCTCCCCCCTCAGGAATGGGAAGGACTCCCACTCCTCCCATCATGTAATCTGCTTCTCCCTCATTTACTAGACTGGTTCTCCTACCAGAAGAGGAAATTACATTGGCTTCCACTATTTGATCTTGACAAATCTACACTGGATATTTTAATCGGCATTGTTATTCCACAGGTGCTTGGAAAATTGATTGTTCTAGCACTTTAACCAATACTGACATTAGGCTGATATACCTATAATTCGCCAAGTCCTTCCTTGCTCATTTTCAAGGTATGTGACATATTTGCCTTATCTGTTCCAGATTCAAAGTAATAATCTCTACTGATTCCAAGGTTGTTCAGGATTTCTTCAACAAACCAAACTGAGTTTCATCAGCCCTTTTGAGCTGTAGTCATATGCTTTGCCTTTGTGTTATGATCTGTTTATCCTTGTAAAGAAATGTTCATTAAACAAGTGGTAATAAATGACTGACAGATTGTTTCATCCTTTTGTGCACCCATGATTATTTAACCACTGCTCCCCTGTGCAGAATAGGCCTATCTGTTCCTCTCTCTTACAGAAGAATGTCTGTTTCTTGATGGTTTTTGGTGTCATTTACTCTCAAGTTCAGCCTTTTAATTTTGTCCTTCTATACCTGTGCTTGCTTGTCCATTAAAGAATGGCAGACAGAGCCATCTTTCTCCCTTTCTGTGTTATCCAATTTTTTTTCTCCACAGCAGGTCAGTTTGCCATTATGATTTCAATAAAGTTTCTTTCACTAATTACTTCCTCTCACATATTCCTTGAAATGATTGCTGTAATACCCCACCTGACCAGTTCTTTGCATTCATTCAGGCCTCCTTTCGGGAACAGAACAGCTGAATTCTGTTCTCTATTAAAGTACTCCCAATTCCCAAAGTAATGGAGGCTTTTTTATACCTGCCTTTGTACTCTTACTTCTGCATGCATGGTTATGACTACTAAATATGCAAATCTAAACAGTTTCTACTTACTATTTAGTAATTTCTGTTCTCTAAAGAATTTTCATTTTCTTCAATAGTATTGTTATTTCCATTAGTTCTCTGATATAGCATATTAATAAACACCTCCTACTATTTTTTTTTTTCTAATGATCTATTGGTTTCTCCTAGGTAAGACTCCAGCCACCATTTCAAATTCATTCAGGATCATGTGTTGGAAGAAAACAAATTAAGTGAGAAGAAATTATATTTTCTCCTATCTCAAGCAAACACAGGTGTTTCCAGCCAAAAGGTAATGGATCTGTAGTCTTACTAATTAACTTATGCATTATGCTACAAATTAGGTAAACAATCATACGACTGATTGGTAAGATGCTCTTGTGTGGTGTCTGACATAGGCAATATTTTTCATGTCCATCTGCTTGCATTTGTGTGAAGTGAGGCTTAATTTGGTAGGCTGAGTAAAACCTGAGCCGATTCATGAGTGATCAGGTGGGTTTGTTACAGAGGTGGCAGTGATATCAAGGAGGTAGGCAGAAAGGTTAGGGTAGTAAGATTTCTGGCTTTGCTCTGACAACACACATCGCAAAATGACCAAAGGAAGTCAACAGTGACAACTTGCTCAGGACTACTATACATTTCAGCTATATGGAGCCATTAGATTAGGATTTTAGTTAGCACTAGATTTGCTGAAAAATCCATATATATATATATATATATATGTCTTCTGCAAAACTAGTTTGAACATTACCAGCACCCAAGTTTTACCTCACCTCCAAGATAGGCCGGTTGGTGAAAGCTTAAAACACTACTTATCTCTCCCTGAGGGTTTCTGGGTTCTGCTAATGTTAAAAAGATGAACACAAGATTTTATACTGTTATGTTTTGTCTTCATGCTACATAAATCATGCATGTCCAGTGTAACAGGGAAGAATGTACAGACTTGTGCTCAAATATTACAAAAGTAAACATATAATATTAACCACGTCATACAAGTAAGTCTGTACTATACAGAACTTGTTTCTGGTTTGTGGATGATTTCCTCCTTTATTACCTATAAAATTCTTTATTTTACAATAATACACAGCAAATGTTAAAATGCTGCCAAGATCAGATGACAGTTATTTGTGTTCATTTTGCTTTGATGCACACCACATCATGTAGGGTAGTAGAGAATTACTCTTTTAAGGACCTAATCTTCATGTAAAATGTAATAATAAAGAAGAGGTTTCTATTTCACCATTTCTTAAATGTGAATAGAAGAACGACACTCAGAGTTTGTAGTTTTTGTCTGTCTAAAGGCTGTGAATCACTCCTGCTATGCAACACTTAAAGGCTGTCAGCAATGCCTTTTAGAGGCATCTAATCTTCTAGAAGCATCCCTGCAGTATTTACTGATTATAAAAGTAATATACAGCTGCATACCATGCATCACATGGCAGGGAGTGTGTATTCTTTAAAACAGATTTATTGAGCCATTGTGCAATAGTCTCTGCAATCAAAATCACGTTCAGTGATGAATCACTTTCTAATGGAAACATCTGTATCTGCATGAAATTACTAAAATAATAAATTAATTAGTCAAGATTGAAACTTAAGGCAATAATATAATATATTATTGTATATAATTATATAATATATTGTATATAATTATATAATATATAATATATAATAATATAATACCAAAGATTTATTTGTCTTATTGTTTCTCCATATTTTTCTGACTCAGCAGGCTAGCAGAAAGAATAAGGCAGGTACAGCTTCTCAAAACTATAATAGACGTTATACAGCCAGAGACACAGCAAACACAGCCAGACATACAACATAAAAAAAGCCCTCTCTTTCCATTAGTGATCCTCAAGCTTGTTAGAAATCAGTTCTACTAATAGGGGAGGAGAAACCCCTTACACTGCTCCTATTCCCTTCTCAGTAAATCTGTACCATATGCAGTATGTTTTCCTTCAACAAAGGAGCCATTCCATTTCTGCAGGCACGATCTCAAAGACCATGCTGATGCCACAGGTGGACTGTAGTTCCTTTGGGAGTGCTGGACCCAAATGTCTGGCAGGACTCATTCATTCACAGGTCTCCACTCGTGGTATTAGCATTTTCCCAAGGCCTATTCCCATGAGGCCTACATAATCCAAATGCAGTAGCTTAGGCCTGTGGGAGAAACCCTTCCCCTGGTCATTAACATTTGTCAGGTGTAAATTCAGAAGGAATCTGCTAACTCCAGCATATCTTCACAAGGCAGTCTGAGTATGAATCTTACAGGTCATACCTACTCCTGTTGAACAGCTATTTTGTCCTTCCAGTACCCAAGAGTATATTTGGTGATTTTTGGTGGCTTAACTAACTCCCGGAGATGACATCTTGTGTTTCTTCTTCTTAGCATCTGTTCTGAGGAGCAGACACAAGTCACATGGCCATTTCAGAAAAAATCCTGTCATCACAGGTGCTAATTCCATGTTTAATCAAACCAGCTCAAATTAAATTATTTAATCTATAGGAATATGCTTGCCTTCTCTTCCCTTTCCACCCCTGGACTGCTATGTTCTTTCAGTCTTCTCCCTGTGTCCTTAATTTTGACATTTACCATAGCCATATTGTCAACTTTATACAATTATAACTCAAGAAATGTAACTCACTTTGAAAGCCCAAATTTTTGCATTCACAATGGCCTACACAAGCATGTTTGTGGCATAGTCTTGTAGGAACAAAACTTTCAGTATTATCTGTGATCTGAGAAGTAGGTTAATGCCTGCATGCTAATATGTTTCATCTACTCTTCCCATGACAACTTCGGGGTCTGTTTTTCCTCCAGTCAAGAGACCTCCCTCTCAGCATTTGCCACCGAACTAGGTAGATTTTGTAACATCAGCAAATGCTAACAAGTAAATTTTAACACCACTAGTGCAAAAGAGGGCAAGGGTCTGGCATGAAGGACAAGAGATTTCAGTGAAATATATACAGGAAATATTTTCCCAAAGCCTGAAAGAGCAGACAGAAAACACAGTAAATGCACTGAAACTTGGACAGTCAAGCATAGATAAAATTAGAGAACATTAAAAAAAAGAGCAGTTGCAGTTTCTCTGTATACAGTTCTCAACAGTGAAAATAATTAAGGACTTTCTGCTCAAAGTAGGACTTGCTTATAGTCCTAGCAATGAAAATATTGTGTATTTTCACACTTTTATCTGTATATCCACAGCAACAAATTTTATTCTCCTTAGATCACAGCTGAGTAAACTTTCCCATCATTACTAAATTCTCATATGCATTAACAGAAATGAGATTCTGCATATTTTTCCTTTATTTGATTGAAATTCATGGCTGATATATGTTGTTGTTTTCTTCACCTCCATTTTATCCAACCTGATCTCTCCTATGCTGTTCATTGGCAGAGAATCATAAAATTACAGAGCAAGATTGGGTTGTCCTTTGAAAACAGGTCTTTCCTTTGATTTCCCTCTGCTTTCCTAGTACGACTGTGGAAACTTCCCCCCAATGTTTCTGTTTTAAACATTTACCACAGTTTTGTTACTTTCAAAATCCAGTCACCTTTAGACAACTACAATTTGGTAAATCTAAATCAACTGATGCCCTCAAAGGTATTGGTCCATTTTCTTGCTCATAAAGTCCCATAACAAACATACTGTAGCAGAGTTCTATAAGAAGCAAGTTTTCTGTGTATCTATAACCTGACTATCTAGACAGTTAGAAAATACGGAGTCCATAGTGTCTCAAAAAAAAGTTATATATTTACTGTTTAGGCTTAAGGAAAAGAGAAAAAAATCCTGACATTAGCATTAAGCCTGGCTAAAGTTGCACAGTCTTCTATATCCAACAGATTCTTATCTCTTGTAGCAAAACCCAGTTTCTCAATATTCAGACATCTGTTACGATTCATGGTGGAAGTAGTTGTTTAGAGTAATAGCAAGTACCCTGGGAAATTCCTACAGAATGCAAAAGAGAAGAAATCAAGGGTGAAATTAGAAAATCAGATTGCGGAAATTACTCAAACAAGCTATGATTTGTACTCAAGAAAGACATCCCTCCAAAAGGATTTTATTCAAATAATTGTATGCTCTTGGATGATTATTAAAAACCTCTATAACGCAATCATTTTTCTGTCAAGTTCTGTGAATACTTCCCCCATAAATGTTACTTCTGAAAAAGCTAATAGAATCTGACGTTATGATAAGTTAACTTGATATAAACCTTTTAAAAAAAGAAGTAGGAGGAGTTTAAATCCACCTGGCAGTTGAATATATAACAAATGGTAGCAGAAAGGTACTGTCTTCCATAACACCAGGAACTAATTCTATTGTTGTAAAATTTTACCCTTTTTGTATACCTCAGTGTACTGGGTTTGAGTGGCAGGCTTTTGGTAGCGAGGGAGGGGGCTACAGCAGTTGACCCCTGTGAGAAGCTACTCAAAATCTACCCCCTGCTCCAAGTCAAACCCACCTCTGGCCAAGGCTGGAACAATTGGGACAAATGGACAGTAGCTGTGCCTCTGTGATAACGTATTTAAGAAGGGAATCTGAGAGGGGGTGGGGACTTGGAGGATGAGTTATGAGAAGGACACTGATGCAAACACTGAGGTCAGTGGAAGGAAGGAGGAGGAAGGTAGGGAGGTGCACCAGAGCAGAGACCCCTCCCTGTATCCCATGGTGAGAGGGCAGCGCTGCCCCCCCTGCCACCCATGGAGGTCACCAAAGGAGCAGAGATTCACCTGTGGAGGACCCCGGACTCTGTGGGAAGAAGCAGCCCCCACTGTTACAGCTCAGTGCTGGGAGGACTGCACACGTGGAGGTGACCCACGCCGGAGCATCTCGAGAAGAATGCATCCCGTGGGGAGGACTCATGTTGGGGAGAGTTTGTGGAGGACTGTCTCTCATGAGAGGGACTCCACGTGGAGCAGGGGCAAGAATGCAGAAGAGTGATTCCCCCCCCACCTTGGAGGAAGAAGCAGTGGAGTGACTGCACCCCCCATTCCCTGCCCCTGCACCGCTGGGGGAGGAAGTAGAGATATTGGGAACAAAACTGAGTCCAGGAAGAAGGAACAGGCAGTGGGAGGTGGGTTTTTTTTAAGATACAGTAACACTTCTCACTGTCCCATTCTGTCTGTTCAGTGTCATTATCATTAGTGTTTTGAATTAAAGTGACATCCTTTTTCTTCCCCTAACGAGTCTGTCTTTTGCCTGTAACCGTTAATGGGTGCTGTCCTTATCTCCATTCCTGAGCTTTTTGCTTCATTTTTCTCCTTCCCAGTGCTTTGGAGGAAGGAGTGAGTGAACGGCTGCATGGTGCTCAGTTGCCCTCTGGGCTCAAACCACAACACTCAGTTTTCCCATGTACTAGAATAGAGGTTCTTGGTTTGGGACTTGAGAGCAGATTGAAGAGTAATAACACCTTTTTCCTAATAGCTAGAGGAACATGTTGAAACTCAGGGGCCGAGTATACCCAAGAGCAAATCACATAATAATGTGAGTATAACAACATTTAACATATTTTCCTTGGCCAGACTTTCAGAGATTTTATATTTCCATTCTATTACATTTAAATATTTCCTTTTCATTTTTTTCATCCAGAAAAGTCCCTCTGAAAATCTATTGCTCAGGATACTTAATTGTTTTAAAAGAAAATATATCAGAAGTGGTATTTACCAAGGGCAAATCTATCTCACAAAAATACCGAATCTGGAAAAAGTGTTTTGCAGAAAACATTCAGAGAGATGTTAACTCTTACTGGAAACACTTCTATTGGGTTTGCGTGGCAAGGTTTTGGTAGCGGGGGTGCTACAGGAGTGGCTTCTGTGAGAAGCTGCTAGAAGCTTCCCCTATGTCCAACAGAGCCAATGCCAGCCGGCTCCAAGAGGATCCGATGCTGGCCAAGATTGAGCCCATCAGCAACAGTGGTAGCACCTCTGTGATAACTTATTTAAGAAGGGGAAAAAACTGCACAATGGCAGTCAGAGGGAGGAGTGAGAATATGCGAGAGGAACAACTCTGCAGACACCAAGGCCAGTGAGGAGGGGTAGGAGGTGCTCCAGGCACCAGAGCAGAGATTCCCTTGCAGCCCATGGAGGTCCACAGTGGAGCAGATATCCACTTGCAGCCCGTGGAGGACCCCACTCAGAGCAAATGAATGCCCGAAGGAAGCTGTGGAGAGCCCACACTGGAGCAGGTTTGCTGGCAGGACTTGTGACCCCATGGGGGACCCACGCTGGAGCAGTCTGTTCCTGAAGGACTTCACTGGAGCAGCTCATGAAGAACTGCAGCCTGTGGGAAGGACTCACATTGGAGAAGTTCATGGAGGACTGTCTGCTGTGGGAGGGACCCCACACTGGAGCAGGGGAGGAGTGTGAGGAGTCCTCCCTCTAAGGAGGAAGGAGAGGCAGAGACAACATATGACGAACCAACTGCAACCTCCATTCCCTGTCCCCCTGTGCCACTTGAGCAGAGGAGGTAGAGAAATTAGGAGTGAAGTTAAACCTGGGAAGAAGGGAGGAGTGGTAGGGAAGGTGTTTTAAAATTTGGTTTTATTTCTCATTATCCTACTCTGATGTGACTGGCAATAAATTAAACTAATTTCCCCAAGTCAAGTCTGTTTTGCCCATGACAGTTATTTCTGAGTGATCTCCTGTCCTTATGTCAACCCACGAGCCTTTCATTATATTTTCTCTCTCCTGTCCAGCTGAGCAGGGGAGTGATAGAGCAGCTTTGGTGGCACCTGGCATCCAGCCAGGGTCAACCCACCACAACACCAAAACTCTATTTGCTAACTGACCAATTTTCCTAGTGGTTAGAGCTTATGATCACATAAAAAACTACTGCAACACGAGGGCAGCACCAGGATGCCATTTTTTTATAATTTCACCTCCAAGGGGAGCTGGGAATAGGTCAGGAAAACCTGATACAATGTTTCTATGAGCTTTTGTATTCACTATGGTGGTGATGCCTTTGAGAATCTGTACATGGTGTTTATATCGGATAACTAGAACAAACACATCCGGCAAGGCTGAATCATCTGTGTCATATTCCATAATTTTGTAAAAAAGTAATAGAAACAACACAGAGCCAGTGCTGGAAAAAACAGAGAACAGGGAGAGGAAGCTGAAGAGGGAATAGCCAAAGAGAAAATCTCTTCCTTTTATGGACGAATCCAGTTTTGTCACATTATATAATGCTCATGTGATTTGCAGACTCTGATGGCATATCTCATGCTATATGTACCACACACTAGAGCTTTAGACTAGTCCTGCTTCTTGTTAAGAATGCTAAAATGCCGAGAAAGGTGGAAACATCAATGCAACAGCAAATTCGATGTAATTATTTTTAAGTGCTAAACATAGCATTTGGTGATTTTACTAGACAGCTCTTGCATCTAGCGTGAAAAAAAAAATTGCTCAATTAATTTTAAATATCAGGTAGTCTCTTTTTCTGAGGAGAAGTCTGGCAAATTTTCTCATAAAATCTTATAATCAACAACCCACCTCCCACCTAGATCTTGTTGGTGTAGCAAATGGGCAGGGATTACTTCTGAGCATAGGATCTGATACAATTGTACTAGTTACACCTGCCTAAAGCTAGGTTTAGACTTAGGTAGTGGAGAGCAAGCCTCAAACTGCTGCAATGAATTAAGCCTCAAACCACTACAGTGAATTGAGTCTGAATTAAGCTGTTCCTGATTAAAGCACAGATTTTACCAGGAAGACAAGAAAGGTGTAAATTTTCTTTTCTGTAGCCACCCAAATTTGCCTGACACGGTAAAATGTAATCTTGAGGATAATGTAGTAGCTGATACTAGAATACAAAATCCATCAGCAGCCTTTGAATGAGTGTGTAAATTTGAATAACTTCATTTTCTGTATTTCAGGTTTTCCTGTCTATGGAAGAAAGAGAATGATTACCTTTCCAACACTGATAGATGTCAATACTTTTTTTTTTTCCCTTCACATAAATAAAATTTGTTATTGAAAAAATAGTTAATAATTATTATCAAAATCTGATATCAAATTCATAATGAAATGCAAAGAATTCCTTCTTTTACCTGTTGAGCTAAAGGTTATGCAGAACTGAACAACCCTTCAGATACCATGATGTAGAAATTCTAACTGGATTTTTTCTGAAGCTAAATAGAAGGCATGTTTCAAATGACTACTAGCATTTGGTCACAAGAAAACTGAAAACCCAGAAGCACTGGTTTACTTAACCAGTTGAGCACTGCTACACTTAAAATTTGTCCCTGTCTATGACAAATGAAGTTTTTAAAAATTATTATGTGTAGCCATGTACAGAATTTTCAGTATTTCTTACTGCTTATTCTCACACCCTGGTTTTCTTTCCTGAGTATCTTTCAAACTCAGCAACTGCAATACAGTTGTTATCCTTCTGTGAAAACTTTATGACTGGATACAAGGCAGATGGACTTGCTTAAGATGCTATCATTTTAGATCTACTGAACAATCTTGAAAGTATTATAAGATAAAATGTAACTAGGATCACTTCTAAAGAATTGTCAGTGGAACCAGATGTCTGTCATTTCTGGCTAAGACCACTGCTGGGTGCATTCAGAATGTGGTTTTATATTACTTTAATCCCAACATAAATGCAGGCTGCTACTGAAGGAGGTGATTTACATCATCTACATAACCCTCATCAGCACACTCACAGCACACACATGAACATTTCTTTGGTCACTTGATGAAACAGAACTGGAAACTGATCCAGCTGAAAATTAATCTTTTAAGCTATTTTTTTCTAGCTGGATCATTTCCCGGGCCCAGCTCACTCACCTCAACACTAAGACCTGCATAAGAAAGGAAATAGGAACAAGTGGCTGCAGGTAGAGAAAAGAGCATTTAGGTTAGATTAAAGCAACCATGAAACAACCACCTCAGAGCACAACAGGCAGTGTTTGTGCTTCTTTACCAGGGTGCTAGCTAACACTTGTTAAATCTGTCACTTTTTAAAGGCAAATTATAATCTAACATATTTTGTCAAAATAAACTCTGGATGAATCAAATTCTTGAGATAAGAGTTTATCTTGACTACCTAACACATTCAAAATACAATATGTCTGTGCTAGATTTTTAAAATGCTATTTTAAAGATACTAATTAATGTTAAAAAGCAAACAAAAAAATCCCAGTTTTACCTGGAGGGAGATGTACACTGGGAAGAGAACCTATGAAAAGGCCCTTATAGAAGAGACACTTAAATTAGTTGAACTCTTGTTTATGTCTATTTTGCACAGGTAACTTACTGAATCAAGTTAATTCAATTAAACAATAATTTAAATAGATCAAGCATATTTTTTTAGGCCTTTGAACTGCTTTATGTAAGCTGCTTCAGTTTATGCTACTGCAACTTCTTACATATGTGGGCAACCCAAAGGGATCTCCATTTGTAAAGGCTGCCTCCTGTTCAACAAACAAGGACAAAATGGGGGACCTTTGTAACTGGAAGAATCAATGTTGCTGCAGTTTGAACTAAGGACTCATGACTCAATGATTTGAAGGGATAAGCATGAAGAGGAAATTTGAACACCTAGACAAGCTTATAGTCAAGATTATGCAATGTTGTATAAGCAAGTTGGCAGGAAAGGTCGATGTTTTTATAGGGAAATTATACAGGTTATAATTTTCATGAGACAGCCTCTTGTATGTCATGTCCACTGACACACCCAGCCAGGCAAATCTATTGCTAAATGCTCTCCCATACATGGAAAATCCCCTGTTGATGGAATTAAGAAATATTCTCAACTGCAGAACTTTGAATGTTGGCTATCTCTCTTGGGCACCTTTTGTATCTTCTTGAAGAGAAGTATGCAGACAGAATGACCAGTTTAGTAACAGAGCAAATTCTATCAGAATAAATTTTAATAAATTTTATTGACTAGAACCAGTTCACAGAATCACAGAATTATCTAGGTTGGAAAAGACCTTGACGATCATCCAGTCCAACCATCAACCCAACATTAACAGTTCTGAACTACACCATATCCCTAGTGCTATGTCGACCCTACTCTTAAACACCTCCAGAGATGGGGAGTCCACCACCTCCCTGGGCAGCCCATTCCAACGCCTAACAACCCGTTCTGTAAAGAAATGCTTCCTAATATCTAGTCTAAACCTTCCCTGGTGCAACTTGAGGCCATTACCTCTTGTCCTATCGCTTATCACTTGGTTAAAGAGACTCATTCCCAGCTCTCTGCAACCTCCTTTCAGGTAGTTGTAGAGGGCGATGAGGTCTCCCCTCAGCTTCCTCTTCTCCAGACTAAACAACCCCAGTTCCCTCAGCCGCTCCTCCTATGACATGTGCTCCAGACCCTTCACTAGCTTCGTTGCCCTTCTTTGGACACGCTCAAGTAATTCAATGACCTTTTTGTAGTGAGGGGCCCAAAACTGAACACAGTCATCGAGGTGCAGCCTCACCAGGGCCGAGTCCAGGGGCAGGATCACTTCCCTGTCCCTGCTGGCCACGCTATTTCTGATGCAAGCCGGGATTCCATTGGCCTTCTTGGCCACCTGGGCACACTGCTGGCTCATGTTCAGCCGGCTGTCAATCAACACCCCCAGGTCCCTCTCTGACTGGCAGCTCTCCAGCCACTCCTCCCCAAGCCTGTAGCGCTGCTGGGGGTTGTTGTGGCCCAAGTGCAGAACCTTATCATTTGGCCTTATTGAAACTCCTCCAGTTGGCCTTAGCCCATCACTCCAGCCTGTCCAGGTCTCTCTGCAGAGCCTCCCTACCCTCGAGCAGATCAATACTCCCACCCAACTTGGTGTCATCTGCAAACTTACTGAGGGTGCACTCGATCCCCTCGTCTAGATCATCAATAAAGATGTTAAACAGGAGTGGCCCCAAAACCAAGTCCTGGGGGACACCATTTGTGACCGGCTGCCAACTGGATTTAACTCCATTCACCACAACTCTTTGGGCCCAGCCATCCAGCCAGTTGATACATTAAAAAGAGGAAAATCCCTCAAAACTATTTGTAAAGAGTGGAAACTTGAATAGATGACATGACAATCCTCTCATTTCATAGTCATTTTAGTGGAAGAGACAAATTCAGCAATTTTTATTTTGCTCATACATCTTGCCAAATAGACAAGTGATGTTCAAATATTCAGTAAAGATCCTCACAAAAGCCCTATTCAACAGTTTTCTTCATGCAGATATCTCAGTCTAGTTGTAACCTGACCCAATCTCAGTCGGGAAAAATTCTCTTCTCTTAATTTGGGTATTTCTTCATGGCTGTTGATGAAGCATGGCTTAAGTACAGGACTGTTAAAATAGCAACCTGTGAGCTTAAAACATGTTACAACTTTTTAAAAGTAAAAAATCCAGATTATTTAATATTAACGGTACAGATATTTGAAGTTCTGTGTAGAAGCAGGATGATTACGTACTAATGTGTCTCCTGTTCCCATAAGACATGTTCTTAGTTTAGGAGACACTGTGAAACTATTTTTTTGTTTCTTAGTCCTCAAAACAGCTTTTTGGTTTGGGTTTTTTTTTTCTCATTTTACACATATGGGGACTAAAGAAAGTGTGTCCATGCAGCCTAGTGTACCCTCTACCCAGCATTGGCATCACTCTTGGATCTAATCAATCCTCAATGCCTTAACTAGGCTCCATGCAAAAGCTTGGTGGAGCATGGTACCAACATAACTGAAACATTCAAAAGCTATGTCTTCTTTCAGGGCAGCTTTGCAGAAAGATGCTGGAAGAAGACTACTGTATTGGACCACAGACTGCAGTCTACTACTATTTTGTATTGTTTCAATCCTGATAAAAGAACATAGCTCCTTCAGTGTTTGATGTGTACAATCCACTAGTTTTATTAGTCTGAGATTTAAATTCTGCCCTCACTGTACAGGGTCGTGTTCACCGAAGTATAAGAAAATCTGACATAAAGTAAAGGTTAGTAAGTCTCTCCTGTGTCTATTAGTGCAAGAGAGCTGCTCAGCTACAGAGGAGAAAGAAAGATTTAACTCCTTATCAGTCAAATATGACATATGCAGAACTACATCTTTACCAAACACTGGAAGAAAATAATACACTTTGATTTTCTGATCCCAGTTGTGTCTGCACATAAAGATAGTAAAAAAAAAAAAAAAAAAAAAAAAAAGAAAAGGAAAATAAAGAGATTTGATACAGAAATAACTATGATATTTTTACAGACATGTCCGTGATCAAGAACTCATTGTGATACTTGAAATAACAGTGCATTGAACACAGTGTATTCTACCAACAAAAGTAATATATTTCACAATTGCTATCAGATTTTTGTATGGCAATGTGAACTTTTGCAAAACAGTCTGAAAAAATATGCAATACTCTACACACCTGAGCTGGCATGCACAGGTTGTCTAACAAAAAAATTACTCTAGCCAGTGGAAAGTTTGTTGAATTATGATATTGAACAGGTCTCTCATAATACATATTTGAGGACTCAAGAACATCTTAAATCCAATTTTTGTTTATTACTCTGAGTTCAATCACATTGCTGCAAAGAAAATTCTAAAGAAAGAGAAAATAATCACAGGTTATTTTTATTGTGAGAAGTGCAAATTCTAATGTATAATTTTTTGAAAAGGGAAAGATGGTTTGTAGTAACTCACACTGAAATCAATAGAAAGCAGATTAATCAATGCTGTCAAAAATCCCACACATAAATGTCTTCTCTAAAAACTTGCACTCCTCTAATTAAACCTGTCATAAGAAAAAAAATTCAGAAAACAGGAACATGACCTCATGATCCTAAGTGTGTGATTGCTTACAATGACAATGGGACTGTTCAGCCTGAAAAGGAGAAGGCTCAGGGGGAATCTTATCAATGTATATAGATATCTGAAGGGAGGGCGCAAAGAGGACAGAGCCAGGCTCTTTCCAGTGGTGCCCAATGACAGGACAAGGGGCAATGGGCACAAACAGAAACACAGGAGGCTCCCTCTGAACATCAGGAAACACTTTTTCACTGTGAGGGTGATTGAGCACTTGCACAGATTGCCCAGAGAGATTGTGGAGTATCCCTCCTTGCAGATATTGAGACTGCACCTCAAATACTGTTTTCAGTTTTGGGCCCCTCACTTCAAGAGAGACATTGAGGTGCTGGAGTGTGTCCAAAGAAGGGCAACAGAGCTGGTGAAAGTCTAGAAAACAAGTCTTATGAGGAGTGACTGAGGGAACTGGGGTTGTTTAGCCTGGAGAAAAGGAGGCTCAGAGGGACCTTATCGCTCTCTACAGCTACCTGAAAGGAGGTTGTAGCAAGGTGGGTGTTGGTCTCTTTTCCCAAGTAACAAGTGATAGGAGGAGAAGAAATGGCTTCAAGCTGCACCAGGTGAGGTTTAGATCGGATATTAGGAAAAATTTCTTCACTGAAAGGATTATCAAGCATTGGAATGGATTGCTCATGTAAGTGGTTGACTCACTATCCCTGGAGGTATTTAAAAGACATGTAGATGTGGTGCTTAGGGACATGGTTTAGTGGTGGACTTGGCAGTGTTAGGTTAATGGGTGGACTTGATGATCTTAAGGGTCTTTTCCAACCTAAATGGTTCTATGATTCTATTTTATTCAAAAGCTGTCTGGACACGATCCAGGGCAAGCAGCTAGGTGACCCTGCCTGAGCAGTAGGGTTGGACAGGATGACTTCCAGATTTCCCTTCCAATCTCAGCCATTCTGCAATTCTGTAATTCTGTGATTCTGTGACAACTAATTCTCTACTGAAATAGAACTTTCATGCCTTGAATCATAAATGTTAATTATATAATTATGCTTACTATACTTATAGGAACTTGATATTAAAATAGTATGAAGAAAACATGTGGAATCCAAGTCTTTAGCCCAACTAGGAGAATTTAATGATGTTCAAAGTCCAAAAGGGCTGGCCACTTTACTGTCTACAACTCGACTGTGAGACCAGGTGAAATCTGTAGAAGCAGAAAAAGGAGCAAAACTCCATCAGATGAGGATGAAGAAGAGAAACCTGAACATGTTTAACAATGAAGCAACTGTTAAAAAATAAGTTGGGATTGATACAGAGAAGCATTTATAATTAACTGATGTAAACTGACAGATTGTTGATAGTTTATTTTTCCCACACCATTTTTCATTTTGGATGGTTGCCATTTTTGCCAGCTATATCACCTAGAGATTATCCTTCAAACGACTTGTTTCATTCCACACTACTTTTCTATGTCCTTCACAGTCACTTCATCAGAAATTAGCAACATTGATGGACCATTTGGAAAATATGAACTCTGGTCCTCACAGATAATCTTTTAAAAGGAATAACAAAAAGGGCATTTCCATGCCAACACACTGGGACTGTAAGCAAACTGGTGAGAAGGGATTTCTTTTTACCTGTGACTTCATGAGTAAATCTGACCTTCAAAGGAGCTATTAGATAAGACAGATAGTTCAAAGTCAAGGCTGTCATACAAAATCTGGTTTATTGTTATTCTGAAGAGTGTCCTCATAAGAATGTTTTGCCTGTATCTCTGTTGCTCAGCTTATTTGTGGCCATAATGCAGTCCCCTGATTTAATTGCCAGAAAGGTCCACTCTGGAAATCAGAAATAAAAAAATCAAAAATATCAGAGTTCATGTACAAAGTTACAGCTCAACTCCAAGAGAGTCACCAAAATACTACTGTTATTAAAGGTCTGCTCTTGTTGCTACTCTATATGAGAGTGGAGTACACAATTATTAGGATTCTGCTAAGCTAGTGTTTCCTTATTTTAAAAGCAAGGAAGGATGTTTGGGTTTGTTTTCATTAGAATTCATAGACAATATATACAGCCTGACTCCCATGGATGTCAGTAACAAAAAAGCCATGACCAAGCTCAGCTGTCAAGAGTCCAGCGAAAATCAGCAGTGAGACAAACTTTCTAGATGCCTTATTATGATTCATAATCCATACAGCCATACACAGAAATTAGAATTTGTGACTACATACTGCATTCACTTTCCTCATCCACTGTCTTTTTTGTATGTTTGAAATGAAAGTTCTTAGTCTGGGGATTCTCACACTTCTTACTAATGCTTTGAACTTGTGGTGATCAGTCAGCTTCCTGTGCATGTCTCCCGAGCTGTACAGCTCACTTTACATGAGGGGAAAGAGCAATAGAGCTCGCCTTATGCTCCAAATCTCAAAAGTCTTTCCTATCTGTGACTCCAACTGCTTCTATTCTAATCTGCTCATAGGTTCTATTCAGGGTACACTAGCCTGGGAGTGATGGAATATAACTGAGAAAAGTTTGCAACAGCAGCTATGGAAAACACAAGGCTGTTTGCTTAACAAAAGGGGCTGTACTCTTTTTCTGAGGTGTTCATTATAATTTGTGGAATACATGACTTGCAGTCTAAAGAATCACGGCATTTTTGCCTCTTCTCCTATCAAATCTGCAAGCATTAATTGTATTGCACAGCTGTTTTTAATATCTCATCCCTGTGCAATTTTAGTATGACTTTAGTCATAAGGTATGTGAAGGAAATATGCGCAGCTTTAAAAATATTAAACAGCTTAAAATCTAACACAGATATTGTCAATGGACAGACGCTACACAAATATGTAACCACCATTCAAGATTTATTTATATCTTATGCTAATGACCTTTAGAGGGAAGGAAAGATAACTCTGAAACTGAACTCTTCAAACAGATAATCCTTGAAATTACTGAAGTCTTCAAAGCTGTTTTCCAGTCAAGAGTAAGAAATACTGTTCAGAAATACTTAGTCTTCCCACATTTGTGGTAATAAACTTTCAGCTACTCTTGGTTCTGTATGTTCATTATTTGTCTCTGACTCTTTCAGCTAGAATCTGCAGCACCACAGACATAGTTTGTGACAAGCAGAATACTGTGTTATCCAGGAAGAAGAATGAGACTGCTCCAGAATGTAGGAAGACATCAGGGTCATGGATAAAGGATGCCTTAACAATTAGCAATAACGATACGAAACTCAAAACTTCAGTCAGCGCTTCAGTGTCATTTAGGATTTGAAGCAAAACAGACTTCAACTGGTCTTAAAGACGGAATTCCAGTTACATCACTAGTGAGGACATGATATGTTTGACTACTTATCTCAGACTTCTGCAGAATCTATTTAACTTAGACAGGTGTGATTAAAAATTAAATCTTTTGCCTTATATGTGTTCAGGAGTTTCTTTGATATCTTTAAACAAGTAGAAAATTGCCCTAGAGAATATGCGTTAATTATTTTCATTCAGCTACATCACTGTATTACCAATTGTTTTCAAGTAAAGCTACATTATCTTCTCACAGTACCTTCAGTCAGAGTCTGCACTTTTAGCATCTGTACTAGTTGGCCTAAACTGGATGGGTAGATGCAGAGCAAGCACCTGTTAAGAGTGATATTCAGACACATAGCTTGTACACTGCCTGATTTCTGTCTTTGGCATTTCTCTCTTATACCATAATGTCTTATGAAGTTTCCTGCATTAATGTATATTATCTGTGACTTTTAGTGTGCATTTGCACTTTTAGCTTATTTTTTATTGCCTAGTTTGAGTGAGAAAATGCACTCACAGATGCATTTTAAGAAACAGGATCAATGCTTTCACACAAGTAAATCTGTGACTGAGAGTTGGCAACACTTTCTGTGCATTAGTATGCAAAGATTTTGTTACAGTGAGCATCACCACTTCTGGTTGAGATTTGAGGGAAGGAGGTAAGCAGATTCATTTATCAGCTGGTCTTAGGACACTCAGCCAGATGTCAAGGAGCCAAGGTCATTCTAGATGGCTACTGTGAAAGGGGGAGTAAGTGAGCCTTACAAAGTGAGATTTTACTAGGCCCTCATTATGCCAATGAAAAAACTTATGTAGTCTCTTTTGTGTCACTTGATATATCATAACTTTAGTTGCGGGCCTGCGTACCAGTTGCTGACGCCAACCAGGAGAGTACAGCTCACTTCCACACTACTAATTATGTTAGCCTCTAAAGCAACACGGGCACATACAAACTGTCTAGTGGAAATGATCTGTAGTTTATCACAAGCCTGGCTTGGTAGTGTATTTGGAACAGCGCAAGCTCACATGGGCCAAAAATATACTAGGAACCACACTAAGAATTTCACAACATGTGCAATGAAATTTCAGTGCTCAGGAGCATTCCCTTGCACTGTTCAATTTACTAGTAGGTTTCAGAAAGACAATTGATAACAGTGAGGTTCTTTTGCCTTAGAACTGTTTGAGGTAGTTTGCTTGGTTAAGCATTGGTATAATCTAGACAGTGATGTCAGTGTCTGTGTACATGAAGTGTAATAGCTAGGTAGTCATCACACTGAAATAAAGATGGAATTGCTCATTGTTTTTCTCTGCAAGAAAGTAATATATATCTATAATTTCAATCCCTGCATGGACCATTCTGCACCATTTCTGTACAATAATAATAATAGCTACATGGTAAACAGTATCAAAAGTTTTTTTCCAACATTCCTGTTCATACTTGTCAAGAGTTCCAGAGAGCCAGCCAGTCTCTGATGCAGCAAATGATCTCAAGAGTTTCTTCAAAATTTGCAGAAGACAGAAGAGGAAAAAAGCCTAATCTGAACCATGATGAATTCTCAAAGATATTCTGACCAAAATAAAATGGCTGATATTAGAGAAGGCTAACTGACTTAATATGTCTTTATGATCCACGCCCTTGCTGCTTATCTAAAAGTTAAAAGCATTTGGGGCATTGCTGCTTAAGCTGCATTTTAAAAAAATTGAAGTATCTTAGATATGAAAAGGATGTACTCAGAATGGAAAATTTTTATTTCCATCCACCTTCTAGAGTGTCTCCTCATTTCATATGAGCCTAAGAAATCTCAAACAAGGAAAAAGTAGAACAAATGAGCTTTCTAGCAGAAACCTTCAAGGAGGCAGAAGAACAAATAAAACACTGTCTTACTTAAGATGCTCTCAGTTTGGAAGTGTACAGACTTCTCAACCAATGAGAAAACACTCTAAGAAAGATAAGCATAAAACATTATGGAAATACAGTTCAATCAAGCAGATTAATTGTCTATCTGTGCATTTTTAATATCTCTTAAAATTTTACCTAGTACGTAAACCTTCTATCTTTCTCTTTTCCATTTTGGTTTTTTGTTTGTTTGTTTTCTTACTGAAGGTGAACAAATCTCTCTATGTTTTTTGAGTTTCAAAGATTTCTATCAGGACTTGCTTAAATTTTGTGTGCTTTGCAGTTTTGCAGATTGGGCCTTTCACATTCTACTTCCTCTATCTGCAGCTGTGGCTCTGTATTTGAAACCTATGTGTGATCCAAATGAGAATGCAGATCAGTGATGTGGAATAAGTGTTCAGAGAATAGAGTTGAAGTGCCTCATTTATGTCTGAGGTCTTAACTCTGGAGTTAAATGTAGACATTTGAAATACTAATACTGTCAAGTATGCTATATTCAGAGGTGAAAAATTAATATGAAAGGACATTTCAGGGTTATGATGAAGCATTAGGGCTTGAGGGTGTTATGCCTCACTAAGAGCACAATTGCCAGTTCCAGGACTTAAGGCTGTGTAGTTGTTACACCGTTGTACTTGCTCACCACAGGGGACTCCTGTCCTCCAGTTAATTCATCACAGTTAGCAGAGGGTAGAAAGAGAAGAGTTAAACTTCAGAGATACTGATTCAGACTGCTTCTGCAGAAACTGAGATTCTTCCACATGTTTCCAGCAGTCCTGGCAGGAAATGCATGGGTGTGGAGCAGGATTCTGTTCAAGGCAAGCAAATCACTGCCACTTCTGAAGAGGTGGAAAATAGCTCCCTTTCAGTCTTGTTCTGCTGCATGGAACTCCAGTTCAGAAGTAAGGAACTTTAACAGTTTTGGAAAGTACAAAGCACTGAATTGACCTACTTTTGAACAGGTAAGCCTTACTTATACATACAAGCAACTAAGGTTGCTGGATAACATCTGGAAGAAAAGGGCCCCATTGTGCAGACATCCCAGGTGCAAAAAATAGCCCTGGTAAAGTGAAGTATTAGCTAAAGAAGACAGTGCTGTGCTTTCATTCTGTTGCCTTTCTAAATTGTAAAAGTGGGTTTACAGTTTATTTGCCTTATTAGTAGAAACTTCTGCCTCTCCCTTTCACCATGCTTTGAGAAACCACTAGCTGTTCCAATGACTCTTGACCAACACCTTGCAGGAGGGGAGATTGCTTTCTAGAACTAACACCTTAGACTTCTTCCATACACCAAGGGCAAGCCTAGGTACAAGGCAAATTTCAGCCTAGCTAATTTTGTTACTAGACATTGGAAAAATCCCTTTCAGCGTGGGCTAACAGGGTGGGTAATCTATCTGTTTGTCATCTAGTAAGCAAAAAGGGAGTCTGTATATCTTAGAGCAGATGGTAGATTTATGCTACAGTCTGTGTTCTTTTCATGGGATTTATTACCATATGTGCTAGTTCTATTTTACCATCTTTCTGTTTTGATTACTGATACAACTCTGTTTGAATGCAAGAAGGATTAAGAGTTCAGTGTAATGAATCCATCAGGTTCCAAAAGAGCAACAAGCAGTACACTCATCCTTAATGTAAAGATGGTACCAGATCAAAAGTTAAAATTATATGAAAGAAATTATCAAATTGATTTAGTTATCTAGTTTTTTATATGCTGTACCCTGGGATTTGAATTCTCCAAAGAAGGCCACCATAAGCTTTTAAGAACATTCATGCTAAATTAGCATTAATTAGCATTAGTATTAGCATTTAGTCACACACTCAAATCCATAAGGCAGCTGGCAACTTCTGGAAGGCTTCTTGAGTGGACTGCTAGACAAGTGTCTCCTCTGTGTCTCTTCATTCAAAGCTGCAGTACTATTACTCCATTCTTCCTCCATCCCCTCAAACCATTCTTGTCTGTCTCTTTCTTCATTTCAGGTCCTCTCCCTCTTTCTCCCATTTCAGGTCCATTCAACAGATGGGAAAGGAGCAGCCAAAAGGTAAAACCATTCAGACAAAGATGAAGTCAAATGTACCTTTATTTCCCTGAAGAAGTAAGGGCCTGTCACTGAGTTGCAGAGTAAGAAAGAGAATTAGTGTATCTCACTGAAAGTCAGAAATATTTTCACAATAAAAGCAGCCCAGAAGAAATTTGTGATTTCAGTTTGAGAAGAGGATCTGTTTGACATCCCATGGCTCAGTGTTCTCCTTCATACTTTTATAATGAGGAAAAAGATGGCCAGCATCTAGCCCTTAAAAGCAACCATGGTTGTGGTGCTACCTGTGTTGAGCTATGAAGTGCCTTATGCCGACCCATAAAAACCATCATCTTTCCTAGTTTTTACTTGGTTTAGTTTGGTTGAGGAAAAGGGGAATCCACCTTTTCAAGGATGTATTTTGGGTTTTCTCCTCCATTAATATTCTGGAATGAAGGTTCGCTGCACATTAGTGATGTCTCATCATGGTCTTTTTCTATTCAGCGAAAAATATGTGACTTCTGGACAGCCTAGGACAGCTAATAATCAAACAGCTTTGTATTTATTTGTTCTGTTTGTTTAATTTGATATAAATACTAAAGTTATGGCAGACATGCTGAAAAGGGCAATCACAGCCAGCTCAAATCTGTATATACTTTACAGACGAAACTTGGCAGAGCCAATAAGAATCCGTAAATCCCCACTCAGAGCATCCATTACTGACACTCATTACAGTTTGTATTTAAAATAAAGAGACACACTAGATAGCAAAGGGTGCCAAAAGACTTGCTATGCCACAGGGTAAATTCTGACAAAAATCAGTCTGAAACACAAGGCCTCACCTAAAATTCAGTTACCTCCTATCAAGGCACTTTATAAATAAAGGTAACTTTTACACAAATTACAATAACAGAAATGAAACCACATTTCACAGTGAAAGCCTACTGCAACTACGTTTGAGAAACCCTTAAGTATACATGTCTGCTCATACTCAGTACCATTCAGCACCAGTACTAGCAATCATCATGCTAACTTTAAAGCATCTAGCTGGGGAACCTTTGACAGTCTAGCCACAGTCACACAGCTCAGCAGAAGCTAGATTTAACCTGGGAAATACCAGTTCTTAACTCAATGCTGCTTTAAGTGGACAGCTCTTGATTCTCAGGCCAGGTCTGGTATACCTCTATAGGTTAGAGCAAGTCATAATCTTTAATAGCCTGTAGAAAAGCACCCCCATGTGACCTGGAGAGTATACTGAGTAAAAGATCCTGCCTGATCTGGGAGAGGAGACAAATTACCTTCTGAACCAGTTATGAAAAGGAGAAACCTGAGTGCCAACCCTCATCACATCTTTACATTGGAATATAAGACTTTATTTAATTGGTATCTGTGTGTGCGAACGTTTATTAAGCATATATTCATACATTCATGGTTTCTCTCAAATATTGGACCTCACTTTCTTAAACACTGCTCCCTTAGAGCTTTTAGAAACTACACAATTACTGTACTTTGGCAAACACATTGCTACCACATGACACTCCGACTAACAGTGGGTTCCTGGGGGATTCAACATACAAAACAAGCAATAACATTCACTTTCATCTTTTAAAGCTACTTCAAGTTCTTTTCAAGGTAAATACTACTGGTAGTGAGCTGACAGTTAATTATACCAAATATACAATGGTGACTACAGAAGCAGTAACAACAAATGAACCCAAGATACTTTAGGTGAATGTCTAGAACAATGCATGCTAGAGCAAGGAAGGCTCTTTGGGGAGGAGTAATGGTGAAATTACACCTCTGCCAAAGGAAAATACCTCTTTTTACTAGCAGTAGCTGCTCTTGCGAAGATCTAATTATAAATACTGTTTCCCCATTTCTTTCAACAGGTTCCAACCTCTTTTGAAGCCTGCCAAAAGCATCTACCAAATGTTAAGTTATCGATTCCCAGACAAATCAGAGAAAAAACAATGTGCCAGTCATTTCAATTGTTCTGCTATTGCAAACCTGATGCCCTTTTGAAGACATACAATAGTCAATTTGCATTAGCTGTCTCTTCCACCACTCTTTCTTTGGAAAAAGTATCCCTGTAATACAAATAATACCAGGTGAACTTCATATTTTAGAGGATATTTTGGAGACAGTTTGATGGTGAGACAATGGTGGGAGTTAACATACATGATTAAAGTGTCATTGATACATCTCACATAAAAAAAAAGATATTTCATTAGACAATTATCTAAAAGTTAATTAACCTTGGGATGGCACATGTAGAAGATGCTTTTTGATGCCCCAAAATCAGTGAAAGTTCCTATCATTGATGAAAATATGGCTGCAGGTGAAGATGAAGTAAGTGAATATAGCAACTTGTCTGAATAAAGTCTGTCTCGGTCTTGTTCTTGCAAATACTGAGGCCATTTATATCATGATATTGGGATTTTGTCTGCAGTCTGATGATGTCTCTTTTTAAAGAAGGTCAGCCTTCTGAAACACTCCTTGATGTTTTTCTGATCACATCAGTCAGTCTAAGATAAGCTATTAACCCTCCCTAGAAACCTGTTACCCCCCAAAGAGAAGGAACTGTCTCAAATTAAAAAAATACTAAAAATTACACTTGCTAGCAAAACACTTCTGAACACTCAGCCTGTCAGGAATACTCATTTACATATTCATATATAATATCATGTCTTTCAAACCCCATATCTATACAAACAATTCACAAGAACTGTCTTCCTTAATTCTAGATTAAAATAATCACAGCAGCTAGAGCCAGAAATAGCTAGTGGGTCACCCACCAGCCATCTCCCTGTCATTATTTAAGTTTGCTCTTGTGGATGTTCCATGTTGGCTAGACTCAATGACAAATGTAGAAATCTTTATGTTAATCTTCATGTTCTTTTGAGAGTGCCAGAGCATAGCCTTTGTCATCCCTTAATACTTCAGTTTTAATGTTTTCCCTGGCTAAGAACTTCAATCTTCTTTACCTTTTGAAATTTTAATTTTCTATTAAGAACTGAATTACATGTATGCTAGTCAAGAAAAGAAATTAAGATGAAAACATTACCTAGTATCGCATCCCTTTATGAGGGGAATACAAATTAGGCTGCTGTTATCAAACTTCTAAATCTGAGTCTTCTTTTCAGAGTGCAACAGACTGTTAAAATAAGTCACAGGTGTCTATCATTCGATTTAATGCTTCTATTTCATTAGATGACAATACCTGTAGGATTTTGCTCTTTGATGGTTCCCAGCTTGAGATGAGTTTTTTAGGCGAAGCATTCTGTCTCAACCAAGCACAACAGGCCTCCCTCTGTCAGCTGTGGCTGTGAAATTACTATAATATTTTGCAATTAATTATGGTGAGCAACATGTTTGTGTATTCTCCCTTTGAATGTTATTACTAGATATCTTTAAAGTAGCTCTTAATGACCAAAGCCATGCTGAGTTCTACTGTGGCAGGTGCTGGGCAAATATATAGTAAGTAATTAAGCAATTTTCAGATGGATTTGTTGGGGGGTTTCAGTTTCTTTATATTGAGTTTTACAAGTATTTCCATGTATTAAATGAGTAATTTATGTGAACAGTTTATAATACCATTTTGATATATTGAGAAAATGCTATCAAAATAAAGTAACACCCCTCAACAAAGAAAAATATCCTTTCACTATCCATCCCAATGACAACAATCTAGGTAAATATTATTTTGGCATTTGGCATGACCTAAAGGTCAACAACAGTAAACCTCCTTAATCCACCCATGTTTCAACCAATCTGTACATACTACAGATCGGATTACTCACCCAGAGCTCCATTGGGTGTGTGTTAGGTTGTGATTTAGTATTGCTTATTGTTAATAAACTTTGTTACAGTATGCTTTCTGAAAACTACACACTATTCTATAATTTCCATTTATCTTGTGCTTTGATCTAAAATGGTGTCCTAGAACATTGCCAATCCATATATTAAAATGTTATTTGAATAACTAACAAGGCACATTGAATGATATTGTTCCTAATACTGACTTTTTGCGGAATCCTAACACTTACCTCCCCACAATTAGTTTCAGTAATTATGCTTTAGCTCATAATAACCAAGACCATTAATTTTGTTTCTAATCTAGAGGTACAAGAGGGTTGTTGCCCAGCACCTCTATTTTTAATAGAACTGAAAATTAATTTCAGTAAATTATGGAAAGAAAAGAGGATATCAAACATAATTGCTAGCTGTTTTGGGTCAGTTTAATTGCTGGGCTGTCATTCAGGTCACTCCACTTTGTATCTCATCTCTATTCACCTTTCTCTCTTTCCAGAAAAAAACAAGATAAACCAATAACTAAATACTTTAGCACAGTCCACACCTTTCTTAGAACTCACTACTCCTAGAGATCAATGACTGCTTGCAAATTACTGACGGCTCATGGATAAATCAACCTACCTTTCCCATTCATTCCCAGGAATGTACTTCAGGAAAATCTTTAGAAACATTAAGAACAAACATTCTGCAAAAACTTCTAGAGATTTTTACCTTGTTACTTGCTCAGAATGTACTGATCAAAATGAGATTCATAATGTTCCAGGCACTACTAGTGAATTAATTACTCATTGTATAGGTTGGCTTTTATGAGTTGTTTGGGTTTATAATTTGTTTACATCATTTCCATAGTTAGTGGTGAAATTTTTGTTAACCAATAAGCATTTCGGCAAGACGTATCATTTCAGTTTACACTCTAATGAACTGATATGAAAAATTACATGTTCCAGTAATGAAATACATTTCCCTATTAAAGACTTAATCTTACTTCATCAATAATTGATTTGTAGCAATCATGAAGATAAATATCACTAGCATTAATAACAATTATTTCCTCAGTAATGTCTCATACTTCTAGTCTGCTAGCCATTATTTCTATATTCTTACCTCCTAAATTCCTCAAACTTTTTGCTAGCTAAGTAAGAATTGCAGCCATTTCAAGATAGTGCTTTTTGTTCAGGTAGTTTACATATTTTGCTTTAGGCATCTCACCAGCTCAACGCTTGTGCCTCTGCTGACACTCTTTAGGGCTGGAGTCGGCATTCCTAATAGAGGGGTATTGGCTGTGGAAATCACTCCCTCTGCTGGTCACTCGACCCTCTTGCTTTTACAATTTACAATCTCAACGCAGCATTTTCCAGATGGATCTAATCTACGATTTTCTCTCCTCCTATTTGTTTGGTGGCCCACTGTCTGGAAGCACAGTCAGTGGTTTACATAAAGCAACTTCATATGTATTTTTATAGTGAGCAAGGGATACCGTCTGCTTGTTTCTGTTGAGCTCTGAAAATTAAGATAGATTTCATGGAAAGGGGAGATACTTGGTAAACAAGTAAAAGAAGAAAAGTAGGGGCAGATAAAGAATAGTGAATGCAAATAAGGGCAGATAAAAATCAGAATACAAGAGTAGTACCTTGACAAGATAAGAGATGCAAAAGATTGCAAAGGGGACAAAGGGAATGTTTTAAAACTATTACTACAAAAAAATACACAGGTTAGGCAGGTATCAAAAAGTGCATAAAAAAATGCTGTAGGAGAAACATGGAAAATATAAAAAACCAAAGGCAGATACCCAGAGCTGGATTCTGTGGCTACGCCAAGCATGTACTTTCTACCAGGCAGTGTGAGAAACTGTACCCTGTGTAGTGTAGGATCGTAACTGCAGGACCATCAGTTTAGATCAGGGCTGTACTGCTCCTGATCATTGACAATTCAACCTCTTGGAAGATTATGGATAGCAGAAAACACAATTTTCCCAACACTTCTACTTTATTTTAAATATATTATGTTAAAAAGATGCCAAAGCACACATGTGATTTCTCAGGTTAGAAGATGTGCGAACATATTTATGGGCACGAGCCTGCTAATGCTATGGAAGGATTTTACTACTCCATTAAAATTAAAGAAGAGCTTCTTATAATCCTTATTTTTTACATTGCATATTAATTTACAATGATTTTGCTGTGCTGCACTCAGCAAGAGGAACCACAGGCTCTCTTGTAAAGCATAACACCGTTAATAAATAAATCAACAAATACTGTTTCTCATATATCATTAATATTAATAATCTAACCAAATAGAGAAAAAAAAGTGCATCAAAACAAAAAACCTGAAACAGACACAATTAGATCTTAGATTCCTGCAGCAGACAAAAAGAGGTGCTATAGCAAGTATCTGGCACATTCTGAAACAGTGGTATCATGGACCAAAGGACAAAGCATTGGCCATTTAATATAAAATTATTATTACATGCCAACCGTATATTGCATTGCCACTGTTATACAGTAGCATCATTTAAGAGTACCAGTCACAGATCCAGTCTCTGTCATGCTCAGCCATGAAGACGTACCCCCCAAAAAATCACTGTACCTGCTCTGAGGATTTTCAGCTTGAGTAATGTGAGTGGACCAGCTCAGTGGGTGTGGGAAGCGGGAGTTGCACGTACTATTAGGTTATAAAGAGTGCACAGATGATGTTGACTGTAAAAACTATGTTGTGAAGATTTTATATTTCATGTTACTTTTGCTATATCTTGACTGAGTGGACATCCTCGGTGACAAAAGAAATTCTGTCATTTTTAGTTTGGTTAAAATAAGACAACTCAGCAGCAAATTTATCAAGAGGGAAAAACTATGGGAACAATTGAAAGGAAGACTAACCTCTCATGCTTTAGGTGTGAATGAATAATTCTTTTAAGCTTGATTATTTTAATAAATTCAAATTCTTAATGAGAAAAGACTCAGTTTCCCACCTTTTATTTGTACCTGGTATTTATGAACTCAAATGGATGAATTTAATTTGTCTAAATCATAGAATCATAGAATAGTTTGGGTTGGAAGGGACTTTTAAAGGTCATCTAGACCAACCCTCTTGCAACAAGGAGGGACATCAACCAGATCAGGGTGCTCAGAGCCCCGTCCAACCTGACCTTGAATGTTTCCAGGGATGGGACATCTACCACCTCTCTGGGAAACCTGTGCCAGTGTTTAATAATCCTCATTGTAAAAAATTTCTTCCTTGTATCTAGTCTGAATCTACTCTCTTTTAGTTTAAAACCATTACCCCTTGTCCTATTGCAACAGGCCCTACTAAAAAGTCTGTCCCCATCTTTCTTCTAAGCCCCCTTTTAATACTGAAAGGCCACAGTAAGGTCTTCCCAGAGCCTTCTCTTCTCCAGGCTGAACAACCCCAACTTTCTCAGCCTGTCCTCATAGGAGAGGTGTCTCATCCCTCTGATCATTATTGTGGCTCTCCTCTGGACCCAACAGGTTCATGTTTTTCTTATGCTGAGGACTCCAGAGCTGGATGCAGTACTCCAGGTGGGGTCCCATGAGAGCGCAGTAAAGGGGCAGAATCAACAACCTTGACCTGCTGGCCACAGTTATTTTGATGCATCCAAGGATATGGTTGGGTTTCTGGGCTGCAATTGCACATTGCTGGCTCATATTCAGTTTTTCGTTCACCAGTACCCCCAAGTCCTTTTCTGCAGGACTGCTCTCAACCCCTTCATCCCCCAGCCTGTATTGATATTGAGGGTTGCTCCAAATCATGTGCAGGACCTTGCACTTGGCCTTGTTGAGCCTCCTGAGATTCACATGGGCCCACTTTTCAAGCTTGTCCAGGTCCCTCTGGATGGCATCTCGACCCTCAGGCGTATCAACCACACCACTCAGCTTGGTGACATCTGCAAACTTGCTGAGGGTGCATGCAGTTCCACTGTTTATGTCATCAATGAAGATATTAAACAGTACAAGTCCCAATATGGACCCCTGAGGGACACCACTCATCACCTGGATACTGAGTCGTTGAGCACTACCCTCTGGATGTGACCATCCAGTCAGTTCCTTATCCACTGAACTGTCCACCCATCAAATCCATGTCTCTCCAATTTAGAGAGAAGGATGTTGTGGTGGACTGTGTCAAAGGCCTTGCAGAAGCCCAGATAGATGACATCTGTATCTCTTCCCTTGTCCACTGATGTAGTCACTCCATCACAGAAGGCCAGTAGTTTGTCAGGCAGGACTTGCCCTTGGTGAAGCCATGCTGGCTGTCTCGAATCACCTCCCTGTCCTCCATGTGCCTCAGCACAGCTTCTAGGAGGATCCGTTCCATGGTCTTCCCAGGCACAGAGGTGAGGCTGACAGGTCAGTACTTTCTTTCTACCTTGTTTAAAAATGGGTGCAATGTTTCCCTTTTTCCAGTCACCGGGGACTTCACCTGACTGCCATGACTTTTCAAACATCACAGAGAGTGGCTTGGCAACTACATCAGCCAATTCCCTCAGGAGTCTGGGATGTATCTCATCAGGTCCCATAGATGTATGTATGCTTGGATTCTTCAGCTGGTCACAAACCTGATTTTCTCTTACAGTGGGAAGGACTTGGCTTCCCTGGTCCCCGTCTTGTGGTCCATCCACTCAAGAGGTGTGGGAAGAAAAGTTGCCTGTGAAGACTGAGGCCAAAATGTTGTTGAGTACCTCAGCTATCTCCTCAACCATTGTTACCAGATGTGCTAACAAGTTTGCCTGATGGATTTGGTTTCCCAAGGTAGAATTCAGTGAGGTCTTTGGCTGATTATTGTGAAAAGAAAAATCTTTTTAGAAATACAGATGTTTTATAAGCAAGACTCTGAGTTTAAATCTTTTTTCCAGTAGAAAATCCCAATGTAAAAGCAAGACAATTTTTTAAAATAATGAGCATATCTCTGATCTTTAGGCTTCAGAAATATAGTAATTTTTAAGGGAAGCTAGAGTGCCTGGATGTTTCCTTTGTACCAATGTTCACCTCTCTGTAGCAGTTTCCATATTTGAAAGTTCAAAAAATTGTTCTTTGTCCCCATACAAACCACATACAAAACCATTTTTTATGCCAGGATGTGAGAATATGCCTTGCTACCACATATAGAGATTGCAGAAATTGTTTCCTTTCCCTTTTTCCTTCCCCTCCTCCTTCTCCCTTTCCTTTTTCCTCTCATATTCCTTCTTTTCCTTTTCTTACTCCTCTCCATTTTTTAAATTCATTTATTTTAAGGTAATCATTATAATTAGGTCAAGTTTCATACAGAATGGGGAAAGACAGGCAAGGTTTCTCAAAATTCAGTCTTCCTCGTATCTTTTAAAGATTCTGCTGAACAGTGTGAAATATTTATCACTTGAGCTCACTATAAACCCTGACGTATTTTTTGTATTTTCAAAGTCTTGTGTTTAAGTCATTATAAGTGATTACTATTTATTTTGGGCTCATTCAGCAGTACCTGTGTCCCGAGAGACTTACAGGAGAGCACATTTATCACAATGTGGAACATAAATATGCATATGAAGAGTCAGTCAACTCTGCTAGGCTAATGAAAGCTGTTTAACATCAGGATGCTGAGTACATTTTACGTCTGGGTTTGGCAATGCGACCAGCAGTCAGGGGAGTGAAGGCAGATGGAAATAAACTTAACTGCAGACAACTGTTATCTGACAGAACAGTTGTCTGCATGATCACACTCTCATTATCTTCTGTGGAATGATTTTTATCTGCGTTTTTTTTCCCCACTATTAAAAGCAGTTATTTTTTCAGTGTCTTGTTACTCATTAGAAATTTTGACACTAAGCAAAGTTCATAGATTCAGCATAATATAACTTTCATGATTCAATTAATGGGCATATTTTTTATTATATACACAAAAGAGGGAAGTTGCATATGATATCAAACTGCATTACAAGTTCTGCATCATCTTTGTAACTGCTGGAAGTTGTCTCTGGGTATAAGAGTCCCAGGAAAGAGTTCATGTTGTTCCCAAGTACATCCTGACATACTTGGCCACTTGGTGACTTAGGTTTCAAAACAGCAGTTTTTACAGATTTGTTGATCTAAAGGTGGATCTTTGACACCTTCTTCCAGAAATTATGTGATAGTCGTTCGCTCCAAAGTGGGAAGACAGTATTACTGTGCTCTCAGTCCTGATGAGAAAGCCGGCAGGGAGACATCAGGCCTTTGGGGGATGGCACAGGGGACAGACCAGATGATGGTACAGTTACTTCCATCACTTTTGTGAACTGTGCAGTTTTTCTGCAGCCAGGTCGGAACAAGACCCGAGACATCTGGGGCTACTGCAATCCCACTTTCCACTCTCTCCCCTCATCTTTTATCTTTTGCTTGCCATCATTGTTTCACACCAGTCATCGAGGCCTCTGCTGTGACTTCCCAGAGTCCCATCAGGACGGTCTGGCCGTGGTGCTCATCTCTGGCAGAGCTGAGTCAGAAGGTTATTTGACTCTAAAGGTCTCACTAACCTGAACAGCTCCACAATAACTATTTCCAGAAAGTGATATATCCCACAACATGTAAAAGGCAGCTTGCTTTATACCCATTGCCCCTGAAATGTGTCAGGTCTTATGAAAATGAAAAGCATTTAAAAGGTTTGTTTCTAGTTGAAGTTTTCACACTTGGTGAGTTAAACGGAGACTTGGCAGAAGGAAGGTTTTGGCATGATCAATGAAAAGGCACTAATAGCAACACCAACCCCTTACTCAGCAGGGAACTGGTGAAGACACCAGGAGAAATCCCTATGTGAGAGAACCACCTTCAAAAGAACTCTTTTTGAGCAGTGCACCTTGCACCCCACTCCCTGTTCAGAACCGTACCTACAGTTCGCTGTGCATTTTAATCAGCAAGAATATTCTATGTTATACTGACCTAAGCAGATAAAGTTTTCAAAGGGATAAAACTTCATGATAATTCTCAAGCCAATCCCTCACAGAAAATCTGATGAACCATGTGTAGGAATGAAGAATCTTTCATTTCTGGTTGTTCTTATGTCTTCAGGCCCTGGCTGGAGCTACACTCTGCAGGAATACAGCACTTTCTCACCAAGATGGACAACACCATCACAACCTTTTATTACACCAATTATAGAGAGGTGGAAAATTCTAAGGTAGCTTAATTACAGCAAGGTATTTCCTCATAATGCATAAGGATAACACAAGTCCCAGTAACTAGTACAGGAAACCTCAAAATAACTATTTCACAATTTTTTCAGTTTTCAAAAAGTGAAGCATAAAAGTGGGCTTTCTTGAAAGATGTGACTAAACCATGTCAAAGGCCATAAACGCAACTGCTCTGTTAGTCTATAGCATCAGTACTTAAAGAGAGTTCAGCTTCATGATTACACAGGTGCACATTCTTGCTCACTAGCTCTGACGGCATTCTGCTCAATGGTGGAACAGAGAACCATCCTTTAAAGAATCTCATTCTTCACTGACTCTACAGGGCACACAACAGCCCATCAGTTCTCAGTTTTGGCAACCAAAATGGTCACTTTAATAGGTCACTTTTTTGGGATAAACCAAAGCTTACTTTTAAGGGTTACAGAAAGGCTTTCATGGCAAAAGCAGTGAGATAACACCCAATTTATATACAGTCTGGTAACAGATAAATAACTAAAGTGAAAACATTGTTTACTGTAGTGTCTTATTACGCATTTTAGATGATTATACCATAAGAGGAGAATTTTAGATCTCTGTGACATCTGGCAGGAAGATTCATAGACATATTTCAGTAATAGTAAAAATACGCATAATCAAGCATGACTGGAGGTTCTTTCAACTCCAGCAAAAGACTATTTGAACACAGTACCATGTTAGAAAAATAAAGATTCAGTCCTCTGTTTTGTTTCTTTTATGCCATCAAATTGCAAATACCAACATAGCATTTGTCAGACCACAATCCTCAATTCAGAAACTGTGAAATATAAATAATTAACATAATTTTCAAAAAAAAGTAAAGCTAGAAATTACTTCCAAATTATTTATCTTCTCAATTGAAATTGATATCTGAATAAGGATATCATCCTCCAAGCATATGATAAGTTTTTCATAATTGTATATTTTAATTACATAACTTACAGTGGAATGTGTACCTAAAAAGCTAACTCCAAAGTAATTTAGAGATTAATTTATTTCCCAGTGATTTATTATATACCAAGCTTTTTAGCTGATAAATTCCAGCTATTTAAGAGGCTAAAAAGAGTTCAGAACGTCATTAATAGAAAATAAAAAATAATTTACTACAACTGCAAAATCTGTGTAAATCATTTTTTATACAAAAACACCTCATTCATAGTATATGTCCACTTAAACAGGTTTTATAAAATTAATATTTTGATCTGCTCTCAAGGAGAATGAGATACCTTAACCTAGGGTGTCTTCTAAAATGAAAAACAGATTACATTGTTTTCTTCGGCAGTCAGACAAGTTGCTTATTCTCTCTACTTCCTCTCTAATATTTGTGAAATATAAGATTGCATATATAAGGCACACATATATTTATATAAAAGAAAAACACTGCTTAAAAGCTAAACTGATTTAATGATCCTATACACTAAAACCAATTTTCAGTTTAACAGGATAATTAGTTCATTTGTATCATCCTGAGAACAAGCCTGTTAAACGCAGGCATTACCACTGAGTGAAAGAAACTTTCACTGCTTTCTACCAATTCCTACTGAAAAAGTTAATTCATTTCAGGCTGCTCTCATAAACTATATAACACTAGAATTAAAAAAATATTTGCAGATTTAATTTAGACAATGGTAAAACAGCAGATGATACTGGAGTCTTATGAAAGCTAAAACTTCACCAAATAGAAATTACTGTGCAGAGCTGTTCAGAATGTCTGAATGACAGCAGCATTGAAAAAAAACAAACTTCTTCATATCCCTTCTGAAGGATATAAAAGATATTTTTACACTTCTTAGGAAATCTTATTTTATATACATATTAAGCACTGACAAGGCAGTGCCTCTCATGAGACAGGAAAATCAGGACTAAGCACACAGAGATACGCTCAGTCACACAGTAGCAAATTACCAAGGATAATCTCCTTTCCCTAGAAAGTGTAAGATTAAAAAAAAAAAAAAAAGCCAAAACCTGCTGGGAGTATAGTAAGAGAGGACTGGAAAGAACCTTCCAGATCTTCAAATCCCACCACCAACTGCTGTAAGCTTCATATCATACAGCTGTACTTCATCTTCAAGTTAGTTGGTGTTTTTCTCCAATACTTAGGAAGCTCTTCCAGTAATCTCCCTGGTGGAACAACTACAACTCTTCAATTTCCACGCTAAATTTCTTAATGGCCAATTCGTACCTACTTTTTTTACACACATCTTCTAGGCTATATAAGGCTGTCATAATCTTTTATTGCCTCACTGAATACCTATCAAGAAAGACTTTTCTCAGCATTTGTTTTGTTGAACTGAGTAAGCAAAGCTCTTTCTGTCTTCCCATAAGGCAGTCTCTATCCATTTTATTATCATAGTACTACTTCTTTGTGCCTACTCTAGCCCAAATTTCTTTCTTGAAAAATAGATTACTACAACTATCTGTATTATTTCAAATAAAGAATTACCAGCGCATCGATATTCCCCTGTATGTACTGGAAATACACCCACAGTCCAGATCACAATTTGTCTTTTCAGAGCTATATCACATTGTCAATGCACAGACATCCTGTGACCAATTAGTACACTCCAGTACTCCTCCTCTTTATTGCTTCCATTAGATGATTCCTCCGCTGATAGCAGAAATTCTTGTCAGCAGTCTCCAAGTCCATAACCTTGCACATTATTCGCCTGAATCTCATTAGTTTTCCACTTCTTTAATAGCCAAGGTTGTAAAATTCTTTCTTAGTATTCCTTGCAAGTTCTAATTCAGCTTCAGTTTAAACAGTTTTTACTCCTGCTCTACATTTTAAGAAATAACTTTATTTGCTGATCAGTATTTTTTAATTCCTTTCTGTTCTTTTCTATTCCTTGTAGGTGTTCATGTATTTCTAAAATCCCTCTTTAAGTAACTATCCATTTAGGTCTGGCGTTATTTCTGAAAGTCTCTTCCTTGCTCAGATATAAATTCTTAGTATTTTAAACAAATTTAACTTCCATTTCAGATATCCTCTCCATTCAAATTCCTGAGCAGTTCAGACTGGCTGAGTTATCACTGCAGTTTCTCTAGCTTATCTAAACTCACTCTTCCAAGTCAAGCACTTTACCTGAAGCCATCCTTTGTTTGTCTTTCCACTTAATTAAACTGAATCAACTTAATCAAAAGCCCTGATCAAAATGTACAATGAATAGTTTTACTGTAATCTCCTTATTATTTACCCAAACTAAATATAAAATAGTACAAAACCCTCTTCAAAGGGCTGTTAATGCATTTTTACAAGTCTGCTTAGTGTAAAACACTCAGGTTGGTCCTTGAAGATCCCTGAAATTCCCTTTCCCATGTGATTTGTCCAGTTCTTTGAGCACAGGCACATTCTCTTCCATAACTTTAGTCCCACAGATCATAAATTTTTTGAAGCTGTGCCATCATGGAGAAAAAGAAAACGTGCTATTACCTTTAGCTGGGTAACTAGTATGTTCTCCCAAGTTATGGGAAATGTGGGATGAATAAACAAGTTGTACAGAAAAGTGACCTTAGGTCTCTTTTCTGCATAAATACTTTCACTTCTAGAAACTAGTTCCCAACAGGTGAACTAGTTTCTAGAACTAGTTCTAGAACACATATAAAAAACTTCACTGACCTTTGTAGAATGTGTCTTCTTTACAGGATTTTCTTTTATCCTACCTCAAGATAGCAGGATTCCTTGATCAGCAGAATTCTGAAGCACAGAGAGGATCCCTGAGTTTAACACAGTTCTGGATTCCATTCCAAGGAACAAGTGACCACAAGTAAAGAAAATAGTATTAAGATTTACTTTATTAGATCTAGTTCCATGTGACTTAAAAAATGTTTTCCCTACTAGAGCCAATGACCATATACAGCAATTTTAGACTGATTAGATTGTTTTTTAAAAAGAAGCAAAAGGAAAGCAAATGATTCGTTAACTGATGGATATTTGGCATAGGCTTTAGATTTCTTACTGGAGTATGATGAGCTTTACAAATCAGATTTGGAAACCTAACTGCAGATAAAAAAAACATTATCTTCAAGGGAAAGAAATGTCATTTTTTTGCAATTTGCTTTGTAATAAGAAAAGCTCTTCAGTGATAAATTAAATTGAAAATCAGGTGTATTTTTGAAAGGCCAATAAAATGCAAAAAGATGGTAATCTCCATACAGTGAAACGTTTTATTTTATGGTTATTGTAATGCCTAGTGTTACCAAAGGTTTTCCAACAATGAATCCTATAGTGAAGGGTGAAACAGGCCAGTGTTGCTCATTGGGTTTCTCCTGTTACAAGGCTCTTCAAGTGTGCAAGCTTCTTAGAAAACAAACAGGCAATGGCAACAATAAACTTCCCCTGGGCTCAGTATCTAGTCCTGAAAGTTCTAGCCAACAGCTTCCATTTCTTCATTCATTTCTCCTAATGCTCCCGCTCTGGCCGTTTTCTAAAATACTTTCCTCCAGCACAGATGATCAAATAATAGATATGCAGGTCTTGGAGATGACCCCAGCTGATGGGGACAGCCCACTGGGTCAAAGGACCAGGTATTACAGAGCTGGGTTAATGCCTAGGGTAGTCATTAGTGCACTATGGAATATCTGGAGAAAATGTAATTTCTTCTGTTGGAGAAGATGTATTTTGGTAAACAAAGCAACTCTACAGGAGTGAAAGTCAGGTCATCCATTTTCCTAGGCAGCTAAGGATTATTTTTTCCAGCTTCACCAACACCATTGGCAAGGAAAACAACATGTCCCTGCTGTGGCTATTGGAATACATCACCATTGTTAGAAGTGTTCATGGAGCACCTGTGAACTGGATATACTATCCACGTGCCATGGACATGAAAACGGTGTGTGCCACTGTCTATGCACAAATCACTACACTACTGCAGTGTGTTTCAGTGTTCATGTTGTACTGCATACAGCCTTCAACAGAGTCTTCCTGCTATACCATCTTTGCCTCAGAACAGCAAGTCAAAAATACTGTATGGTTTCTGGTGTGTCACTTTGGCAGTGATCCTGGGACTGCTCACCATAGATTCAAGGGGCTATCCCAGTAAAAAGCACTTCATATATATTCTCTCTTGGAATCAACTTCTGTGCCATGCTGTCATGTATCCCAAAGCCACAGCACAAGCAATATCCATTTACCTTCTTAGTGATCACTTTACCCACTCTTAACCTTGGAGAGGCCAGCTGCCCTGTCCTCATCCTCTGCCAGAAAAACACTTTCTGTTAGACGTTATACTGTTATTTAAACTGTCTGCATCACACTGTTTTTAAAAACTTTTCACATGAATAGGACTCTAAATAGCAGGAACTGAATAAACCTATACTTCCTCCCAAGAAAAAACAGACTAAGTAACTCTACTGTGACAAGGCAGCCTGTTAGAATAATAACAGGGTAGCGAAGAGCAAATATTAGCAAAAAATTCAGATAACTGAGAGCACTGGGAAAAAAAATTGCGGTAGTGTACTTCAGCATCCATGAGAGCCCGTATCTTACGGTGAGTGTTACATCGTCCAAGATAAGCTGGCTGATAACAAAACCTTGACTTGACCTACTGGGAATGTACGTTGAAACACAAGAAAAATCACAAAAATTAAATAATCGCAGGAGAAACAGTGAAATGGAGGTTTCAGTGTTTCAAACCACCTCCACAGACCGGAAAATGGGCAGATTCTAATTTTTTTTTTTCCTCAGCAATCTTCCAGCCTCTTACATTCACACTGCTTTAATAACTCTGGTCCCTTCCTGTGTTCGAAGTGGAGCAACTATTATTAGCAGATTGTCAGCTACAAGTCAGAGTATCATCAAAAAAAGGTCAAAAGACTGCTGAGGTGGAAACACAGCCCATCTAGTTGATCAGCTTTTATTCACTACGGAGGCATAGACGCTCATCAGCGAAGGGCCCCCAATGCTGCTCTCTGCTGCCCGGAATCTTCAGAGCGTTATGACCGCCTTTTCTCCCATGCAGCCCTGCATGATATGCAACAATTCCCTACAAAGGTTCAAAAGTTTGGGGTTTTTTTCCCCCCATATTTCATTTAAAGCTTCCTCTTTGCTCATGCTGCCTAATAGAGTACTCAGGGGCTACTGATGACACCCCACCCAGTATGGATTGCTTGCCGGCACTTGTCGGTCCCTTTGATGTCCCTGGCCTCACGCTTTGACTGGAAGCTCTCTGGGTCTCGGCTTGTTCCTCGGGCGTGGAGGAACATGTGGGTTTTATCCCAGTTTTAGTGAAAAGTTTTCATTCAGTTCCCCGTAATTCGCTACCGCACCTCGTCACCCTGGTCACATCTTCCCGCCGGGGCCGACCCCACCCCGGCTACATCTCTGTCAGTCAGAAGACGAGAGGCCGTGCCACCCTCAGGCCTAGGCACGGCGCAGGCTGGCGCGGCCGCCGCCCTCTCCCCCGGCGACAGCAGCGCTGGCCCCGCAGCCGGCGAGGGCCCCGGCCTCCCGCGGGGACGAGAGGCGCAGCAGCCGCCGGAGAGGACTGGCCCGCCCCGGGCTGACTTCCACGGTCGGCCGGGCCGCGCCGGGCAGGCGGCGCGCTAGCGGAGCGCTTTCCGACGCCGTTTGTCTCCCGTCTCTTCCCGTTCGCAGGAGCAGCTGCTGCTGCGCAACCCCCTCCCCGCCCGCCCGCTCGCCCCAGCGGCGTCGCCTCCTCCTCCCAGCCTCGCGCGGCGCGGCCCGGTAAGCTGAGCGGGGCCGGGGGACGCGGCGGGTGGCGCCGCCGCCACCCGGTGGGCCGAGCCGGGCCCTGGGCTGGGGAGGGGGTGGGGGGGCTGCGGGGCGTCGGGGGCGCAGGGTGAGCGCGGAGGTGCGGACACCTGCCTGGAGCTGGGGGGCGGCGGGGCTGCCCGTCCCGGGGCGCGCCCGGTGCCTGCCTGAGGGGGCGTCGGCGCGCGGCGGCGACAGCCCCGACTTCTCGGAGTTAACTTAGCGCTGCCGCCGCCGGCTGTCAGCGCCCGGAACGCCCCGGGAGCCCACCGTCGGGCGGGGCGGGCGGGGCACCGTGCTGCCAGCCCAGCCCAGCCCGCCCTGGGGGCGGCTGCCGGGCCCGCCGCGGCCTCCTCCCGCCCAGCCGGAGGCGCGGCCGGGAGGCGGTCGGTGCCCGGCCGCCGGGCGCACCCGCGGTGGCGCCGCTGCCCTGCGGCGGGGCCCGGGCGGGGCGGGAGGTCTCCAGGCACCGGCGGGGGCGGCCGGGAGCCGCTGCTGCGGCCCAGCTGCCCGGTGACTTGCGGTCAGCAGCTCGCGGTGCGTTGGGACGCGGGCACAGTATTCCTGCTTTGTTCAGTCCTTTATTTTGTGGAACAGCTAATGAATGGTACGTGCAAGAGCATGAAACAGGCAGTACTGGTCAGCGGGATCTCGAGCAAGAAAGAGGTTACGCACTGATCCGAGGTTTTCCATTGAGATGTTAGGTCCAAGTGATTTAAACGCCTTACGTTCTATTGCTATATGTGGTAGACCTGTTGACTTCAGCATGCAGTAGGATTTTTTAGCAAATTACGTAATACGTTGCAAGTAACACTCCCATTTTTATGTTAACTACCTTTTAATTGCATGGGCTACTCTTGCTACATGAGAGAGTATCACACGCTGGCCACCCTCTCTCATCAACCAGTGGCCCATGACAGAGAAGCTGATCGCACAATAGCTGAGCTGGTAGAACATTTCATAATCAAGCAGGAGCTGGCACCGGAGCAGATGGCACAGCCCTTTACTCACCTTGCTGCTTTGCTTCTCTGGCAGCCTGGAGGCAGTTCTTTAAACTTTCTGTTCTGTCTTCCAATCTAAGTGCTACTTTATTGAGAAACACTGGTTAAGTATGCTTTTAAAAGGGTCTCTTTAAGCAGAAATACTTTGGAGATCAGAAGGTAGCAGCAAGCTTTTATGTGTACCTGAATGCCTTCCATGACTGTTTCTCTGTCCAGCAAACTGTCAGTTCCTCCCTTTCTGGGAGCAGGAACTTCTGGCAGGGGCACTTGTTGGCCAGGACAGCTCATCCAGCTTCTCGCCATCATCATCCTTCAAAGCCGCCACTCATCTAATATTTTTTCAAGACTCCCAGTAACTATTGCTCAAGTTTCTCTGCCCTAATTTCTTGTTGCAACCTAATTATTATTGTAATCTTTATGACTGCAGTGTTCTGAAGGGATCACAGGTGACTTTTGAACAAAAAGACATTGAGAACCTCTTGTCCTGCTGTACTAATTTTCTTATTTTTATGCATTTGGAGATGAGGGGCAAGCTAGTTGAAAAAGAAATTTACACCAGGTTTTCAACAGAAATTTAGGTTTTTGTGTTTAGTTCTTTGAACATTTGAGAATTTTTTATTGGGGTTTTACATCTTGTTTTCTAGAAATCTTTTTGAAGCAGAGGTGGCCAAAGCTTAATACATTATACAATTCTGATTGTATAAGAAACTTAGATACACATATCAAAGGGGACTTCCTACTAGTGAGAGGATGCCAGGAGGGAAAGTGTCCCATTCAAGGAGTGATGAATAAACAGGAAGTTTATCAGCAACTCTGTACCATTTTTCTAGCTGCTATGTCTGCAGCTTGATCCTTCACCTATTTTTTGTTGTTTTCTTCATGAATAGCTCCACTAGCTTTCTGTGGTGTTGCTCATAGGTTTTCCAGACAGAGTGGGAGCAAGGGAAAAAAATACAATTCCTGTTTCCTCTTCCCTTAACATATTGATGAGCATGTAAGAGCCTGAAAATCTTAAGGATCACTTGTTGAAATTACTTAAAAATTGTTTGCTGCTGGGGAATTGTTATTTAATCTTCCAGTGTTTCCTGCCCTTATAAATGTAAGAAACGTTTTCAAATGTATCTAGTGAAGCTTGTATTAGTTTCCACCCTAGTAAGGCATTCTCTATTCTTTTTTTTTTTCTCTTGAAAATTTATATAATTTCTCTAGTCAGTGCTGGTAAAACTTCATTTTGAGTTCTGCATCCAGATTTGAACACTGCTGTGCAAAAACAGCTGACCCATTTGAAAGAGTTCACAAAATAGCAGTGGCAGTTGGAGATCAAGAAAGTATGATCTGTGAGGAAAGAGGGGAAGAACTGGATTTATTTAGCCCAAAGACAAGTTTGAAGGGGAGCTAATATATAATAAGTGTTTAAAGTTGTAAAATGTTCTTGCACAGAAGTTCTCTTATTCACAGCAAATAAGGGAAATTGCCAGATAATTCGGGTTAGATGTTAGGGGAAAATTTAAAATAATACAAGATGAGAAGGTAATTAAATAGTTTGGGAAGGCTGTGGAGTCTCCATCAAAGGTTAGACAAATGGTTTTCAAGAAAGGGAACTGAGACCCTGCCTTGGGAAGGAAGCCTTAGGACCCTCTGCTCCTGTCTTTTTGAGGCTGAGTCATAGAAAAACGTTTGAAGGACATAAAACAAGAGTCATAGAGGAGCACAGGCTTTTTAACACTCAGAAATGACTACATGCTATTTTAGAGGCAAACATGAGCTCACACAAAGCAACTGATCTGAAAGCAGTACAGCACAACAAACGTGACCCAGTGCCACACTGAAAAGGCCCACTGAGAGTGACACTATATAGTTTCTCAGTGCCAAATTGGAGTCTTTTATCTTTATGTTGGCATTTTTTTTTCTGAAAGACAAAGCAAGGTGAGAACAAGATGCCTTTTAATAGTTTTAGATGCAAAACAAGTAAAAACGTATTAAAATATGCTCAGAATGCTATGGTTAAGCTGCATTTAACTATAAAACCACTTCAAAAACCTGTCTTTGTATGCTTTTATTTGAGTTCTAGTTGAAGTTATGTGCAAATCAAAATAAAAATGGTTCTATCATGACACATGTAGAAACCTCTGCAATGGGTTAATGTGTACTTGTAGCATTTCTTCTGTCCTCTGTAAGAACTGCAGAAGGCACATACATGCAGATTTTTAACAGACCTACAGAAATTTTCCTTTTTAAATTCTGCTAGGCCAGAAGAACACTTCAGCCTACTGTAATATAGTCTTAAAAAGTATTTGCACTTTTGAGATTTTTTTTCCATGTAGTCCACTATCAGCTTTCTTGGTTACACAAAATACAACCTGTGCTGTGCCGATTATTACATATTATATATTATATATTCATTTCTCTTATTTTGTGTATTTTTAAATGAGAAGTGTATGCAGAATTAAGAAGAAACTTTTGAAGTGTATAAACTAAAAAAAAAAAAAGACCTTTTATTTTGCAATAAAACAGTGCTTGCTTACTAGATATTGTTCAGGCGAGGGGGATGTTTACATCCCCTCAAATGCCAGTGATCCTTAGTCAGGCTTTGTTTGCATGACTTGAACCTTGTCTTTTAAATACAGCAAGTGCCTTTATCCGTGAGTCCTTTATCTGTTGGTTCAGATGTCTGTCACCAATTGTTTTATACCCCACTCCAGCATCACCAGCCTCAAATGAAGCAGCTGTTCAACAGTTAGCAAACCAGCTTTTTCAACAACAATTAACAAAAGGAGAACAGACTGTATACAGAGACATAAATATATACCATTTGAATACTCAGATACAGTTTATAAGGTGTGCAAGATATGTACCACTAGCTGTATTACATTTCAAGAAAGTATTTTGGTAGATGAGGATATGGCTGTACCTGAAAAACATGTCTGAGCTAGCCTTATGCAAAAAGTCTTTCAGTCCTTCCTGGTTGGTCTTAGATTTGCGGTTCTCACTGAGCTGTTGTAAGATTAAATTCATCCTAGAAGTGTGTTACGAAATTGTGAAGAATAAATTAATTAAGATTTAAGGTGTTTGAGTGATACAAACAAATTCATAACTGGTAATCATTCTTTCAATACCCTGTGAAGTCTGGTGTTGCATTTGTCACAGCAAAGTGATACACACTGGTTGTAAAAATCCTTCAGAGTCTGAATTTCCTTGGTTTTTTTAAAAAAGGAGAGAGGTCTAGCATTTTTATACATTCCACTTTTGAAATGCATCTGGTACAGAACGTAGCAGCACTGACATAGCTAGGTTGGTAAATACTTGAGAGAGATTCTGCCTAAGTCAAGGCATTTGAATCATCACATTTTTGTCATGAACAATACAGGTTTCCAGTGTAAATTCTGCTTTTTCTGTAAGTGTGTCTTCCATGATTTTTTGCTTGGCCATCTTAACTTACATTAAAATATGTTAATGGCATCCCAAGAAAAACTCATTTTAATTTATTTTGACATTGCAAGAAAAGATTTAATGTTTGCCTTAATTTCACTTTCTAAGCTTAGCATGGATCTGGTTATTAAAAGCTTCATGTACACTTGAGCTAGGAGTCTAATGTATGCACACTTTGTTTCTGTTCCTCCTTGTCAAACTGTTTCAGACTCTTTACATATGTAGAAAAAGAAATCTGCTGAAAGAAGACCTCAGATATAAATGAAAAATCATTAATAACCTCTGTGTGTGTGTTTCATAGTCTTTGATTAATTCAGAAAACAAGTCAGGAAAGGCAAAGGTAGAAATAGGGAAAATGCAGAAGTCTGTACAGCTCAATAAGCCAAATTGCTCTTCAGGCAGCCTATACTGAGGACCTCAGAGTTTCTTTAGTTAGTGAAAACAACATAAAAATTAAATTATTGGAAGAATTGCAAAATCACGTTTGGAATGTGGGATAACAGAGATTCTTTTAAGTTTTATGCCCCAGCTTCCCTTTCACATTAGCACTGTGAGTTAGGCATAACCCTAGCATAGTGCTTGAGTTGAGTGTGTAGATGTAAAAAATTCTCTTATTTTTTTCCTAGAGCTAGCACAAGCAGATAAAAACAGAAGCAGGTAGAAAGAACAGTTGGAGGACCTTTGGAGAAAGCATGGCAAAAAGGGAAGGCTTTGGAAACAGAGAAGACTAGAGAGACATCAGAACACAGCAAGGCACAAAGAAAAACACTTGTCTTGTTCTTCTGCTTGTCTTAATTTAGGTCTCTTTTACAAGGAGGTTGATTCAGGTCTGTGAAAATCTCTGTTGCACCAGTAGTACTGATCCTCCCGCACAAGATGTAAGGGAGCAAGCTTCCAGGGGCACACTGAGAAAACAGTCTTTGTCATCTGTGGTTTTATGTTGGCATTTATTTTTGTTATGTGGCATTACATATGTGTGTGTGTGTGTGTATTTAATATGTAGGATAGCAATGCCTTATTTCTATGGACATATTCTGGGAAAAGTGGAGTTCTCTTTTGTCTAAACATTGAGGAAGTTGTGGGGTTTTTTTATATTTTGTTTTGTTGTTGTTGTTGCTTTCTAGTCCTGTATGCAACCTGGAAATAAAAAAAAACTGTTTCACTTTGCTATTTAAAATGTCTAGGTGACATGCTGCACGAGACGAGAGAGTGTTTGTAAATAAAGTATTCATCTCCTCTATAGTGAAAAGATTACTGATAGACTTCTGTGTTGAAAGAGGAAGGTATGTGTGGTTTCAACAGGTGACTGAATTGTGTTTTGTGGTCTTTACAGATAGACATACAGAGTTGAAGAATCAGAAGTTGAAATGAGCAGCCAGGAGGCTGATGTTCTACGTTGCTGGAGATGTAGAAAATATATAGCAAATTCTGTTTGCCTTGCAAAATGTCATGGAAAAGAACCATCTGAAGTAGGTATAGCATATGGAGGGAGTTTGTAACTTTTTCCAGTGCCATTGGTTTTAAATAAAGGAGAAGTATTAGACTTGCCCTCCATTACTAATTAATCTCCTGTGGAGATAAGTACTAAAGTAGGGACAATTCCATAGAGAGTAATGTAAGCAGTAATGCTAGTGAAGCCGAGTATGCAGCGATCACCTTTGCGTTCTGTGACATGAAGGCTGTTATTCATGATATGTTTGACTACTACCTTGTGTAGAGTATATAGTGTTACCATTCTTCCTATAAAACTGATGTCTGTTTTTGACAGTTCTAATGTAGTTACTTTTTGGTTTAATGTCTCTTAACAGAGAACTCTCTTTCTAAGGTGTGTTTTAAATACTGATACTAATTTCCACTGCAGTAGTTAACTGTGTGCCAAATATTCCTACATCAGAAACTTTTGCTCTTATTTTGAAAAAGTGGGGAATAGTCTGTGCACAAAAATAGTTCAGATTATTAGACTGCCCTGAGCTGGGGGATGCTCTGCCAGGCTAAAATACCATTTAGTAATATACATCATCTTTATTAAAATAAACAGAAAAATAATCATACAGAATAAGACAATGACAGAGGCTTTTCTGCTGCTTTATAATGGCAGTTAGTAATCATAAAGAATTAGAGTCTTTCCAAATATGCCAAGAAGACTGCTGACATCTTATGATCTTGAATCTAAGTAAAAAAACAAATGGAATGAAAGGTGTTGATCTTTTTTATTAATGCACTAGAAATGCAACAACATTATTTTTGGCAGTGGAGAAGGGTATAACCAATAGAGTTAGAAACAAAGTTGTTAATTTTTAAGATCCTGATATAATTAGTATTATTAATAAGCCCCATTTTAATCACTCTGCTTACAGAACTTGAGATTCTGGAATATTTTTCATGCTTTATACTTGAGGAGTTTTTATTTTGTGCATGGCTTGAAGTGTTTTTTGGGAATGGAGAAGTTTCAACTCCTTTCATGGAAAAAATATAGTGAAAAGGAGGAGGTATCTGTGTCTGTACCCCATGGTGGAGCTTTTAATGGCTAATGGAGATCCACCATGATTGTGCACAAGACTGAAGGAGCTCCTTCTCTATTTATGTAGACAGCAGGTAGAAAAACTCAATTTAACGCTACTTCCTAAGACGTTGGGAGGCAAAGATTGTATTGTGATGAGAGTAATAATGTTTTCAGTATGTCAGTTTTCCCTGATGAATTTTAGACCTTCAGTCAAAGACACAGGTGAAATATGAGTAAAAAAGAAAAATCTTAGAACAAATCTTAAAACCAGATGTTGATATTATGAATGCAGTGTGAACAGTTTAAATCAGAATTATACCCAAGTTGAAATACAGGAACTCTCCACAGATAGGAGGAAGATGATAGCATAGACATGGCAAATGGATCTATCTTGTCTGCTGTAATTACTTGAAGAATTTCTAAAAGCTTCTGTCTTCTGTGTATAGCCCCACTTTCAATTTTTAGCGTAATGAAACTTTTATTCCCGTGAGTTTCATAACATACGAGTCAGTGATTTTCCATATTCATAAATTTTAACAACTGATTTTAAGACTTTAACATAAAAATTCAGAAGTGGCTAAGAGTCCGTGATTTCTCTGCTATTCTAAGAAGCATTAGAAAATTAATTTAAAACTATTTGTGGCATAGTTATGCAGTGCTGACCACAGTCTTCATACAAACTAGAACTTAGATTTTCGTGCCTTTACTAGAAAATTGTGCCAGCTGATAGTGCTTCTGAAATCAATTTCTGAATATCGTTGGAAGATCAACAATTGCATACTTTCTGTTCTTGTAAACAAAACAAAACACCACCATCTCCACAGTGGAGTCTGTCCAATGTCCTTAGATTCAGAAATAGAAGATTATTGACAGCATCTACCTGATTTTTAGCTTAAAGAATGTACCAACATCTTTGAGTTTTATCATTTGTTAATAAAATATTTACTGAATTTGGGAAGCTGACTTCTGGCTATATTCAAACAAAAAAAGCTTACATGAATGTTGAATATCAATACAATAATTCTTTTTCTAACAGACATCACAACTTTCAGCTGCTGTTCAGGAGTCTTGCAATGTGTGGCATGTGAACTTAGAAGCCATTCCAGAGTGGGTGAAATGTGTCATTGAAAAGGTAGATCTTTTTTTGCTTGCATCTTTATCATTCAAAAGGTGAAATAAGTAAGGGGAACACATTTCAAGGGCACTTTTCTGCCAGGGTCCATGTATATTACAGATATCTTCTGACAGATTTTTTTCTCAGTAACTTCTATCATTACCATTTACAGAGGCTTTTTTCCCTGTTAAATTAGGTTTTTTTAAGTATGCACAAAACCTACAATGATAAATTCTGTTCCTGCCCATGTATAGATGACTATATTTATGTTTGTCCAAATAATTGTCATGGGCACCTCTGCATATTTTGTCAATGCTTAAAATTATATTTATTATAGAGGCTTTGGGGTTTGGTTTGTCTTGATCATCGTATCTTGCAGTACTAATGCATATGTTGACAGTGACAGGAAGAAGCATGTTTCTCCATAACACTCGACTGAAGGGTTGTTAAGAGATCTGTTGTTGGAATATGATGTGATGTCTTTTATATTTAATGTGGTAATATGTCATACGAATAGAAAGTAGTTTCCTTCCTGCGAATTCAAAGGTCTGATGACAAGCCAGTGTCACTGCTTTTGAATTTTAACTGCCCATTTGAAATTACAAACCATCTCATAACTTTCCTGTTGTACTGACTGCTTCAGTTGAGTATTTTCATTAAATTATTTTAGGTCTAGAAGTCAATGTTGTTGCATTGATATAATAAGCAGAAACAGTGCTTGACTTTGACCCTACAGTTTTTCTCTGATGAGTGTTCTTTCAATTTGAGAGAGGCAAATATCTGCCTTCCTTCCTGCTTGAACTTCAGTGTCTAAGTTTTACTATATTGGAAGTAACTTCTGATCTAAGCAAATATACCCTGAAAATGATACACAAAGAAAAAGTTGTTCTGACAAAACCAAAAAAAACTAAACTAAATATTAAAAAATTAAGAAAATTTATTTAATCTTACTTCATTGTTTTGCTCTATGTTTTATTTTGTTAGACATTAAATAAACTCTTTTTAAAATTAATGCTCTCTTATACTTCAATAGTCCATGACAGAATAGTGTATCTGTTTCAGAAACATAGATCTTGAGGGAGCGGGGGAAATTAGGAGTGATGAGGTATTTCTCCACTTCACAGAATTGCCTAATCTTGAATGCCTGATCATAAGGATGCAGTCTTTTACAGTACTTTGCGTGTTATATTATTTCAGTAAATTTGGTTTAAATATTGATTCTAATGTTCTTTTCACCTTTAGCTGTAAATGGTCAGCCTTCTGCATTTGAAAGCTTAGAGGGTCAGGTTGGATACCTGGGAAATACAAAACCCGTAGACTGCTCAGAAAAGGCTTACCATACTTGCTCAAGATTGCAGAGAAGCAATGCTCCACTGGTGGCAGAAGCAGAGAATTTAATTCTTTATGAACACCTTCAGTATCTTCGTGTCCATTTTGTCCTTTAATATCCTGGGAACTCTTCCCTCATTCACTTCTGACTTCTCTGGAAAGATCGTATGGGTTTATGGTTAAATGTGTGGGTTTTTTAAATAATTCTGACTTATCCCCAGATCCTCCTGGGCTCTGAATAATTTTGTGATCATGTGTTATTTTCTCCTGTATGACTCCTGAATCAAAGGCTAAATCATTTTACATAAGCACAAAGTCTATTTGCAGGCTGTAAAAACCCACTACTTCCCAGCCAGTTCTTTTTTGCCATCTGTCCCTGTTCTTAATCAATCTCATTGGGTTTCTTACACACATTAATGTATAGTTTATCTTCAATAATTATAAATATCCAGCTGGTGCTTCTAGTGACCTTTATTGACCTCATTTTCATTTCCCCATCACTCATCACTTGTTTTAGCTTCTTTGGCTAACCCTTCCCAGTTTTTCCTCTTTATGCAGTCCATCATTAAATCTGTGTACCCTCAGCTCCTTTTCAGATCTTGCTGATTTTCCCCTACCACCTCCTCCACTAGTAGGCTGTTACTTCTTCTACTGAGTCAATGCTTCCACAGTCCGTTGCCAAACTCATGCTAAATCAGTCCCGGACTCCCTTGTCCTGCACCTCATCTCTCAGTCTCTGTGCACATAGGACACAGAGATGTGCTTTTTCTTCCCTCAATCTCTTGCATTCCCATTTTGCCAGGTTCCCCACCTTCTTCCCTAACCGTCATGTACCCCTCCTCCTCTACAATTGGAGATCCAGGTTACTATTCCATAGTGCCTCGGTGTCAGAAAGATTCACTAAAGGCACTAGAAAGTGCTTTTCCCTGAATTTTAGTGCCTAGCCCATGGCATCTGGAAAATGGAGAGTGGGAGACTTAAGGTAAATCTCTGAACCAGCTTAATTCTTCTTTGGGAATGGCATGTGCATATGTTGGTCAGCCTTATAAACAGAGAGACTGTGCACATTCAAGGGATTTTCGGGAATCTGAATGCATTTGGGCATATGTAAACTGAGATATTTTTTTCTCTTAAATTAAAATCATGTCTAGATTTAAACAAATTCTTGTAAGTGCGATGAAAAGCATATCTTTGATACTTTGTGAAATTTTGAGGTTTTAACCCACGAGGCAGGAGTAAGTTCTCAAAGAAGTGTTTCCAAAACTTTTTCTAGCATTTCATGTGAACGATAACCTTTTTTTCCTCACAAGTGTTTTTTTCTGAAACTGCACATTTGGTTTTACTAAAATCTCTGAAGTTTTCAATCAGACAAACCTCAGTCATGGAATCCTCTTCCCAAACTACCTTGAAAGACATTTGCAACTGAAAGCAATACTTTAACTAGAAATGTTGGGCAGTTTCTGTATTCCTGGCTCAAACCCACTTTAGGCACACTAGTGAGTAATGTGTGACTGGAGTTGATAATGTTCCTCATCTGGGCTTTGATCCTACAAACTCTTGAATAACTTCAATCTTCAGAAATGTTTCTGCTGACAGATGAATATATTTACTGAAAATACTAATAGTTGTGCAAATATGTAGGAGTTTATAGATCTTTGATACGTATTTTCTTTTGAAAAAGTGCCTTTAGGATTGAAATGAAATTCATAAATTACAAATAATGAAAAAAACTGTCTCCTTATAGAGTAGTAAGGATTTGTCATAGTATCTGCACACAGATTATGTTGTAATGCTATGTACACCAACATACAAGTACCATTTCAAGTTTTCATTGGGTAAGCAAAGTAAAAAGCTATATGCTGTTTGTAAGAACTATCCTTCCACTGTACTTAGTATGCAAGAAATGTATCAGCACTCAGAAGACTCAGCTGAGAAACTGTGCTCGCCAGTTCCAGATTAACATGGTAAATTGATTTCACTGCTTTAAACGATCTAATGTTTTTGTTAGTATTGCAATATTATTCTATCTATGTACAAATTTAAAACATATTTCAAAGCACCTACATTTTGAAATGTGTATTCTAGACTTCTTAGAATTAGTTATCACCGCAGCAAACAGTTTTGACCAGAACATTATTAATGATGGATTTTCTTTCTGCTGTAAAGTCTCTTTTATTGTGTTTGAAAAACAAAAAGTAAACCCTTTTATTAAAGGAGAAAAGTAATTCTAGTAATGATTTCTTAATCATCTATTTACAATGAATGTGTTGGGGTTTTTTTCTTTTCTTGTCAATAGGCACATTGGACAATTGGAAAACTTCACTGTCCATTCTGCGAGGCCTGCTTAGGGGGCTTTAACTTTGTTTGCAACACAAAATGTTCCAGTGGACAGTTAGTAAATATACATTTCTGCAAAAGTCAAACTGACTATCAGCCAGCTTTGTCTGTTAAATTGGAAAAATCATCAGGAAAACACTTACCTCTCCTCAAAATTCAGTCTGGTTTTAGCAAGGATACCTGTCATGAATTGGTAACTGCAACTTTGAAAATCAAAAACCAAGGGCTTTCATACATGGCCAGAAATAATAATGGTACTGGAAGATTAACAGAAGCACTTTGTCTAGAAGTAAGAGCTCCCAGATTTGAGATTAAAAGACTTCCCTTAAATGTATTAAATCAAGAAAGAAATCTTTCTGCTTCCTATCCTATGAGTGATGCATGCACTGTAAAACCTTTTCACAGAAGATCACGTAGTTTGGATTTAAATGTCGCAGAGAGACTTGTTTTGTTACCTGCATTATATGAAACTTGCAGTATGGAAACAATTTACCATGGCCGAAATGAAAATCCACCTGTTTACACACGAGGTGGATTGCAATTAGAGTCCAATAGGAAAGATGGTAATTCTTTTGAGGGCCTATATAGTTCCAGTGCTGACAAACTACAAAAAAGGTTTCGAGTTACTTCCTTCACCACATTACTACACAGAGAAACAGAAAGTGAATGTGATTTTGAAGCTACTGGACAATCTTCTGGGAGTGCCATTGCTGATGGGTTACCTTTTGTGATGAACCTTTCTTCACCTACAAGTGCTGTAGAAGAGGAGCAGTACATCGCACCTGTTGGTCTTGTGCAGCCTACGAGTATTTCCTTCAACCAAAAGCTGAATAAGAGAGAAAGAAACAAGTTGAAAAGCTTGAGGAGAAAACAAAGAAGGCGAGAACGGTGGCTACAGAAGCAAGTACGTGTTTAAAATTAATTATGCTACTTTTTTTGTAAAGTTTGGCTTGCTTTTATAAATCATTCTGACTTTTTTTATGCTGTCTCTTAAGACTGGTTTAACATGGTACTGTCGGGAGTCAGATATCCTGCAAACAAGGATTTATGACCTCTTCCTACCTGTAGTTTTCTAATTCAACCCAATCAGTTTTTCTGGGTAAATTCAAACCTTGGTGGGTATATATAACTAGTTTCTGTTGGCCGCCTTATTGTTTTGTGATGTAATAATAGATTTGAAGTGGGAAAAAATACAGTAAAATTTAATCAATGTGATTAAAGGAAAACTAAACATTCAAATCTTCTAAATGAGAAACCCTAGCATTTCAGGATTTTCTAACTTTTAAGTAATGGCATTTTGAATTAACTTTACAGTTAAGAAAAATTTATATTTTAAAAGGTGATTGTATTTATTATTTATTGTAACACAAATATTTTTTAAGTAAAGAATTGATTGTTGCTATTTAAAATATTAGTCTTTAGTAGGTAAATATTTTGTCTACAGATGTAACAGAAACGTTATGTATTCTTACACAACCATGGTTTCCTTCTTTAAACTATTGAAAGCAGAACAGAATTAAAGACCATAGATGGTCATGCAATTTTTGGTGGCAGTGAGGGGAGAAAGATCAGGACTGTACCTTAAAATTAATTACCAAGTCTTTGTTTGCTCTGAAATTCAGTGGAAAGGCTAATGATATGTATGCCTTCAAAAGAAAATTTCTCATCATATAATTTCTGCTACAAAATACTGTGGGGCCAGCAAGAGCAAACATACTAACTCTCATCAGTATAGTTTCTATTCAAGAAATCGTTCTCGCTTTGGGTAGGTATGTCATTGTGATAATCTGAGAATATTCCACAGATGAAGTGCAGTGACAGGTAAAGCTCATGTAAACCTTATCTCACGAATTTTTTTTTTAAATGTGATTTGCTTTACATTTCATAGTAGACAAGTCTAATTTAATATTTATGCCTTATTGAGAAATACTAAGCTTATTTGAATGGTCTATGCTTAGGTTAGCTATTAAATTGTTTTCATTGGTTTACATTTAATGCAATAGGATATAGAAGACCAATAGTTCACATATGGATCTTTCATTAGTCCTTTGTACCAAAATGATTTTCACCCTTAATATTCTGCTGTCCTTTACAGTTCCACTCTGCTCAGGCACCAAATGACTTGAGCTCTTTCCAACATACAGTCAACAGAGCCATTAGAATACAGTACAGAATTGAAGCAGAGCAGTGAATTCACAATCAAGAGAGAGGTTATCACAGAATCACAGAATCATCTAGGTTGGAAGGGACCTTGAAGATCATCCAGTCCGACCGTTAACCTAGCACTGACAGTTCCCAACTACACCATATCCCTAAGTGCTATGTCAACCTGCCTCTTGAACACCTCCAGGGATGGGGACTCCACCACCTCCCTGGGCAGCCCATTCCAACGCCTAACAACCCGTTCTGTAAAGAAATGCTTCCTAATATCTAGTCTGAACCTTCCCTGGCTCAACTTGAGGCCATTACCTCTTGTCCTATCACTTATTACTTGATTAAAGAGGCTCATCCCCAGCTCTCTGCAACCTCCTTTCAGGTAGTTGTAGAGGGCAATGAGGTCTCCCCTCAGCCTCCTCTTCTCCAGACTAAACACCCCCAGTTCCCTCAGCCGCTCCTCGTACGACATGTGCTCCAGACCCTTCACCAGCTTCGTTGCCCTTCTCTGGGCACGCTCAAGTAATTCAATGGCCTTTTTGTAGTGAGGGGCCCAAAACTGAACACAGTCATCGAGGTGCAGCCTCACCAGTGCCAAGTCCAGGGGCAGGATCACTTCCCTGTCCCTGCTGGCCACATTATTTCTGATACAAGCCAGGATACCACTGGCCTTCTTGGCCACGTGGGCACACTGCTGGCTCATGTTCAGCCGGCTGTCAATCAACACCCCCAGATCCCTCTCTGACTGGCAGCTCTCCAGCCACTCCTCCCCAAAATACAAAGGTACCCAAAGGTACGTAGAGGTTGTCTCTAAATTAAATATAAGAACCACCTTCAAAATACGATGAGTCTGGGACATATTATGAGAATTTTCAGTATGGTGTGTGTATATATTCTTTCATCTTTGGGAAGGTTTTTTGTTTTGTTTAGAGAAAGATTTAAATTGGCATTGTGATATATTGAAAACTTGTTCTTATTTTGTAAAATGTTTTTCTGAGACTGAGAGCAAAGAATCTTTCTGAATCTGGGTGTTTTAATATTGAATAGTTGTTTTCTAGTTAAGTCTAAAGATTCTTAGGTGTCTGAGTCCATAAAATGACTTTTAAAATTCCAGGCCTCATTGTTTCTGTTAACTGAAATGATGATACGAAAGCACAGTATATGAGCATCTGCACAGTCGTGTCATCTGCAGCCTCTCCAGCCACTTTAATCTTTGTTAGATGTTACTTTCAAGAATAAAATGTTGTGCAAATATTCCAAATTTGTGATAGCCAAGAAAGAAAAATACCCTTTCAGATCGTTTTCTTGTTAAACCATGCTTAACCAATTCCTACATTATTTTGTAAGTTTCATATAGCAAATGATACACAGTTGTTAAATCTAGTATGTCTAATCAGTAAGCATATGGTTTGCAAAGTACAAAAAATTCAAAAATAAGTATGTAAAATCACCTGGTTTTGAGTAGTAGTTTTGAGGGGAAGATATTTTGGGGTTGCACTGATTTCTGTAACCTTGGTGAAAGTCTGTGTTCGTGGCACGGAATATTTGAACAGGCCCGCTTCTCAGACTGTGTCAAGCAGCACGTGTGGCTAGTGCAGCTGTGTTTCCCATCACTATGGTATCTTCTCAGGAAAATGTGGATCTAGAAAATCACATCCTCTGTACAGTCTGACATGTTGCAAAAGGGGATGCTCCTCTGCCGCACACTCCCATGTGCCAGTCTAGGTAGCCTTCCTTTTCTTGTGAGTTCCACTTGGTGGTCTTTTTCGTCAGCATTCTGACACCTCTCCTTGTAAATATGTGCATTTTGTTACAGTGGTACTTAAAAGCGGAAGCTGATTCATGGTACTTTGTAACCATGATTTCCAGCATATTTACCACGTATGCTTAAGCATCAGATAGTAAAAGTTCACAAAGAGAAAAAAACATAACCGTCTGACTGGATGGAGTGAAAGCATTTTGATAAATGACAGTGGGAAGTATTTCATTTAAGTGGTCTTCTAAGAAGTACTTCAGTGCAGCAGAACCCTGATGTGAGGTGAATCTCTTCTAAGCTCTCTCAGTTAAAGGTACTGTGCATCTCATTTTTATCTTTAATTAAAGCTTTTCTGGAGAGCTGTTCAAGAGAATGGACCTGTTCAGTCTTTGAAATTTCTCTGTAAATGCAGAGGCAGCTTCTCTAAGTTTATTATGTAAGGTGATAACTTTATCTGTCAAACATTTTTTCTGTCTTGCAGTAAGCTGAAATGTGCTCATAAAAGTTGTGTTGTGGCAGAATGCACTCTATTATTAAGTTGAAGTATATAAACCTTGGATTGTAAATAGGAGCAGTTCTGTGAGCTTCTGATCTGCACTTGGGCCTGGAGGCCTGTGCTGATGCAGGCTCTGGGGTGTGGGACTGAGCTAGCCTGCTAACAGCAGAGGGACCCAAGCTTCCTCTGTCTGCCATACGTGGGAAAGCTCTTAATGCCCATGAGGGGGATACTTGCATTTTGTGTGTGCACGCACACTCTTGTGTTCATGGCAGATTTTTAGGTTTCTGGTATATTGTTAGGGTATGATAATAACCACTTAAGTCTAGGAATTGCCAGTATGGTCCTTGTTACTGCTATCACTAAGAAGATTAAGTATTTATGTTATAAATTCCCTTTTGTGTATATCTTGTTATATGTTTGCATTGTTTTCTAATGTCTGAAGCTTACAATAATTTTCTGAAAGATCTCAGACAGAAATACTATTTGTAGTTCCTCCAATTTTATTTCATTTCTCTTCACAATCATTTTACATAGAGGAGGATTGTGTCGTAAGCTTCAAAATGCAGTATCCTCTTGGAAATGATCCTGATCCATTGGAAAAATTATTATTGGCCTTTTTGCTTCATTTTATAACTTGACACATCACCAGTTCTTTTGTATCTTTTTTAAAACACGAAAGTTTTGTCTTATAAAGGTGACTAGTGGTCAGTTTCCATGAAGTGAGTTTGCTTTCATACTCCTAATGTTAATCTGAACTCAGGATAAACAGGTGGTGAGATACTGCATTGTTTATCCACACTGCCAGGTGCTGTTATCTTGCCCTGCAGCCTTGAGTTTTCAAGTCCATACTGATGTTCTCTAGCAACTGACCGTCTTGTAGTGAAGGCACTAGGCTTCAAAGGTTTAACTTAGTTCACCTTAGTGACCTTAGTTCACTTAATCTATGCTTGTCTCTTTTTCGTGTGTACATTGGTTTATAATTCTTGCACTGTCATGTTTGCATTTAAACTGTAAGTCCTTCAGGTGTCTTGTCATATGTTTATGCACTTGGATTTCAGTCACTCTTTCTATGATGATACTCGTAACAAGAATTATCCTCAGACTGCTTATGGATTCCTCAGCTGGCTGTTGGAGAGCTAAAAGCATTATTTAGTGTTGGTACCAAAGTAAAGCAAGAAGCAAAGGAAGTGAAATCACAGCTGGAAGAGGCAAGCAGTAACTACAAAATCTCAATTGTGACATTTGTTAGGGAAATATGAGGCCCTGGAGGAGCTGCTTAAAGTAAGGAAAGAAGAAACACAGGGAAAAAGTCCTAAGCCCGTACGCTGAAATGTCTACCAAAAGATAGTGGATTTAATATGAAGTAATATTCAGTTGCAGTGACTGACAAGCTATGAATCCCCAAAATTAAGATTAAGGGATGCAATAGTGGGAGAGCCTTTTGACTTTGAGCAGCTTGTACTGTATCTACACCAGCTTTCTCATTCACTTCCTCAAGTGACTGTAAGAGAAATGAAGATCAAATATTACTATAAACCTTTCCAACTTGGGAAAGGTGGGAACTCTGATTTCAGTGTTCAAAACCACTCCTGCTCTGGATAAGTTCTCAATATAACATAGCAGTTTTTAAGTTCTGCACTTAACTGGTTGTACTTACATTTAAAACACAGTAAGCTTTGAGATACAGACGACTGAAATGCTTCTGTGTTAACATGCAGTTACAGGGTTCACAGTCCCTGATACATTTATGATTTACTCTTTCTGAAATAGTGGTATTGCACTGATGGTGCTATAGCATTAATGGTTTAAGAGACATTGAGCAGCAAGGCTACAGGGTGTTACACTCGCATCTTGTTTATGGGCAAAGAAGAAATACACATTGTGTATACAAAGCCAAGAATTTGTTCTTCATATAACTGAAGTCTAAGAGTGTGATTATTGTTAGTCCAGATTTAACTGTTAAAAAGGAAAGAATAACATTGCCATTGAGACTGTTACACGCACTCAGTTGTTCCTCCTTGCTTCCTGTGGTTCTGCCCATGGCACTATGCTTTGGGATCTGTGGGCTGGCAGCAGACCTTGGGGTCTGGTGGTGAGCCATGTTACTGCAGCTTACCAGCATCTGGAGTCCACTGCAAGCAATGTAACGTTCATGTTAATGGTTTCATTTTCTTTACTCCAGAATCCACTTGAATTTGGTTTTGTGTGTTTGGTAACACACTTTTATACATTTGCTCTTTCTTCACTGGTCTGCAGCTTCATGCTACATCCAAATTACCTTATGTGGTGCCTTTTAGATATGTAAGATGCAGTTTCTTTGTTCTGTTACCCTTAAAACCAATTCTGTCCAGGCCCAAGTCTGCATTTCTGTAACAGAGCCCTGGGAAGTTGCTCACAGCTGTTGTGGTCTCCAGTACCAACCCAGTGCCCCATCTCATGTGATCCCATGCCTGTATTCCTCCATGTTGCATCCTGGGTCTCCATTTCTCAAGGCCTGTGTTAACTTTAGCAGACCTGTATTTCTTTACACTGCATCATTGTATTAGAGTTGTAAATATCTCATTCTACATGGAAAAACCACTGTCAGTGGTTGTACAGTACAAAGATAACAAAAGTAAAACACGTTAGCCACAGACATCTGGTCAGTTAAAGAAATGGCTGTCACAGCTAAACCAAGTAAAACCAAGTGGCAGGCAGGGCAAGGGAAGTTCAGCCAGAGCAAGTGTGGCCAGCCTCAGCCCTGAGGCCTGGCAAGTTCAGTAGAAAGCTTTTGACTGATCCTAGCAGCAGTGATACTGCATTACAGGGCTACGTGGTTAAAAGTAAGAAGCAGTATCTTTTTTAACTAGCTAATACATGGAGGGGAGAAATTTTGGACAGGAGGCGCTTCTGAGCCAAAGCTTGTCTATCTTTGCTTTTGCTTTGGTTGTTAACTATTGTTACTGCATGGTGATTTTTGTAATTAGAAGATTAATTCTGTCACTGATCATAAACTGGATTAGCAAGAAGGTTTTAAGAATGATGGATTCATGCCCAAATGCATGACTTACGTTTGTTAAATCTGCTAGTTCATGTGCTAGGCCACCTTTGGTGGTTAGTGTGCTAAGAAGTGACCTTTTTGTGCTTCTCCAGCACCCTTGGTAATGTGTAGTTTTTCTGAAGAGAGACACACAAAGTCTCCAAATGCAGCCACTTCTACCTGAAATATTGATGTTTTCGGGTAGAAATAGTTTCCAGGTAGAAATAGTAATGTTGTATTGGTAGTGCTACAAACCTAAGGATCAACAATCAGCTGGTGTAATGTGCTATGCCGTGGATAAGATCCCAATCCATCCTTGCAGACATTGCATCTTGCTGGACAAAAGCAACACAGGAAAGAAACTGAGCCCAGTGAAGTAAGTTACGTATTTTATTGTTGACTGTCTGCCAAAAAAGTGCTGCTTTTTGATGAATAACATACGGATCATTGCTGCCGTTTCAAGGTTATATTGATTGCCATTCCAAGAAAATATTAACGAACAGCCTACAACTATAGAAATACTGGATGCTTTTTTCTTGTATAAACTGTAAGTATTATAAACTATTATTTTAGTTTTTCTGGAAGCCCACAGACAGCTTAGGTCATAACAATTTATGAGACTTCCTGTCCCTCAGCTAAGAAAGACAATGACCTGTTCACTGAGTTAGGTAGCAGTGGTGTGCAGTTAGGTGCATCCCATAATTTCAGCATGGATTCTTACTACATAGATAGAGTGAAGAGCAGACTAAATTGCAGTTATATGAGTCATGGCAGATAAAAATTAAAGTTCAACAATGGTTGAACAATGAACAAGAATACAAGAATTCTTTCATATTTATGAGATTTACTGTGTATTACCAGAAGGACCTCATCAAATACACGGTAAGAAGAGAGTTTAAGATGAGACATTGCATAAGAAAAGAATGTATTGTTACAAATTTTATAGAATTTTAAGAGGATTGTAGTTGTTCACTTCTACAAATTGTTACTGACTCAGTGACTAAGAATTTGAGTAAGTTTTATATTTCTGCTTGGTTTTCCTGGTACTAAACTCTCAGAATACATATAAACTGAGGTAAATTAAATACTGCTTGCACGGAGATTTAAGTAGAGTACAGGGCTTGGTTCTTCAAAAAAATTTTTTTTTCAGGAAAGAAGAAATTGCTAACATCTGGGAGAATTAAAACTCCCCACCTTTTTTTAAAAGAACTATTTCTTCATGCTTTGTAGTGGTCAATGTATCTATGAATGTTTCTCATCCATGACTCCCCTTTAAGTTTTATGGTATCCAACTTCTAAGCATTTATTTTCCTCATATCTGCATTTCAGAGAAAATAATGCTATCTGAAAATATTTTTTTTTCTTTACATTTCTGCCATTATTTTAGGTAAAACTACAGGCAGTCACTGAGAAGTCATTGTATGCATCAAAAAGATGTCACACAGAATAGAACAGAATAGATTTCATACAAACTTACTGTTTCTGAAGTTGATAAGCAATCAGTGATTCTAGTAGGAAATGGAAAAACTAAATTAGCAAATTAGTGAAATGAATTATTGTATATAGTACCGCAAAATATTGAAGAGATGTTGTATGGTAGCTGCATTGCAGAATTAAATGTAAGGAAAGACAGCATCTACTGTTACAGCTGAAGAAGTTGGCAGTTTTTTGGGCATATGGATGTCTTTTTCACATCCAAAGTACAAGCTTAAACCAATAAGTAAAACAAAACAAAAGTTTCCTGTGTTATGGTCTAACACCCTTATGGCTGTAAAGCTGTGACAAGATATAGTTTTTAAAAGTTACCTATTGCCAAGATTTTATTGATACAGTGCTTTTTCTCATATCATCTGCTTCCCTAATGCTTTCTATCAACACCTAAAGTAAAATGATTACACATCAGAAGGTAAAGGTTTAATTTACAGATGACTTAGCTAGAAACATGCTTCATGTTTAATACAATTTAGAATTATGTGGGGTGGAATGTGTATGTGGGTTTTCTTTTTTAATTTTCTTTCAAGAGTATATCTGCTTTTTGTAAAGATGCTAGAAACCTGTCAGTTCCCATTATTGGTAATTTGCAATTAAGTTTCTAATTAAAATTATTTCATGTTTCATTAGAAGATTTGATGTTTTCTTTCTAATGACTGCAGACTGGAATATGAACAAGAAGAGGTTTGGACGTAGTGAACATGAAGAAAAGAAATGTTCTGATTCAGTAATGTTCTAACATTTTTGAAAATGCCATCAGTCAGAAAGAAATATATTCATCTTCATTAAGTAAGGCTTCCTCCCCATAGTCTTTACAAAAGAAATCCAAATCTTAATCTTTTGTAGCACAATAAGTTGAAAAATTTTAAGTAATCTTATTTTCATATTTTGTATATCTCATTTTCTTCTATGTACAGAGTAAGGAAAGCTTGCACTTCTTTTACTAATCAATTTTGAATGATTAGTAAAACTATGTAGAATCAAATAAATATTTGACATTATAAACACTCAAAAAAATCAATAATTTGATGCTTCTCCCAACTTTTAATGGCATTATCTATTTCATTTATATTTTGTTCAATAGCTTTTAAAAGCCATTTTGAGTTTTGATTGTGCTTTAGTCTTTTTGCTAAAGTGCACTGCTTATACAGAGTCTGAAACAAATTGCAAGTAATTAGCTAGTAGCTTGAGAACTAAAATGTGATCTTAGCGAAGGTAGACTGAGCAGAAATAACTGGTAAAGAATGATGATTCTCTAATTCTTCCATAAATGCAAAAATTTTAATTCATGGTTTGGTAAAAGCTGTATAGAAAATGAAGAAATATCTAACAAAAAAATAGGGGTAAGAAAAAACAATTCCATGGATTTTTCTTAAAAGTAAAATTAGAACATCCAAATAGATCTAATTTAGAATATCTCAGCTTCCATTTACAGATTAAAATTAGTATGTCTCAGGAAGAGGAGAGCTAGAATTACGGTCCAATTCTGAAATGCACTTTACTGGAAAACCAAAACTCCAACTATGTGCTTACTCCACTATTATTCTTGTCATGTTCATTTTCATGCAAAGCAATCCACGGGTTAAGAAAATAAGTCATAGACAATATTTAATTCATAAGAAACAAAGCAAACAACATTCGTTAAAACACGAAAAAGGGCTTGAATTGCAGACATGTTGAAAAAACATTAAATAGTGAAAGAAACCGTGCAATGTGGAGTGTTACATTCAGTGGGCTCCCTGAATTGGAAATAGATGATTTTGGAGCATTCTGTTTTCCAATTGGATATAGCGAGGGTTTGTTGTAAAAAAAAGAAAAAAAAAGGTGTATGTGATTAGAACAAAACCTTACACCTGGATTCTGGAAAAAGGTAAAAACTGGGTGCCAGTCATTCATACAGAAACAAACTTACGTTTTTCTTTTTTGTGTGTTTCCTCAATATTTTTTACCCTTGTTGTTCCTTTCAGCCACAATTTATGATATGGTAAGTTTTATCTTTATGTAACTGATTATTTAGGAAATTTTAGGAAGGTAGGTAAACATAAGAGACATTTCCCACATGTTCTAATGTGGGAAATGATGTACATGAACTTTACAAAAGGAAGAAGTACCAGTCATAAACCAAAAATCCCCATGGTAGCAGACCTGCCAGCACTGGCACGTCCAGAAGCAGCATGTCCTATATAGGACCTGCTGTCCTTCAGTCAGATTAATTTCCTTATATTCGTCAAGTGTGATGCATACCAAATATACTTAATTTATCATACCTGTTAAGATCACATCTTACACCTTACAGTAGCAGATACTAAAGTATATTATTCCCTGTTAGCAGCAGAGTTGACAGATTTTCTGTGGTTTAGAGAACTACTTGTTTGTTTTATTGACAACATTGGAAAAGTGGGACTCTAGAACAGCAAAGAGAGGAATGTAGCATTGCATATGGGCAATTGTATATGGTTTTCATTCTTTGCCTTTTCCAGGTGTTAAGTGGGTTTGGTATTCAATCTTACTTGCTACAAAACAGGCAAGGTTGTATGAAAAGATATGTAAAGAGATTGTTTGAAGATTCAATACAGGCAAACCTGGTAGTTCATCTTGGCTGCGTAATGACACAGCTTGTACTGTTAAGTAATACTCCCCTTGATGTGGGTCCAAAATCCAGACTGAAATGAGTATGTTAATTATGTTACAGTAAAGAGGAATACTGATTTTGGTATACCAGCAAACTGAATTTTGATTTTATACATTAGAAAAATGCTGAGCAGAAACAGATTTCTTCTGGATGATCAAATCTCTTCTACAGGGAACTACTAAACTAAAAAGCAGAACACCATTTTTGTAGTTGCTGTGGCAATATGTTGTTGTTTCCCTCTGCAGCACAGCACAACAGACTAATCTGGTTTCTAAAGGTAAGCTGTTTTAGGAGGATATAAATAATGTATTAGAAATACTACTAGATGAGTATTTTTGGATTAAAATCTGTTAATCTATGGAATATATCTGTATTTAGAATGGTATTAACTGTGTGGATGTCTGTCTTCTGGATTTCTTTTGTTCTTAGAGTATCCCAATTCCCTTTAGCTTAAGTATAAATGTAGCATTGACTAGTGCACTGAAACTATTTTTATAAAAATACGTGAGCAGTACTGAATTTTAGTGACATATGCTGGAACGTACAATATGTGACCCACCACAGTGGGTACAGAATGTGATGAGGATCTTCTGGGATTAACTTGATCCACTATTAGTAAAATATAATCTCACTTTTTAATGGAGAGCCACGGTAGGAGGTGGTTGCTCAGCCAGAGTGCTGAAATGGGCTCCCAGTTTTTCTCCACATGTTCTCTAGATTAAACTTTAGTAAAACCTGTCTTGGACAGTTACAGTGGAAGATCTTATTTTTATCTCTAGCAGCAGGTTTTATGAATTCTCTGTTTCACTTTATCTATACCACTATTTCATCACCTTCAGCTACAAAGATTCATTTTTCTCTTTCTTCTAACACAGATTTTGTTCAGCATTTTGAATCTCAACAAATCCAGCAATCTGGTTAGATGAGATTCAGGATGTCTGTTTATCTGTCCTAAATTTCTCTATCTAATCTTCTCCCTGTGCTCTTGACAGCAGTTTGTCTCTTTTTGCCCTTCACTGTGCTACACATGGCACCATATCAAAAGGCTTTGGACCACCACAGTTGCTTTTTTGAAGTCTCATGTGCATTTTCTCATCATCTTATCTTCAATTTTTTATTTGAGCTTTAAGACAAGTTTTTTTCCTACTTGTCTCCCACTGGTCTTCAGTCATTTTTCAGATATGGGTGTGCACATTTTGTGGGAACAGACTTGCTTTAATTTTGCATCAGTATGCTTTTTATCATAATTTATTGCAAGTAGAGTTCAGTTGTTCAAATAATTCTTCATGAAAAGCAGGCAGAACATGGGGTTTTGGGCAGAGTGGAAAAAAACAATTCTTACACCTCAAAATAGATACTGTAAAAAATGTTTGTCAGTGTTTTCCTAGCCATATAGATGATACATGAAATAGGCACTAAAATGGTATTTTAGTGCCATAGGTATTGAAACCTCTGCAGGAAGACCCCTCAACTAGTAAACTGTGGCCCAGATGTAGCTCACATGTCACCTTCTGCAGTAGTCCTTTGTGCCCCAGATACTAGTTTGTAAGGGATCCTTTTGTGTGTGGAGAGGGAAGAGACTGGGCACAGACAGAGCTAGCTGGATGTTTGCTGACAAACTGTAAATCTAGTGTCCAAGAGTGAGACCGCTTAGCTTAAGAAAGTAGAGGAAATACAGGTTTTTTTCTTCAGCTGTCTCTTGTCATGTTCCTACTGTGTTGGATAGAACTGCAGCTGGAGGTGGAAGAAGAAGAACAAAAGGTAGCAGAGCTGGAGTGCAAATGCATACACCTTCCCTGCTTCTACTGTGCTTTGTTTTGAAGCTGAACTACAAAGAATAAACAGGAGTGGGTTGAAGCGGAGCAGGCTCTCCAGAGGCTATGACTTCTTGCATACACAGAAGTGAAATCTAAGAAGTAGCAAATAGAGACAAAGAGTGGTACCTGTCAATTCACACTTATATTTGGATGTAGAAGAAAGAGGCCAGGAACTTGTGGGGGAATGTGTAACACACAGAATGGAGTGTGTGTTAAACATTCACTTGGCTCCATGTTTCTACTTTTAAGAAAGAGGTAAGTTAAGACATATTAGTAAAAAGCAAATTGAGGCCATTTCTGTGGTTTATGCAAGAACACCTCTGTATTTTCCTGTGATCTTAGGAATTTCTCGAAGGAAACCGCCCCTAGTTTAGTATAGAGCAATAATGTTGAACTTTTTTGTGTTTATGAAATTTTTGTGTTTAGTGTCAAATTTATTAAGAAAAACCGAGCGCTTTGTGGAAATTTTGTTTCACAAAAATTTATGCTGAAGTGCAAACTTCTTATCAGTGCCAATAGCTCACCTTTCCTGATTTAAAGCCTGTTGGTGGCTCTATGGGACATTCTTCTAGAAGCTCACTAGGAGTTCAAGGTACCTGCTACTTTACAGGACAGACCTTTTGACAAGCTTACCAACTAATCTAAGTTTTTGGCACAAAACAGAGCAAAAGGTATGATGCTTGTACTATGCTGAATCTTAATTTTTCAGCAACTTTGTTTGGGCTGTCTAAGAATGCTGGCCTGTCAGATGGTGGATTGGCACAGTGGATTTCTGACTGAACCAGAACTTTTCAGGAATTACATTATTCATTTGCCAAGCATGAGCAGCAAGGAAGGTATATGACTCACCATGACAGTCATATGCTATTGCGACATAGTATTATGAATGACTTTCTGGGCAATTTGCATAGTTCTTTGTTTGAAGTACCAACATAGAATCACATGGCAGTGCCAAAATATGCCAGTATCTAATTATCTTTTTAGTTTAAATGATAGTGTGGGTCGGCAGCGTAGGCAGTGGTTTCATGTTACAGTGGGTGAAAAGGAATCCCCATACAATTCTGGCCACAACTGTCTACTTCTCTTGTCTTGTCTGACTCCACAGTGCCCCGATCCAGAGAGGAAAAAAAGGCGAAAACTAAATAGTTCTCTATTGATTTTTCTGCCGCATCAGCTCGTGCTGGGTTCCATAGGTTGCTGCAACCAGTGTAAGGGTATAGTTGGAACTGTGTGGTTGGAGGTAAAGAAATGTTAGTGGATAGATCAGCTGAGCTATAACATGAAAGCATGGCTTTATACATGTTATTTTTGATGAATATTCATTTGTTTCATATTCTAACAATTCTGCTAGAAAATGTGGCAATATTAGAGTTTTGGTCATTTGCAGTCATGCTGTTTCCTATCAGCAAATCATCGTCACTTGATGGATGTTTCTTATGATGGCTATAGCAATGTAATTATTCTCAGTAGAAATGTATGAGACATTATCCAGAACTGATTTGCTGCAAATGAAATTAAGTTGAGGGCTAGTGCATAATCACAGTGTATTGATACCCTGACTCTATAATGTGTATATAAAAACTGATCCATCTTTTATCTTCATAAATTTTTAACATGGACTTTTGTATCTGCCTTGGAGCTTTTGTAGCCTTATATATATAATGTATTTAATAATCCATACTTAAATCATGAATTATTCTAACGTGACATGTCCACTGATACATTGCTTTGCAGTATAGTCAGGGAGTTTGTATTTTGGGTCTATAGCATTTTTATACTCCTATAGATATTACTGGGTTTAGGAATTTTTTTTGAGAAGGACTACTTTTTCAGCAACAGAATCTGAAACATTATTAAAAAAATTAACTGTGAAAATAAATGTTCTCCTAGGTGATATAAATCTTCATATCGGGGGGGGCTGGGATGCAGAGGACCAGTACCATGGAAAGAAGCCTGTATTGATTCTTATTTAACTGAGATCAGCTTCAGCAATTATGCAGTGTCATTTATGTGGGGGAATTTTTAAGATATATTAATAGAAATATTTATTTGTTTAATTCTGAATGGGCAAATCTGAGACCCCAGTTTAGCTGTCTGTTCCATTTTTGTAATGAAATGTCATTGACAGTGATCATTTTACAGTGCAAAACCACCCTGCTCATCTAGTTATGTACAGCCCTCTTTCCACAAGGCACTGAGCATATTCTTGGGTTAAAAAATGGGCATGGTAACAAATAGCAAAAGTACAATGCAAACTATGTATCTGGTGATTCCTGTGTTTCCTAAGAAACTAACATATCTAGTTCTGTGGGGTACATTTTAATTTCCACCCAGTAATGCAAGAACAATGAATAGGAGCATCCTACCTAGTAATTGTGCCTGGGTGACCTGCATGCTGATAACATTGGATAACCAAAGTCTGATGGTATACTCTGAGGTCGAACTTAGTCCTCATTTGATTCTAGGAAAGACAGATACTCACTCTCATGTCTGGCTCCTTACTTTTGTGCTAATTGTAGCCTGAGTGGACATGGCAGTACATCATAAACATAGTTACAATTAACTACTCTCTACAAGTATTTTTAAGACTAACCTGAAATTGCAGAAATCACTATATTTTTATCATTTTATAGGAGAAAACAGGTCCAGCCATGTTTTAGATAACTTCAGTCGGTGGCATTTTAATTTTTCCTCTGTAGAAGATTTTTAATGCCATGTCAGAATTTCTGAAAAGAAAAATATGCTCTGAAAAAGAGAATGTGTTCTGGGAATACTATCATAGCTTTAGCTATTGTACTGCCTCATTAATAACAATTATATTACATAGTAGCATGCTGTACTCTTGTATTCTATCAAGCATCGAGATAAGTTTTTCCTGCTGTTGTTTTTTTCTTAGGAATAAAATATTTCCTAAACATGATCCACTGCAGCAAGCACATTGATAAATTAGTAAAAGGTATTTTTCAACACTGCAGAGTTACCCTAAAATATTGCTCTAGCAATAATGCCAAATTATAATTGTGCCAAATATGTGGCTACCAACAATTACATGATTGAAAGTAAAAGGTTTGCCAGTATATTAAGGCTAATTATTGTGCTTGATTCATTCTCTCCCTAAAGAGGACTTGGTTTAGCTTAGCTTCATCATATTGCATTAGACATTCCTTCCAAAGCCTATAGAAATTTTTTTATATTTTTCTTTCCAGTAGTGTTGTTTTGAAGAAGACTGCTCTATATCTAAACAATAGCAATCATCACAAATTATTTGTGGCCCACAGATTATATTCCTTCTAAAGGTACATAAACTTGCTTATGCTAGTCACAACTTGGAAGAAAGAACATCACATTTTGGAAGGACAGAAATTAAGTTAGATGTAGAAATGTTCCAGTGTGCAGTTACACTAAATACACAGTGATGGTGCCTAAGAGCATAAGAACTGTAAGAGCTCCCCATAAAAACTGCTATACTGTTTGTTTTAAATATTGCTAAATTCGTACTAAACCATTTGGTTTGTAAGCAACATTTTGTTTAGTGTGTAGCTTTTCTGTAGAAGTGATTTATAGCATTTTCAATGAAACATTTAGGAGGTAGAGCAGCCTAGCATCTTTATTTGTTTCCGAGAACTTCAGAAGTGTTAGATGTTTTTCAGTGTAGGTAAACTCAATAATCCCTGCCTCAAGGGCATGCAGTTTACTTTCAGTAATGATTCAGTGGAAGAGAACAACCAACTAGAAGGGTGAAGATCAGCTGAAGTAAAGAATAAAAACTGGAGAAATAAAATGAAATGCTCAACAGCACCTTGCGTATGAAGAAGCACATGACCAACTGAATTTAATTAACAAAATTAGAAATAAATAGTGTATTCTGTGGCTGAAATAGGTGCTATGGAGACTAGTGGTTAGAGAGTTCAGGGAGGTTACAGTGGGAGAAAAAGTTTTTAGAGCCTTGTGGGAGAAAAAAGGCATGCTATGGTGAGGCTAGAAACACTGACAGAGCAGGGGCTGTAAGATAAGATATCTACCTGTGAGATAAGGTAGATTATGTATGCTAATTCAAATTTAAATTTGATCTGATGCAAAACTAAGCATGTCACATTTTCCAGGCAGAGTTTTTTCTTTGAAAATACTGAGCACAGTGTAGGTATTTCATCTGGAGTACTAGGAATCCTGGGGTATTTCAAGGGCTGGAAATGAAAAATCCAAGAAAAAAGGATTCTTCAACCATGCTGACAAGGCACTTCAGTTGTTGCACATGGGATCATTCTGGATCTGGTCTAGTCAGTGCTGAACTTGTGTCTGATAAGCCTGTCTTGGGGATCAAGCTGAATTCTGCAGGTGTTCCTGAGTTCCTTTGCTGTCCTCTCCAGCCTTGCAGGATGATTAGCATGAATGTACGGAGGGCTACATACAAATTGTTTCCATGGTTTGCACTGTCAAGAAAGAGCATGATGCAGTACCATACATTCCTGGTTTTGAGTTCATAATGCAAATTTGAGCTAACATTGCGCAGAAGTGTCTCTGATGTACTAAATTTATTTCTTTACACTGTATGAAAGTAGCTAGACTGCTCCTTTATCTGTTACTGAAAGCTTAAGATCAGCCTTCATGTGATCCTGGATCTGTCCTATCAGACCTGCCAGATACAAATGACTGCAAAGAGACAGCTGTCTTTGCATTGATGACAGTTAATCACAACCCAAACAGATGTCCCAAAAAGAGATAGTTCCCCATGCAGAATGCAAGATTACAGAATCACAGAATCATCTAGGTTGGAAAAGACCTTGAAAGATCATCTAGTCCAACCATCAGCCTAACACTGACAGTTCTCAACTACACCATAGCCCTAAGCACTATGTCAACCTGACAAACACATCCAGGGATGGGGACTCCACCACCTCCCTGGGCAGCCCATTCCAATGCCTAACAACCCATTCTGTAAAGAAATGCTTCCTAATATCCAGTCTAAACCTTCCCTGGCACAACTTGAGGCCATTACCTGTTGTCCTGTCGCTTATTACTTGGTTAAAGAGACTCATCCCCAGCTCTCTGCAACCTCCTTTCAGGTAGTTGTAGAGGGCAATGAGGTCTCCCCTCAGCCTCCTCTTCTCCAGACTAAACACCCCCAGTTCCCTCAGCCGCTCCTCCTACGACATGTGCTCCAGACCCTTCACCAGCTTCATTGCCCTTCTCTGGACACGCTCGAGTAATTCAATGTCCTTTTTGTAGTGAGGGGCCCAAAACTGAACACAGTCATCGAGGTGCAGCCTCACCAGGGCCGAGTACAGGGGCAGGATCACTTCCCTGTCCCTGCTGGCCACGCTATTTCTGACAGAAGCCAGGATGCCATTGGCCTTCTTGGCCACGTGGGCACACTGCTGGCTCATGTTCAGCCGGCTGTCAATCAACACCCCCAGGTCCCTCTCTGACTGGCAGCTCTCCAGCCACTCCTCCCCAAGCCTGTAGCGCTGCTGGGGGTTGTTGTGGCCCAAGTGCAGCACCCGGCATTTGGCCTTATTGAAACTCCTCCAGTTGGCCTTAGCCCATCACTCCAGCCTGTCCAGGTCTCTCTGCAGAGCCTCCCTACCCTCGAGCAGATCAACACTCCCACCCAACTTGTCATCTGCAAACTTACTGAGGGTGCACTCGATCCCCTCGTCTAGATCATCAATAAAGATGTTAAACAGGAGTGGCCCCAAAACCGAGCCCGGGGGGACACCACTCGTGACCGGCCGCCAACTGAATTTAACTCCGTTCACCACAACTCTTTGGGCCCGGCCATCCAGCCAGTTTTTTACCCAGCGAAGCGTGTGCCCATCCAAGCCTTGAGCAGCCAGTTTTGCCAGGAGAATGCTGTGGGAAATGGTGTCAAAGGCCTTACTGAAGTCAAGGTAGACAAAGTCTACATTAGTGTCTATCAGAATGGCAGCAGACTGTGGCTAGTGATTTTTCACAAGGTATTTCTGGTATTACAATGTTACAAAAGGTTAAATTTCAGCAAGCAATGGTGTTTGCTTTGCAGGGCATTTGGGATATTCTTGTTTTCTTAAATGACCATCTTACCCAACTGCAAGAATTTTCTTTTATATATAAATATGTATGTATATATGTAAGTAAGTGCAAATCACAAATCATCTCTAATTTAAAAGACCATAATCTTGTGAAGTATTTTTCTCAGTTGAGTTAAAAGCTGCTGCACTGATTGTGGTATTATGGAGCAGTCTGAATTATTTAGTTTCATTTGACAGGTAAAATAGTTTTTAATTGATTATGTATATGTGCTTTCACAGAGCTGTTATCTGCATTTTAAAGATATTAATGAATATTTAATGTTGAGTAAGCATAAATTAGTATGCTCAAAAACAAAGCATAATCTGAAACTAAAAATACATATTTGACAAAAGGACAGTTCTTTGAAAACAGTCTTTTATAGAAATCAGAAGTACTTAGGAGGCTTTAGTTTAGCTAATAGGTTTCCCATTTTAAGAGATGAGTTGTTTGCTGGCTAACTTGCAGATTGCTTTGGAATAACTCATTTTGTTTGAAGCTTTAACTAATTGGCAAATAACATTTGTCGAAGTGTGTAAAATGGATTCACACTTTGCAGCAGCTCTCTAGAAAATGCAGTTTCTGATGGTAACATACATTCCTTTTGTTATACTGAAAACTGAGGTTAAAATGGGTATATTCAGACCTGGAAGAGTAGAGCTAATTATTGTGTTCTCTGAAGACTTTTCCTGGATTTTTGACCAGGATATCTTGATGCCTTGTAAAATTTGTTCCAAATTTTAACTGAAATAGTTGTTTTAACAATCATGTTAGCCTCTGGATTCTGAAAAGAATTCCAGCTCTATTACAAGGAACTATATTAGGTTGCCATATGGCAATTATAATGTGTACAGCTACACATTTTGTGAAATCAATAGCTGAGGGTTTTTTTCCATTATAAAGTTCAGGATCATGACCCGTAACCTCATTTGATACAAGTGAAGAGCTAAATGATGGTATCTGTTCTGTAAATGAGTGTAAAGAGAAAATGAGACACCAGCATCTGTTTCAAGTTAGTGTGTGTACCTTTTAAACTTCTGGAAGATTGTCCTTTTGAAATACAGACCTAGAAAAGTGTATCTTTCAGGTTTTCAGATTATGTGCTTATCTTGTAAACACCGAAAATTAAATGTTCTTTTTGTGAAAAATAAGACCGAAGTTATATTCTAAAGAAACCTTTTGTCAAAGGCAATGTCTGAGCTCCTTTCTTTTCAAAGTATCATTCCTACCATGGCAGAGGTAGGAAAGATTTGGTTTTTATACCATTGGATTTGTCTGTTTGTACTGCACTTAAGCACTTAGAAAATCACCAATCACTGGAAATCTATGACACCTAGATATAAGGTAGGAAGAATGTTTTGGCATTAATTTCTCAGATTCTGGTTTGATGGGTCAGCTTTGCCTCTCAGGAATAGCCTAATGTCGAGATTTGGTGCCAGGAAGAAATTTTTCATACAGGTTAAACTGGTGAAATCAGGTATGTAGTACAGACCTCTGGACGAGTTCATAGTTTCCTTCCCAATATTATGTGTCATTGATTTCCTTCCTCTTTCTTTGCTAGATTGTTGGTTTTGCTTTTGGCTTTTGGTACAAATCTAAAACTTGTTTCAGGGTGCTGGAATGGGGTTTAGGATCTGTGACTGTGGAGAAGGCACAGCATCCAGTCTTACCACTCATAGTTTTAGAGTACTGGGCTCAGTGATTCAGAGGCTCTTTTGGTCCTATTTTGTGTAATTCTAAGACCTTTTAGCCACTGCAGATCATATTTCCACTCTGCATTGGTTCTAATAGATCTAGGTCAGACACTTATACATACTGGGTACATTTGTAATTGTTGAAAGAGGGCCAAGGAGTCATCCTCTGACCTGAAGCCTGGTGGCCCTGGTCCTGTCACTCTGCTTAGAGCTCACTCCCCCCAGAGCATACTAGTTGTGTCCATCCTGCAAATCACTTGGCTCTGGATCAGAGCCCCAGGTGGTGCCCTGCAGTCTCAAGATGTAATCAAGTCTTGGATGTCTCCTTTGTCAGGTCAAAGTGGCTATATATCCTGCAGTGTACCAGTGTGGTGATTTTTACAGCATAAAACTATGAGTAGGTATGAATGTCTAAGAGTATGGCCTGAGAATATGGGATGATATTTGGGATGCAAACCTGAAGTTGTATAGTAGAGTATGTGTCATTCTCCCCTTTCCCATATACCACAGTTCCTCCTGCAAAAATATTTTTTTTTGCTTAACTATTCTTTAATATCTGTTCTCCTACCTGTAAGCTAATTCTTTCATAATTAATATATATATTCAGAATGAAGTGCTTCTAAGCACTTGTCACGGGTAAGATACAGTATCATTTCATAGAATCATAGAATGCTTTGGATTGGAAGGTACTACAATGAATATCTAGTTCCAGCCCCCCTGCCATGGGCAGGGACACCTTCCACTAGACCAGGTTGCCCAAAGCCCCGTCCAGCCTGGCCTTGAACACTTCCAGGGAGGGGGTAGCCACAGCTTCTCTGGGCAACCTGTTCCAGTGTCTCACCACCCTCACAGGAAAGAATTTCTTCCTTATATCTAACCTAAATCTACCCTCTTCCAGTTTAAAACCATTATCCCTCATCCTATCCCTACACTCCCTGATAAACAGTCCCTCCTCAACTTTCCTATAGGGCCCCTTTAAGTACTGGAAGGCCACTGTAAGGTCTCTCTGAAGCCTTCTTTTCTCCAGGCTGAACAACCCCAACTCTCTCAGACTGTCCTCATAAGGGAGGTGCTCCAGCCCCATGAACATTTTCATGGCATCCTCTGGACTTGCTCTGACAGGCCCATGTCTTTCTTCAGTTGGGCCCCAGAGCTGGATGCAGTACTCCAGGTGGGGTCTCAGCAGAATGGAGAGGAAGGGCAGAATCACTTCCCCCAAACTCCTGGCCACACTTCTCTTAATGCAGCCCAGAATACGGTTGGCTTTCTGGGCTGCGAGCGCACACTGCTGGTTCATAGTCAGTTTTCCATCCACTAATACCCCTAAGTCCTTCTCTGCAGGGCTGATCTCAATCCACTCATGGCCCAGCCTATATCCATATTTGGGGTTGCCCTGACCTTGCCCTTGGCCTTGTTGAACTTCATGAGGTTTGCATGGGCCCACCTCTCAAGCCTGTCAAGTTCCCTCTGGATGGCACATCCCTTCCCCCCAGCGTGTCTGTCCTGGTTTGAGTGAGTGGCAGGGGTTTTTTGGTAGCAGGGGAGGGGGCTACAGCGGTGGCCCCCTATAAGTACCTTCTTGAAACTCCTCTGGCTCCATGTTGGACCCACCTTTGCACCAAGGCCAGGCCAATTAGCTGCTCCTCTGCGGCAATGTGTTGTATTTAAGAAGGGGAACCTGGGAGGAGTGGTGGGATTTGTGAGGAGTTGTGAGAACATCTGTGTGAGCATCGAGGTCAGTGGAATAAAGGAGGAGAAGGGGGTGAGGTTCACTGGAGCAGAGACTCCCCTATATCCTGTGGGAAGACGGCAGGGCCGCCTCCCCCCCCTGCCCACCAGGGGGTGTACGGTGGAGCAGATACAGATTTGCAGCCTGTGAGGGGCCCCACGCTGACACAGGTGACTGTGCCCAAAGAATGCCGGGACCCCATGGAAGAAGGCCCCGCTGTTGGAGGTCAGAGGTTGCAACACGTGGGGGTGACCCACACGCCTGTGGGAGTGACTCATGTCGGAGAATTTGTGGAGGACTGTTTCCTGTGAGAGGGGGACTGCGCTGGAACAGGGGAGGAATGCCAGAAGTTTGCCCCTGCCCCAAGGTGAAAGAAGCGGTGGGACTGACTGCACCCCCCATTCCCTGCCCCCTGCACTGCTGGATGTGAGGAGGTAGAGAAACCAGCAGCAAAGCTGAGCCCAGGAAGAAGGGAGGGGTGGGGCAGGATGTTTCCAGAATCTGGTAATGCTTCTCACAGTCCTACTCTTGTTACGTGTTGTTGTTAGTGTCTGTAATAAATTTTATGTTCTTTTTTTCCTTCCCCTAATGAGTCCATTTTTTGTCTGTGCCTTAAAGGATGATGTTACCCCGCCTTGTCCTTATCTCAAGTTCCTGGGTCTTTTGCTTCCCACTTTCTCAGCGCTGGGGGGGAAGGGGTGAGTGAACGGCATCTTTGCTTATTTTCCCCTTCTCAGCACGGGGGGGGATGGAGGGAGTGAGCGGCTGCGTGGTGCTCAGTTGCACTAGGACCTCAAACCATGACAATGTCGACCACACCACACAGCTTGGTGTGATCAGCAAATTTGCTGAGGGTGCACTCAATCCCTCTGTCCATGTCCCTGATAAAGATGGTGAATAATACTGGTCCCAGCACTAACCCCTGAGGAACACCACTCGTTACTGTTCTCCACTTGGACAACGAGTTGTTGACCACAACTCTTTGAGTGCGACCATCCAACCAATTCATTATCCACTGAGTGGTCTGTCTGTTAAATCCATGTCTCTCAATTTTGAAGACAAGGATGTTGTGTAGGACAGTATCAAATGCTTTGACCCTTTTAGAACTGGTAATAAGGTAGAAGTAGTATTTTGATTTTGCAAATTAAACTAATTCTACATCTTTCAATAACTTTCTTAGATGCTGTCTAATCTTTTCAAAAGCTGATGTGAATGTTGTCTATTGACATCTTTATGCCAGCATTTTATATTGATTATATAAAGCCTTGTCTAGTAAGCTTGTATATTTTGAAATGGGAGCACACATTGTAAAGTGAGATGTTATATGAACTCTATTTTTGTTTAGCAAATTAATACTCAGTTGATACATAGTTTCAACTAATCTGAAATTATATTAGAACTACTTGGAAATAATAAAGCATTCTTTATACTCAGGAGTTAACACCTGCTGCTTTCTATCACTTATCAAAATTACATTTGTATAGTATGTCATTTCAGTCTGTCTTTCCCTGAATGTGGAAGTACAGCTTTACTCTGTAGTTTTCTACTGCAGCTGTGCAAATATTGTGCAAAAGAATAGTTTTCACGATTTCTTCTTGTTTTTAAAGGTGGATGATTATGCGTATGAGATACTGAATTAAGAACAGCATTTAGTGGGGCTTACGATGATGTTTTGTGTAAAAATTATAGGAGTAAGATCTAACTGGATTTTATTATATTTTATGACTGCCTTAGGCTTCTTACAAGATCTTTTAAAATAATATTTTAAAGCACTTAATATGAAGTGGTCTCTTCTGGCATTTAAAAAATAGCTGTTGAATCTCCAAGTTTACATACAGTAATGTAAGGAGTGGTGCGAATGCACTGTGATTGCAGGCTGAAGAACTAATAAAAACTTGTGTACATCTTTTACTTTAGTACACAGAGCAAAATTTATGTTTTCTTGTATTCTTTAATTGTATAATTATCCTCCACAATTATGCAACATATGACTTGGGTTTTGTTTGATTTTTTTTTTCTTTTTTAAAGAAAATTATTTTGTGGTCTGTATGCTTCTTTATTCCTGACAAGATAAAGTCTTTGGAAGAATAATTGAACACTTATTTAGTAGTATCTGCTCAGTATCTTCAAGGCTGTGGTGGACTGATTGTGGTCAGCAGCCAGACACCCATCCAGCCTCTTGCACACTCATTCACAGGGTCATGGGTGAAATAGAAGGAAGGTGAGAAGACTCATGAATCAAGATAGTGACAGTTTAATATGGAAAGTAAAAGCTGTGTGCACAACCAAAGCAAAAAGAGGAATTTATTCATTCCTTCCTATCAGCAGGCAGATGTCCAGCTGCTTCCTGGGAAGCAGGGCCTCATCACACATAATGGTTGCTTGCACAGAGAAATGTCATAACCACAAACGTCCCACTTTCCTCCTCATCTCTCTGAAGATTTATTGCCAAGTGTGACACCCTGTGGTATGAGTCAGCTGTCTTGGCTATATCCACTCCCAGCCTCAAGCCCACCAGCAGCCTACTTGCACTAGTGGGAAGAAAGGAAGCATTGTCACTGTGCAAGCACTGTTCAGCAACAGCCAAAACACTGGTGTGTTACCAGCAGTTTTGGCCAAAAATACAGAGCACAGCCACATACCAACTGCTATGAAGAAATGTTATTGTTTCTCTCATTGGTAGTTGTTTTTTGACACATCATTGTACTTTTCTTTGCATTTTCTTCCCAGCTGCATCTCCAGTTCCCAGCTGAGTCTGGTTTTGTTGCCATTTCATACCCCATGTATCCACTAAATGATCCGTGGTTAAGTGACTAAAGTTGACAGTGATGGACTTCAGAATTAAGACTGCACTCAGGCTTAAGAAGGGCGGGTTTTGCATCATTGAGTTTTTCTTTCAAGTTGTCTCCATCAGTTAAATTTTATTACTTTTGAGGGTTTATCTGCAGAATGAGAGCTAAGAACTTTTTAGTAACAAAATGTCAGGTGCTAGAGGACTTGAATTTGTCATGTGCAGTCTTAAGTATTTGTGCTGGTTGTATGCTCCGCAAGGGCTTTATGTTGGATCTTCTGCTTGAGGGCTTTTGCTTCCATCCTTTAAGACCCAAAATAAAGTTCTAGCCTCCCATTGAAAGCCATAAAATGAAAAGTATGCAGCCTAACAAGTTTTATTCTTTTTAAGATAGGCAGGTCTTTGAACAATGTGGAAGTGAGCTTTGTGGCTCCAAACATGCCCTGCTTTTGCCTGAAGAACTGAGATAAATAATACATCTAACAATGATCACAGTTTATCAGCTACAAACTTACATTAAGGAGGCAGCCAGCCCAGCACAACCAAACTAAAGGGCATTGGTTCGCGTTGTCTGCTTCACTGTATTGGGTCTTTTGTCTTTGCCTGTTACGTTTCCTCATTAGAAAATACTTTTTCCATTCTGCTAAACTAGGACATAGGATGCTGCCCACATTAAGGAAATTAAAATTAGTAGCTGACTTTGGAAAGTTTCCAAGACCTCACTTGAGAGTCCGGAATTACGTGGGATGCTCTTGTGTGAGATATGTCCTCTGCTGAAGTCTAGTTAGATTATTTTGATAGTTTCTCCTTTTTTTTCCCCCACTGTTTTACTAGATGCAAAGTAGGAAGTAGTATCCTTTCTTACTGTCTGTATAGATAATAAAAAATAAAACCATCTTTAACTAACATGTTAATAGTAGTGGGCAGTATTAGAAATCTATTGAACTTTTAAAAAAGGGGATATATGTTCTGATCTCAAACAGTGCTTTACCACAAAAATAATTTGCAATTCATTTTGCATAATTTAGAGCAATGTGTCTAAAATAACCTATTCTGATGTTCCTTTTTTCCTTGTGTATATTTTGAGTTGTTCTTCACATGAAAACATTGTAAGCTGTGTGTTCCAGTTTTGTTTATGTTTCTACAAATTTTCAAACTTTTATACATTCTCAGTGTCAGTCTTTGAAGGACTTTAAAGTGTCAGCAGTGAAGTTTTTGAGATGTGTTGTTTACTGATGATGAATTGTTTTGTATGTTGGCTACCATAGATCTGCGTTTTCATTTTGCTATATATATAAGTTGGGTCAAATGAGTGAAGTATAAGGCAGTATATTGACTTCTGTAAATCCAGGTATCTTGAGACTTTTAATGAATGTATATAGTGATTTTGCTGCATGAGCAGTTAAGCTTTTTAGATAAGGTGTAGCAGTGCTAAGATAAATTCAAAAGCTTGAGATCTGTTTTAGATATGAGAAGGTGTTCATGTTTAAGGGGTTTTTTTTCTGGACTACTTTCTGAAAAATGTTAACCCTTTAACAAGAACCTTGCTTGCATCTAAGGATTTTATGGTAACGTTGCTCTTGTTGAAAGACAGATAACTGCCTAGACTACTCTGTGCCTCCGTTTATATCGTAAAATTAGTAGCTACAACTGTACATTTATAATTTTTCTGTGTGTAGTAATTCTGAATGAATGCATGCTATACTGCTGCAATAAACTCCTAGTAGCCAGCTTAGTTCTTCTTATCTAATTCTGCAGAACAAAATCCTAGACCTGTCCAGGTGACTTCAATGGGGTTAATTACAGAAGATTTTGTGTGTTTTATAAATTTATACTTTCTGTTTGGTGGAGTTAAATTGCTTTGTTTCCTGTCTCATTCTAGATTGTATTTCAGTTTTTCAATGAAAGGAATTCTGTCCAATTCATTTATTTCCTTCGTATCCTCTTGGGTCTTGAAAGATAGGGCCCAGCAAGCTTTTGAAATTAGTAGAGAATCCAAATGGATTTAGTCTCTGCTTCTTAACCATGAAAATGTTCATATGTAACATGGATTTGAAGTTGATTCTTCCTATAAGAAGTTGTCCTGACATCAGAGTGATTTTTTTGATTGACCCTAAAAAGTACTGTTTGACTGAAACAGTATATTCCCAGTAAATTCAGTAACAAAAAAAGCCAGTGTGAAGCTTATTCCATTATTCCAAGTATACTTTTTTTTTTATCTTAGTCTTTATTTGGCTGCTGGTTCTGTTTGACTAGTGAATTCTTCAGATACTGGCTAGTTGGTTAATTGAATATCAAAATTATTTGCTCTAATTCTCTGTCTCTATGTGCTCAGTGTTGCAGCCAGAAGTATGAGCATTGTTTTAAAATTCTTTTTGTTATTATTTTGTATCAGCTGTACTTTCCTGGAGTGCTAAAATTATTTGAGCATTTCCTTCCTATACTTTTTTTAGCAGTTTCAGATATCCAGATACTACAGCTGTGCTTGACAATTTGTTGCTTTATTCTTAGTTAGAAAATTGTGTTCCCTGTATGTTCTAGTTGACTGTAATTTTCTGTAACTCTTAAGGTCAGTAAGTGAAATGGGATCCCCTGAACACCCTTGTAAAGGACCTTGGAGAAGACTGACCTAACCAATCTGAATGATAGCTTCAGCAAAATCTGGTGAAGATTTCTATGGCAATTTAATTAGCTATAGAGATTGTAACTATTTTAGGACTGAATTTGTCCATTGAGGTTTTTCTGCCTTTTCATAGGTGATCTTTATTACTCACTGTCATTTACCAAAGTATTTTTGTTCTTTTTGTAAGGAAGCTTTATCATTTTAATTATTTGTACATGGAAGAAAGTTAGTTGGAGCTCTATTTGGAGATGAACATAGACTAAATGTATTCGCCACATAAAATTACCAAGAAGTTTGAATTCTTCAATCATAACAGAATGTGTTGGAGTAGCTTTAATTTCTGGAGATGATGTGATTAAAATACGGTAATAAAGTTTCTGTTACAGTGTAATCAATTCACAAGATCTGAAGCACATTTTCTTCTTACAAAGACATTTTATCAAAAGAATAATTTGTAGGTGAAAATGAGAACACAAACAGCATTTCTGTACAGATCCCTTCGTTAATGAAATATATTTGTGTTTTATATTTAGATAATAATGGAAAGATAAATTCCAGGTTACTGTGCAGTATGAATGTCAATGTTACAAGAAAGACAGAAAATACACTTGAATGAAAGAACACCCATAGTAGCAGAATCATAAGTTATTCCTAGGCACATTTTTTCAAAAATAAAAGAAACTTTTGTTTCCACTGTCCTACATAGCTAATCAGAATGTGGATGAATTTCATTAGAACAAGAAGATCAGTTCAGCTCCACCATCCCACGAAAAAAGTAATTTTTTTTTGTTGAGCATTCCAACAGCAGTGCTCTGTGTTGGCCCTTCCCCTGACTTGTCTTTGCATCTCACATCCACTCTGAAGACAGAGATGTGGGAGCCTGCCTTGAGGCAGGTCCTTTGTTGCTTACCCCAAGTCACAGAAGACAAAGGTTCAGTCACCATCAGCTTGTAGCAGTGGATCTTGTCAAGAGTGAAACTGTAACATTACAAGCAATGGATCACAGCTTAGTAACTGGCAGTGAAGCTTCATCTGGAAGATTGTTGTCCAAGATGTTCTAAGCAAGAAGTCTAATTCTACTTCCTAAATATCACCTGTGTCAGAGTACTCTGAAATGCTAAGCAGAAGACATGTTATTTCCTCATATGGCTCATTCTTTGCAAAACTTTCTTCTGCCACTTCTATGTCATCTACAGGGCTATATTCCCTTTACAGAACAAGAGAAATTTTGAATTAAATTCCTGTGCAAACGTAGCCAAGGGCTTATTTCTTTTGCTAATAAAATGTCATCACCAATGCAAGTAGAAAATCTTCTAGCGTTGGTGTTCCTTTGATTTTTTGATCCAAAAGTCTAATCTCATAGCAATATGGTTTTTAAACAGAAATTTATGACATAATAATTAGCAGAGTAGCATGTCACTCATAAATCAAACTGTCTGTAACAACTTTATGCCAGTTAAAGTGGTGCCACATATCATGCCTAGCCCACTGCTAACAGGTGAAGAGATTTCTGTACAAGAGAAGGCGACAGCTGGCAGGGCTTGTCGAAAGATCTTGTCATCAGTCTGCTGCTTAAAATTCAGAAAGCTTCAATTTGTGGACCATCTAGATGCTTTGTATGGTTTAGGTTTTAAACAAGTTATTGAAAATCGTGTTTGAGAAGTGATGCTCAAGGGTAAATGATAAGGGTTTTTTTGTCTGTATGCTGTCTCTTACACAGTTACTGATTACTTCAAGGTTGCTTTCTTTTTGCTACTAATTCTATTTATAGTCAGCTACAGACTTCAGCACAGTAATTCTTAAATCTTTGTGTTGGTGAGTATGTTGCACCAACCTTAATAGTTGCATCATGTTTTTTTAATCCAGGCAGAGAAATGTGAAATAGCAGATGTTCAGCTCGATTTTCGATTTTAGCATCCTGTTGTTCCAAAGAAAAGCTTTAAAATCTCTGATTTTCATATTCAGTTTCTGAGAAGCTTTGTGAGATACTTCACTAGAAGATAAATCTGCAGTACCAAACTATAATAGAGAGAAAATATTGAAATCCTCAGAGGTCATTATTCAGACCCCTCAAGGCTTTTGTAGGAAGGCTCACGAGAAATGTTGCCACCCTAAAATTTAAAATGGCCTTACCATCTTCATAAATAACTTCGGGGGAAAATGAAGTAGGATGCAATATGCTGCTTATACAACACAGAAAATTCATGTCTTGCATAAAATAAATTCAGACTGTTGTAATACCTATTCAGGGAATGTAGTTTGCTCTGTAGGAAAGGAAATATTTATGGAAGTATATATGAAATTGCTAATATTATAGAAACGTTCATGCATGCATACAAGATTTTTCATTTATACTGAGAAATAAAAAATAAGCAATAATCTCCTCTATGCCTATCAGACAGAAAAGATTTGGATAACAGCAGCTTAAATCAAGTATCTGGAAAGAGGATTTATTTAGATACCAGTATACTGACAGCTGACCCCTTTGAAGCCAGCCACATTCAGCACTTTCAGACTGAGGCATCCAGTGGTTACATTTGAGGAAAACAAGCTTTTGCGCAGTTTGGATGACTTTGGATAGGACTGAATAAAATGCCAAGGAAAGAATATAGTGCTTATTGCTGACAGCTGCCATCACAGAACCATAATTTATGATAAAATTTCTGATAAAATATCATAAAGAATAAGAGTTGAGGAGAGATTCGTTAATCAAATTGAACATCTAGATATTATTTGTCAGAAAATCAATATATGGAACAGTTGGATTGCGTTTTGCTACTGCAGATTCACCTGGATTTTTTTTTAAACAGTGTGGGATCAAATTTCAATGTCACTCTCCAAAGGTTGCATGAAAATAAGAAACAAAAGGACTTTTTGTTTTAATTTTGCATTACAATGTCTACTACAGATGGATTGCAAACTGCAAGTTTTACTGAGTCAGAGTAACTATGTAATCAAAAGGGAGAAAAAAATCTTGCTTCTTGTTATTGGTGACTCCTCAAGTCTTAACCTTAAATCATTTTTTTCTTTTCAAAGTGTCATTTACAACTTCAAGAAAATCTCCAGAAAGGCAGTAAAAGTTCTGTAGGAAATCAAACAGATTTGGACTTCTTGCAAATTTGTAGTAAGGGTAAATCTACCGTAATTTTCCTGACTATTTGAAGTAAGAACATAAATTTATGTATTTCAGTGATTCATTTGTTTGCATTTTATGGAAAAACTGTATATGATTTTTTAGTCATCCCAGAACTGCATAAGAAGTGAATTCAAAGATTCAATTCTGATGAAGTTAGTATTATTCAGTAGTGATTTTACTAGGTATAAAATATTTAAGCAACAGTGATGAAATGTGATTACCTAAGTTTCTTAGATATATTATTCTTCAAAGCCCTTGTATTTATTTTCCTTCAGTGTAAGTAAATGCTGTACTTTAAACACTGTTTAGAGATGGAGTCTATTTATGTAATCAATAATTAGATGGAGTTTAAGAAATCTGGCCAAGACATTTTAAATAGGTGGCCTGATTGTTTTGAGCAAGATGATCACCCAGTTGCTCCATCCAGATAAGGAAGCTTTTGAAAACTGGGACAATCATTTAATTGTCTAAATATAGTTTTAGGTCCCTAATTTTAGGGCAACTTATTTTAAAGCAATTCATCTCGCTAGGTGAATCCTTCTTTTACTGTAGTATGTAACAAACTACGCCTCGATTGTGGAAACAGAGGGTACTTGCAGATTCTTAAATCTAGGGTGTCTTGTTTGTACCTTGGTTTTGGGGTGAGAGGTAGGCATGTCCCAGCCCAATGAAAAGGACACTGTGGGCACCCAGTCCAGACAGAAGGATGTTGCATTTGACAGGTGCCCATCTGAAGGGTCAAGGTTGGGCATACTATAATGTGCATCCAGATGAATACAGATAGAGGCACAGTTAATTTATCTGGGTTAAATACCTTTTTTGAGTCATAGTCGTGATGGTTCTTACCTGAATTCTCTTCTATCTGATAAATAAAAGGCAAGAACTTTCTCACTTCTGCCCCAGCCTGTGTTGGAAATCTGTGTTATTATTGTATTAATAAAATTTGGGTGATCATGTAGCCAGCACAGTTAATGACTGAAAGGAAGGTCATGGTTATGTAATACTACTAAGAAACTCTTGTAAAATTTCTTTAAAGACATTTTTGAAAAAGCCTGTGATGAGAGTTGTGAGCAATTGAAGGAATTAATGCCTCAAATTCATCGACACGAAAAGCCTCAAGGACAAATTGTGGCCTTTGTGGTTAGTCTAAGAAATGAATTATCTGCCCAGGGAAGCACAGGGTGTCTCAAAGGGTGCACAGCTCCACTCCCTTGCAGTTGTATAGCCAAATTCCTTAGATAAGCCTCAAAGAGAGGAGTCATAGACTGAGTAAAACCATATGTTCAGGGTTAATGCCTACACCTTAATTTATGACTATTGCCTAGAAGAAGAGCTAAAAGATTCATAAGAGAGATAAACAACCAACACCAGATAGAGCTAATGACTGGATAATTGCCCAAGAAACAAAAACTGAGGAAAAAGTAAAGGTTTTAGGGGGAGATCACGACCACCAACTCAATTGGGCAAAAGGGTTAATGTACCCCATTACCCTCCAGCACATGCACAGAACCCATGCTCCACCTTTTCCCCATCTCTCATGGAAATGAGTTCATAGAATACCTGCCTCTCTTTGTCTAGTATACTAATCAGCTGATAAGATGAACTTAAAGGAAACAGAAAACTTTGCTGTGTGTGCACTCACCACCCAGGATTACCCAACCTGAGACCAACGCTGGATTCAGGGGTGGTGGCCAGATTTCTTTGACTCTCTTTCTCTCCTTTTTCTTTTCTTCCCTTTCTTTTCTTTCTTACAGATTTATAAGAGACCACATTGCTTATTATCCTTTTCCAAGTTTAAGCCATTTCTACCACAACTAAAACATTTTAGCTGGTTGTTTGGTGTCATTTCACTTTAATTTAACCCAAGGGGATCACAGAATCTTTATGACATCCTGGGGTCCCAGTCCAGATCGTAACAAGTGTTAAGTTCAGGAAACACATCTTTCTGTCCAAATCAGTAGTAAGTCTTCTATATCTAGTACCCAGGAGCTCTGTGTAACTCTCATTGTGTTGATCTTTTGATAACTGTTAACAGACAAATCTATGCAGTTGCTGTAGACTCCAAAAGCAGAGAGAAATATAATTTGGAGCTGACAAATCCGAGGAACAATGAGGCTTTGGTAGGAAACTTAAAAACTGTAGACTGATGTTGTTTATAAAGCTGAGTTCTAGAAGTGGAAATATATTAAGTTATAAACAGTTTGACAATGCTGTTCAAAACAGGAGTGGACCTTCATCTCTGACCAGCAGTCTTCCCATGTCGTCTACTCCACTTTCAGCTGTATAGTGCTGGGGAAGAGATCTATTTCAATGATAAGAGTAGGTGTTCTGAACAAAGAGACCCTTTGTATGCTATCCGTTAACTCAGATTGTGTCATGCATCACTGTAATTTGCGTTAGATTTATGCTGAATGATAAGAATAATTTCAGATATGTTGTTTGATATACTATGACTATATTTATGCAAAGCTGCGAGCATACTGCAGCACTGTTCCAGAAATTCTTTTACAAACATTTTGTTATGAGTATTTTCCCTAACAGAGTAATAGTGTACAGTCACACAAAGCCTAGAAATAGAATGGGAAAATAAATGCATACAATTGTATGTTATTTCAGTGCTGCAAATCTCTGTGTTAAAATTGAAAGATATGATATTTGTACAGGTATAATATTAATATTTCAGCAGAAATATTTTATTGATTCTCTAGCTCTTTATATTTGTTAATTGACAGGACTCCGTCTTTTTATCATGTACCAGAACAACTACTAGGTTGTACTAGAGAACACTTGGACTCTTGTGGACTAGAGAGGAGGGCTCAACAGAAGGCAGTCTTTGTGCTTGTAGTTTGTTTACTTCTTCAGGCCTATAACTTAACCTTCCAGTTCAAATATGTCTGTAAACCTCAGAAGAGTGTTTATCACATGTGTTACTGTCAGTTCTACATCGTTTCAGTTTCTAAAATGCAAAGGAGATCTGTAATACCAAAAGGAGGGACAATACTCTCATTTTTTCCCCTACAACTTCTGTAAAAAAAAAAAAAAAAAAAAAAAAAAGTTGTAAAAAAAGGTGTTTTCTCTAGATGGAGTTCACACGAGAAGGGCCAACACAACCTTTTATCTGTTATTTAGGCATTGCATCAAGGCTCTAGGAGATTCATAGAAGGCCTCTGCAAATGAATTTTCTTCCTTTTTGTTTGGAATCCTGGTTACAGTAAAGATGAATGATTATTAATATTTGCTTTATTGTTAGGTGTAGTGACATTAATAGCAGTGCCTGGATGCTCTACTCTGCATATTTATTTTTGGCGTAAAGCTTCATTTGTCAACTTAGCTATAATGCTCATATCATTCCCTTAAATGCCTGAATAAATAATGTGCCTGTTTTTTAAATGCAAAATGAAAATAAAAATTAAGATAGGCTTGTAACATGGCACTTATATACTAGTTTAGGGGTGGATATAAATAGTAAAGCATTAAGATGATTGTGATTCAAGTACTTTGAGTAACATTTATTCCAGTGGCCTGTCTCTGAATTAATCTTGATAATTAAATTTTAATAGGAATAATACTTTATGATAAGTCAATTAAGTAGTTGCCATGTTCTTCAAGAGATCTTAATAAAAGCTGTGTTTACAGATGTTCCTTAAACAATGAATATGATTCTCCTAAGAGAAATTTCCAAGAGGCTAATAATATTTAGAGCTGCCAGTTTAGATGTATATCCCAAAAGCTTAAAGGCTCAATTACACCATAGAAGGAACTGCAGAGATTAACCAAATTGCACAACAAAAAATGTTTAAATAATTTCAAATCCATCATGACAAGAAACTGAAATATATAAGATGCTTGGAAAGAAAGAGCATATGTACATAATACCCATGTAAAACATCTATCACAAGGGATTTTCAGTTGCATGTGGCCTGTTTCAACCTGATTAAAACAGTATGAATCAGTAATACAATAAAATAGTCATTATTCTAGTTCTGTGAAGTGTATACAGGAATAAAAAGGAAATAGATAATTTTCTTCTCCTTTATCTGTTTTTCTGAGGTTTTTTTCACTTCTTCCACAAATTAAGTCTTATCTCCTGACATAAATAAGATTAAAGATGTGCTGAACTAAAAGTATTTCAGTCAGAAAAACTGGTTAACTTGCCATGTATCAAGGGATTTTATAAATTTGTTTTTCTTAAGATACTCGTTATGTACTTAAAATTGTCCTTTTACTTTAAAAAAATCATATTAACAATGCATTTAACTATTGTTAAATAATGTTTGTCATTATCAGGCTACTGAGATTATTACAGTTCTGTAACTCAATGAATCTCTAACTGGAAGTTTAAAAAATGCTTTAAATAATGTTCATTAATTAATTTGATTTGAACAATCAGATTAAATAAATATGCCCTGTAAAACTTTAAATCCATTCTGAATAAATCATGTTTTTATTGTTTCTTTGTAATAGCTTTAGGTCTATGAAAGCCAGATATTGTCAGATTGCCTTGATATTTTTGGAATATAACTGCTTCTCCAAAGAATAATGCAGGCTGAACCTACTTAGACTCCAGCGAAGTGCCCATATACAAGGATGGGCTTTATGTTCTGTAGAGTGCTGAATTAGTCTAGCCATTTCAGTGCTAGTACTGTCTCTTAGTTAACTTCTGTCTGCGGCTGGGCTGTAATAGTTATACACTGATAAACAGCCTCCCCGTAGGCTTTGCACTCAGTGTCTTGTACCTACTCCATTAACTTACCAGCCATGAGATTAGCTATTTTAAAAAAATAGTCTGCATTTGTAGCTTGTATGTGATGGAGAGTTTATCACATTGATAATCCATTTAAATTGTTACAGTTCTCACTTCAAATCTGTGGCTTATTTTCAGTTTGAAGTGTTAATTGCATCTGTATGATTTGGCATCTTATTCCTTTTTATGGTAGATTTTGAAAAATGAAGTTGATTGAATTCCTTTGCCTTCTGTTTTATGATATATTTTAGGTTTTTATATGTTTTTGTTGTGCCCTCTCTGGTTCTCAATGTCAGTTTTAAATTGTAGATGTTCAAACTTGGGTATGTTATTGTAGAAGAGATTTGAGTAACAACCTGTGTAGAACTTCAGGAGACCCTTTAAAAGCAGTCTATGTAGGCAGCAAGAGAAGAACATCCTTCTGGGCAAGCACAAATATATGCTTCCAGTGGTTTTCTATATCCACATTATGAAGGTGTCCTGGCATTCCATACCTGAAGAGTTTTTTGGCCTTACAAGGCTCCATAGAATTGTCAGGTTTTTCATTTCCCTACATCTTCCATTGGTGAGGCCTCTGGTCTGCTGATGATATGAATGACTTCATCCAAGGGGCAGCATCACATAGGTTAAATGAAATACATAATTCCTTGGCACTGGACACTTGACTTCTTGCTTACTACTCATAAGGAGTAGTTTCCTGTACAGTGCTCCAAATGATGTTCGTAAGCACTGAAGCAAGGCCCTGTGTCCATGCATATTGGTTGCCTGGATCCTAGTACCCAGTTATCCCAAGTGTTCCCATCTGGGACCAAAAAAATTGTTTCCTATCTCCTTCTGTGTGCTTCAACAATATCTTCAAGGTAACTTTTCGAGGCCAACATACGAGAAGATTTATTTGTATCTCAGGGTGTACAACACAACATCTTTTAGCTCCTGAGAGAGTAGTGAACTCAGAACAATTCTCAAAGATTGGTTGAGTATGCGCAGCCTTGTCAGCACCTTTGATCCTTCCTCCGAACTGTGTCTTACTATACCTGAACAAAAGAAGACAGTACACATTAGGGCTCGTAACTAACAAGCATCATTTGCTCTCTGTGAGCATCTCATCTTCAGGCTATTGGCTCACTGTTTTAGTCTCTAACATCTTCTCTGTACACTATCCAATTTTTCTGCATGCATTTTAATTGGTGGCTAACAGACTTGGACCTTCTAATGACTCACCAGTGATGTGAGAAAAGACAGTCACCTAGTCAAGTCCAAGCAGCACTGTGCAGAACTTCATGAGTTTATCATAGCTGAGTAGGTTGACAGTAGTACAAAGTCACAGTAGACAAGTACAAGAAATTTTAATGTGTATTAGAGAAAATAAATTCAGCTAAATGAGATGCACTCGTGAAGTGCTCAAATATTAAAATAATAGACTGGATAATTATCTTAGGCAGACGTATGATAAACTCATAGAGTTATTGACCTGACTCTGTTTGTAGCATGTGTAATGTTTGGATACAGTAAACATTAAAAACTTGATACTTAATTTTCTCGACTATGGCCTATGCATATTAATTCAGTAAACTGTAACTAGATAAGAAATTTAACTTGCCTGTTATTCACTATGAGATCATTCAGGATTAAGAAAAGATTGTAGTAATACTATTATAGCCATCATTACCTAAAGATAGAAACAATTTGAGATTGATAGAAGTTAGTATGTGTACATATATTTGATTAAACAAATCAAATAAAGCCTATTTGATTAGTCAAACTGTTAGAGTGTGGAAAAAACAGTTTGGAGGGTCAAAAAGTCTTTTCAGGTCTGCAAAGCAGTAGCCCTCATGAATAAACATGACCTCAGAACAACCTTTGATAACTCAAATAGAGAGGGAAAGGGAATTAGAGTGTTAAGGAGAGTATCTTCTCTGAGAAGCAGGGAGACAGGTAATTTATTTTCTCTGGAACATGGAAGAGGCTAACTAGAGGTTAGAGTGAGAATATATGTTGAGAATATTCTGATTTTCACTTTCATTGTTTATTCATTTATTGTTGTCTCTTTAGAGCCCCATATACAGAAAGTGTAGGTGTCCTATCAGTAGTTGTGTGAGAAGCCTTCATCTGCAAAGAACATCTCCTCTGTCTAAAGCTACTTCTAAATGATACAGGATAAAGAAAAATATACTGTTAGCTTTAAACAGAAGAACATTCTTCTCTAGAAGAAGAATGAAGAAAATGTCCTTCAGTTGTTTCCCCTTGAGCAATTTATCCAATCCAAATGCAGCAGAGAGGGTATGAATGGAGGACATGGCAGTCAGTAGCTCCAGAGAGCTGCTTTGGCTGCTTTGCTGTTCTTGGAAGTTTTTGGCTTGCCCTTGTGTTTTTCTGAAATGTTGTATGGGAAGAAATTTAGAGTGCAGGGAGTTCAGACTGAATTACTGATTTGTTCAGATATTTAAGCCATGGGCATTGTCACCTCTGCCCAATTATGATTTATATGTTTCAAGCTTAGGTCTGCCAGACACCTGAAAAGATGCCCTTTTCCATTCATCATACCAGTCAACCAAAACAGAGTTCTCAAAAGCATACAAACCCTGATGGCCATATGGCCTGATTTGGAAGAACTCCCGCTAGTTTGTCTGGTAAAGATTTTTGGTAGGGGTTTTCCTACATTTAAAAATTGGACTTGAATTTTTTTTCTGAGTTTGCTTTTGAAACTCCATAGAAAGTCACCAATTTAGTCTGCAGAAATTAGGCTAGATAAATTCTGTTTAAAGCAACAAAGCACCTGCAGACTTTCCCATAGCAATAGCACTCATTTCAGTCTCTCTACTCAATCTAGCTGTCAATTTCTATGCAATTTTCAGGAAGCCAGTATACCTGAGGTCACAGCCCTTTATATCAGATTTGGCTACAATTGTCTAATGGGTTCAAAAGCTGTTGCAGGACGATCTGACAGATGGATAGACATGGCACTCCCATAAGCCGCATTTCCGTTGGAAATCATGCTAAACCCACTGATTATTTTTTTCTAGTAGCAACCAAGAAGTAGTTATTTTTCTTTTGATCCATTCCTGTACAAAACAGGCTCAATATTTATTCTTTTAAACTTTTTCAGACCTAGGGTGTATGATTCTGATTATATAGTATAACTGAAGGCTTAAAGTCTATTTTAGAGCTGCAAATCATTGTAGATTTGTTTATGTACAGCTTACAAATAGTGTGGAACAGATGACCGAGAGGCAGCTTCCAAGAGAACAAAGGAGAGTATGCATACTGGGCTCTTTCAAAATGGGAGATATGTGAATGTGCAGGAAATCAGGTCTTCATCCTGGTTTGTAAGGGTGAAAATGTGGCTTCCTGAGCCTCTCACACCACTGTTCCCCTTTTGTGGTACTGTTCACATAAGAGAACAGTGAAGGAGCTGCTTCCACAAAGAGACTGGTTTTATCCACCTTTACATTAAGCATACAAGGACAGAAAGAAATTTTTTTCCCCTCCTCACTAGTCTATATAACATCTAATGGAATATGTATTCTGATCACCACATATGTCAGTATCTTTTAGTAAAGAATTACTAAGAAAGATTATTGTCCAGTAGAGCATGTAATCACCGTTATGTTACAAGTGCAGTCTGGAATGGGATCTCCACACTTTTATGGCAAGGGTGAATAACCTTTCTCATTTTAAGAGAACATTTGGATGTATTTGGTGGGCCACACACTAATAATGCATATGTCTTGTTTCCCCAGTGTCTGTTCCATAGGGCTCTTCATCACTCTTACACAATTTTCTGCACCATCCTGTACTATTTAATGCTCAGCCATTTCACAGTGAACATTACTACTCAGGCCAGCATCTCACACTGCTAGGTGTTTCTCTGGTGCACCATACTGCACAGCACTGTGCTGCTTAGCACATCCCAATATACAGATTATTTCTCATTATTAGTACCACAGTGGTGCAGAGTGCTCCCCTGAAAATGGCATGTCCATGTTGAATGGCTTATCCCTGACTCTGCTTTCACACTAATTTCATTTAGATGGGGAGAGTCAGTCCATGCCATTCTATTTTAACTCTCGGTTAGTAGAAGAACATAGCCCTATGAGCATTTAGATTCTTCTGCTGCTGTCATTTCAGGGCAATTTATTGGTACAATTATTATGCACTAATAGTAAGTCAGCTACTAACTAACTTGGGATTGTTTGCATGAACGAAGCATACCAGGTATCTTTAGGCTTTCATTCTTCTGTTTAAAAAGTGAAATATATGGAAAACTTTATGTAATATTCACTTAACTTCAAGGCCTTTTAAAAAATTCCACCTTTGATCATTAATCTTTGATGGGTTAATATTTCTATGAAATACAGTTTTATGTAATTTTCCCACATTTTATTTCAGGCAGTTATCTTTGCAAGATAATCATGTGAAGTATAGAACGGATTTCTCTTCTTGGTCATCATTTCCATTAACTGTGGACATTTTTGATCTTACAAATCATTCTAAATTGGTCGGTTTAGAATGAAGGGTTTTGCACGTTCTTTTTCATAGTTTGGCATCTTGGGATAAGTGTTATATGTGCTTTATTTAGTTTTATGACTGTCCTGATCATAGTCTCAGATTTTACTCTGAACTCCCTTTTACTGGTAGCATACGTATAGAATCTTTCATTGTTGGTGTCTACATCCACTAGTTCTAGGTCTTTCACATGATTACAGGTAAATCTTACATTAACTATCACGTTATTCATTGGTGCATGTGTTCTCTCTGAATGTTGGACTGAATCAAATACTTTGATGTAGTCCAGCCAAATTATGTTAGATTCCTTGTTAATTGACATTCTTTATAGAGTTTTCACGCAGAATTTGATCCTCTGGTCCTCTCTTTTTTTGTTGTTTTTTAAAACCCTTCTGCTGTCCAACCGGTGAAATACCAGGGGTTACTGTTAGGTGATACAGTCAGTATTAGCAGTTCCCAAGTGAATTGGGAAGACGGCAACTTTTGAAGGCTCTTACCTTTCTTTCCTTTCTTAGGATTAACAGGTTTGCTTTCAAGGTTTTACTGTTAGTATTTGGCAGTATTTTGCTCCCATCACTGTCCTTGATGTTTACATGGCCTTTCTCAATTTTGTCTGTATTGTAATTGTGCAAGAACAACATTCTGGTTTATGCTTGTAAAGCTCTCAAAGATCGAAGCTCTGACTCTAGTTGGAACACATAGGCACTGCTTAATTGCAAATGAAAAACAGTGCCTGTTTAAATTAGGGCTTCTTGCATAAGAACATTGCTCTGATTTTAGCCTTGCAGTACTAAATGATGCCATGTGCCTAGATAGGTCTTTTGAGAAGGAGCACAAAGCTGTGGAAAAGACAGCTCTTCAACTAAGCAAATTACTCTTAACTAGAGCCTAGTTTCCACATTAGAATAATTTTGGTCTTCTTTCTAATTGCAATTGTCTCTGAGATTCTCCTGTCTGTGCCTCTTACTGTGATTACAAACCTGTCTCAGAACCAACCATACCCTTGAGTTCTCAGCTATTTTGTCTCTAGCTCCCTCATTTACTTAATCGGCTCATGCAAGATGTTTAACTTGCAGTCAGTGAGACAGGCAGCTCCTCTGTACACATTGTCTATTTGCCCATCAAAACCAGTCAACAAAAGCTTGCTTTCCCCTCCCCCATCTTTTGGTTTTGTGCTAGCTTTTAATTATGATTTTGTCCTTACATAGGATCATAGAATCATTTAGGTTGGAAAAGACCTTTAAGATCATCAAGTCCAACCGTTAACCTAACACTGCCAAGACCACATGGCTGGGTTGGAGAGGATTGTTATTGTCAGAACATACTAGTGTTTCCTAATTTCTGCCGAAGTCATCTCTGTCGTGTATTAATCTCGGACTACTTTTTTCAATTTCTGTGTCAAATTATTTTCCACTGTTTATCAAAGAAACGGTAATGTGAGGCTTCCTTCATTCTAAAATTACCTAGCTATAATCAACTTGCAATTACCTTTTCCCATTATGTTCTGGTGCACGTTGTTGTGCTGTAAATGTAGAGACAGTCTGTGTTAAACCATGTTGCTGATTAGTTGTCATACAGTGCTACTTTTAACACTCTTTCCTACAGCATGGAGCTGGAAGTAATAGTCCCAGTTGTTACTGTCTGGGTTTAGCTTCTCTAGATGCTAGAGAACTCAGAACCTAGTCCCAGCCAGACCTACACTGGCTGCTTGTCAGTACAGCGCAGTTGCCTCTGTATACACTGAAGTTTTCTGGGCCCATCTCAAGTCTGTCACAGAGAAAATCAAGCTGGAGTAATTAGTTCTGAAATAAGCGTTAAAAGAGTCACACAGTTATTGATGTTTAGGTTTGCACTAGACTATCTCCATGTGTTTGTGTCACAGCAGGCCAGAATTTACAAGCCCTCTTGGCACCTGGTGTTCTGGAAAGTGCAATGCAAAGGCTGAGCTGGACTGGCAGGATGAGTGCTTACCCAGAACTGATAAATTCTGGGTAAATACTTCTGCTCTGTATTTTTAAGTGCACTCCACAGTACCCGTACTGTTAGGGCTTATTCATTATTTGCAGTGTACAGTATCCCAGCTAGAAGAGGACTAACTATAATGAGAGACCACAGAAATCCAAACTGGTAAGCTATACATGTAATCATCTCTGAAACAGATCTAGAGACTTCCATCTCTACAGTAGGCACAAAATAACAATTGTCATTAATATTTGGTATACCAGTATCAGGCAGTGGCCATCTGCCATGGCCTATGAGTATCAAAAGTGGCCTGTGTTACATACTAGTGAGTATGCAAATTAGATGCAAATCAAACAACTGTTCTAGAAGAGAATAGTATTTATTGGGTAGAAATGCATCAACAATAGGTCAATAATAGGTGTCTGGAAGGACTTGCAGGACTAGCATTGGAGGAGTAGCAAAGCAGTAGGTACAGACCAGTGGTTGAGCAAGGATCATTAAGTATGGATACTGGAGCTTGCAAGAAGTCATTGGTACTGCAGGGCAGCTTAGAATTAAGACACTTAAACTGCAATCATTGGGGAAGGATTGGGAATTTAGATTAAGGGGCATGAGAGAAGAGTTTTGATACTTAGCAGTGTCTGATACCCTCCTGTCTTAGTTCCTTCCTGATGGGTCTCTTAGGTATTGGACTATGCTGGGGTCTGTTAGCTGTGAAACAGAGAGGATGGATAGAAGAGCTAGAGCAAAATCAGTGTCTCTTGTGTGGCTCCCACAGAGATGAAAAGAAATACTTTTTCTTTAAACCAAAAACCCTGGCTGCCATTACTCTAAGATCTTCAGATTACATGGAAAGGTTTAGCCATCTTACAAGGTTCAAAGCAGGAACCTGGCAGTATACACAAGTTGTTACACTCATATGGCATGTACACCATTTAGGAAGTCCAGCTATGTCCCCCTACAAATATATCAGTGCAAGGAAATTCGGAGCATATGTGCTGGCAAAAACAAGCAGTTACCAAAGATGCTAGGGGTTCCTAGACTTTCTACTTTCAAGGTTTAGATTCTGCATTGTGTAATAAAGTTGTGGCTTGTTTCAAACTGTGAGTCATTATTCTTGCTGAAACGTGCCCTTCACAAATTACCTTTCAAAGGCAGAACAATCCACAGGTTATTTTTAGTGATTTTTGTTTTGTTTTGCCTTTCCTGGCAAAGTAACCAGGTATTTCATAATAAAGTTACAAATAAATTGTTAAAATTTCTTTTTAAAAGAAGAAATCTGATCACAGTACAGTTTTACGCAGCCTTTTTGGTTTTGTTATTTCCTTCTTTACTGTCTCATATCATTTTTGTTCTCCTTTCCCACAGAGTGCTTGTTGTGACATTCCTGTCTTATCAGTATGTTTCATCATCTTGTTAGAAGTAACCTGTATTAAAAATTAAGAATATCACCAGTGTGTACCAACTTCTTAAGTGTTATTTAAAGTCACCTTCCTGCTGATTGGTTTATCCAAAATAGTTATGAGCTGAGCTGTGAAAAGATGTTTTCTTTTTCTTCTTGCAGACTGCAAATGATAACCTGCATACAGACGATGAGCGTGAACTCAGAGGAGATAAAGAAAGCTATCTCTGTGCAGTGTGCCTGGATGTTTATTTCAATCCTTACATGTGCTATCCATGCCACCACATCTTTTGTGAACCTTGCTTAAGGATGCTTGCCAAAGACAATCCAGCCAGCACTCCATGTCCACTGTGTCGCACTACAATTGCCCGAGTCTTTTTCCAAACAGGTATAAAAATGAAAGTTTTTACAATACAGTTTTTACTCTCTCATCTCTAGTGTTCCTGACTTTTAGCAGTAGGAAAATATGGTGGGTAAGGGGTGTTTGGTGTCAGAATGGGTACAGGGATAGAAGAGGGTAAGTAGTGCTGTAGATGGGTTAGCTGGAACAGCATGAGTCAGCCTTTTATGCCTGAAGCTTAAAAAGGTAAATTCAAGCACCATGAATAAAATTGCACTATGATATCTGGAGCTAGGCCCTTAACAGCACTTAAAACTGTGGATAGACTGGTCACAAAGTAATGTAAATGACTAAGCCATGCAGGAGTGTTTGTTTATTTTGCATGCTGCAAAGATCTTGCAACAATCCTCTTTAAACTGAGAGAGTGCTGTGATGATGACAGGTTGAGGATGCAGATTAAAGTATGATTTCACACTGATCAGCAGAGTTGCCCAGCTTCTATTTCTGGTTATGCACAGACTCTTCCTCTGCACAGGCACAACTTTGTATAATTTGATGGCAGACCAGTTAGAGGAACTGATTGGGCTAAATATAAGAACTCATTTGGGTGGGAAGGAGGCATTTTTCAGATATTTTTCAGACAAACTAATTGCCCCAGGTTGGTTCACTGGAGAGCTGCTGGTGGCCAGAGATAGGGACTATGTCAGCACTGCAGCAAAGAAAATGAATGGAAAGCTTCAGCCTCAGTTCTCGTTTCATTTGCTTAATGTTTGATGCTCCTTTGGTTTTGATGTACAGATGAAGTGTGGCTCACCAATACAGAATTACTTTTTGTTGTTTTAGGGCTATTTAAATTTTTAAAAAGGTATTTAACAGATTTGTTGCAGTAAAATACTACTGAGAGAGCACAAAGAGAGTAGATACTTGCTAAAATATATTTGCAGAACTTTTCAACACATTTAAAGTACTGTCATTTAAATGAAATATTACCGTGATTATTTGTAGCCTTTGAGTACTTAATATACAATGTGTAAAAATACCTGATGGGAGGGAATGAAGAAGAGGGAAGCAGACTCTTCACAGTGATGCCCACTGACAAGACAAGAGGCAGCGGGCACAAATTGAAACATATGACATTCCATCTGAACACGAGAAAACACTTTTTTCCTGTGAGTGTGATCAAAGAGGTTGCCCAGAGAGGCTGTGGAGTCTCCATCTGTGGAGATACTCAAAGCCCAACCAGACACACTCCCGGGCAACCTGCTCTAGCTGACCTTGCTTGAGCAGGGTGTGTTGGATTTGTTGATCTCAAGACATCCCTTCCAACCTAACCCATTCTGTGAAAATATTAAAAAGGTATGTAGTTTTTTTGAGGAAAAGGATTTGTGTGGCTAAAGTTAAATACAGTGTCATAAATATGTAAATTGAGACTCTACTGTGAATAGAGAGCCTTAACAGTACGTGAAGATGTGTTTAGTATTAAAACTTCAGATGAGATAGATCCATATGCCCTTACAGCAGTTATTTGTTATTGCTATTCAGTATATAGCAATATATGCTTGACTTAGCAATATATGTGAAAATAGATACACTAAATTTACTTTGGTTTATTATACATATACTAAGAAAAATATTTTGTACTTTCTCAGTGCCTAACATATTGAGCACCTTTTAAATGTACGAAGAAATATTGATGATGATATCATATCCTGAGAGAAATTAGTAAAATCAACACTTTAAGAAAGATGAATGGTGCCAGACCAATGTAAAGGGTTGTAAATACTTTTTTTACTCGGGAGATTTATTAAGCCTTTTAAAAGTTACGCTAAAGTCACTGCTGCTGTAGGTTTGTGCAGTCAGCAAAGCAAAAGTTGTTAGTATTCTTTATGTATTTCTCTAATGCTACAGCTGGGATGTCTTATTTTACTCACTTATTCTGGATATTTTCTGCAGCTTTCCTTTTGTATAACTGCATTTTATTTTACGAGGGTATCTCAAAAAGAAAACATTTAAGGATATATTCAGAAGTTCACTTTTCAGCTTGTACAGTTTTTCAAACTGAACATAACTGCAACAGAAGAATGCATGTAACATGTCAAAAAAAGATGAAGACTAACAGGTCAATTATCCACCAATTATGAAGAAAAAGAGTGCTTAACCCAGAGCTACAAAGCTGGATTTGACCCTTTAGGATACTTCATCTGGCCTGATGCCTCGATCAAGTGAGGCTTTTCCACTGGTTCCTTCGAGAGTGAATTCTAGTCCAGATGGGTTGCTCTGATGGTGTCCGCCATGCATTTCCATCTTTCTTAAAGGCTTTCTTAAGTCAGATGATAGGGGGCCCAGGATACATCTGAGACCACAGCTTTTGATCTGATTGTGGCAACCCACTTCAAGTTACTTTGTCTTTTAAATGCCTGTCCTGTCAGGGGAAAGAGTGAGCCAGGTGTTGGCATCTGTGCTTCCATTCATCTAAAGTTTCATTTATGTTAAGTGTGGCCAAGAAGGGACAGGTACGGCACTCATAAAATAAATCCACCACTTTGGAGAAATGCAGCTTCAGTGTAGTGGTTGTGCATGGGAGGTCCAGACACATGGCAGGGAAAGGGTCACATACATACAGAAAGACAGGTGACCTGGCCAGCCTGAAATGATCTTTCATTAAAAGCCTAACCAAGCAACCACCTAAAAGCCAGTAAGAGTTATGACCACTGCCTTTTCTGAAAAACACAAATTAGATGCCTCACCAGAGATTTCAGTGTTTAAATTTGAACAATAAAGTTGAAAGAACTGAACTGATTTTTATGGCATGTAGAAGGAAACTAAAATATTCTCTGTTGATGCTGTGAGAGGCAAGCAGAGTCTCATCAGAAGCTATTTCTCTGAATCTGAATATACTTAATCCAAATGCGTTCAGTAGCATATAAAGCTCTTATATAAAAATATAAAACTGCTAGTGAGAAATACACAGCTTGTACCTTTTACATTTAGGAGAGAAAATGGCCTCTTTCCCTTCACTGACAGAGGTTTATGGGTGCAGTAGCACTGTTCTCACATGATGAGATAGAAGGATTTGGAGATTTCTGTACTCTGCATGTGTTGTGTAGCCTCATTCCACCAGTGTTCTGACATGGTGAAATACAGGGTAATTTTTAGCATAAGACCAGCATATTGGTTTTGCTTCAAATCTGCTAATGCCTTCCTCTTACATAAAGGGCATTTGGAATGTTTTCTTCCTTCTGGAGCCTGCTCACAAAAAGCTTAGCTTTCTCAAATTTGCCAGAGAAAAAGATTTGATCTTTTCATAAAATATTGATTATTGGAAAAGTATGTACAATTACAATGAACCAGGTAATAATAATACATAAGCCTTTTCAAAGATCTGTGAAGGACCTTTCTTTCTTTTAAGGTACAGAAAGAATTATGGTAGCATCTGCTATAATTATTATTTATCTGGAGCCATGGTGGTTTGAAGGGCCAAAATGGGGGGGTTCGAAGTTTTCCCTGTTAACTACTAGCTTGGCAACTCCATCTGTTATCAGCAGATCACTTTCCCTCTGTGGTAGGAACATATGGTTATTTTTAAATTGTTTTCCATTGTTGTATTGCTATGGATAGGTTAGTTTTGACAGTTTTGAGTTGCAGTCCATGTAGATATTTGCCCAAACTATATCCTGAGAAGCTGATGATTTCTTGAGATTAATATGTAATGTCAACTCTTGCAACATGTCATTACTCATTCTACAAATGTGTTCTTAATTCCTGTTAATCCTCAACATTTTAAAAATCTCCAAAAAAAGTTTCAGACTCTTCCCCTCTCATTGCATTACTGACTGATGGTGTTAAACAAAAACCAATGTGAACTGAGAATTAATACCACAGTCAGTTTGATAGATGTCATTCATAGAGGTCATCATAGTTTTGTAAGTTAAATAGCCTGATTTATTATGTACTGATTTATTATGTACTTCACTTTGCTAGATTTTTACATCATCTTTCCTAAATGTTTTTTTCAGAGGAACAGAGTCAAAATGGCATGTTTAAGACTTATTCTTGATATATCTGGAAATGCTTTGGTTTATGTGATTTTAAAACAATTTAAGAGATGTTAGAAAAAGCATTACACAGTAGATAAGGCATTTTTATTTTGTAGTATAAATGTATGGAAATTATTGCTGTATTTACAGCGTTGATGTATACCTTCTCTCCCATTAATTCTTGTAGAACTGAACAACTCTACCAAATCTTTTTTCCCCACGGAATATTTGAAGTTAAAAGAAAATTTTCAAAAATCAAATTCTGCAAAATGGCCTCTACCAAGCTGCAAGAAAGCCTTCAGAGTTTTTGAAGGTAAGTTTTTTAATTTTTCCCTAAACTTCACTCATCTTGAGTACAGTAGTTGAAAATAAGTCTCTAGCTAATACATGCCATAGGAGATCAGAGATGGATGATTATTAAAGTAGAGCTGAATTAAATTCTCCTGGGTGACTCATACACAGTGCTCTGAATCTAAAGATAAACTGCAAATTGTAAAAAGACAATTTGAGTGTACACCTTTTTATTTATTCTTAAATCTTTAATTTTGTGCACATTATCAGGATAATTGTATGTAGTTTCCTGCTTGGAAAAAAATGTGTCTGCATAGTGGAATAAAGAAAATTACTCAGGGAAAAAAGTCACTGGTTCTGAGTGTGGTCAGTAAAGACTTCTCCAAAAAAAACATCAGAATCAGTCTTTTATGAAAGAAGTCACACAAAAAAAATGGAATACCTTATATATTATTCTCTATTGTTTGTTTTATACATATGAAATGAAGTAAAGGGTGTGGGTGTTTTAGCTTTGTTTTCTGCTTAGAATATGAAGAAAGCTTAGTCCTCTTCTTGCTGCTTTAACACTTAAACATCTTCATGGTATTAACTGGTTGTTAACTGAAAAACATTTAAGTTAGACCACTGAAATGTGGGATCTGCTGTTTACCCATGTTTCCCTGTTTTCAGTCTAATGGCCTTTCTTCACCAGGCCTCATCTATGTTTACTTGTATAGTTACTTTCTGTACTGACGAGTCTTGATAGCAGATATATTTTTCCTGTTCGAAAGAACAATATAGATTGCTTCTAAAAGTACGTGGAAAAAATAAACCAGGACATCCTTTTTATATTTCTTTTGTGAGTCTACTCAGGCTTTTCTACAGGTCAAATTTAATAAATTCTGATCCTCCACTTGCAAAACTGTGTCACAGAAGGTCATGATTTGATACTGAAAGTAACAAGAAATGATACTAGCTATCAAAAATGAGCAGACTTGAGAAGTTTGAGGACTGGTGTATCATCTTTGATATTACTCAGAGGGGAAGCTGTTGGCAGGGAAAACAAAGATGCATATTTCTTTTCTCTAACAGCAGTTAATGTAGTGTGGATGTTGATGCTGAGCGTATTGGTTTATTGTAATACATGACTTTATGTATGTGACATAGTTCATATATGTTCCAGAGTGTCAGATGAATCATGTGTTTCATAAATATGAAAAGTTACCATGCTGAGCTTTGTACAAAACATAAATAATTAAAAATAAAAGGAAGATCTGGAGAGGTCATACAGCTTCAGTATTGTGCTACTTGAAAATTGGGCATGTCGTTCTATGAAGTTAATTCAGAATGCTGAATTTACATGTCTCCAAAGTATAGCCTAAAAGTCCCACATCGAATGGGAACATGATTAAATCTAGTTAATAGGAAACCTGAACACATCGCTGTCTGAAACTTTGTCTTTGCCTTCTTAACTACAAGTGTCACTGCAGTGTGTCTCTCTTCTGAGTTTTTATTTTAATAAAAGCTATTTCAGGGTTTGTGTCAGTTCAAAACATGAGTGTATAATATTTTCTTCCTGGATTGCTTTTCTGGGCTTATATCTAAATTGTGCTTGGCAGCATCTAAAGTTCCATATTTGCATTATGTTCCCTGCCTCAGGAGGCTCCTGGGAACTTTACAGGGGCATAAGACTGAGCATAGTGGCAGCAAAAGACTTCTGACACTGTAATAGATGCCCTTGCAAATGCAAACCCTAATATCACTGAGAGCAGTAGGGGAAAGAGGCTAATTAGACTAATTTTTGTTTAATTAGGAAGGTAACAGCCTAATAAGATGTTAGAGTTGCAGAAAGCAAAATTTAAAGAATGGGAAGAAGAAGAGAGTGGCTACATGAGTAGAGTGACTGGAGTGAAAAGGGATGTGATTACAGTGCTTAGAAAGTGATGAAAACATGCAAGTTTGAATGTGAGAATAACTGCCTCTTTATAAGACAACACTTCATTGTCAAAGAAGAAATTCTGTGGCCCTGTTAGAAATGTGTATGCTCTTTTGTCTAGTTCATATCCAGCAGGTTCAGTGGTCACTGAGACTCTAGGAGCTGTTTTCAAATATTGTATGATTCCAGTTTTCCGTTTTACAAAACCTCTTCCACAATCTTATTTTAATACTCCAGACATAAAAATAATAAACTTTAAACAGTAAACCACTCCTTAGACATGCTAGACCTGATGAAATCAGACCTCACAATTAGATTGGGATGTAAGGACAGAAGGATGTTGAGAAGCCTAGATTATATAGAAGACTTATCAGTTTGAACTAATTTAGACTTTCTGAACATTGCAGGACTGCTAGATAAAATGAAGTGTCTTTTCTTTTTCGTTACTTTTTTTCCTGAATTGATGCACTGACTCAAAAAGATTTTGTAATCAATACGTGAGTCTTCTTTCATACGAGAATTTCCATGAGGAATGTAAAATTAACTTCTAACTAAAAAAAAAACCCAAACATCCATAGCTTTTGAGTTTCTATACAAAAAGTAAGAAACCTCAGCACTGTAGCACTTTTGTGCTTTCAAGCTGATGAAAATTGCTCCAGAGTAGTTTGTCCTTATACTGCATTGTAATTGTTTCCAATTAAAATCATTAACAGAATTCCCATTTGTTTCATAAACATTACTTGTGGCATTGCTTGCATATGATATGCTCTAATTGGTCAAGGATAAGTTAATGATAAAATGGAAATGCAATTCAAGAAGCAAAGCCGATCTTCTTTTACTATTCAGATTTTTAATATATGTGGAAGTTAACAAGCTAATTTTAAATATTCCTCTAAAATGTCTTGTTTTATATGAGATTAACAAAGATACTACATTAGTTATTGTTTTTAGTATTGGTAACTTTTAAAAATGTAATTGCACAATAGAAATAACATCTTAAACAATGGTTTCCTTAAATAGATTTAAAAATAAATAGTGTAGTTTGAGTATGTTAGTTAAATAGCAAATATGCTCAGTTGGATCCTGTTACATATTTATAGTTTAATAACATCATAAGTGTAGCCCTTGCATGCCATTAAATTGGAGTTGCATTCTATAAATTCTGTACAGTTACCAAAAGTTCACAAACTAAGGGTAAGTCTCCAAATATAATTTGATATCAGAAATGTGGACTAAAAGAAATGATAAAGATAATTTAAATTGAAAATACGATACTTAATTTAACAGTGACGTTGATGTAGCCAGGTGCAGGAATTAAAAAAACAGACTGAGAGAATTAGTGCACTGGACCTAAAAGGATTATTTCAAAAGCTTTTGCATAAATCTGCGATAGAAATACATTGAAGAGACCAGAGATACAGAACAGAGTAATCAAGATAGTGATGGTAATGTAAAAGGGTGCTGGCTGTCTGCATATAGAGTAAGATGTAGATATGCCTGAAAATAAGTACATAGCTAGGTGTTGAGAATGAGTGGGGGGGAAGGGGAGGTTTATGAAACCTCTGAGTTACAACCCTTGGTGACTATTTCAAGATATAATTATTCCTAGGCTAATAGGAAGTTCCCTCCAACTGTTTTTATGCTTATGTTTTTATTTAAAATATGATGATTAAACTGAAAGTGAGAAAGCCTATTTAGAAACAGAGTAATTATTTTTATCTGGTTTTTTAAATCCTTAATCTAGAAAACATTTCCGCAATATCACATACAATGAAATCTGTGCTAGTTCTTTACTGATCTCATCTGTTTAGTGACTTAATAAAAAGCTATTGGCTTCTGCATCAGTCAAGGATTGCAAGATACAGTGTTTTCAACACCTGCTAATACTAGTAGAAATTCCCACCACCTCAGTAGGTCACATATGCCATGTCCTTTTGTGGAATCATTCTCTAGAGAAAAGGGTGCACAATTTCCAACATATTTTTTTTAAAAAAAGAAATGTTGTGAAACCTTTAAATAACAATTGTTGATACATTTTTGTATCTGTCTTTAAAATTGGGGTCCAACAGTTTAAAATCTACTTTCCTGATTCAAGATTCTTGTTAACATGATTTCAGTCAGATAGGCAATAAAGGAAGGATGGTAACAGCTGTGAAAATATACAGCTATAAAGTTACCTCAAGTTTTAAGTGTATACTTCTCTGTTTAAAAAGAAGAAAAAAGTGATACTGGTTTTCAAGTTTCTGATGCTGTGATCTACTGAGAAGAGAAACAAGATAGGTGTTCCTGAAAATAGAATGTGCAGCATTGATTTTATGTATTTTTTAAAAAGTAATGCTGGAGTATAAGAAGTCTCTCAGAATAATGCTTATATTGAGCTATTTTTCCCAAGTCCTACTATTATATCCTACCTTATTGTACTTTTTTCTTTCAGTTAAGTTCCTTACTTCCTCATTTCTTTGTTTTAAGTTGTTTGTTCCTTTATTATACTACTCAAGACTGCAGTTGTGGGACCATGCAATGCTTCTTCACCAGAAGGATTTCTTTTTTTAGCCAGGATCCATCAAATTATTCATTATAGCTTGTGGAATCACAAAAAATAATGTGCACACATTCATTTCTCACAAGATGAATCACAGAATCATCTAGGTTGGAAAAGACCTTGAAGATCATCCAGTCCAACCATTAACCTAACATTGACAGTTCCCAACTACACCGTATCCCTCAGCGCTATGTCAGCCCGCCTCTTGAACACCTCCAGGGATGGGGACTCCACCACCTCCCTGGGCAGCCCATTCCAACGCCTAACAACCCGTTCTGTAAAGAAATGCTTCCTAATATCTAGTCTAAACCTTCTCTGGCGCAACTTGAGGCCATTGCCTCTTGTCCTATCAATGCATTTACAGTCTACAGTCTTCACGGTAACTGAATTTTCTACCTCAAGGAGACACACGTTACTGGGAAGTGTAGTCTTTGAGCATCTGTTATGTGTATAGTATACTAAGACAGAAAACACAGAATCCAAGCGCTGTTGGTTGAGTGTGTCTTACGTCAGCTGCACTGATGGCAACTTTGTCATTTTGCTGATTTGTCAGCACTTGGACCCTAACACTTGCACCCATTTTCATTGCCCCCAAGTTCTTTCAGCTCCATCAGGTCACTGGTAAGAAACATAAGACTGATTTCTTGATTCCAAGGTCCAAAGGTCATAGCTTCCCTCTGAGTAGCCTTCAGCCTTCACTGCTGCAACTCACCAAGCAGAAGTGAATCTGAAAAGAACCAAAATAAAATGGAAGGGAAACTTCAAGGTACAAAGGTCAGTGCCACAGAGATGTCTTAAGCTTCAGCCCTGTTAGCACTGCCACTTTCTGTCCCTGCTGTTTTGCCAGCAGTGTTAGTACCAAAGCATGGTGTAAGTATCAATAGCCTTATTTACCTTTTAAGCTGTTTTGCAGAGACTGTTCATCAGACTTCTTGCGAACCACAGTCTCATTGCAAAAGGTATTTTGTAGCCTTTTTCCAGTCCTGAAGACTGCATCCAGAGCTAGCCTGTGTAGGAGAGTGATACACCTCTCAGAAATTAATGTCTGCTCAGTCATATTGGTTCATGAGTGCATTGAAGGGAATCAAATTCTAGCCAGTCTATATGTGTCATCAGGATTCCTTTTTTCCATTTAACCATGATATTCTTAGACCAATGTACCAGTAATATTGATAGCTAAAATTATGCAACACCAAGGATTGTGATAGAATGGCCATGGCAAAAGAACATACTGTATGTAGCCTTTCCCTATGTAATTCTTGACATGTCCCTGAATGGATGTTAGATTGGCATCTTTATTTCTGCTTAGGGAACCAAGTGTTCATACTGCCTGGTAAGAGAAACTAAGAACATTTTAGACCTCTTACACAGCCATGGTCCCACAGCTGTACTGGAGGGACCCAAATGAACTTGTAGTGGAGTTAGAGGTATCGTGCTTTTCACCCTGCAGCTTACAAATTCCAAAATTTTTTTGAACCTTTTAAGAAGGTTCTTTTCTGAAGATGCTTGAAAAAACAAAGTTGTGTTCAGGATAAGAGGGAAAGTCCTCTCATCCACTAATATCTGGTTAAAATATACCAAACAAAGGATGAAAATAAATGATTCATTTTCTCCAGAAGACATTAGCAGAGAAAAATGATGCATTTTTCTCTGCTAATGTGTTCTGGAGGGACATTAGCAGTCTGGTCCTAGATGGGTACATGGTACAGTTTGTACTATCCAGCATATTTGTTTGTAGAAATGGAGGTGATAACATTTGCTTACAGTACTGAAATATTAGGGATAATAAAAATGAAAGCCAAGTGCAAGCAGTGGCAGAAGACTGTCATGGTACTGACTGATCTTCAGCAATGTTTACATTGTTTTGCCTTTCATCGCAAAAGGAGATAGTAAACTGGAAGGGTACAGAGAAGATAAATAAGGATGTCAGTTTTAAATTACTTCGTGATGAGGAATATGTAAATAGACTAGAGTGCTTCAGCCAAAACAAGAGATGACTAAAGAGGGAGGATGATGGAGGTAATTAAAATCATGAGAGGCATAGCAGAAGTGAATGGGCTGCTGTTATGCACTGTGTCCTAATAAAAGAACTAGAGGACATTAAATAAAATTATCATTATCCCAGAGCATGGGTTCAAATAATGACAGATTCTAGGAAGAAAAATGGGGTAAAGTGTATTAAACTCAAAGATAGCACATTTGCCTGTGGAGATCCTTGAACTGCAAGCCCCTGGGAGCTGAGAGAGAATACCAGGAAAGTACTGCAATATGCTTGCCCTGTTGTTATGTTCTTTCCGCGTCATTCACCAGTTCCTCCTTGTTTGACCTTGTTGGAGAAAAAATGATAGGGTAGGAAGACCTTTAGTCTATTCTTAGTATGCCTATTCTTATGAGATATCCTACAATTTGATGACAATGATGTCTTCCATTACAATTTTAACTTAGGCATCGTAAAAAGATTTTATGTATTTATTAAATAAGATTACATAAATATTTATTATTTGCCCTCTAAAGACAATTAGAGCAATACATAATCTTAGTTAAACCACCCTAGGTAAACTTCGGATTACTAGTTTTTTGAAGTGGTAGTCTTTCATCACAGAATTTGTTTAGAGAGTAAAATATCTCTTGGTCTTAAATTTTTATGTTTTGTGTTAAGATTCTGCTGAGACTAATTAAAGTTATGACAGGTCTCTGTGAACAAGTGGAAGCAAAGATGCCTTCTGCTTTCATCGCCGGCAGGAATTAGCAAGTATCTTTCTATGCATTTTAGTGGCAGTGGAAAGTGAACCTTGCCAGCTATGCCAAATAGAATGTCAAAAAGATAGATTGTGGCCACTGAGCAGTGACCAGTAAAATTGGTTATATTCCTAACTAGCTGTGAACTAATTATGTTTAGTAAAAGTTACGTCAGACATGCATCCCCTGCATACTCCCCTGATCCACATAGCACTGAAATGCACTGCATAGGAGAGCGTTTTGTACTGAAGTAGCCCCTAAACAGTTTCAACTGTGCTAGTGTAAACACATCTTACCTTGAAAGTTAAGTTTGCCTGGTGTTCAGTCTTTTGATTCGATGCCTCATAGAAATTCCATTTACTGTAAGAATAACAAAGAATTTTTGTCTGAGAGTAGCTTGTAGGGATATGTTGGCTTCATCACTATCAGTGAGTTAGCAGAAAAGAAAGTAGGATGAACACGTACATTGTTTCTGCTACCTAACATGCCCGGGATATCTGTTTCATACATCTGTACCAGTGACACAGATAGATCCACACCATTACAAAATTTGGACATGAACCTGAGTTCAGTTTGATCCTAGAGCACTTATTAGGTAGAAAACTGCTAGGATTTCTGGAGGAATATGGTACTCACATAGCATAATTATAAAAAGTCAGACTACATTTTTTGGGCAAGGCAGAATTTTGTAGATCCCTAAAAATGAAGATAAAAGCTGAAATCTGAATTTGATGAAGGTCAAAAGAGTAAGCATGAAAGCACTCAAGGTGACGTGTGAGAATAATAAGGAAGAAAAGGTGATTGTATTTTTATTAGATCAGAGCCAGATTAACCACACCTTCTCAAAGAAGCAAGAGATGAGCAAACAGCAAAGTCAGGAGACTTTTTGAATATCTTAACTGAGTAGGTAAAAATGGATGTTTGAAATGGTGTCACAAAAAGTCAGAGTTAACCACCATTACACATTTAATGAAGGACTAAAGGAAGGATTTTCTAACATTTCATAAACATTTTAATTTTAAATAGCTTCTTTCTTGATAACCTTTTAAGTTACTTTTCTTTGTGAAAATTTGATTTTCGTTTTCTGGTGAACATATATGAAGACTTTTCAGACAGCTGTTTCCATAAAACCTTGGTCAGCTTCCTAAAAACTGGTTAATTACTGTCAGCATCAGAAAACTTTCAGTTCAGAAACACTATGACAGCTTTCTCAAGATACGGTGTTGTGCTTTGTATCTTTTATTCTCTGGAGGAATTAATATTTCTTTCATTTGCTCAGATGGGAAGTAGAAATTTTTGGGGTTGATATTAGCTAAGACTGAATATGAATTTGTTCCGAGACAATGCCATGGCTCCAAGGTAGGTCATTCACCTGTTTCTGGGGAGGAATTAAGGGAGGCATGTTGCCAGACAGATAGATTTGCAAATAAACTAAATGCTTTGTGTAGATACACACAGCCTTGTCTTACAGAGGGGTGTGGTGAGGCCCTGCCATGCCTATCTTGTGTATTCCCTCTGACCTCTGCTGCCAGACTGACCATCTTAAGACAAGTAGAGCCAATTCATGAATTTATTTTTAAGAAAGTATTTGCGTAACTGTTATCTTGCAGTGTTCCACTAAAATTAGCTTAAAACATTGAAGCCTTAAGCACTGAAACATTTGTGGACAGCAGTGTATAACAAAAATCTGCAAAGTTTTTGTTAAATGGTCTTTAGTACTAAATTAATTGTTTTTTAACAAAACAAGCAATCATGCAAGTCAAGAAATAAGCATCTAAAGAGAATTGAGCAGTATGCCAAGTAGCATTCACACTAGAGACAAGCATTGGTATGAGATCCTTTTTAATGCTATTTTTTTATACATATTCAGTCATCTTGAGCTATTATATTAAGCCTACCTATAAATATCAATAGCTTTGCCTCTACATATTTTGTATGGTAGCAGTCCGAACAAATGGAGCCTGAAGGGGTGTAAGTGTTTAGGGAGGAGTTGTAGGGAAGAATGAAACTGGAGGGAGGTGCTGCCATTACAACAATATGATACAAAAGGGTGAAGGCACTTATGATGAAATTTAACAAGAATTGCTGAAATTAACAAGAAAAGCTGAAATATAGTATTTGATCAGCTGAGAGATGACAAATGTAAAGAAAACATAAACTTGCAACATGATTTTTAGAAAAGTTCAGTGATAAAAAGTAGGAACAACAGAAGAAGGTGTTGATGGTGAATAGAGTTTGAGACTGTGATGAGTAAGAGATTTAGTGAAGAGACAGTGGAAGATAAATGGAAAATAGATTAAAATTAATAGGAAAATTCATAGTCAGAATATTCTGAATACTTTCTAAAATTATTTTTTCTTATAGATTATTGGTGCACATACCACGGAAAATTAAATACTACAGGTTGCTGTTTGAGATTCCCTGTTTTTTGTTGTCTGCACTGTCACGGCAAGGAGAGAAGTTGTCCACAAGTTAAATTCACTGTTAAGATACAGTTTATCTACATCATCAATATATATGTAGAAAACTTACCTTTAAAATTAATGGAAGACATTTTATGGTCTAGAATGTATGCATACTGTGCAGTTTAGATCCATGACATGATCTCAGAGGGAGACTGTACAGCTTCATTTCTTGGTATCAGTCATCAAAACTATATGGATTGCAGTCAGAACAGGTATGGTGAAGGGGAAGGCAGTTAGAAAAGCCAACGTTTCATTTACTCACAGAGCTAGTTTGCACCCTGAAAACAAAGACATTCATTTCAATTACTCCATAGTATTTTTATTTCATCTGTATATGATTTTTATTTTATCACCCTTAATTGAATTTTGAAATAAAGTGGTTTTAAAGTAGGAGAGTAGGTTTTGCTATAAGTCATTTTAAAAGCTGTTATATGATGTCCTGCCTGTTTGGTACATAGTTTGTTATGGTTTAGGGGAAGAATGAAAAAGCAAACAAATAATTCACTTGGTTAGTTTAAAAAAAGTCTGCTTGTTGGCTGGCTATCAAAACTCATTTATGGCTTCCACAGTCAAATGGCTTTTACATTGTGAAACGTGAGATTAATTACTCCTGTTTTAGTATGCATCCCAGTGCTTAAACTAGCCAATTAGCTTGTATTTGTGAGTATTGATAATTATGGAATAATCACAGATGTTTGGAAGAGCATGTTTTCTAAGCTCTTTCTGCCCTCCCACAGACCTTTTGCTTCTTGAGTCATTTGCTTGAGGGAAATAAACAGCCTGAGATACAAAACATGAGTTGTTCTAGTTCTGCTTTGAATTTATGAGAGAGACTGGGCACCGTAGTCACTGAATATAGATTTCATATTTAATAAATGAACAAAAATGTTAGTTATGCAAAACAGTCAATGTAAAATGTGTATGCATGCATTTAATGTGTCTTTATCGATTTTGTCATTCATTTTAAAAGCTTTTTCTTGTTTTCTTTTCCAATAACCCAAATCTTTGATAAGATATATTAGCTATGTTTATGGTTTGTGTTTTAATCAGTAAAAGCTGAATTGTTAGTCTATAAAATAGCAACAGGTATTTTAGCCTTCACACATTTTTACAGAATCACAGAATCATCTAGGTTGGAAAAGACCTTGAAGATCATCTAGTCCAACCATTAACCTAACATTGACAGTTCTCAACTACACCATATCCCTCAGCGCTATGTCAACCCGCCTCTTGAACCTCCAGGGAAGGGGACTCCACCACCTCCCTGGGCAGCCCATTCCAACACCTAACAACCTGTTCTGTAAAGAAATACTTCCTAATATCTAGTCTAAACCTTCCCCGGTGCAACCTGAAGCCATTACCGCTTGTCCTATCGCTTATTACTTGATTAAAGAGACTCATCCCCAGCTCTCTGCAACCTCCTTTCAGGTAGTTGTAGAGGGCAATGAGGTCTCCCCTCAGCCTCCTCTTCTCCAGACTAAACACCCCCAGTTCCCTCAGCCGCTCCTCGTACGACATGTGCTCCAGACCCTTCACCAGCTTCGTTGCCCTTCTTTGGACATGCTCAAGTAATTCAATGTCCTTTTTGTAGTGAGCGGCCCAAAACTGAACACAGGAATCGAGGTGCGGCCTCACCAGTGCCGAGTCCAGAGGCAGGATCACTTCCCTGTCCCTGCTGGCCACGCTATTTCTGATGCAAGCCAGGATGCCATTGGCCTTCTTGGCCACGTGGGCACACTGCTGGCTCCTGTTCAGTCGTCTGTCAATCAACACCCCCAGGTCCCTCTCTGACTGGCAGCTCTCCAGCCACTCCTCCCCAAGCCTGTAGCGCTGCTGGGGGTTGTTGCGGCCCAAGTGCAGCACCCGGCATTTGGCCTTATTGAAACTCCTCCAGTTGGCCTCAGCCCATCGCTCCAGCCTGTCCAGGTCTCTCTGCAGAGCCTCCCTACCCTCGAGCAGATCAACACTCCCACCCAACTTGGTGTCATCTGCAAACTTACTGAGGGTGCACTCGATCCCCTCGTCTAGATCATCAATAAAGATGTTAAACAGGAGTGGCCCCAAAACCGAGCCCTGGGGGACACCACTCGTGACCGGCCACCAACTGGATTTAACTCCGTTCACCACAACTCTTTGGGCCCGGCCATCCAGCCAGTTTTTTACCCAGCAAAGTGTGTGCCCATCCAAGCCATGAGCAGCCAGTTTCGCCAGGAGAATGCTGTGGGAAATGGTGTCAAAGGCCTTACTAATTTGGTTATTTACTTAATATTCAGAAGGTCGTTGTTAATTTATGGCAGAGGCACTATATTTATGTCTTAGAATTCAAACTAATGGTAGGAACATGCAAAAAACTTCAATTATAAAGTAATCCTCACTGGAATCCAATGAGCTGTGTTTGAATGGAAAAAAATCTCATCTTCATTTACTGTGCAGAGCAAAACTGTCATATCTCTTTGTCAAGTGTAATTTTGATTGAATTAAATTTACAGTATTTCACAGAGGAAAAAAACTTCAAATGAGAGCTTGCCTCCTCTCTGTCCTGAAGGCCTGAGAGGTGTTAACTGCAGTGATTCACAATAAAGGGTCCAAAGAAATGCTGAAGTACAGCTTTCTGTATTGATATGTAGTATATAATCTTAAATCCTCGTCTTATTTTGATTACATATTTCTGTAGAAAAAGTCAGAGAATAGCTACCAAAAAAATGAATAGATGATCCTATTTATAATCTTGAAAATAATATGGAAAGTTACAGCAGTATGAAATAAATATTTGTAAGAACTGTAAATGCTACAAGAACTTCCAGGAATTATTTTGGGGGTTTTTTTCTTCTTTTAATTGCTAAGTGATTTCTGGTTCATTTGTGTATATTTCTTCCCAGATCCATGTAGGATTTATAAAGTTTTAAGAGAGTAGAGATGATTCTTAGGTGCCAATATTTATGCTGATACTGATCAGCAAGAAGCATTATTTGCATGGTAATTGATTTTGTAGGACTGCAGTTTTTATAAAATTTTGCTTCAACAGATTAATTGTATGTCAGTTAGTGGCATTACCCCATTTTGGGATTTCTGCATAGTTTTGTATGTAGCATGATGTTCTTTTTCTTATGTCAAATGTCCTATGAAATTCACAAAACAAAAAACTGGTTGTAACAGAGATGATCACTGGTTCCTAACCACTCTGCCTTATAAAAAGGAATGCCCCTAATGCAGTTGAATCTTGTGCCCCATATGAAAGGCTTCAGGACATGGTTTTTCAGATTTTTACAGTAATCAGTTGCTTTTCTAGACCCTTTGCAGACAACGTTCTTTGATATCTTGAAAAGCAGTTACTGTGTATTCCCCATTAAATTGCCTGAATGCTGCTGATTTGTTCATATACAGAAGGACTCTGTATTGTATGCACACTGAGTTCAATAAATCGCATTTTATGCATGTGCAAATAACTGCTTACACACAATTTACTTTTCTGGGACTGTCACACATTTCCACATTTAAACCCAAAGCCCTGTAGAAGTCCTATAGCTAGTAAGGTAGACATCATAGTGAATATAAAAATGGTTTCAGATAAGGATTATGTCCAGCTTAAGTACATTTTACATCCAGGTTTTCTAAAGCCCAACTGCTAGCAGAAAGCAGGACTTGGAATTTGGGAATGGAAAAAGAATGGAGAGATGTTTAGGCCATCATGTAAGTTTAGTCACACATGGATATAAGGTGCTGGCAGCCAGTGGAAGCCCATAGGTGAAATCAGAAGGGCAAGAGCCGAGAAATATTCAGACAGCAGAGAAAACGTGAGAGGAAGGTAGGAGTAGGATAGCAAGGGAGGTTTGGGAGGGTGATTGGACTTTGCAGTGAGAAAGGCCTTGAAAAGTGGGGTAGAAGTTTTAGCATAGGAAAGCTGGAGGTTATGGTGTGCATTCTGAGACAAGAGAAGTTTGGAATTTGAGGGTTTTCTCTAGAAAAAAATGAGATTTTGACTTCTGTGACAATATGTGTGTGGAGCTGAAATGTCTGAGACAGGAGGCTAGGGAGGTTCAAGCTTTTCATGCAGGAGGAGGAGAAAAACTAAAAGTCTGGATCTGAGAAGGGTGGTGATTGAGTGGCTTTCGTTTGGGGAACTGGATGCTTCAGGGACTTGAGTTTGGTGGAGGGCTTGAGACTGAGTTAGAGCTTAGGACATGAGATCAAAAGTCAATGGGACATGCCTGCAGTCATTCACACAGGATAAGTGCCATCCTCTCATAAACCTCTTTAGCAATATATACGTTTTTCTTTGCTGGAAATACAGATCTCACAGCTTATTTTAACTAGCAATCTTGCAATTTAGCTATTATATTAGTATAACCAGAATATGATGCCGCATGATGTGCATATGGGGGAAGGTTGGTGTTTATGCAAGAAGTTCCAGATGATACCTTGTTTGTGAAAGCGATATAAAAACACTTTATCCTTGAAAAAGGTGCAGAATTCTGGGAAATTTCGGTCCATTTATCCATGCTGTCATCAGGTCTGCAGATGACAACAAATTGGAGGACCAGTTGGTAGACTCAGCGGCAGGGCTGTTACTCAGAGAGACCAAGACAGACTGGAGAAACAGGCTGAAACAGTAAAGCAGATGCTTCAGCAGATAAAAGTTCCTTTCAGCAGGGCATATAAAAAGAAAACCAGACCGAGGTAGAAGATGGAAATTATGACATAAAAGAGCATGTAGCAAACTACATTGGACTGTTGTTGGAACCCCACAGCAGTCTGGGTAGTTCAGAACACTCATATGTGATTTGGAAAAGTGATACATATACAGCTGATAAAGTTCATCAGTGGTACTAAATTATTCAGTTCACTGGTGATAGTAAATATGAACTCAACAGCTAACAGTTCTTTTCATCAGCAACCTCGAGGAGGCAACAGAATGCACTCTGATCAGATCTGCAGAGGACAACAAATCAGAGAACAGGTTGATAGACAGCAGCAGGGTGGCCAGTGAGACCTAGACAGGCTGGAGAAGTGTGCTGAAAGGAACCTTGTGAAATTCAACAAGGACAAATGCTGAGTCCTGCACCTGGGAAGGAAGAGCCTCTGGCAATGGGACAGGTTGGGCACTGACAGCCTGGGGAGTAGCTTTGTGGAAAGGACCTGGGCGTCCTGATGGAGAGCAAGCTGTGTGTCAGCTGGCAGCAAAGGAGGCCAACAGCATCCTGGGCTTTATGAACAGCGTGATGTCTGAACAGCAGTAGCTGAGGGAAGTTTTTATCCCCTAGTACTCAGCAGATGATATCTAAAATACTACAATTTTGCCCACCCCCCAATACAGGAAAGACAGCAGTAAATTGGAGCAGGTTTAGCAAAGGGCCTGGAGCACCTGACCTGTGAGGAGAGTCTGAGGGAGCTGGCTTGTTCAGTCTGGAGAAGGGTAGGCTTTGAGGAGGATCTCCAGGCAGCCTTACCGTACCTATAAGGAGACCACCAGGAGGACAGACCAGCTGTTCACAGTGGTGCATGGCAGGAGGATGAGCGATAATGGATATGAGAGGTTCAGACTGCAAGTAAGAAAAACACTTACACTGTGAGCACAGTCAAGTGGTGGAGCGGTTGCCCACAGAGGCTATGCAATCTCCATAATACAGAATATTCACTATGTTGAGCTGTAAATTAGCTATTGCCACTTAAGAAAAGAGATCTGGGTAATACTGTGATTAGTTTTCTGAAAACATTCAATGTGCAGCCATAGTCAAAATGTAAGCAGGAATTATTAGGATCATAACAAAATGGAAAACATTATGTCATTGTCTAGATTTGTGGTGATCCCACATCTCAAGTTTTGCATATAATTTTAGATTACATCATCTCAAAGAAGGATAAAGCATGGTGAAGCATAATGTGTAAAGGGTGATCTGAAATATGGAAGCTTTTCCATGTGAAGGAAATTTACAAGTTTTTTGTTTGGAAAGGATATTACAAAAAACAGCTACAAGAGGCCTGTAAAACTATGAATGGCATAAAGATGTTTTAGGAAAGATTGTTCACTGTCTCTCAGAGGCATTCTTGCATTAGCAATTATATCAGCCATCACAGATAGTGCAAAAAAAAAAAAATGGTGCTGAGGGCCAGACGTCAACGTTTGCATTTTAGGCAACAGGGGCAACTTAATTCCAGTCCCAAGGGCTGAATGCCTGTTAGTGGTTGAAGCATATTACTGGAACACATCAGAGCTCTCAGAGTGCATCTTCTGATTTAGTTTCACCTTAAAGGAAATCAATTTATTTCCTCTAAGACTACTCCACCAAGGGACACAAAGCATAGTAACTGGAGGCGATACGAGATCTCGTTCAAAAGTACGCACAGACACGTGCAAGGAAGGAAAATCCTGTCGATGCCAATTTAACACACTATTCTGGGCACAGTTTCCAAAGCACTGGGGTCCTAAGCTGCTGGGTGCTGCAAGGGCACATATGGGAAGGAATCAGTCTGTATTTGCCTTTTTGACTATAGTCTTTCAGTAGCTCTATCTGCTGCAGCTCATAATCAGAAAGAAGAGACTGCATCAAAATGACCTTGGTACATCTGATTACCTAAGAACACTTGTTCTTAGGTAATTTAATTTTACATGAGCACTTACAATGTAAATGGTTATTATAGCCTTGCATATTATTCATTTGGGCACATTTTTAGAGTGAAATTTTCCATCTCATATCTTACATTCTTTAGTCAAAGCAAAATGAGGTCAGTCAATTTATAAAATTGGGAGAATATTTTAAATTGTCTGTAGTCTTATTTTGAGTATTACTAGCACCTCAACAGGAGATTGCAAAAACTGGCAGGGACACATGCAACAGGTATGCCTATGGTGAAAATCCTTTTTTATTTGCATTCTTTGGTGGGTATAAAAGTGTGATTTGCACAAAGCATTGTTTTTGTTATCTAATAACAGGTTTCCACTAACAGTATGCCAGACTGCTGGCACTGGCTTGCATACACATGTGATTTGAGTGGAAATTCTTGTTCAGGGTATAGAAACACAGGCATGCACAAAGAAAGTTAAGTAAAATATATGTTTTAACAAATACGTGACTGTGTATAAATTATTTAGGAACTGTTTTCATCAAATGATATAGGGTTTCTTTTATAAAAAGGAGCAAATAGATTAGAAGGGGTTTGAAGCTCCCTCAGCTATTCTGTTTCATAATACAAACCCCTACTCCATGTTGCTGTACAGTTTTTGAGGAACTCTACAGCTCTCAGTTTTTATCTGTAGATGGCTAGAATCAGATGCAGAGACATGGCTTATTTCCACTCCGGCTGGATAGACAGACATATAAAGGTATTTTTCATGTCAGAATTTGTTAAAGACAGTAGTTACAGGGCGGATCATAGAATCTGCAGTAACCTTTGTGTATGATCATACGGGGTTTCTAAATGTGATCCTTTGTTCCAGTACTGTACACAAGTTTATATGGTAATATACTTCAGGGAAAATAAACTGTTCTCATTCTTTGTCAGCCTCTGTTAAGTCGTAGAATTTGGTTTACGTAATAATTGTACTACTGACCTTTTCAGATGAAGCTTAATCAGTTTACAGATGGTAAAAAAGAGACTATTTCAACAATGGAATTGAAATCTGTTCCACATAACTGGCTGTCAACTTTGAATAGCTTTACTCACATGCAGGGAAGCCACAGGGATTACACATGCTGTATAGTAAGCAGTTCCTGATTGTATACATACTTTTAATACAGCACCAACAATTTTTCTGTGGCTTTCTGTAGGAAGAGCAATTAGAGAATACTGAAACTGCTGTTCCTGAATGTAGAATGACTACATTATAAAGTCTAATCTGTGATAAACTCAGTGCAGGTTTGCTTAAGGTGAGTTGCACAGACATGCAAACAAGGATAAAATGTGTCCAAACTAATGTAGCTACATGTTTGCATAATTCCCTGATTATCGCTGTTGATCCAAACCCAGCCTCTAGCATTTTGTGTTATATTTACTTTAAGTACAGAAATAAATAAAAAGAAAGCACAGGTAGCAGTCTTGACTAAGATCCTCCAGAGAGGATAATACACACTAAATTTCACATGTAAAAAGCAAAGTGAATGATATATCATTAGTGATAACATTTAATGCCATTTGCAAATTAAATAAAAAACAGAACATAACATCATATATTGAGGTTTCTATTTGAGAATAATGTTTACAAGTGTTAGAAAAGAAATTTATAAATACAGGTTTGAAATTGAGGTAAGTTTTTAAATGAGTGTTTTTCAAGTAAATTGCATCTTGACAGAGGGATATGTAAAGAGGACTAATATTTTTCAGAATTTTGTTACCAATTACTAATGTTATTTTTTCAGTAATCGAGATACTGTTTTAAATTAATGTAATTTTAATTTAACATAATCTAAAGTATAGCATAAAAACCAAGGAGGTACGTATCACACTTTAAACAGATCTTCAGCATCTTTAAGCAGATGTTTAACTCATGGAGTTGCATAAAATTTTTTGGTATTATAATCTAAAACTCTTTAGAAGCAAATCCCTGGAAATTTTAACTTTTTTTTCCTAGATGCAGTATAGCATATTTAGCTGTGGGACAAATCTTAGCCCACTTATAATCACTGAAAACCGTCATAAAATATCATCACTCTCTTGACGAGCATGAAGATTTCATGTATAGTTTCCAAAATAAAATAATGTTGAAGAGATTCTGATGTATACAGATCTAAAAGCTTAGTATCTGTACATGAGAAACTGATCCAAATTGTCATTAAAATTAAAAAATTAAAAGAAATGCAACAATGTCTAACAGTGAGTGATTCTCCAAAGGAAGAATTTCTGTATCTCAGTAGTCTAGTCAAATTTCAAAGTAAAGCAATCATTAAATGAATACAGGAGGAAGAGTCTACCTTTGTAATTTGAAGTAAAAAGGTCTCTGATGAACTGTCTTAAAAACGATACCAAAGAGAGAAAATACTTTTCTTTGGAAGGTGTGGAAACAATTGTACTATAAAAGTTTTGGGCAAAATATTGATTCAGAAAAAAATACAAAGAAAAAATAAATACCCACCACTGAAAAGGAAAAATATTGAAATTCCAGCAGAGTTCTGTATTAGGACACTTTTTAAAAATATGTTTCTCAGTTTCCTTGAATAAGATCTGAGAATGTTAAAATGAAAATTACAGGCGTGTGAACACCAATTATACACAATTATTTCTATTAGTCAAAAACAGAAGATTAAGGAATTTCAAGGAGGCTTAATTAAGGTGGACTAGAAGGCAGCACAGCAGTAGCTTAAAACTGAGGAACACGCTGAGGCACACTGATGTGCAGTGGTGCATACAGAAAGGGACACTTCCTACCCACTTGGAGACACCAAAAGCCATCATGTCAGTGCAGGGGAAAAGAATCTGGGCAGCTCAGCAAAGACCTGTTTTTCGAAATCAAAGAATGCATCATAAAGATTGAGAGTTACCTGAAAAATGGAACAAAAATCTAGACCAGTATGACTGCATTCCCTCCTTGTCTTTCATCAGAACTGGATGGATCTTCTGCCTTTGCAGCGCAGCTCCCAGCCTCTTTCCTGTCCCACCATCTGCTGTCTAATACAGCTGTACAGACACTTCTTTAACCTCGTATCTTGACATATACAAGAACTATGCTCCTACAGTACTTCTCTTACTACATAGAGAAGTCAGGGGAGGAATGAAGAGGAAGGACCTTTTGGTAGGACCCCATACTCAAGTCATTCTTGGGAGTCACAGGATTTTTCTTCTGCTTGAAAGGCTGTGTTTGCATCTGCCTGTATATTTTTAAGGTATTATCAGCATACAAACAGTAGGATAAAAATTGAATTTTAACCTGGTATGTATCATATAGAGACATAATATTAAAGCAAGGAGTTATTTGGAAGAGTGTTTTGAAAAAAAAATTTCAAATACTAGAAATAGGAATTCAAATGTATGTGCACTGTTGAACTATGTGTGTACACATCTGTATGTACCTCAATTACTGAAGAATTCAGATGAGTAGACTTAGAAAATCCAGATATTAATTACTGAAGAGATTACAGTATATGGAACCTTTTACTTTTGGATCACTGAATCAAAATCAGTGGAAGAATGCACCAAAAGAGAGGTTTCATATGTCTGGATAAAATAAGCAGATAGCATTATTTTACCAAATCCAAACAAACAAGCATGTTCTTTTCCAGACATGAAAGACAGAGTTACTTTTTAAATCTCGAAATCAAGTCCACAAAGAGCTTCTTATCCAACAAAGTGAGGAAACCTAACAATGAGGTGTGAGATTTCCTGCTTCCATTTGTTCTGTAAATAACTGGGGGAAGGAGGGTTAACTTTTTTTTTTTTTTTTACTCAATGTGATTGGTTTTATAAAGATTTTTATCTCCTAGTCTGTTTTTCAGCAGGTTTTCAAAGACGCTCAGGTACTGTAACAAGGAGGCATTTCCCACATGCTGCTCACAGGATGGACTACATGGACTTTGAGGATGATAGCCGTGGATGGCGATTTGATATGGACATGGTGATAATCTACATTTATTCAGTCAACTGGGTAATAGGATTTATTGTGTTCTGTTTTCTTTGTTATTTCTTTTTCCCTTTTTAGTCTGTAGTAACCACAGTTAAGGAAGACAGAGTCATGTGAACCACAGTATGTGAATAGAAAAAACTTGAAGAAGTCAAACTCTTTGATACTGTGTTTTTATAATTCAGAATTGTAATAGACTGCATCAAGCATGCTGTGAGGCTATTTGATACTTCTGCTATGTGTGACAAAGTACTTGAAATTGGTTCCAAATATAATGTGAAATCCAGATCATACTTCATTCAGTGGGAGTTTTGCCTTGATTTTGGTAGGAACAGGATTTACCCCTAATATATAAAATAATTACTCTGTAGAAATATAGAATACTGCTTGTTCTTAGGGGAGTTCTGTGTACTACAAAAGAATATGATCGATAGAATCATTTTGGGGTTTGACTCTTACATTGGCACACTTTTCTTTTTCATTGGTGCTTCAATTCCTCACACATAAAAGCAATAAAGATGCTTCTCATTCATAGTCAAATCTTTTGAGAACAGGAGATTATAAGCACTGCAGTGCTGCACCATGCATTGTATAGACGTTCATTAGAGCTATTTCAATGGCATAATCCAAATCCTCGAAAATTTTGACAATTGATACCTGTTAGCATTCTACTGTGGGGATGTGCTGCACACAATGCCTGAAATTTTGAGCCAAAAAGAGAAATGATACTGCACAGTGTGCTGACAGTTCCATCTTTTCAGCAAATGGCAGTCAGAAGGAATCAACTAACAACCCCAGGTTCTGCACATTAAAGCGACCATTTTTGTGCAGGTTGCCAGAGTAGCACTGTACCTTTTTTAACCCACCCAGATGAGTGTGTTTGGATCCAGCAAGACAGCTAATGGAGGGCAAGCAGCAGGCCTGCTGACTATGATGCTGTGAGACACTAGTAAATATTGGAGAAAGAAGCATTCTCCAGTGTAAGAAATCAGTATAATTTTTAAATTGCTGTAACAATTTGAGGATACACTCAAGTGTGGACTCACCAGGACTATATGTCTCCAGGGGGATCGTATAAGAGGACATAGTATTTATTTGCACCTTTCGTGTGAAACAATTCTAAAGCACTTTATAGTTACTCTATATATAGATTGCTGAGTTACAGTTACAGAACTGCAGCCAGTTCAGCAATCATTCCATATTTGCTGCTTTACACAGTATTTTCAAATGAAAGTGAAAGAGCATCTATTAAATTATAAATAGGATATTGGAAAATATTGCGGGAATCAGGTGCTGAAGAATGGTACGAGGTAGTTCAGGGGCGTACTTTTCAGGAAGGTACAAGGAAGCCTTTATTTCTAAGGGCATGACCCTGCAAAATACACTGTGGTTTCATCAAGAAGAGCATGTGAGTATGTGTATGTAGTCCCTCTGGTATCAGGATTTGTGTGGGAGACCTGTGGTTCTTCAGTAGGTGGTGTACTCCCCTGTTCTAGCAGAGAACAAGGAGAAATGTGTTGTGGAAGGTGCCATCTGCCCAATATGATGAAATGGAATGATTTCAGGGGTTTTATTAAGCATGTGTTTATGCTTCTTTACTGGAGCAGGGCCAGCATGGTCAGTCTCTTATAGGCTATAAAGTGGTCAGGACCAGAAACTTTCACTTAATCTGAAAAACAGCAGTAAATCAGCTACTAATACTTAGTTTTCTTACAGGCTGCAGAGAATAATCTCTTGGAGAATATATATGTAGGATTAAAAATTACAAGTCTAGTAACACTGATTGGACTAAATAACTTTTGCCATCTTTTTAAAGTTATGCAAATTTAAGGAGATATAATAATTGAAATTCACTATCACCATCACAGTCATGGTTCTGACAGAAATGCATTTTCTGTAATAGCAGTATATCCAGTTACTTTGTCTCTACCTAAAGGTGATTGACTCCGTTACAGGTGGCATATGCATAACATTTTAAAAACTTTCAAGGTTGTAGTAGAACATTTGGTGAATTTCCCTCTTTATATTGATACAAACAAGTCTTTTAAAAATTAGGGTTTTTTAGGTCATAGGCTCATGTTTTGCTACATGCAGATGTAGGTCTGTATGCTCAAATATTATCAATAATTCTAAACATTTTTCTCATCTATGCCAGGACTGGTATTCTAACTGCAATTTTTATTGTGTCTCTAATCTTATGAATTTACTGCTCTTATCTCAGCAAAGAGAGGGACTGATTCATCTATTAAGCCAAAATTGCTTCTATCTTTTGATCTCAGAAAATATTAAAATAAAAAGATGTTATGAAAAATTACTTTAACTTAGCTGACATAGTCTGAAATTCCAGTAATAACATAATTTAAAATTATTTAACCAGGATATCTGAAAAGCATTATCCTTAAGTAAGTATTCCAAAATATATTGAGAGATAAAAAACATACTGTAGGTACTAACTAATATAAGAAAAAGTTACTTACATCAGTTTTAATAGCATGTTACCATGGTTTTATTCTGAAAAAGGCAACAAAAGAGAGTAAAAAATCCAATGCAATATTGACCCCTTTTGTACGTTTATAGCAAGAATTGATGACTAAGGGTGGCTGCATTTTCATAAATTTAGTAGGAGTGACAATTTTGTATGGCATTTCTAACTGTGTAACTCTACCTTTCTTCGAGGCCTAAACAAGAAACTGTTTCTTGGGCTATATTGTTTTCCTTCATATTTGTTGTTATTAATTCCAGGGGATAATTAGTTTTAAAAGATTACAAATGTACATAATGAAGACTGTTGCAACTCTGAGACATCCTTCATAGGAAAACACCTAAAAGGCATAGAGTGGAGCTATTTGTCCTTTATTGCTTTTTTGAGATACATGCTTTTGTAAAAATACAATAAAAATTCAAAGGCTCAAATCTGGTTTTCCTTGAAGTCTGCCTGTAAAATGCTGTTGATATTGTTGGAGCAAGAGCAGGTCCTTTGTAAGCAATTTTCTGGTTGAATTGATCCTGTTCTGCCAGGTTGTCTTTCTTATCTACAATAGTATTAAAATGTTTGTAATAAAATTTGTTTGTAATATTTTGCACTCATTTCACTAGATTTTGCTTGGTGGAATTAAAATTTAATATTTTTTTCAATCAATGTCTTGTTTGTTATTTATTCTGTTTCTGCTCAGGGTTCAGCTAGGGTTTGTTGAATTTTTTTACTACTGTGATTAACTCTTTTCATACTAGCAGCCTTGAATTTGTTTCAGTACTTTCCAGGAAACAGTCAGCTTCTGTCAGAAATCATCCTCGGGCAAGGTGTGGATCTTAACACATTCTGATAATGAAGATTACTCAGTCCTGGTGCTGTTAGTCCAGACCAGTTAACTGTTGAAGGCAGCAGAAATCCAGGACAAGACTAAATTTAGCTTTGACAAGCAAAGGGACTTTGTGCACACTCAGAAGTGTGTGAGTTTCTTGCCTAGCAGTGGCTATGTTTGTAGCTTTCCTACCAAGGTCCAGTCATCTTGCTTCCCTTACACAATTTGAAAAAAAATTCCCAAGCAATAGCTGCACAGGGAGTAGCCACTGTGAAACACAACAGATTCTTTCACAGCTGTGCACCTGCCCACAGAAGCTGAGATCTAAGCCTTTACCAGTACACTACATACACATACACACTTGAAATATTTACCGTATGTCAACAACAACATTATCACAGTTGCTGATACTGAGATGGAAAAGGATGATGAAGAAGCAGAGTTTAGATTTATTTGCTTATTTTTCGAGAAAAGTAGTGCTGATAAGATGGACCTCTGGGAGGAATAGTAGCTATTATAGCTATCAAGTGACAAGTAACCATCTTGATGGTGTGTAGTGTTGCATTTGTGTATGTGTTTTCAGCATCTTTTGTCCTTGGCAATCCTGACCGCTTCATAAATGTGGGATGCACAGTCCCCTCTGGGGAATTCCAGGTCTGTACAAGGGGAGTCGCAAGTAGACGGAAGAGACAAACGTGGGACATCAAGAGCATTCTGCCGGTGTTCAGCCCTGCACCCAGGAAGATGCTGAGAGAAAGAAGGCAAGATGTGCTGTGGATTGCTCTGGGCTAGATGTGGAGCAAGACAACAAACTCTCCTTAGAGATGCCCTTTATTTAGCAGAAAGGGCTAAGACAGACAGTAACAGCAGACAGTAAGGTGGACTTAAACCTGACTGAACAGCCAAGCTCCGGGGGTTTTGATCAGTGGCAGAAAGTCTACCTGGCGGCAAGTTACTAGTGGTGTACCCCAGGGGTCAAAACTGGGTCCTATCCTGTTCATCATTTTCATTAATGATCCGAATGCTGGGGCAGAGCATACCCTCAGCAAGTTGCAGAGGTCAAAACTGGGAGGATACACCAGAGGGTTATGCTGCTGTCCAGTGGGACCTCAACAGGCTGCAGAAATGTACTGAAAGGAACCTCATACACTTCAACAAAGAGAAGTGCAAAGTCTTGCACCTGGAAACAGCCCCATGCCCCACCCCAGTACATGCTGGGGGTTACCCAGCTGGAAAGCAGCTCTGCAGGAGAACTTGGTGGACACCAAGTTGAGTATGAGCCAGCAATGCACCCTTGAATCAAGAAAGCTAATGGTATCTTGGGCTGCATTAGGTGGAGCGTGACCAGCAGGTCAAGGGAGGTGATCCCTCCCTTCTACTCAGTACTGGTGGGGCCACACCTGGGGTGCTATGTCCAGTTCTGGACTCCCCTGTACAACAGAGATACTGATCTACTAGAAAGAGTCCAGCAAAGGGCCACTAAGATGATTAAGGGACTAGAGCATCTCTTATATGATGTGAAGTCATCATACAAGATTTACCAGGTTGAGGACTAGAAAAAGTGGATCCTTCAATAATGGGCAAATAAACCAGAAAGTTCTGAGTAGAACATCATGGTTTCCCTTAATACCACAAGGCAGTGCAATGCTGGAAGAACGTGTCCCACATTTGTCCATTTCTGTTCTTTTCTATACATATCTGTAATTCCCTGTCTGGAACAATTAATTTTTTTTTTTTCTCTCACTAGTATCTTGAGTCAATACAACCAATCTCTCTTTGGGTACCATTTCAAACTTTTAAGGAGTTATCTTTCCTTCCACTTATTGAAATCTGTGGTTGTTGCAGTCCTCAATAAAGTTCAGAAGAGTACCAAGGAAAGAATCACCAGAAATCTAGTTGTATTATTCCAGGATGAGTAATCTGTCAGATATTCAGAATTTGTTATTTAAACTTTTTTATTATGATTTAATTTTAAAGTCTAAAATCTGGTATTTTACAGGTAAGGGTTTAAATTCAAATTTCCAAAAACACCTCCTAATTTTGAGTGCCTCGGTTTGGCATTCCCAACATGAGACCTTCCGTCTAAAGGGACCTGGTGCAGAGCTGAAGATCCCCTTTCTCCAAAATATGTTCTTTAGGATTTCTTACGTTGGGAGCCAAAGCCTGATAAACCTTAAATACACCTATTTATGATGGATGTCAGCAATGATCCAGATCCCAGCAGTATCAACAGGAGCCATCATTGTGAAGATCCAGTTTCTCATATATAACTACTACTGGATTTTTGTCTTATAAACTTTTTCCATCACTGTAAAACATATTCTGATGGAATTTCTGAAATGAGTTTTCAGAATTTCTTGTGGCACAAACAAGTTCAAATTTTATATTTACTTACATTTGATTACCCTATGACTGAAAGTAAACTAAACCTCCAGTGTCTTAGACATGTTAGGATTTCTTTGTGGCTGTGATGTAATCCTGTAAAATACGTACTGTCAAAATGAACTTAATAAAATAAAACTTAGTTTAAAATAAATAATAATCTATTTCATTTTCCATCAAACATTTTCTTCGGTTGAAATATTTCTACATTTCCAGTAAGGCATTAAAATGTAATCCTACTTGAAAGTACTTTCCATTGTTATTCTGTGGAAGTTTAACCATAAAATGTAATCTTTATTTAGAACATTTCACTTTTCATTTGATTATATTTTTACAGAGTGATTTCTTATTTAAAAAAAAAAAAAAAAAGTTCCTAAAAGACTGAAGGTATGTATAATTCCATGTTGTGATTTCACTAAAATTATTTCATTAGAGACAGATCCTACAGGACCAGCTTCATCTCTGATACACACTGGAGAAAACGTGCTTAATAAACTGACAAATTTGATCTGAGGAGTGGTCCTGGGCAAGTCAGCAGGTTGACACTGTAGAACAAAGAGCTCAGGGCATGCTTCTCAAGGAAGGGCTCTCAGCAGGACAGAGTTATGTAGGAGACCAAATGGCTTTTCTTGCCCTTTGAATGCTGTGCCGGGCACTCTGTACATATTCAGATACACAGTCTCCACTGGCACTTTAGGGTCTGCTTTTGTGCTTGAATGCACAGGTGTCCCATGCAAGTCTTAGGGAGTTATCCAGGGCATCTGATGGCAGACGTGGCTTTTCCTTTTCTTCTTCATTCAAATATTCCTGAATGTTGCCAGTTTTCTTAAGGTCTTTTGCTTGAGTTGTGACTGCTGAACCCTACCCAAAGGAGACAAGGTGATGTGCTATTATTTTTCATTACTTTTTGTCCTCTGGAGTGGCTCTTTGATTTCAATCAGTTGATGTGCTGGAGCATGACATACCCCTCTGAAACTCTGAACTTATACCCAGGTAAGAATCTGTGACCTAATTTATTTTACAACCTTTAATTAAAATTGTGGCAAAGGAATATATATAACTTGACAAAGAAGCTCACAAAACACTTTGTAGCACTAGATATAAACAAAAGCCCAAGATCTTTTCAAAGTGACTGGGGTCCCTGTATAGAAGTCTGTAAAAGATTCCAGGAGCCAGAGCATGGTTAGTTCTTGCAAGAAACCAGTCATGAAGGTGTGAAGTAGCAGATAAGCAAATGACAGCAAAGCAACCACTGCCAGGGAGGTATACTGTGTAGCAGTGGCGGGTACTGGTTGCCTTTCAGTCTGGCCTCGAAAGGAAGGTCAGTGTTAATGTCACAAAGTTATTTTTTCCTGACTGTTGCCTAGAAAACAGGTAAGTGCTTTGTTCAAGGCTGGTAGGAAATGAGAACAGGAACAGACGAGTGGCTTATGAACCTATCTGCTCATCTGTGAAAATGAAAGCCCTCAAGGTCCTGGCTCAGCCTGCCTGGACCTGTTTTCCCAAGGACTCTCAGAGGCATAAGGCCTTTACACATCAATCCTTGGGCAGGAAAGCATGCTTCTTCATTCAGCATTGCTCATGATACATGAAAAGTGTTACTACTGAAAAAAGCCCCGCAGGATTGTTTGAAATTTTAAATATATCTGTTAGCACTTCCTTTAATACTGCAGCAGCAGTCAGTATCCTGTGTGTACTTAACTAAATAGTTTTTGAGTTTGAATAATACACTAGACCTCAGTACTACAGCATATACGAACCAGATAATCCTCTAGCACCCATCAGCAATGCTGCCTTCCCTCAGCCACATTTTTTTAATGTCCATTTTACTTCATAAAATCTGGAAGGACTCCAGCTTCATTCCCTTGACATCTAAATACTAATCTACAAGTGAAATAAAATGGTTCCCATGATTTCTAGATTGACGTTATACGAGTGATACATATCACTATGATACCGTATTAGTGATGGCTTAAATTTGCAGTTTGGTTTTAGGATGAGAAAGTTATAGTCTGACTTTTCACTAGATATCATTTGAACTTAATAATAAACTATTTCATTTTCCATCAAACATTTTCAGCATTCAGTTGAAATATTTCTACATTTCCAGTAAGCCATTAAAATGTAATCAAGCAATCACTTAAAATATACTCCACATCTAATCTTTTATCCTCAAACAAGACAATGAAGCAGAAAAAAGTAAATGCCACCAATAAAAAGATCATGGCACGTAATTTCATATTGATACAAGCATTAAAAATTAATTATTTTAAATAATTTTTACTCTGTCATTAAAAATTAGTATTAAAATGCTAAGCATATAATGTACTCCACTGTTTATGAGCTGGAGAATGAAATTCAGACTGAGCAGAAAGGAAATCTCATGTAGCCTCACTGTATTACCTGTATAAAATAAAGGATGTTAGATACTGACATAAAAATCCAGATGACCATCCTGTTCAATGAAAAGTGAAAAATAATACTTTAAAGAATCCTATGTAATCTCAATCTCCCTAAAATTATACCTGGTTTGGTGGTGTTAACTCTTCATGTAACTAGATTGCTACCCAGGAAATATTGTTTAGACTTAAAATCAAAGTGTGAAAATAACTGAAATTTACAAAAGCCTGTCCTTAATCCATGCAAATCAGAAATCCTTGGGGATATACATGATTCCAGAATTCATTACCAGTCATAGCATGGCATCTGATGATGCCTGAAAGACAACACGTTCCAATTAGAACATATGAGGTAAAAATGTTTTTGCCTTGCAGATGGCTCTAGCTAGCTAATGTATGCATTTCAGCTGTCAGAAGTTAAACTAGTTCTAAAATAATTTGAATTAGACTTCAGGGGAAGAAGAATATGCTAATTTTCTTTTATCAAGCACACAATGTTTGCAAGAAGTTAAAGTTACAGGCAATTTATGATCCTATCTGGTTTCTTCTTAAAAGAACTGGACCCCACTTTTAATCTTTTAAAACACTTGTGAATTAAATGAACGTAAAAGTTAATAATTAGATATATGGTCACAGATTTTTCCAATGCATATAGTACAATTTTACAGGAACAACAATTGCATGACTTACAAAATTTTTTATGATTTTATATTATACTCACCTAGGAGTTAAGGCTCCCAAACTCATTTTTGTTTGTCATCTAGATTGTGATTTAAATCCTAAACTACAAAAAATTACACAATGGCATTAAATTACCAAGTTGTACTGGTATTTTTCTTTAACTCCACTTAAAACAGGAATATAGTGTAATGATAACAGTAGCATAAATCACGATACCCTTCTCTTTCCTTATCTGTTATTCCTAAAGTGCCTTATTTTCAGATTGATTTACAGGTCAAATTGTCATTATTTTTAATCATTAAAATCAAGTTCTTCAGAATTTCCATTTTCCATGCAGTCTAGTAGCAACAATGCTCAATATGCAAAGCACTTACAGCTTCTCAAGTGAAAGGCACTTTTACAACCACATTATGATATCTAAATACAAGTGTTACAGTGTTAATCCAACAGGTTAACACATATTTTGGCAACAGTAGCTAAATTCTCATTATTATCATAATTTAAATCAAAGGACAACCAAATTACATATGCATGGCTTGTGTAGATACTAACTAAAATATTTATTGACTTTAAAAATAACACAACTGTCTTAGCATATACTGCTTTACAGGAAGTTTAACATTAGAAGTTTTTCAGGATTTGTCTGTGACCCACTGGTAAGAAGGAGATTTCTGGAAGGTTCCCACTAGCCTCCATGTACCAAGTACCCTCAGCAGGAAAAGGAGACATTCTCTAAACCTTTAAATAGTGCAGATAGCAAGTTGCTTCAGGCAACAAGATACAAATCACAATGTGATTTATTCAACATTTTTCTGTTTTGTTACTCACAAGAAGAGTATATTCCATACCTAAACTTTTTAACAAATACAGGTAAAGCAATGTTGTAGTTATTGCACAAACCGAAGAGTCATAAACCTTCCCATCCTTAGCATCATCAGTGATCAGCAATGTGATCATAGCAGTCATACAACTTTTTTTGTACAAAAGGATACTTATAAAGACTATTAAGCTGTCTCTTTGAAAAACACTATAAGCACAATTCACATTATATTAGAAAAACAATGCAATTGTGATGTATGGTGAATACAAAAAAAATCTTCTTAAATACATTGAAATTACTTCTTAGACATTAATAATGGGTAGATTTCAAAAGCAGAGTAACAAATTTTTTCAAACATAACAAATGGTATTACATTTTTAAAAATCTTCAAATGCAACAACAACTGTGATTCATTTCTGTTTCTTCCTGAAAGGTAAAGCAATGAGTCTAACCATAGTCACAGTGCACCTAAAATCAAGGATTTGAAGGACAAAATGTCATAGAATCATAGAATGGTTTGGGCTGGAAGGGACCTTAAAGATCATCTAGTTCCAACCCCCTGCCATGGGCAGGGACACCTTCCACTAGACCAGGTTGCTCAAAGCCCCGTCCAACCTGGCCTTGGACACTTCCAGGGAGGGGGCATCTACAGCTTCTCTGGGCAACCTGTGCCAGTGTCTCACCACCCTCACAGTAAAGAATTTCTTCCTTCTATCTAATCTAAATCTACCCTCTTTCAGTTTAAAACTGTTACCCCTCATCCTGTCACTACATGTCCTCATAAAAAGTCCTAGTCCTTGTCAAATCCTAGAAAAGAGAGGCTTCCAAACAGGTAAGGATGAAGTCCTGATTCAACAATGAAAATTGTTCACCAGCCCCTTGCTTTTGACCTACTGTTACAGAAAAATCCAGTCTCTCGCTAGTCCTTTTTCTGTACTGCTGCAACAGCCATACTGCACCTGAGTTTGCTGTGCTCTACTCCCCTTTTAGTGCAGGAATTCTCACATGGACTAGAGCCAGCATAGCTGGCTGTATGCAGTACCAGTTGGCATTGAGAAATCATACAGATGGCAGGGAGCACAGTCAGATGACACTGCAAACTGCCCATGCGCTGCCAGAACAGACTCTAGGTGACTGTTTAAAAAGTGGAGATTAAGTGGCTGCAGCTCTCCAAATATTTCTCCTTTATTCCCAGGAAGGAATTGTTAACGTAGAATGAATTAGGCCTATGCTCTCCAAAGGTCCTGGACACCTAAATCCCCTTAGAATAGCAGTATCTGATACATATAATGATACATGTGCTCATCATTGATCGCAGTAATCTTTTTCTACAGTTTAATGGCCAGAGCGCTTCCAGGAAAGGTTTATAACATATCCTAGAATCACAACTTCCCTTGTCCACAGAAATGGCCTAAGCGCTACATGATTATGTAGGCATGTGAAGGGGCAGCAACACTTTACTGTCAAGTGAAAGAAAGATACTATATTACAGTTGGACTCCATGATCTTAAAGGTCTTTTCCAACCTAAATGATTCTATGATTCTATCTGAATTTAAATACATTATTAAATGTAGAAGATGGAGTTTCTGAGTTCCTATTTTACAGAAATTTAATCTTTAAGTAACATGGTTTGGTTGGAGGTATAGGTGAGGAGGGGAAAAGAGGCAAATGCTAGTCTTGGATATACCTTTCATATTTTAGACATTTCCCCCAGTCGCCATGCGACTATTGTGAATCCCATTCTCCTGCATCTAATCTTCTCTCTTCTAGATAGATGGAATTCTATCTAAGTCCTATTTTGAATTTCAGTTCCCCTGGTAAATGCCCAACTTGAAGATCTGAGTATGTTGATACCTTGAGCCCTTTTTAATCATGATCCTTCATTAATCCAGCTTCCAGAAAACAATCATTGTTTGTACTTCTGAGAAAAAAAATCTCAATGTTCTAAAAGCAGCAACAGCTTGATGAGGCTATTTCAGTACATTCTGTGAGGTCCTGTAAAAATGAAATACACTAAATGCAGCTAAAACCACTCTATTTAAAATCTCTTAATATATAGTTAACGTAGTAGTATATATGAATGTGCTTACTAGGTCTTTTTATGTTGCTATATATAGGGAGAATGTATAATTACATGACTAGGCATAATAAAACCACAGTATATCAGAGTAAATACCTGATTAAAACTCTGAAGATACTTCTCTTTTCAATAGTCATAAGTAAAAACATTGGGGTGATGAGTGGATTGAGAGCAGCACTGCGGAGAAGGACTTGGGGGTACTGGTGAATGAAAAGCTGGACATGAGCTGACAATGTGTGCTCACAGCCCAGAGAGCTCCACAGGGAGACCTTATTGAGGGCCTACAGGAAAGATGAGGAGGCATTCTTTATCAGGGAGTATAGCAATAGGATAAGGGGTAATGGTTTTAAACTGAAAGAGGGTAGATTTAGCTTAGGTGTTAGGAAGAAGTTCTTTCCTGTGAGAGTGGTGAGACACTGGAACAGGTTGCCCAGAGAAGCTGTAGATGCCCCCTCCCTGGAAGTGTCCAAGGCCAGGTTGGACGGGTCTTTGAGCAACCTGGTCTAGTGGAAGGTGTCTCTGCCCATGGCAGGGGGTTGGAACTAGATGATCTTTAAGATGCCTTCCAACCTAAACCATTCTGTGGTTCTATGATTGAAAGTAGAGATCTAGCAATGAATAATTCATCCTACATAAACTTGAACAAACTAATTCCACAGTCATGGTCTTTGTCATCCATGAAGTTTGGCTTATTTATCAAAATTTTAGGTTATAATAAAAAACTGGGGTTTAAAGCATTTAAAGTCCCTCCCCATCTTTCCTGTAGCCCTCTTTAAGTACTGGAAGGCCACTGTAACATGTCCCCGGAGCCTTCTCTTCTCTAGGCTGAACAACCCCAACTCTCTCAGCCTGTCCTCATAAGGGAGGTGCTCCAGCCCCCTGATTGTCTTCATGGCCTCCTCTGGACCTGCTCCAACAGGTCCATGTCTTTCTTCTGTTGGGCCCCAGAGCTGGACACAGCACTGCAGGTGGGGTTTCATGAGAGCAGAGTAGAGGGGGAGAATCACCTCCCTCGACCTGCTGGCCACACTTCTCTTGATGCAGCACAGAATAATCTCATGCAGATGAGTTGAAGCTAAAAGTTCAGCTTCAACTTAACTACTACCGCTTTTTGCTAGAGATTTCTTACATGCCAGTTACACACAGTGCAGTTTTAAGACTTTGGCCCTCGAATCCACAGCTTGAAAGAAGATCTTAACAGTAGTACTACATCTCCTACCTGTTCCTTCAAAAATACCATTAACACAGTGTGGAGTGAGTGCACTAGTGATCTATGTACATGCCAAGTCTAATGCATAGGGTGTACGCCAGCATGTAGTACCCAGGAGCTTTTCAAAGATTGAAAACTCTGATGCACAGACTGAGAACAGTACCTGTGCAAATTGAATATGTTGATTGATCATTCTAATAGAAGAGAGTCATCAATGAGTTTGAACATTATGACAAAAAGAGAGAGGGAGAGTAGTGAAAAAGAATAATTTATTTTTAATTTTCTGTGTGAGGAAAAATAGTTTAAATATGATGTGGTGATAAGGAGGGAGCCAGTATGGGATTCAGAGAGTGGGAAGAACCTTGCTTGACCTGTATGCATGTATCAAGGAGCTCATTAGAGAGCTCCAGCCCACTGTGCTCATGAGCCATTTAAAGTAATGTGGGGGTTGTATTAGCTTTGGACAGACTGTGAATAGGATGACTCTTTCCTGCACCCAGCATGCCTGCTGCAGCAGGATCAATAAGGCAAGATAAGGAAGACATCAATTAGGCCACTTTTATTATCCATCAAAAGATACTTGTGCTATGAGCAGGTCCAACAGAAAAAAGGTGACATTTTTTCATTGGTTTCTCAAAGACAGAAAAAATTATAATAAAGCAATTCACACAGCTGTACGGAAATAAAGAGGCATAGCCAGTGAACCTAAGGAAGGACAGTGAAAGAAAAGATTTAGAAGGAAAATTAGGAACTTCTGCTTCTCACAGAACTTTGAAACTTCTTTCATCATAAATTAGATCATCATTGCATTACCTCAAGCTCTCCATTGTTTGTGAAATGCTAATAGTGTTTCTAGGTTTTGTTCTGTGGATTTAACCTGATTGCTTCACACTTTCTCAAAACAAAGCCATCCACTCCCAATAGAATTTTTGAAACCTTTACAGACATGGGGTTATAAATTACTTTGGCAAAATTACAAATAGAAGGGTTTGGCTAATGTGAATGCTTTGAGACAGACTTTTTTGTGCTTTTCAGCACCATTCATAGGAGCATGTGACCATTTGTCTGGCTTAAGTAATACAGATCTGTGAAAATGGTTTCATCTTTGCTTTTCACACCATTCTTAGGATCAAAAGCATGTATCTAACAAGTGCTTATCACAAAATGTCAGCCAGACTTCCCTATCCTATTCTGGAAGAGATTAAAACATATTTGGTATTGCATCTACTACTAAGTGACTTCTCTGTTCCTCTGTACAGTCAGTTTAAAAACCAAACACCATATTGTGCTTTTCCTGCCTATGAAGCAATAAATATTTTAAATAAGAGCCATCATTGGAAGTTCACAAGGTGAGACATAATACCAGTAAAATACAGCATTTTATTCACAGTCTTTAGGGTGTAGGAAAAATTGAATAAGATGCAACATAGCCAGTATCAGAATATGCCATAAACTGTTCCTTTAAGTGCACAAATGTAGATGACAAAGAATAATGCCTCACTTCTTGAGTGTTTTTTATGTTTTTGACTACATGAGAACTGAATTAAAAGGATTTTACTCACTATCTTAAACTGCCTGTAAGTAGATTCCTTTTTTTAGATTTTTTCTTCTGTATTTCAAACTTGGGACAGGGACATGGTTTATTGGTATGAAAATAAGAAGAATATATTTCAGCCTGTAATGTTCATGAATAGATGGCAAGAGTCTCTTTCAGAGAAGACTTTTAAGTTACTATTGCAGTCATCTAAAGAATTCCTCAGATCAGCATCTGTCCCTTCTCATAAGTAAATAGTGTTCTGAAAGAAATAGCTTTATTCAAGCATCACTGAGAAGAACCTAAAAATATCCTGAAGGGCCATATTCATGTCTGTAAAGAATAAAATCTTAGGCGGGATTTTTCAGACCTGCTCAATTAAATCAGGACTTAAAACCCACATATCCCACTTTAATCTCAGGTATATAAAAACTGAAGGGGATCTTCCAATAATAATATGGTCTTAGCTTCCTTTACAGCCTTCTTTTTGGTATTGAAGTTATTTTAAATTAATTCCAACTTTTGTAACCATGGAAAATGCAGAACAACAAAATTACTGCCACTTGTGCTTGGAGTGCTGTAAGAGAAGCCGGCGGCAGAGAAAACCACCCTGGCTAGACAGGGAGCTTTGGCTGCAACTCAGGGAGAAAAAGAGAGTTCACAGCTTTTGGAAGAAGGGGCTAGCCACTCACAGTGATTACAAAGATGCTGTGAGGCTGTGCAGGGCAGAAATCAGGAGGTCTAAAGCCCAGCTAGAAATTAATCTGGCTTCAGCATTCAAGGACAACAAGAAATGTTTCTATAAGAATGTCAACAGCAAAAGAAAGACCAGGGAGATCCTCCATCCCCTGCTAGACACAGGAGAAAACATGGCAACGAGTGATGAGGAAAAGGCCAAGGTGTTTAATGCCTTCTTTGCCTCAGTCTTTAATAACAAGACTAGTCGTACTGAGGGAATCCAGCCTCCTCAGCCAGAAGACAGAGACTGGGAGAACGACCCCCCCGCAATCCAGGAGGAGACAGTCAGTGACCTACTGCATCACATAGACACACACAAGTCTATGGGACCAGACGGGATACACCCGAGGGTGCTGAAGGAGCTGGCTGGGGTGCTCGCCAAGCCGCTTTCCATCATTTACCAGCAGTCCTGGCTGACTGTGGAGGTCCCGACAGATTGGAAATTGGCCAATGTGATGCCCATATATAAGTGTCGGAAGGATGATCCAGGAAATAACAGGCCTGTCAGCTTGACTTTGGTGCCCAGGAAGCTGATGGAGCAGCTCATCCTGAGTACCATCATACAACACGTGCAGGTCAACAGATGATCAGGCCCAGTCAGCATGGGTTTATGAAAGGCAGGTCCTGCTTGACAAACCTGATCTCCTTCTACGACAGGGCGACCTGCTTACTGGATGAGGGAAAGGCTGTGGATGTTGTCTACCTTGACTTTAGTAAGGCCTTTGACACCGTTTCCCACAGCATTCTCCTGGCAAAACTGGCTGCTCGAGGCTTGGATGATCACACGCTTTGCTGGGTAAAAAACTGGCTGGATGGCCGGGCCCAGAGAGTTGTGGTGAACGGAGTTAAATCCAGTTGGCGGCCGGTCACGAGTGGTGTCCCCCAGGGCTCGGTTTTGGGGCCACTCCTGTTTAACATCTTTATTGATGATCTAGACGAGGGGATCGAGTGCACCCTCAGTAAGTTTGCAGATGATACCAAGTTGGGTGGGAGTGTTGATCTGCTCGAGGGTAGGGAGGCTCTGCAGAGAGATCTGGACAGGCTGGAGCGATGGGCTGAGGCCAACTGTAGGAGTTTCAATAAGGCCAAATGCCGGGTGCTGCACTTGGGCCGCAACAACCCCCAGCAGCGCTACAGGCTTGGGGAGGAGTGGCTGGAGAGCTGCCAGTCAGAGAGGGACCTGGGGGTGTTGATTGACAGCCGACTGAACAGGAGCCAGCAGTGTGCCCAGGTGGCCAAGAAGGCCAATGGCATCCTGGCTTGTATCAGAAATAGCGTGGCCAGCAGGGACAGAGAAGTGATCCTGCCTCTGGACTCGGCACTGGTGAGGCCGCACCTCGATGACTGTGTTCAGTTTTGGGCCCCTCACTACAAAAAGGACATTGAATTACTCGAGCGTGTCCAGAGAAGGGCAACGAAGCTGGTGAAGGGTCTGGAGCACATGTCGTACGAGGAGCGGCTGAGGGAACTGGGGGTGTTTAGTCTGGAGAAGAGGAGGCTGAGGGGAGACCTCATTGCCCTCTACAACTACCTGAAAGGAGGTTGCAGAGAGCTGGGGATGAGCCTCTTTAACCAAGTAACAAGCGATAGGACAAGAGGGAATGGCCTCAAGTTGTGCCAGGGAAGGTTTAGACTGGATATTAGGAAGTATTTCTTTACAGAACGGGTTGTTAGGTGTTGGAATGGGCTGCCCAGGGCAGTGGTGGACTCCCCATCCCTGGAGGTGTTTAAGAGTTGGGTTGACATAGCACTTAGGGATACGGTGTAGTTGGGAACTGTCAATGTTAGGTTAATGGTTGGACTAGGTGATCTTCAAGGTCTTTTCCAACCTAGATGATTCTGTGATTCTGTGAGGAGATAGAGTGATACACTTGTCACTCTCTCCAGACGTTTATGGATGTTTATGAGATGTTTATGAGAGGCTAATAAAGAAAAGAAGATAGATGGTGACAGTGCCAGGATGTATCAGTAGACCTACATCCTGCAAAATAGTTCTGTCACAGACTTTGTGAGGGTAGAGAGAGGACTTTATCAGAAAGGCTTATGTCCCTTGAAAGCTTTATATGCTAAATCCAAAGCCCGTGTATGTTAAATCCACTTCCCTACAAGGGGACTAGAATTTCAAAACAGGGTTTGACCTCCTTAAGAGTCTTTTCTACCTCCTCCATTTCCACATCCCTTCAGAAACCCATCTCTGTATGCCTGCAGGAACAATCACCCCAAAATGATCAACTGTGAGTAATCTGTGAAGCAGCTTGTATCTGAGGAAGTATTACCATATTCATAAAGTAGCAGCTCTGTGGACTTATGGGGTTGGATAGCCGGAAGCTGTCACAGATCTTTCCTGGCTTTTTTCAGCTGTACTCTGGTAAAGTTCTCATAGACTAATGTCCTAGTACTTTGTATTTTGTGTATTACATAGCTTTATTTGCATTATTAGAATTCCCAGTAAACTGGATGATTAAAAGATGACCATAAAAAAAAAAAAAAGTGTCTGAGAGAAATAAGTAGTCACATATATGACAGTTCTGTCAATGTACACATTTAAATGCCTATTTCAAAATTGCTCTGAACTGTAAGGTTGCAAAAGCATTAGTAATAAAACTATTCAATTTTTGGTTTGGTATGAATTTTTTATTCATTGGAAAAGTGAGTTGAAATTGCTTGGAGCTACCTTCTTAAATAACTTCCAGATTGAACATGTACATTTTGCATGCAAATAAGACTGAGAGATTGTGGCTACAAATAGCTATACTTAATTTGAATATGCAAAAATAGTATTTGCATGTGTGAACTTTACTAGAAGACGAGTAAGAGAGTTTAAAAAACAGGCTTGATATCTGTGTTTTCTAATCTGCAGGATGGCAGGAATATTTATCAAACTAAAGACATGTAAGAATATCAGTAAATGAACAAATTTGAAAACAGAGGGAAAAACCAGGAAAGAATGAAATTATAATCCAGTATACTCTTACAATTCAGCAGTCAGATTGTGGTTTATGGAATTAAAGCTTCACAGGCATTAATAACAACAATAAACATATCACCACGTACCTTAACCAAGTATTTCTTAATGACAAGTTGATGGACCTTGCTTTCCTTCAGATACAGTCCTCGATTTTTTACTGAGTCTCCTACAGTTCTGTGCCCTGGTTCTGCATCTGGATGAAGTCCAAATTCTATTCCTGCTACCTGAGGAAATCTGGAAGTTAAGAAGACAAATACTGAATAGGAAAAAGGAATAAATCAAATTAATGAACCATTCAGAACAATGCTGTGAGAGCCAGACTCAGAGCAAAAAAGATATTGCTCTTATAATAACAAAATTAATAAGAACTTACTTGCACCAAATATCCTACAATTATAAGGGTATTTGAGGCAGCAGCTGTTACTTTTATTGCCAACAGTCCAGAACTGATCATCTATGTTAAAACACTACCAAATGAAAGGTATCTAAGTTTTTATCCCAGTTTTTATATTTGCATAATACAGTAATAATATTAGAAATGTTTCTTGTAGAGAAGTAATCATCATACTTTGTATAACACAAGGTTTGTGATACCATTATCAGCATTAAGTGAAATGGTGTGAAGCATTTTAAGTGTCTAAGACAACTAATATTTTCATACGCAGGTGGAACAGACCAGATGATCACACCACAGACTTTCTATCAAGAGCTGTGTTATCTGTAAAACTCCTTTTAAAAAGTTTCCAATAGCTGTCTCTCTGGAATTCTGACTACTAGCAGTGGATCTACAACAGGAAGGTTAGCAAAAAGATCATCCATAGTAAAACCCTCTGCTGGGTATACTAGGTTTAAACAAAGTGTATATACAAAATCATAGCAGAAAATAACGACATAGGTTTTTCTTCCATAAACATCTGGCTAAATAATACATTTTCTTGTTGAAAAATTTGAGGTTTACTGTGGATTGAGATTATGCTAAATAAGAAAGAATGTGTGTTAAAAAGTTGTTCAAATAATAGTGAGGTAGGAGTCAGTACTGTAAAGATGTATACACATACTTAACTTTATGTGCAGTAAATAGTCTTAGAAAATTAAACAAATGTTGGTTTAATGACATCTATAGTTAAAGGTGTGTTTGGTTTTTTTAAATATTGCATACATGGATTGATGGAGAAACCAAATCTCAATCATAATCCCTTCCATCATAAAATAATGATAAAACCAACTTAAAACCAAAGCCATCTGGACACCGGGTAAAACAGTGATTTTAAAAAACAAACAAAGCCAAACAAAAACAGTATAAAGAGAGTAATTATTAGCTACGAAGAACAGGAAAATGGAGATAGCAACACCGTCAAAATTGATTGTATATGAAAACTTGCAGAAGCTTTTTCAAATAGTTTGGGAGCATTTTGATTTAAAGCATATTTGGCAAAACCAATTCTCTGCAGATTTAGTAGGATCAAGGTTTTATATGTGGGAAATCTGTTCTCAAATTGCTTCTTATTTGATTGAGGAGTGGAAATAATTGCAAAAATATGTTGCTTTCAAGACTACAACCAGGATTTCACCCAAGCTATTTTGTCTCATTACAGTACTGCTGTACTTTAACTAAGCATCATTCTTCATTTTTACCATATTTGCTCTGCAAACACAATATGCTTGATTCCTGCCTTGGATAACATAGACTTTAAAAGAAAAAGAAAAAAAAAAAAAAAACAAAAAAAACACAACAAAACAAAACAAAAACACAGAGACAGAGAGTGTACAGAATCACCAATACAATCTAACCTATGTATACCAATTTTAAAATTATTTCTCATAAGACTATGTGTTTGTATATGCACTGGTATTTATGTTATTGTACTTCAGTTATAACCTGAAGTGGTTAGCTTATGTGATTAGTTCACATGTTAGCATGCTGATATTTCCAGTACGTGTATTGATATATGAAGCACTAAGATTTACTTTTCCAAATTCTTTGCTAATTTTAGGTTCCTAATTTCTTCAGAGGTTTCTTTTCCTCCAATATAACCATCTTTGAATGCTTTTGTGTGTGTGTTACAAATCACTGACTGGATTTGTTCTTACTCAGGAAGGGCTACTCCAAACTAAATGAAGACACATTTCCAAGATTAAATACCAACCTATTCAAAACATTTTGGGTTACCAAAAATATTTTAAATGATGACCAGAAGTAGCTAGTGCTACCTCAGCATAAGCAGCTTCTAATATTACATTGGTAGTAGGATTTCCTAGACTCCTTTCTGCTCCTCCCACAGTATTTGTAGAACCATCTAGTTCTGTATCAGCTGGACAAAGAACTACTTCTAAAAGATGCTGAATAATAAGATTCCCAATATATTTATTTGCAACAAACATTCCTTAATTCTAGAAATCTGTTTCAAAAAAACAGATGTTTTTTATAATTTTCAGTAGAAAAAGAAAAACATGAAAAATGTGTATTATCCCTTCAGTCACATAAATCTGAATAGACATATAAAACATCACTTGTTTTGGCCTTAATTAATACCTACATTTCTAAAGCCACGCAGCTTGCACTTTACATCCATGCTTATGAGAAGTTTAACAATACCAACAAAGCTGCAAAATACATCTCTGGAGTTTATCAAGCAGGGGGAATTCCAGTCTAGCATTTCTTCTTACTATGTCTGATATAAATGATTTGCAGATAATGATAGTGGACAGCAGAAGTGATCAAGAACTGCTGTAAAATGATAAAACCAAGACATTCCTGCAATAGTAATAAATACAGTTCTATCCATCATTGTCCTTAGAAAGAATGCTTGACTGGACTGCAAGAGATGACTCTACAAGTGACAGAATTAGGGGAGTTTGTTCTCATGCAGGAAATCGGTTCTTAAATGCAAAGGATACCTGGGATTTTACTGGTGAGCTTTGAAAAGTCAAAATTACCCTTTTTTTTTGTTTGTTTCATGTTGCCTTTGAAAAGGAGAAGGTAAAATGATTCAAATGGTTGTACTAAACTAAAGAATCTAGCCAGAACTTGAGAATCATGATAACAGATGATAACCACGTACGTCAAATTAACAGGTTGTAGCTTGTTGCTTAAATCCATTCTTGGAACGATCATCACCCACATGCATTTCCTGAGCAATTTTCTTAACTATACTCCCAGTTAAATGTTCAAAACAAATTCACCTGTGGTCAACAACAGAAATGTTTCCACAGTTTAAAGACAGTTCATTAAATCATTAAGACAATCAGGGACTGCAAACAACTTCACAGTCAACCTAACTGTAACGGTCTCAAAGTTTTACTCTAATGTGTGCTAGTTTTTAGCATCTTTTGTGAATGCCAATGATCTAATCAAAATTGTCTTGTGATCTCCAGAGTCCCCTCAGGAGCAGAGAACATAGCAGATGCCATGTTACTACAGCATGGCAAATACTGCTTCGCAGGAATGTACCAGTGGTTGACTGTAAGTGGTATCAGTGCTGCATATCAGAGAAAATAGCTTATTTAAATTTAATATTTTGTCAGAAATACTTTATTCACAGTAGGAATGCACTGTGCAGCTCAACAGTAATAACCACATAAGGGATTGAAGTATAAAGCTCTATATACTGGAGAGTTACAGTAATATTATGAATAAATATCTATAAAAAAGGAAATTCTTATGAATGGTTATCTTTCAATTAGAAAATCCCAGCATCTATAAAACAGAATGTTACTGAATGCTGCATTCTTCCACTTTGCCATTGCTTCTAACTGTTGAACAAGTACCTATGTCAAGGATAAATTAATTTATATTAATCCACATACCATTCATATGCCACATAATTCATATACTATTAGCAACTAATTCTGTCAAGAATTCAGGAAGTAGCACAGAGGAATGTCAAGGGTGCTGTTTTTTACAAGAGCTTTCTTATATTCTGCAGATACAGCAATACTTAAGGATGGAACTGCATAAATGACAAGACTTCTAAATGTCATTTTCACAGGTGAGGTTAAAACTAAGTTTGATAAAGTGATGTCTTTTAATACTAATCAACTCATGGATGCACTAGAGTAACCTTCCATAAAAAATTAAAGCGAAGCAATTTAAAAAAAAAGCGCCACATTCCTCTGTGGTCTATTTACTGAAGTCAAGTTGTATCAGGAAGAAATATGGATCTCCTTTCAAGATAGAAGGGAAAACTAATTCACAATTCTTATTAAAAATAAATCTAAACAGTATTTATAAAAGCAGGAAAATCCCATGGCTGCAATGTAAACACAGTGTAATTAATTGCATCTAGAATAACACCGAATATGGGACACAGTGCACTTACAGCTTCCCACCCTCTAAATTCACACTCAGACATGGAGTCAGGATGCAGCCATGGTAAAACTCTCCATCCAGGAATATGGAGATGCTTCCTGGCATTATTGATATGACCATGGTTTTTTAATAAATTTGAACTTAATTCTTATTAGCTGTTTATTTTCTAAATAAATCATTAAGAAAATCATACCCACCTGACAGTTGTGAGTGTACTCACTGATCACTGTTTTTATACATAAATCTTTTCCTGGATTTCCCAGAAGGTCAGTTCTTTGAAAATTATACTGAAAGGATGAACCAAAGTTCCTTTTTTTTTTTTTTGAGAAATTTCTAAAATCAGACTTTTTCCATAATAAATGTTCCATTGATCTTTTTCATTTCATAATCATTGTCATGGCCAGCTAGTATCAGATCTACTCCAGGGGTATTCTGTGCAAGTCTGTCACTTCATTTGTGTCATAAACTGTGATAAACTCTGCTCCTCTGCTTTAAGTTTTGCAGATATTTCATTAGCTGCTTTGATATAACGTGCATAGTTTATGTTAATTTGTTTATAGTAGAGAAGGTATCTAGCCTGTTAGCCCAATTTTTATACTCTTCCATTTAACTTTTTTTTTGACCGTGATGTGACCTAATGGTTCCAAAGTAAATCTGTTGTATACATTGTGGAGGAAGCCTGAAAAACTAAATTTTTTGTACATATTCTTCCAGAATATCCAACACCAAAATCAAATTCATGGTTTCCTAAACACATGTTCAGAAAATAATTTTTTAAAGTTAATACAAATAACTGTAAGTTTTAGCCAAATGCCAGTTTTATGTATCATTTACTGTGAGGTAGAGATTGAGGAAAACATACACTTCACCTAGTCCTTAAAATAAACTTGATAGGGGAACTTAGTCCATTTATCCTTTATGAAAAAAAAAAAAATCTTGATCAATTTAATTTATTTTTGCAGCTCTTCTAGACACGCACAATTGTAAAGGACACTTTTCTGCATCTATTAGTTTCAATTCACAAGTTGTCTATGTCAAAAAAATCATAAATCATCCTCATGAGAGCATTTTTTTATGAAGTATCAAGAAAAAAAGGTTGCATTTAATGCCCTGACAGATAGTTGAGGTAAAAAAAAAAAAATCAGTTTAGTATGATATTATTTTCTGTATTAAACATTAAATAATATGAAGGAAGTTAAAAAATCATTCTCAGTAGCCTACAAAAAACATCAAATACTATAACAGTAGGCATAAGAAATACTGGCCACAGCATTCTCAAATCTGTGTATGTTACAGAATCCCACATAAAGGCAGCACTAAGTGGGCTTTCAGTTCAAATCCTCAAAGGTGTAGTCCCTGAAAAGCTCCCTCTTCAACAAATTATCCTAGAGGGTTTTGGATGCTAAGATGCTTCTGCAGAGGATTTATTTGCTAAGGGCAAAATCGCACATACTTATTAAACTTGAAATAATACTAGCATGAGTGGAAGGACTATTTAATATGGAAGTGACTGTGAGTGTGTACACAGGCAGATTTTTATAGATGCAAGCACTTATGGTACTTTTCCTTGAAAAATATGATCTTTTCATGTTTCGTGCATGTTTTGTGTAACATGCTTGTTATACATTCTTGTTTCAAAGTATATGTAAAATGAGAGCAGAAAACCAAATTTTATTATAAGGAATTTAATTCACTTCCTAAAAATTAACTAGCATCTGAGCTTTGCAAAAGAGTAACCAAAAACCATAAGGACTGTAAAAAGACCTCATTCTTCCACCCAACTAAATCCATGGCTGAAAGGACAGGTATGTTTGGAAACAAAAAGCAAGACAAACAAAAGAAATCTGTAAAGAGAAGGAATCATCTACTTGACATATATTTGCTTTCCCCTTTTGGCTCATATGAAGCCTTGTGCTGTCTTAACAACACTAAACAACCCTTTGGCTTATTTATATGGGTAGTGTCAAACAAACTATCTTGTGTTTCATAATTTCCTGGGTTACCGCACTGCTGGTTTTGGTAGCCAGTTTTGTTGTCTTCCGGTTCTGAAACTATTTGTCACAATCTCATTTGGGAGTCTGAACACTTGCTGCTCACATCAAAAGTAAAGTATGTTTCAACTAAGAGTCAATTACTCTGCTTATTAAGAAGTATTTCTTTACAAAAGCACACTTTGTATGGTTTTTCTGTTAATTTCAAAGCAGATTATAAACCAAACCAAAAATCTTACATAGACTTAAATGATCTTGGATTTACTTCTCCCCTGAAGTAGTGGTCCCATAGTTGCTACAAGTAGCATTTAGATTACAGATGAGATGTTTTCTTTTTTAAAGAAGTTACTGTTGATTTTATATTACATACTTCTGGGATTAGATTTTCCTTTTATTTCTGCAATTTTAGAGGCAAACTTTGACTCTTCATTCATGCTTGAAGAGGATATTCTACTTGTAGAGAGGAGTTTTGGGCAAGAGTCTGCAAAAGTGCATGCCCTACACCCTATGTATCCTATGAAGCTGGGCTCTGCAGAGCACAGACTTACTGTGGTACACCTCTAACAGGGACTGGAAAAGCCACAAAGATGCTGCCACTATACAGATTGTGTGCTTGTCCTGCTGTGACGAGGACTATGCTGAGGCTTGCAGAGCACTACTTCAGCCACTGGATCAAAACAACATCTTTCTACACATCACATCAAGAATTCAGGCAGTGTTGACAATGCAAAGACCACAAGCTGCATTAAGGGTAAGAACACAAGGTCCTGCCTGAGACAACTTATAATCAAAAAGCTGCAGATGACCACCCACAACTGGGAACAAACCAACTTCAGGTATTACAAAATTCAACTTATCTTAGATATTATTTAGCAAAGACTGCAAATGGGCAGCACATTTAAAATAAGAATCATGTGTTTTTCTTTTTTTTTTGCTACACATAAAACTGATGGATTTAAGCAGTCTCCACTAAAAATAGTAAGCAGATTCAGAGAATCAAACTTTTTGTATTGGTTTCAATTCTACAAGGAAAAGCAAAACCCAGGTCCACTTGACATACTGGTTTTGCGTTCATCCATACTTGTAGCTTCCTTTTCATTGCTGAATTAATAAAGATTTCATTTGGCATTTCCTCAAAATAACTGAAAATATTTACAAATAGAAGAGATGAGCAATGCTTAGAACATTCCATTCTTTTTCAAATGTCAATAGCAGGTGTTCAGTGAATAGAAAGGGAGGGATAAAATAGAAAAAGGCTACAGGCAAAATGTGGACTTGCTCCTTTTCTGTGTCTCACTGACTTGTGTTTTCTCACTTGACCTTCTCTACTAAATAACTGCTCTCTTACCACTTTCCATTTCACTTTATTTCATCATTCATAAGCACTCTCTGTTGCTTTTCAGCTTTTCCCACCCTGTTTCTTCATGTTAGTATGTGTTCCTCCTTTTCTCGTCCATTGTTTTTTCCCCACTTCTTCATTGCCCTTATCTTTAACAGCTGTACAAATTTTTGGAATATTTAATAGCACTGATACTGCTGTCATTAAATCACTTCCCTAGTGTTCTAGTGGGGAAGAGCATTTCCAGTAACTGAATGTTAAGAAATATTCTTGCAGAAGTACTGAATTTAAAAAGTGGAAAAGATGCTGAAGTAGTGGCAAATACAGTGGAAGAAATTACCTGTCTCATGAATTGACAAATAAACTTCCATGAAATGACAAAACCTTTCATAAGACTGGGGAAGTTTGTGAAAGCAGTTTTTACATCCCATAGCAATATTTGTAAGTTAATATTCTTTATGAAGCTGACATGATATTTTTGTAATTCCAAAAATTCACAGAAGAATAGTTGAAAAGGACCTTGAGGAGTCTATAATCCAATTTCCTTCTTAAGGGGTGATTAACAACACGTGCATAGTTTCTGGCAGAAGATTGTCTACATTTTTCTTTAAAACTTTCAGTTAAAGTCTCCTGTGGAAAACTAATCCAGCCCTTCACTATCCTTAACATTAAAAAGAATTTTCAGTCTAACCTGTATGCTCTTGCTGAAATGTATTATATATTTCTATGATGCCAGGGGGGAAAAACAAACAAACAAACAAACAAACAAAAAACCAAACAACAAACCCAAAACAGTTTATTCCTTTCCTTATGCTGTAGCATTTTGAGTACTTGAGAACTGCTGTTTTCCCTGTCATCTATTTCCAGTACTTTCAGTCTCTACAGAGTTCATGTTTTCTAGCCCACCTTACAATTTTTTTCTCCCTGCCCTTCTCTCCAAGTGGCCCACATCTTGCTTGAAGTACAAGGCACCAGACTGGATAGGTGTTTACCAACTGGTAAAGCCAAGAATGAGTAAGTACTAAGTGCAATTATTATTTCAAGTATTTGCTACCTGTAAAGCTAATTCTACCTCCTAGTATGACAGGGATTTTTCTTACTAATAGCTTCATCTTCAAGTCAACAACAAAAATGCCTAGATCCTGTTCTGCAGGGTTTTACCTACCTCAATATTACATTTGTATGGTGGATAACTTCTACCAAAGTGCAGTATCTTATACATTCCCTTACACGATTTCACAACATTTTAAAAGATGGCATCTTCAGTTTGTCAGGATCACAATGAATTCTCATACATCTAAGTTCCAGCAGCTATACCTTTCACATTCATGTCATCTAGTTTAACAGTCATATTCCCAGTACCGTCATCTGGGGGATATGGGAAGCACTGAACACAGCTGGACTCTCAGCAGGCATCTGCTGAACCTGTTCATGTTAACTCCATGTTAAGAGTAACACATTGATTACACCTTAAGCTGCTGTTCAGAGTGTTTTGTCCTCCTTTAGCTTTGGCATTCCCCAGGAAGAAGAGGAAGAAATACTACATTAGCAGATATTAATCCATAGTGTATATATTTATGTATTCCATATATATGTATCATATATTCCACAGGATTTCTCCAGTCCTCTATGCTTACTCATGGTCAACAAAGGCAGGACTAGGGATCTGGCCCTGTAAGTCTACCATGTAGTATAGTCTGTGTCTACGTATGAATTTTTATGTCATTTTTAAGGTTCATTTGTATAATAAAACTTCCTCTATAATAATGAGTTTTAGCCTGTGCAGTTTTGAAGTCAGCTCATATTTGGACATCTGACACACTAACTTCGAAACTATAGTTCCACTTGTCATTTAGAACAGAACAGAAAACGGTCCTTTGATCACACAGAACATACAGATCGGAATGTGGACAACAGGGAAATGAGTGAGAAACAAAATGGGAAAAATAAGGAAAAAATATAGAGTAGAAGGGTAATATAAGACTAGAAGAACAAACTAGAAGATGAAAACAAGCCAATTAAAAAACATACAGCATAAAATATGATGAAATTAAAGCAAAGAAACAATAGGACAAAGTTTAGAAGAACAGAAACAAAGAAAAGGCAAGAAAGAAAATGCAAATCCATGAAACAACATTGAAACCAAGCACTTATTTCTTTGCCTCTACAAAATAATTCGGTCCTATATTTTTAGGAGAGTAGTCATACATTCTCAAATCTTTAGCTCTTTACTGGCAGCACAACAGCCTCATGCAGGATTTTAAAAACATATTTCAAGACAAGGATGTGCTATATCTTTCCAAATCTCTGCAGGTCCTCCCACATGCTGTGTCCTTTTCTCAATCTAAGTAAGATTCATTAAAACTTAAGCTGCTTTGCTTTTTTTGCCTTTGAAATACACTGTCATTAACATTGGTCTTGGTGAATATGTCTCGCTAAACCCTACCTCTTCAGAATTCATGATCATGTTTAATTATTATTTTACTCTTACAAAGCTATTTATTTCACTATCATGCAAAGCCCAAGTAAAAATTATTAGAAAGTGTTCTTCTTTCTGTCATCTGCAAAGCAGAAAGGAGAAAGAATTACAGGAGATGGAAGTTGCCAGACAGAGCCTTCATCCTTCTCTTGTTTAGTAATCTCTCCATTGCCTCAGTAACCAACAAACAAGGTAAAACTGCAGGCCTACAGCAGCAAACCAGCACAACCACACCACGATAATGATTACCAAACTTTCTGCACAGGTAAAGAGAGAAAATTAAAGCAATCTTCAACTCACTACATTTTGCAAAATCATGCATATAATAAAATGACAAAACTGGGAATCTTGGACAGCATCTTCTGAGAAGCCACCATTCTACCATTCTGAAACACCAGGGGGAAACAAACAAACAACAAACAAACAAACAACAAACAAACAACGTTTATTTGCTTTCATATTGATAATCATATTTTGGGGTTTTTTTATTGATTTTCATATTCTATCTTTTATATTCTTAAATGTCTTAGCTTATTCAGTTCTAGTTTTCCTTAAAAGTTTCCCTGCTTTCAGTGAATATCCTTGGAATAACATCAGGAAGCACCATCATTCTTAATCCTTTTCTGGATTTTTAAAAAGATAATGCAATATTTAAAGGTCAGAAAAGCAAAAACTGAAGGTCCTTATTAGCGTCCTTGTATGTCACACATTCATAGCCAGGTTCTCAGAAGTGCACAGCATTCATCAGGAACAATTACAGTTTTTGTTTGTTTTGTTTTGAGTTGAAAATTATACCCATGGGGAAAAAAAAAAAAAAAAAAAAAAAAAAAAGTTAGTTTAGTAGGTTGATGAGCTTGGTGAAAGCAGGTTGATAACTGATTAAGGACAAGTACAACAAAGGCACTTGGCAGCATAGGTTTCTATTAAGAATGCCTTGATTTCAGTGCAGTTACTCAGAGCAGTAAGGCTAAAAAGCTTGTAAGGCAGCATAAGACCTTAGATTTCCCTGCTGAAATCACTGATCATTCAATTCAACCCACACTGCATTTTCATGTAAAAATGAACTGTGCTGCACTTGCCATGTACCAAAAGTAGATTAAGTCATTGCTTGTGGTGTGCTGTAACAACACTTACATGGAAACCACATCATTTTCCGTGTGATTTAAGCTTTCATTTAAAGAAAATGTGAATATGTGGTTATTAAAATAACCTTTCAAATGTGAAAATGTATTGGACCTGCAGGGTAGCAGTCCAGATGACAGCTCTTAAGAGGATGTGATCCATTTCTGTTCATTTAAATAAAACATTAATTCCAAAATGAAATAACGATAATTTCAAAAATCAATGTTGTATCTCTTCCAACCTTTCAACAGAAATGTACAACAACAGAATAACTGAAATTGAAGTCAAAGTTTGCTTTGTGGGTGCTACAATATCTCTTTCAAACATGTAGCTAGCGAATAGTTATCAGGACAAGCAGAGGAGTGGAGATACAAAGTAGCCAGTAAAGACATTTTCACAAAGGCCAAATTCAGATGGCAAACAGAAGAGGTTTCATTATATCCCTGACTCTAATGAGTTTACTGATTCTGAGTTGTATTCTCATTTTCTTGTAACACAAAAAGAATTTTGTCAAACTGACTAAGCCTGAGTGTCCAGTCTGATTTAGTTTCCAGACTTTCATTGGATCCCTAGCTCTGAGAGTTACCTTTGGATTATTCCTTGTAATAGCATAATTCTTGTGCTATACTCACATTAGATACAGTAGCGAAGTTTCACTATCCTTGACTTGCTTTTAAAATCTGAAAATATTTGTTCTTTAAATGTTATCGGATATCTGCTTTTTAAAATCTCAAAAGAGAGCAGCTAACATATAATCTTTCTTTTAAAAAGTGTATGCATGTAGCCTACTAGCAAGATTCCTCTCACTGGTATAGTTTATCCTGCTTGCTATTCCATTTCTGAGCACCTGATCCATGTGACTAGGAGACAGTATAGACACAGTGGCAAACCATTTCTCATACTGACTAAACCAGAAATTTTGTATAGGACTTTTATTTCTAGTAACCACATGGTTCTACAAAACAACCATAGACATGATAATGACTACAAGTTTTGCTATCTATTCCACTTCTATAGAGCATCTGACTTTTTAAAATATTCCTGAAGATGCAGTGGAAGGCCTCTCTATTGCTCCAGGCATTTTTCCTGCAGGAGTAAGGGGGATAAGGATTATTTGGTTTTGGGTTTTATGCATTATTCTCAGATTCTCAAAAGACTATACTTGGTTTTTTGAATTAAGTATACACTCTCTGCATACACAGAGGACTGCAATTTATACATTTAATATAAAAACACAAACCCCACATATTTCTCCTATGCATCCATCCAGCAGTCTCCAAAGAACTATATGCCAAACACTGCATTTTCTATGTAGCAAAGCACTGATACAACTATAGACATTAATTTCTTAAACATCTGTTTGGCTAGAGCTGCATTCTCTCACTCCTCTGTCTTACAGCTAGCTCCTCACAAATCTATGGTGTTCTCTATTCCATAGCTGTTCCTATTCTGCCTTTAATAATGGCAATGTTTTTGCTTTAAGAGTTTAATCTTCACCATTCCATAAATAATGTACAGATTTATTATGTGTAAGACTTTCTTCTAATATTTTACTACTCATTCATTTGTGAAATTTGTCATGGGACTTGTGATTCATAAAGATTTAAATGATATGATAAAACTTAGCTTTTAATTGTTAGTTCTCATAAGTATTTTTAAATTACTTTGGGGTTTGTGCTTTATGACCTTAAAGATAATTTTTCTTGGCTTTTTAACAGACAACAGAAAGATTTATCAGTGGTGTTTTTTATCTCCAATTCATTGTGTGGCTTTGTTTTTATGCCAGATTTTCTATCATAAAAAAGATAACATTAAGGCAAAATTTTATTTATTTATTTATTGCAATCATTCTGCATTCTATTCACTACACTAGAGCTGAAGGTAAATTATTCCACTGATACTTTCATAATGGGGAGCTGATGTTAGTCTTGTTCCTTTCACAAATAATTTTTAATTTCTGCAGTTTGAAGATTTGTTATGCTAATGCTTATTTTTTTTTGAAGTGGGCATGGTTTTTTTCTTATAATAACAGAAGTGCTGATGGCATTAGAATTATTTTAGCAATGATACTGTGTTTTTAAAAAAAATATAGAGGTGAAAGCAAAAAATATCTGGTTGTATGGGCCATTTTCTTAGATTTCCTTGTCATTAAATTCTAAATTGTGTTGGGCAAATCTGGTATCTGGTAAAATTTGAAACAGTTAGTTGTCTAGCTCCCTGAGTGCTCCCACAGGTATTTCCATATAAATTCATGTTGGAATTACATGTGTAAATACATGTTGTAAAGGAAATAGAGAAGGTGGGAACATATCCTGGATTATTTTATTTAGAATTTCTTTCGTTCTCTGATTTAAGGAATACAGTAGTTCTTAAGTGCCAAAAATATCACCACAATAATCTCTAGCATCCTCAGGGCATGATTTAAGTGTCACAGTCAGTCTTCTGCAACACTTGCAGAGAAGGGAAGTAAGGCAGACTAAGCTATTTTGACATTTTTGCTAGCTTAAGCATGTTGTTTCATGCATTCATAACCAGGAGCAACATGCCTATACTGGGCTGACAGCTACAGACAGACTCATTAATGACTGCATTTGTTTAATTCTAGTGACTGCAAGCAAAAGAAGCCTCTTCCTCAGCATCTCCACTGACAATACACTGCATGGACATTAGTTTCCTAAGTAAATTTGGAAGTTGTTGAGACTGACACAACAGAACTTACAAAAATGTTCCTGTTTTCTTTACAATCTCATTTAATATATTGCTAGTCTGTTGAACTGTGGCTATAAATTTCACAGGACAGAGATGTCACTGCTTTGAGGGGTAGCTATGCAAATTATTTTTAGACATTTTAAAAGGAGAGTCAATTACTGAATTTGTGGTCAAAAACACTGCATTGACTTCTAAAGAGACTAAGCATATTTTTCTATATCTTGGTATTAGACTAGTAGACACTAAAAATATACTAATGTGCAATCTTTGCTACAGAATTATTTGACTTGGTAAGCCCTGCACTGAGTACAGGCTGAGGAGAAGAGGTGCAGGAAGCTGCCACTGATGGAGGATCTCTGAAGTCAGGAGGGCTAACACCTGGGATACATAAAAATCTTATTTATGGAATCAGGCCAGAATAGTGCCTCCCGTGGCACTCCTTTCCCTAACTTCCCAGACTGTAGGAAATTATTAATAAAAAAGAAATGGCCATTGAAGTTGTGATTCTCAAATGCATTATTACATTGATATTTACAAGGGTTAAACAGTTTTACTGGACAAGAAATCTGGTACAAAAATCGAGTACTTTACTTACAGACATTGATCTGACCCTGCATTTCCAGAGAATAAATTTGTGCTTTGTTAAAAATGTACCATATTTACTTAGAAAGACAGTTGGTTCACTTCCTTTAAAAAAGTATTTTAAGGAAATGTGAAAAAGTCTCTGTTGTTATTTTTAACTTTTTATTTTCAATCTACCTTTAAAAACCTATATTTTATTTTTCTGTCCTAAGAAGATCATACAGAATTACTTTCCTTTATTTTCATCAGTACCTATTTCTTGGTTTCTTCTTCTCTCTCTGTATCTCTTTCTATGGAAATAGCCTTTTTGCCTTCTTTATTTCTTTGCCTCTTTTTCACTGTCTTTTTCTTTTTCCCCTCCAAAGATATCTCCTCACATTTCTCAGCTAATCCTTTCATAACTTACCTAGTCCATTAAATTCTACTCACCTTTGGGAAATATTACCAGAAGCCAATGACCAGAGAAATAAAAGGATTAGACAAAGATTACAACAAAATGGAACAAGAGAGACTCCCAAGTAAAAAGTTCATCTTGGTTCATTTTTTAGAATTACAATATAGGCTAGCTATAGCAAAGCCTTCATATTTAGTTTTATTTCATTATGAGTTGACAAAGAATTTGACTATCTAACAGGAAAAGTACTCTCTGAATTTATTTCAGGGTCACCTACCTACGGTCTTGAGAGGATGCTGAAGGAGGGAGCAGCAAGCTCCTGCTTGTTGCAATCCATTAAACATCAGGAGACGAAGCTAGAATAAAAGCTAGAAAGCCATTTGTGACAGGAACTCTAGTTCAAACAAGAGGAAAGGATCACATCTCTCTCTTTTTAGGAAAGCATTGCAACATATATACCTCCATTTTTTCGTGAAAACATTTTGTTTCCTGGTAGTATGTATTTTCAGCCTGAGTCTTATTGCTCCCACTGCCCACCCTGCAACAGCATTTGGTGGCTTAGCTTGGAGCTTTTCCTCCCAGCCCAAGAACTGGGATGGCTACAAGAATCATTGTTTCTTATGCATCCCAGACTGGTTTGTTCCCTGTCACTCCCACTTCTCCAGCATAACCCTGGGGTGCCATCAAATTCATCATGTTCCATGGTGATTTCAGAGGTAGGCTGGAAGAATGGTGAAAACATGCAGTCTTATAAATTGCAGAAAGAATCACCATCCAAATGTGGACATACTGAAGATACAATCAGGAGCAAACATGCTGTAGTTCACTGAGACTTCAAAACTGTTTCAGATGTTGGCTGAAGGGCAAAACTCAGCTGTGATTTAGATTTATACAGGGCAGATATATCACCAGGAACTGAATTCTAACCTTTTAAAAAAGTCAGTGGGACTTCTGGCATTGACTTCAAGGGACCAGAACTTCAGCCAAGACAGGTAATGTATAAGCAAACATGCTGCACTCTTTGGTAGATTTATTGTTGTTGGTTTTAGTATTAGTATTATTTTATTATTGCTATTACAGTAGCTCTTAATTAGACTAGAAGTAGACTGAAGTAAGACTAGAACATATGACTAAAATGATACCTGAGCAGCAATTAAAACACTAGCATTAATGTGCCATAGTACTGTTCTACTTTCCCTTTGCAAATGTATGTTTTGTTCTATATAGATGTGAGGAGAAAATGTGTTCATTTTGCTTTTTGTCAGTGTTAAAATATTTTCCTCATCATCAGGTAATGGTTTGTCTGTATATGGAAGCAATATGATGTCCCGGCTCAAAGCTTGTGTTCATGCAGCACCAGATTCAAGAATTTCTTTCCTACAAGTAATGGAATTAAGTTTACTAAGAAAAAAACCCCTATGGTGTCCTTCAAATAGCACTTGGAACTGCAAGTTCTTGCTGCTCTGGATGCTGAAGGTCTAGCAGCATGCTTACAACAGTAACATTGTAATTACAAGGTCACTTTAGTTTTACCTGAAGTGATGACAGTGCTCGCAAGCACTGCATATCTATGGACACTAACACATGTCCACTAGCTTCCATTTCTGGGAAAATACCAGGAAATGTCTAAAAAGAGTTTCAAAGTAGACTAATAGGCAATGTCCAAACCTGGGTCAATACCAGGGTCTCTGTTACACTAATGCTCAGCACAGCCTGAAAGGAGGCCCTCAGCCTGCCAGAACGCCATCCATCGCTGGCATATTCAAGCTCCTTAGCAAGACTGGGTTTCTGTGTGTGACGCGCTTGGCGTTCCTTTGGAATCACGAACATTACTGAAACAAAAAAAACTTATTTAATGTCCTGAAGAAATAAAATTATACCAGAAGTGAGCTAAGCAGCCATAGCTACCTGGCTACAGAAAGGAATAGGCCCCGTCCTGCAGCTGAAGCTGGCCCAGGCCGTCGCTCGCCCCTGAGCAGTGCAGTCCCCCAGGGGCCCCAGGGACGTGGCCACAGCCACAGTGCGGGCACAGGCCCACAGGTGATGGCATTGGAGGGGCTGGTGCCCAGGGCCAGGGGGGGCTGTGAGCACCTGCCCGGTGACCTGCGACAGCACTGTCCTGCTGGAGTACAGAGGAAACAACGTCTCCAATCGATTATTATTTAACCTTTCCTACGGTGAGCAAATACCATCCACAGTGTGGTTGCACCACGCCGTCCAAGATCCCCAAAAGAAGTCTTTTTTAGTAAAAGAAAAATTTGAGCAGTGAACCGCGTCTTTGTTAAAGAGAAAAACATTTTCTGACTAAGCTTCTTGAAGATTAGCATCAACTTCGACAGAAGCTGGACGGCCGACGTCCTAACGTCCGTAGAACTGCCCCGGCGGCCCGGGGGCAGCCCCGCCGCGGCCGCGGACATCCGCAGGGACGGCGCTGCCCGGCTTCTTCCCGGGACACGCACCGGGAGGGCGCTTCGCCCCGGCGCTGACCCGCCTCCCGCGGCGACCGCCCGGGCGCGGCGCCGCCGCCGTTGCCGCCGGCGGGCTCGGTGGGGGGCGGTGCGGCGAGGCCCGGGGGGGCGCGGCGAGGCCGGGGAGCGGCGGGGGGGGGGGGGGGGGCGAGGCCCGGGGAGGGGGTGGGCGGCCGCCGCTCGCGCTCCCGCCCTGTGGGGGCGGCGCGCAGTTGACGGCGTCAGCCCCGCCGGGCCCTACCGGCCCCCGCGAGCGGCTCCCGGCCAGACGCGCCGCGGGAGAGCGCGTAGTGGCGCGGCGGGGCGGGCTCCCCTGGCGGGAGCACCGGGCGGGTGCCGGCGGCCGCTGGATGGGAGCCCTTCTCCGCCGGGCACGGCCGCGTTCGCCGCGCCCCCGCCGCCGGCTGCCGGGAGGAGGACGGCAGAGCATGCCGCCGGCGGGGCGGTTCCGCAGGGACTGACATGCTGCTGAAGGAGGGAAGGCGCCAGCCCCTCCGCCTCTCCCCGCGGTAGCGGAGGCGATGCCGCAGGGCCCTCGCCGGGCTCTCCCGCAGGCGCCAGGCTACCACCCGCAGCAGCCGCGCTCGCTGCCGTGAGCGGCGCGGTCCCGGCCGGGCCGAGGCGAGGAGCGGCGCGGGTCCGCACCCCCCCGCGGGGCGGCGGCGGCGGCGGCGGGGGAAGGCGCTGCCCGCGCCCGCGGGGCCCCGCGCGGCGGGCGGCTCCGCGCGGCGGATGCGTGTGCATGAGCGCTGCACCGAGCGGGCGCAGGAAGCGCCCCCGCTCCGCCGCCTCCATCTTCCAGGGCAGCAAGACCCCGCCGCACGGCCGCGACAGCGAACGCCGGGGCAGCGGCTCCGATAGCGCCTACCAGACCCAGAGAGCCCTGGATGACTGCAAGATGGTGGGTACCACGGGTGGGCTTCCCTTCGCTCGTATCTTTTCGCGGGGTTCTCGGCGGTGGCGGCGGTGCCGCTCCTCCCGCCGGCTTGCCTATTCCTATCACGTGCAGTTGCACTATTTTTAAAACTGCGGTCCCCGTCGGGGGTGCTGCCCCGTAGCCTAACTCGCAGCGGTTCGACAGCGGGAGAGGGGAGGGAAAACGAGACCTGTGGGGAGCCGGCTGGGTGCCGCGGGACGGCCGGGCAGGGGCCGGAGCCGGGCGCCAGGTCCTGCAGGAGCCGGAGCAGGAGCCCTCACCCCAGCAGCACACGCCGCCGTCGCGGCGCTGCCAAGCATCTGGAGTCGCTTTTTGCCAGATCCGGCCAAATTCGTCCCCAGGCTTGCGTGCACTGAAGCCTGAATAGGTAAAATAGTTGCCTCCACAGCATCACTGCACTCTCTGCTTGCTGTCTTGTGGAGTAACCACACTCTTGCCCTAAAAACCTGCTAAAAGGGGACCCAGAATTTGCGGCCCTGAAATCCTGTCCCTGACATACGTGGTACCCGTTCCCAGTCTCGCCAGAGTAGCTGATTGTAATTGTAAAACCTCAGATCAGGCACCTGCATCCATGTTATTTTTGTTTTGGACTGTCACATTACGGTGTGACATTTTTCTCCATTCATGTTCAAAATGCTTGGATCCTGACACTTTCCTCCAAACCAGCGCCATATACCCTTTGTCTGGCTCCTTGAGCTACAGTCAGCTGGACACTGTAATTGCTCCTCTAACCAATGACAGAAAACAAATGAAGTTGCTGCTACTTCACTTGAAAAATCTGTATCTTGCTAAAGCTCTGTCTGGTAGCATTGGAAAGGTACCTGCTACTTCTGTTTTGCTGGATTCTGGCAATTTTTTTCCTCTAATACAGCAAATTGGGCTGGCAGATATCCACTCTGATACTTCAAAATTGGGAACAACTCCCAGTGCACCGAGAACAAAAGCTGCTACAGTAGCTCTATAAATATACCCAACAAGTGGATCCTACTGGGTCCTGCCTTTTTTGTCATTCCCGACAGCATAATGTGGTTAGTTAAACAGTAGTTCTAGCTTTGTAGAATTCACTGATTAGAAATAAAATATGATTTACAGATGGATTGTCAGGATGCAGTAGAATTCAGGAGATAAAACCAATGGGTTTTTTCCTTGTTCTCTGTCTCAGTGCTGCAACATCAGTGTAGTTTTCTTTTCCTTGGCAATGCTGAGGTGGCTGAATGTGTCCACTGTTCAGACAGGATGTCAGGTGAGAACTGGCAAAATGTGTCTGGTGCAACCAGTTACCAGTTGCAGGATGAGACTCATTCCACTTTTACTTAATGCAGAATAATTACGCTATGACACAACATAGTAAAATTTTTTTTCTCTCCATTGCTTTCATGCATTCTCTTAAGCTACAGAATGAGAGAGTTGAAGCCAGGTTTAGCAAATACTGTGCCTAGGGCTTTGTTTGGTGCGTGCTTTTGGTTTTGTTTGGGGTTGAGGTTGGGAGGGTGCAGATGTACTGGAATGCACTGGGATTGTTTTGCTGCGCCAGAATCAGAGAAACCTATTTGCTATTCTTGCAATGAAATTTAAGAAAGCATGGCCAAAGAATGGGTCCCGATACTAGTTCTCAGTTATACAGAGTAATTACAGTGGGATGCATGAAGAGTCAGAATGTACTACTGCAGGAGAAGCGACTCGTTTATTTTCTCAGTATGAGAATTGGAGGACTTGACTTTAAAATTTTGTAGATCTGATAGAATCCACGTTTTTAGCATGCCTCTATGTTGGGATACGTTGAACTCCTGGTGCTAATGATGGCTGGAGAATTATGAGCAGTTACTCTTGCCTGTTTATATGTAGTTTAGAAATTGAGGTCAAATTAGCAAACACAGATAAATAAATACTCTATTCTGTTGCTCCCTGCCTTCCACCCCCGCCACCATGTGGAGCAAATGGTCTGATGTGCTCTATTTCAGAAGACAGCTAATGCTTCATTTTCTTAAAATACAATCCCACTTATGTGATCAGTGGAACTAAACACTTTAAAAGTTACCCATTTATCCAATAGCGTCCATGTGTATCTGCTCGATACTAGATTTCTGTAAAGGTTGAAGGATTTATTTACTTCTTTGTCTGTTTTTCCCACACACACATTGGAAGAAGTGCTTTCTAGAATCCTAACTGGAAAGTGCCTGGTACAACTTCTCAGCCAATCATTCTTCATCCTCTTCAGATCAATTTTAAGTCTGAAATACGGGTTAGAGGCCATTGTCAGAACAGAAGTCATTACAAAATAAATTAGCAAAATCACCAGTGTAAAAGCAAATGCTACATTCCAATTCCTAAATGTGCTGTTAGTCAGGAAGCAGGAGGAGCAAAGGCATTAATTTCTGGAGATATTTTTGTCTTTTATGGTAGCAAAAAATAACCTCGTGCTACTAGTAAAACAGCTGGTTCTTTGTCTGCTTAATATTTAAGACTAATAACTCAAACATTTTCAGACATTAAAAGCAGAAACACTACTTTCCTGCAAATGAACATTTATAGCTCACAGAAGAGGCAGCTGTCACGGAGGCCTTAGTCATTTACTAAATATTGGGCACTTGATCCTGTATACCATGAAACTGGGAGCAGCAGGAACAAGCCCTAGATTGGGCACTTTTTTAAAAAACTTGGTTGTTTTTATCAGTGTAGTTAACTGTCTTGTGTAAGTAAATACTCTTTGTTTTTCAGCTTGTCCAGGAGTTTAATACCCAGGTGGCTCTGTATCGGGAGCTGGTCATTTCCATTGGGGATGTCTCAGTCACCTGTCCATCTCTGCACGCGGAAATGCACAAAACTCGAACCCGAGGATGTGAGATGGCCTATCAGGCTCATCAAAAACTAGCAGCAATTTCTGGGTAGGAGTCCACTTATGTTTAATTAAAGCTGTACTTATATGCACATCTTTGCTCAATACAACATTATGGAAACTTTCAGCAAAAGCATTAACGTGTTTCTGTTTTAGGCATAGAGATATATGACCACAAATTCTAGAGTGCTCATACCCTTACAATAGTGCAATTTTGGGTCAAATCCTGGTCCCCTTACGAAGATGGTATCCTACTGATTTCACTGGATGCTTTTATGTAAGATGAACAGGATTTTACTCTGTATCACTAGACAACCTGAAAAGATCAAGGGAGAAGCTTTGCCTTTCAAGGGTGAAATAGCAATAGCTTTCCGTCCAGTCCTTCATTGGGTATACCTAATTGAATAGTTAAAGACAACTAGCTCAGCTCAACTAGAGACTTAAAATCAGATGAAAAAAATAATTAGGTGAAAATTACATAAGGAAGGGGAATACAAAAACTATTGTGAAAACTTGTGTTTACATTCTACTTGTTTTTAAATCCTTATTTATGTTGAAATGAGGATTGAAGCTTTTCCAGCATATAATGCTTTCATTTATTCTTTGATATTACATTATATACATTCCTTTCCATGGTGACAGAATGTATCATCACATACTTGAGACTATGCCTCAGTACAAGATAAACCAGCGTAAATAACTGTGTCTTACAAAATGGGAATTCATGCTGCTTACACAAAGACTAATTATTTTGTGGGTTCTTCACAGTATGGTGACTGGGGTGTTTGTATTAACACATGTACCTCGTGAGTCTCTCTGACTACACTTCGTCAGAACTTTCTGCGCCTGCCTTATCCACCATAAACCATTGTGTACCACTGGAAAAAAAAAATATTTTTTTGCAGCTCTGCTTAGTCCCCACTGAAGTTCATTCGTCACTTTAATGTATATGAGAAATCTGTCATGTGTTTAGTATATAAGGGAAGACTGCATGAACAAACTAAACAAAAGTGAACACTTGGTCATTTTAGCAGAACTGTCAACATTTTCAGATGTGATTTTGTGCAAAGACACTTAAGTTGATATTGTGACTTCTGATTTGTTCCTCAAATAAAATACCTGCTTTTAAGTCACTAAAGTTTGTAAAAATTTAAAAAAAACCCCAACCAACCAGCCGAAAGGCACGGTTCTTTTTAACCAGTGCACTGAAAATGTGTAAGCAAACAGTAGTGAAATCGATCTTGTGCACTTTGAGACTCAAAAGAGAGACTAATACAAACTAAAATAATACGTCTGAATAGCAGAACAGAACTTGGATTTTTTTATCTCCCCCCCCAAGAAACCCATCAATACATGGATACATGCTCATTTAAAAGTATGGAGTGTTTTTAAGTAATCGTTTCATAGCTGGGAGTCTGTCATACACACAGAGATGTCCTGAAGGTTGTGCAGTTGCTGCGAGATTGACATTTAGCTAATCTAAAACTGTTTTAAATAACTGTGATAATAATGTGATATCCATAACAACTGGTAGGTGTTAGAAACCCTCTGGAAATTACTTGTTTGGTTTGACAGACATTTTAAAAGATGTGCTTCACATCCCCACCCTCCTACAGCGGAGGAAAGCCATATGAGCCAACTTAACTTGTTTGGTGTATCTGTGAGGAAAGATGGGAGATGAAGGTGTAGCAAGGATTCAGTGTAGAAAAATAAGAGAATATCTCTTAATTCAGCAGGAAGAGTGATGTATTGCATATGGCATAAGATCTGGAATGGGAAACTAATTTGGTAGGAAGAAAAAGTACCAGGCAGAAAAATACTTAGGGACAGAAATGTATTAATTCATTCTCAGTGTTAAATAGTCAGAAGGGTAGTGTATTGTTCACAAACCATGGATAGTCAGCAGATGGGACAAAGGCTCATTTAGTTCACTGCTTTAGTTCAGAATGCACAGCACTGCACTGTGCTCTGGGTAACACAACCAATTCTGTCTTCCAAAGCTTGTTAAAGAAAGCCTATTGCCTTCCCACCCAGAGAGAATAATAGCAATCAGCTAATTATGTTACTAGACTATAAAATTTCATTACATATAGGCATTCTATTAGTTTAAGTAATCAGTAATGTTCAGTCTCTAAGTGACCTCAGCTGTTGCAGGGCACTCTTTCTTTCAAAAAGTTGGCATCACTGTCTGTGACATTATTAATCTTGTTTGTGCTGACTGGAAAATTAGCAAACTGCTGTATTTTATGCTTCCTGTTTGAATACCTCAGGATTTGAGACTCTTAAACGCACTCCTGATTCAGGTGGCTAGACAAGGCATCTATTTCCCTGCCTAACTCACCTGTTCTACAGGACTAGTGAAGGTAACAAAGAGGAAAGGTGCAGAGACTTGGAAGGAAAGAAACAAGAGCAGATCCACTAGTGCTGAGAAAGGCAGCTCTGGAAGAAAATTTGGGAATTGTGGAAAGGGAAAGAAATGCTGAGCTGGCAATAGTGGATTAGAAACTGAACAGGATAGAAGTCATGAGGAGGAAAAAAATTTGATCATGGGCACATCAGTTCTGGAATATTAGATGGACATCAGAGTAGGACAGTGGCGTAATACAATCAAGCAGAGAAGACTGCAGGTGTAGCTGTAGAAAAAGTATACGCTGGTATGCCAAAAACCAGGAGATTCAGCGAGGGATATGGTGGAAGTGAAAGCCACACTTACATTTTCAAAACTGAGAGAAAGAAAAACAAAGGAGAGGATGACAAAGATAAAGAAGTAGAAAGGAAACATAAAACCTTATGAAGTCTTCACTGGATTAGACCATATCACCCCATCTAGTTCAAATCTGACAGCTGCAGTAGCAGATATTTTGTAAAATAAAAGCATATGATAAAGGACCTATGCACAGAATGATGCCTTCCCTAGTATACTTGGGGAACTCACTACCCAGCAATCAGTTTAGGGGTTTCCTGAGCCAAAGGCTGCCTGTGAACTATTTGTATCTGACAAATATGAGTTCTCACAGAAGATTTCAGGATTTACCTGAATAGGAAGGTCTTTTACTCAGAACATGCTGAGGATGAATAATGACATCTTTACACTGTGGTGTGTTCAAAAAATGTTACGAATTAGTTTACCAAAAAAAAACTATTATTGAGAAAGGAAACTTCACATTCAATCTCCAATTTAATAGGGCCTCATAGCTATTACATTCTCTTCCTAACTTGCTCTCTTATGTATTTTTCTTGTAGAAATAGGTGAAATTTTATCACAAAAGATACATGCCTGAGTTTGGCAACACTATCACAGCTTTCAGGGAATAAAGATTAGAAATAAAATAATTTTAATTGAAATATCCTAGTTCTAGTTGACCTTTTAGGAATGTGAGTCAAAGTAAATTCTTCTTCCAGTGTTGGTTTTCTTAGGACTTCAGGACAATTCCTGCTCACCACACTCTTAGTGATTTTTAATGAACTGTCTTCTGAAGAACGTGAGTAAGGTTTGGTCCTTTCATTACCTTTTCTGCTGTATTAATTTATCAGAAATTAAATATCTCAAAGCAATTACAATGTGTACCCTTGCAGTATCAGCTGTCATGGTCAAAACTGAAGAAAGTAAAGCAGCATGAAAATGAGACGGCATGATTTTTTTCAAAAGGAAAAGAAAGGAAAAATACTTGTAACAGTAGAAAGATGGGGTGAAAAAGTGCAAATCTCTGTTTTGGAAGGGGGACTGCTTTATGGGGTGATAAAGACTGGTGATACTTTAGAAGTCATCAAATAGAGGGCCAGCTTTATAGGTGAAGTACACTAAGTCTGGGATATAAACAGAAAGATAACTCAGCACTGTACTTTAAGATACAGGTCTGCACAACTGTGTACACACTTTTGTAAATGTCCCTTTCATATTCTCAAGCACTTGATATGCTTACATAATGCAAGTACTTCTGTGTGCACTTGGCACACTGAAACCAGAACTGGCAGTATCTCTGTGACAGTCTGATATATATGTTGACAGTGGCTTTTTTTTTTGTATGAAACGAAACTGTGTGAGGAGCTCAGGGGTGCATGGCAATGTACATATGTGTGAACATAGCTTTCAAAGTAGTCATCCTCAGTTCTTCAGACTGGTGTTGCAAGGTCCTGAATCTAAGGAGGAATACACCAGTACAGGCGGGGAGCCAACCACCTGGAAAGCAGCTTTGCAGAAAAGGACCTGGGCAATTCTGGTGAACACTGAGCCAGCACTGTGCCCTTGTGACAAAGAGGGCCAGCAGCCTCCTATGGTACATTTAGGAAGTGTTGCCACCAGGTTGAAAGAGCTGATCCTTCCCTTCTACTCAGCGCTGTTGAGGCCATATCTGGAGTACTGTGACCAGTTCAGGGCTCCGCAGTAGTATAGAGAAAGGGACATACTGGAGTGGGTCTAGTTAGTGGCCATGGAGATGATTAACATCTGACATACAAGGAGAGGCTGACAGACCTGAGACTGTTCAGCCTGTAGAAGAGAAGGATTGGAATGAGATCTTACCAATGGGCATCAAAATTACCTGATGGAATAGTGTAAAGAAGACACAGTCAGGCTCTTCCTATCACAGGCAGTGATAGGACAGCAGGCACAAACTGAAATACAGAAAATTTGGTTTTAAACATTTTTAAAACCCATTTTTTACTGCAAGATTGGTAGAATATTGAAACAAGTGCCCCAAGAGGTTGTGGAGTCTCCGTCCTTAGAGAACTCAACTGGACATGGTCCTTAGTAATCTGCTTTGAGCAAGAGGGTTGGATAGATTAGTTCTAGATGTCTGTTCTGTCCTGTGACAAAAGTCACTAAATCTCTCACTGGGAAAATTCCAAGATAAGTTTCCTTATTTGACATTGAGGTGCATCTGTTACTTTTATAAAACAGTTGATGTAACTTCCCTTGAGTTCAAGAAAAGTTAAGGAAGTAGATGTAAAAAATCACATCCTGATTGCATTCCTGTCTTTATTTCAGTGCACAAAAATGTTACCATAATGTTGCTTTAAGAATGTAGTTTTAGGTAATTTCTACTTTTGTTTTTCTTTGCAATCTACAGTAGATTTCTGATGTTTTCAATAAGCAATATAAGATAATTTCTTAGACCTAATTAATATTAGATCAGTTCCTACGGTTGTGTTAAAACATTCTATTGACACCCAATTGTGACCAAATTTTTATTAAACTGTCTGAATTTTCCCCAAATTATGACAGTTTAAAATTATTATCTGCTTTCTAAAGCACACAAGCAAATAAAAAAGACTGCTCAAAAATATTTTACAAATTAAGAGAAAAGGAGACTTCAGGCTTATAACTTAGTGAAAGCTTCATTAAGACAGATAACAGAAACCATTTGTAACTTCAGATGATAAATAAAGCACTGTTGGCAGGCAGTATAGCTGAGCAGAAACAAAACGTAGCAACACTTCGCTCAACAGTTTACAATTGTGAATCAAAAACAAGGTACTGCCAGCAGACAGAGCAACAAACTAGAGCTCTGCCCAAGCTAGATACCAATCAAGCAGCATGTATGGAGACCTCTGCCCTTCCTAGATGTCTTTAGAATCACTGCCATTGTACTGCTGTAAGCGTATGTGTCAGAGGTGGGGAGAGTGATACTAATGTTGATCCCTGGAGTTCTGAATGACAGGCACTGCCCCTGTATCCTACCTCAGTTAGAGTTAGCATTGCTTCAACAGCCAGATGAAAGGTAAGAATAAGGTAAGTGCTTTGCAGAGGTTACACCATGATACCCAGAATGCAGCCTCTTGAGAGTATAATTAAATATTAAAAATAATGTGGTAACATGTAAGAAAACAAAGAAAGCAGTCAAAATTCACTGCAAGAATCAATACTGTTATACATGATAATACCAACAGCATAAAGCCCCCTGCATTCATATGGTCTTTTTTTTCTCCAAAATAATGCAGATATTTAAAACAGTAAGACCTTAAAAATCCTGTTAAGTAAGTACAAAATGTTGAGATTCTTCACTTCTGAAAACTGTTGAAAATACAAAACTTCCCATTTGCACTCACAGGTGTATACTAAAATCATGTCAGTAAGTTGTTCCAATCTGGAAGGCTAGATCCCACAGTTCTTACAATCACTGAATAATACCTTACTCAGCAAGTTGTCCTCAAGACGTAACTGGGACTGTCCTAAATGAGAAGAGTCAGAGAGATCTTTGTCTTCCTCCAAAGAAGAGCTTTCAGGATCTGGAACAAGTTCATTACTGAGCATTCTTATCGTATAAAGACTCATTTTCCCCTCAGCCTTTATATTCAGCTTCTGTAAACATTTACCGTAGCTTTCTTAAATGCTTACAATTTTCTTCTGATTTGGAGCATATAAAATTCTAGAGGCAAATTCTGAGTATGTTTGTTCCACTTTGTTTGGAATATCTTCACTGATTTCTCAGTCATGAAGTGACTCCAGACTTACTAGTGTGTGTCAGAGACTGCACCTGTTCCCGTAACTCAAATCCCATTTTTGACTAATAGGAGTTGGTCTACATGGGAATGTTTTGAGAGGTAAGCTCAGATATGGATATTTTGTGAACATACTCTTTATGGACATACTAGCGTATAATAATGCAGTAAGTATATCACAGCTTACTCCTTTCTCAAGAAAATAAGGCACACATACGTTGTTCTCGCTAGATTCCTTTGCAAAAATTTTTCTAATTATACAAGCTATGTGCATCTAAAAGGATGGAAAGGGACATTGAAAAGCTAAGACTATTTTCTGTGGAACTGAGTTAAGGTGCATTCTGTTGTTGAGAATAAAATCTGTTTACTCAATTTTAAGTTGCAAGCTAACAAATCATTTAAGTCAGATACCTCAAGTTCTAATAGGCAAATTCAGAAAGCAAATAATGGAGAAGAAAACAAGGTTACTTACTAAAGCCAGAGTTCTCAAAATAGCTAACCTCTACAGACTCACTTTTCCTATGTACCTTTGTCTTTGGAACTATGCTCTCATATGCAGTTGGGACTTGAAGATACAAGGTATTAATATCTCCATTTATAGATCTGTCTTCCATAACTGGAGGCCAGATTTAGTAAAGGGCAAACATACTCGAAAGTGAAGTCCGCATTTACTTCTCTATGTGCAAAACAGTGATTCTGAAAAGCCTGAAAGTTCTACATCTGTGGTGACACAGTGTAACTTGGTTTTGGCAAAGTGGAAGAGCTTAGCACCTTGTTTAGCAGTAAAATTAATCAGCAGGCAGAAGTGAGACATTCTTGCTTGTCCAGGCTCTGAAGAGCAAGATCCCATAGGTCCTGTCAGAGTGTCCTCAGAGCCCAACACACATTAACAATTTCGGACTCCTCACAAAACACAGTGGCACCTGCCACTTTCTTTTAAACCAAAGCTGAAAGGGTGTTGACTTGATTTCTAGACCACTTGCACCTACCTCACAGAAAAATGCCCTGACTACAGTCAGGGGAAAGTGGGAGCTAAAAGTAGGATGGACATCATCTTTGTCAGTCACTTATTTGCCCCATTCTTCCATCTCACACTCAACTAGCACATTGACAGCACCTTCTAGTGCAGCAGTGCCACTGCCGAGACACTCAAGGACTGCACGTGCTGGGTAGGCCAGATAGGTAAGCCTGCCATTTATGTGAACAGTCCTCTAAAAGAAGAGGAGCAGTATCCCAGTCCAGCAGCCAGGGACTCTGCCCCATGCTCAGAGATCACCACAAATAGCCATATTCTCCCTAGCAGGCATAGAGCAATGTAGCTTTTTCTCTGTGACATGACCTGAAGCTCAAAGGTAACTGCAGGGAGGAGGGAGCACATTGACATCATCTGACCCAGTGGGCAGAGTATTGTGCACAGGGGAGCAAAATGGTGTGTAGCTCTGCACTGTACTTGGGTTTCAAGCAGTGCCAGTGCAGTTAAACATTGAAGACTGTTAAAGAACTTCCTTGGTGGTAAGGAGAACTTGTATTCTAGTCCTTGCTCCCATGATTTTTTCTGTCTTTTAAGCAGATAAAATTCAAAAAGATGCAGGGGAGCAGAGATTCAGAACTCACATAAATGCTGAGTGTTCTTCAGCACTCTGCATCTTCAACCTCATAAACTGTAAATTCATCTACAAGGTGGCTTGGTCTAGGGTTGGAGTAGGCTGCACGTTTAGGGTGGTTTGGCTTCCATTTTGACATGCATTCTGCATTCAACTCTCCATCTGGGTCCCAAACTTCAGCCTGGAAGAGGCTACCAAAAAGTAAGCTGTCCTTCACTGGAATGCTCCTGTCTGCTATGCACAAGCAGCATTCCTCTATGGTTAGATTCCAGGGAGTTTGTTTCTCTAAATCTAACTCAGGAATAATGGAGTATTCCAGCAATAGGTAAACCTATTTATCTGTAGCAGTGGTTGAAATAACCACTGTTTTACACTCTGATTTTGAGATATATAAACCTTTTACATCAGAAACTGAAGTGAAGGAAAACAACATAGGTAGCCAGAGAGATTTGGGGACTGAATTACATTGTCAGGATCCCTTTAGAATTGCTGCAGCATCAGAGCTGACCTTGTTCAGACAACTCTGTGTTTCTGCAAGCATCATCTTAACTTCATGCCCTTCTGCCCCATTTTGTCTTTCCCTCAAAATACCTACTATCACTGTTGGACATAAAAAGCTTTTCAGACTACTTCTTCAAAAGCAATTTTCTCAGGGAGTAATCAGCCAGAAGAGCCAGCTGTTAGGCACATAGGAGCAGAAACTGTGGGGATTTTGAAAAGCCTACAATTGTTGACTCTTTTTTGAGAGTTGCTGTTACCTTTGCTTCACTCCAAATTTTCTCAGACCCTCTTCTCCCTTGTCATCCCTTTTCTTCAGTGTTTCTGTTTCTTGCCTTTTTTTACTCTTAGTCCATCTCCGAACAGTAATGAAATTAACATCAAATTTGCTGTTATCACATTAACTATTTGGAAACTCTTTAGGGCAGAGACCTGTATGTACTTAAAACAAGCCCACTGGAATCCACTTACCTTTAGATCTGTGGCATTACTGTAATAAACATGATTAACAAGAATAATTAATGGTTTGAATATTTTTTTTTTAATGTTTTGGTAAAAGTCTTTAAAATCTTTCATTCAACCTCTGACTGGTGTTTTAGGTGAATCACTTATTAAATAGGTGTACCAGTACTTATTATTTCTGAAGAATACTGTGTATAGTATTTAATGCTTCTACATCATAGTTCAGTCTTTCAAGGGACAGCATAATAGTCAAATATTCTATTTTATTATTGCTATAGTGTTTCCTAATAAAGAATGTGAAGATTACATTTTTATCATATTGTTTTCCCAAATTCATTCTTAAAAATTTGATTTTAAATGTCAATTCGCTGGAATTTTAGGCCCTAACACGTAACAGCACATAGCAACTCCTGTATGTATCCTGGCATGTCACAAGTGGAATCAGTTAACAAGCTCTTACTGAGCAAAAACCTTGATACTAACTTAAATCTGTAAATAGTGCTTTAAAAGGGGATTTAGAACTAAATTTTAAAAGGTATTTAAGTGCAGCTAATTATGAGTCTTTCCTGTCATGCTAATGATCCTGTGCCCACAAAAATTGGCCCACATGGTTCAAAATTAACGTTAGACCAATACAAATTATTTTTTCATTTCAGCATTTCTGAGAGAAAATGTCTTTATTGGTGAAGTTTTGAAAAAAAAAAAAAAGTATACTGAAGCTTCATCCCTAGCTTCACAGATATGATTACAAGTTGCAGTTGCACTGATCTATAACCAAGACAGTCAAGAAGAGCACCTTTATGTCCCCTTTAGGCCCACTGCTTTGAAATCTGTCTCACCAGCATATTTCAGTAATGTTCTCCTCTAGATTTCTACTGAAACACATCTGAGGCCAAAGCTGACAATTTAGTCATGAGTTTTCACAGAACCATAGAATCATAGAATGGTTTGGGTTGGAAGCAACTTTAAAGATCATCTAGTTCCAACCCCCCTGCCATGGGCAGGGCCAGGTTGCTCAAAGCCCCGTCCAACCTGGCCTTGAACACTTCCAGGGAGGGGACACTCACAACCTCTCTGGGTAACCTGCTCCAGTGTCTCACCACCCTCACAGGAAAGAATTTATTCCTTCGATATAATCTAAATCTACCCTCCTTCAGTTTAAAACTGTTACCTCTCGTCCTATCCCTACACTCCCTGATAACGAGTCCCTCCCCATCTTTCCTGTAGCCCCCTTTAAGACTGGAAGGCCACTGTAAAGTCTCTCCAGAGTCTTCTCTTCTGCAGGCTGTACAACCCCAACTCTCTCAGCCTGTCCTCATAGGGAAAGTGCTCCAGACCTGTCATCTTCGTGACCCTGTGCTTCTTTCTTCTTTTACATGCTTCTTTCCTGATAATTTTATTAAATACTGTTTGATTAAGAAGTCCCACATGGCTGCATTTTTTAGTGTTAGACACACTGCTTACCTTGGTTCTGTATAGCTTTGGTTATATTGTTTTCAGAAAATTCTGATTCTCACTGAATCTTATAAATCTAGACTATGTTAGTAATATGTTCATGTATCTTAAGAGAAGTGAGAACATGAGATAATGAAGTTGTGCATTAGAAAAAGACTTCAACATGGGCTCTTAGAATTCTATGTATACTGCCTTTTTGCTTCTGATTTCTTAACTCCTTTTTTAAGTTTTGAACTGAAATTTTCCTGTTAATGGAAATATTTTTACTAATGCTGAGTAGTTCTCAACATTCTGAAATACTTTTCTCTAGTAAAAACAATTTTGATACTGTGTCCCTCACTGAAGTCGGCAAGTGCAGTTGCCAAGTTAATTGTGCAGGACCACGCAATTAAATGCATGTCGTTCTCATAATCCATGTTCTGTCATGACCAAGTGCTAGACTTCCTGCAGAGTAATCTAAGAAAAGACTTTGCATTTATCATGAACTTTGGTGCATGGAGGTTTGCTCTAGTAAAATGTCGAGTACTATCAATTAAATGATGTTAAATTTATGTTTTAAATTAAACATATACTGAAGTGCTGGCTATTATTGAATGCTATTTCCTCTTTGCTGGATACATTTGCAGATTTACATCTAGATTTTCTACATCTTTTTAAGTATAGAGAAATAATACACTCATTTATATATGAACAATTATTCACTGTAGTTCTTCCTTTTCCTTCTTATGTTCCATTTTTTACCTTGCTATTCTTATCTTTCATATGAATACTTTCTGCATGAACATTTCCTGCCAGCAGATTTGGCATAAGAATTCAAATACTGTCATATTATATTAAATTACGTGCTTGAAGTTGTTGAAGAAACTGCTTTCCCATTGTGGAAGAAAACAAGTTTGCATTATTGGGTGAGCAAAGAAAAGCTGACATTTCATATCTCTGTCTATCAAGGCATACAGATCATTGCAAATGTACTGTTGGTAACTTTGTCAGCATGGCAAGTGATTAAGTGGCAATGTATTTGAAAGAGCTGTGTTTATACATCAGCCTCCCATAATTTCCATAAGTTCTAGAGCTCTTATTGTGGTGACGCAGAACTATCCACCCATATGTATTTACACCCCCTTCCAAAAAACCCCAACACCAACAAAACAGAGATTGATATTTTGGGATAGGATGACAACTGCAACCATAGCCCTGTACACAGGCTAAGCAATGTGAGGCTGTGTGCTGAGGAAGCAGTCTCTTCATGCAGGCTGAAGAACACCAGGGCCCCAAAGCCACAGACATTCCAAAGTCTGGGCACTTAATTTAGCTGCAGATCTACCCAAAGTAGTGCGTGTACAGCTTTGCTATTCATTTTACATCATTCAAGATGTGGAAATGAGTAGTATGTCTATGCAGATGCTAATACAGGATACTGGATGCCCAAGGAAGACTTTGTGGGGGCATCATTGCTTCCCAAGCAGAAGTAGATTTTTCAAAGAGGAAAGAAAAGCAACACCAGTTCACAATGTCAAGTGGAGACTAGAGCAGGATTCAAAAATCTGAAGTGAAAAACATGCAAAATTCTTCATGCTAAAATACTGCTTCCTGAACACATTTTATCAACAGATGGTTTTAAAAATTTCTTTCTCCATATATGAATTTAAACATTTCAGGAAGCTAATCTATTTCTTTTTTCTCTCTCTTTTTTTTTTTTTTTTTGACACATTCAAGTTTTCTCACAGTCTCTCAGCTGTGATTTTTAACTTAACTAGTCATTCAGATTTGATCTGTGAAATATCTGGTGGGGCTGTGTGAGATACTTCTACAGACACTATACCACAATTTCTTTTTCACTTGGAATACTATTATATGGAGGTATTTGGGTATTTGTTTTAAAAAAGATTAAAAAATACTCCAGGGCATAAGAATGACCTATATAAAGCACTCCTAGAAGCATTTACTACATCCAGAATTCTAAATACTATCTTATTCTGAGCAACCTAGTAATGATCTGTTCGGTGGACTATTTTCCTTCTAGTTCAGAATTGTAGCAATCACACTGTCTGACTAAGAGAAAAAACAAAAAGGATTATGAGAATGTAGAAAAAACGGATTATGAGAATGTATGGATCTTTTCAGTAATTGTTAATGCAATATAGCTCTTACCCAAACCCCAGTGAAGCTTACAGAACATTTTCCCTTTATTTTCAGTAGTCCTTAGACTAAAGTGTTTTGTCATATTTTTGAGGAAATGCAAATTACATTGTTCCTTACCACTTTTCATTTTACCATCTCTTCACATTCTGTTCTGTTTTTTCAATTTTGAAATATGGAAAATCAGAAATCTGAGTTATAGATAGATAACAGGTATCCAGGTCACACAAGTGCTTTATGGAATGCCCTTTGGAAAAATTTTTATATTGAAATTTATATTCAAAGCAGTCATCTGGTTTAGTGTCCTGTGGATGGTCAACAGCAGATGGCATCACTTGCCTGCAGCAGAGTTCCTTCTAATTCACATATGTTAGTATACTGTTTGTTGTAACCTAGATGCTACAGCACCAAATACCTGAAGCATTTCATTCATTTTCAAGCCTTTCTGGGAAGTCTCACCTTATTTGTCCACACAGATCAGAACAAATTTCATAGATCATCCCACATGAGATACTTGTTTTGATAGTTTTCAAACATTATCTTTCCAACTATTAACCAAAGGAACTACACAGGAGGGTAGGCATGAATTATTACCCTTTAATTTTCATGGACTTTTGAAAGATAGTTTATAAATAATTTATTAACAAGTAGTAAGTGATTAAGGAACATTTTAAAGAACTTAGAAGCTTAATGAAAATCAAAGGGGAAATCCATAGGCAGCATGATTTTCAGCTGTCTGCAGTCAAGCTATAAGAGGCAGTATGGAGGTATACTGGGCTTGAGCCCGTTGACTGCCACAGACCTGCCTGTGCTGTCATTACTGGTTTATCAAGAGAAATTTATTTAAGAACAACTTGCAGGTCCTGACAAGGCAGGGTGTTGAATAGGAATTTCTTCAGAAAACTGAAAAATTGTTGCATATACAGCTAATTTGTCTGCCTCCTTGGTTAGCACAGATCTCTTCTGGAAGGTCTGTGTCGTGGTTTGGGTTTATCTATTATTTAGTGTCATATAATTTGAGGCAGCGAGGCTGTGAGATTTTTTGTCCAGCTGTGGCTAGAGCTAAGGAAGGCTGACTTGCAAGGTCACCCAAAGATTTCTTTCATTTAGCGGGACACCACCTCATCTCAGCAGGGAGCCTGATAATGTGCAGAGAGGCAGGCCCTGTTCAGCTCATCTTTGGCTAGTGCAGAAGTCTTACAGATTTCCCTAAAGTAAAGGCAAGGGTCAGCCAGCTGAAGGAAAGAATGATGGAAATGGGGCTTAGAGTTAGTTTCTGCAAAGGTTTGATGGTCAAGCCCTGCATTTATTTTTTTTAAATCTTATAGTAACTCAAAAGCATAATTAAAGACACATACACAATTTCACCTGGAATTCTGAGTGCTTAGAAGTATCCTGTTGGGGATTTTAAGCTTGGTTATGTGGTAGTTCAGCCTTGCCCAACAGCCAAACTCCCACCCAACTGCTTGCTCACTCACTCCTCAGCAGGACACAGGGAGAAAACAGGAAGAACAGGAATGAGAAAGCTGCAGGGGGCGGGGAATAAAGACAGGAACATTGCTTACCAACTGTTGCTGAGGGCAAAGCAGGCTTGACTTGGGGAAGATTAACCTAATTTATTGCCAATTAAAAGAAAAATAATTACTAATTCAGGTAATGGGAAGCAAAAAGACAAACACTAAAACAACACCTTTTCTGCCCCCTTTCACATGCTCAACTTTACTCCAGACTCCTCAACCAAACGACCCCCTCCCCAGCCATGGCCAGTGCAGGAAGGATGGGGAGTGGGGGTTACAGTCAGTCCATAACAGTTTCACTTTGCCTCTCCTTCCTCCTCACACTGTTCTCTAACATGGGGTCCTCCACAAGCTGCAGTCCTGTCAGGAAAATCTGCTCCAGTATAGGCTCACCACAGGTGGCAGTTCCTTCAGGAATATCCATCTGCTCTGGTGTGTTCCTCTCTGCGGGCTGCAGGGAAGATCTGCTCTGCCATGGAGAACCAGGCCTTTCCTCTGACCTTGATATTCCCTCTCTTGTTCCTTCTTCCTCTCTCCCTGTGGCGTTTTTTGCCCTTTTTTCAAAATAACTGCTCAAAGAAGTGCCACACACTTGGCTGATGGGCTCAGCTGTGTCCTGCCATGGGTCTCCTGCGTAGCCTCCTCCCACAGGCTGCACCCTGTAGCCACCACCACTACCAAAACCTTTCCACCTACACCCAATACACCTAGTCTTACCAAAAGTGGAGTGAGTTTGAATAAAATTTCTTAACATTGGCACCATTTTACTGAAGTCCAAGAAGTTTTACCAAGTGATTGTAATTGGTTTTGTCTTCTAGTGGAATAGTTTGGATAGTCCTCTGGTAATTTACTTCTTGCCCAGACTTGATTTAATTCAGCCGGTAAAATTCACTTCTGAGGGAACAAGTCTAGAAAATTCCAGGCTGTGATTCTGATTGTTTCAAAAAATGTTTTCAGAATAGCCCCTGCAAATACTGGATACGCTGCTAAGTACATGTACAGCTCTTAAAAACAGCGTGTGATACTTCTTCTCCTAAGAACATAAAGTCAGGGGTGTGGAAGAATCACAGTATTCATTGATTAGTAATTAGTGAATCCATTTTAAAGGTAAGGTTACTGTATCAGTAGTAATGATCTCATATAGTAAGTTTCCAAAAGAATTTTAGAACTTCAACATAAAAAAAAGTGGAAGAATTCAATAAGTGTATTTCTGAAAGAGGGGAGCCCATAAGAAAAAGGAAACAACAGCACATTCAAAATTACTGTAATTTGCAGCCCATACATGGCCCTTGATTTGTCAGATAACTTCTATAGAAGTCATGAGATTTTCTTGAATGGATAAGAAAAGTATATTTCCTACTGTTACAGTTGTAGCTAAGTTGTTCTAGCATGGAAATATCTAAACTACCATCATCAGCTTGGGAGTTAGAAATGCCTCTACAATATGAGTCACTGCATTGTGCTTTTATTCTACTTGTATTATCATATACCCAGATTGACTCCATCAGCCTTATCAGAGTAACTGGAGATTTTCGCTTGTCTAACTAAACAAAATCTGATTACAAGTCTTCTGTTATTGAAAGCACTATTGTAACTGCTTCAGAAGAACAATCTGATTTAATAAAAACAGCATTGCAACCATTTACAGGTCTCCTAGAAAGAACTAGCCCTGCTTTTCCTCTGGCTGGAGTGGGATGTTGCGTGGCAGTTGTATCACAGTATTGCAGTGCATTAGTAGAGAACAAAAAAACAACACAATACCGAAACTGACAATAGTTTGTGTGAAAATACATACACTAAAGAAAAAATAACCAGCAGATGGGAGGAACACAAATAAGAATGTTTTCTCAAGATCTGTTTAGAAGAAAACGTCATTGGATGACTTTTCTACTTACATTCAAAATGAATCAGCAAGTCTTTTGTTACCTTTAAATGGTTAAGTGATGAAGACATAAACAATGTATTTAAGATACAAAACCAGAGGCAGGTTTAGTAGGCTGTTGCACATACGCCACAATCAGAGGGGCCTCCTGCCCTCAGTATCTAAGGGGATTGAGCATATCTCCTCTGCAGTATTTGTCACATTTTTCATTCCAGCAGGAGAACCATAATCATAGAGACATAGGATGGTTTGGGTTGGAAGGCATCTTAAAGATCATCTAGTTCCAACCCCCTGCCATGGGCAGGGACACCTTCCACTAGACCAGGTTGCTCAAAGACCCGTCCAACCTGGCCTTGGACACTTCAGGGAGGGGGCACCCACAGTTTCTCTGGGCAACCTGTTCCAGTGTCTCACCACCCTCACAGGAAAGAATTTATTCCTTCGATATAATCTAAATCTACCCTTTTTCAGTGTAAAACCATTACCCCTCATCCTAAAACTACACTCACTGATGAAGAGTTCCTCCCCATCTTTCCTGTAGCCACCTTTAAGTACTGGAAGGCCACTATAAGATCTCCCTGGAGCCTTCCCTTCTCCAGGCTGAACAACCCCAACTCTCTCAGTCTGTCCTCATAGTGGAGCTCCAGCCCCCTGATCATCTTTGTGGCCTCCTCTGGACTCTCTGCAACAGGTCCATGTCCTTCTTATGTTGTGGGCCCCAGAGCTGGACACAGGACTCCAGGTGGGGTCTAACGAGAGACAGTAAGTAGGCAGAATCACCTTCCTTGACATGCTGGCCACACTTCTCTTGATGCAGCCCAGAATACAGTTGGCTTTCTGGGCTGCGAGCACACATTGCTGGCTCATAGTCAAGTTTTCCATCCACTACCCCTCCCAAGTCCTTCACAGAACTCCACTCATTGCCCAGCCTGTATTTGTGCTTGGGATTGCCCTGACCCATGTGCAGGACCTTGCACTTGGCCTTGTTGAACTTCATGAGGTTTGCACGGGCTCATCTCTCCAGCCTGTCAAGGTCCCTCTGGATGGCACATCCCTTCCCTCCAGTGTGTTGACCGCACCACTCAACTTGGTGTCATCGGCAAAGTTGCTGAGGGTGCACTCGATCCCACTGTCCATGCTACCAACTAAGATGTTGAACAGCACTGGTCCCAATACCAACCCGTGATGTCTGAGGTAGATCTTGTTTCCAGATCACCTTTGTAGATTTCTAAACAGCAGTGTTTCTGATAGTAAATTAAAAGACAATCTACAGGGTAATATTTGTGGACAGAGATTTTTCCACAGCTTATCAAGCCAATTTACATTCCTTTTCATAGCAAGTACATGTATGGGGTATAAGGCAGAATTTGATGAATTCATGTTCATTTTTGATTTGCTGAAGGTTTATTTTCCTTTAGCTTTTGAAGACAAGCAGTCTTCCTTATGTGTCTAGATAGTTCTTTCAGCCCATATTTTAGAAATATTGATACTGTTCATAAAAATGAGAGTTAAGCATAGAATTTGTCAAAATAATACTTCTATGAAAAGGGGTATTAACCCCTTGATATAATTTAGCTACTCTTTTAACGGGAGATAATACATCACTATGTGTTTTTAAATGGTAATAGTAAAAGTAAAATGTTGCTCTGTTGTAAATGTGTGACTAAAATTTTTAAGTTAAATTCGATCTTTGTTCAGTTTAGTAGTCTTTAGTTTCACTATTTTCAGTGGAACTATGAATGCTGGACACCTGTGGGAATTCAGGAAAATTTGAAGGTGTTTCTCAGTTGTCAACAAAATTTTGGCAGTACAATAAAATCATCTGTAAACTATTTTGGAAAAACATCAAAATTTTTAATGGAATTTTCACTCTTTTTCATGTTAAGGAGGGGCATTTTAATCATGTTTATTCTTGCATTTTAAAATTATTATCCAAAGAGCTGCATTCACCTTTCTCAGGTATACTGGATACTCTATGGTTGGTCTAAGAGCTCCCTCTATAGGTTTTATTTTCATTATCAGCTTAGAAAAATACAAAGGAAAGTAAATTCCTTCTTGTCAGTGCTTCATAAACATTCAATTGAACATGACCTGATTTTTTAAAAGCTGGATTTTATGGAAAGAAAACCATCGATTTTACCAATTAATTTTATTTACAAAAATGTATACTTTTAATTTTAATAGCAGCCTGATAAACTGCATAACTTAAGCTACTGTTATATAAAGGAATAAACCAGCATTTTTTCTTTTGTAACTACTTTTAATATGTGTAGATATCAGAGCTCTCAGACTGCAGAAGTATGGCTCACACAGTAGTACAGGTTTCTCATCAACTTAGTATTCACGTCTTTGAATAAGGACTTCTACCCTTTATGGCACCCCGGTGGTATAGTATTCATGTGACAACTACAGAAATTCCTAGTAAGGGAGGGACAGGTTATCTGAAAATATTTAATATACAGCTATCAGCATAATTTAGCAGAGAGCAAAAAGGAAAATTGGAGCCAAATGATTTGCCAGTTTTCCCTAGACATCAGCAAGTGTTTCTAGGTCCGATAAGTAATCCTACAGACCTCATGATGGGAAGAGTCATTGTTGGTAGTAATAAAGTAACCACCTGGCTTTCTTTCATACAGTTTTTATTATTGAAAACAAAACCAAAAAATCTCTGTATGAAGGAACCAATTTTCTTAGTTCTATTTAAAAATCAATGCCTACTGTTTTCTAGTGAAGATCAGACAGTAGTGAAGCCTGGCAGTTATTTAAACAATATGCCAGCTTGCATGGACCTATAATCTTTACCCTACATGCAAAATATATGCACATGTACACCCATCTCACCATTCCCCCTCCCTCATGTATGGGAACATATGCATCTTGCAGCTTCACTGGCAAGATAAGAGGCTTTCTCACAGCTGTAGAATCCCATAAATTCCATCTTTGGTCCCTTCCAACATGGGCCATTCATTGCATTCACCTTGTGAAAGGCAGCAGTGCTCCCCTGTCAGATGAAGTATCCCCAAATAGCCACAACATGTGTATCCAAATTCTGTAAAGGTTAGTAGTACCTCTTTATCTTACCTAAGTGGATAGGGAGAAGCAAGAAAATTTCTGCTCCACAATGGATACAGGAAGTGAGCACAATTCCTATTCACAGCCTTGTGGCAGCTGTGCTCAGAAGCCAGCAGTGAGGAACTGGTCTTCAGCTCATGGGCAGGTGCTCTGTGCTGTGCTAGGTCTCATATGCCCAGCTGCACGTAAGCTGTTAAACAGCTCTGTTGAGAACAGGATTTAGCATAGTAGTTGTGTGAGATTGTGCCATATGAGATTTCTCTTGAATGTCTAACTGGTCTTCATAAAGAAATCAGTTGGAGTAGCTGAAACAGAGGCAGCTGACTTTGGGGGATAATAATACAAGTTTGCATGAACTTTGTAAATAAATATGAATTTGGTATGTCGCTATTTAATAATAAACATATCATAATCAGAATTCTGAAAGTTATGTCTGTACTAATCCCCTGTTCCCTTTAAAGGGAAATTTTAAGTCCACTACACAGAATGTACTTCAGGGATTATAAAAGAAATCTTTATGTGCATTGGCATCAGAGCATGTGGCTTTCAGAGATGAAAATGAGGCCTATATACATACATAGGTGAAAATTGTTTGGTTGCAAGCTAATGGAATTCTTGTGGTCATTATTGCAATTAAACACTAACTAAACAGTTTGAGACAATCAATGAGGGTAGTAGCCTGGAAATAATTCTCATATAGACTTTCGTTAATTAAAATATTTTTCTTGGATGTCACTGCAGTTACTCTGGATTTGCAAATGAGAGATGAATTTTGCCCACAGCCCAGTCACAGATGCTCCATATTCTTGAAAAAACAAGAATGGGTCAGAACATTCATATATCATAGATGTTTCTCGTTCTTATTCTCATGATATTCAAAAATATAGTTTAGAAGAAAAATACATTAGATTTACAACAGAAAAGTCAATTAAAATACCTATTACTATGCTTTCCAATTACTTTTCCAGATTATTTGTGAATAGGAAGCCACTGATAAATTTGAACTGGCTTATGAGCCAATTGTCTTGTATATAATTGCTGCTTGCTTAGTCTGCACAATTAAAAATTCTGTCAGTAAGCCCCAAAAATTTTTAAATAAAGGTTTTCACCATATTTGCCTCTTAGAAATTAAATAGCTGTATGATGAATATACTGTTTTCTTACACCTGTGTGCAGAACCTCAATCTTTTTGCCAGAAACAGCTAGAAAGGAAGAAATACATTCAACATTGTAAATAAAGTTCCTGTAATGGCCATGTCTTCTGAAAAATCTAAGGATTTCTAGCACCTGAAACAATGCAGAGAAAAATAGGACAACCATAATCCAGTTTTACCTAAATTTGCTACAAGGAAATTATCTTCTCATGATCTAAGTTTCAATACTCCTGTTAGTGATAGACTTGTGGTTAGAAGTCTAGCTTTCAGACGAGATAAACAGATTCAGCTTTACTTGCATAAGAGGTGGCGTAGATCTGTATCTCCCTATTGTAAAGAGCTCTCATCACCGAACAGAAAAAGGTCATCGTTCCCATCTGTGGTGGCTTTATTTTTTGCAGGTTCCACTTTGGACATGAACATTTATGGGTCAATGCCTTGCAGGTGGAATAGGCAAATCAATGACTCATTTATCCATTACTAGTTGTGTAACTGTTCATCTTCAGGACACATGAAACCCTGCTCAGAAAGAAAAGTTTAGGCATCTAGGAAACTCAAGCAGCAACTGAATGTGCTTGTGTGTATACTGGTGGGGCTCCAGGACTTGGGTATTACATGAAATTAGCAATAGTTTTGAAGAGCTAGATTTTGGACGTGGGTGCTAAATATGAAAAGTAAATGGAATTTTACACTCCCAAATCTTTTTGTAATCCCTCTATTGGTAAGGGTATCTCAAAGGAAATTACTGTATGTGCGCACAGGGAAACAAGCTGCAACGGTAAGTGAGGCAGATGATGGAGAAAAAACAAAAGCTGTATATCCATCTACTGCAGTAATTCCATGGTGCTGAATTTGGGAATAATGTTCAATGCACACGTAAGAGTATGTGACACTAAGGGGTATAAAAAAATCTCATCTGTAAGCTAAAAGGCTAGACAAACGAGGATAGTAAAAGCCTCTAAGAGGCCATGTATTATCTAAATATGTATTGCATGGTTCTTAAATTTAGCTATCATGGAAATAAAACCAGGTAAATAAGACCCTAAGTTCAGAAAGTTAATACTATTTCAGAGGAAGAAAATGTAGTGTGATATACTTCTGCTGTATTTGGCTAGCTGCTTGTTCAAGGTGTATTTGGTTAGATGAATTGTATTTACTCCTGAAACTGCCTATTATATCAAACATCTGCTCTGAAATTCATCCGATTTTGTAGTAACTCTTTTAAAAGAAATATTGAAATCATTAGGAGGAGTACATGCAAAATGAAGGACTAGATGATGGTCTTGAAAATGCTGGTATGATTTAGAAACAAGTTACTTCTGAAGAACTACTCCTGATTTACACTGAAACAAATTAAATTTCTATCTGGGCTATATGTGTTTTATCTTCTTTGGTTAATACAAATACGATTACATTAAAAACCCTTCTTGCCATCTACCAGTTTGAAAATAAATGCTGTTAAATTTATGGTTATTGTTTATGCAAAGAGAACAGTCCATTTCTGATCACCTAAATGATCACAGATCTAACAGCTGCACTTCATATAACCATAGATTGGTTAAAAATGAAACAAACGGCAAACACAACTGAGGAGAATGTTAAGATTTAACTCTTGTTAAACCAGGAATAGATACTATGAGTTAATGCAAGATGAAAAGTACTAGATACTTAATGCAAGGTAAAAAAGTATAAAATTTGTAATATATAAAGTAGAACTTCTAAGTGTCTGAGGAGTCTGCAGTTAAGTACAGTTTTTAAAAAGCTAATTCAGCACAATTTTGTGTTCATGTATGTGTGTTGTAATGCTGTGTGTCTTCTAAGTATAATTTTCAGCATTTCAGAGTTAAAATTCTTTATTTTGTTATACTACTGCTTATGCAGTCACTAAAAATGTTTATGTTCCTATGCTTTGAAAAGAATGTGAGATTTCAACGTGTATCCATGTCTAGGAAATATGTGTTTTCATATGCAGTTAAGGACTTGACTGAATAAGCAAAAAAAATTCTGTCAGGTAGCTAAGTTTTCAGGAAAATTATTCAGGATCTTAAGGCTATCAAAATGTTTTCTGAGTTTGAATCACTGAGAACAGGAAAAAATAGGAAGCATCTGAAAAGACATCTTCAGAGTATTTGGGGTGAACCCTTTTTGTTCTGCCACCATAGCTTTATTCTGTATTTATAAGATGCAGGAAATACCATATTGTGCATGGTATAGTTTTTCAACAAACACAGACTTCGCTTTAAAAGTAGAAAAGTAGACGTAGATTAAGAGAAATGCACATATTATTGTCTAGCCAAAAGAAATAAAGCTCCTAGAATGGACAGGTTTATTATCATGAGTAGAGTATTTCTCCTAAAGTAGCACAGACCACAGCAATTGTAATTTGTATGCCAGTCATTTCCTGCCTTTTTAATGAGGTCTACTTTGTAATGGATTGGCAGGTGGGAACAATCTTCCTTTGTCCCTTCTGACTAAGTCCAGTATGGTGTCTTCTCAATTTTCAGTCTTTTCCAATCTTGTCTTTTTTTCTTTTTTAGCTGGTATTTTTGCTTGTTTAAGCATTCTTGGTGGTACAGCTTACCACTGCTGTGATTCTTACCAGTTTTTATTGGCATGTACAAACACCAGTAGTCCTCCTTCATATGCTGTGGAAGTGCTAAGGTTGCTCTTTCCTTTCAGGAAGGTTCTCTCCATTTCTGTGAAACCTTCATGGTCCCATTTGGTTTCTGATGTCACTTGGAGAGACAGGAACCCTTGAGGACCTTGGAAGACCACACAGTTTATTCCTCATTGGAGGCAGATTATGGCAAGTCCTTGCATCAAATATTCCTTTGAGAGCACTCCTTTCTCCTGCTCACTGAGCCACATGCATCAGGGCCTACCTTATACTGGCCCTATTTTCTTACCCCAGGATATGACTAAGTACTTTCTTCCTTGGTGTCACTGAAATCAGTGGCAGTACATGTGCGCTTTCTAGGTCTCCTTTGTTAGATATAATGGTGAATCTCAAATACAGATGTCATGGTTTGAGCCCAGAGGACAACTGAGCACCACGCAGCCATTTGCTCAACCCTTTTCCCTCCAGCGCTGGGAAGGAGAAAATGAAGAAAAAGGCTCAGGAATCGAGATAAGGACAGGGAGGCTTGGCTCACCCATTATGATCATAGGCAAAAGAGAGGCTTGTTAGGGAAAGAAAAAGAACATCACTTTAATTCAAAACACTGATGATAATGACACCGAACAGACAGAATGGGACAGTGAGAAGTGTTACCATATCTTAAACCATGTCCCCCACCCCTCCCTTCTTCCTGGGCTCAGTTTTGTTCCTGATATCTCTACCTCCTCTTCCAGCGGTGGAGGGGTGGGGGATGGGGGGTGCAGTCAGTCCACCACTTCTTCCTCCAGGGTGGCAGGGGCAGGAATCACTCTTCTGCATTCTTCCCCCTGCTCCACGTGGTGTCCCTCTCACGAGAGACAGTCCTCCACAAACTCTCCCCACCATGAGTCCTCCCCACGGGATGCATTCTTCTCGAGATGCTCCGGCGTGGGTCATCTCCACGTGTGCAGTCCTCCCAGCACCGAACTGCAACAGTGGGGGCTGCTTCTTCCCACAGAGTCCCGGGGTCCTCCACAGGCCACAGGTGAATCTCTGCTCCTCTGGTGACCTCCATGGGTGGCAGGGAGGGAGGCCCTGCCCTCTCACCATGGGATACAGGGAGGGGTCTCTGCTCTGGTGCACCTCCCCACCTTCGTCCTTCTTCCTTCCACTGACCTCCGTGTTTGCATTGGTGTCCTTCTCATAACTCATCCTCCAAGCCCCCACCCCGTCTCAGATTCCCTTCTTAAATATGCTATCACAGAGGCTCAGCCGCTGTCACTAATTGACTTGTCCTTAGCCAGAGTTGGGTCCAACTTGGAGGCAGGGGAGGTTTTGAGAAGCTTCTCACAGGGGGCCACTCTGTAGCCCCCTCCCTCACTACCAAAAAACGTTGCCACTCAAACCCAGCACAAGAATTAACAGATTTTAGCATGGAGTATTCATTTGAACTGAACTTCAGTAAGATTGTACAGCACAAACTGATAGGATTTTCCTTAAAATAGAGTTTTTAAGCTTTGTTCTTGACAAAAGAGCTGGACTTAACATTTTGACTGGACTCTGGATCTAGATATAAATAATGACCTCTTACCTTAGGTCAGAAAGAACCTATTTTGCTACTTTAAATAGATATTGTCTGATGTATTTCTTGAAGTCTTTCGTCTAGATTGGTATTAAAAAAGTATTTGACCATAGCAGCCCAATCTAGTGTTACTGCAAATAATTTCTCAGGTAAGTCGCTTTGGTTCCCATGAAGAAATCCACAATTCTACTTTTCATATACAGGAAGGTCTTTTGAAGCATCAGTTTAACTACAGGAAAGCCAATCCCTGTAAAGAATGCTAGCAATCTTTTTATTGTGAAAGCTTCATTTATATTATTCATAGGCTAGAAATCTGCAAACGTGCTGAAAAGTACTTTTCATTTCTTGGCAGTAGTATTCAGAAATGCCATTAGATTCAGGTTATTTAGAAAAGCAGGTTTCTGCAGTTGTTATAAAATCTGGTTTTGAGGGTTATCTTGCCATTTAACATCACTATGTAGCAAACCAATGGCAAGAATGTCTGAACATGAAATGGCTGAAATCCTAACTCTTCAATCTTACCACTTACTGCCCTATTGAAAGTACCTTTAGAAGGAGCATTGAAAACCTAATTGTCATCTATGACTGAGTAAATCACTTTGTTACTACTTATAGAAACAGTTAGGTTTATAAAAATGTACGTTTACGCCCATGCAGCATTGTTAGCCTACAAAAGTGAGATGTAATGTCTGATTTTACAGCCAGGCATGAGAAATGGTTCTTGGATCTGGGTAAATAATCTTCTTAGAGTCCTAAGCAATTAATTGGAGGTGTAGGATTACTCTTGATTTCATTTTTTTTAAAAAAATTCTTACTACAGTCCTGAAAAAAATCTTGAACATCCCGTTCTCCTCACAGTGCAGTATCACATGACTACTGATTTAAACACAGGGAGGGGAAAGAAATTCAGGTGAAACTGTAGAACCGAAAGGCTACAACTGACTTGTTTCTGATGAGCATCTTCGAAGTAAGGTTGATTATGCCTGATCCAGGATTTGTAACCTCAGCTGTGACTGTGAAGGTGGCCCTGCAGTCTCTTGCATCTGCACCAGGACCAAGGGTAACTGAAACTGGATGGCAACAGAACACTTCAGTCTACCAGAAAATACTTATCCAAAGCTTTTAAAGAGGAGGAAACATCTCAGTCACTTATTTTCCCCTTTTCCAAAAATATGTAGAAGAGAAAATAAGGACATTTAATCTTACCAAAGACAACCTGAGTTTAGCTGTTTTAAGCCTAGAGCTTTATAGAGCTAAAGAATTGTTTGTAAATACAGTTTGGTAGAAACAGGTTTTTTGTCACATACTCATAGCTTGTGAAGCAGATTATGATGTGGTTGCTTGCAGCAGCAGGGAAGTGGATTTGATGATTCTCACATCCTTCCATTCCCATTCCTAACTAATTTTTTTCTCTTTTACTGCAGCCCAGAAGATGGTGAAATTCATCCGGAAATCTGTAGACTATACATCCAGTTGCAGTGTTGCTTAGAAATGTACACAACAGAAATGCTTAAGTCCATATGTCTGCTAGGATCACTGCAGTTTCATCGGAAAGGTATTGAATTGCACAAATATACAGGTGCTGATCTAAAAAAAGTCTTTTGGGGCAGGTATGGGTATTTATGAAAGACAAAGCACCAAACTGTAAAATGAACTATACCTCTGAAGCTTTTCAGCTACTGAAAAAAAGCCGTATTTCTGTTTCATTATCATCATTCTTACAGAAGTGTGTCATATCAGGCATGTATCACTAATGTCATTGCAGTTTAGAAGTCTGAGTGTTGTTTTAAAAGAGTGGTCCCAAAACTTTTAGCTGTTGTCAGTCATATCAGTGGGCAAACTACCTTAGTCATTTTATTAGAGGTATTTTTGTTGGGTATGATACTTGAGGGCACGTGTTTGGTGGAGCAATATGGCATGGTTTTAGTACTAAACTGATTCCTTTACTATCACTGTTATTTATCCAGCAGTGCCAGCTTATAGTAAAAACCAGATAAATATGGTTTAAAAGTATCTAGTTATAAAACTGGATACTAGGTTCAGAACTGAAATCTAGAGTATTTTTACACACAACGGAGATGTCATTGCTTCAGTGAAAATGCTCTAATGATTCCATATTTGATTAGCCACCTACTGAAAGGAAAATGTAGAAATGCACATAATTTACTCAACAGGTTAATTAGTAACCGCATTACTCAGTGATGGCACACTGATTGGGGCTGTATCTGTGCTGATTGTAACTACTCTTTCCCCAGATAATATCTCAGCAGAATATCCTAGGTAAAGACAAGACAAAGTTCTGTAATGAACTGTAATGAAGGTCTTGTAATGAACCTTATATATTTGCTGTCCTTCTGAAAGATCCCTTAATGTATTTTTCACATCTAGCTGTAGGATAAAGCTGAAGCCAGTGATATTTTTCTTATGAAAGTAAGAATTAGAAGTTTGTAACTGCTCAGTTGAGCATCTCAGTGATTTTCTCAAGTTGAAAAGAAATCTATAAAATAGGAAGAGACAGAATTAACAGAGCCATCATATAACAAGATGCCAGTAGCTGCTAAAATGAATCATCATTTTTTAAGAGAGATTGTACTACATTTCCTAGCATTGGCTACAGTTGTCAAACCACCTTCTGTACTTGCAGAAGAAAAGTAGCTTGAGGTAACCCAAGTAACACCGATAATGTCTTGTCTCTCCCTTTTGCCCCTGAATGGAATCTACATTAATAAATAATGTAATCATGTAATAAACTAAGCATCAAACTATTAGATGTCTAAAGTTGGATAAAATTAATTACAGCATAGTAGTATAGGCCAGCTTAGTTCCTATCTGGCAGTACTTTTGATAAACATTGGTTCCTCATCTTACCATAGAGGAAGTCATGGTAGCTATTCTGCCATTGCTAAATAGAGTAGGTTTTGTCCCGCATCAATATAGAGATAACCACAGTAATTTGGCTCCAAGTTTCTGTGATATTATTTGAGAAAAAGTCATAATAGGCAAAAATTATATAATCACAGGGATTGAAATAATTTGAATTTTGGAACTTAACCCATAGAACATTGCTCTTGTATAGTAAATACTTGGTATTTACAACACCTGGAAGTATTGTAAAGGCATCATGCAACAAGGGAAACTCCAGTTACATGTTAAATATTTTTTCAGAGTGAAGGTAGTCATATACTAGAACAGGAACCCAAAGAGGCTGTGAAATCTCTGTCCTTGGAGATACTGATAACTCAAATAGCCCTGATCAATCTGATGTGAGTTGGCCCTGCGTTCATTAGGATGTTAGACTAGATGACCTTGCAACCTATTTATTCTATGTTCTGCCAAAACATACTATTTCCCAAGGAGTGGAACGAACCCATAGCTTTCTTTAATTTCTTTATTTATGGAGAATGGTACTGCAGTGTAGGCTACGTGCACAAATTTATCTCTAGGAATGAAAGAGTGGTAATTTCACCATTATAAAATATATTGTGCTGTTGTTAATATATAGCTTTTTCACCTTTTCACCTTTTCAGTTTTTGACCAGTTTTTCACTAGCTGAGTGACCATATTAAAAAAAATAATAAAATCATTTTCCTCGGGTACAAAGAGTACTACCGTAAGAAACAATTCCTAATTTATAAATGTGCATGTCTGATGTTTTTCTGTGTTTTGAAGCTCATTTTTGAAGGTAATACTTTCCATTTGGATGTAATATTTTCCATTTTCTGGTCCTCTTACCTATTGGATAACTGGTTTGTTAGGTTTTTAAATCTCCATGAGATTTCACCAGCTTATATTCTTACTTGGGAGCCAGCAGAGATTCAAGTAGAGTGACATGCAGGCTGTTCTCGGCAACCTGCAGCTAATAAATAATAATGTGGGTACTGTTATCTTGACCAGACATTATCAAACAAACTATAGAACTGTTAAAGTTAAGGCAGTGGGCTGATGCTGATGCTCTTTTCCCAAGAGAAACTCAGCCAATGATCCCTACTGGGAAACAGATGCTCTTTAATGAAACACCACACTACAATTTAAAGGACTGAGCTCTGTGTATTTTCAGTCTTTCGCAGCACTGATCTTCTCATCTCTCCGTATCTTTCTGCCCTACTGAGCAAACATTCCTATAAATACTGTATTTTCTTGCATATTTACAGTGCTTTAGATTAACTTACTACTGTCATACAACCTTTGCTAGAAAAGTCAGATAGTCTGTTATTTCTTTAAGATGTAACAGTCACAGTGGGGCTGAAAGCCATAAATATTTCCAGCTGTGTTATGCAGTAAGTAAACTAAGGTAAGTGCTGTGTAATACATTTTTTTCTAAGATGCATACACCACAAAAGCCCAGTGTTGAAAATACATTATGACTGCGAAGTTCAACATTCAAGAAGTTTGCAAAGGACACAGTGAAACGTGCCCAGGTAGCCTTAATTCAAGCTTTTGTAGTTACTAAGTCTTTGGTTAGCTGATCATATATTTTATTACTCCTCCTTTCCACAGCCCCAAGAGTCCTGGCTAACTGATACACATGTGAATATTTACTTGTGCACACATTTTCCTTTTATCCTAATTGTTCAGTATCATACCTTGTATTTATTACACAGAATTCTGTTCTAAAGGCAGAACCCTTCTGTTCCTCAGACCTTTCTCAATAACTCATACACTGATGGGAGTGTCTTCAGAACTGCCTTGAGTGGTGAGGTAGTAGCAATTTTTCCCATTGTAAGGAAGGAACAAAGAGCAATTAAGCTAAAGATTGCTAATTTAGAATCTGAGAATGCAGCATACTTTATGCAGTGCTGTATGTGTTTATAATTTTTCAGTAGCTTCATTTGCAGCTGAGTGCAAAGAATCTCTGGGTAGAGCACCAGACAATTAGAAATACTTTGTCAATAACAACTCTGAGGATCTGGGTTTAAGCAACTTGGATAGGATCACATGAAAACTTTGGGTAGGTATAGAGTCCAGTTTTCATGGCAACACTGTGAGAAACTCTCCTGTGTCTTCCTGCAGTCCCTAACATGATGACTTTAAGGATCTTGTTGTCCATTTTGTCTTAGCAAATACCTTTTGGGGGTGACAATAGCAAACACCTACTGGGGGGATGGCACATATGGCAGATGGCAGCTCATGTTCCATCTCTTCCAGGAAATCTTCTGAAACTTCTCACTGAATTTGCTCACCTAGTTTTCTTCTGCATCATTATCACACTCTGGCGGAACTTCTCTGGATAGAAACATCTTTCTCAGACTCTGTCAAGAAACAGATGAATTCACTTACCTAGGACCTGCAGCTTCTCTCTCAATCTTGGCTTTTGCTTTAATTGTTTCCCTCCATCATTTGAATTATATAGCTTTGTGCCTTGGGGAGCAGTGTCCAACACAGTTCTTAAACCTAATAATACTTTTTAAAATTTGAACTAGAGTTTCATGGAAAGTAAGATGTTCTGAAGGACCTCTCTGAATTGTTTACAAAATTCAGCTCTAATTCCTTTAAACGTTGCATGTCTACTTTGCTGACATTGCATGTTCCTAACACTGACTATTCTTTTGGTTAAATAAACAAATCCTTGCTTAGCTAGTGAGATCTTAGAAGAAGTAGTTGACATCATTTCTGTCCATGGAAGCTACTGGATGTGATTATCCTTTTTTCCAAATGAATACTGAGGTTGTCAAGGTCCCACACTGAGAAAATCCAGAACTACCTCAGAGTTCTTAAGTATGCTTACAGCCACAAATATTTTGGGGTCAAAGGTTTTCACTGATATCTTATAAAGAACTTCATTACATTTTTAATATATAAACAGATGAAAGAGTTTAAAGAGCTTTGCTGATTCATATATCCACAATAATAATATATTCCTTTCATTGTTAGGAAACGTAAAATATTATTATCATCTTTGGATTGTTATAGCATGTCACTGTGGAAGTGCACATTACTGAAGTTTAATGTCTATACATGTTTATATAGAAACTGTTAATTTCTTAGGCTCATCTACAGATGTAATTGACTTGTTTGGTTTTATAATTACATATATTCTAAAATATTTTTTAAAACCTGAAATTGCAGACTGCAATCATTCTATTAGCTAGCTATGCAGCTTTTGAGCAAGGCACTCGTTTTAATAATTAAGGGAATAAACCCACATAAAAAATCAAAGGCAAGAGGGGACAGTTAAAAACTGGAGGTGTTTTCCAGAGTTCAAAACATGCTGTAAAAATAGTTAAAGCTACCTTGTCAAAGAAATACAGGGTTTGAAACTGGTAGCTGTTTGTGCTGAGTTTGAGCAAAAAAGTTTTGTGATAACAACATATATTTCCTTAAAATAGTACCTAAGAGCATGTGATAACTTATATTACAGATTACAAAAATAAACCCTCAATTCAGTGAAGGGATTTTTGTTTTATTAGACTTTGTTTAAATTACATGCTATTTAGAGTTTTGAAGAAGAAAGAAGGGATTGTCTAATGGATGTGCTACAGTCTCAGAATTCTATTTAAAGACTGGTGGATATGTGTACTTATTTACACATATCACTTACACAAGAGGGATAAGATATGAAAGAAAAGAGAAGCACACAGGTGTGGAGAAACAAGCACTTAAAAAATCCAGAGAATCACCCATTCTCACGTGGGCACTGTGAAGAGGCCACAATGAAGACAGGCATGGAAGGTGGAAAACACTTCTACCACAGTCTTGCTGTTCCTATTGTATTTTCCTTAAAAATAATATTTCCAGTGAGACAGTTTCTGAGTTCTGCAGGTCCCAAGTGTAAGTCAGGAATGAAGTTCACCAGGCTGTTAGCCATATTTGCCATATTTTTTTTCACTTCCTACATAATTCTTTCCTATTCCCCTTTTTATGTTCTCCTTTTCATTTACTTTGGCTGTGATCTATAGCTTGTGCATTTGTTCTTAATTGCCAGGTTAGAAGCTTGATGCAAATGCTGCTTTCTTTTTCAGAGGGGGTTTCTCTCAGCTTTGTTAAATTCTGTTATTCCCCTCAAAGATCTTTCCAGTTCATATCCAGTGAAATCTGACTAGCTCTGAGGGTCCTATAATAGATGTTTTTTCATTATATAAGTTTCTCTGCAAAGCAGGTGATGACTAAGAGTAGGTGCATAGGATAGTATGACAGAAACAAACACAGAAGTCACCACAGAAACATTAAGGAGCACAACAGGTGGGACACATAAAACACAGTGATCACAGATGATGTATGTAACCTTACTGAACTATTCATTTTCTACCCTCTTATTTATCCTCACCCAAATTTGATCTTCAGCATTATTTAATTCAGTGAATTTAATTTCATACCAAAGGCATTTTCTGCTTCTCAAGTTAAAAAAAAAAAAAAAAAAAAAAAAAGGTGAATTAGAGGCTTAGAGGCTAGAAGACAAAGAATACATCATGCTTTTTATTAAAATTTCACAGAAGAGTCTCTGTCTAATCCACTGGCAAGAACAGCAAGTCTTATGTGGACACCTCTGACAACACTGTGTGCATGATCAAACTCCAACTTAAGTTAATGAAAGTCCACTGACTAAACTGAAAGTAAAATTTAGGGTACGTATCCCTATTTTAAGCATGTGTAATACAAAAGGTATCCTTACCACCACTAGCAGAATGAGAAGATTAAAGAGCTTTTGTTTCTCTACAGGTTGTGCCATGTAGTAGAAATGTTATGCCTGAGTCATATACATTATTCAAGCAAAGTCTTTATTATTAGCTGACGCTTTTAACTGTTCTTGAGTGATTGAACAGGTGCTCTGAAATTCAAGAAAGGCTTCACAAATTGTTCACAATACAACAGAATTACTGGTAAAGAGCTCTTCGATTGAAAAGACATTTGTGCCATTCATTCTGCTAAATCTGCAAGAGCTTGCCTTTGTGCTAACAAAAAGAACATTACAGTCTCAGTGCTTCTGTCCTTAAGTTGCAAAAAATAACTTTTACTGTTATTTCATCTAGTATTGTTATTGTTTCCATTGAAACACCTTTCACATCCCTGAAGGATGCATTTATAGACAGGGTTGTTCTTCACAGCATGTCACCAAAGGTCAAATCAGAGTTCTAATATAAAACTTCAAAGTAATGGAAGAATTAACTAATACCCAGTTCCAGCACATTTTGATATCAGTGGGAAATTGGATGGTTTCCCTGGGGCAACCCTCTTTTACAAAGAAGTGGTGAGATATTGGTAACAGTATGCTGCGTTATAGGCTTCTTGTAGTGGGAAGAGTGATGAATAATGAAGCTTACACAAATGAACATTTAAAATTGTACAATATGGTCTACCTTAAAATAACAGCATAAGCTGCAGTTAAGAACCAGAAAAATTTGAAAGTTATACCTACAGGGTGATAGAGAGTAAAAACATACAATCTGGGAAGTAGGCTTAGGCTGCTGTTCCACAAGCAACTGAGTCAGCATAATAGCTTGTTACCACCAGAAGGGTCTTGATCCCTTTCCCTCTGTCTCCCCTCCCTTATCATGCCTTCACTTCTTTCTCCCTTCCACTGCTTCTGGCTGTATGGTCATCCTCCTCATTTGGCACTTGCTCTTGAACATATAGGGTTCTGAAATAAACTGACCTGAAATAAATCACTGCAACATCAGAAACATTTTTTTCTTTTATTGGGGTAATCTTCTACCATTCAATGGGTTAAAGTGGCTCACAGTGATCTGGCAGAGCACAAGTTAGCAGTGGATGCCGAAGTAAGCAGCAGAGAAATGACAGGGCATAATTTTTTTATAGATGCTAAACTTGTTATGTCAGGTCATGCAATCTCTTGGAATCTTAGTTAGATGAGTTAGTTGTGGGGGAAGCAGGGAAAAGGACTTCCTACTGGCTTTAAAGATAATGAAAGCATTAAGCAACTATCTTCTGTATCAGTAATGTCTAGTTTAACATTCAGACAAGTAGGTAAGAGTGGTTTTTTTTCAGCAAAGGAATAATTTACCAGTATACAACAGTTTAGAGAACCTACCCAAAAAGAGCTTCTTAACATACAGGAATTTCTAGTTTTAAAAAAACAAGGTTACAAGACTGACAGTGGGGATAGTTATTTGTGATGTGGAAAACAATACAGCATGGTCTGCAGCCTTGGTCTCTAGCGTCTCAGAAAAATAGACTAAATGACCGATACTCAGTTAGCTGTTCTTGTTTTTCTTGTTCTTTGTCAAACCTTATAGGAACTACTCAGGTTTGTCCTGATGTAAAAATTTTTCAAATTGCGGAAGTTATGAGATGAAAAAACATTTTCTTCTCAACTCCTCATGCCACTGGTTTAAATACTGACTTTTTTTTCTCTTTTTCTTAGAAAGTTTTATTTGTTTCTTTCTACGATTGTTTACTCCATTTCATGAGAGAACTCAGAGGGAGAAAAACTTTAACTTCTCAATAACGTGTCTGGGATGAACTCCAGTTTGAATTTACTCACTTAAATGTACTTGGTGCCAGGACTGTACTTGCCACTACAGAAAAGGAATACCATCAGACAGTCCAAAGGAGGTTTGCAAGGATACCAAAAAATCCCACCAGTACTTAACTCTCTTGCATGCTCCGCCATCATGGTCCACATTCTCTATCCCATTCTCCCTGACAAAAGCCCTGGCAGGTCTGTCATGAAGCACCCATTCACTTCCAACACTCCATTTCATTTTCATATAGTGAGCATGAATTAGACAAGTGTAAGCATGGAAATTCAGAATATAATGCATATTGGGCTGTGAGTGGTGGCAGCTATATAATGCTTTTAAAATCACCAAGTACAAAACTGTACACTTCTGTCTTTTGTTTTCCCTTAGTCTTGCTGTAATACTAGGAGACATGGATTGCAATGTTCTTTAGTGTCAAAGTTTTTGAAGTTGCTTTCAGAATATGTGTTGTAGTTTCCTTACTTTGTTCTGTTTTGTCCTCTGGCTCTTATTTTGTGTCACATGTGAGCCACTGGAGTTTAACAGAAACCCTTCATAATACTCAGTATGTAAAATTCTAAGCTCCACATGTGCCTGCGTGGGACTTCTCTTAGCTTTGTTTGGTAGGTGTAACATATAGCAGCACTCTGATTAGCAGATTGACGTGGTCTGCTCCCTTTCTGAACAGTTCTTACTCAGAGTTTGCATTCACCACTCTCTCTCGTCATTGATACTGTGCAAGATCAAGCTCAAAACATCAGTTATATAATCTGAGTATACATTTTAATTAATAATTAATGGGGATATATGTTTTGTTTAAATATTTTAAAGGAAAAGAACCTCTTGCCCCACCCAAGATCCTAGATTCTAAAGTGGAGGAGAGTTCTGAAGTACCTATTTTAGAAGACACATCATCATCACCAACAGATATTCAACAGCATTTATGGCAGGTTTCCACAGATATTGAAAACACTGAAAGGTATGTGTAGCACTTCATTCCTAAACAGAACAAATTTCTGTCTAGGGTTTAGTCTTTTCCAGTTAGGGAGTCAGTGTTGCTACTATAAAAGGTATTAGTAAATTAAATAACCTGTTAACATTTCTGTTAACATATCTGAGAGCAGCACCTAAAAGGGCAGAGAGAAGTTACATCCTTAATTAGGCTGATTACCAGAGAGTAATTGTCAAAAATAAAGAGTGGGAAATTATGTTTCTAGTGGGTCAGGTTCTCTAAAAGTGGCAGCTTTTTTCTCATCTTGAGTGGTTTCTGATTTTGTACCTGCAACCTGCTGGCCTGCATTCTGCATTCATAAATCAGAAGCACAGCATCTAGTTCATTTTAGTTGTTTCTGCCCATAGTTATGAATGTGGAAGCTGTGGGAGGGGAAGGGAATATCATCCACAGGTTTGTCAACATGGACTTCTCTTACTCTCTTAACTATGCAGTTGAAAGACAAAAATGAGATCCTTTAGTAGGGAGTAAACCTGATGGCCATCATTTCTTTGCAAAAAATACCTATTTTGATGGCTTTGCATATGAAGCTGCTGCTTAGATTTTAATGATTATCATGTTTATTTACATAAAATGAAGTTCTACTGAGAGAGTAACTTAGAGAATAATACTGAGCTATTTCTTATTAGTCATGCTGCTTCATTTCTAAGAACCATTTTATATGTAGATGAATGAGGCAAGACCACATTGGTTTTAACTCCGAAAGCCTTAAGTCATTACAAGTCTACACACAAAATTGCTGGTCTGCCACCTATCTGTAAAGCAGGAACCTTTTTGCAACTTCTGGATTCTCTCAAAACATATCCAAATGTAACTTGATTTATGAGATGATATTTGTTATATTTTCCATCTTCTGCCTCTTAGAAAATTTCATGCCAGAGTCCTTCTAAAAGGGATGAGAGTGACAGCCCTGTTTCGAAATTTTCACTTAATGTGCAGGGAGCTTGTGTCATGGATACATGTATTATAATTTCCTTCTGAACAATGAAGCGCATTCATGGCACAAGCTACAAGATGCTGATAAGGGGTATTAAGTTGACATTAGTACTAGCTTGTGCTAATTTTAAGGCATAGTTTTTATTTTGCCACTAGGATCACATTGTGCCCACCAACTCATTTAATATGGAATACTCAAGTGCCAGAATAGATCATAAATTAGGACCAGATGCAACTAATTAATATCAGATGGCTTAAAAGTGCTTCCTTATTAAATCTACTGGTCTTTATTTTGATATGCGTCTTCTGATACATGTGTGTGAACCAAATGCTTGCCCAATAGATTCTTGTATTTATTGCTCCATTATTTCAGCATATAAAATCATAGAATCATTTAGGTTGAAAAAGACCCTTAAGATCATTGAGTGCAACTGTTAACCTATCACTGCCAAGTCCACCACTAAACCATATTCCTCAGTGCCACATCCATGTATCTTTTAAATACCTCCAGGGATGGTGACTCAAGCGCTACCCTGGGCAGCCTGTTCCAATGCTTGACAACCCTTTCAGTGAAGGAATTTTTCCTAACATCCAATCAAAACCTCCCTTGGCACAACCTGAGGCCATTTCCTCTCATCCTATCACTTGTTACCTGGGAGAAGAGACCAACACCCACCTTGCTACAACCTCATTTCAGGTTGCTGTGGAGAGCAATAAGGTCTCCCCTCAGCCTCTTTTTCTCCAGACTAAACAACCCCAGTTCCCTCAGCTGCTCCTCACAGGACTTGTTCTCTAGATCCTTCACCAGCTTGGTTGCCCTTCTTTGGACGCACTCCAGAACTTCAATGTCTTTCTTGTAGTGAGGGGCTCAAAACCAAACACAGTATTTGGGGTGCAGTCTCACAGGTGCTGAGTACAAAGCTCCCTAATCCTGCTGGCCATGGTATTTTGAATACAAGCCAGGATGCTATTGGCCTTCTTGGCCACCTGGGCACATATTCAGCCAGCTGTCGACCAACACCTCCAGGTCCTTTCCCACTGGGCAGCTTTCCAGCCACTCTTCCCCCAGCCTGTAGCATTGCATGGGGTTGTTGTGACTCAAGTGCACTCAGCCTTGCTGGACCTCAAACAATTGGCCTTGGCCCATTGATCCAGCCTGTCCAGATCCCTCTGTAGAGCCTTTCTACCCTCAAGCAGATCAACACTCCCACCCAACTTAGTGTCATCTGCAAACTTACTGAGGGTGCACTCCATCTCCTCATCCAGATCACTGATAAAGATATTAAACAGAACTGGCCCCAGTACAGAGCCCAGGGGAACACCACTTGTGACTGGCTTCCAACTGGATTTAACTCCATTCACCACCACTCTTTGGACCCGGCCATCCAGAGAGTTTATTACCCAACAAAGAGTACACACATCCAAGACATGTGCAGCCAGTTTCTCAAGGAGAATGCAGTGGGAAATGGCTTTATTTACTAAAGTCTAAGTGGACAACATCCACAGCCTTTCCCTCATCCACTAAGCTGGTGACCTTGTCATAGAAGGAGATCAGGTTGGTCAAGCAGGACCTGCCTTTCATAAACCCATGCTGGCTGGGCCTGATCACCTGGTTGTCCTGTACATGCTACGTGGTGGCACTCAGGATGATCTGCTCCATAACCCTCCTCAGCACTGAGGTCAGACTGACAGGCCTGTAGTTCCCCAAATCCTCCTTCCAGCTCTTTTTGTAGATGGGTGACACATTTGCTAACTTAAAAAGTTAAAAACTAATAAAACTATAGTCTGAGCCATTCCCCATTCAGTCTTCAACTGCTGTTATATTGTATGTCTTTCAACTTTTGTTTCCACAGAGATATGAGAGAAATGAAAAACCTTTTAAGTAAACTCAGGGAGACTATGCCTTTACCACTGAAAAATCAAGGTACGTTTTGTATTTTCTTCATGTAAGGAAAATAAAGGTAATTGAAGGGTTTGCCTTTCACTGGATCCAAAAAATCTAGGTTTTTTTATAGAAGTTACAAAAAGAAATCTCTTCCCTACTGAGCCAGTGGAGCCACAATTTAGTATGTGAACTTTGACCTCTCACATGTCACATGAGGTATTCTGGAATTTTATAGATCAGGTATCTGTAGATAAAATAATAGGCTTTTTCTGGTGACATGAAGGTAGCAGCACAACTAATTCACTTTGTCAGAAGGCTTTCTTTTTCAAAGAAAGGTGTATGATGATGATGGTGTAAATTGCACAGACTTATGACAGGGATACTACTGAGTGATGGGGTTTGCTTTACCCCTACAAGGCTAGTAGCTTCTGTGACGTAACACTGACTCTATGCAGAAGAAAATCTTGCCTTGAGTCTGCTGACAGCCTGCTTTTTCCAGTAGCCAGCTATTAGACACCCCATACAAATGCACAGGGGGCAAGTTCTTTGACCTATGCATGTATTTAGCAATGGGCCTTCATTTTGTGGCCCAGCAATGTTAAGTATTTCACATCTACAGGGAGTCTCTTTCTTCATGTGAACAACATTAAAAAGATAGTAACTTTCCTTTTCGATTTCTTCTTGATAATGATAATAAAAGGCTGTGAAGTCTTTGCACAGTGGCAGCTGATGAAGTATGCCTAATGTGTCCTAGATCTTGTCTCAAGTAACTAAGCAGTCTAGCATTGATCATAATATGGTAAGAGATGAGTATAAAATGGATGAATTCCTTATACAAGTAAGAGTTTATAGCAGGATGGCTTGATGGAAAACTATGTGAAAGGAGAAGGGGAATTGCTTGTGATAGAAGATACAGATGTGCCATTGTAGACACTGGAAAAATGCCATAAAGTCTGTGCATAGCCTAGAAGAAAGAAGCGTGGTAGATATAAGGAAAAGACAAATTTGGGGGATATAAAGCATATAGAAACTTGAATTCAGAACAGAGATGAAGGCATACAGATTTCTTCTCTGCTGTCTGTTGTCCACACTGCCCTTCAACACTGGCTAGAAAATCACTTATCGCCTGTGCAGCAGCATGGCGAATGTGTCAGCTAGAGTTTAAAAGCTCTGAGATATGTCCAGGATCATGTAGTCACAAATGGTGTTTTTGCGACTCCTACAGACTGCAGCTGTGATCATAGTTTTCAGATCACCTCTGAGAATGGATGCCTCAGGAATGGACAGTCATATATTCATTATTCATACAGCACTTAACATTTTTGAAATATTCCAAGACCTTTAATTAATTAAAGCTAGATAACAGTATAAATAAATAGAACAAACAACATTATAGGTAATTAGTATGGTCTGGACTGTAATTTTGAAATGTAAATTAATTACAAGCACTGTTTGAGTGATTATGAGATGAATGAATGAATGCCATTGAATGAGTTGGTCTTTACAAGACCCAATCCTGCTTTCAATAAATGAGTGAGTGTTTTGCAGTTGATTTCAGTGACAGCCAGAACAGAGTTAAGATTGCAAGCCCACAAAAGCTTTACATAATGTTACTGACTGCTCAAAGACCTGTGTTTCTGTATGAAATTCTTTTGAAGTGGCAGCAGGAAAGTTACTGTGCTAAGAGATTTTGTTCATGTGGTTCATAAGTGTGAGTCACAGTATTAAAAGATCTCTTACCTATGTTCTTATAGTTAAGTATTTGTATTACATTAGTGTCTAGAGCCCACAATCAAAACTAGGTCCCTGATGTAACCAGAATAGGAACATAATAAGTCATAGCTCTTAGCCTGAAACCATGCCTGAAGATGGCAGAAATACAAAGTGAATTCTAAAGACTTTGCAAGATAGCTTGCTGACAGTACATGAGTTAATGTAAGTATAGACACCAGTATATACATTTTGTATGAATTTAAAAGGAGTTAATATAAATGACAAAGATAAACAGAAATAGGGTGAGCATATTATGCTAACTTTTCCAGACAAGTGCTTTTTCTCTTGAAGTGCTAAAATGTTTCAGTTTTAAATGGAAATGCTACCTGATATGCACAAACGGCCACCCAATAATGGGGGTTTTTTATGTTTATATTAAGCCAGAATTTAACCTTAGGATTGCAATTTCCAAACTTGCATGTCTGCAAGATCTCAAGCTACTTATATTTAGGTTTTATTCGGGACCCTAACATTATTCATCTATGAATGAATATTGTCTGCCAGCACTGGAGTTGTAATTTCATTTAAGTTTCATCATTGAACTGGTATTCTTCTTGCCAAAATTTCTACTGCATTGTCATGGAGATCCTGATAATTACCATTGTAAGACTCTTACATACAAAACTTAAGATATTATTTGCTCTATGCCTAGAACAATAGGATCTACTACTTGATCATGTAGGTGCTGTTAGGACACAAAAATTATATAAACTCATGTGTGTGTGTGTGCATGTGTACGTGCTTGTATTAAAATGTGGGGTTTTTCATCACAGATGATAGCAGCCTCCTAAACTTGACTCCGTATCCATTGGTAAGAAGACGAAAGCGAAGATTCTTTGGACTGTGTTGTCTTGTCTCAAGTTAGAAGATTAAGCACAGAAGCACCAAGAAAAACATAACTTTGTGTAAACCACTATTATTTGACCACCAAAAAGATGAACATTGCTACTTTTGATTATAAAGTACATTTTCTACTCTGGCCTATTTCTTTTTCTCTTTTCCTCCATCCCCCTTTTCAAAATAAGGGTTTTAATAGTTTAAAGTTATGGTGGTCAAAAACCAGCTGTGGAATAGATCTCGCATAACTAAGAATGTTTTTAAAACTTCTAAAAGTATGTTTTGCATGCTTACTTTCAACCACTCAGAGGAAAGACACATGAACTATTGTTAATAGATAATTTTAAATTTTTTTTATTGTTTGAACTGCAGCTAAAAGTTTGTGCATAGTACAGTGCTCTTATTAGTATCATTAAAATACTTGATCATATTCTAACAGTCTTTAAGCATAGAAAACTATTTAACAGCAAAAGTATTAAAGTTCTAAAACATTTAAACAACATTGTAACAGAATTCGCACAAATCCCAGTTGCTTTTTGTGCTCTCATTCACATTGAGTGTTCCACTGTATCTCAGTTTAAAAGCTTCATAGAAAAGTATCTTAATTTATGATACACAAACCATATATGAAAATACTTAGACCTTGTAAATACAAAGAAGTCATAGTATCTGCATACTGTGCAATGCATAGAAGCAACAGATTTTCTTTCAAGCTGATAGTATCTCTACAAGCTTTTGGAAAAAAAAAATATTAACAGAAGGTGTATTAAAATAAACAATGTAAAACACAATACGAACTCATTTTGTTTCCAATAGAATTTAAAGCATGGTGTCTGCATATCACTAAGTATTAACTCTTATAGGGCATGCCAGAATTATCTGAGACTGTAAGATATTAAACGTTTTACATTGTTAATAAAGTTTTTTATTTAAATTAAAAGTTGTCTTGTTTCTAGTTATATCTCCAGAATATGTCTTTTTTTTCCTAATTTGGTTGTTAGAATACTACAAAAAGTTTTGATAATTTTTCCATTTCAAGAAGTATGTTTACAAAGACAGATAAAAAGTCATGATGAATATGTAAGTGCTAAAATGACAGCTAGTAGCAGCAATAGATATGAATAGGTCAGACTCATTGTAGTGATATTTCAGGATGATAGGCAAGACAACAGACCTAAACTTGTCCTAGACTGCAACGCTATGAAACTCATAACAATCTATAACTACTGTACAGAGAAAGTCACCATACCCTTGTAGTCAGTAATACATGAGGAAGGTGACTATGAACCCTTCTGCCATTCCACCATGACCCACCACGTCAACAGGAACCAAGTTCCTTCTTACTGTGTAAAGGTTTAGTGGTGGGTAAGAAGGGACTGTTTCCTTGTCACAGGAAACACCCATACAGTTAGATTCTCTGTGGGTTTTTGTTAGGGTATTAGTAGATCCCTCAAAGCAGTTTGTTAGGAATAGCTATTCACTGAACTATATCTGGCAGCTACAAAGTTTGATCTGACTGATTTTTCTAGAGTTTTTCTCCTGGAATGCTGTTTGCTGAGAAAGGAAGGAAACATCTACGTTGTCAGAAATATTAGTGTACTGTCTAGAGCAAGGACTAGAAATTCAGATCTAATTCCCAAGAATGGAAGTCAGGAATTTTTCTTTCTGAAGCAGCACACCACTCCTGTTTTAGACATTCATGTAACTAAGTGTCCAGCATTTCTCTGGAAGGACATGTTTCTTTTCACTCAGATAAAGCAGCGTGTTTTGGTTTTTTCCAGGTTGGACTGATCTGTTCACCTTTCACCTTTCAGTCTCCCACATAGAAAATATATTTTTGAGTGATCAGGCCCACAAATAAATACTTTAAATGCAATGAGGGCAAATAAATCTAAAATTCCCTCATGGAAATTGTGTGCTTCCATAAGCAAAATTAATTTGATCTGAGGAATGCATGACTAAATTCTTTAAATAGCACAGAAAAAGGTAACTGCAATGTGTTTCAAGATTTCAGTGTACACAGCATTGAATGAGGGAAGATCCCTACACACACAAAGCTCTGTGCTTGTGAGCATGAATGTGTTTTTAAGTATGCAATCGAAGTCCGCAGCAGGATGTTTTTTCAGAGTTAATTCTTTGACTTTTCATCCACATGTCTCATGAACAGTGTTCTTGTTAATCAGATCCTAGTTTTCTATAATAAGTAAAGAATGTCCAAACGATGGCAGCACTGACATGTTTTCATTAAAAGTCTGCAGACCAATAGACCTGCTCTGGGACTTCATCCCCACAGATACAATACATTTTGCAACTGTTAAAACTTTGGAAAAACAACTCCTGATATTTAATGGCTATTAAAACATATTGTCTGTGAAGATCTGTAATTAGTTTTGGTTCAGCATAAGTTAAAAAGACAGACTGATACTATTTTATTAATCCTGTAGACATTAATGCCAAAAAAACAGTGTATGAGCACAAGACTAAATATGCAGCAATGCTACAAGAGAGAAAGGGGGAAGGAAAATTTCACACAGGCAAACTTAATTCTTTTTAAAATATTGTTATATTGGTACACACAGAGAAACTGCTGTATTGGGTCAGTGTGATGTCTTTTTTTAACAACTACTTTCAAAGGAAGATGGGCAGAATAAGCAGTAAGTGTGTCTAGTGCAGTACCTGCCCATATTATCATCACAGCGAAGTTAACATGTGAAGTTATATGACAGCTCATGTCTCTGTATTTTTACTGCATCTTTTGCAATGGAATATACATTAGTGAGACAACTGTATACATGTTGATTAACTATGCAAAGCTCTTGACATCAGTCATATCACAATGAGTTGCACAACTTTATCACATTCTATGACAGAAACAGATTTATGTATGTTATCTTTGAAGTCCTTTTTGTTTGCACTGTTTTAAAGTGTACAGTAATATGTACATCCTTGTACCTTTTGTTATTCTGGAAATGTTAGTTGTGTCTGTCCTTCCTGAACTAAAGACTATTAAAATTTCAACCTCTGCTCATTCTGAAGACTTTCCATACTTCCGCAAAACTGCAAAATGAATTTTGCAACTTCTTTCAAACCAGTTATATTTATTATACCTTTTACTAATCCTAATGGATGCATGCTTTAATTCCCAAGCTTTATGTCCACTTAAGGAATATTGGTGATCAAGAGTGAACGGAATGTCCTCCAGTTATCTTTTAATAGATAGTGGCCATGAACCAAGGCCTGATAAGTATCTGAATTGAAGAGGTGTTAAGGGATAAATTGGCTTAGATAGGAATGCAGAGGATTATACCTCACCAAAATTCAAAAGGAAACAAAATGAACTTTGTTTTAAGCCCCAGAACATCCTGTAGGTCCAAGAAGGATAAATGTTAATGATATTACTATATCTTAGTTTAATGGAATAGGGCAATATAGGATCAAAGTTTAAAAGTTCCCACAACAAAATTATACCAAAATCACTTAGAGATGATTTAGAACCATTCTTTTATTTGCTTATTTTCCAATTATTATGAAGAAAATACCACTTTACATTGATAAATGCCTGAATGCATGCAAACAAACAATTTAGGGAAAATACTGAGGAAAACAGTACTTGCTTTCTAATCCTTAACAGGACTTGAACATTTTAGTTGAAATTGCTACAGGTTAAAGGCACCACAACTCTTTTGCAAGGTATGAAGAAAAAAGCAAAATTTCTGTATCCACCAAATATGTCAAGTTCCACCAACTCTGTTTTACTTAAACTTTGTGCAGCTCCGCCTTTCCAGAACAAAACCAAATTCTTTATAATCAGTAGTACCTTTCTTGTTTTCACAGATTTCATGTGATAAAAAATGCCTGTTTAAAAAGTCAGTTATTCGTGTACAGTGTAAAGTGTAAAGTTTTCAGAGCAGAAGCAAATCACAAGCATATAGAAATAGTAAGTACATATTACAGGGTGCATGTTAACTTACCCAATATGTAAAAATTAGCATACAAAATCTGCATATTAACTTATGCAATACATAAAAGGTTGTTCCTGTGACCTATTAACTGTTCATCTCATAGTAGGCTTACTTGGGGTGAGATACAATATAAAGACATTAATTTTTCAGTATAAGGTAAATACATAACTATAAATTAAAGTACTTTCAAGAGTTTGAAGAGCTGTCTAGACGGTAGTAATGCTAGGACTACTGTAAGAGATGTTTATTACATAGCCCAAAATTTATTTTCTTCAAAGCAGATATAGAGACTCCACAAATGTGAAAAATCAATGGGAATACAGTAAACTAAATGCAAATGAAGATATGAGAAAAATATTAGACAACACAAACACTAGCTTAAAGAACTTTTTGTTGAGCACTGTGGTGAGTTGAACTTGGCTGGATGTCAGGTGCTCACCAAGCCGCTCTATTACTCCCCTTCCTCAACCAGACAGGGAGAAAAATACTGCAAAATGTTCATGGGTTGAGATATGGACAGGGACATCACTGAACAATTCAATGGCGAGACATCGACAGGGACATCACTCAACAATTCAATTACCATCATGGGCAAAACAGGCATTACTTGGGGAAATTTAATTTATTGCTAATTAGCAACAGAGTAGGATAATGAGAAATAAGAACAAATCCGAAAACGCCTCCCACCCACTGCTCCCTTCTTCCCAGGACCAACTTCTCTCCTAATTTCTTTACCTCCTCCCCTTGAGTGGTGGAGGTGGGCAAGGAATGGGTGTTGCAGTCAGCTCATTACCTCATTACCTACTGTCTCTCCCAATCCTTTCTCCTCGCACTCTTGCCCTGCTCCAGCATGGGGTCCCACCCATGGGAGATGGTTCTCCTTGAACTTCTCCAACACAGGTCCTATTCATGGGGCGCAGTCCTTCAGGAACAGACTGCTCCAGCGTGGGTCCCCCATGGGGTCACAAGTGCTGCCAGCAAACTTGCTCCACAATGGGATCCTCTCTCCATGGGTTCACAGGTCCTGCCAGGACCCTGCTCCAGCGTGGGCTTCCCACAGGGCCACAGCCTCCTTCAGGTGCATCCACCTGCTCTGAGTGGGGTCCTCCAGGGGCTGCAGGTGGAGATCTGCTCCCCCGTAGACCTCCATGGACTGCAGGGGCACAGCCTGCCTCACCATGGGCTGCACCTCCCCCTCCTTCTTCACTGACCTTGGCATCTGCAGAGTTGTTCCTCTCACAGATTGTCACTCCTCTCTCTAGGTTTTTTTTCCCTTCTTAAATATGTTATCACAGAGGCGCTACCACCATTGCTGATGGGCTTAGCACTGGCCAGCAGCAGGTCTGTCTTGAAGCCAGCTGGCCAGCCCTGTCCAATATGGAGGCAGCTTCTGGCATCTTCTCACATAAACCACCCCTCTAGCCTCCTTGCTACCAAAACCTTGCCACGTAAACCCAATACAACACCCACATCATGCTTATTTAAACCCTGGGACTAAGGTGTTAATATGCAAGCAAGGAAAATTCAGCCTGCAATGAGGCACTGGCTTCTTCACACACAAACAAGCATCATGAACGTAAAAGGGTCAAGGCTTTGAATTTAGTGGGAATATAGTTGAAAAGTGGGTAATAGCAGGGAAAAAAGAGAAAAAGCTGTGAGGCTTTGGTAAAATACAAATAACCTTAATAATACTTTGAAGAAATAATGCTTTTAGTTTCCCGCTGTGCCAGAAACAAGCAGTAGTCAGCAAGAGATATATACTTCAATGATTTAGAAGTGCCTAGTGATGTTCTGCAAATATTGACAAGGAAATTCTAAATACAATATATTTTTCATGCAACCTGACAGATATCTCTAGAAGTAGAACCCTACTAGCTTTTACAGCAGTATTCTATAAATGCAGGTACAACTGAGTCTAAATTTATTTACATGTCATTTATGAGGGGGACATATACTCCAGAAACACTTTGCAGAATTATTCATTATTGAAAGCATAAAATATATAGATGCTTTTGAAACAGTACACAAAGACAATGTCAAATGTATATTGGCTTAATAAAGCCCTAAATCAATTTTAAAGTATTGATATAGTTTACATTATAACTAGAACCACAATCAGCTAACTGTCCCAGCATTCACTGGTATTAGTAATTCATTAAAAATATCTTGCTAATATAGAACTGCCTATACATGGGCTCTTGGAATATGAAGATGGTGGAATCCCAGCTACTGACTGAGGAATGGCGAAGAGGAGAAGAGCTGGCTGCAGAATGTTGGTCAGACTCTTCTGTTAAGAGTCTGGGGTTACTCACTCAAGATGGCTGAGAACAGTAGCATCCTTCAATTCTTAATGATAAAAAAATTTTATCACCAAACTGATTTCAACTATTGTTAGTAGAGCAAGAGCAGCTGACAGGGAATCACTGACAGTTCTGTGTATGTCCACTCAAACTCCAATTGCAGTAAATGGAAAGCAACTATTGACTTCAATGGAAGGTGAGTTGAGGCCTTTTAAGAAAGCTAAGAACAAGTGACAGTGTTTTCAGAAAGAGTCAATGAAACCTTCATTTGCTTCCTTTTTGAAAGCAATTAACCTGACTTGCTTCCACAGGACTACAGACCAGAAGAGATGGGTTTCTCACAGCACTGAGTATTGCAATGCCCAACTCAAGACCTTTGGCTCTCAAAGTAGAATCTGGAATCCTACAAGTAAGCACTTAGGTGTCCTATAAAATATGCTGGGCTTCAAAGCCTGAAGGTAGCATGAAACAGGAGATGAGCTGCTTAATCCTATCACTTAAGGTATGGACAGAAGCAGAACATAAGACACATGGGAGGTGATTTAAGACTGCAGACTCAGATGCTTGATCAGTGATCATTTTCAGAATTTAAGTTTTGGTCTGTGGCACCTAAATTTGCCTAAGACACACTAAATTTTATTTTGGATCTGGTCTAGACAGCAGAGAATGGTGCAAATGTCATGCTCAAATTTGGGATTCTTAGCCACCACTAAATTAGATATAACTTGCAAAGCAGCTGCCAGTGTGTGACTTCCTCTGAAAGCAGTGCTCAGCTCACCCAGCTGATACTTGATTATCCATATCCCAGTCAAGGTTTATCAAGGTATTACAAAAAAAATCCTCCAGAAAGTGGCCTTTTAACCCATACTCAGCTTAATAGGGAAATGTAACTTGCAACAGATTCTAGGTCCTTGTCAAGTCCCAAGCAAGAGTACAGTATTAGTCTTTCCTGGTCATGACAGACAGTGCAGCAACACATTGAACTTTACTGAAGTATTTGATTCACTGACATGGAGAGACAGCTTAACCCTTTACTAACGTTGCAGGGATCCTAACTATTGGAAGCTGGAATATGCTGTTGATGTGTGAATTCATTACAAAGAGAATACCACCCAAATGTAACAGCTCTGTTTATCTGAATTAAAAAAAACAAACAAAAAAAAAAAAAACAAAAAAAACCACTATACATAATTTTGCCCTCTGTCTTAGTCCTAAACCTTCTGATATAAACAGAAGTATTCAAATTGGCATCACTCAATGATTTTTCAGTTTCACGGCAACACTGATGTTTCACAGTGTTGCCATGAAACACACTGCTGCCTTTCAGAGATGGAAAGAGAGATTACCTACAGGTTGCCTCTAGGTGTTTGTAGAGCCTCATCACCTAATCTGTCCTCCCATTCCAAGTGTTTTTTTCTATCCGAGTTCTGAAAACCTCCAAAGATGGAAATGCTGCAGCTTCCCTGGACAATCTGCACTAGTGCTACACTACTTTCCTAGTGAAGAAATATCAGATATAACAGATTTCTAATGTTGTGTCATCTCTCAGGAACAAAATCTAATTTTAAGTCTTCTATATTATTTCTCAATACTTTTAACCTCCTTGATTTTGCACAAAAAAACCCCAGATGAATTCTCATCTTTCAATGCAAGTAGATGGTAACAGGTAGCCACAATACAAAAAAATACCCCATAGTTATTAGCAAATGATACTATAATTCTTCTTGTTGGTTTCCCATATTTCATTTCTATATTACAATTTAAGCATTTCTGTGATTGAAGGAAGGTCTTTCCACTTGACTTTCATACAGCTTCCAAAAGAAGATAACAACATATTGGAGAATCGCGAGGTATTTCTGAATAAAGTTCCTACTGACTCATGGGGTTTTGTAATTTCTAAGGAAGACTACCATGAGATTCCCTATAGCTGGAATATTTTAACACCTTCTATTAAAAAAGACTGCAGAAATCGTGTCTACTGACGACTTGTTCAAAATTTCTGTTCCTGGTGGAACAGGAATCATAACATTTGATGTAAATGCTGGTGGGTGTGGCTTAATGGCCTCAAGTTGCGCCAGGGAAGGTTTAGACTAGATATTAGGAAGTATTTCTTTACAGAAGGGTTGTTAGGCATTGAAAGGGCTGCCCAGGGAGGTAGTGGAGTCCCCATCCCTGGAGGTGTTCAAGAGATGGGTTGACATAGTGCTGAGGGATATGGTGTAGTTGGGAACTGTCAGTGCTAGGTTAACGGTTGGAGTAGATGATCTTCAAGGTCCTTTCCAACCTAGATGATTCTGTGATTCTGTGAAAGAGCACTCTTCTGCCATTTGAGTATTTCTGTGTTCCAAAACCCCAGGATTTTCATGCCTTCTCTATAAAGATTTTCTGTTCTAGCATTCTTTTCTTCTAGTCAAGACAACCAGATGGATACAGAATTTGGTAGCTGTTTCACTTTAAAAAAAACCCAACACAAACACATGTAATGTAATGCATCATCTTTGATATGTGGGATCAGATCTTCTCTTGCAGAGAATAGAAACAATTCAGGTGTGATACTCTTTTTGTCCAGCCTAGATCACATCACTGTTGCACCATGTTTACATTTTCCTTGGATCACAGAAGGCATGAGAACAGGCATATTACTAACCAACCTCACTGCCACCATAATATGTTCTTTTAGACTGATACAGAATGCTATTTTGTGTGAAGCTTGAAAAAGATTTAAAAAAAAAACTGTTACAAATGCATTTTTGTGGAACAGAAGTATCCAAATAATAAAGAAAGTAGCACACATTATGAAGAAGAGTGAGTAGTAAAAACAATTGGTGAAATACTTTGTTTCAACAATCGCATTGCAGAAGTCTGAGTAACTCAAAGAGTTCTATAAAACAAGCCAATGAGCAAAATCTTGTATACTGCCAGGATCTGAACCCTTCTTTGGACACCTGAGGGACATTTATTGCACAGAGAATTGCCACACTGCTCAGGCACAGCCAAGAGGAAGTTTGGTACCAGAACAGCAACCGGCTGCTCCACCAGCTTCCTTATAAAGACAGACAGCATCCCCGAATCAACTATGATAGTAATATAAGTATCTTATGATTGCACCCTATGATAAAGGTGGATCCCAAAGCAAGGAAGCAAGGTCCTGCTTGACAAACCTGATCTCCTTCTACAACAGGGTGACCCACTTATTGGATGAGGGAAAGGCTGTGGATGTTGTTTACCTTGACTTCAGTAAGGCCTTTGACACCGTTTCTGTGGGAGGCATTGGCCTGTCAGCCTTGCACAGCCTCTGAGAAATAGCTAGGCTCTGATGAAAAACAGGCCTTGGAAGAAAGATAAGAGGTTGCTGAGCTATGCCAAGGCAGCAGGGAAAAACAACGGACAGCTGCAACACTAAACTGTGGAAAAGTACTGAGCTGTGAGAAGTTACTGCCGCGAGAACAGCGCGTCAACGAGAGGGTGATTGGTCTGCACAGCGTGTGTTAGAGAGGTCTTGTGCTGATAGGAGAAAAGGTTGATAACTGTCTAATTGCTGATTTGTTAACTATGAAGTAAGAGCTTTACTGACAGCATCCGAGAGCATAAGTATGCACCGTTGTAACAATAAACTCTCTTTTCTTTCTGGATTCCATGGAGAGTCTGTGCCTCAGTTGCCACTGTTTCCCACAGCATTCTCCTGGCGAAACTGGCTGCTCATGGCTTGGATGGGCACACACTTTGCTGGGTAAAAAACTGGCTGGATGGCCAGGCCCAGAGAGTTGTGGTGAATGGAGTTAAATCCAGTTGGCAGCCGGTCACAAATGGTGTCCCCCAGGGCTCGGTTTTGGGGCCACTCCTATTTAACATCTTTATTGATGATCTAGACGAGGGGATCGAGTGCACCCTCAGTAAGTTTGCAGATGACACCAAGTTGGGTGGGAGTGTTGATCTGCTCGAGGGTAGGGAGGCTCTGCAGAGAGACCTGGACAGGCTGGAGCAATGGGCTGAGGCCAACTGGAGGAGTTTCAATAAGGCCAAATGCCGGGTGCTGCACTTGGGCCACAACAACCCCCAGCAGCGCTACAGGCTTGGGGAGGAGTGGCTGGAGAGCTGCCAGTCAGAGAGGGACCTGGGGGTGTTGATTGACAGCCGACTGAACAGGAGCCAGCAGTGTGCCCAGGTGGCCAAGAAGGCCAATGGCATCCTGGCTTCTGTCAGAAATAGCGTGGCCAGCTGGGACAGGGAAGTGATCTTACCCCTGTAGTCGGGACTGGTGAGGCTGCACCTGGATTACTGTGTTGAGTTTTGGGCCCCTCACTACAAAAAGGACATTGAATTACTCGAGCGTGCCCAGAGAAGGGCAACGAAGCTGGTGAAGGGTCTGGAGCACATGTCGTACGAGGAGCAGCTGAGGGAACTGTGGTTGTTTAGTCTGGAGAAGAGGAGGCTGAGGGGAGACCTCATCGCCCTCTACAACTACCTGAAAGGAGGTTGCAGAGAGCTGGGGATGAGTCTCTTTAACCAAGTAATAAGCGATAGGACAAGAGGGAATGGCTTCAGGTTGCACCGGGGAAGGTTTAGACTGGATATTAGGAAGTATTTCTTTACAGAACGGGTTGTTAGGCGTTGGAATGGGCTGCCCAGGGAGGTGGTGGAGTCCCCATCCCTGGAGGTGTTTAAGAGTTGGGCTGACATAGCGCTTAGGAATACGGTGTAGTTGGGAACTGTCAATGTCAGGTTAATGGTTGGACTGGATGATCTTTCAAGGTCTTTTCCAACCTAGATGATTCTGTGATTCTGTGAAGATGCTCAGAGGTCCAATATAAAACAAGCTTTCCACCGGTCACAGCTTCCCCCTCTTTTAGACACTCTTTTAGCAGGAAACACACTGAGATTGCCTCAGTACCACAACCTCCCCCACCCCATTCATGGCCCCTAGAGAAGAGGTGAACAGCAGGCAGGAAGGCTGGGCTGGTGGGCAATGTATCTGTTGTTATCTTGAACCCTTCAAGTCCCATGTTGTGCACCAGAAAAGACTTCTGTGGTCACAAATCTAAAACACAGTGCCATATGAGCTACTATGAAAAAAATTAACTCTATCCATGTGTGCAGGTTTTAGCTGGAGTAGAGCTAATTTTCTTCATATTAGCTCCTATGGGACTATATTTTGGATTTGTGCCAGAAACAGTGCTGATAATGCAGGGATGTTTTTGTCATTGCTGAACAGTGGTTACAAAGAGCCAAGGCCTTTTCTGCTTCTCATGCCACCTCATCAGCAAGGAGTCTGAGTACGCACAAGAAGTTGGGAGGGTACACAGCTGGGACAGCTGACCCCAGCTGACCCCAGGGATGTTCCATACCATATGACGTCATGTTCAGCATATGAAGCTGGGGGAAGAAGTAGAAAATGGGGCCATTTGAAGTGATGGCATTTGTCTTTCTGAGTAACTGTTATATGTGATGGAACCCTGCTTTCCTGGAGATGGCCGGACACCTACCTGCTGATGGGAAGTAGTAAATTAATTCCTTGTTTTGCTTTACTTATTAAACTCTCTTTATCTCAACCCATGAGTTTTCTCAATTTCACTCTTGTGATGCTCTTCCCCAACCCACTGTGAGGGGAGTGAGCAAGCAGCTGTGTGGGACTTAATTGCTGGCTGGGGTTAAACCATGACACCCAGCCTAAACCAGTACATCATGCCATCGTAAGAAAAGTCTAAAATTACAGTTTTAATTTGAACTTTTACCTTGATTTGATATTCAACTTAGAAAATATGTATCAGAAAATGGGAAAAATACAATAACCAACTTCTACACCATTTCAGAAATAAATGCACACTGGTGCATTGATGCCTCTTTTTAAAATGCCGACTGGACTTATGTCAGTGCAAAGATGGGATTCCTTATTATCTATGTAAGAAGTACCCTATCTATTACTCAGCTTTAAGGTGAAGAGGCAAGAGAAGCTAAGGAGACATCCATTTCTACTCCCGCTCAGTCCTGAATTGCTTCAGTGCCAGAAGAGATTTGTAGCATTATTTTTGAAAGTTTGTCACCCTGTTTAAGTTCCAGGACTTTGAAGGCACTGACTGACAGGCTACCTTTTACCAGTAGAACCTTCCTTTTCTGCTTCAGAAAGAGCTGAGCCAGGTTATATACAGGGGGACAGGAGACATTTTCTAGGGATCACAGTGTGGCAAAGGTTGAAACACTGACTTTAAACTATTCCACAACTGAATCATTTATATTCAATCTAGAAATCTTTTTCCTGAGATTCTATCTCCTTGTAATAATTTTTAAATCTCAATTACTGTCTCAGTCATATCTCAAGTAAGAGGTATACCTTTACTTCATAGTTGGTAGCTGTACCCTCTAATGTGTTTTTTTCAACTTAACCTGTTCCCAGAGTATGCATAATCTGCTATCCAGATCTAGCCTCATGTTACCAGTTTCAGACATTAAATTTTTATTTTCCTGTCTGACCTCATCTAGCTTTGAACTATCAGTCTCCTCCTCACTAGTACTTGAGACTTCACCTTATTTCCTATTATCTGTAAATTTTCTTGGTGTGATGTCTATATCCCTTTGATTCTTTTAAAGTATTTAAGTACCATTAGCACTGAGAATTCTGGAGCCCAAAAGAACACCTGGCTCTATTTGTCCAGTCCGTTGCTGTCTCATGCAACCACATCTTCATTTGAGCCATTATATGTACCAAGCACCCTCTTTCAGAAGTTGTATTTCTTGCTCTTCAGGGACTACAGTTCTTTGATATATAGAAATTTCCAGCCTAAGTCTACTCCTGAACAACTAACACCAACTTGCTGCTGTTATTTACATCTTATCCCCTCATATTTAGGGAGGACTATACCCTTACCAACTTGTATTTTGCTAACTGAAAAGTTGAGATTTTCTAGTTTCCTGTAAACATTCCTATAGCACTATCTTTAGAGTGAAAATGCCTTCCTCCTCAAAGACTGAGTAAATACCAATTTTCTTCTGGTTTTGAGTTCCTTCAGTAACAGTTTACTGAAACAAGACTTAACACTGCATTTATCAAATTTAAGAGAGAAAAACTTAGTAAATGGAAGCTTTGTTTAGGAATACAAAAGATCTGTTTCAAGCATCCAGAAAAGAGCAAAAACATTCTTTAATTTAATAATATGAAGTGTGTGATTTTTTTTCACTCATAATAGGAATAGTTTATTCATTTTTAGCCATCAAATGAAAAGGAATCTACACATACATTTATTTCACAACAGAAGATATATATTTATTCCTCTCTTCTTTTTCTTTCTTTAATTTATTTAGCTCCTGTATTCTCTGTGTTAACTTGGAAAATTATTCTTTAGACATCTGGGAAAATTTAAAGACATAATTTGTACTGTCAGCATTGAAAAGAGGCTTTCTAATCTTTTCTGTGCGGCAACTTAGAAGAAAAGTAATAAAGCTTTTGAAGCCGGGGTAACGGGAGAGGAGAGAAAGTTGCTGATCCCTAGAGCAACACTTTTTTGGCCACCTTTTTCCAGATTCAAACCATTAATTTCTTTCAGGCAGGAGAAGATACAGTAACAGCAGAAACAGCAATTGCACATGGAACAGATCTGGCAGATGTTCTGGAAAGAGAGCACTATTAAAGATTCAGAACACTTCAGAGATTTGAAAAGGTTTGGCAAAGAATTTAAATGTAACAGAAAAGATTTCCTCAAGGAAGACAAGGTTATGTATCTAAAAAATTTATATCTTTCAAAGGATTAAGAGTCTGCTTTTTCTCCTTTGAAATAAATAGTCAAGTTTCCATCACTACAAATCCACAAAGAGACTTTTTTTGTTAGGTCCTAATCTTTCATCATTCTTCCAGTACCTTGCATTCCTAGTCCCTGACACAAGCAACCTAGTCTCTTAGAAAGAAAGAAAACTTCATCCTCTTCATCTTCCCTACCTATTTTATTCTGAAGTTGGGCTTAATACCACAGGAACTTCTTTAGTTTCAATACCTCACTAGAGGGCTGATCTGAATTGAGGAAGAACCTCAAAGGGAAACTTAAGCATCTGTAGTAATTGTTTAGTAAGTTAGCCTTTCTATAATAAACCATCATGTACTGGTTATCTAAAGACAGAAATAAAATTCTTAAGTCAAGTGTCGTATTAAGAAAGTTTTAAAGAAAAATGCACAGATACTTCCACGGTCTGTGAAACACCTACCAGCATCTGAGTTTCTTACATTTTGTTTTAAAAGGTTTCTGCTACATACTATCTGAAGCCTATTTGACACAGCTCATTATTAGTGTCCAGTATTCCTGTTGTCTTCAAAAATAAATTATTTTCCCTGTAATGGTTACCTCATTTTCTTGAAAGTTTGTAAAAAACAGGGTTTACAAGCATAAATATCCCCAGACTCCTTGCATAAGCCCAAGTCAAGGGTTTAACCCATTCCTTTCTAAGCATAATATGGAAAACTGAAGCCTGTACAGTAAATTTCATATACCACAGAGTCCCATATATTTCTTACATATATAGAAAAGGAAAACTTTGCTTTACTGCACTGGTTTTTACAAGTCTGGGAGGGGTTGTTGCATTGCTGAGTCCCTCTTTTTATTTTTTTCCTGTAATATTTTAGAATCAAATTAATGTTTGTTAGTGTAAAATTTTAAAAATTAATTTGTTTGGATCAAATAATTAATTTTGAGCTTAATCTGTTTTTCTTAAAATGTAGAATTAAGTGCCAAATCACAGAAAACTCATAGTTTTCAGACTAATACATGTCAACTGTTTTGGAATAGATATTTTCCCTGCAAATGGAAGAAAAGGGTGATAAGAGTGGAAAGAGTGATAAGAGTGAAATGGGTGATAAAGGAAAGAGAGAGAAACAGGAGGGATGTAACAGTTGTAAAGTATTCCTTGGTGTTGTCCTCTGGAATGCATAAAGTCAGGATCAGTTAAGGCATAAATGCCTCTTCCTGAACTGACTCTAATTTTGCTGCAAACTAGAGCACCAAAATTTTGTTCATTTAAAACATTAGTTGATTCTACCACCAAAATAATTTCCATCAGGTTCATGAGTCTGAAAAGTTGTCTACACTTGGCTGAAGAAAGAGTTGGGTTTTATGGTCTTTGCTGAACTTCCTGTAAGAGGACAAATGACTTAGAGGAAAATGAGTAATCAGTAGGAATTTAAAATAAACACAAGCACAGACTACACCTTAAACTAGTATTTCTGTCATATTTAAAACAGTCTTGAAACTCCCTTCTCCTCAGATCTGGGCTACATACTAAATAAACTATGACCAAATATTTTGAAATAGATGTACACAGAAAAAATGAAGTTGATCAGCTGTTCTTGTTTGCATTGTCTAGGGACCATCTCTCTTCAGTTTTAAATTACTGTAGTAGAGTTGTCCCCAAAATAAGCTACAGTTTTGGGTTTTTTTAATTAAGTGTAGGAGTGCTGTATAAACAGGCATTGTAATTAGCAAACTGTATCTTCAGAATATCACTGCATACTGTTGTTGTGGCAGTTTGGAATAGAGGATCCATAAGGGTGGCTTATAACTACTAAGCTTTAAAGTTACAACACAGCGTGTTTCTTACAGCTCTACTTAATTATTTGTTGAAATTCTCTGATGGTCTAAATTCTGCCAGGATATTTTATAAACTATTACACTAAGTTAAAGCTTCAGGAATATTTATATATAATACAGATAAATAAGGATTAATCTTCTTCACAGCACAGCTTCTCAGTGGGAAAATATTTAACAATAGTTAGTCACATTTTGAATACTATGCTAGAACTTAAATGAACTCTATTAAGTAGCCTCTTTCTGTTACAGACTTTTGTCCTTATGTCTCTCTTACAGACTTTTCTCCTTTACTGTTCTGATTTAAACTACAACATTTTAGGAGAATATTTGTCTTTCTAGACAAACATTTGCCTCTGATATTCTTTCTCAAATCATTTATCAATTTTTTTTTTTAACATGTGTATCATATTCTTGACAGGAAAGGATTTTCCTGTACTGGATAATCATTGGTTTAGACTGATTGTATCTTTTCCACCCTTGTACTTGCATTTCTCTAATCCCTTTGGTTTCTTCATTCTTGTACCTCTTCTGCATTCGCTTATTTTCTGCTATCACCATCTCATCGTGTATTCTTCTTTATTCCCTAAATTCATCTTCATGATTGGTATACTAGAATTTCCTTTGAACAGTTTCAGTGTTCTATCATTTTAATTATAGAAGCATTTTTGGCACATTTTTCTATCCATCTTTGTTCTTATTTGCCGTGATTTGCTGCTCAGAATCTCCATTAATGCCCTTCTCTGCCTTGAGGCAGAGGAATTGTGGTAAGAGGCACCAAGTGTGTGTTTTGCCTAAAAGCATCTCTGATGTACAATAATTTTGACACATTAAGATAGGTGAGTCCCCAAGACATGGCAAGGTCAGAACTACTTTCTAACAGCTTCACTGCTGGCTCTACTGTTGTGACTGCAGGGCACTACTGAATAATCAGTTGAGTTAAAAGATTTTCATACTTGACATTCTGTTCTGCATACATACAGATTGTGCCCTTTTTTCACTGGGGAAGAAGATGTGAAGAACTACCAAAGATGAACTGCTGAAAATGCAGCTCAGAAGTTCCTGGAACTGATTATTATATGAAACAGACAACAAGCACCATGGCAGATTTGGTACTTATGATACTCCTCAGGGTGACCTGCAGCTATGACTTGCTTTGTTGTTGTCAACTATAAAAGCGCTGAGTAAATACAGAGTTCAATATGCATTGATTATCTCAGCAGCTTTGATCTCCTTAAAGATCAAGTCTGTAAGGTTGCTCAGTCTGTTCCAAGTTCATAGTTAAACACTGCAATTTTTTCTAGCTATAATTGCCTTGTTGCAATTCTTAGTTGTAGAGCTGTATAATAACACTGTATCACTCAGAATTTATTTTTCTTTTAGTTTACCTCTTGGGTACCTGTGGCTAACACTTTTGTTTGTCCCTCATTTCTGGTCCCTTACAGACTGCACAAGAACCAACACAGACCATTGAAAAGAGCTCAGAATACAACAGAATAAGTACCTGGCTAACCTGCAGAAAATACTCAAGAAAAACTCCTAGAAAGAACACAAGCTGACACTGCTGAATGCCATAACCTAAAAATGTAAACTTAACAAGCAGTGGTATAATATTCATACAGATTTTGATGGTAAAGGAGCATGTAACGGTAAAACAGAAAACTAATATTAAATTGGTAAATGATCAGTGATGTAAACATCACTTTTCTCATGTTGCAAACTGATGGTAATAGCAACTAAAATACTTCAGCATTTTAAGAGAGCATGAAGATAGCAAGCGTGTTCACTTTGATGAAATGCCTCTAAAGATCAGGAAAACTACTAAGAACGGAAATGCAATTTTAGCAAAGTCTAAAGAGCAAAAGATTATTGCATTTTTGTTCAAGCCCCCTGCCAATCTGATCTGTACTCAAGTTAAAACATGTGATACAAACTTACTTGTTTGTGCTGAAAATAACTTTCCATTACTCTAGGTACCTAAAAAAGTATATATACTCTACATCATGAAAGAGACTAAAGGGCTTTCCATGGTGTCTTGCATGCTGCAAAGAATGGTGAAGCTGTAATTTTTGCATGGTGAATGTGAATTTCCTTTAGGTATTTGTAAAACAGTAGCTTAATTCAGCTTTGATTCAGTGATTCCAGCCTTTGGTGCAGTTTACAGCACAGTCTGTTCCCCAGCAAGTAGGTGGATTGCAGATGTGCACGTTTTTCTTCCACTATCTTGGAAAAAAGACTGAAGGAAACACCAGGTACCTACTTTGTTCCTGGTGCCTAATGATAGAGGTTAATTTGTATTTCAAATCTTACTGTAAGGTATATGGAAGTTGTTGACTCTTCATTACTCTATCCATTTGGCATGCCCTTGCCTTCATTTCTTTTCTTCATCCTACCCCACATACTACTCACATGCATAATTTTTATTTCTTTCTGAAAATAGGCATTTCATTCTGCAACTGAGATAAGTTGACAGGGAATGACAGTCCTTGTTTGTACTGGCATCATCTTCATATTGTAAGATCTTTGGTGCTTGTTGACTTGCAGGCATACAATCAATACCTTGGGCCTGTACAACAGCAGCAGTTACGTCTAGGCATTGTCCTTGAAAGTGTGATTCATGAAAACTTAAGTTAATAACAATTGATAGGAATGAAGAAATAGCTGATTTTTAATATCAGAAGTCTTGTTTCGATACGTAAATCTGCTGAATGTCACTTCTTTTTCTAGAAACAGTAGGCATTTTGGTTCAAGCTGAGACTCACGTGAAACAGTAACATTTGTTACAACACATCAGACTCACTAAAATGATGGCTAGATCAAGAAAATCAATAATATTCATTTTTATATCACTTTTAAAGTTTAGCAAATATTAACTTGGCAGAGAACTGTTCACTGCAACATCTCCTTGTATATCAGTTAATATACCTGAAATCTTGAGCACTTCTGTGGCAAAATCTATTTCCTTTAATGTACATATTTGTAAATAAAATGGGAATATGGGCTGAAAAGTAAGCTCATACATGATACTCTGTTACATAAATGCACGAATTGAGAGAACAGTGTTATTTAAATTGTTCAAATCTTAAACTGTAAAAATCAGAAAATTCTCCAATATGAAAATCTATGTATGCTACTAACAAGTAGAAAATTCAAGTAGAACATTGAAATTCATGCCTTACACTCTTGTACAAAATACCGTTGTAACTACCATACATAGCTGCTGTAATGCTACATGGAAGGTAATTGCACTACCATTTAGATAGGTAATCTTCTGATTTCAACAATTAGAACTAGAATCTAAAATGGCTATTTGAAAATACACAAAAGTATAAGGAACACTACTAAAATATATACTAGCTGCTTTTCTGAACTTTAAGCCTCTATCCATTCTCTAATTTGTCATTAAATTGGATGAATTATACTTACGCATAGAGATATACTAACTCTAATAATGGTTGTTTAATAAACACTTCAGCCATTCTGGTACACAAAGCTCAGTAAAATTTCCCTCAGTCCCTTGTCTTCGGATGAAGCTTTCAAAAATCAAGAAACTAATAAGGTACAAAATCCCATTCCCCAGAGTTGACATCATGGGATCATCAGAAGATCATGGGAAGATCATGGGAGAATTACATATGAGTTCTGAATTCCCCTAATCCCAATAACCCTGCCAATCTCTTTAAGTAAGGAACATTTCAGGGGGAAAAAAGGGCAATGAGTTGTGTCTTAAGCTGTGACTTGATTAAATATTTCCTTTGGCAACAGTATTGGTTTAAGTAGCCCACAACTTCCCTGTTGCTCTCTACAGAATGACTGGTTTAGAGAATTAACCCAGTCAAAAATAAGCTGTAACAGCCACAGCAACACGGAGGAAACTAGAGTGAACAGGGTGGCAGAATCTGTTAAATCAGTGCTTACAAAATAAATGCTCATTGTACTATACACTGGTACCACCTAATAAAGCAATCTAGTCTCTCTTCAGTTATATTATCCAAGCCCATCCCAGAAATCATGAAAAACTAGATTGGACCAAAGCCAGTAAGAAAAAGAGCAGACATAAGGACTCTTGCCATCCTCTACTGGGAGACCTACATAGAAGGTTACAGATTATTTCTCTTTGCTTGCTTTGTCCTGGTTTCAGATGGGATAGAGTTATTTTTTCTTCTTAGTAGCTAGAATCATGCTGTGTTTTGGATTCAGTGAGATTTGCTATGAGAAGAATGCTGATAATACACTGATATTTTCAGTTGTTGCTAAGAAATCAAGTGCTTTCCAACTTCCCAAGCCCTGCCCATGCACAGGTGCACAAAAAGCTGGGAGGGAGCAGAGCCAAAGCACCAGACCCAAACTGGCCAATGAAATATTACATATCATGTAACATCCAGCTCAGTACATAAAGCAGGGTTAACTGGGAAACAGGGGGTTCTCTCTCGCTTCTGGGATTGCAGTTTTGGGATTGTGGCTCCTCCAGGATTGCCAGCCAGGAACTGGTTGGGTATCAGTCAGCAGGTGGTAATCGCATTGTGCATAACCCATTTGTACTTTCTATTATTATTATTTATTTTATTTCAATTATTGGACTGTTTTTATCTCAATCTGCCAGTCCTCCTGCCTTTACCCCTCCAATCCTTTCCCCCATACCCTGGGCAGAGGAGGGTGAGCAAGCAGCTGCATGGTGTTTGGCTGCTGCACAGGTTTAAACCACAACAGTCCTTTTTGGCACCCAACATGGGGCTCGAAGGGTGGAGATAATGACAGATCTGGCCAGAGTGTATTACAACAAATTTGTTTTAAGCATTCGTTATATTGGCTTATCAGTTGCTGGTCATAATGTTCTGTTTATTGGCCCTTACAGTTGTGGCTCTAGAGTTGTGCTATGCATCACCTCACTTGCCATATATAGTCCCTGTGCTGCTGCTTATCACCCGTGGGAGGTGGTTAGGATTTTTGCTTTGCTGTACTATGTAACACTGGTTTATTGTACCATGAAGTTACCTGTCCTGAGACTAGTCCGGTATCTGTACTCAGTGTTGTTGTCACCTCTGTACTTGGGGGGCCATCTATCGGAAAGGGTTAATAATTACACCCTTTACCTTTTCTCCTCGGAGACCCAATCAATGGAGGAGACACCCCCCTTCTCCTTCTCGTCTCCTTCTCCTTCTCCTTCTCCTTCTCCTTCTCCTTCTCCTTCTCCTTCTCCTTCTCCTTCTCCTTCTCCTTCTCCTTCTCCTTTTCCTTCTCCTCCAGGCTACTTACAATAGGATTTGAGAATTTTGAAAATTTTGAATATCCTTGGAATGTTGACACTAACATGGTCATCTTACTGCTGGGAGCCAGCATGTTCCTGCATGTGGTTCAGATTTCATTCAGGGTTAAGCAACTATTTAAGAGTATCACACAGAGATCTACCCCAAGGCTGGAGAGTTATGAGTGGCAGGGGGAGTGGGATGGCATGGGCAAGTACGTAGGACAGTGGGTACCCCCGATGTTTTGGAACTTCACCCCTGAACAAGTGCAGAATCCCTAAAAACTAGTGAAATATTTGGAAGAAGTATGCTGTAACCCTGATAATTTCAGAGAGACACAAATCACTGCAATGTGCTGGGGCCTGGCCCGTGTCTACCGAGCCCTGTTCAACACTATTTGGTACCCTCAAGGGGAAGAGAAGGTCTCTGGATCTAATAACAAAATGACAGGCACTGCAGCCGCTCCAACCTCAACAGGAACTGCTGTCAATGGCTGACTATATTGGAGGCTGAGGTGAGCCTAACTGGGAATGAGTGGGAAAAGCACCCAGTTGTGACTGGCCCAGAAGCTCCATGCATTCTTGGTATAGTTTATCTGAGGAGAGGGTATTGCAAGGACCCAAAAGGGTATTGGTGGGCTTTCAGTATAGCTGCCTCAGAGATGGAAGAACTCAAACAGCTGTCTGCTTTGCCCAGTCTCTCAGAGGACCCTTCTGCTGTGGGGTTGCTGAGGGTTGAATAGGTGCCAATTGCTACTACAACGGTGCACCGACGGCAGTATCGCACCAATCAAGACTCTGTAATTCCCATTCATAAACTGATCCATCAACTAGAGACCTAAGGAGTCATCAGCAAGACTCGCTCACCCTTTAACAGCTCCATACGGCCAGTGCAAAAGTCTAACGGAGATTGACAGTAGACTATCATGTCCTGAGTGAACTCACACCGAATGCTGCCGTGCCAGACATGCTAGAGCTTCAGTACAAACTGGAGTCAAAGGCAGTGAAGTGGTACGCCACAACTGATACCACCAATGTGTTTTTCTCCATCCCTTTGGCAACAGAGTGCAGTTTGCTTTCACCTGGAGGGGTGTCCAATACACCTGGAATCAACTGTCCCAGGGGTGGAAACACAGCCCCACCATTTGCCATGGACTGATCCAGACTGCACTGGAACAGGGTGAAGCCCCAGAACACCTGCAATACATTGATGACATGGGGTAACTATCAGAAATGAGAAGCAATATGCCCTGTTTACTGATGGGTCCTGTCACATTGTGAGGAAACACTGAAGGTGGAAGGCAGCTGTGTGGAGCCCCACACGACAGGTCACAGAAGCCACTGAAGGTGAATCGAGTCAGTTTGCAGAGGTGAAATTGGCTGTGTAGTGTTTGGCTGCCAGCTGGGTTAAAACCACAACAGGCTTCCATGAGTATTTAGATCTTTAATGTTCCCTAGCACAGCATCTACAGCACAAGTTGCCCAATAATAAGGGTACTGGTCTGAGACATAAAAGTCTGAAAGACAGAGTTAGATCTAGGTATCTCACTTTCAGGCCAAATGCAGTAATCATAAAAATACCATAAAACATTTTGTACTGACTCAATGCTCTAACCCACTGTAGAAAACATAGGCAATGGATATTATTGTTAAGAAAGTTTAGGTGTTGCTCCTCCTCATATTTTGACTCCCTTGAGTGAAGCTGTATGGCAGGCTGCTCAGGTGGAAGCAGTTCTGTGTCCAAGCAAAGAAAAATGAAACACAAACATGAACAGCATTTTCAAGTAGCTGTAAACATAGGCACTTCGAGGTTTAGGCAATTCTTAGGTAGGATTGTACACCTAAAATCTGCTCAACTCAAAAGTATCAGTCTGTCTTGAACCTGTACCCTATCACAGTACAAGATATGAACTGGATATCCCAGAATCCAGTTATAAAGTTTTGACATGTTTAACATAGCTCCTAATAGCAAATGGTATATTTTGCTACAGACTTCAACATGATAGATTGCTTATATTCCACAAAAGGTTTGCATATGTGTTTGTTAACTTTCCAATGGGAGTTTTATTAGAATGAATGGAGGCTTTACGATTCTTGTCAACCGTCAGTCTTTGAATTTCCTGTTTTAGTTCATGTAGGCATTAATTACCACATAATATATTAACATAGTTCTTGGAACTGTTAGGAAGTGGTGCTTTATGTCAAAGATGAAATGGCCATAATTGTAGAAGAACAAAACCTAGGCAGAAAGAAAGGTCTTCAAAAAATCAATAGCTTTTGTTTATTTTGAGCTTGCTCACAGTGATCCTGCCAAAAGAATGTGTAACTGTGTTTCACAGTCTATGACCAGATCAATTTTAGAAGATAATTTTGAAGGAGCAATCTCTTTTAGCTTCTCATTGCCCATTCTTTACTTTCTCTGGACTCAAACAGTATTTCATATTAGCACTTACTGATTAATGTATGTAGGGAGAAAGTGTTATGCAAAGTATACATTTATTTAAAGGATAACATAATAGAAAATCTCACTTATATTTCCAAATTTGATTTAACCATTCTGACATTAGTCGTATTTAAGTGCAAATCTTTTTACCCAAAGACTTGCAAACTGAAGTTTATCATATCCTAGTGTAAAGGATTCCAAACATAACTAATCTCAACTGAACTAAGAAAAAGAGTGAAGAATCAGTTAAACTTGCATGGTTTAGTACTAATAAACTTGAGATAGAACAGCGTATTTTTTCCCACATGGTCCATTTAATAATTTGAAGCACTGATAGTTGCAGATAGATTTCTTAAAAACATATATAGATCTCATTTTAAAACAACAGCATTGCAAAGCATAAATAAACTTGATTTGAAAGTAAAATCATCTTCTCTGCAGCAGTGAACGCAAAAATAGGCCAGCATCTCAGTCACTACTAGAACTGTCTGAACTGTCAGAAGACGAAGTTTTTTCCTTTCGTCTCTTCTTCTTCTCCTTTTTATGATGTTTTCCTTTCTTAGATTTATTCTTTTTTTCTTTTTCCCTTTCTTTTTTGTGTGATTTTTGTTTTTTTGACTTTGGCCCATCCTCTTCAGCTGCACTTGATGAGGAAGATCTAGTAAAAAAAAAAATACATATATATCTATATATATACAGATTGATATGTAATTAAAGAAGAAAAATTCCACAGTAATAATGTGGGGCTTTTAATTTCAGTATTTCAATGTCACAAATCAAATTTGGTGTAGAATTCATACAGTAGCATCCACTGGAAAGCTTATGATCTCAGTCTGCATGTTCAACTGAATGATGACTTTTCTAATTAGACTATTGTGCTAGAAAAGCAGTATGTTTATAATACAGATTAACAATGGAATAGGCAAGTTGGGTGTTTTTCAACCTTCAATAAGAACAAGACTAAGAGTACAGACTGACAGAAAACTGAAGGTACAACAGTAATGTGGTAGTGTCAGCTCTGTGCAACTGCACGAGATTCAATATATTAAGAGTCAAATCATGTGTTACTGGTAAATGATTAAGAGGCAAGTAGGCATTGGCCTGTTAGCCCTGCACAGCTGTGGGAGATTCAATACTTAAGAGCCAAATCGACATCACCTGGTCAGCTCAGTTAGAGAGTCCAGTTCAGTTAGAGGTCAGCCAGAGAGTGCAGCTCAGTTAGAGCACTCAGCGAGATAGCTCTGCTCAGGAGAGCTCGGTGAAGGTGGAGAGCTCTGCTCAGGAGCTCTGTCCCGTGCTGGCTTGGAGAAGCGCCAGCTCTACTCTGCGCCAGCCCGGAGAAGCAGCAAGGTTTGGAGGGGAACAGGCCTCTCAAGAGAGATACCAGGTTGTGCTAGTGTGGCGAAGAAAATGGTAGCACCGAGACTGCCTGTGTGGTATGGAACTTTTTCTGGGAGAGAGGGTAGATGACTGTCTAGTTGCTGACTTGTTTATTATGAAGTAAGAGCTTGGATGAGAGTAAAAGTATGTATTATTGTATGAGTATGTATTAATGTAAGAAGAGAAAAAGAGAGACCTAAAGAAAATAAAGAGCCCCTGCCCTGCAGAAAGAAAGAAAGAGCACTGTGACGTGTGAATTATTTTGGCCGCTACAACTTATTACAATTTAAAGCAACTTATTAAAATTTAATACACAGTAAGACAGAGCTTTCAGCTTTTAAAGTATCACAAGATCAATAACAATGCTACAGTAATGCCTTCAAACAAATCTCAATGTATTTCTCTCATGCAAAAATCTACAAGAAATGGGTATGACAAATTTGGATGCTCTGGCAGCTGGTAATAACAGTCTCTAACCAGCAGTGATGAGTGATTACATATATACAAGAATTAAAGGACAATAAAAGTCACGATTATTATACTCAAGAGGACAGTTTTGTGCTATCGTTTACATGATTAGTTATTAATTGCATGTAAAGACTACAGCCAGCAGACTGAATCTTTTCTACTGTCTTCACACTATGTAAATAAGGAAGGGGAAAAATATCAATACAAGCAGTGTTAAATCCTTTTTATTTCTGAAAAATATCTTATTGTGGCCTCCAAATATAGTATACATTTCCTAGCTCTCAGTGCAGTTCCTGGGATACTGTCTTGTCAATGGTCCTAATGACTAATGAGTCTACTGTTGCATCTAAAAAAAAAAAATCTATCAGCAGGCCAAAACTCAGATTCACAATAAATTTGGGTATTATAACATTTTCCTTTGAAAGTGGAAGTCTTAATGGCTCAGGAGCAGGCTGTCCCCAGGTGCTGTAAGAGAAGCCGGCAGCAGAGAAGACCACCCTGGCTGAACAGGGAGCTTTGGCTGCAACTCAGGGAGAAAAGGAAAGTTTACAGCCTTTGGAAGAAGGGGCTTGCCACTCACAGTGATTACAAAGATGCTGTGAGGCTATGCAGGGTGGAAATCAGGAGGTCTAAAGCCCAGCTGGAAATCAATCTGGCTTCAGCAATCAAGGACAACAAGAAATGTTTCTATAAGTATGTCAGCAGCAAAAGAAAGACCAGGGTGAGCCTCCATCCCCTGCTAGACGCAGGAGGAAACATGGTAACAAGTGATGAGGAGAAGGCTGAAGTCCTTAATGCTTTCTTAGCCTCAGTCTTTAATAACAAGACTAGTCGTACTGAGGGAATCCAGCCTCCTCAGCCAGAAGACAGAGACTGGGAGAACAACCCCCTCGCATTCCAGGAGGAGACAGTCATTGACCTACTGCATCACATAGACATACACAAGTCTATGGGACCAGACGGGATACACCCGAGGGTGCTGAAGGAGCTGGCTGGGGTGCTCACCAAGCGACTTTCCATCATTTACCAGCAATTCTGGCTGACCAGGGAGGTCCCGACAGATTGGAAACTGGCCAGTGTGACACCCATATATAAGAAGGGTCAGAAGGATGATCTAGGAAATTACAGGCCTGTCAGCTTGACTTCGGTGCCCAGGAAGCTGATGGAGCAGCTCATCCTGAGTACCATCACACAACACATGCGGGACAACCAGATGATCAGGCCCAGTCAGCATGGGTTTATGAAAGGCAGGTCCTGCTTGACAAACCTGATCTCCTTCTACGACAGGGCGACCTGCTTACTGGATGAGGGAAAGGCTGTGGATGTTGTTTACCTTGACTTTAGTAAGGCCTTTGACACCATTTCCTACAGCATTCTTCCGGTGACACTGGCTGCTCGTGGCTTGGATGGGCACATGCTTTGCTGGGTAAAAAACTGGCTGGATGGCCAGGCCCAGAGAGTTGTGGTGAAAGGAGTTAAATCCAGTTGGCGGCCGGTCACAAGTGGTGTCCCCCAGGGCTCGGTTTTGGGGCCACTCCTGTTTAACATCTTTATTGATGATCTAGACGAGGGGATCGAGTGCACCCTCAGTAAGTTTGCAGATGACACCAAGTTGGGTGGGAGTGTTGATCTGCTCGAGGGTAGGGAGGCTCTGCAGAGAGACCTGGACAGGCTGGAGCAATGGGCTGAGGCCAACTGGAGGAGTTTCAATAAGGCCAAATGCCGGGTGCTGCACTTGGGCCACAACAACCCCCAGCAGCGCTACAGGCTTGGGGAGGAGTGGCTGGAGAGCTGCCAGTCAGAGAGGGACCTGGGGGTGTTGATTGACAGCCAGCTGAACATGAGCCAGCAGTGTGCCCAGGTGGCCAAGAAGGCCAATGGCATCCTGGCTTCTGTCAGAAATAGCGTGGCCAGCAGGGACAGGGAAGGGATCTTGCCCCTGGACTCGGCACTGGTGAGGCCGCACCTCGATGACTGTGTTCAGTTTTGGGCCCCTCACTACAAAAAGGACATTGAATTACTCGAGCGTGCCCAGAGAAGGGCAACGAAGCTGGTGAAGGGTCTGGAGCACATGTCGTACGAGGAGCAGCTGAGGGAACTGTGGTTGTTTAGTCTGGAGAAGAGGAGGCTGAGGGGAGACCTCATTGCCCTCTACAACTACCTGAAAGGAGGTTGCAGAGAGCTGGGGATGAGTCTCTAACCAAGTAATAAGCGACAGGACAAGAGGTAATGGCTTCAAGTTGCACCAGGGAAGGTTCAGACTGGATATTAGGAAGCATTTCTTTACAGAATGGGTCGTTAGGCATTGGAATTCGCTGCCCAGGGCAGTGGTGGAGTCCCCATCCCTGGAGGTGTTTAAGAGTCGGGTTGACATAGCGCTTAGGGATATGGTGTAGTTGAGAACAGTCAGTGTTAGGTTAATGGTTGGACTAGATGATCTTTCAAGGTCTTTTCCAACCTAGATGATTCTGTGATTCTGGAGTAACACTTGTTTTAGGCTTCTACAGTAACAGGAAGATTAAAACTCAACACATGCTAAGTAAAACTATAGAAGTCTTCCTTTTGATAGTTACGTTACTCACCGTGTGTGTGTGTCTACACAAGCATGTGTGCACACACAGAATCTTATGGTCTCTGAACTGCAGGGAGGCTTCTTCATGCAAGCTAAGCTGGGGACCAGTCCTATAATCCTTCTGACCTCTTGTTCTTTTCCCCACATCTTGTGTATATTTTTGGATAGTCAGAGGGAGCACTGCTTTCTCAGACCTGCAGACCTCCAGCTTGCTACAGCTTTCTAGACCTCCGTGGTCCTAACTCCATAGCAGAAAGCCTGTGGCTTTACCATTACTCAAAGAACAAACAAGTTCTCACTGGAAAACAGGAAGCTTTTCAAACCAAAGATGTACTTGCAAATAAAATTGCATGAAAAGAAGCAATGTTTTCTGAGAAACAACACACAAATCAGAAACTTTCTAAAGTTCTGTTTTGGAATTAAAATAGGTGTGTGATAGAGTTACCTTTTTCTTGGTCTCTTTAATTTTGTTTTTTCTTTGCTTTTTCTTTTTTGTTTCTTTTTTTCTTCCTCCTCATTTAAATCTATGGATAAAAAAATTACAGTTTACAAAACACTTGTCTGAATTAAGATCAGCATTAAAAGCGTGGCTTCAATAACCAAAGTTACTACAGCAACAACAATATAAAGTTACTATAAAATTGTTGTTAAAAGTTTTCCCTCCTCCAAATTCTTGTCTAGTACAGTAATTTCAGACATATTCTGCAGCATAGCAGAACTATTTATACAACTTACATTCTAATGACTTTGATCTAAGCACTAAGAATGAAGGAAGGCCCACAAAACGTAGCAGAAACTTTTGACTCTTCCTATATGTTAACATCCGTTCTTCTGTATTTTTAAAGACTTGCCCAAGTGTGAAAACAGATCATTTAACTAGAATGTACAAAAAAAAAGAATCTTCCCTTAGGCTTACCTGAATTATTTTCACACATCCTCATTTTACACTTCACAAATAGCTATGCCATAAATAAGATAAGTTTCAGTTAACTGTCAATATACCACCTACAAAGATTGGCAGCAGAGTTACCTCTCATCTGGTCATGTTTGTTTCCTGCCCTAACACTGTATAGCATTGTATAGTATCTTCACATTTCACTTACAAGCAATAATTTTATCACATTGGATGAAATTTCTGACCTTAAGTCTTTTCTATGCCTGTTCAAAAAGTATTTTTTAATTCTCTGAAATGCAAATCCACTACATAACTACACATTACAATGTCAGCTAACAGGAAAACACTGACTTTACAATTTATCCTTAAAACAGATAGCTGATTTTGAGCATTTCATCTTATTTCTATCAAATACCATTCCACAGAGTCTGCATGCTAGTGCAGTTATTCATTTGCTACCCCAAATAGAAATTACTGGTCTGTATGTTCTGGAGCAACATATGACAGAATTCAATGAGTTACAAAAAGCAAATTACTTTTGGAGCAATTAAAAACCATGAATAAGAATGTGTGAACAAGTACTCAGTATTTTTTTGAGAAAGAGGTGCAAAAATCTAAGTCCAAACTGCAAAAATCTTGAGAAGATGAGGCCACTTGAAAATGGCAAAATCCTGCCTAGATTATTGACAGTTAAAGATACGCATCTCCTCACAGTACACACAGCAGCCACAATTTGAGAAAGAACATATAATGAACAGGGATATTCCAAGATCAAGTAAACAGCTGTTTTTCCTGCAGATATCCATCTCCAATCAGTTTAGGGCCAAAAACATCCCTTACATTCAAAAGTACATAATGAGTGGGAACAGGTTTTTCCAGAGACTTGTTCCAAGAAAGGATTGTTGCAGTACCAATTCAGCACTCCTGACAAGCAGACTTTTTCTTTTGAAGTGTTCCAGCAAGTTACAGGGCACAATCTATCCCTTCTCCTTCCTAATGAGCATCCTTAGTAGGAACTGAATGTTAAGTCTGGAATGTGAGACCAACAGAACAAAACAGGACATTTCAAGAGGCAGAGGGGAAGAACATTAATTCATTTAAAGTTTGCTATGGTGGAACAATCTCCCCTTCTTAATTAGGAGAACAGCCTCTTTGAAGTCCAAATTCAAATGAGCTCACGTATCTGCTAAATAACTCATCTATTCTCTCTCTGACAAACAGTTGATGCTCAGACCATCCAAACAGAGAACAGTACTTCTCCAAATATGAATGTTTAAATTCAATTCACTAGCTGTTTCAGTCAAAACACAACTTAGAAACTGGAGAGAAATTCAGCTGTCATATTTGTCATCAGTTTTAAGAGTTACTATCAACTTTAAGATGTTTAAACTACATGCCATAATCAAAAGATTAACTCAGAACATCCATGTCATTTTCTCCTAAGCAGCTTCTTAGTAACAGTCTTAACGATCTTTTGTATTTAGAAGCCTTTTTTGAGATGTTCCAAGTGGGTACATTATTAATTTCCTACAACAGGAATTAGTAATAATAAAAAAAGATGTGGGTGTATCAAATCTCTGAAGTCTGAACACACGAACTAAAAGACCTGCTTTTAAAGCACAGGCTTGAAGAACTAGTAGTAGTTATCACAAAGGATAAAATGAGAATTCCAGTACTTCAAAAGACCATTATCCAATTTATTCTTTAAGAGAAAAAAACCCCAACACCTTACTCTTTTTTTCACGCATGGCTTGCAATCTCTGTAGTTCTTCTTCCTCACTGTCTTCACTGCTAGTGCTGCTAACATCTAAAACAATATCTCTTTGAGGATCTACTCGGAGGAAGTTTCGACATTCAAATGTCAGATGACCAGCTGAACAAAACAAACATTCAGAATTAAAAATTACAATTTACCAAAAAATATCAGAAACTAAAGAACATCCATTTCAGTATTATTCAGTTCTGAGAAGTGAAAAAAGGCTAGGCTGCAATCTGTGAATGAGGAGGGAGAAGGCTTATTTGACAAAGCCTCAAAGAGGTTGTGCAGTATTATTCCCTTTAATAGTGCTTTATGACCCCTCTTTTACTTCCGTTAAAGATTTTGTCCAACCTTTACTTTCTATTTTTTTAATGATCTCTCATCCTTCCTGAAGAAACTACCTAAAAGCATGAAGTGAAATATTTAAAAATCAACAGCAAGTGTGCTATATTGCTCTTTTTGTCTCCCTCTAGTGAAACAGAATCCTATTCATTTATGAGACATAATCTTTAACCAGCCAAGCTACTACTTGACTAGTATTTTTAGCTTTCTAAGTTACATTGCAATAATCACGACCAGAGTTAGAAACCTTGTGCTGAACACACCTATTGGAATAATAAAGAAAAATAGAACAAATTGAATATATGTTTTGGGAGAAACTACGCTAAAGATGCAGGAATTCAAGTAGCAATTGAAATAAATCATACAAAATACCTACATCTTGAAGACAGAGCTTTTAGGACAGAAATACAGGTCCGATATGATTTGACAAGTTTCCTTCTCTTCCAGAAAGCTTCTGATACTTACTGCATGTAGAAATGAACCACTAAATATATAGATATCTGTGTTCCTTTGGAAGAACAGATACACAAAGGAATTTTTTGACAAAATTTGTTGGAGACAAAGTCTACAGTGAAAGAATGAAACAAGCTTTTTTGCCCCTCTACCCCACATAATGCTCATTAAAAAAATGGATTAAATCACTCTGTTAAAAACTCAACACAATTCACTGCAAAACAATGTCCACTCCTTCATTATTCTAAAAATAATTTAGTAATTAACAAATTAAAATCTTTGCTAAGACCTGTCTCCATTCATCAGGAGAGTAGACACAGACATATGAGCACAGCACAATGCAAAGCATAAGCATTAAGTGCTAACTACAGAATTTGTAAGTAACAAAATTAACAGTTTCTTGAAATATAGAATGCATAAGAAGTATGTTTTCTTAATGTATAAGATCATACATATTTTATTTTTTTTTCTTTTAAACCAGATTGGACTTAACTTGATCTGAAAGACCTGCCTAAATTTGCAATGAGAGTCAGAAGCAGGACTAATGCTAATCTCAGTAGATATCAAAGACCATGCTTTCAATTCAAAGTTTCTCCAGTAATTACACTGCACATGCAGTATATATGAATACAGCAGCATACTTTTTTTTCTTCCTGAGAAACTCAAGGGTTTTCAAAAGTAGCAATAGGTGTGAGGAGTAAGCGAACAAATAGGAAATAATAAATAAAATTATGGTAATTTAAACTGACAAATGTCTGGCCAAGATGGCAGAACAGGTTTGGTTTTTTTTTTTACACCCCCCCTGTCTGCCCCCAGCAGTTCCAACATTGTAAGTTGAAGAAAACACTGTAATTTCACATTGCTTACTACAGACTTACGGTAGCCACACTTCTTGCATCCTGCTCTGATGTTATCCTTGTTTCCACCTGAAAGGCAAAATTTCATCAACCAGGTGTTGGTAAACAGAACTCTCAAGTTTCTTTTAAATCTGGCTTGATAGTATCAATACACAGAAGGAGTGATCCCTCCTCAGAGTATTAAGTACACTAAGATCTCTTAAAAAAAACTTAAAAGTGGAACAGTGCACTTCTAAGTTCATTTTTCTGTGCAGTAATCTATCAGAACAAATTTGGCTACTATAAACTGCTACAGAACATTTAGTTTCACATATTGTCAAATCGTCATTTGATTTATTATGACATTTCCACTGTAATTCTAATAATTATTCATTTCTCTGAAAGCTTATGCATTTTATTTAACAGTATGAACATGGTAATACCTATCTGACATTCCAGTCATCCATAACTGGGCACTACAAGTGTATTTATAAGAACCCCTTCTAGAATGGGAGCAAGCTTATTAAGGTCTTCTCTTGTCTTAAGAGAAGCTTACCAAAGCTCAGGCTTGTTCAGCTCCTCATTTCTCAGGATCAAGAAAGTTACGAAGCAACGGCTGTACGTTTAGCTAACATAGATCTAAATACCCTGCAAATAGCACAAGCATTTCTGCCTGTCCTGTTTCACCATCATTCTCAACGGGTCTACTTAAACAACAATCTAGTGTGATACAGACGTTAATCCAGAACAAAAGACGAGGAAGGAAAGCAAGCCTGACAACAACCATTCTGTGGATCTAACTTTAAAGAAGGTGGCTTATACTAACAGACGATAGGAACACAGCGCGTGGTCACCGCTCATCCAAAACGTTGAGGACAGGCCCCGCAAGCCTAGAAGGAAGCAACTGCATGGCTGCGCGCATCAACGGCTGGCCTGACACCCCAGCCCCGCCTCCCACCCCGCTCCCACGGCCTTCTCCCTCCCTCCCTCCCTCCCTCTCTCTCCCCTCCGCTGCTCCCACGCCAGCTGGTTTAGAAAACCGCCTGTGCAGACCAGAGCAATGTTCCTGCCGCGGCGGCCCCTGCTGCTTTAGGCAGACGCGCCTCCCCACCGCACACCTCCCACTGCAATGCGCGGTCGCGCGCCCTCCCCACGCAATTTTCCATCAACCCGCCGCTTCCTCCCCCTTCCCAACATGCCGGCCCTCGGGCCAGCCGGCTATTGCCCCTTCTCTCCCCGCAGACCCGGCTGGCAGCCCCTTACCCGGCAGAGCCATAGCGCCTTGCACCGACCCCTCGCCGGCCCGGCCCAGGCCCACGGCGGCGCCTCTCCCCGCCGGAAGGCTTTGTCTGGCGCGCTCTCGGGCCGTCCCACTTACAGAGGACGGGGGGACCTCAGTACCAGGCAGGAGCCACGGGAAGGGACTGCAGGTGTCTGGAAAAGCCTCCAGGCTCTTCTGAAATTAATTACATCCTTTGTGGCTCCCACATTTACTCCGACCAGAGACTCATCCCTTTGTCCTCCCTCCTAGCTTGGGCAACTCTAGCTCCCTACCTCCCTCGGCTTTATAGAGGCGCCCAAGATGGCGGAAGGCTCGGGTTGGTAGGAAGCGCTAAGTGGAGGCGCAGCCGAGCGTGGAGCACGGGTGGTCTGTCGGTCGGTCACCTGCCGGGACACTCCCTTCCCGACCATGAGTAACATCTACATCCAGGAGCCCCCCACCAACGGCAAGGTGAGGTTTGCCGGGGGCAGGGGCGGCGGTGGGCGAGGGGCAGGGCAGGGCAGGCCGTCGGGTGGAGGGGAGCTCAACGGCAGCGTAGGTGAGGGGGCTGCGGGTGGCGGGCGGGAATCTGCTGCTGCGGGGGGTGCGGGTGAGGAAACTGTGCTCCGTGGGGGCTTTGCAGGCGAGGGAACTCTGTGCTCCGTGGGGGCTCTGCAGGGGAAGCGGGCTGCGCGCTGTGCGTGGGGAGCGCGGCTGACGGGGCTGCGCTACGCGCGTGCGGGGGGAGTCGAGGGGTGCGCATTCAGCGGGAGGGGGGGTGCACCGGGGTTGCTTTTGAGTGGGGGGGGGTGGGTGAAGAAATTCCATGGGAGTGGGGGGACAGGTGAGGAGGATGTGCGGTATATGTGGTGGTGGTGCTTTGGTTAGTTTGAGGCGATATAGCCCTTAAAGACGTTACCCGAGTCAAAGAATGATGGGTACTGGGTGGCTACGTAACACAAGAGCAGTCCTTGAAGCATTTCATTTCCTCTGTTCTTGGCTATGTCTTAGGTTCTTAATTTTATTATAGTCTCTCACTGAATTTAATGGTATTACTTGTGAGAGAGGTATATGCCTTTCGAGATTTATGGCGTAACTGTTTTTTTCCCCACATTATTTCATTATGGAAGTGATAAAGGATATCAAAATTTTCTGTCATGTGTCATGTACCAGGTCATTGGCCTTGAAGCTTTATTATACATACCAGTTCAGAACTGTATCTTAAGTTTGGGCAATACTATTTAGAATTAACAGTTGCTACCTGACGCATTTGAATGTCTACTATTGTTACTAATATAATGACTTCAAAAGGTTTTTTAACTCAGAAGTGATATTCTTTGATCAGTGACTAAGTTACAATAAAACAAATGGTGTGTTTATAATTTTATAGGTTTTGCTGAGAACAACAGCAGGGGATATAGATATAGAATTATGGTCAAAAGAAGCACCAAAAGCATGTCGAAACTTCATCCAGCTTTGTATGGAAGGTAATGACAGAGTGGGAGAAGAGTTGTTGAAATTATTTCATATGCAATCCTTATGCCTGTTCTGTGAAATAGAGGTCATAACTACGACCTCGTGGCTGAGGGGGCGTGGGCGGGGCCACGAGTAATGGCGGCTGCGCCCCGCGCCCACCACAGGCCGCCCCGGGGAGCGCCGGCCGCCAGGGGCGCTGCGAATGGGGCGTGGCGCAGCGGCTCCTGCGGGAGGGCAGCACTTGGGAGGGCGGAGATGCCACTGTCCCGGGCGGGGGGGCTGAAATTCCTGGGACCCGGCAGTGGGGTACAAATACGGGCTCGGCAGAGTGGATGGAGAGCAGTTCAGTGGAGAAGGACTTGGGAGTAGTAGTGGATGGAAAACTGACTGTGAGCCAGCAATGTGTGCTCGCAGCCCAGAAAGCCAACAGTATCCTGGGCTGCATCATGAGAAGCATGGTCAGCAGGTTGAGGGAGGTGATTCTCCCCCTCTACTCTGCTCTGGTCAGACCCCACCTGGAGTACTGCATCCAGCTCTGGAGTCCTTAGCATAGGAAAGAGATGGACCTGCTTGAGCAGGTCCAGAGGAGGCCACAAAGATGATCAGAGGGCCAGAGCACCTCCCTTATAAGGACAGGCTGAGAGAGTTGGGGTTGTTCAGCCTGGAGAAGGCTCCGGGGAGACCTTAGAGCAGCCTTCCAGTACTTAAAGGGGGCTACAGGAAAGCTGGAGAGGTACTTGTTACAAGGGCACATAGTGATAGGAGCAGGGGTAATGGCTTTTAACTGCAAAAGAGTAGACCTAGGTTAGATAGAAGGAAGAAATTCTTTCCTGTGAGAGTGGTGAGACACTGGAACAGGTTGCCCAGAGAAGCTGTGGCTGCCCCCTCCCTGGAAGTGTCCAAGGCCAGGTTGGACGGGTCTTTGAGCAACCTGGTCTAGTGGAAGGTGTCCCTGCCCATGGCAGGGGGTTGGAACTAGATGATCTTTAAGTTACCACATATTTCATTCTGTGAAAATTATCAGTTTGGGTACAGTGTAGGTAGTAAAAGGGGTGACACCTGTGTCCATGCTGGTGACTGAAAATGCTGATCATTTGATGTATGGATATGGCTGATGATGTGTGTGATATGTTGGCTGGAACAGAGCATAGTAGTTTTAGCTCACGTTTTAAAATGATGTATATTGGTAGTATCATTCCAGTGATAAAAGCTGAAAAGAAAATAATTCATCGATGTCATTGTCAGTGATGTGCAGTCTTGCTATAGAAACATATGACACCGCAGTTTTTCATGTCATCAGCAATACTTTGTAGCTGAAATACAGTTGCACTGAGCAAGACAGTGGAAGAAGAGGGAACCCAGTGGAAATAGCAGAAATAGCAGAATCCAGTTATAGTAACTGCTTTCTGGAACTGAAGTCTCTGGACATATCTGCATAATCTAGATGAAAGTTTGATTTTGAGACCATTTACATGTATTTAATATAATTTTTTTTTTTTTTTAGAGTATTACAATAACACAATATTTCACAGAGTAGTACCTGGCTTTATAGTGCAGGGAGGTGATCCCACTGGTACTGGATCAGGTGGAGATTCAATCTATGGAGCTCCCTTCAAGGTATTTATATATCTTCTGCATTAATTTTTGGTTATTCTATCAGTTGTTCTTTCTCCTGTGTTAGGTTGTGAGAAAACCTTATATTAAAAATGCAACATTATACATATACAGTAATTGCCTTCATATGCTTGTTACAGAGACTCTCAAATAAACAACCAAAAATTAAAAACTCATTATCAACACAATTAAGTATCCCTCCACAACCATTCAGCAGCAGGTTCAAATGCCCGTGAGGAGAACAAAACACCACTCCCTAGGGTTTAACAACCCAGAACAACCTAGGGTTTAACAACAACCCAAAACGCTCTGTCACTCCTGACAAGTGAGGACTCTCAACCTTGAGGAACTACTCAGGGCAGCATCCTGACCCAAGTCACCTCAAAGAGTTTCCTTGGATGGTATCCCAACCCAAGGGGAGGGTCTTCAACCACAGTGTGCTGCTCCAGGGAGTAACAGCTCAAAATGGCTCCTCCAGGCGACTCCATTTATACCCAGCTGAATCTGATGTAGTCAGTAGCAGCTTCCGTTGGCCAAAGGCCCCAACTACCGTCAAGCCCTGTGAACAAGGAAATCAATAGCTGCCACACTTCAGCAGCCAAGAAACCCTATTTTCATTGGGCAAGTACACCTGCCACAATGCTGCTTCAGTATTTTTGAATATGCTCTTTTGAATTGAGAGTTCTTAAATCCAGCTGTTCTGATATTATGATAAATGTATAACCTTACAAGAATGAACTTCACAAGGAAGAATAGGGGAGGGGAAGAGTGAAGAGTATGTGTTGATATGTGGCAAATACAGATACAGAAATGTACATTGTTTGTGCACATCGTATCTAATTTAGCAAAGGTCTCTGAATGTCATATATGTCTTCATTGGTATTATTGATACCAGCATGGCTCATCTATTAACAAGGAGGCTCAGATCTTGAGTGAAGCTACGTACATAGAGCAGCTGTGTTCTATTCTGCCTGATCGTTTTATTTCAGATGGGGCAGGCACTTTTAACTTGTGACTGATGCTGCATAGCATGTCTCTGGGCTTTCCATCTCCCTGCTGCTAGAGTTGACTTATAACATGAATGCGAAGTTTCTGGAAGGGATTGGTACCTGAGCAGAGAACAAAACAATTATTACCATATTGTAGTAGCATTGCTGCTTAAAATTAGAGGTATCTCAATATTGCAGTGTTTTGAATTGTGATACTGCCATGGTATTAATATTACTCGTGGCTTCACCTTGCTTTTAGAGAGTAGTCCTATTTTATTTTCTTATAGTCCAGAAAATGTTTTCCCTATGGATTTTTGCAGTACTGTACGATTAAAACCTGTAATTGAGCTTCCAGTTACTTTAAATGAATTAAATTTTTTTCCCCTAAATACAGTGGTTAACAAGAACGATAGCTTTACAAGAAATACATGAAATGCAGTTACTTTTAGAAATGCTTTGAATTTTCTTAATATAGGGGGGATAATAAATTCCAACAAAAATAATGAATAACATTTGATTATTAGGCAATGATTGGAAAAAGAGAAAGTTAACAAGACAGAACTTAGAGTTTTTATTAAATCATGTGTCCTTCTATTATTGACATACTAGTTTCTAATTATTTAGGTGTTTGTTGGTTATGTATTTATGGTTTCTTCTGAAAGAAGGTTGTTCACTTGTTTGCATTATTATAGGTATTAAGAAGAAAAAACATTGACTAAAAATAATATTTGCTGCTGAAAACAGAAGCTTTTAAATACAATTGTTGCATTGTTTTGGTTTTAATACTGTTAATTTAAAATAAAATTAACAACATATTTTCTGAGTGTGCATATTGATGTAAATAAGCCATAGCTAAAGAAGTGGAAAAATAGTTACATACTTAAATCATGTTCTTTTCTGTCTTTGCCAGGATGAGTTCCACTCACGATTGCGATTTAATCGAAGAGGACTTGTTGCTATGGCAAATGCTGGGCCCCATGATAATGGGAGTCAGTTTTTCTTTACGTTGGGTCGTGCAGATGAACTTAATAACAAGCACACTATCTTTGGAAAGGTCTGCTACATGGACTAGCGTCCCAGTTTGAGTTTGACAGAAGCTATTCTAAGTTTCTCTGTATTCAGAGACTGTTCTAGTGTTGTTTGCTGCTATGTACATTCGAAATTTATTTCACTGCTTTCTAAGCTGTCTCCATTCTCTTATTTCACATTTCTGCCAGAAATGTTTCTATGGGTTGTTCCCATAATAATCTACTTTGCTGTTGTTATTCCTCTGAATTATATTTTCGTTTTGTGTTTCCTTTGAATAATCTTACTAATGTTATGGCTGTGTCTTACGAATCAGTTCATCTAATACTGGTGACATTTTAGAAAATACTGTTTGTAAATTCTAGTTACCCAAGAAGAACCAGGAAAATGAAAAACAAGATGAATTTATCACTCTCATGATTTACTTGAAAGAAAATAAACCAACTATTTTTTATTTCACACTGTCTTTTATTTTCCTGTTTCACAGCTCACAGTAAGAATTTGACATCTTCCCCTGCATACACTCTCAAAATGTAGGTTTAGCTACCTGTATTCATTCAACTTGTGCTGTTAAATTAAAAAAACCCCAAACCTTTGTACGTTGTACTTGCTGTCTTTTGGAAGTCTTACATGCTTACAATATTTCCTATATCATTTGTATTTTCAAAATTCTTTACATAATAATTGCCTTGCATTTTGCAGAATAATTAACAAAAATTATAGGTGAGGACTTTCAAACCTTTTTTATAAATTTGACAGGTTACAGGGGATACAATATATAACATGTTGCGTCTGGCTGAAGTAGAAGTTGACAAGGAGGAGAGACCTCTCAGTCCACACAAAATAAATAACAGTGAGGTGAGAGTTCTGATTTGAAACTTGAAATTTTAAAATTCTTTTGTTCATACTATTCAGAAAACTGTGTTCTAGTATGAAAACTTGGCGTGTGTATTTATGTATTGTTTTAAAATATTGAATCATTGATTAAAATACTTACTAAAGGTGTTTCTAAAATATTACTTTTTTAACAGGTTTTGTTTAATCCTTTTGATGACATTGTTCCAAGACCGAATAGAAAGCTGAAGAAGGACAAACCAGAAGAAGAAATGAAAAAGTCCAAAGTAAAAGGCACAAAGTAAATATATGCAACATAAGTGGTTGTTAATTTTCTTTTACCTTTAATGTGCAGCTTGGCAGTTTTCTTTTTCTGGTTTTGAAACACAAGGCTTTATGAAAATGCACAGAAGAATGTTCTCTAATCTTGGCAAAACCTACTTGTCTGTTTTCTGAAGAGATCATACAAATCTGGTTGCTCTGACTGAAGTGGTTACTGTGCATCGTTTGATCTGTGGCTGTGTGCATATTGATAGTTTGTGGCAAAAGAGAGGTAAAAGGTCGTTTAACCATTTCCCATGGGCAAGAACATGCAATCATTCTTTTGTGACCAAGATGACACTGAAGTTAATACGAACTAGTAACTGGGTCATAGCTCAGTTTGAGCTTTTTGAACTTATTTTATCAGCTGCCACTTCTCTCCCACTAAAATGCTCAGCAAGAGTCAGGCATTTTGACATGGGAAATTTCAGTTTCTGTGAATGAAATTTGATAGTCATAAGTAGGAGGAAATCTAAAATGTGTGTATGCTGTCAGTTCTGTTGGACAGAAATACAACATGTGACTGACTGATTCCAACATAGTGTAAACAATTAATTTTGAAAAAAAAGAGCATTTTGTCTTTTAATTACATTCTGTGAATGTGTGTGCATTTGATGCCTTTCTGAGCCATCATATCTTGAAAATTTTGTTTGGTACTTGAATGTTGCTCTATTGGAAAAAAACATTTGAAAAAATGTCACTGCTCTGTTTTCAGAGCTGTCAGCATTTAACAGTCTGTGAAAGTTAGTCAAGGCAGAATTTCTTAAATTCCATCTTACTATTTTCTAAGTGATGTTTAGCTATCCTGATTGTTTTGTCTCAGGAATGGAATGGAATGGAACATGCTTCTCTAAATATTCATGGCTTATTGCAAAACAACATATTGTAGTTGTTTGAATTTGGTACATTAGCAGGACAAAAAGATTTTTTTTGTCCTTGCACACAGTATGAAAGTAATATGTTTAAAGTTTATGGAGTGTTAATAAGAGTATTTAAAGTTTTACTAGAAAATGTGTTTTCTCTCTTAAAGAAATTTTAACCTGCTTTCCTTTGGGGAAGAAGCTGAAGAAGAAGAGGAGGAAGTCAGTAGAGTTAGTCAGGTGCTGTACCGATTTATCATCCCCGTTTTTCTGTTTAGCTTAAAGTTACCTTTTATGTGAATTTATGAAAAGCTTTAAAGTTCTTAATCTTGTTCTTATGTTTCAGTTTTGAACAACAATATTAGAAATTACTTCAGTTTTTATGATTCTACTATTTTAACATGTGAAAAAATGAGAGTTTTTTAACTCATAACTTTGAATGTACCTTCAGTTACTGCAAGATATTTTTACATTTCCATCAACATAAAGTTTCATACTTCATAGTATAAATCTGTGTCTGCTGTTTAAAATTCATGGATGTGAGAGGTACTTTATTCTTCTTTACCTCCTTAATTATAAGAGTGTGATTTGATGGTAAAATACCTGGGGTTTGAAATAGATCAACTTGTTCATTGCCAGTGTATTCTTAGCTCCATTTTCTTGCAGATATGCATTCTGTGTACAAAATGAAGGGGGATTATTGTGGGGAAAATAGTGCATTATCATAATTAAATATTGCACTATTGTGAATTGTCTTTGATCTAACATTTCCTTACCTGACTTTGACAACTTGTTAAAGAAATTTTTAAACTAACCTTATTTAAATAGCATTCTCATTTCTACTGCTGACCAAATTATTTCCTTAGAGCCCTAGACTTTCTTATTTATTTGTACTGTTCAGCTACCTACATGCTTCAGTTAGTGATCAGACTACATGGTGCTGAGTCCTCTACCATGTAAGTGAAAAAATGGTCCTTAGTCCTTAGGATTTAGTTAAAATACAAAAGTCAACAGTGAATAATGTTGGGCAATATTACAGTGAGATGGTATCAGTCAGGATGATAGCAGAGGTTTATCACAACAGTAGCTTTAACTATTTTTCTTTCTTGTTTCAACTTACCAGTCAGTCTTACTATACTTGCTTACCTTAACATGCACATCTGCAGTTCTACTCTTGGTATATATCTGGGTTTTAATACTGCATTTAACTTGGTTGCTTTGATGTTCTTCCCTTTCATGCCAAATACTTGCTTTTCAGTTTAAAATGATCTAAATAGAACACCTCTTTCCTGACAAGCCCAGTTTCAGTGTTGTCATGTTGTCTTTAATTCAGTCTTAAACTCTCATCCTCATATTTGTTCTGTCTAAATTCTGGACTAGCTGTATCTGGGAAAATAACCAAATCAACTGTTTATGAAGAATTTCTATTCATTCTTTACAACAGAATGAAACCTTTTTTCCAAACCTCATTGCTTGTTTCTGATAGGTCTAGATCAGTCTCTCTTGTAGCTCTGGACACTATCTTAATCTTGATTAAGTTGAAGTATGTGAACTTCAGCACCAACTTTCATTCTCTGTTTTTGATAAGAAAAATTGAAGGCCAAAGTTAATAATAATCTTGGACATCTACAAATTCAGAATCCTTCTGTGAACTTCTTTTGGTTGCTAGTTACAGTAAGTCTTGTATGTTTCAATGTAAGAAAGGTATACTTTTAAGGACAGCAGTTGAGAGGAAAGTCTGCAAGTAACTGAGGAATCCTCTAACAGATCTGGGAAAAGGAAACATTTTCTATTAATTTTTAGTGCAGTGAGGCTGAGGCTAAAATTATCTAAAGAGTAAATGAAAACACCATGTGTTGGGATGAAATTTTTACAGTATTTAATGGTTTTATGTTTACATGTGACAAATAAGAATTCTTGTCTTAGTCACATCATATTAACTAAGTACTGAATTTAAGAATGTGTCCCTAAGTCTTTTCTCCATCTTCCCCATTATGAACAGTTTTCTACTCTGCATTTGTTCAGCCTGCACTACACTTAGAGTAAGTGAGGGAATATATTTTGCCTTTACTGCAATCTGTCACCTGACTCTTGTTCCAGAGACTGTACAAAGGGCAAGAAGGATAACTGGAGATATGAATCATGGTAACTTTAAAAAGAGGGAGAGAGGGAGGGAAGTCTGAGAATGATTATTCCCTATTTTTTACAATGTGAAAGTTGAGACACAAAGATAAATGAGCAAATAAATATACAAAGTATTTTTCCCTCTTCGAATTTAGGTTGTGAAAATTTATGCCACAGAACATGATTAAAGTGAGAAGTATAAATGCTTTCAGAAAGAGATTAAACAAGGGATTAGGGCCACTGGTGTCTTTCAAACGTTACAGGTCAAATTGTGTCTACTATATCAGGAGAGTCTCTAAATAGTTATATTATAGAAAGCATGATTCTTAGAAAGAAAATTTGTGTACCCCAGGAGGTTATAGAAGGCAGAGATCACAGGATTAGGGAAGTTTGTGTCAAGGAGTGGCAAGAGCAGAATGGCTGCATGAGGGAGGGCAAACAGGGAGGCAAGAGTGATTCCAGCACAGACAGTGTGCTCACCAATAGGGGCACAATCCTACAGGGTCTGGATACAGCAGGCAGAGTTGGTTACTGGTAGCAAGGGTCCATCAGCAGGGCATGGCAAGTAGTAACAAGACCAAGGTCCCCATCCAAAGAGTCCAGTCAGGAGCAGCAAGAGATGGGACAGGAGACAGGGCTAGAGACAAGTCTACAATGTAGGTCCAACAGACCCAACCAGAAGATGGGGTTAGACACAGGTACATCTCTGACATAGCTCAGGCAGCGACTGGAATTTCAGGCCTGAGCTGAAATGGTGCTTATGGGCAGAGGAGCTCCAGGTAAAACTCCACAAGGCCACTAAAGCTATCAGTGTACTCAGGGACCTGACAGTGGTTGTTGATTAGTGTTTAAATTGGACCTTCAGTGTCCAAACTGCTCATTTAATTGTCTGTACTTGTTTGGAGCAGTTTACAAAGGTGATAACCACTTGTCTTACGTTTCATCTAACTCCTGAACACACACACACACACAAATTACTTGTTAAGGAAGTAATTTTTCATGTTGCTGAATGTGTTAGTCTTTTTTTTTTTCCTACATAACAAAAAATGAAGTTGTGTTTAAATGAGTAAGATTTTATTATCCACACAACTACTGTCTTCCTGAAAAGGTGGTAAGATGCAGCTGAAATGCAGACATTCAGGTCACAATACAGACTGTTTCTGTAGCAAGAGATTTTCAGTCTTTGATTTCAGTCTGAAATTTAAATGTACTTTTTGGATTAGCATGGGGAATGCTTTCTTACTGCAGTCTTTCTGCATGGAGATCTTATGTGGTGTTAGATTTATTTGACTGCTTGCTTCAGTAGATGATTCCTGCATGATGTATTGCAGGTTGTTAATTTGTTTTGTTTATCCCTAGGGATCTAATTAATATTTTACCAATTGATAAGTACTACTTTGTACATGTTAGTTCTTTGAGTTGTCTTATGCCACTATTGGAAAGTCAAGTTCTTAACCTCTTCATTCACTCAAGTATGTATGTGCTAGACCATGTACCTTTATGATGTGTAATGATTGTGACGATTGTTCAATCTCTTTTTTTTTTCCCCCTTTTTCCTTTAAAATGAAGTGCATTGCTATTGCAAAAACTTTTTAAACTCATGGGATCAGTTTGCTCCTCTTTATGGAATGTCGTCTTTGTTCTTCTGCTATTAAAAGTGTTTATGCTTACTGGTTAGGCTAAACCTAGCAAGAAACCGGTTATCTTTTTCTTACCATTATCCTTTTTCACCATCTATTCTCCCAAACATCAAAATTTCTAATAACTTTTTTCTTCTTTTTTTTTTTTTTAACAGAGCATGAAGGGAAAAAGTAAAAGTAGTCACGATCTACTGAAGGATGATCCACATCTAAGCTCAGTTCCTGCTGTCAAAAGGTTAATACATGATTTCCAGTTTCCAGAATAGATTTACTTTCAGGAGTTTAGACCTGATTAGCATCATGTATACTCACTGTTTGTCTGTTACTCTTTAAGAAACTAAGAATAGCAATGCTGGATCAGACCTCTAACCCACTATGCTTGGCCATCAGTGGATCCCCAACAAAGAATAAACACAGAGCAAGCATAATGTTTACCTGAGTAGTTTCCCAGCCACCATGTACTTTCAGCTCAGATGACTGTCAGAATTTGATGTGGTTCATCTATTTGGTAATCCTTAATAGAGCTCTCTTTAAAGTACTTATTCAGTCTCTTGTAATACTGTTTACAATTACACCCTCCTGTCTGCTGCAGGAAGAAGTACCTTCACTTTTTGTTGTGAACCTAGCTGCTACTGAAGTCATTTGATAAATTCTAACTCTTATGCTGGAAGTGACAGTGAGCACTCAGTCCCTTTATACCTATCTTTACCACAATCCCTTCTTAGGTCATCCCTTTTCTAGCCTGAACTTTTAAAGCCTACTCAACTTTTCTTCACAACAGAAGTTGTGCTGTACCTGTGATTATTCTTGTTGCTCTTTCCAACCCTGGTTATGTTCTAAAATGTAATTTTTTTCCAAATCTAAACAATGCATTAAAAATGAGGTGAATCATAAATCCGTATGCTTGTATAAAGAGAGTCTCCGTTTTCTTCTCTATCTCTTTCTAATACTTCTTAACTTCTGACTTGCTTTTATGTCAACTCCAAGAATTTGCTTATCATCAAACCATATAATAGTTTGGGTTGGAGGGAACCTTCAAAGGTGATCTAGTCCAACCCCCTTGCATTGAGGAGGGACATCAACTAGATCAGGTTGCTCAGAGACAAGTCCAACCCAACCTTGAATGTTTCCGGGGATGAGGCATCTACCACCTCTCTGGAAAACCTGTTCCAGTGTTTCATCACCATCACTGTAAAAAATTTCTTCCTTATATCTAGTCTGAATCTACCTTCTTTTAGTTTAAAGCCATTAACCCTTGTCCTATTGCTGTAGGCCCTACTGAAAAGTTTGTCACCATTTTTCTTATAAGCCCCCTTTAAGTATTGAAAGGCTGCTATAAGGTCTTCCTTCTCTTCTCCAGGCTGAACAACCCCAACTCTCTCAGCCTTTCTTCACGGGAGGGGTGTTCCATCCCTCTGATCATTTTCGTGGCCTCCTCTGGACCTGCTCCAACAGGTCCATGTCTTTTCTGTGCTGAGGACTCCAGAGGTGGATGCAGTACTCCAGGTGGGATCTCACCAGAGTGGATCAGAGGGGCAGAATCACCTCCCTTGATCTGTTGGCCACACTTCTGGCTGTGAGTGCACATTGCTGGCTCATGTCCAACTTTTCATCCACCAGTACCCCCAAGTCCTTCTTCACAGATCTGCTCTCAATCCCTTCATCCCCCAACCTGTATTGATACCGGGGTTCACCCTCACCCAAGTGTAGGATCTTGCACTTGGCCTTGTTGAACCTTGTGAGGTTCACATGGGCCTACTTCTCAAGCTTGTCCAGGTCCCTCTGGATGGTACCCTTTCCCTGAGGTGTGTCAGCCGCACCACTCAGCTTAGTGTCATCTGCAAACTGGCTGAGGGTGCACTCAATCCCACTGTCTGTGTCACTGATGAAGATACAAAACAACACAGGCCCCTGAGGAACACATCATGATTAATAATGTTCAGCTGAGAGCTCCTTGTTCTGTATGTGGAACTCCTTTTCCTCATGTGCATAGCTTTACTTTTATCTTCTTCAGATTTCATCTGTCATCTCATCATTCAGGTCCTCTGCAATTCTTCTAACTGCTCTTGGCTTTACTATCCCGAGTAACTTAGTATTTTCAAAAAACGCAGTGACTTGGCTGTTTGCCTGCTTTGTTACTGAGCTCACTGAACAGCTCAAGCCCCAACCTACTAATGATCTTCCTCCATTGAAAGAAGTGATTGTTTGCTTCTAACTTCTGTTTCCTGTCTTTTAACCATCTATTTATTCATGTTCCCATCACCCCAGGACTACTTAGTTTCCTTAAAAACCTTTGGTTAGAGATTCTGTGTGAGTCCAAATATATCACATGTAGCCCTTTCTAAACACTCTGAGAGGCTGGTAAGGCAGTTCCCTTTATAGCCATGTTACAAATACCAAGGAGGTTATTTTATCTCTTACTGTTGCTTCTACTTGTTCAGGGCTGACATCAGAATTACAGACCTGGATGCATTCTAAATATTTTCTTTAATACTTATAAATGTGGTTTTGGTGTTTTATTTTGTTTTTTTAAAAATTATAATCTTCTATGAAGAAATACTTCCGCAGAGAGATTTCTCGATTAATTTTTGAAAGGAAATCAATGTCGTTGGTTGCAGTAAATTTACAGTTTCTTTGATGACCTTGATTACTTATTGATGGCTTAGAACGCACATCAAAGCCTTGACTTTGGGGACTTTTTAATATTCCTTGCTTTGTTTCTTTAACATAACTTCTTTTTTAAATTGTGGGAAGAATCTTCAAGGGTCTTTATTATTAGTTTGTGATAATTAACTGTGAATATGTTAGCTTTAATATATTCAAATAGATTCCTTTTTCTAATACAATAAGCTGTAGCTGTGTAACATGAAAATTTTGATGTTAAGCTTAGTTATCAGTATAGTGCATGTGGAACATGCCTGTATAAAGAAGGGTTTCTGAAATATAGAATATTTGCAATGAAATGCTAGAAATTGTTTGATATGTGAGATCAAAACCATCAATCTTAAGTGAGTTTTGTTGGGTTTTTTTCTTTTCGCTGTATACATCAGTATTTTGCCTGGATAGCTCAAGGTATGGCTAGAATTTTTCCATTGTATGAAAGTGGTTTTATCCTGTGATTTTAAACATTTCTAAATAGAAAGGATTATGACAGTCAAATGATAGAAAATTCTATTAATACTTTCAAGATGAATGTGAGGATGATCTAAATAACTAGGTTGACTAAAATGTCAGGTAGCTAACCAAACAAATAAGAACTTTTTAAACAGTATTTTAAATCTCATCTGGTACTTCAAAGTAGTTATGATTATTTTTCTTTCTTTTAGTGAAGCAGCAAGTGAAGAAAGGGATTTAAGTGAGGTAAGTAACTTTTTTTTTTTTTTTTTTTTTTTTTTACAAATAAGTCTTTGTTTTTTACTGTGTGTGAATTAACATTTTTTTAGGGGAACAAATGCTATTTTAGAGGATTTTGAAAACTAGCTCAAGTTAGATTTCCAGCAGAGATCTTAGAACCCTTTCAGAGTTCTAAGGTTTGACCATTGTGAACATTCACAGTAGGGCAGAGCTACTACTGCATTTTATAAAAACTGCTTACCAGATATTTCAGTCAATAGATTACATATGTGGGAGGTTATCTACCATAGAGTGACAAACCATTAATAAAAGCCCTGAAATTGCTTCTAAAAAAAACAAAAAAGTTAAAATTAAGTTTGACATGAATAATGATATAACTCTAATGTCTCGGGGGAAATCTGTGTGTGAGTGAGAGTCCTGTAGGAAAGATTTTTTTCAAAGAAACAAAAGTTCAGTGAATATTTATCACTTAAGTTGTATAGATGAAGACTGTCACCTCTGCAAGACAGGAAATCTGAATAACCAAACAGTGACATTCAACCAAACATGGAGGCTATTTTAATTACAAGGAAATTGTCATTCATGGTGAGATTGCTAGCTGAAGTATCTTTGCCTCCAGGCGTAGGTCATGGGGGTGCCCCTTTGAGTTGCTGTTGAGACAATGATGTAATATTTGATGAGGAATGTAATCTGCCATTCCCCAGACTGAATCCTGAAAAGTACTGTTTTGCATATGAATCCACCATGCATAAGTACTGCAGTGTTAGTTGATGCACTGTGGAAGTGGAGGAAAGACACAGTCTATCCCATTCTTGTGCATAAAAAAAGGAGAACAGTCTGCTTCCACCCTGTTTCCTGTTGTTTTTTTCACAAAGCATAGTATGAGTTCAGGTTCTCTTAATCTTCTTTGTTCCTGCTGTGCAGGAACATTTAAGTGTTAGGAGGGTTCTGAGAATGGTATTTAATTAATAATTCTTCAGATGTTCAAATAGCCGTTTGTTAAGTGAACTGGATTTGGGGAATATAGGACAGGGATGTTAGATATATTTATTTAAATTTTTATTTTTCAGCCTAATTAATCTGAATGCTGTTATAATAATGTCATGAGATAGGAAATAGGAAGGCATTTTTTTTCCTGCAGGTGCTCTTCTTACATTTCATTTCATTGAAAGATTTTAGCTAGAATCTAGCATTTCAGGCAGCTACCTGAGCCTTGTAACGTGATTTTATCTAGTTTTAGATTTACTAGTATTTTATCATCTCCTTTGGATTTATTTCATTTAACACATCACAGGATCACTTTCACATTTACACGGCTGCAACACGTTGGTAGTTTTATAGCCATCCTATGAGCAAATAATTCTTCCAGATCTCCCCACCTCGCTCATGTAACAAGTCCCTAGCGTGTAAGAGAAACTCTTTTTATTATTCCCTAAGCACCTGACCTTGCTGTTCATGGTATTAAATACCATCCTGTTTCTCTTACTGCAGTCCTTGAGGTCATACATTTCATGCTTTGAGACTTGGATCCTTTGTATTAACAGTACCTCATCACTACTTGTTGAATCTCTTTTTGTGCCTGATTAAGGAAAACATATGAAATGTGTTCACAGGACTGATTTTTTTCCACCAGTGACATTCCTCCATTTCCCGTTTTTGCATAACTTGTTTTCCTCTCCCTATTTGTCAGTTAGTTACTAAACAGTAAGTTTCTTGTAGTCCTGTGGCTTGATATCCTCCCCCTAATTCAGTAATCTTCACAAATGACTAAATCATAATACATACAGTAGCCATTAGTCATTCTGACACAAAATATCTTATTACACTTTTATTTCCAGAGCTAAGAGAAGAATAGGGCAACTACCCAACAAACAACAACAGCAAAAACGAGTACAGCTTCCAGGCAGTTTTGCATTTCTGTGTCACTAGGGTAACATCATCATTCAGCTGAACAGCTGCTTCCCTCCTGAGGTGTCATGTAGCCCACCCTGGGTGGAAATGTGTTAAATCTATTAGTTGGTAATGAGACTTCCAAAAAATGAGAGTCTAAAAGATATAAGATCAGATGGAGTTAATGAGACAGAAGAGGGACTGGAGGAGGAGACTGGACAGGAAAAAAGAGTAGAGTTGCAGGAGGGAAGGGATTGAGGAGGAAGGTTGTATTCTATTTTTTCTTTCCAGAAGAAAACTGGTGAAATCCTTTGCAGATTGAGGGGAATGGAAGGTTGGGGAAGTAGGGAATTCAGCTGAGTTGGACAAGTTGAACCATTTTGTTTCTTCCATTTTAAAATACCATCTGTGGACCACCCCTTCCCGTTACTCAGATTTCTGTAAATTTTAATTGGTTTACTACTTAGCAGTTGCAATTTGTCTAGGATTGTCTTGTTTTTATTCTAGAAATTCTCCTGTCCAACTCTTTGTGTTTCAGTGAAATGGTCTTACCTAAGCCCTAGCCAAATCTTCACCAAGTCAGGATGATTGGTTCCACAGGTTTCACAGCCTCTTTTGATCAATGTAGTATTTTTTAAATTCCCTCACAGAGACTGATGGGCAAACCTCTTCCATCCCATCGTGACTGTAGTCTAGCCCTGTAGCAGGAAGTTCTTAAGTTCTTAGTAAGTTTTGTTTTTCTTTTAATGGAAATGCTTAATATATTTCTTTGATCAAATTTTGGATTCATGAATAATGGCCAGACTGATACCACATTGCTGTGAGGTCTTCTGAAGACCTGTAAGGATTCGCAGTCTAGAATAGCCTGGTTTCATTTTTTAAGCCATACAAAAAAGATTAAATTTGTGTATGAAAAAATATTTAATTATCATGTTTTGAATTTTTTGTTCTCTCTGAAGGAAATCAGGAGAAAGTTGTTTGAAAAGTTTGCTTTGAAATGAAATAATTTTCTTTTTTTTTTCTGTAAGGGATTATCTTTGTAAGAAAAACTTTCCATGTTCTACATTCTGTAGTAAAAAAAATAAAAAGGCTAAAGGAGAAGTTTTATCATTTTAAATCAATAAAGGAGGAAGAAGAATGTGATGAAGATGCTGATAGTGTAGAAGGTGAAGCTGCTAGCAATGAGAGATTTCAAATAAAAGAACGCATTGCCAAGAAGTTGAAAATTGATACAAGTGAAAATGCTAAACAGCAACTTCAAGATGAAGAAGCTAAGACAGAAAAGAAAACAACTAGTCGCAGGTAAGTTTCATGGTTGTTTGATTTTTGCTTTTTTTTTTTTCTTCAGCTTGTTTACAGTTAGATTTTCTGCTCAATTTCAGTTTTGCAGTTACTACATTGATAGGTTAATATTACATTAAAATTATTTCCCACTGCCCACATCCAGCTATGGAAGATGAAGTTGCGTATTGCTTTCTCATTTCTTAGTTTCATTTGGCAGTTTGAGCCAAACCATTAAGTCACATTTTGTTACACTGAGCACTAATTGATACCTTGTATGGAAGTTTTCTTCTTCCCTCTAAGTTATAAATGAAGAGTGTTTACATGTATTTATCATGCTTTATGTTGTCTTTCTACACAGCTGGAAGATTGAGTTTTGTAGCTTCTTTATCTGTGATAATACATGGTGGTCATCCACCACTGAGACTTACAGAAAGTAAAGGCTTCCTAGTCATCCATTAAAGTCTGGTTTAACACAGTAGTTGTTCTTGCCGTGTACCAGTTTTTCAACACTGCAACTGATACATCAGTTTTTAAATACCTAAGGCTGTTCTTAGAGAGTTGGAATATGACTGTGTTTAGTAGCGTAACACTGTATTCCAATTATTATTAAACTAACACTAGAAAAATTATTATGTTTCTGTAGCAGTATTCAGCCCTTTACAGACATGTGATAAAACTCTACCAGCTTTTGTGAACATCTGTACTGATTAGCACTCAATTTTCAGTGAGATAATTTGTTTTCTTGGAACCTTGTGTTTTGGCAGTCTTTCTTCTAGAACTTGTTTGGGAATTTCTGCTTAATAATATTTATATTGCATAAAAACATTCATCATGTATGCAGGTGATGTGTGGTGGACCTGATGGGAAACTTGCTAGGAATGATTGTCCAATATTTCAGTAAATGTGGGCTCCAGAAGTTACTGAACAATTAAGTCTTTGCACTTACAAAGTTCAATGTGCAAATTTACTTACTCAGTGAAACTTACTGGGGTAGTGGGAGGAAGCATCAAAAAAGTAATTTAGATTTTTGTACTCTGACTCTGCACAGTTGTCATAAATAACTGCCTGATGAAATTATTCAGGCTTTGCCTATACTAAATTCTGTATATAATGGGTGTCTGAGATTCTCTCCCACAAGTTTCCTCTGAGCTGAGCCATTCATACTCTTTTTTTTTTTTTCTTCTGTTTACCCCCACTGCAGATATGGTTTTATATGTAATGGCCAAGGCATATTGCCAGCATGGAAGAATCCAGGACAGTCTGTTTGTGACAAAAGAATACCTGGTAGTCAATACAAACACTTTACAAGTTCCGTAGCAGTTACCATCCCTATTAACAACTGGGAAGTAAAGGCTTTGGCTCAAGACACATGAAGAGAAATTTGTTTTAATAATAATACACTTTGAGATAAAATGCATTTTGAAACTGGTTGGGAAACAGAAGGAATAACTGAAACAAAATCAGTTGTTTACTCCTTGCAGGTTATTCTGGTTTAATATGACTATATATACCAACTATATCTTGTTGAAGAAGGGGCTGTTCTCAGTTATGGTGGGCATTCAATCATTATCTTAATTGTGAAGCAAAACTAATTATTAAGAGAAAAGGGAAATCACACTGTGACATTTGCAGCTTGATGGATATTGATTTGATTATTTTTAGTGAAAGAATTTGATATGATTTTAAAAGCAAGATTAGTAAGTTTTGAGCATTCCACATGTAGTGTTTCTAACTCTGTGTGGTCTATATGTTTAGAAGCAGGCTGTGCTTTTAGAGTAGTAGGAACACTTGCATTATTTTGGATAATCTTTTAACATTGGTGTATTAAAATATACCAACTGTAAGTGTTGCTGTTTGTCTGCCTGTTTTGGAGCAGTGAAAAGCCCAGTGAGAACATTGCCAAGAAAACAATTTTTATAAATCACTTTAAAAAGTTCAAATAGCTCCAGAAAATGAAATATTCATGGAATTTAAACAGGAAATTCAATGTCCTTTTCTGCGTCTTCTCAGGTATTAATTTCAATCTGAGAAGCACACCAGGTACAGTACAGAAGCCTTTGTAATTTAGCAAATCTGAGTAGGTTCCAGTCAGTTCTGTTTCAGGCCTAGATGATTTTACTTCTGAAGTTCCTTGTAATTTTGTGTTTGCTGAAGAGAATACCCAATGTACTTAATAGCTGGAGATAAATAAGCAACAGCATTTGACATCAACAATCCAACACAATCGCATAAAAGGATATAGTAAACAAAATCTGTAATTTAAATGGGCATTAGTTTTTCCAATCAATTCTACTTTTAGTTAGAGGCAAGGCAACTACCTTTCATGCTCTGGCAAACTTTATGTAGTCAACAAGATTTGTGTCATCAAATCTGTAAACTGATCTTAATACATTTCTTTTGAAACTGTGCATAAATCTGATATTGTAAAACCAGGTAGTGTTATGTACACCAGCATAATATTTCATGAGCATTGGCTTTCTGTTTTTCATTCTTCTTTTCTCTCTGTAAGAGCACCTAAATCACAGTGCATTGAATTTAGTGCCATGTTTCAATGGCTGTGCTAGATATAACTAGGTATTGTTTCAGAGGACATATACAAGACATCTTCTAAAAACCTATTCCCTGTTTTTCCTTTCTGCCATCTTTGCAGTTGTGCTGTGTGGCTGCTTTGGAAATTGGTGTCTGTACTATCTCTGCTGTAGACAGCTAGTCCACAGGAAGTACACTGAGATCAAGGAGGATGATGGATAACTTGGATCCCAGAATCTGGTTACTAGTCCTATGACTGAGATTGATACGTGATCCTAGTGGTAAATTACATGAATATTTATCTTGTGTCAATTAAAATGGTTATATGTCAGTATGGGGGACAAGAGTACATGAGGTAATTTTCTGTCTCAAATCCTGCAGAAATATTGTGCTGAAGCAGTTCCCTGACTGCAGAAAGAAGTAATTCTTGGTTTTCAGTAGTCTGCCTTCAGAGATTGATTAGTCCTGCACCATAATAATTTTTGTGATATTACCCATAATATTCCTCAATACAGAATAAGTATAAATTTCTTGGAGTTAATGAACTGTTGATCATGAAGACTGGACAAATACGCATGTGTTTGATAGTGTTAGATAGCTGCATCGGGTAGTGGAGGCGAGGATTCAGAAATTTAAAAGTTGTCCAAGAAAAGCTTTTTCTGAAAAAGTACATTCAAATATATGGCAGCCAAATAATATCTTTAGAATAGCAAAAGATACTGGACTCTTGTATTTACTTGCTACCTACCTATCTGTCCAATAACCTGTCTACCGATCTGTTTAACTTCTGCGTTGCTAGAATCAAATTTGTCTAAGGTATAATAGCAAGTTTGTAGCGTGAAGGGAATGAAAAGCTAGAGCATACCCTGAGGACTGAGATACTCTGTGCCCAAGCTTTCATGGGGTTTTATCACATTTTCATAGACATCTGTGTAGACATTCCATAAGCTTCTGGCTCTGCCTGTAGGTGATCAATGTACTGTGTTTGTGGTTATTCCTCTCTTTCAGGGCAGTAGCAATAGCATTATAACCAAATGGGTTATCTTAACTCAGAAGAGGTTTTATTGGATCTGTTTTTAGCAGTTGGGAGCCATAGCCTTGGGAGACACTGCTTAGTACCACAAGTAAAATCAGTTTCTGCTTACTGTTTTCCAAATAATTGTCTGGCATCCTGTGGCATGAAAATCAAAGGGATGATATTGTTTGTTATAAATAAGGTGTTACTAACTTTGGGGTTTGATGAGATAAAGTAAGATAAAACATTATCAAGTTTCATTGTCTGGAATAGTGACTTCTTTGTAATTGTACTGGAAATGATTAATAATATTATCATGGAACTTAAGCACCCACTGTAGCAGGCAGAGATGTTGGAAGTGCAAATATCAAACAAAAGGTTGGATCCACCATACATGGCTTGAAGGGTAATGTCTACTAACATATCAGGGGGGCAAGAAACATCTGATATGTATTAGAATTGTTCATCTCATCAGATATTTAAATGTGCTGATAGAATAACTGAACTTCTAAAAATATTTTTTCAGGGTACTGTCTTTTAGCATGCATGACTTTCTGTAAGTCTGTATTCATTTGTATCAGTCCTGTTTCTTTTAATGCAAATCCATTTGTGAAGTCAGAAGTTTGCACATCTGTTTCAGAGAAACAGTATGGAAACAATAGACACCTTCTCACATTCATGGTACTGAGATCCAATACCGTTTCTAAATGCAATCATACTTGGAGTGCTCAAATGGTGAAGTTAATTTTAGTCATTTGAACCTTTTGTGTATGTTTTAAAAAATAATTTGAGACACTTTCAAATTTTGTATTAGATAGGAAACCTCGGGAAGAAGAGTTTCCCGCTTATTCAGGCAAATTGTTGGAGAAATTCCACATTCCACAGGTCTTTTGTTTTTTATTAGAAAGCTTAAACCTAAATTTCACAGTATGTAACAGCTGTTTACATGAAGGAATGTATACAGATAGAAGGAGTGTTTGCCATCATTGCAATAGTAATCAAATTTATCAGCATTACATTGAGTTTGTAAAATGGCAGTGGCTTGAGATGATCATTTGAAGGCTTCAGCATGAACAGTCTTCTAAGTTTGGTAATTAAAAATACTGGTTTTACATTTGTTTTCGTCCTGTAGGTGGAGCTCGAGTGCTACACATTTCTGGTTACCAACTTTTAAAAATTTTCACTGCTTTTTGTTTGCAAGACATGCAGTGTGCAAGCAGAGTACAGCTGACTGTACAGTTTTTCACTGTACAGTCAACAATTTCAGTTGCATCGTTATAAAGGATATGCTATTACATAGCAATATGAAATAGGTGTCTAGAATAACTGAACTACTGAGGAAGAACTTTTTTTTGAGTAGTTAACATCACTTGAATTTAACTCTGTGTTTGTATTTCCCATTGTATATTTTTCTCCTAATAACCCTATGAACTGCAGCTGAACTAAGTAATCATATTTCTTTTGACTTATAAGCCATCACTGTCCTAAGTAAATGAATAGTAATAGTAGTAGTTACTATTAACTACTATTGTAATTAATAATAGCTATACTGCCACTCCTTTGCATTCCTAGTTTTTCTTATATGCGTGTTGTGTCTCATGGATAAAAAAAATAACCTCATAAAACTTTAGACCTCTACTGTGTGTGTATATAAGAAATTACTTGCTTCATCCTCAAAGCACGCTTTTTAAGGTGTGATTCCTCTGACTTCTTTTTCTCCATTTGTTAAAAGACAAGATGAAATAACTAGTTTACTTAGTAAAATCTGTACTTAGTCAAATGACTTGCATCCACACTGTCATTTTGTCATCTAGGCACAGTAGTAATGAAAAATAGTTAATAATGCTAGGCTGACATGCTCAGGTTCATGCTAAGTCCATTTCAGATCATGCAGTAAAAATTGCATATAGTTAAGACACCAGCATTTTCTGAGCATCTGAATAAACACTGACACACTGAGCACGCAAGATTGCTTTCCTAAAGTGCTCTTGTTGTACTGTGGTATAGAACAGCCAAAGGTACTTCTATGTGTGTTTTCATAGAAGTCTTTTAAAGACCTTTAAATCAAAACTTCTTTTTCACTCTGTAAATCTGCAGTTGTTATAAATTAAGAATTTGATATTTTTATTCATAAATTAATAATATATGGTAGAATATTTTGTTCTAAGTGAATTTACTGTATACTGCTTATAATGCAGGCATTGTAATGAAAAGAAAAATAATTTTGGAGGCTCACATAATTCTACAGTGGAATAATTCTTGTCCTTCTTTTAACTGTTGAAAATCTGTAACTTTGTTATTTATAATGGTTACATTTCTGTGCATCTGTGGAATGTATTCAAGGGGACTGAGACTGATGTCATACAAGTCTGCTGTCTGTAGTCTTCGTTGCAAGGTGGCTGTTGTCATTGCAAGGCTGCTGTCTGTAATCTTTGAAACACTGTGGAAATCCTCTGACTGGAGGATGTTTCAGATGTTGCACCCATTTTCAAAAAAGGCTGTCATCACAGGGATGATCCAGTTAGCCTCACTTTGGTCCTTGGGTAAATCATGGGATGGGTCCTCTTGGAAGCTCTTTCTGGGCATGTGAAGAAGAAGTAGTCAGCATGGATTTAGCAAAGGCAAGATGTGAGGAGAGCAGTGGGTATCACCTGGTTTGAGCATGAGGTAGAGTAGATGAGTTTCTGCGGTTCCTTCTGACCCAAATGCTTCTGTGATCTGGTTTTTGTTTGTGTTTTTAAATTTTTCTTTTGTCCCCCCTCAGACTCTCCTGAGGTCTGGAATAACAAGTCCAGCAGCTCTTTAGTTGTTTATTTTTTTAAATTGTTTTTAAGTTACATGTATATGTATTTAAGTATTTTATTCTTCTATTTATTTAAGCTTAATCCAGTATCTCGTCTTGTGTTCAGCAAGCTACTTCTGTACCTTTTTGTGGATGTTGTTTGTTTGTAAGTAGTGGCAATGTGATATATATAATACCATAGACTTAGAGCTACTTACTCACTTTGGAATGTAAGGTTTATCTAGTTCTGTATAGAACTGGGATATTCTTTCTCCACAATAATTACTATTTCCAATTTAATAACTCTATTTCTAATCCTACTAGCATTTTCTTAAACCATAACTGTTACTATCAGGCCTTGTCCAACAATACATCTTGTCTCCTTGCTTTTCAGTTTAGCACCAGGTAGTATAAATTCTTAGTAAGACTGGCTTTTGAGTTCTTGAGTACAAACTCTCTTTGCAACTGACTTCAAACTTCACTATATCTGAAGAACTGCTGTTGTTTTCCTATAACAAATTCAGGTATTCTGTTAATAGTGTTTTGAGCCAAAGGATACCATTAGATAAACTGTGTATCTCATGTCATAATTTACTGCCAGCTATCCCTGTATTGAGCTCACTGTTTGGCTACAGCTGAACAGGAAAGGCATTAAACATATTTTGTAAATTTTAAGAGAGTGTAGTTTGGTCCATATTTGGCCAGTGAGTGTAATCTATTCCAGTATTTAGATACCTTACTCCTAAAAACACCTCATCCAGTTTTACATTTTAATTTGTCTGGGTTTGGCCAATTATTTTTTTTGCTGTGCCTTTTTCTGAAGTTCACTACAGTATGCTGTATTTTCTTTCACTTCAACTATTTAAATTCTTACTGAGTCCTATCTGTCTTTTTGATAAGCTGTATCCATGGAGTTATTTCAGTCTTTCACAGTAAGACATTTTTTTCAGTCCTCAAATCCCTTTATGGCATTTCTTGTTCCTTCTCCAATTTTTCAACATTCTTTAAAAAGCTTTGATCAGTAATCTCTTATTAGCCTTACTAGTGATGTATACAGAGAGCAACAACCTTTTTTCTTCCTCCCACCTCCCTGTTTATTCATACAGTGTCTACATCAGCTCTTCTTAATGAAATTTCACCAAGATTGCTTGTGTTGCTGGGGTTTCCCAGATTATTTTCAGTCATCGCTCTCCTAGAACTAGTTTCACATTTTGTACACTTAATCTGTTTTTTACTTCCTAGGTTTTAGCAATTAGTTGTCTTCGGCTTTTATGTTATTCAGCAAGCCACTTGCCCAGCAATCCTGATAGAAGAATTTGCTACTGTGAGAGTTTGTGTGATTCACTAATAGTGAATTTAGTACCGAGTTCCCTGGAGTGAATGGATATATTTCCAGTCAGTGGCTAACATCTCATTGGCAACTATTTTAAGCAGTAACTTCATAACCTAATTCTTATTTAACCAAGATAGTCTTTCAGCCTGTTTGTGAGGATGATTTTTTTTTTTTTAAGGAATTCCTTACTTGAAAGTACTGGGAAGCAAATTTTCCTGATCAGTAAAGGGTATTATTTGGGTTGACTCTAAAATTAGTCAGGCTAGCTACTGGTCAGGAACTCATTCTGAATTCTACTAAGAAACTCTCCAATAGCATTATGTCAGCATTGAGATGCTACTCTGAAACATTTTTGGTTTTGACTCATATTCTTTCTCTGTGTGAAAGTTTTATTGGATTATTGTATTCTAGCTTGATTCAAGAAGTACTTTTTTGTGTGTATGTAAACCAGTACCAGATTATTTTTTTTTTATTAAGAGACAATTCATTTAACTGTTGAAATGAGCGCGTGTAATCTGATTAGCTTTAGCTGCAGCTCATTATAATAGAGACAAACCTATTGCCCTTTTATCGTGACCTCTTAACTTTGGATCCGAAAGTCTTTGCTGAATCCATAAAGTGCCATGTTTTAGAATAATGGAAAACATCTATTAGGTGTTAAAAGACTAAAAGAAAAAAAACAAAACAATCTGTCAAGTGGAACCAATATCTATCACTAGATACACTGTACTACTACAAAAGATTATTGTATGAGATTGCTTTGACACTTGCAGTCTTTCCTGCTCTTGTATTTTTTCATATTATGGTACCTTCAGATCTTTGTTACTGTACTGCCTACATTTTGAATTTAATTTTCTTAGAAATTTTGAATTCTTACGTATTTATAAGTGTTAAGAGAGTGCTGTGTTTCATCTGGTAGTGGAAGCTTAATTGTAAATACTTGTATTTTATTCAAAGTCATTCATTCTGTACTTGAAAAAAGACATGTTTACTGTGTTATTATGCTCCATTTGTATGGGTATTTTTTTAAAACTAGGAACCATCGATAGTTATAAACCAGCAAAGCAGCTTATGTTGTTTCATTTTAACTTCTTTGAAGTGGGCCATTTTGTGTTCCACACTGAAATAAGTGTCTAAAGCTATTTTAAACAATTGAAATGATTGTTTAAATTTATCAATCATTTTGATATTATAATCAAATATTATTATCAAAAAATTAAATTATTGAGAAAATCGAGTTTTATGCAAAAGTAGCTATTTAATCACATACTGAAATAGAACAATTACTAAGTGAGTGGTGACATGAAATTAGTCTTTTTTCTATCTCTGCTATTCTAGATATGGGAGTGTATTCGAAGTTCGTTGTCTTGATTTGAAAACAGAGCAGGTAATGATTACATAACACATGACAAAGTTAGATATGTATCTGTGTGATATACTGCCATAAAACAGCAGCTACAGAGTTACAACACTTCCATTTGACTTTCATTGTGCTCTGTGTAGCCTGTATTTCAAATAAGGTGGTAACTAGAGATCTGTAATTTTTTTTCAGAGTAGGGGGAGAAGGTATTTTATGACAAAAAACCCTGACTTTCCTTCTGAATACTCCTGATTCATTCTTCAGGGCTTCCTTGTGTTAAGATACTCTGTGCTGTGCTTTGCAAAACTACATTAAACATAAAACTTTCACTGAATAGTCTCTAACATTCCTCACCCTCTTGAGTTCTGATTTTTAGGTATAGTGTAATCAGCATAACATTTTGCAAATGTTGCTGGGTACTTAGCTAGGGTTTACCATCAGTATCTCCAGAGCTCCATCAGCTGGAGTACTATATGTTGTATATTAAAATACAGTCTAATATATAAAATATTCTAATATATAATATTAGAGTGGAATATAGATACTGAGAGGACACCTATGCATTCTTGTCCTTATAGCTGTTGTGGCTTGCAAGAGACTGAAAAGTGTTATGGGAGAATCTTACATACTAAATTTTTTTGCAATTAGAGATCAAAGAAGTTATGTGTTATCTTCTGTAGTCTCACCTGCTTTTATGCAATTTTGTCCCATAGTATGCTGACAGAAAGGTCTGAAATTACTGAATGGAAAAGAGAGCCTATAAACTTCCCAAGAAAGTTATTTTGCTCTTCAGAACTGCCCTGCAGCTTTTTACAGTTAGGATGCAGCACCTATTTCATAATCTATAAAATTCTAACCAATATTTCTGGAAAAGTGTAAAAGCTCATATAATGCTGAATTTCAAGGGAGCATGTAAGCAGCAAATCTTTTCGTACTAGTCCTGTTTCAATGCAGGATATCATAATGTTTCTCTTAAATCTTAAGCTTTAGTGACTTTTATTACACTAAACATACTTAGGACTGTTCTAAGTGTTCTACTGGTTGTTCTTCAGTAGTTAATAGATTTGGATTTTTATTTCTGCTCTTTCACTCTTGGGTTGAAATGTCATTTGAAAAGCTCTTTGGAGAAGCAGTAACTCTCTGATGGAAAGTATTTGGCATATAAAATATGTTGATATACATACAGAGCAGTATGACAGTATTTCAGTCTTCCTTTTTCTGTATCTTGACCGACCTATGCCCAAGCAGAATTTCATTAGGTTAGTTATTTGCCTTAGATACAGTACATCATGAATACTAGCTGAATTAGACAGTTTTGCTTGTTCATCGTAAGAATTCTTGAGAAGGTATTAATTCAAGCATGTGAACTTGGCTGCAAAAACTTGGCAAGGACGTGGGAGATATAATTTCTATATTATGCAGGTGGTACCTACCTAAGTACTTTCAGTATACACGAGGACAGTGTTCTTTCAGAGGAGCACTTTGCAGGAATCTGGACAAGACTCAGTGCAAATAAAGATGTAAAGAGTTTGGAGTATTAGCTGTGAGGGAAGGATTAAGTTATTCCATTAATTATTAATTGACTTTACAGCATGAGAGTACAGAAAGCTGCTGCCACCACATGTCAAGATCAATACATTTTCCTGCTTTTACTCTGTAAGTGTAGGTGCTTCAACATACAGTCCTTGCCACACATATGCCAGACTCAGCTGAAACTCAGAGTTGTGACATGCTTTAAGTGAGTCACTACCTTTGAAGAAGTTAGAGATTATGTCAGAAATTACGTAGACAGAGTAACGGTCTATGAAATATTATATAGCATAATACCTGGTTGACACTGAAAGTGCATTGTACTGGTTCTGATTTATGCATGCTTCCTGTGGTTTGCAGGTGGAACTCTCTTGAATCCTAAATACTTATAAGTCTATATTACCTGAGAGAACATATGTGTTGTGCTTTATTGCCACAGCTGTGGTAAGCAGATGTGCGTGAGCTGGAGCTACCTGATAGAAAAAGAAAACCTTTTTTTTTTTTTTTTTTCCGCCTGTGGTGTTGAGAAAAGCACAGACACAAATTGGTGGGAATTCATTGTCTAGGTATAAAAAAACAGTGGGAATGATGTTGGTGTAAGTTAAGTCAATGTGGCTTTCATGAAGAAATCTGACATAGGAACTTCTTTTGATGTATTCTTTTAAATTAGTGCTTAATTTAAATTTAAATTCCAGTTTTGTTGAGAGTGTGTTTGATTAATGTAATAGCTGTTTTAAGCTTCTGTTTTTGAAAAGAATAAACATATAAGCTTTCATATCTTTGTAATTTATAAATGAACTTTTTTTTTTCCTCATGTCTGTTTATGAAATTAGATCCTCAGAAAATGTATGTTAGATACTTCTATGATGCCTTGCTTGATCTTGACTATGACTAATGTTAAACTAGAAAATAACAGACACAAATATTCACTTTAGGTACAAGAGGAAAAAGAAGGAGTTTTAGTCCTATATATTTCACGAGTGTCTGAAAGAAGGGAAATGGTTTCTGAATCTTTTGCTTTGGTATTGATATCCTAACTTTGTAATGATACCATACACAGACTCAACCGTGGGCCATATAATATCTTACACTCATACCTACCTACGTGTCAGATGTTTGTTTTGATAGGCTTCCCCATTAATTTCTGTGTGTTTGTATGCTTTGAGTGACTTATCATGGCATGTAAATTCAATATGGATTTGAAACCAAAGTGCTAATTCATAAATTGCCATTTATCCACAGTCATATGGAAAATACTCACTTCTGCAAATGTTTACGTGACTTGGTGATTCCAGTGAAACTTAATAAAAGTTCATAGAAATAAGCCTGAGAACCACTGAAATTCCTTTGGACTGGAATTTAACAATTGTTGTATGGTGTGAAAGATAAAAGGAGAGGAAGGAGTATTTTGGCTAAAATGACAGGAAAAGTTCTTACCCTTGGGTTTGAGTAACTTTTTTTCCTTTTTTTTTTTTTCCCCCTCCAAAAGGCTATCTCATGAGATGATCGCCTTCCTCTCCTGTCCCCTTGGCCACATTTTCTTGCCATTTTTAACTCAATTAGAGTGTTACAGTTGCTTATGGAGTTCCTTGTAAAATTGATTCCTTATACAATCCCAGCAAATCTAATTTTAAAAAGTCAGCTACAAAGCCAGGGCCAGAAGCAAATTGTCAGAGACAAGAGACTTTTAAGTAAGTTTTAGTGCTGTAGAAAGTGCGCATGACTTTCTGCCCACAGCATACTGCATAAAAGGTACAGACATCAATCTTGGAGAGAAATGGGTACGGCATCTTGCTGGGACTAGAACTTTGAATGATACTTACTTTCGTTTTAATCCTTGTATGTTTTATCAAGTTATTTGGTTATTAGGTTTTTTCTCATCTTCTCAAGTGATATCATAGTATTAATACTTTTAAAGTACACTTAATTGATATTTTCTTTTGCTTTACATACTTCTTTTCCTGAAAGCATGAGGGATCACTCCAGCCTGACTAATTTTCTTTAAGGAAAGCAATAATACTTGATTTAGCTAAGTGTAATGTTTCAAATTTCATCCATTGTGCTTTAAAACTATTGATCAGTTACTTTTTGACTGATGAGGATCTCTTTCTAATTATCTCAGAAAATGAATAGAATAATCTTTTCCTTTGGTGAAAATTAATCCTTAAATTTTCCATAAGTTTAAGAAGCTAGATATGTTCCTTTTTGTTTGCATTTTTATATTTTGTTCAAGAGATTCAATATTTCAGAGATCTATAACTGACATACAGGAAAGAAAGATTACTTCAGAAATGGTTTTAGAAATACTTTATTTTTCTGAATCAGACTATTAGTGCTAAGGATTGCATGATTCATTTGTTCTTTTTAAAATAATGTAGATTTTTCTGTATTCTTTACCTTAATAACATTCATTGTAAAGAAAAAATAATCCCAGACATACGCTTTGTAGGGTTAATGATTGGCAGTAACTTAAAAGCAGACTATGCTGTATTAAACACAAACCTAGATTGTTTGGACACAAAACCCAGAATCCCAGCACTGAGATTTTTCTTGGCTAGGCATCAAAGCATGTTAATAGGTATAGTGTTAGCCTGGGACAAAGACTGGATTGTTACTGTGGTGTATTTCATCCTGCTGCTACTTGGCAGGAGTCAGTGTGTTTTTATGTGAAGTTTGTGTGTGCATTTGTCTAGTCACCTGGAAAAAAGGATGCATAGATGACCCGTGAAAATGCAGGTAGCATGATGGAAGGTGAGAATGTGTAATCCTTTATTATACAGTGAATTGTTAGCACTATACTGTGGGTAAGATACCATTTCAAGGGTCTGGAATCTTCTCAGTTGTTTAGCTGTACATGCGATTTTTTTTTTTTTTTTTTTTTTTTTTGGTAACATAACAAGACTGATTTAACAGTGGTATAGCCATGCACTTTTTAATTGCTAAATGTTCATGCTCCATTTCCTTTCTTTGTTTCAAAGGAGTTGAGTAGCATGGGAAGAGAGATTCTGAGGTTTTTGTTTCTGTTCTAGAATACACTTTTTGTAAATATGAACAATACATCTTAAAGTGGCACTACAGTGAAGGATGACAACAGTATGTTCAAACATTTTCGTTATTCATCACATCTGCTGTTTGTCTCTAAACAGTCAATTTGTGGTATAATTAAATATTTTTATTGTTTTACATGCCTTGAGAACAGTCAGTGTCACGTTAATGGTTGGAGTAGATGATCTTCAAGGTCTTTTCCAACCTAGATGATTCTCTGATTCTGTTGCTACAGAGCCAAATAAGTAATAGATACTTTTAATACAGTGTAGAACAAGTCATGTTGGGTATCAGATTCTGGTTGTGGAATCTTTAATAATGTTTCATTAATAAAAAGAAGTGAAATTCAATTCTTGCCTAAAAAGTTGGTTTTAATAGTTAGTAGTTAATAGTAGTCGTTGGTAGCTTGATAATAACAAAACAAAATAAATTACAAACTTCGTGAGCTGAGCAGATTTGATCTGGAAATACTTCAGATGGTAAAGAAATCTGCCACTAAATTGATAGCTACATTTTTTTTACCTCCAAGATTGTACCTACTATGCTGTCTTAGATAAAAAGCCATATTTCGTATTATTATCCATCCTGGTTTTTAATACTTAGCATGCTGGTAATTTTTTGATTACAGGTCTTCACTGAGTTGTCTGCAAGTCCACTTATCGTCTTTGCGGTCAAGTGGGATAACAGATTTTCCATCATGTTTTTTTGGGAGGAATTGTAACAAATTGTTGCCTTTCTAAGCCCTTCTCCTCTTCAGCCTGAAATACTAAATTTCTAATCAAAGCATCATGAGCATTGTAGTGTTAGCTTAGTGATGAGCTTGATGTAAATTCCTATATAAATCAACAGTGATATTCAAGGTTTCTTTTTTCTTCCACTTTGGCCAACAAGGAAGCTCAGCTTTCTTTCTCTGAGAGCTGTGCAGTGTAAGGTAATTAACTTTTGGATCATTTATTTTTGTTGACTTGGAGTTTTTTGCTGAAAGCGCTCTTCCCCTTTCCTGTGTTGTTCTTCCACAGGTGTATAAGCAACCTTTCCAAAGCAAGCGACTGTACAGGACCTTTTCCAGGAGGACATTTCCTTTACTGCTGTGTATGTACAGCAATATCATTTTCTGATTATTTGCCACTAGCTGATTTTTAATCAACCAGTTTCTTAGTCCTTTCCCTACTGTTGTTAGGCTTCTACTCTATTTTCATTCCACTGTCACTTTGCTTTAACAGTTGGGCCTATTGAAGATCACTTTACATGCCCAATTCCTTTGTAAATTTTTCATTTTCAGAGTTTTTTTACTAGCTATAACTCAAAGCAATTTACTTTATTTGGGGGGGCAATTACTGCTGGCAGTCTGTTATTAAATTAGAGTTGAATTCTACTGCAGAATATTTACTCCTTAAGTACAATAATAATTTTTTCTATATAAAAATGTTTAATTTTCATGAATACATTTGTATCTAGATAATTTACCTTCTTAGTTGTATTTTTTTCTCATATTCTGAATTTGGGCATAGAATATTTGAAGAAATTTTGAATAATTTTTTTGTCAGTATGCTCACGTTTGAATCTGTTCTTTGAAAATGGTAACAGAAACAATTTCAGAGGATCTTCAGTAGCTAATGATGGTAGTTGCATTTAGTCTGCTTCTTTTAAGGGAGTGTTTTCAAGGTTTTTCACAGATTAATTCTAGTTTCTTAGCTGTATTGTTACCTGCATACTTCTAGGGGATATTGCATGAATCTTACAGATGTGATTAGTGTAATTACATGACATGGTGTTTTGCTTTTCACATGAACAATTTAAACCTTTATATACGTAGTTAAATAGTAATACTATTAATAATATCTGTACTTTACATTTAGGCTTGGAGAACATAATGGAGTTTCTTAATAATTACAAGCATGAAAAACTATTTTAGATGTTTTATTAGAAATGTGTTTCCTGAAAATTATCATCATAAGCATTTGCATTAATTCTTTCTGCAAAAAAATCTAAGATGTATTAATCAAGGTTCTGAATAGAATTTGTGTCAGCAAGAATAAAGAAAACCCAACTTGAATCCTTATAAGGGTATATATGCTTCTAATGAAAAGAAGCTGTTTATCTAATGAAAATGGAAAACATCCAAAAAGCCTGGATTTTGAGAGGATAAGGCAGAAAAGACTGCTATGATCATTTAATACAGTGTTTTACCTAGTGGAGCACACAAGACTCTCTTAAATTCTTTTGTCTCACTCTTCTGGTGGAAAATAATCCCCTTTTAATGCAGAGATTCATGCTGAAAGATACTTCACTAAAATTTTCTCTGGTAAGTGCCGTTCTTGATAAGTAAATAAAAATGGCACTTCTTTTTGATCTGCCTTTTGGCTCATCTTAGAGCCATTAGACCCTTTTTCATTCATTTGCTAGCCTTCTCTTAACGTATTTGTCTTCATTTGCAAATTGTCACCAAATCACCCCTGAATTTTGTTTGATAAATTAAGTAGATTCAGCATTAACCTTTCTTTTGTGGCCTTTTAGTGTTTCCCCAGCCTTTGTCATGTGTAAACTTGGTCAGAAATTATGCTGCGTTTTCTTCTTTCACATAAGGCAGTTGGACAGTCTCTCTTTTCTTTATGCCCACAAGTAGATATAGAGTAATTTTTTCATGGTTCTAAGTTAATTGTTCCATTATTTTTGCTCAAGAACAGTTTGTCATTGTCAGGCTTATAATTATCTGGGTTATATTTTCTCTTTATAAACAGTGATACAACATTATGTTTTCTCCCCTTCTTTCTCCCCCTGCTTCTCTAGAATTTCCTTCCTCTGTTATTCACAACCAGTGTTCTCCATGGCTCAGAAATCTCTTTAAAAAACACTTGGATACAAACTGTTTGACCCTGTTGCTTTTTTTGTACTGCTTAATTTTTACTAGCTGTTCCTTCTATTTTGGGATAACTCAAGAAGACAGAAAAATGAATCATCTTCAGGCATCTTATCTGGATTTCTCAGAGAACAGAAAGAGCTATTGAATCCTTTTTTTTCCTACATTGTTAGTAATTTTCCATTTTTTAGGCTTGAACCCCTAACATAAAAAGAAAATTTAGAAAATTAGTTTTTTTCTATATGTGCTCAAAGATGTATGTCTGTATAACTGTAGCTGTGTCTGTTGTCATAAACAAATGGACAATGATTATTTAATGATCACTTTAAAACTATTTTTAACTTGTTAAAATAGTATCTGAGGCCAAGTTAAGAGAAAAGAAAAAAATTTCCTGCTTAGTAACATTTTTTATTCAGGTATTTGGCAGCAAATTACAAATAACCAGCTTCACCTTTTTCTCTGTACAGCTGTTTATTCTTTGTATTTCCCTGGGCCTTGAATATAAAATTAAAGATGCTGGTAAAATCACGGTATCAAGGCCAAATATTGTATGTTTAGGGCATCTTTTTAAATAAAATTGTTATTGGTAAATTATGTTTCTCTTGTATTCTAGTATGTTAAAAGGTGAAAAGAGGTCTCTCTATGGATGAACACCTGACAGAAAACTGATTTGGTGAATTCATGTAGTTTCTTCTTGTTTTGCTGGAGAATACCATGATAAAATGGTCTTTGTCCCAAGCTACATTTACTAATAACTAGACCAGGTATTGCCATCTTCTGTAGAGGACAGCATTTTGTAGAGACTGCCTTTATTACCAAGAAGGTGTTAAAGAGCTGGACTAATGCTACAGGATGGCTATCTAGTCAACTTGTTACTCTCAGGGATATTAGGATATTAGAGCATCTGAATTCTGGTAAAACAGTACTATTAATTGCAATAGGAACACTAGTACAAAGTGCACAGTTTCATGGTGCTGGCTCTAGCCTGTGTGTTTTCATTTGTCTCTTACCACTAGCTGCTTTCACTATGATACGTTTTCTAGTTCTCTCAGGTCCCAGAGCTCAGACAATCAGTCGCACTGCCTCTTCAGTTTCCAGTAAATTAGGGGACTTGCTTTGAGGCATCAGAAAGATAGGGGTCATAAAAGTGGGCAGAAGAGAATAATGTAGCTGCATTATTCTTATTTCACCATTTCTGGCGAAGGGACATTACAAAAGAAAGAAGTATTGCTGCAAGAGTATGTGAGAAGGCAGTCAGTTTTAGTGGATTTTATGCAGTGCTACAGAAATGGGGCTTAACTGTCTGCAAAGAGAACTCAGTTTTAAAAGTTGTATAAGCTATGTTACTACAATGTGGAATCCAAGTTAGTAAATTCTGCCCAGCCTATCAAGTGATATGTGGAGACAGCTTATGGTTTCTTGCACATGTTCTTAGAGCGATGGAGTTGACCATTTTGGGCCATATGGTGGTGTTTGGGGTCAGCATGGCTTATCAAGTCTGTTTCTGCAACATCTAGGCTGCACCCAACCCAACTTCTAGAAAATTACTGGACATTAATGCATAGTGCTGATAGCCCTCCAGAATGTGAAGGCTTTATTGGAACAAAAGTGGGATTTATGTATTTACTTGGAAAAAAACCCTCAAAACCATGACAAGCCATCCCAGAATACTTGGCAATATAATACCAGGCTGTGCAAGTGTCTTGTTGGGAGCCATCCCAAGTCCAGTATATCTGGTGCTGAGTTAGACTGGTAGATCATGTTGGACCTTAGTGGATAACCATGAAGTTAGCTGTCTTTGCACCAAGTTTGTGTGCCTGGAACACAAGGGAGGGATGACAGGCCTGGCCTGGGAAAGAACCAGTTATTGTTAGAGCTTGTGTTTGGTTTTATGTCTCGTTAAAACAATCTTTGCCCTTTTCAGACTTCATCTGTCTGAAAATGTTTTTACATGTGAGGCTTGTCAGCCTCACAGTCTTCACACACATATGTCTGGCTAGATGCTTTGTGATCTGCTGCTGGATTTGTACGGTTCTTTGGGTCAAGAGTGGCCAATGCCATGTTGTACTAGTAAGTCAGACCATGCCCCTGGCTTACTCACTGTTGACTGTATGGTCTTCTGTTGCATCTGTGTGATAGGTAGGGGTGGATTTTGTGGTATGTCTTTTCCAAAGCCTGGATACAAAAAGTAGATACCTGTACTTGCTGCTACTGTGATTTTCAGGGAGATCCCAAAACACTATCTGTCCCTCTTTACTCAACTGATTGTACCACTCAGTTGTTCCAAGTTGTCATCCATCGCCTGGTATGAGGTCTTCTTATTATAAGTAGTTTACAGAACTACATACTTCTTCAGTATATTCAGTTAAATGTGTGATGACAATGTATTTGTAGTCTACAGTTAACCTGAGGGTTTGTTCATGGTCCAGAAAATCTGGTAACTGCTGCCTAGGCATTTTATATGTCAGTATTCTTTTATTTTTGAGAAAAATAATGGATAAACTAATTATTAATCTCAAAGAAGTTACAGTTTAATATATACTTGTCCATTAAAAAGACATAAGACAGAGATGAAAACATAAAACAGTAGTGATCTGGATGGGCCAGTTTGATAGTAGAATACCTCCCCAGGTAAGCAAAACTTTAGTGCTTTCCTTCACATTCTGCCTCAAATTGTAAGAGAGGAGACAAAGCCAGGAAAGTTTTAATCACTATAGATTATGTGGGAACTAACATTAGAAAAGGACCATTGATGAGATTATAGATTGATGCAGTTTTGAACTATTTCAAAAAATGGTTTGGACCGTCATGAAGAACTGAAGTTGAGCAAACACTATATTCCAAATTGTTATAGCAAAATATTTTGTTCATACTCATTGCTTCACTATGTTGTATTTGGTTTCTTGTAGCCTTTTTTGAGAGAGTTAAACTGACATGCAATTCTTATCACTGTTTTCATTAGTTCTCATTTTGACTCATGTACTTAAAAATTTGTGATTCTCTCCGTAAAAGGGTTAATGCACATTTTTTGACAACTTACCAAGTTGGAGAACAGCAAAGCATACCATAGTCACAATTGGATAATTTCACAGCAAAATCATTTTTTAATGAGAAGTATATCAGCAGTACAGACCTTTGGAAGTTCTTCGTAATTCTGGCTGATAAGCAGCCATACTGAGCTCACTGATGAAAATATTATTTGCTGAACAAGCCTTATGCTTCAGACTGGAAGTCACCGTTACATCATTGGTTAATTGGCTGCACCTGTCACTTGTTAACCGCTCTAATCCAGTAGTCTCTGTACCACGTGTTGAAAGGTCAGCAGAAGCAGGAAAGAGCCTGGTGCATTGGAAAACAATGTTAGATATAATCTTAGTTGGGCAACCTGTTGTGCTTGTTAAATTCAAATTGTCGCTTTTCAGCTCATGACATGAACTTCTCAAAATAAGAATGTTGGAGATAATTTGAAAGTAAAGTACTTGTTTCTTTTCCTTCAAGGCAATACTTAATTAACTTAATAGCTTTTTTTTTTTACAGAATGTATTAATTTGTGGGTTTGTCTTTTGTCATGAAAAATTCTTTACAACTTTGTTCTTGAAGTCGGAGTATAATTAAAAGATATGAATATACAAATCATATGTAGCCAGGGAAAAATATATCTAGATATCTACATACACACACACATATGTATATGTTGATATTTAGATGTCCCTTCTGTGTCATAGAGTTTCAGTCCTCAGTTGTCTCAGCTGTTTCAGTCCTCAGTTGTCTCATTATGCTGCCTTTTATCACATAGTTCTATTTGGGGGATTGAATTTTCAGTATAGTTAATGTATATGAGTAATTATGTTGGTGTTTTCTGCTGTTTATATACATAAACTATATTTCAATTCTAGTGTGTTTTTCAGCTAATGTTGTGGTTTGAGCCCAGAGGGCAACTGAGCACCACACAGCTGCTCACTCACCCCTTCACCTCCAGCACTGGGAAGGAAAAAATGGATCAAAAAACCTCAGGAATGGAGATAAGGACAGAGAGGGGTCTCTCGCCCATTAACAGTCACAGGCAAAAGACAGACTGGTTAGGGGAAGAAAAAGGACATCAATTTAATCCAAAACAGTATGGATAACAACATTTAACAGACAGAATGGGACAGTGAGAAGCATTACCATATTTTAAAAACACCTGCCACCACCCTCCCTTCTTCCTGGGCTCAGTTTTGTTCCTGATATCTCTACCTCCTCTCCCAGCAGTGCAGGGGTGGGGGATGGGGGGTGCAGTCAGTCCACCGCTTCCTCCTCCAGGGTGGCAGGGGTAGGAATCACTCTTCTGCATTCTTCCCCCTGCTCCACGTGGCATCCCTCTCACGGGAGACAGTCCTCCGCAAACTCTCCCCACAGGTTGCACCCTCTCCGTGAGTCCTCCCCACGGGATGCATTCTTCTCAAGATGCTCTGGCATGGGTCACCTCCACGTGTGCAGTCCTCCCAGCACCGAACTGCAACAGTGGGGGCTGCTTCTTCCCACAGATTCCCAGGGTCCTCCACAGGTCGCAGGTGAATCTCTGCTCCTCTGGTGACCTCCATGGGTGGCAGGGGGGGCAGCCCTGCCCTCTCACCATGGGATACAGGGAGGGGTCTCTGCTCTGGTGCACCTCCCCCCACTTTCTCCTCCTTCCTTTCACTGACCTCGGTGTTTGCATCAGTGTCCTTCTCATAACTTGTCTTCAGAGTCCCCCAACCCCCTCTCAGGTTTCCCTTCTTAAATATGCTATCACAGAGGCTCAGCCGCTGTCACTAATTGGCTTGTCCTTAGCCAGAGTTGGGTCCAACTTGGAGGCAGGGGAGGTTTTGAGAAGCTTCTCACAGGGGGCCAACCACTGTGGCCCCTCCCCTACTACCAAAAACCCTGCCACAGAAACCCAGCACAGCTAGATAAATAGTTTGAGTTCTTAAATACACCTTGAAAATACTTGCTTTCTACATAGTGGTTAATATTGTATATGAATTTTGAAAGTACATCTGAGTATCTTGGGCACTGGAATTTGAGATAACTTGTACACTTTGCAATTTTTGTACATTTTATAATGAGCAAGTTGCTAAAGTTGTTTAGACAATGTGAATAAGCTAATTAGCTTATTCTGCACATAGGTGCAGAATACTGATACATTATTATCCTTTGCTTCAGAGAAGCAATTCTTACACCATTAAATGGATCTTAGAAATTTGGAAATGTTCTAAGTTTAGAATTTCATAACATAACATGTTATAAATATTTTCCTATTTGTCATAAAATTCAGAAGACTACAAGTACACAGAAGATGTGATAAATCAGGATTCTGGTATTGATGGTGGTTGCTGAGAAGTAAAGCAAGTTTAAGTAGTGGTATTTTACTTGATTGATTCTCTTCTAACATCTGTATCAGATAGGAATGTTCTTGCTAAAATTGTGGTATCACAGAGTTACAGAATGGTTTGGGTTGGAAAGGACCTTTAAAGGTCATCTAGTCCAGAGGCCCTGCAATGAGCAGGGACATCTTCAACTAGACCAGGTTGCTCAGAGCCCCATCCAACCTGACCTTGAATGTTTCCATCTACTACCTCTCTGTTTCAGTGTTTCATCATTCTCATTGTAAAAAATTTCTTCCTTATATCTACTCTGAATCTACTATTAGTTTAAAACCATTACCCCTCTCCCATCCTAACACTACAGGCCCTACTAAAAAGTCTGTCTCCATCCTTCTTCTAAGTCCCGTTTAAGTATTGAAAGGCCACAATAAGGTCTCCCCAGAGCCATCTCTTCTCCAGGCTGAACAACCCAAACTCTCTCAGCCTGTCCTGTCCTCATAGGAGAGGTGCTCCAGCCCCCTGAACATTTTTGGGGCCCTCCCCTGGACCCGCTCCAACAGGTCCATGTCTTTCTTGTACTGAGGACTCCAGAGCTGGATGCAGTACTCCTGGTGGGATCTCCAGAGTGGATCAAAGGGGGAGAATCACTTGCTGGCCACACTTCTTTTGATGCAACCCAGGACATGGTTGGCTTTCTGGGCTGTGAGTGCACATTGCCGGCTCATGTTCAGCTTTTCATCCACTAGTACCCACAAGTCCTTCTCCACAGGGCTGCTCTCAATCCCTTCATCCCCCAGCCTGTATTGATACCAGGGGTCACCCCCACCCAGGTGCAGGACCTTGCACTTGGCCTTGTTGAACCTTGTGAGGTTCACATGAGCCTACATCTCAAGTTTGCATCTGGCTGGCAGCCTGACCCTCATGCATGTCAACCACACCACTCAGCTTGGCGTCATCTGTAAACTTGCTGAGAGTGCACTTGATCCCACAGTCTGTGTCATTGATGAAGATATTAAACAGTACTGTTCCCAGTACAGACCGCTGAGGGACACATCATTGCAAATCTCCATCTGGACATTGAGCTGTTGACCACTGCTCTCTGGATGAGATCATCCAGCCAATTCCTCATCCATTGAACAGTCTCTCCAATTTAGAAGGATGTTGTGGGGGATGTGTCAAACACCTTACATAAATCCAGATAGATAACATCGATAGCTCTTCACTTGTCCCTGAGGGCCATTTCCAGGGCATCCTATTGACTAACTCCTTGAACAGGTGGAATTTTGCTTTCCTAAAATTTGGGGTCCTGACTTCACTCTTTGCCTGTCCCATATTCCTCAGGATTGGAAGATCCACCAGTGCATAATCACTGCAGTCCAGGCTGCCTCCAGTCTTTGATGTCACAGATTAGCTCACTTGCATTGGTGACCAACAGGTCTAGTATCGCATCCTCTCTGGGAGGCCTGTCTGTTACCTAGCTTAAGAAGTTATCCTTGATGCACTCCAGGAGTCACCTGAACTGCCCACAGCATAGTAGTGCAATATACATTAATAGCTCACTCCAGACTGGTGACTCCTGTTTAGATTCTCATTCCCCTTTTTCTTCTGTTGTTGAATATATTTCATTAATAACTGCAGTTGGTGTGATTCAGAATTCAGAGAAATTTTTGAAACTACAGTTTGTGATGACACGTAAATACAATAATAATGATCTACTATAGGCTGTCTATATTAAAGTAATGTATATAAGTTGAAGCAGTGTGGTCTTCAAATACTGTGCCTTGGCCACCTCCCTTAAGAATTTAATAGTGTTGTTAGGCCACTAATTAAAGTCAATGAACAGGTGAATCTGTAATTTATTTTTTTTTAGAGCATAGGACATGATTTGTCCTCTGTGTAGGCTCTTTGCAGAATCTGATTTTTTCCTTAAGCTTTTCCGTAGAAATTTAAGTGAGTTTTGCTCAAATTTTGAAGCTTTATGGAACAAGATTAGCTGCTGCATTCTGTGACTGTAAATAATACTAAAACTGTAGCCTGATCTGACCGAAATGGTCCCCATTTTCCTTTAATGTATGTAGATGGTGCAAATTAAGATTCTTCAAGCGAAAATGTCACTTGTCTTCTCCATGAAGTTGAAATGACTTCATCTTCTCAGAAAACAGGAGAGGAGCATGGGTGGGAATGACAATGATTGAGGGATGCCAATAGAAATAGGCAAGGAAGGGAAGAGTCAGAAGAGCATGGTAGACAAAGCCAGGAAGATTGAAGACATGAAAAGAAAATGAGGACCAGGTCAGCGAGGAACACATGAGAATGGCAGGATTAGACTGGGGTAGGTAGGGGCTTGTGAGAGAATGAGAAAGGAAAATCAGCTGACTGGCTGGATAGAGTGAGAATGGATAGATTATGGACAATTTGACTGAGGGCAGCATGAGTTTATTCTCCTTCTGTTGCTCACATGCACAGTTCTGCGATGAGTCTCATGGCCCTATGGGACACAGGAATCATGTTTCTTCATATAAGGGTATAAGTTGGTAGGGTTTTTATGATGGAATTAACATTTGAATATTAATTGTGAGATCGTAACATCTAATTTGGAAGTGGTTGGTTGTATATGGAACGGAGAATATTTCTGAATGCATGTACATTAAGTACTATCCTAGTACCAGTGTCTGTGATTCATTATTTCTGAAAAAATTCAGCAAGAGATAGCAGTGACTTTAAATATAGCATGTCATTGTTACAGAAATGGCATTATGATAATATTCCCTTTAAAAGTATATGTGTACTGTAATTCATTGTACATGGAATCAATAATAGTGAATCAATCCTTTATTGATGCTTTTTTTGTGGTAGAAGATAGGGTCCATGCTAATTTTTACAGATATATTTACCCTATTTAAGATAGCATTCTCAAGTAATTTGTGTGGCTGTTTCAGTGACTACAACACAAAATGGAAAAAAAATAATTTTCTTGTGAATTGAGGTCAGCAGTTGCATAATCACCTCCAGGAAAAGAGGATGGACTTAAAATGTCCAGTGTACTCTGATCTGCAATTTACTTTTTTTTTCATTTGTAATGCATATTATGCCTGAAACACTCCAGCTGACAGCTTTTTGAAGAGTTACTTAGGGATATTAATTACAGTTTACTTTGGAGTATTCTGGTGATTTATTTTTAATGAAAATGTGATCCAGGTTTCAGATTGTTTCGTAGATGCTTTATGCTTTTTTTCTTACAATTCAACATTGAGCAATTTACTGTTCATTTACAGTTGCCTAAGACTAATAGTTAATAAACTATTTCTTAGGTATGTTCAAGTTGCTAGGTTGAACTCAGATTGATTAGAACGTATGGTATCTGAAACTAGCCATTTTGTTAAATTGCCCAAAGAAAAACAGATTGTAAGATTTAAACCAAACAAATAAATCACTTCAGCCCTCTAAATGCAAATTTGTATATCAGGTTTATAATATGTTTGAAGTTAAAGTAACCTTTCAACAACAAAGTATATTTTTCTCATTTGCAAAGGTAACTGCTTAAATAAATCTTTGGCTACTTAAAATAGCTGTAACTTTTATGTCATGGCTTCTGTCATAGTTCACGCTGAGAATAGTATCATTACGATTAAGTATTTTTAGTGGAAAATGTCATTGAATTAAATGTGGCGATAATCTTCAATTGCTATAAAAGTATAGAAATTTAACTAAAAGCAAATTACGATTTTTAAAAACAGCTGCATGATCCAGTGAAAACAATCTTTAATTGAGGCTGCTGAGCTTTCTAATACCACCACCTCCCAGAAGAAAGTGTAGTAGTTGGTGGAATTTTATCAGGATTTTAAAGCAACATTGCAACACCATCTTGTATCCTTCCTATATAACTGAATTCAAACCACTTTGAGAAAAAGACTTACGCCTACCAAGAAAACAGTATTTATACTGCTTTATGTATGCATCAAAATCCAGTGATATTTTAAAGGATTATTGTTAGCGTTAAAACTGTTGTAATCTTCTTGGGTTTGTTTGGCAATTCTTCAACAAAGATCATCAAAATAATATGATCATCCTTAATAGGAGATGATTTTTGAGTCATGTATTGCGCTTCACGTCAGTTTTATGAGCTGTCCCTTAAATCCTGTTCGTAATTTGTATGATTAGAAATTTCCCCTGTGAAGTTTCCAGTGGCCAGACAAAAAAGGAACTGTTACTGACTGTTAGATAAATAGTTTAACTTGTTCAAAGGCATACAAAATAGTTCTATTTTGCATCTGCAAAGTTGTATCTGCAGTCTGTCCATTATAAGGTTATAAGGTTATAGCAAAGCTTTAGGTTTGTATTTCTAGCCATTTTCTGATGGGAAGTTTAAAGGATTAAGCAGCTGTTTTCATAGCTGTGTAATCAGTAAGGTTGTAGAATATTGGTGGGGGGAAAATGCATTCATGATTGTCTGTTTTCGTTCAAGCACTTTGTCCACAAATTCACTGACCAGTAACCTTTAGGCTTACTGTGCTTTTTTTTTCACTGACTGCTGAAATGGTAGTTGCGGCCTGTTGGCAGAAAAGGATGGTTTTGAATGGTGGTTATTGTTCTATTAACCTTAGAGCTCTCTGGCTAGAGGATCAGCAAGAATGCCTGCTAAGATAAAGTGACAATGTTGTCGCCTGTTCATGGGAGTAACTTGCTGCTAAACTATGACAATACAAAAAGCCTTAAGGGTGCGAAAAGCTATATTAAACTTCACCTATTGCTCAGCAGAATTCTTATTTACAAGCTGATTCGTCCATTAGTGCCTAATAGGAAGTATGATTTCTAAGTGCATTTTGCACACTAAACCTTACTTATTTGTACTGTTATGGTTTATAAAATAATTCTTGAAACAATTACAAATCATGAGGTTCTATTTCTGTCTCTCTGCTTTCATGTTATTTTTTTGATGCCAGAATGTTTAAGGCATCATCTAATCCTTACAAGGCAAGGAATTATGTGATGTTTATGAAAGCAGGTACATTTCTGGTACTCTTACTCAAACTTGTATGCCAAAAGGCTAAATAGTAAAGTTCCTCTCTCATACCTCCAAATCTTTGAGTAATTCCTACATTCAAGCTAACTGTAGGCAAGGATAGGTGCCATCATTGTTTCATCAGGCTCTGCTAGAATACTCCAAAAGATACTCAGCTTGATTTAAATACATTTATAACAAAAATTTTCTGTGATTAATATAGTGGTATAAAAATGCATGCCCCTAAATACCTTTGGAATTAAAATGTTCTGTGGTTCTTGATTTTAGTGTGTACTGAAGATTGGAATTCTCAGAGACTGGTATTTCATCTTTACAGTAATATATGCTTTTAGAAGTTTTATAACAGATGTTGAAACTGTTAACTTAGAATCATAGAATCGTTTAGGTTGGGAAAGACCTTTAAGATTGAGGCCAACCATAAACCTAGTGTTGCCAAGTCCACTACTAAACCATGTCCCAAGTGCCACATCTACACATCTTGTCCATAAATACAATGATGCACAACCAGCATGAGATAAAAGTCCAAACTCTTAGGATCTAAGATCTTAATGTAATTCTTAAAGATGTATTTCTATGATTCATATGTATTTGAAGAAGAAAATATGGTAAATAACCTTTTATTTCCCTTTTTTCTGTCTTGAGTGGTCTCATGTAAAATCATCAGACTTACTATTGTTCATTCATTTCTATTGTCATAAATTTAAATGTATATTGTACTGAAATCGGTGAAGTACAGATGTTCCCTTTTTCAAGGGTGTTTTTCAAGAGTGAAATTGTTGTCACATGGAATGAATGACAGAATTAATCTCTTACACTTTAAGTTCCTACTGTGGTCAGTTTCATAGCCATGTATTTGGTTACATTTGTGAAACTACATCAAGTTTGTGAGGCTATTGCTTTGAGATCCAAATAATGCATATTGTAATCTAAATAAGTGGAATGAAAATTACCTTTTTAAGGTACTTGCAGGTGAATGTATTTTGGAGCTTCCATTGTTGCAGATATGCTGGGTTCTTGGGTAACTGACAGTCTTAACCAGAATCTCCAGACCCAGCCTTAAAGTGTGTGGGTTGCATACCTTTATTTTATTAAATACTAGATTGTTCAGAATTGAACCTGAGGGTTCAAGTAATTCTTAAGTCTTCTGCTTGAGGGAAGTTCCTTGAAACTAATTTGAGCCTTGCCATGACAAAACTTTTTATTTTCCAAAAAATTACTGCATCCACATGGGGAATATATGTCATAATAGTAGTGGTCAGTTGTAGACTAAGCCCCTGTTCTGTGCATAATCTTTTAATTCCTTTTTTCTAGCTAAGCAGAAAGAAGCTCTAACACAGTCTTTCTTTGACTTTTAAGACTAATCTGAATGTAGTACTGATTAAATATTTCCTGCTATTCTGTCATTTTTGTGACCAGAATGACATCACCCATTACTTCTTTGTCCAAAGCCCACAGTATTCAAGGTGTGGCCTCACCAGTGCAGAGTACAGGGGTCAGTCACTTCCCTAGTCCTCCTGGCCACACTGTTTCTGATACAAACGAGGATGCCATTGGCCTTCTTGGCCACCTGGGCACACTGCTGGCTCATGTTCAGCTGTCTGTCAACCAGTACTCCCAGGTCCTTTTTTTGTCAGGCAACTTTCCAGCCACTCTTCCCCCACCCTGTAGCATTGCATGGGGTTATTGTGACTCAAGTGCAGGACCCAGCACTCAGCACTGTTGAACCTCATACAGCTGGCCTCGGCCCATCGCTCCAGCCTGTCCAGATTCCTCTGTAGAGCCTTTCTACCCTCAAGCAGATCAACACTCCCACCCAACTTGGTGTCATCTGCAAACTTACTGAGGGCGCACTTGATCTGGTGGTGAAGGGTCTAGAGCACAAGTCTTATGAGGAGCAGCTGAGGGAACTGGGGTTGTTTAGTCTGGAGAAAAGGAGGCTCAGGGGAGATCTTATCACTGTCTACAACTACCTGAAAGGAGTTTGTAGCGAGGTGGATGTCCATCTCTTCTCCCAAGTAATAAGAGATAGGGCAAGAAGAAATTGCCTAAAGTTGTGCCAGGGGGGGTTTAGATTGGATAGTAGGAAAAACTTTTTCACCAAAAGGGTTGCAAGCACAGGAACAGGCTGCCCAGGGAAGTGATTGAGTCACCAGTCCTGGAGGTTTTTAAAAGACTTGTAGATGTGGCACTTAGGGACATGGTTTAGTGGTGGACTTGGTAGTGTTCAGTTAATGGTTGGACTTGATGTCCTTAAAGGTCCTTTCCAACCTAAATGTTTCTATGATCTGCCAGGAGAACCTCCCAAAAACTGCAGTTATGGGAACTCTGACCTGTTTTCCTCAAATCTGTAGGTTTTTTAATTGCTAGAGGATGAGACTTACAGTGTGAAAACCTTTGCATATCAGCTGACATTCTTTGTATGAAGCATCCCCTGCAAGGGGAGGGTCAATCATCTTAAACTTTGCAAGCTGAAAAATACGTACTGTCCACACCAATCGAAATTTTTGCCGTATACAGGCTTCATTCCTCTCTAAGACAAAAAAAACAGTGTCATACTGTGGGATCTTTAATTGATCATTCTGATACAAGACAAGAGATTTGGTACTATCATTTCCAAGCCTTCTTCTAAGTATGCTGCTCCCTTGCACTTTCTTTTCGTGATTAATTTCAGTCATGGTTATATTAGTTTACTGTTTGAATCCTTATAGTTGTCACGGAAAGACAAAACTCATGTTCAAAATGGGTACTTACATGGAGTTATGGAGGACTATTGTTGGAAGTGTGTGTTCAGGAGCTCTCAACAGAAGTGTTAGTCTCTAGGGTTCTTATTTCACAGTATAACAATGTATTTCATATCTTAAGGTCTCTTCCTACAATCTATCCTTTTTCTCCTCATAAATCAGCCAAGAAACATATTTTGTGCCAGCATTGATGTAAAGAGTAAAAAATTCTTACTGCATTCTTAGGGATCTAAAATTAAAGTAAATAGGTTTTCCACTGACATAAGAGGTCTTTTATATTTATTCAAAAAGAGGAGGATCTTTTCAAATATAAACTCATTTTTCATCATTAAAGATGTAAAATACATGCAATTAAGTGAACTTCCCAATAGCATATATTTGCTATTCTGAGTATTAATTACACATATTTCTTGTATCCAAGTCTTGTGGTTATATGCTAAAGGTTATGTTCCCTCAGTGGTGGTACACAGAAGCAAAACAGACAAAAAATCTAGCAAATGCCATAAACTAACTTGCTGATGATGAGTATTTAAAGAATGACCTAAAAACCTAAATGATAGGGGGGTGACCAGATTACTTAGTGAAAATGAAAATTTATTTGGCAATTCCAAATAATAATGAGCAGGTCTGCAGTTTTGTAGACAGGATTATTTACCTGTCTCTTTTTAATCACACTTTTTATGTACTGTGCATTTTTACCATTTACTGTGTGCACCTGTTCCAGCCCTCATCAGAATCCCACTGACTTATTTCAATTTCCTGTAAGAAAATTAACTGAGCAAAAGCCATAAATATGCTTTTGGAAAGGGAGTAAGACTGCCTAAACTATATGTCATGGTAGAGCACAGAGGAGCAGGTTAGGAGGGAACAGTAGTGCAGTATCTTCTGTTTTCAGTGTGAGCAGACTATTAAATCAGCTGAGCTATTCATGAGACCTTCATCTATGCATACTGCTAAATCTCAGTTTCTGTAGTATTATGTGATAGTAGTTTCCAGCTCTCAAATTGTATTAAAGCATATTCAGTGTTTTCATATTTTCTGAACTTTACCTTTCCATTAAATCTTTAGTTACTTAGTCAGAGTTATAGGTAGAGTTGTTACTTAACTCTGAGTGAGAAATGTGGACAGTTGTGATGTTATGGTAGAAAATACTTTTTGAAAGAATATGAAATAGTGTGATTTCTGTAGAAGTGGTACTGTTGGAGCACTCACCCTCCAAAAAAGAGGAATGCCAAAGTTATTTTGTTACTGAAAACCCTCATTTAAGATCAGTTGTATAGTTTTGTCTCCCTGCTGTGTCTGCCAGTCCTGCAGCAGTAGGATGTAATAGTATGTCCTGGGAAAGACAGGAGACCTCAGTTTCTCAATAGAAAGTGTGTGTGGGAATAATATTTTTCAATTCTTTTTAAAATTATTTCCTTATTGCCATCAGAAATTGAGGGACATACTTGTAAGAACCTGAGACCTTACATTCTTTCATAACATGTTGCCAACAACAAAGTTTTCTACTTCAATATGAATAAAACAATACATTAGTGAAGCTTATATGGTTGATATTTTGCCACTTCTTCCATTAGTACCATTCTTCCAATAGTGAGGAGGATAGCCTAATGTAGAACAGCAATTTTCTCCCCATTGTTTCCTTGGGAACTTACTTTACTTGATGAATCCAGCATGCTAAATTCAAATACATCATCAGATGCTTTCTCTCCTTCAAATGTGTTTTCTAGGACTTACATGATATTGTTTCTGCTCACATTGTTGGGTTCAGATAGACTCAAAATGACTTGAAGAAATTTTTGAAGGTCGATTTCCCTCTTTCCCTGAAAGTTTTTTTAACAAAAAGCTAGAGAAATTTGTTAAAGTTATGTTTTCTTTTCTGTGGCATACCTACTGCTGTATCAGTCTGCCACTGTTTTTCATATCTGCATAGTTCATCTCTCTCTCTCTCCCAGTTTTTCCTCTTTCCTACTTAATTTTTCTATCTGATTTACTTTGACCTCATGTTGAGCATTGTCACAAATGAGATTGATTTATTCTTCTTTTCTATCTTCTGTTTTCTCCTGCTTCTCTCCAGCTGGTGCTAAGTTGTATTATCCACTGCCTAGACTGATTTAAGATTTTAAATGTATGCTACCACAAATTCTAAATATTTTCATTGTTTTAACTTTAAACTGATTTTTTTTTATAGCAGGATATTTAAAAACCTGATTTATTTCATATTGATTTCTTGAAAAATATGCCAAAATGGAATTCATGTGCACCCAATGCTCTTTTCAGGCTTTAAGTGCTTCTAACTAATAAAACAGGAAAAAATTCCATAATGCGAAATGAACCGTACTGTGCCCTCCAACTCACCCTCCACAGAAGAGTCTAGGGTTACATAAAGTTTTTGCTGACCCATCAATAAAACTGCATTTTTGTCATGACTGTCATAAGAGTTACAGATTCCATGATTTTAATGTTTTTTAAAAAATGCCTGTGACTTTTGACATTGTGTTTTTTGCATGTGTGTGGGGAGGATGTGATGGTAAACAGTTTGAACCATTTTCAGTGAGAACTTTCAGAGCTGCCAAATTAAGATTTAAGCTCCATCGGAAGTGACACACAGGATTAGGCATGCAAACTCTCAGTGACAACTTCTAATTCTTCCAGAGGTAGTTATGCTTCCACTTCCTCAGGAGAATGGGAAGTTTTTTATACTGTTCCTTAGAAAGGTCAATAACTATATAGCAATTCCTGTTTGAGATCATGCAGTGGTTCTCAGAGCAAACTCCACTCTGTTTTTTGAGGGGTTTTCCCATTTTTTGGTTGAGTCAAGTACTTGAACTTTTTAATACAAGAAACCATGGCTTATGACACTTCGCACTGCATTTCTGTAATCTTTAACCTTTTACTTCAGCTCATGCTCTTAACTTTTAAAAATTGTCTACGAAAGATCTCTTATACATGGTTGTTGATTGTAAACAGTTGAATCAATTTCAGTAAATGCTGTTTTCTATTTTGCTTTGAAAATATGATAAATTAAAATAGCAAAAACACTGTTTGTGGGTTTCGTGGTTCCTGGATTCAGCTAGGACTAAGGGTTGCAAATAACTTCAGGGACATAAATTAAAACTGCATTAGATTAAATAATGGTTTAGACATTTAATCTGTTTTTACCTTAAATGCCTCCATTTTTCCCACTTGTCTATATACATGTGCCAGTGTCTCATAATTTGATATCTAACATTTTTAGATGACAGACTGGTTTGCAGAAGCAACATATGCAACTAAGCTTTGTATTACAGATTGGTCTTGAAGAGAGGTATTTACATTCACGTATGAAATGCTTATGATAAACCCTGTTTGCTCTTGATGACCTGCAGCACTTTGCAATCTGTCTCAAACGGTCTAACCTTATGATTGAAAAGAGATACAAACCCAGTTATGCTTAATCAGGAATTATTTTAACCCATGCATGCTTTCTCTTAGTGAAGGAGTCTTAGTTTTTTTGTCTCTCTGTCTAGGTAAATGGAGTTTTGCAACTGCAAAACTTCAGCACAACAGAGTACAGGAAGCTTAGGCCAGGTTCTACTTATTGAATAGGCCCAATATCATTGAGGCACCATGTCCATTCAGAGAAGAACCCTGTTTTCAAATTTTAATTTTAGAAGTTCTGTTCAATGTATTAAATTAATGGGATTTTTTTTCAATTTTCTGTCAGTACAGCATACATAGATAACATACAGGACTCTATTGTATTAATGTCAGAAAAATGTGGAATCTTCAGATACTAGTGACTTGTTATAAAGGGATATGAATTAATATTTTTGTTCTTAGTTTTTGAAGGCCAGAAACCATTAATAGATTATGTAATCTGACTTCTTTCATACCACTCATTCACTGTCACAGTTAACCAATACTGAAGCTAATTATTTCATGTTTTAGTCATTAAGCAGTTATTGTTAGTAAATTGTTATATCCCTAAATTGTCATACGGCACAGTCAGAAGGTTCTAGCGAGAGATTTATCACCAGGACTCAGATAGTATCCTAGAGAAAGTATTAAGATTTGCTCATATTAGTGGGCAATCTGTAGCAAGAAGATGAACTCCCAAAATTTCATGTCACCTGGACCTGTGAAGAAAGTTCCTTGTGATACCCAGTTAGACATTTTGAGTCTTTATCTCAAGATTTTACAGGATTTTTTTTTAAACTACCTGATAAAAGTGACATAGCCCCTCTAATGCTTTATCCCCATTCTTTCTCAATCACTGATCCTATGAATGAAAGAAAAGAACAGCAACAAATTGTATAAAAGTGGGATAAAAATCTTGCTTGGCCTTGTTTGTGTAGAGTCATGATTATTATTACTGTCTTAACTCAGAATTGCTAATGTCATGACCATGTTAGAACTGCAAACCTTCTGCTTTTCACCATAGACTGTGAAGTATGTGCAGGGAAAGTGGTGCCATTTGTTTGTTAATGAGTGGTAAAAATAAATCAGAGGCAAATGTTCTGTTCTTAGGATAGTGAAGTTTGTGCTTATTCTTTTGTCCCATGGGAAGTGCTTTTAATAAATATATGCTCACTACCAGAAAATCCTTGGGTAAGCAAAGGCCTACCCTACTCTGCTTGCAGAGGAGCATTTAGGAGTGTAGAGAGAGAGGTATGAAAGCGACCTTTGAGGACACTCAAAACAGGCCCCTGCTATCACAGGTACCAAATCATAGAATCCCTTTCATTAATTTATCAAGATTTATTTTAAGAATGTGCTGGTTTTTTCATTAATTTAGATAGGTACTACCATGTACACATATTTGCACTGTTATATTTGGATATTTTTCTTTTTGTCATGTCAGAGTTTTACCTGAACATAATTTTCTGGAAAAATATTGGTCTACTCTCAGAACTTAGTTATTTATATATAATTAGACTTTTTCAGAGTTTTTCGTTTAGAAATGTGACAGCTGGCTACCTTCCCTTTCCCTAATGTGCTTACAAAGCTGTCTTTTATTCTGCTGCTTATTTCTTCACTTGACTATACATGCTTTTCTAAATACATCCTTTACTGCCATGAAGTAGTAGTAGACCAGAAGTCTACAGTTTTCTTCAGAATATCTGAAAAAATAGACTAGGGTTTTATTCCATCTTTGTCATTATATCCTTCATTTATATGACTGACATCTGTGAACTAGACTAGAAAAATGAAAGCAGACATACTTTCTTAATTTGCTGCTTACATGTTGGAGATTATCTTCATTCTTTTGTTTTACAAATACAATGACTGTTTTGTTTTCATAAAGTCCAGCAGTCCTCTTTGACTCAGAGTTATGATTAGAGACAGGAATATTTCTGCCATTAAATACATCAGATTTGTGCAGAAGAGGATAGGAGTTTTATGTTTATTAAAAAGATTGTATCTGTCTTTTTTAAAAAGTCTACTGTGCATCCATAAAATATGTAGATCAGGAGTCAGATCTAAATTTAATTTAAGAAAATGAAATCTACTTGCAGTCATTGTTATAAAGCCAAATACTTTTCACATATCCTTCATAGATTCCGCAGAGCCTGGAAGGGACTGGGAAGAGATTATTTCCTTGTCTGCATGATTCTGGCATTAACTCAAGTAGCCAGCAGGTTTATTAAATTTGCCTAAATACTTGAGCACAAATATTCTAAAATGGTTTTGGAAAGTACAGCAGATCCAAAGGATTTTCACCATATTTTCTTTCCAGTTATTTGTAGGTAACTATCCAAAATTACAGTGTTAGAGTAGACCATGCTGTCTCCGTGTATAAGTGAGTAAATGGTGCCTGATTCCATCACCTCATACTAATGATTGTTCAAAGAGAGCAGTACATGATGGAGACTTTGGTTAGAAGTCTATGATTTGCACATATTACTTTTATGCAAAGGTCTGTGTTTTGGTCTGTGAATCTTAGTTAATTTTGGGCACTATAGTTTTTTAATGCTTGGCTAGGAAGTATATTTGTTTTGGCTAAGAGTGTGGAAACATGTGAAACATTCCTTTTTCCCATGATGTAAACTAGAAATAGAAAAAAGTAGCATGGATTTTTGGAGCTATTAGATCATCTAGTCGGACCTTCTGTATGCCATGGTTTCTCCCACTCACCCTTATTATAAATCCAGTAATCCATGTTTTTTGAAGGCAGAATTTGTGTTCTGTTGCAGAACATATTTTGGAGAAGTGATTGTCTTGATTCAAAGACAAGAAAATGTGGAGAATGAACTACTTCTTTTTGTAGTTTCTTCTAGTGATTTGGTATACCTCCTGTGAAACATTTGTGCCTGGTTTGGTACCAGCAAATAGGTCTTTTTGCTCTTCTCTGCTCAGGTTAGGTCCTTCTCAATTTTCAGTATAATTTCCTCTGATTTCATTTGTAAACTTACACTATCTATCTTATCAATTATTTTTTTTCTTGGAAAGACAGAGTAGGCAGTCTTGCACTCTTTATACAAGGTATTTTCTCCAGTAGCTGAGCAGTTTTTTGGCTCACTTCTGTGCTATCTATGAAATTGCACTTGTTAGATAAGATCTATTTTCCATAACCTTCTTTAATAATTGAAACTTTACCACTTACTATTTACAAAATATCTTCTTTTTCCCCACTTATTTTTTCCTGGTTTTAGTAGTTTGTTGATACCAAGCTAATTGACCGATAAAACCCCTCAATAATCCTAAATTCACTTTGCAAAGATTGACATGGTATTCTCAGTCTTCTAATATTCATATGATAAATTGAAAGATGACGAGACAGAGAGTCTCTCAACTAAGCCTTTTAGAAGTTTAAATAGAAGTTGACAGATCAAGACGTATTTATTATTCCAGGTCTAACAACTTCCTTTAAAAGTGATGGCCTGAACAGTACTGCAGCATTTTTTTGTGGTATGATAAGGCAATTCTTGATTTTGCAAGAGACAAATATTTATGTGTTCATCTCATTGTTACATGAAGTGTTTTTCAATTTTAGTTGCTGCCTTCACCATGACAGTGAACCTGGCTGGGTTTTCCACCAATATTGTCCTTTTTCTGTGTTGCAAAATTGTCACTTTGGGCCAACTAAATTGCTGTCTTTAATGACTTTTAATTGCAATCACAGTTTCGTTCATTTTACCGTTCCCTGTTTTGTAATACGTCAACAATCCCATAATTTTTATCAGTACTGGAAAACTAGCCCAATATGGTTGTGAAACAGTTTGCTCTTATTTTCTCTTTGTTTTGATTTGTAATCAGTGGTCTCAAAGCAGTCACAATTCAGTAACCGACTAACCTTCATCTCTCATAGTGAAGTCCAAAATACTTACTTTGTGTTGGATGCAGATTCATGATGTTAAGAGGTCATATGATACTCCTTAAACTTTGCTTTCATTGGAACTCCCAATACAATTTCTGTTTTTTCCCCTCATTGTCTCATTAGCAGATAATTTTAAAGTATTGTGCTTCTTTTGTTTGGGTTTTTGTTTGATTTTTGGTTTTGTTTTGTAGACCATATCTATTAAGATTCTATTTTTTCAGGGTGTTCATTTTTTATTAGCTAGTGGACTGGTCTGCAGGCCTGAAGATTTCTCCAGCTCCAAAAGTATTTTAAACTGATTTCACCATCCTAACCTTTTACTCTGCACTATCTTCCTTAACTAGAATTCTGTTCGCTAATTTCTTCCAGAATTTTCAACACTCCAGCCATGGGTGTAGGTTTCAGTAGTGTCAATTACATCAGTTAGCCAATGATACCCAAGTGTCATCTCAGTAAGTACTTGGTATGTGGGATCATTCCTACTAGAAATACAGGCATTCATGTAATCTAAAGGCAGAAAGGATACATTAGGTCATCTAGTCTCTCATGTCATCAGCGGGGGATTATACTCTTTCACACTTTTCTAAAATTGTGTTGAGGACAAAGTATTAAGAGTAATGGTACTTCCATCACTTCTCTTAATTACTTCACAAACAAATTTTTCTTCTGTCAGCAAAATTCTTTGGTTTTTGTGTTCCTACTAGATTATTAACTGAACTTGACAGTACTAGCAATTGTCTTGATCGAGCAGAACTGTTTCAGCAGTATAGTTGCATATTTGTTATTTTTTTCCCTATTCTTCTTTTAGATTGGTGTGCCCTTTCCTAAAATTCAGCTTATATGGATTCTTCTAAACAGGAATCTTTTGTGCAATTCTCATAGCATTTTCTAGTTTTACGAAGAGTGCTTCCATAAGTGAGTTTATGTGTCTTAGCCACTATGTTTTCCACTAGAATGTCAAACTCTACTTACCTCATTGTGTCTCTCACTGTTGATCCTTAATTCTTCTTAGTGTACTGACTTTTTACATCAATATGTAATATTGATGTAAATACTCCTGGAGAGGAAGAAGAGGGTCATGCACCTATCAAAAATACCATTTCATTAAAAAGTTGAGGGTTTAACATGCTGTGGGGGTTTTGAATTTTTTTTTATTCTTTTTAATTTTTTAAAAATTTTTATTTTAATTTAAAAAATAATTTATACATGTGTGGATAAAAGTTGTTTCATATACCCATATTTGGAATGTTTTTCCTCTCCCTTGTCCCTACAGTCAAATCATAATTTATTCGTTTAGTTGTTAGTCCAAATTGGTTTTGTATATTTAAAATACCTAAAGAATTACAATTTTTATTGTTAAAAATTATTATGGATTAATCATGAATGGTTCAGTGCAAATCCCTGGCACCTTGTAATGAGAAGTTACATAGTTGGTCATTATCTGTTTCTCTCCTTTGGTGCTAGGCATCAAGTTTGCTTGAAAAGTTGGCAGTTTCTGTGCATGGTTTATCACTAGCTTATACCCTGGTAGCAGGTAAAAAATTGCAACAGTACAGCTGTAGTAATCTTGAGTTCTAAAAATGAGAAGGTTTACAAAATTGTTTTACATATTCAGTGATCTTAAATGGCAGTAGATAATGACTGTATTTGCATTTTTTTTAAAAATTATTTTAATAGTTTTTCTACGTGTAGTGTCTACAGTTTGCCTTTTGGTGGAGACCTAGAATGCTCTGCAAACATTTTGCTTGGACAGTAAAAGCTGCTGACTCATTGAATTCAAGAGGCTAGGCTCTGGGTTATGGGGTAAGAGTAGAGGCTTGTTACAACTGTGAAACAGGAGGCAGACAAAATAGTGACAAACTTCTTATGAAGTACACAAACATGTAGCACAGAATGGACGTGGGAGAAGGAGTTTGGAGATATCTCGAGGAAATTAAGTTATAGGGAAAGGATGCATTTTAATGAAAACTCACTATGTGTTCTGGAAATATCTTTTATATGCCCCCCAAGCAGATGAAAGGGTGCTTTTTTCTTTTCGTGAACTGAGACCAAAACATAACATCACTACTCCACTGGAGACTCCTGTGGGACAGGTGTGGTCAGAAAAAGACTGCCAATGCTGTCTGCAGGGAGGGAGTCTGAGTGAGCAGTGCTTTGAGACAGTTAACATTCACTGTTCTGTAACAAGTTTTTGCACACATTTCCAGAACAGTTTTTATAAAGCTTACTTAAACAGCGAACGTAATGATTTTTGTCTTTTCCCTTTTTATTAAAAAAAAAAAAAAGTCAGATTTTTAGGTTTGCTATGTTTTAGGTTATTGACTTGAAGTTCTTTAGATACAATTCTTGCCTATCTGTATTGAAAGGTAGCATGAACAAAGTACGGGATATTGAGTTAATCTAACACTGGCATGAAAAGGAACATAGACAACCCAGAAGTTACCAATTACAAGTAGTTTGATCACCAAGAGAGGCAAAGGCAGATTTACTCTATGACCAAGAAAATAAGTATTTCAGAATTGCAGCTGGGTTGCTGAGCACAGTGAGGTATATGTCTCTGATGTAATAGTATATTGTTCTGTGGGACAGTACAATGATGGTTGAATGTCATGTCTTTAATTCTGTGGTCGGATAGCATATATTACCTATTTTTTTAATTAGCATAAATATTTAACATAGCAAATAACAAGAACAGGCATGTCTTCAGTATAAAGTCTTAAAGTACTTGCATTGTTTAACTGGCTGAACTGTAATGATCTCATAAGCCTATTAATGTTATAGGAAGAAAAAAGCCCCACAAAATATATAGAGGTATATAATAAACTTCTTTGTCATTGGATCAAACTATTTCAACTGTACAAGAATATTCTTTTCTACGGGAGAATAAAAGAATTGTCAAATAGTACATTAAAATGTCACTAAGAGCAGCCTTTTATTCATCTTCTTCCTTCTTACCCTTATTCTTTAGAAAAATGGTAGCTGTCAGGAAATTCTGTGGTTTTGGGTATAGAGCAAGGAATAGGCATACTTTTTTGTCAAAGTTCTTTTCTTCGGATTTTTCTTTCCAGATATTTTAAAATTATATTAATTCATGCATGAAGCAGGTAAAAATACAAAAAACCCAAACTTCTTGCAAAACTTGCTATCCTAAGAGCAAAACTTAGAAGTTGCATTGAGAAGATCATTCCCATAAACACCAACCAGCTGACACAGAACAACATGGAATTTTATTTTCATGTCAAAGTGCTTTTAAGTTATGTCATTGTTTTTCAGGCCATAAAATCAGATTGTTCAGTTCTAAATGATTTAACATCCCTAACCCATTCTGGCAATGTTAAAAATGTCAGAGCAGCAAAAATTTTAATTTCAGTGTGATACCAGAGATACTTCTGAGTTTGAGATTTGATTTTTTAATTACTGTTTTTGAGTGGAGATGAAAAGAATCATCTTTACATCCAGTAGATGACTCTTCCTTTTATCCCAGCACTTCACATGCTACTGATCTGTACAGTAGTGCTGCAGCTTCACAGTTAACAACTAATGACTTTTTGTATGTTCCCAATGTATCTTTTTAGGACTTCAAAATACAGCAAACAACCAAACAGCAAATGTTTTGTTGTTTCTGTGCTTAAAAATACTAAACATGTAATAGCAGTTTAATTCAGTTTTAGTTTCTGAGTTCAGGAACAGAGAAGACACCAAGCAGTAAAAACTGCCTGCAAGTGGTATCATGGATCGTGAATTATTCATGAGCAAATACCTAATACCTGTAATATTACTGCTACTAAATGTAAAATAACCACCCACAACCAAAACAAAACCCACCCAAACAAAGCCCTGAAGCATGAGTCAAAATGCATGTGCTGCAGTATTCTCAAAATGTTTTATGGCATATGTTTAAAACTCAGACTATTCAGTTAGGAAGTACTGTTTAATGAATTACTACCTTTTCTCCTTGATTTCCTTCTGCCCATCACTTAATATGTAAACATTTGCAAGTGTTAAGTATATGTGAGAGAGCATACATACTGTCTCCTCTTGTTCTGGCTACTAGCCTGATTTGGTGTCAAAGCCATTAACTAAGCACCCTTGCAACTGCTAGTTTCGCAAACAAAATGATTACTGAATTTCTCAACGTAGCAAGTGTGTGTCCACCCCTAACTCTCTTAGGGGCTCAGAAAAATATTCTGAAGGAAATCAGTAAGTATTTTAAGGTTAAAGGGAGCGTATCTTTAGCAAGGGTGCTGCAGCTGTGTGCCATCTCCACCCTTACTGCACTTTGAGGATGTTTCCCCTGCTCCAGATCTCTGGCAGTGTCATAGATCTGATCAGATCAGGATGTATACAGCAGAATAGGAGGGAATAACTAAAGAAAGACTACCATCAATTTGGTTTGGCTGAAGTTAAGGCAAAGCAGGATGCGCATGGTTTGGATAGGTGGGTGGAGTGTCTCAGCAAGGCTGGAAAAAGTCAGAAGGAGGGAGCAGGGGGGAACATAAGAATTGAGATTATATATGTGATAGCATTACAGTTTCAAACCAATAATCAAGTGTTTACAGGTTTTGCTATTTAATTACTGGTTGTGATTGCATGCCAAAATTGCCATGGCTGAAATCTGGTTCTTGTGGTTCAGTGAAGAAAGCTCAAGGGCTCAAGAGGCCCTGGGAACTGACACTTAGACATTCTGTATGTATATAGCACCTTCTAAAATGTGGTGGCTTAATTCTTTAAAATAATCAGTATAATAATCTGCTATGCAGGTTTTTTCAAAATTACATTTTTTTTCACTCAACTAGAATAATTTTACAGGAGTCCTAAAATCATTCCTTGCCTGCATAAACCAGTTTGGTTTGTACTGGCATGGAAAGCAAGATTACCAGTCATCCCAGAAGTAGTTTCATACAGACTAACACCATGAGCTGTATTCAGTTAATGTTCCAACATAAAGGTTTGTTAAGTATGAGCTTGACACTGCACTGAATTTGGCCCGTGTAATATTCTTACATTTGTGATGCATATTTGAACTGCAGGGGTTTTTTTCCATTTACATAGTCAACTCTGTAGAAATAAGTCTTTTTATTTGTATTCATATCTGAATGCATTTGGCAATTAAATACTGGAGAGAAAAAACAATCTGATGGTAGATCATGCTCATTTTTAACAATAAAACTGTAAATTGCTATTCTTTCTTTGCTGCCACTGGATGGTGGTGTCCATTTGGAAGATGGTTTCACGATAATGATTTTTAAAATACTGTTTAAATATTTCTGCGGGTCTTGAAGCACTCAGCAAAGTTGCTATTTAAAAAAAAAGTCATTTATTCTCCATTATTTTTAATAGACTTGATGAATATTAACAGTGAGGGTACTGATGCCACCATAAGTAACTGGATTTAGGTCATTTCAGACTGGATTCTCTGTTAGCATGGAAAGGATACAATATTCGCTAGTGTACTTCCAAGCTATGGGCAAACAGAAAAGTAGGGATTAGGAGGGATACAACAGACAAATACTGAGCACCAAATCATAAGGTTGTCTTTAGAAAGTAATGTAGTTCCTCTCTTCTTTTTTACTATTTTGCTAAGTGGGAGTAGAGAAGACAGTGGGAAAAAGTAGAGGACAGAATGTGGCTGACGACATCAGTTTGCCCACGGCATCAGTTGAGGTTTTGTGGATATTTTGGCAGAGGTTGAGTAACACAGGAGGCTTTTGAGGAAGAAGTGTTAGTCTCTGTCTGGATTTTATCACAGAATTTTAACCCAGACAAAAGAGGCAGTAAAAGAAAAAAAATTATATTTAGGGGAGGAGCTGACAAGTATTTATGTACAGAGCTAGATACAGCTATTACAGGAACCATGTGAGAAAGGGATTAACTGTATCATTTTACTGTAGTAGATACATGAAAGGCAGTTGCCTGAAGTCTTTTTACTCGTCTGTAGTAAACCCAAATTTTCATATTTCTGGTGCTCATATAGTCTGATTGGAGTTCGAACACAGCAGTTCTGTAGGACTGATATCCTGTTGTACAAATGTAATCAACATTGAACATGTACTGTAGCTATAGTCAATCTATGAGTACTGAAAAACTGCCAGGGCAGCATTTTGAGCTAGTAGTTTGTATTACCTATACCCAAGGCAGTCTCTGTAGGTTTCTGTAATACCAGTTAGGACATCCTTGGGAAGAAAACCAGTAAGAACTGACATTATTTTCTCATTCTGATTGTTGTCCTTTTTAAGACAAAGCAGGACAAGATTTTAATAATCGCTTACTGTAAACTTAATTTTGCAATTCTTTTACTTCTTTCACATCTATTGTTTCTGTATACCTCTGTAACTTCAAGACATCAGTCCTCTCCAGAAGCACTAAATTCCATTACTTTAAGAATACAGTTGTAATCAATTTTCTCTGAAACTTAGGTTTTAAAAAAATATATTCAGATTCAAATATACCCACTCATATTTGCTTTTCTAAATGCTTTAGCATGTACTATGAACACAGGCCCTATTTCTGCAGCAGATTATAAATAAATAGTCTACTGAACCTGAAAGTAGTACCTTACCATGTACTATCAGAGGTGTGAGATGCAGTTAATATTTATGCTTCTTTCCAAATGCATTCATTCTCTAGTTTGTTTGGTTTGATAGATCTGATAGTTTATTTTAGTGGGATTTATATGAAATCTGTTCCTGGTTTAGCCCTCACTACACTTCCTTTGCTTGCTAGAGGAACTTACGACCAAAATTTTTAAGGTAGTGTTCTCTGTTAGTATCACATCCTTTATCTAGACAATGCTGAATATTGTAAACTGCAGGAAAATGCAGAAGTAATCAGAAAACTTTCTTTTTCTAATTCTATACTTTATAAAATGTAGGTAAGAAATTATATTTAAATATCCCTCTATAAAAAGTATTTACTAATTTTGCCTTACCTTCTTAAACAGTTTCTGGTTTCTCCAGAATGTTAAAGGAATTATTTTCATTTGTCATAGGGTTCTGGCATATCTGCTTAGTGTCAGGGGTGGGTAGGAAGGGCAGATGGGAAGCCTGGCAAGAGAAAGGCATGGCTGCACTTCAGTAAGACTGACTACTGATCCTGCTGTTTTCACTCTTCAGCATACCTTCAACTAGTTGTGTAAAAAATTGTTCTTAATGAAGTAACCTTTCTTTTTAACCTTTAAAGTAGTTTTAGTAAAAGCATTGATAAAAGTATAAGCAATATGGCTCTTCAGTATCTCATATACCAATCATAAATGTTAAATGAATACATTCTCTTTTTTATCTTGTATTTTATACCACACCAAAAATTATTCACTAATTTGTAAATTTAAGATTGCACCATTCTTTGTAGTAAGTGCTTAATCTTCTTGCAAGAAAGATAAGGTAAATGTACAAGAGATGGTATTTGGCAATAGTTTGCCTAAGGATGGAACAGTTAAAAGGAAAAAGTAGATAGTAGAACAGTCTGAAAAGAAAAATAACTGATAGAAAGGCAGGAAAAACTGTTGCAAGAGTAACTACTGGAAAACTAATGAGCCACTAGCCAAAACTGGTGTCAGACACATTAATGCTTGACTGTGATGAATAACCAAGTAAGTATCGAGCACTTTTGTACCTAAAATAAAGGCTAGAACTAGATTGACTCAATATTTATTTTTCGCATGGGTTTTTTTGACTCAAGTATTTATGTCAAAAATGGTCTGGTTGATGTTGTTCTTACCTAACACAGTGAGATAGAAGAGTTGAGCAGTTCCTACAGTTGCATTGAGGCAGAAGACAGACTGTTAAGACAATCAATAGTATTCTTGTGAGGAAAACAGGGTAATTCTTTTCTGCATCTGAGCTACACATAGCTGATGTTAAGTGCCTACAGAAAGAGTTCATGAAAGTAGCTGGCTAGCAGCCAGCCTAGTGCAGGGTTCATAATCAGAAAAAAAACCATTTTTGAGTAAAGAAAGCTACATAAAAGATGGATTTTTGCAGCAGGACATCAACACATCAGCACATCAGCTTCCATGTAAGTGTGCAGTTCAATTTTTTTTTTTTATTTTCCATACACACTTTTTACTTGGAGTGTATTTTAAAAATGCTCTGAACATACAATTAATGGTTCCATGTTTTTATGGCTTTGCGAATACTTTGATCATGTTATGGATACCAAAATCCAGTATTGTTGGTTTTTAAGGGCTAGTATTACACACAGTTTTAAAAAAAAATACTTTCCAGGTTTTAACTTGGAGATTTCCTATTAGTGCTTTCTATTACAGTAATTGCTTTACTGTGTTACTTGAAAACAATACTGGCTGTTATGCAAATACCTTGTTGAGCAAGATTCTGAAGTAGGGCAATTGTTTGGAAAGTAATGAGTTACTAGAAAGTTTCTGCATCTATTGCTTTGTTATTAAAATTTTGTTTAACAGTTTGGTTTTACTTATTGTGAAATTTTCTGCAATATAAATGTCAGTAGTATAAATAATTATTTATCTTTCCTTTCTATGTTTTGTCCTTGTAAGACTTATTTTAAACAAAATATTCTATGATTCACAACTGGTCATTTCTGGGAACAGATATGCAAGTGACATTATTATTTTATACAGGGCACTTAAAAAGTATGTATAATATTTTACTGGTGAAACGACTGTGGGCCTGTAGTCTGTTTATTAATACATTACTTCAGAATACCATGAAGACTAGCTGTTTTCCTCACCTAAATTATATGAAATATAATCATCAGCCTTGTCTTGGAAGTCAGAATTTTAAGGATGTGATGGCATAATAGTAAACTCATTTGGGAGTATGTTTTGGAAGGCATTTATATAGACTGTTAATCACTACTCGCAGAGTACTAGACCTACAGATAAGTAATGCTGTTTTATTACTGTTTTCGTCTTCCAGTAGCCATAACCACACAAAATTGTAGATCATGAAACTTCTCTTTCTATTCACTAGAAATATTAATTGCTTTAAGCTCATGAAAACAGCTCTCTAGCTTTTCTTTACAAACTGCGTTATTTATTTATTTTTTCTTCTTTGAAAAGTACAGAACCTACTAGGGGATAAGGAAACCTCAGAAGGAGCCAGTTATCCATTCAAATTTTTTAATGCATTTCAAGTACCAATCTGTCTAAAAATCTGTTTGGAAAGTACCTGTGCATCTTTTGGTATCTCTTGGATTCCATTCAGTTTAGACATACAATTGAATAGTCTTAACAAAGCACATTCTGTATAAGTTGGCTTGCCAGAAGTGTTAAGAATTGAATTAATATGGTGCAACTACAAGATTAATTACCTCAAGTAGCTGTAATTGACATTTTAATTTAATTTTGAGGTAATATGCTTTATTTTGTATTTGCGATTGCCTGAGTGTATATACAATTATAACTTGTCAGTGAACAGAAGGTCACTTGTAAAGCTTTGGTATCTACTCAGATCTGAGAGTGTAAAATAGCATGTTACCTATGGGAGTTTTAAAAGCGTAAGAACAGAAAACATTCAGGTTACTGAAAGGAAGGGGGAGTCAGAATATTTGAACTGGATATCAGATATATTTTCCAAATTATAAAACATAAGGAAATTACTGTTTCAGATACTTAAACTAAGAGTAACAAAACATGGTATGTGTCTTGTAGAAATGAGGAAGCAGATAAACTAAGTAGCCTAGTAGATCTTCTCCATTTTCTTCCTCCAGTTTTAAAAATTTTTTGCTACAAATTTTGAAGTATCCCTTTTTAGCTCTTCCAAAAATCAGTTTAACATTTGTCATGTCATTCACAGTGAAATTTCAGCCAGGACTGTTATGACCAGAATATTAATTCCACAAATTTTTTTGAAGGGAACTGTGAATGTAGCCACAACACTGCGTTTAATTAGGTTCGTTTGCATTGTCTGTGGGTTTCATGTTACTACTTAGTTCTTCCCATTGACTATCTGTACTTTTAACTATTTTCCCAGCTGTTTTTTCTTGTGCTTTTCAAGACAGAGTTCATTTCTGCCCATATTTTAATTTTTATAAGCCTGCTAATGCATTTCTGTTTTCTTACTGGACATAACAATTATTTAGTGTCTGCAGATTTTGTTTATGTTCTGTTTATTGTCTGATTCATAATTTAGCCAAATCAGTTCACCCGTCTCTATAGCTAGTGAAGAAACACAGAGTGATGAGCAATACCAACAAATTCAAAGCACAGATGATCACTGAAAGGCAAGATTTGTGGTACTAAAAGCATGGCAGACACTGTAAAAACCAAAAGAGCAAAATCAGATATTTCTGAAGTAATCTGGCCACATGAAACAAGCTTATCTCATGTGTGTTGCATCAGTATAACTCCAGCTCAGTCATAACACGAAATGAAACACTTGAATAGTATTTAGTTTGAGCATAAATGTAATTCAGTTTGTGGAAGTGCAATGCATCTGTATTAGCAGACACACAATGATTTAAAAAAAAAAAAATAATCTGCTAGCAGATGGTGTCCAACAAAGACCACTATTGTTTCAGTGTGAGATGCTTCAAACGTTCTGGGCATTTAGCCCAGACAGAGCCATTTTTCCTATAGTATGCAACCAGGCAATAACAAAAAGAATGAAAATAGAGGTGTCAGTCCATATAAAAATATTTTTATAACTTAATATATCTAACAAGGCAGTGACAATTATTAAACCAAGTTAAATTAACAAAACTGATAAGATCATTCTTTTTACATTTTCATGTCTCTCCAAACAGTTATTTGGCATTCTACCTTCTAGGACAAATCAGTTTAGAAAGTTAAGCTACCTGCTGGTACTGTTTAAATGCCCACAGATAACATAACTCAAGCTGCCTGGTGCCTGAAAGGGAGTGTTAGGGCAATCAACAGGAAAAAAAAAAATCTGTTCAAACAGAAAATCCAAAAATCCCAAGGATTTGGAGCCTCCCTGTGGATTTTCCACAAATTTTGCTGTTTTCAGCAGAATCTAAGCTTTTATTTTAAAGGTGAACTGCAAAGCTGAAAAGAAAATCGAGTTAATAAAATATGTGCTGAATCCCCTGCTCTCCATTTGCAGGCTTCTAACTGGGGCCGTCTGCCACATATGTTTTAAGTTTTTCTTTTTATAAATTAAAAGCAACAACAAACTGCCTCTTTGAATATCATCTAATACTTACTTGTTAACTTCAAGAATAAACCTCTGTTGTTCTCAATAGTCTACTAAATCTGAAGTATTTCTTAAATCCATGAATTTGTTTTCTTCAAGTCAAATGACTGCCATCCCTCAGCTTAGTCTTACTTTCTTTTTCTGCATTTAACTCTTTAGAATGTAAACTTTTGAGCATACAGCTCTATCTTTCCATTTTTATCTGACATCTTTTTAAAGAAGAATGAGATTAAGTGTTTTGGGGAAAATACAAGGATATTACAGATGTAAAACAAGTTTAGGATAAAATTTTGGTACAGATATCTTGAGTGAAGAGTGACTGTTGATTTTAGTTTACAACCATCAAAGTATTTTTAGTTTTAAAAAGATAAATCAGATGAACTCTCACAACTGTTGTGAGAATTTGATTTGTGGCAATTTAAAAGCCATGAGAGAGTTTTATATAAAACATTCAACTGACATTCCTTATTTGAGAATATTTAGTGATAATCGTTAGTAAAACAGTGCAAACAGGAATAGGATTTACTGCCTAATCAACAAATGAAAACCAGATCCCAAAATGCTAATAGTAATAAAAGGGAAGTAACTAATACTCCTGTGCATAGCTATGAAGTTTTAAGTAAAAAACCCTAAATTACTATACATGTATTATTATTTTTTTATGCATGCACTTTATGACAGAAAAAATCCTATTAAAAATGCTTTCTTTTTTTATTATAAGGGAGAAGTAGTGTTGAAGACTATGGGACCCATTCTCTATGTTCCAGTGACCTTTGTTATTCTTAATAACAGGTGCAATATAAAAACTAAAATAGAAGATCCACCCTAGTGAAAAGAGTATTGGTGAAATTTCTAATTTTATGTTGTTTCAGTAACACTACTTGTTGCTATGAACTCTTTATGTTTTGCTTTGTAGCATTCTTTTTCCTCGTTGATCTTGACTGGCAATAAGTGTTCTTTGACAGTAATTTTAGTAAGAAATTAAAACTTTTAGAAAGGAAAGAGTATCCTTTGAATTTTAAGTGCAGATATCATCATTATTTCAACTGTCTTTCTGACTCCTTAAGCACTGAGTTTTATTGGTTACTGGTAGACTTTAATATTTTTAGCTGATTAAATAAATGTAAATTCAAAGAAGTTTAGAGGTAGTGTATAGTTTGATGCTGAGAGCTTTTTGGACAGATAGACTCCTATCAACTGTGAGAATTTAGCCCCCCAGAAAAGTTCACCCTTAACATTATGTATTTAATTAAAAACACTGTTGAAAACATTGTTTATGAAGCCACATGCCTATCCTATTCCGTAGGTAGGGATGAACTAGTCCAGTTACTAACTTTTTGTTTCTTAACACAAATGAGCACTGTCTTCAGCAGGTCATAGAAGTATTTCATTAGTGTTACAGCTGAACTCGATTTCTTGTCTGTTTAATGAAACTCACCTGTACTAAGAATAATTTGCATTACTTTATAGAGTGTAAAACGTTAAAGTATTGATAGTGTATGAGGACTATTGTGTATGATGTTGATAGTATATGAGGTGTATTGTGTACTATATTATTTAAGCAATAGTAAAGCAGTTGTATCATTTAGAAGATTTTTTAAAATCAAGTACTATATTTACACATGATAAAAATACTACTTTACTTACATAATAAAACGTTTATATTTGACAAATAAGTGCCCTCTACAGCACTGATCAAATTGTTGTCAGTGGTGACATTGCTACGAGAACTGTTCTTGTGATACTAAATGTGAATCCAGCCTCCTCAGCCAGAAGACAGAGACTGGGAGAACAACCCCCCCACAATCTAGGAGGATGGGTTACACCCGAGGGTGCTGAAGGAGCTGGCTGGGGTGCTCGCCAAGCCACTTTCCATCATTTACCAGCAGTCCCGACAGATTGGAAATTGGCCAACATGACATATAAGAAGGGTCAGAAGGATGATCTAGGAAATTACAGGCCTGTCAGCTTGACTTTGGTGCCCAGGAAGCTGATGGAGCAGCTCATCCTGAGTACCATCACACAACACATGCGGGACAACCAGATGATCAGGCCCAGTCAGCATGGGTTTATGAAAGGCAGGTCCTGCTTGACAAACCTGATCTCCTTCTACGACAGGGCGACCTGCTTACTGGATGAGGGAAAGGCTGTGGATGTTGTCTACCTTGACTTTAGTAAGGCCTTTGACACCATTTCCCACAGCATTCTCCTGGCGAAACTTGCTGCTCGTGGCTTGGATGGGCACACACTTCGCTGGGTAAAAAACTGGCTGGATGGCCGGGCCCAGAGAGTTGTGGTGAATGGAGTTAAATCCAGTTGGCGGCTGGTCACAAGTGGTGTCCCCCAGGGCTTGGTTTTGGGGCAACTTCTGTTTAACATCTTTATTGATGATCTAGATGAGGGGATCGAGTGCACCCTCAGTAAGTTTGCAGTCGACACCAAGTTGGGTGGGAGTGTTGATCTGCTCGTGGGTAGGGAGGCTCTGCAGAGAGACCTGGACAGGCTGGAGCGATGGGCTAAGGCCAACTGTAGGAATTTCAATAAGGCCAAATGCCGGGTGCTGCACTTGGGCCACAACAACCCCCAGCAGCGCTACAGGCTTGGGGAGGAGTGGCTGGAGAGCTGCCAGTCAGAGAGGGACCTGGGGGTGTTGATTGACAGCCGACTGAACATGAGCCAGCAGTGTCCCAGGTGGCCAAGAACGCCAGTGGTATCCTGGCTTGTGTCAGAAATGGTGTGGCCAGCTGGGACAGGGAAGTGATCTTACCCCTGTAGTCGGGACTGGTGAGGCTGCACCTGGATTACTGTGTTGAGTTTTGGGCCCCTCACTACAAAAAGGACATTGAATTACTCGAGTGTGTCCAAAGAAGGGCAGCAAAGCTGGTGAAGAGTCTGGAGCACATGTCGTAGGAGGAGCAGCTGAGGGAACTGGGGTTGTTTAGTCTGGAGAAGAGGAGGCTGAGGGGAGACCTCATTGCCCTCTACAACTACCTGAAAGGAGGTTGCAGAGAGCTGGGGATGAGTCTCTTTAACCAAGTAATGAGTGATAGGACAAGAGGTAATGGCCTCAAGTTGCACCAGGGAAGGTTTAGACTGGATATTAGGAAGCATTTCTTTACAGAGCGGGTTGTTGGGCGTTGTAATGGGCTGTCCAGGGCAGTGGTGGAGTCCCCATCCCTGGAGGTGTTTAAGAGTCGGGCTGACATAGCGCTTAGGGATATGGTGTAGTTGGGAACTGTCAATGTCAGGTTAATGGTTGGACTGGATGAACTTTCAAGGTCTTTTCCAACCTAGATGATTCTGTGATTCTGTAAAAACATTATCTATGTCAGCTTAAGTATAAAATTTAGGCAACTGTTTTATAATAAATTAAACTGGTACGGACAAAAATTTAATTGAAACCTAAAAAGGTGAAAATTGCAGGATACTTATTGATTGACGCAGTTGTACATGGGATAAAATTCATGTTAACTTGCACCTGTCTTACAGATGCTCAAGTATAAATTTAACTTGGATGCTTACATCTGATTGCTCGGAAGTGTTTCAGCCTCAACTTTTTAAGTCTATCTGATACATGATTAATAGTCTTGCAAATTTTTTTTTAGCATTTTATTTAATTTTGAGATACAGGTATAATAAATTAAACTGTACTTTGAATAACACAGTGGAATTATTTACATGTAAAGCAAAATACAAACGTGCAGAATTGGAGACTGTACTTAGAAGTAATTAACTTGGTTAATTATGTCAATCTGCTATCTCTGTTACTATGGCTACTAGAATAAAAAATAATGTTGAGCATCATAAAATAGATTTGATACAAATAATATTCATTATTGGTCAATTACCTGTTTTGCTTCTTAAATCAGAATAAATGTTTTTAATTACATGTGGGGGTGAGATGATCATCCAAAGTGGACTTTTATTACATCATATGATTCAAGTCCAGTTTGAGATCTACTGCAAAAATAAAAGATCTTTGCTATTTGATTTGAATTTTTGAGACTTGTTTTAGCTCAGTTTAAAAGTATTTTTTATTCAGTCAAAAGAGGTCTCAGAATGGTTTTTCTGGCTCGCATACTGTCCGTGCTTAATTGATGTACAGATGTGGGGTACTAATGTAAGAGGCATTTTCTAGCCATTCTTTCTTCACAGGAGAAGGGAATGGGTAAGGGGAAGAGTTTAGAGATGAAGATACTTTATGAGAATGTGAAATCCATCTGGGCCCTGTAAGGAGCAGATCAACTCCTCAAATATTCTGCTGTAAAATAACCTAGAGCTCAGACTGTGCTTCTGTAACTCTGAGTTAATGGACCTTACTTTTTGTTCTTCACAGACTTCACAGATTTTAATAGTTGCTATAGGAACTATCACTTTAATTTACTGAATTTTTTTAGTAGTCTTACTGTGAGCTAATATGTTGGTGAATTTTGTGACTAATTTTTATATGAAATAAAAAAATCAGATGCACAGATTGTATTAGGCACACTGAAATATATGCTTGATCACCCTTTGGGAAGCTGGGGAAGTTTTTCTGATTGTGCATTCATCAGTGTAATTAATTCTATAGTCGTCAGGCATTTGCTAGATAACTCTACATCAGCAGTGGCATAACAGTCATGTGTTCACTGTTCAATATGGAAGAAGTTCACACAGCTTCTAAATACTGAGTCAGGCTTTGATTATATTTCAAAATCCATCTAATGATTATTAAACTTACTTATTTACTTTTCATGCATTATATAAAAATTAGAAATTTTTGTTTTATCTTTGCATATCTCACAACTGTTGCTTTCAAAGTTACATCAAACTCTTCCAGGTACATAAAAAAGCCAGTGATCTTTCTTAGAGCTGTGAAAAAGCTTATTTTCCCTCCATTCAAAAACAGAAAATGAGATATCACTTTCTCTGAGGAATATTTTTGCATAAGAGATGTTTTATCCAAAAATCAAGCAAAAAAATTATATTTGTGCACCTTTAGACATGGACCTCTCTGGTATGGAAAATATCACTCCACGCCTATGTGCTGCTAAGTCAAAGTAATAAATGTCAGTTTTTTAGAAGTCACAATTTAAGAATAAACTATGCTGGATTAGATCAAAAATCCATTTAGCCAAATATCCTGTCTCTGGTAGTTCTAAGATACTACTGGGTAAGTTTTCCTGTTTCCAACAGAAAGTTCATTTGGCCTGTTGTGTTTAATGCCCTTTGGTGTATTTTTCTTTAGTGAATAGATCTAACTTCTTTGAACCTGTTCATGCTTTTGGTCTGTATGATGTCTTGTGGCAGTACATTCCTCAATTTAATTGTAAGCAGTATGGACAATATTTCTTTTTTTTTATTTTACATCTGCTGTCTTGCAGTTTCATTTTATACCCCCAAACCCATGTCATATAAAAAATAGTGAATAACACCTGTAGCTTACATTCTGTTGAAGACATTTGTGTCCTGTATTTGTGTGGGTATCATTTTCAGACTCATTCAGATCTTTGTTAACATTCTAATTTGCCTTCCACGTGAAATGTCCATATCCAGCATCTCTAATCACACACATCCTGTCTCTCATGTCTGGATTCTGAATCATGAACAGATTTTGGAAGTGGTGAGACATGAGGGATCTCTTCTTTCAGTGGACAGCCGAAGAGACTTGTGGCCCTTTCTCACTGAAATCCCAATTGAAAGTGTTCTGCTCCTTCTGTATGCATATTTAGATAGAGAGGATCATAAAAATAAGGCAAAGGTCCTTTTAGCCACCCCTGTGTTCTGATACAGAAGCAGTTGTAGACTGAGCTATGGCACTTGACTGGTGAGCGGAGCTACATAGTTTTTCCAGAGTTTTACCATTTATTGTTGTCCTGGTTTCAACCAGGATGGAGTTAATTTTCGTTGGAGTATTTCATACCATGTGATGTCATGCCCAGGTGGGCATGCTCGCTCGCGCTCTCTCTCTCTCACGCGCGCCGTCTGCTCGTCGGGCTGTGTTGTTGCACTCGGTAAACCACTGTTGCATTTTACCCGTTTCTTTTTGGACTCACTGTTGTTACTGTTGTTCTCTTGTTACATTTAGTAAATTCTTTCTTTTTATTCAACCCACGAATTCTCTTCTTTTGTCCCTCCCCTATTTCACCAGAGGGGGGAGGGGGAGGTGAATGGCCGGCCATGTGGTGTCTGGCTGCCGGCTGAGTTCAAACCTCCACAGTTTTTGGCGCCCAGTGTGGGGCACGGAGGTTTTTCTTTTTGTTTGAGATAACAACAAAATGGGTAAAATGTGGATTGCTTGGCTCCTTAAGATCTTATCACCTCATTTGCAATACGTGTTTCCCATGCTGTTGCTCACCTTCCGTGAGAGGTGGGTTAAGATTCTGTTTCTGTTGTACTATGTGATGCTCATCTATGATAGCATGCAGTCATCAGTCCTTGGGCTATTTACAGCTGTGTTTGAGAAATTTGGGGAGTTCAAATATCTTTGGAATGTTGACATAAACATGGTTACTGTGCTGTTAGGAGCTAGTGTGTTCCTGCATGTGGTTCAGGTTTTGTTTATGGTTAAGCTACTATTTAAGATTAACCAAGTAACAGAAACTGCAGCCACTACAAGCCCGAGGACAGGTGCTGCAGCTGAACCAGAGAACCAACCCACGACAGTGTCAGTTGCTCCCATACAGAAGAAGAAATACACAAGAAAATCCCCTTGCAGTGTACAGGGTGATGATGAACCAGGCCCATCACAAGAACAGGAGGAGGCAGAGCCAGTGATAGTCACCCAATCCTTGTCCTTGAGTGAGTTGCGAGACATAAGAAAAGATTACAGCCACCAGCCAGCTGAGCAACTCGTTACCTGGCTGCTCCGGTGCTGGGATAGCGGGGCTACTAGCATGGAACTAGAGGGCAGGGAGGTGAGGCAGCTGGGATCCCTGTCTAAGGAAGGGGGCATTAACAAAGCCTTTGGAAAGGAGACACAAAATCTTAGTCTCTGGAAGCGATTTCTGTCAAGTGTGAGGGAGAGGTATCCCTTCAAGGATGACTTTACATGTCGACCAAGTAAGTGGACCACTATGGAAAGAGGCATTCAATACTTGAGGGAGCTGGCTGTGCGGGAGGCAGTTTACTATGACCCAGATAATGCACGGCTACCCACAGATCCAGATGAAGTCCGATACACCTGGCCCATGTGGAGGACTTTTGTAGGGAGCACACCCTCATCATATGCCAATGCATTAGCAATAATGGACTGGGCAGACGAAGAGGGACCAACAGTGAATGAACTGGCTCGCTGACTACGACAATATGAAGAAAGTGTCTCTTCCCCCATCATCACGGCTGTGAACAAATTATCTCAATATGTCCAGCAACTTAAGGAGAACATGTCCTACTCCCCACCTGCATAGACCAGAATCTCGGCTATTAGGAGCAATCGTTTCTATACTCGAGAGAACCGGTACACACCACGGGGGAAGCTGTGGCATTGCCTGTGTGACTATGGAGAAGACATGAAGAAATGGGATGGAAAACCTACGTACCTCCTAGAAAAGCAGGTGTGTGAGCTGGAAGGAAGAACAAGTACAGAACGTCGTCCTTTCAGGAGAAATGCTGCTCTGGTTTCCAGTAATCAAGTGCCCAAACGGAGCACAAAGGTCAACTTTGCTCATGATCCTACAAGAAGAACTTCTGACTTGTATTCACAAGAAGTGAGTGATCAAGATGAGGCTGAAACCCGTGCACACCACACTTAACCCATTTGTCACTAGCGAGTATTATGATCAACATTAGAGGGGCCCTGCCTCCAGCCAGGCGGAGGACAGGGACAACCAAATTTACTGGACTGTGTGGATTCGATGGCCTGGCACATCCGACCCCAGCAGTATAAGGCTCTAGTGGACACTGGTGCACAATGCACCCAAATGCCATCAAATTTTAAAAGAGCAGAACCTGTTTGTATTTCAGGAGTGACAGGGGGTCTCAACAGCTGACTGTATTGGAGGCTAAGGTAAGCCTAAGTGGAAAAGAGTGGGAAAAACACCCCATTGTGACTGGCCCAGACTCTCCATGTATTCTTGGCATAGGTTATCTCAGAAGAGGGTATTTTAAGGACCCAAAAGGGTATTGGTGAGCTTTTGGTATAGCTGCCTTGGAAACAGAAGAAATTAAACAGCTGTCTGTGTTGCCTGGTCTATCAGAGGATCCTTCTGTTGTGGGATTGCTGAGGGTTGAAGAACAATGGGTGCCAACTGCCACTACAACCGTGCACCAACGGCAATGTCACACCAATCGAGACGCTTAATCCCTATCCATAAATTGATTTGTCAGCTAGAGAGCCAAGGAGTCATTAGCAAGACGCGCTCCCCTTTCAACAGCCCCGTATGGCCAGTGCGGAAGTCTAATGGAGAGTGGAGATTGACAGTGGACTATCGTGGCCTGAATGAAGTCATGCCACCGCTGAGTGCTGCCATGCCAGACGTGTTGGAACTGCAATATGAACTAGAGTCGAAGGTGGCCAAGTGATACACCACGATTGATATTGCCAATGCATTTTTCTCCATCCCTCTGGCAGCAGAATGCAGGCCACAGTTTGCTTTTACCTGGAGGGGTGTCCAATACACCTGGAATCGACTGCCCCAGGGGTGGAAACACAGCCCCACCATTTGCCATGGACTGATCCAGACTGCACTGGAACAAGGTGAAGCCCCAGAACACCTGCAATACATTGATGACATCATTGTATGGGATAATACAACAGGAGAAGTTTTTGAGAAAGGGGAGAAAAGAATCCAAATTCTTCTGAGAGCCAGTTTTGCCATAAAGCGTGGTAAGGTCAAGGGACCTGCACAAGAGATTCAGTTTTTAGGAGTAAAATGGCAAGATGGACGTTGTCAGATTCCAATGGAGGTGATTAATAAAATAACAGCTATGTCCCCACCAACTAACAGAAAGGAAACGCAAGCTCTCTTGGGTGTTGTGGGTTTCTGGAGACTGCACATTCCAAATTACAGTCAGATTGTCAGCCCTCTCTATCAAGTGACTTGGAAAAAGAATGATTTTGTATGGGGCCTGGAGCAGCAACAGGCTTTTGAGCAAATTAAGCAGGAAACAGTTCATGCAGTAGCCCTCAGGCCAGTTCGGACAGGGCAAGATGTTAAAAATGTGCTCTACACTGCAACTGGGAAGGATGGCCCTACCTGAAGTGTCTGGCAGAGAGCACTAGGGGAGACTCGGGGTCGACCCCTGGGGTTTTGGAGTCGGGGATACAGAGGATCAGAAGAATGCTATACTCCAACCAAAAAGGAGATACTGGCAGCATATGAAGGGGTCCGAGCTGCTTCAGAGGAGATCAGGACTGAAGCACAGCTTCTCCTGGCTCCCTGACTGCCAGTGCTGGGCCGGATGTTCAAAGGGAGTGTCGCCTCTACACACCATGCAACTGATGCCACGTGGAGTAAATGGATCACATTAATCACACAACAGGCTCAAATAGGGAGCCCCAGCCGTCCGGGAATATTGGAAGTGATCACAAATTGGCCAGAAAGCAAAGATTTTGGAATGGCACCAGAGGAAGAGGTAGCACGTGCTGAGGAGGCCCTACCATATACTGAGCTACTGGATAATAAGAAGCAATATGCCCTGTTTACTGACAAGTCCTGTTGCATTGTGGGAAAACATCAAAGGTGGAAAGCAGCTGTATGGAGCCCCACACAACGGGTTACTGAAGCTGCTGAAGGAGAAGGTGAATCGAGTCAGTTCGCAGAGGTGAAAGCCATCCAGCTGGCCTTGGATATCGCAGAGCGAGAAAAGTGGCCAGTGCTCTACCTCTATACTGACTCATGGATGGTGGCAAATGTGCTGTGGGGGTGGTGACAGCAGTGGAAACGGAGCGACTGGCAGCACAGAGGCAAACTCATCTGGGCTGCTGAATTATGGCAAAATATTGCTGCCCGAGTAGAGAATCTGGTTGTGAAAGTACGCCATGTAGATGCTCATGTACCCAAGAGCTGGGCCACTGAAGAACATCAGAACAACCAACAGGCAGATCAGGGTGCCAAGATTAAGGTGTCTCAAGCAGATCTGGACTGGCAGCATAAGGGTGAACAATTTATGGCTCGCTGGGCCCATGACTCCTCAGGCCACCAGGGAGGAGATGCAACATATAGATGGGCTCGTGACTGAGGGGTGGACTTAACCATGGATGCTATTGCACAGGTAATCCATGAATGTGAGACATGTGCTGCAATCAAGCAAGCCAAACAGTTAAAACCCATTTGGTATGGAGGACGATGGTCAAAATATAAATATGGGGAGGCCTGGCAGATTGATTATATCACGCTCCCACAAACTTGGCATGGCAAACACTATGTGCTTACAGTGGTGGAAGCAGCCACTGTTTGGTTGGAAACTTATACCGTGTCGCATGCCGCTGCCCGGAACACCATTTTAGGTCTTGAGGAGAAAGTCTTATGGCGGCATGGCATGCCAGAAAGAATTGAGTCAGATAATGGGACACATTTCCGAAACAACCTCATAGACGCCTGGGCCAAAGCACATGGCATTGAGTGGATATATCACATTCCCTACCATGCACCAGCCTCTGGAAATATTGAGCGATACAATGGATTGCTGAAAACTACACTGAGAGCAATGGGTGGTGGAACTTTGAAACACTGGGACGTGCATTTAGCAAAAGCCACCTGGTTAGTCAATACCAGAGGATCTGCCAAGCAAGCTGGCCCTGCTCAATCAAACCTACTACATACTGTAGATGGGATAAAGCCCCTGTAGTACACATTAAAAATATGCTGGGGAAGACCGTCTGGGTTACTCCTGCATCGAGTAAAGGTAAACCCATGCGTGGGATTACTTTTGCCCAAGGACCTGGGTGCACTTGGTGGGTAATGCAGAAGGATGGAGAGATCTGATGTGTGCCTCAGGGAGATTTGATTTTAGGTGAGAATAGCCAATGACCTGGACTGTCAAATAACTCTGTTATTGCAGTTGGTGCCCCACAACATCCTCCTGCCACATCCAAAGCCTCCTACTCCACCGACTGAGCCAACTCCGCCTCATTTCTCAGCCTTATAGACTGTCGTAAGAGATGGAACCTGAAGTTATGGACTAAATGAGCTCAGCAAACATTGTGGAAAGATGGCCCATAGTGTAAGGGAATGATATCTGTGAGACCTGGGAAAAAAGGGGGTGGTGATTCCTTGAGATGTATTTGGAAACCTGAGTATAATGTCAATGGTATGGAATAAGGGGTGGAGACTGTCCTGGTTTTGACCAGGATGGAGTTAATTTTCATTGGAGTATTTCATACCATGTGATGTCATGCCCAGGTGGGTGTGCTCGCTCATGCTCTCTCTCTCACGCGCTTGCGATCTGCTCGTCGGGCCGTGTTGTTGCTTGGGGCGGTCGCTGCACTTGGCAAGCCACTGTTGCATTTTACCCATTTCTTTTTGGACTCACTGTTGTTACTGTTGTTCTCATGTTATATTTAGTAAATTCTTTCTTTTTATTCAACCCACGAATTCTCTTCTTTTGTCCCTCCCCTATTTCACCAGAGGGAGGAGGGGGAGGTGAATGGCTGGCCACGTGACGTCTGGCTGCCGGCTGAGTTCAAACCTCCACAATTGTGAATGCATCTCTAAAGGTCAGTTCCCTGAAGTGCTGTATTTACTGTGTATGCTTCTGTTTTCTGCCTTAAACGGGAAAAGGGAAACAAGGAGCAGGATGCTGCTACCAGAGCATCTCATCCAGCCCCTACCTAGCACTCTCTGTGTTCAGGAGCCCCTCACACCTGGACAAGAACTATAATGTAAGTCAGTGAAATTGTTCTGACAGTGGAAATCCTGGCTTTTGACTTTCCCAGAGAGTCCTGCATCCCTCCCCTGTCACATCATGTACGTGTGGTCCCTTCATGTGATAAAAGATGGCTTGGGAAAGGAAGTGCTCCAGCTAGGTTTTTTTCTTCCTGCCAGAAAAATTCTTTCCAGTCTGCTCTCTCTTGTCTGGATCACAGGAGCCCCTAGAAGAGGGGGCAGCCAGGAAGGATCTTCAGGCTGGATGAATCACCCTGTTGGATCCTTTGAGGCTTAAATAGCACTATTGGAAAGAGGACGTTTTTGTTAGCTTTGAGTGAGGCTCAGTGATAGTTTCTAGACTTGAAACATTCTGCAAATCAGTCTTTAAACTGACATTAAGATGATGACACTTCTATATATAGAAAAGCAACTTTATGTTCTGTTGAGGTTATAGAAGAATTAAATTACTTTGTTTCTCTTCAGAGATATGCTCATTTTGAGTCTTAGTAAAAAAGAGAATCTGTACTTGCTTGTGGAGGAATACAGTAGGTAGATTGAGTAGAATGTTTAGCTGATCTTTCAGGCAATTTGGCATTGATCCTGCAAACACCTTCAGCACATGCTTAACTTCAAGCCCTTTTTTGTGTTATTAGAACTACTAACTACTGTGTATTCAGAGTTCTCAGTTGTACTTTGTAGTAGCAGAACATTTGAATATGATTTGTTTGTTTAAAGTATGCATTATGGAGAGGCTGCAGAGCAGACTCACTTGAGAGTAATGTTGCCATTTCGTAATAGGAAAGAATGCTAAAATCTAGAAATGTCTAGGCCAGCTGACTCTATGAAACATTTTCAGCAACATTGTCTCTTTTGAATCTGACTTTTCAGTATAATTACAAATCAAGTAAAGTTGACTATTTGTTTTATTTAAGGCTGTTCCTATGACAGAATTTACTGTTTTGTATAGACAGGTCAGAAAAGGATTTTGTATGTCTGTGGTGACTATATTTTACAGTGTCTGATAGGTTTTTATGGAAGCCATTTGGTGATCTCATCAACAAGAAGTCTATTGTTTCATTACTATCAGATTCAGTATGTTTGTGATTAAATCAGCAGAATGGAGAACATGAAGGGAGTGCTGCTTACTTTGCAATCATTTCCATCTGTTATAAATTTTTATCTGATGTTGGGAAACAGCAGGCAAAACTCAGAGCAAGTGTTTTATCCAATTTTCCAAGAAGTGATATCTAATTAGCATGTATTGTGCTCTTAATTTTATCTGTCCATTTAGATATTTACAATATCCTGTGGTATACTAGTATTAATAGAGTATATGGAAAGCTATTTCCATCATTCCTCATACTATTTTGTTCTGAAGGCTCTGATGCTGACATAAATATTTTGGTACTTAGTAATCACGTGCACTGATGATACCATTTTCATAAAAAAGAGAGTCAGAGTGAGGCTTGGAGAGGAAAATCTCCATTAGGCATACACAGCTGTCCTAAGTGTCGTTGCCTCCATTGATGATGTAGGAATCAGCAAGTTGGCTGGCCAGTACCATTTGCCTCAGGGAAGTGGAAGAGGAATCCATCAGCAATACACAGAAGCTGATTTATAATTAGATCGTCTCAAAGAATGAAGTATTATATTGCTTATGAAATTCATTTTTAGTGTTAATTGTTCTAAATAGATGTTCCTGGTTTTCATGTAAATGACTGGGGTACTTTTAATAATGTGAAGGTTTTTACTCATTGGAGTTCTGCACCTTCTCTTAAAGGTGCAAAAAAATTGCCTGCAAAAAAATTATGTGGTCTCATCTGAAGAGGGAAAAATATCTTCTCTTTTTTTCTAAATTACTGAGATTCTACTGAGTGTCTCCTTTACTCAAATACTAGAAGTCTGCAGTATTTGTGGTTTTCCTCCCCTTTTTTATGTTTCCTGTGTCTCATACTCTTTCTGAAATGAATAATTCCATTTTTCTCCAAAAAAAAGCAAATGAAAGGAAATCGTCTTTTTTTAAAAAAAAAAAAGCAATGTAATTATGATACCATAAAAAGAGGAAAAGAAATAACATGCTATGCTATCAAAAATAATAACTTAATCTAATATTCATTATTACAGAGAGCAGCTCTTCCCTGGATTAATTCTTGTTTCAACTACAGCATGCCTTTTAGAAAATCACCAGGTCCAGTGATGCAGAATACACCATAATCTTTCAGTTCTTCAGTCACCGAATAGTTCCTCCATTATAAATGCACATTTATCTAGGTGAATCCTCTGACTGTGAAGCTATCTGTGTAGTTTTGGCACTACCTAAGTACTTAAGTTTTGAAAAATTGTGGCTTTATTTAATATTGTTTGTACCAGGATCAGTGAATGACTGTGTGCTAGAGTAACCTCAAGCAGTTTGGGCCTCTCTCGGGGCTTACGTGGAGTTCAGAGGGGGAGTGGTGAGTGCTCTGAACTGTAGTGAAGTTTAGACTGGAGTTAAGATAAACTTGGAAATGCGAGAAGGTGAAATTTTCAGGCATTTTGTGGTTGAAATATAGGCATCAAATGAATTTTAGCATCTACTGAGCTTTGTCACCACTGGATGGGGAGTATCTAAATTACAGTTTTGAATATATGCAACCACCTTTTCCCTAAATCACAACTGAACAAGGTACTGTGCCCCTCTATGCCTTATTTGTGCCTGTGTACCATATATTATTAGTTACAGATTTTTTATGCTTAAATAAACACAGTCAGTTATGATTTTTATATATATGTCTGTGTATGAGCGTAAAAGTACAGAGACATGTATATGTGTATAGAGAAAGAAGAATGGTTTTGTGTTTGTGCATAACAAGTATAATCATATGGTCACTTACACCAAAGTCACAGTTAGCGTTTATTTCTGTAAACAGTTCTCTTTTCGTCTGCCAAAGTGGAGTAGAATATAGAACTTCATTCAGAAGACCCCTTATTACTTGCAGCAAGACACTTTCAGTACATAGCACTTAGAAATTAGTTTATTCCAATTGATTTTATTCCTTATTAACTAAGTATTAATTCCTGTCCTGGTTTAGCCAGGATAGGGTTAAGTTTCCCCAGCAGTGGGGGGGAAGCTCTAGCTGGGTTATTCATATATCATGCTGACGTCACATCCTGGCACAAGCACGGGAAGAATCGGTGATCACGTGGGTTGGCGCAGCCAGATCTCTCTTTGCTGTATCGGTATATACTTTACTCTGGTCATTGTTATCACTGTTATTCTTATTGTTTGTTGTGTTGCTGTTGCACTGTTGCATTAAACCTTTCCTTACCTCAGCCCTGGGGCTTTGTATTTCACTCCCTTTGTGGGGGAGGGGCAGCGGCCGCGTGGTCTCAGACCTCGGCAGGGGTTAAACCATCACAATTCCTGATTCAAATATAAAAGAAAAATAAATATATTAGACAGCTGAAGCATGTACTGTATGATGTTATAAAGATAACAGATTATGTATTGAAACAATCAATGAAAATAATCTTTTGACCTTGGGATCATAGAAAATAGAGGAAGATTTTCCAGACCAGTATTTTTGCCTGTCTGAGGCCTACTTCACCATGAAGTACATCAAACTGCAACTGAATCATGAAGGTACTTCTGCTGTATTGAAGTTAAGAAAAGGTACTTCTCAGTCCTTGGGTGCAAGCTGAATTGTTTGAGATATGTTGATCCCCTTGATTGCTGCTTTAGAGATTAGCAGTCAAATGGTGTTCATAATTGAATCATAGAATGGTTTGGGTTGGGAGACCTGTAAAGGTCACCTAGTCCGACTTACCTGCAATGAGCAGGAATGTCTTCAACTAGACCGGGTTGCTCAGAGCCTCATCCAGCCTGACCTTGAATGTTTCCAGGAATGGGTCATCTGCCACCTCTTTGGGAAACCTGTTCCAGTGTTTCCCCACCCTCACCGTAAAAAATTTCTTCCTTATATTTAGTCTGAATCTTCCTTCCTTTAGTTTAAAACCATTACCCCTTGTCCTGTTGCTACGGGCCCTACTGAAAAGTTTGCCCTCATTTTTCTTCTAAGCCCCTTTTAAGTATTGAAAGGCTGCTATAAGGTCTCTCTGGAGCCTTCTCTTCTCCAGGCTGAACAACCCCAACCCTCTCAGAGTTGTCCTCACAGGAGAGGTGTTCCAGCCCTCTGATCATTTTCATAGCCCTCCTCTGGATCTACTCCAACAGGTCAATGTCTTTCCTGTACTAAGGAATCCAGAGCTGGACACAGTACTTCAGGTGGGGTGTCACCAGAGCGAAGTAGAGGGAGAGAACCACCTCCCTCAACCTGCTGGCCACACTTCTTTTGATGAAGCCCAGGACATGGTTGGCTTTCTGGGCTGTGAGTGCACATTGCCGGCTCATGTCCAACTTTTCATCCACCAGTACCCCCAAGTCCTTCACATGACTACTCTCAATCCCTTCATCCCCCAGCCTGTATTGATACGAGGGATTGCTCCAGCCCAGATGCAGGACCTTGCACTTGGCCTTGTTGAACCTTGTGAGTTCACATGGGCCCACTTCTCAAGCTTGTCCAGGTCCCTTTGGATAGTACCCTTTCCCTTAGGCAAGTCAGGCACACCACTCAGCTTAGTGTCATCTGCAAATTTGCTGAGGGTGTACTCGATCCCACTATGTCATTGATGAAGATGTCAAATAATACTGGTCCCAGTGTGGACACCTGAGGGACACCACTCGTCACTGGTCTCCATCTGGACATTGAGCCATTGACCACTACTCTCTGGATGCAGCATTTCATTTAATCTGTATAACTGAATTCATGTTTAATAAAAATTGGAAAACTATGAGAATGGTAAAGAGCAAAACTGCTATTTCAGAGACTAATCATGGCAAGAGGTATGATGTAGAGAAGTAGAGACAAGTTAGCCTTGTTTCACTCCTAACCAGGTATAACACAGTGCTTTGTCTGGTACACTCTTCAGCAAAAATAATAAGTTGTTACTAATGCTGGTTAGTGTGATTTTGTAGGTAGTAGGTAACTGTGTTGCCTTTTGGGGAAACTGAAGGGAGGGGATGATAGAGGTTTAAAAAGGGTTGACTTTTTTGATTTATAAGAATAACTGGGTTGATACAGTGTATAGTAAATTTGTATCAAACATTTGTTTAAAATTCACTGACATTTTTTTTTAAAGTCTTTATAAGAAAATAATAGGGTATATGAGAACAGACTACAAATAATTTGAATTTAATACCTAAGTGGCCACAATGCAATAAAAAAAACTTGTAATACAGCTAAGTACCAGGTTATACAATTGGAAATCAGAAATGCAGGTTGTAGCTGCAGGATAGTACAACTGCTGAATGACATTTTGAAAAGAAGTGACTAAGAGGTGGGGGTTTGGTCCATGTTGCCTAGCTTTAGAAGAAATAACTGCAACATGGAATCCAACTTGGTACTTCAGCAGTTTCACTGAAACTTTCTTCACAAACTGTGGAGATAAAATGTTAACATTTTAAAGAATGAGCTACTTTTCAAAATATGAAATTTAGGAAGGAAATATACTTTTTGGTTTTGTATGCAACATTGGCAATGCCATTTCAGGAAGAGAAAAAGCAATTGCATATTGTTTGTTTTCTACTTGTGCATTTTGGCCCTTCAAAATGGTGGTAAAGAGGCAGGGGAGGAGATTACACCTGCTCTGGAAGTACCTCTCTGTGTTGAGGGAGGGAGGACAGCTTCCAGGCTGCAGGAAGTGGCAAGGAGAGGAAGAACAGGGAGCAAGAGCAAGACGAGATCCTGCAGCCTAGTAGTGGGACTGAGAGAGCACTGAGACAAGCATGGAGCAGACAGTGCTATGCCTCTGAAGCAACAGAAACTTTCCAGGGACAGGGGGCAACTGCATAATTGGCTAAAAACCAACAGCTATGTTATATGAAACCTGAGTGCAAATTTACTGTGTGCAGAGACCTATGCTTCAAAGATGTAGGGGGCAGTTACAGACTGATTTGTAGTCCCTTGTTTTGATTCTGCTCTACCTCATCAATTTGACATTTTCCTGTTTACAAAAAGTCAGTTATTTCTAGTTCTGTTCCAGTAAATCTGGCTTGTGAGTATAGCCTGGCTTTTCTATCAGTCAGTTCTTGCGGCTTCATCTTTAGCATGCAGGCTTTTTGGATTACCTCTCTCATCTACTTCTGAAGTGAGCCTAGGAATAAAAAATGTAGGAAATGTGGAGTTTATAAGGAGCCAAATATCAAAGTCCTTTATTGGCCTAGTATTGGCTAATTGTAGACAGAACTTGAAAAAAACGTTTTAGAATTAGGCTCTCTAGGAGTTAGGACCTTCTGTGTTCTGTACAAAAACCTTTCCACTGGGGGGGGGGAAAAAAAGGGAGGGGGGAGGGGGGGGCTGAATAGTTGTCACTAGTTAATTTGTTCTTCATTCCACAACAGCTTAACATAACTAAGAGTAAGCATGTCCCTCTTACAGGAAAACTTCTGATGTGCTAGGCTCTGTTACTCATAAGTGCCATTCGTAACCCCTTGCTGTGGTGTTGTCACTACGTTCTAGCACTCTTAAGTATTTTAAATGTATAACTTTTATTCACGTGTGTTGTTCCTGCTGTACCACTTGTATAAGAAAACATTGCAGTATACTAGATTAGTATCGCAATGCAATTTCCTTACCATACTATCCCCAATTTATATAAAAGCAATGGAGCTACTTGGGTTAAAAACGTCTCTTTATCCTTCCCCTATAATTTTTTTCTCAGGATAGAAAAGTAGAACTGTAGTCTTACGTAAAAGCTGGTAATCTGGCATCTTCCATGCTGTTGAAAATTAAGACCTACTGCTGTAGTTGATAATTTGAATACCTTTACAGTGGCAGTCTTCTTTTTCTAGTGGTTTTCACAAGCTCTGTGTGCATATGTACAAATGAAAAGTTCAAAAGAAGTCATCACCCACAATTTCAAGTCTTTGCTTAAAAAAGGCTGCTGTATTGTGAGTTAGGGTATTATGGATGAGAATTGAGGTACAGAAATCAGCTACAGGGAGCTTGTATGCCACGTTCCTGCTTTGTAATAATTTTTGCTATTCATTGACTTTGAATACTAAATCAATCAGAACTTAATTTTTCTAAAAAGAAGTGGGACATACAGATTCTAACACCAGAAAAACTTGAAGCAGTTATCAGTTATTTTCCACTGGTGACCATTAGACTGGCACAATTAGGCATGAGCTGAAGTTCAAGAAATTCCATTTAAACATACAAGAGAGCTTTTTTGCATTGAGGGAGGTCAAGCAGTGGTTGCCCAGAGAGATTGTGGAGTTTTGAATATCTTTGGATATTCAAAACCTGACTGGACAGTGCTCTCTGCAACGTACTCTGGCCCTTCTTTGAGCAAGGGAGCTGGACTGGCTGATCTGAAGTCGCTTTCAACCTGTGATTCTATGAAGACAGGTATTTCATCTGATACTGGCACAATGACTTGCAAATTTTGCTTTCTTCTTTGTAGTGTTATCACCTGATTATTCGTTTGTAAAATTTGTAAAATGAAATGAATTTTCATATGTAATAATTTATGCTTACATACATATCATGTCTTTGTCACTTAACAGCTACATTGCCAGTCTGTCTAAGAAATCCAGGATGCTAAGATCTATTACTTCAGTGAACGGAATTTTGTAATACACGTAACATTTATTTGGCAGCGCCTCTGTTTCAGATTCTCTCTGTGTGGTTCTCATGGTTAAATATTACAATGTTAAATTAAAAATACAAATGGTGGTTCTTTGTTTATTATTCACATCCTTGAGATATTTCTAATGGGGTCTTAAAATAAGACATCTGTTACATTCTTTTGTTTTCTCCACTAATGAAAATACGAACTTTCTTAGGTTCTATTGATTTTTTAGCCATGTTCCTAGCATCAGTGAGTGAATACCTTCCCTTTGTTTATATCGGTGATTTATTACCCCTTAACTTTGATTCTGTTTCTCCTGAGTGACTTTACATTCCCAGAAGATTAAATTCTTGTAAATACTTTCCTCTTTGCAGTGAGGAGCTACGGAAAGAAGTGCGACAGCTGAAACGTGAACTGCTGGAAGCAAAGCAGAAAAAAGAAGAAAAAGCTTTAAAACCCAAAGAAAAGGAAGGTAAGAGTATATTATAGCAGGTGCTATGTAGATGTCCAGTTAACTTTCCAGTTTTAAATTTTTTTAGTAGTTTTGTGTTTCATGTGGATAAATGTGAACACTATATTGTTGAAATGTAGGGGTTTTTTTCCCAATAAAATTAGTCGTCCTTAAGAATGGATGTAAGGATGCCAGTATATAAATAAATTGTACAAGTAGCATTTGTTCTTTCAAACGAGATAGTATTTGTCCTTCCAAATGTCCTTTAGTTACATCTGTGTAGTTGGGCAAGCTTCTGGATTTGAAATATCATGGCATAGGATTGAATTCTTTGGTGGGGACGTACCTGTTCTGACCTCTGACTGGGAAAGTCGTGTTTTGGACTTGGAAAGGTACTTAAATGCAGATTATTAACTTACTAACTCAAAGCTACTGACTTCAAACTTTCATGCATCTTATGATACCTGTGGAACACAAACTCAGAAAGTCAGTTCCATGTTTATTTTCTATAAACCTTAACAAAATGGGATCTTCAGATGCCCACTTCTTTGTCAGACAAATTTTGTATTCTATTTCTTTCTAAATGTGCATAAGTTGCTAAATTTATACTAGTATGTAAGGTGTGTGTTTTAGTGCAAGTGAATGTAACACCCTTTATTAGCTGAACTGAAGAAAAAAAAAAGGACTGGTTTTTAAGCACTCTGAAGTTGCTAATCACATTTCTGGAGTGGATTCTTTGTCCAGTTCTCAATACCATAAGAAATCTGGAAGAAAACATAAAACTATTCACTAAAACTTCCAGATGAAACACAGTTTAGAAGAGTGGTAGAAAGTATAAGGTCATTTTTAGAAAAACTCATGCATTCCCTTGAATAACAGGTGAGCTTGATCAACAACCAGTTTGGCAAAATAAAAAATACAGTATCTTGAACTTGTATATGAAATCTGGCATGAAATTTTACAATGTGGTAGCTCTGAAAAAGTTCTAGGAATCATGCTCAATCACTGAATGAATATAAGCTCTCATTGGCAAGGTAATGAATGCTGTCACTGGCCATGTGATAAAAGAACTGCAAGTAGAAGTGTAGAAGAGGTAAAGGTAGTCCTTATGTGCATACATGATAAATTATTTTGAATAGTGCCATGTATGGCAATTGTAATACTATCACTTAAACATTGTTCCTGTTCTGGTGCCAGTTAAGTCAGAGGACTTATTATGGAGTAATTTGAGGAAATCCACCTTTACAGTGACAAAGTAATAGTTGGGCAATACTCATAGTTAGTACTGTGGGGTTTGAAGGATACCTTTTATTCAAGGAAAGGGAGCTTATATATACCAGTGTTGTTGGGTTTTTTTTACTTTCTTCAAAATAAGTAGCAGGTAAGAGATAAACCTGTTGAAAATCTGCAGGTAACAGCTAATGGTGAAAATAATCTTGAAAAATCTTGGGTTTCCTTTTTGTGATTACAGTCAGAGCACAGGAAAGGGTCTGTTCCAGTACATGTTGAGAAAGATACATGGCAGGAAAGAGCCTATTCAACAAGTTCATAGAGTACTAACTAAAACTTCTGAAAATAACCATGTTCCATAATTTAAGACAAAATTAAAAAGACATTAAATGAGATGCAAATGGTGAAGGGCAAAATGTTTAATGAAAATACAGTAACAGGAGACAGATGAACAAGAAGATGGTTGCCTTTGGCTAAGCAAATTGGAAATAAGCTTGAATGCTTGTTTTCACTCCATCTTTAGCATAGTGGTCAACTTTGTTCATATGGTTACGTATGATCAGTGACATAGAAGGAAGCATTTAGTACAGAGCAAGCAACTAGACTAGTTTGATAAATTAGGTGAGTTAATATCATTTGAACTTGATGACAGTCACTGAAGCATAATAGGGAGTTGGCTGAAGCAGTCCCAGAGACATTAACAAAACATTAACAAAATGCTTTAAGAGAATTGTTTGTAACCAAAGTGCAAAGCAGGATTCTGGGAATCTGTTTATTAGTGATCTGGAGAAAACAACAGATTACCTTTGTTAAGTTTGCAGACAAAAAAATATATGGGACAGGAAATGAGAAGATGAAAGAAAGAAAAATGCAAACTTATGTGCTAAGGCTACATGTTCATAAGCAGTTGTTCAAGTGAAGAGCTGAGGGGCTCACTCTTTTCCCTTCCACTAATCCGTGTTGGAGCTTTTATCGATCTGGTTCAGTTTAAGTTGGAAGAAAAGTGTTCCTTTTTTTCTTTGGTAGGATAGTTTTATGCTGGGTTGGTAGATTGAGTCAGTTCATTGAAGTTAAAAGCTAGGTCAAAGTAAACAAAATATGTTTACCTTGGGAGATCTCAGGGAAAAAAAGATTATTATAGTAAGTGGTTTGTATGTCTCTCACAAATTATGAGTTGTACAAATACAAGAAGTTAGATAGCATTTAGGCAACTTAAAATCTAGGAAACATAAGTAGAAAGCTGCGAGCAAACTGATAGTGCCATGCTATTGAAGAAAACTAAAATGGACACTCATAAAATGGGCGGACTCGTTTTCTTTTCAGCCTGAATCCTTTGCCCAGTTTTGGTGATTGCACTGGAAAAAAAGATACAAGGCATCTTAAGGGAGTACAGAGGAGAGCAACAAAGGGGAATCTAGAAAGTATAGTATTTGAAGCTTGTAAGAACTGGGGCTGTTCAGTTCAGAGAAGAGATTACTTTGTAAAAGGAGACATATTAATGATCATCAGGAATGTTAAAGGCTACCATGGAGAGGAAATTATTCTATGTAATCCCTGTGGAGAAGGCAGGATATAATTTTTGCAGCTAAAGAGATTTAGGTTAAATGTTAGGGAAAACTTCCTAAAGTGTTGGAATCGTTGACCTACAAAGTGAAACTTTTCAATAGCAGATTAGGCAAGTACTTTTTAGGACTGATGCAGAAAAGGTTGATCCTGCCTTTCAGGGGGGATGGGTTTAGCTGTTCTGTTTTTCAAGATTCTGTGAAGCACAATTTAATCAAAAGAAAGGTAAGATGTGGCCCAAAAGAAGGTTTTGAATGGAAGGAGAAAGTAAGCATCTTGTTAATGGTGATAGTAGTTAGGTGGAAGCATCACCAAAAGCATTATACTTACCATCACTGTGAGTCTTTAAATCAAGCAGTTAAAATAAAGGCTTGATTGTAGGTCTGCCAAAATAATTGATTAAGGCAGTAGTCTCTTTTACACTTTGCTTTCTCTTCAAATAACTTATTCTGGTTACCTAGTGTTATTGATTAATTGTAATTTACTGGGAAATAACCACTTCTCAATTTTTAGTGATGAATAAAATTTTATTAGCAAGCGGCGAGTGAGCAAAACAGCGCTGGGTGTGCCGGGAGTCTCTGCTCTACCAAGACACACACCTTACAGGACAGAACTGAGTCCCTTTACAGTGTAGGCTTCATCCATATTCATGATGGGCGTACCCTGAGGGTCTGCAAAGGTGTAAACAAGTTTCCCGGGCTTTTCTCCTGTTTTCGCGGGCTTTTCTCAGGTTTCCGTCACAGAAGGGGAGATGACTCAGCACAAGTGTTTTTGTAGTGGCTTGAAGATGGGGGCCATTTTAGCTCCCTTCTAACAACTGATTTTAACAATAGAAACTATATACATATATCTTATTTCTTATTTACATAAGAGAATTACAAAACTGTTCGGCCACAACATCCTGACTACAACTTCTTTTTCCCCTTGAGATTTGAATAACAAATACCATATATGTTTTATTACACCTAGTATGTTATTTTGTCTATACCCTGAAAAGAGAAGGTCAGTACCCTAATGATGTTTCCCTTTTTGAAAAAGTCTTGCACAAAAAAAGGTAATTCACCATATGATCCAAGGAAGTAAAAAATTTTCTGGTGGTAGAGAATCTACCATTACAGAATTCATACCCAAAGAATAAATTGATATGGTCTTGAAGGAAAGGAAGCTGTTCCTACATTTAACTAGAACGAACAGTGCTTAAAGGTGATGACTGAAGGGCAGATGGGTGATTTACTGTATAACTGGCATATAATGTGTATTATAAAGGATTCTGGATGAAATATAAGAACATCTTTAAGTAAGAGATGCATTTCTGATGCCAGAGATTTAAAAGTGATCAAAACCCCATTGTGAAATAATAGAATTTACTCAGAATTACCACAAGGTCTTGTCATTAGACATTTAACTGAAAAATACATTAATGTCCTCTGTCTAGCTGTGGATGCATATTGACACGGTAGCATAAAATAGCCATAAAGTTGTCATAAATACCATGTATTTTGACACCAGAATAAATTTACTTTTTTGGTTTTCTTCATCCATGCTTTAATATTTTTTTCTGCCTCTAAATCCCTTTCCAGATCTTAGTTTGGGTATTTTTTCAGAGCCAGTAACAATCAAAGCAGGACAAGGTAGGGATTCAAGCTCAAGTAAATTTTTTTAATCTGTCCTTAAAAATTCAGGAGCTAGATTGTCTTTGCTAATTTATCTGGACAACAGCTCTCTTGGCAGTATTGCCAACATTCAGACTAAGAAGGAAGAACTGAGACTTTAAATAAAGGAGAGATTTTAAAATTTAGGGTAAGTGTCTTTTGCAGCATTTTACAGGTCACATTCTGTATGTCATTTGAAGTTTCATTTACTATTTTTAGTAAGTAGATCATTTAGTAAGGAAGTAGATTTATTTAGTAAATAAATTTACTGTCTACATTTTTTAGTAAGAATCAAGAATAACAATAGCACATTCTATGCATTGGTACGCTGGGTCCACATTTGTTACATACAGGAAAAAATAAGATTCTAGAAATACATATTTTGATTTTTCAGGGAAAGGGAAAATGTTTTGGGTTTTTTTATTTAAAAGTAAATAAAATGTATCAGCTACACCAGAATCCACCTAACGTTCTCAAACACTGACACTTGATGATTAAAAAAATGCTTAAATTGTTTGTAATATAAAAATAATTAGGTGATGAAACTATCATCTTCTTGTTGTCTGCCTTTGTCTCGACTTCAACTAATATATAAAAAAGTATTAAAATGCTGGCAGTATCAACTGGTACTTGCTAAATACCTCTTTCTGTAATGCTGTCTTTCTGATTAGTTACTATGATTTATATAAATTTTGAAGTTAGTATGTGTTACGAAGGTTAGTTAAAGTTATGAAGTTAGTATGAAGTTAAAAATGGTCAATTGTCACTTCCAGATACTACCCACTGCATTTTAGAAATCATTCTCCAGATGTCGTTCACAGGCCTATCAATTCGTGGTCATTTGAATTGTACAAAACTTCTCCTCTGTATGGAAAGAACAAGTGCAGTTGCATGATACGTGTATTTGTGGTAAAGGATGAAAGAATTTGCAGACTTCAAGAATATCTGCAGAAAGTTGAAATTTTAATAGGAATTTTAAGTAAAACAATAATGTGCATGTAACCTTTTACCACAGACCAGATGTGCACTTTTGGATGAAGCCATGCTGGAAAATGCATTCCGGGAGCACACCTGATGAGCTCCAACCGGTAGTCTGAAATAGACAGTGAGCATTATCAGGGCCTCAGCATAGCAGTTTTGCTCACATTTCATGGTGTTGTTGGGTAATGTTGAAATAGCCAGAGTTTTCATGTCTTTTGTGAATTTCAGCCTTATAACTAGAGGTGACCCAAAGACACAAAAGTGATCCAGAGCTAACTGTCTAAATTTTTAAAATGTTTGTCTGTTTGCACTTATGACAAAGCTATTATTTCCGTCATTGTTCATATGGAGCTAAAAGCAGTTTTCTGAAATTTCCCTTTTTCACTCTAGCCAGATAGTCTTTTTTTTTTTTTTCTAAAGTCTGTTGGAACATTTCAGTTCTGAAGCATCAGCTTTGAAGAAAATACAGATTAAAATTTAGTATATATGTTAGAAGGATTAAGTAGCAGCTTGTGACTGCTAACCTAATAATATTGCTGTCTTGTAGTGATGTTGGAATAGTAATTGAAGAAGCATAATTTCATTGAGCCTCTAAACTTTCTTAATATTAATTGTGAAAATACTTAGAGTTGTAAATATTTGTAAGTTGTCATAAAATTAGCATGATGTTGTATCTTAAACTTCATTTTGGTCTGTGTAACATCAACTTACTATAGTGTACTTCATGCTTGCTGTGTTACCAAAATTGAAACAGGACTCAGTATTTACACTGGATCTTAAGACTATTGGAAAAACATTGTTAGAAAACTGTGAATTTATTAATTGTCAAGAAACAAAAGTAAATGTCACTAAATACTAGATTCTAATACAGGAAGTACTAGACTGGGGGAGGAAAAGAAGAAAAATGTCGTTGAAAATAAATTGAGATTCATGTTGGGATGTTAAAAGATTATTTCCTTAGTATTAAGGAAAAATAATTTTACATACAAACTCATAAAATAAAGAAACTGGGAAAGCTATAATAGTGAAAGATATATCAGGTTTGTTCTAGAAAATGCACTGAACATGACTTTACATTGTGATGTGGCTGTGATTGTATGGTCATTGATACAAAGACATTAACTGTAAAAGCACAGTTGTCTTACTGCACTTGCTTCCAAGTACTGTACCACCAAAAAAGATGGTGAACAAATATTCAATTTGGATATAAATGGAAAAAAAACAAAAAACAAAAAAACAAAACTAGCAGGAGACTAGGTCTACTGATTTCTTAGGAGATACTTGAAGATATCTCTAATTTAGGTAGGGAGTGGGATGGAAGAGTGGAATGTTAAGTATGTAAAGATGGTAAGTGAAGGGAATGAAGGATACCTTTCCTGTGAAACAGCCATTTACAACTGAAGAATAACAGAAGAGACTTTAGAAACACTGTAGTTTTAATATCATGAAATCTAACAGTAGTAAACCAGTGTTGTACCTGAGGAAGTCATTTTGCCCCCAAATTAAAAGCATTTTTTATATCTCAGTTCACTTAGTCATATTTTGTTTACTGGCCTGAATCAGTGCAATAGAGCTGTCAACATGCAAGACAATCCACTAAACATATAACAGTTTATCTATTCCACATTAGTTTAGATATAAGAAATTGCATATATTTAAAACAGACTACTATCAGGAAATTAATGTGTATGTAGCAGATTTTTCCATTGTTGTCTGCCTATCCTCCTGGGGAATGTGGAATGGAGAGTGAGTTGTGTCATGGTGCAGACACTTCCACAGTGTCTACGTATGCTCTGAGCTGACTGCATTAGGAAAAAATTCTAGTTCTGAGGCTATGTAACAGCATTGATATGATTCTGTGCTTGATTAATAAACACTGCATCTCAGCCAAAACTTGCAACTCTAGTGGGAGAAATTCACTGAAGACCACAGAGCTGTGAGAATAAGGCTTAAGTCATACTGGACTTTTTGCAGGGTCTGGGCTAATTCTGAGAGGACACTAATGAAGGGGTGGCAGCACAAGACATCTATTTTACATCCATTGGCAGATCTTTATTAGTATTGGTATCACATCTAATATCACTACTTCAAATTGCTCATGTTACATATTACACCTACCTAATTTTTCTCTGTATTCAGAGGTTAGAGTAATTAAGGAAGGTTGGGGGGGAAAATTTAAGTGTTTACATTGTTTCAAGAGGACAGAGTAAAAACCTAATTCCCTCTGTACATGTTCAATTATAATCAGCCTTTCAATTTGTGAATAAGATTGTTGACTATGCCAGACTGCTGTCAAGACCTTACTCTAAATAATTTGGTTTTCTTCTATGTGATATTTGCTGTACTGATGCCAGAAATTACACCAGATGCTACAATTTGAGTGCTGAATTGCTTCAGCATTTTGAAGTACTTAAATATTTTAAAAAAATACATTTTTCAAAGTTCTATAGTGTAAACCTGTGAATATACTTCAATGAAATTTGCTTTGAACAAATACCTTCTACCCAGTTGTTGAACTATATGTTGGTTTTAAATATCAGTAGTATTTAAGAAGTAGTATTTTAGTTGTTCTTGTTAGAACATTTTTGTAAACTGTCTGCTAATTTGTGGATGATGAAATTTAATTGTCACATAAGAAAACAGAAAAGCTACAAAGTTTATCTGAGCAGAGAAACCTAACAACTAATTTAAAAACCAACATTCAAGTATGTCCTGGTTCAGCTAGGATAGGGTTAAATTTCCCCAGCAGTGGGGAGGGAGCTCTAGCCCCGTTATTCGATACCATGCTGACCATGCTGGGGTCAAGTCCCACGCCTAGCGCGCGGGAAGAGCAGGGATGGCTTTTGTCCAGGTCGGACCCCTCACTGCTGTATCCGTGTGGTATGTCTCTTGTTCTGCTCATTGTTATTACTGTTATTGTTATTGTTGTTGTTTGGTTTGTTGTTGTTACACTGTTGTATTAAATTTTTCCTTATCTCAACCCTGGAGTTTGTATTTCACTCCCTGCCCCATCCGGTCTGAGGGTGGGGGAGGGGCAGCAGCATCATGGTCTCAGGTCCCGGCAGGGCCTAAACCCCCACAAAGTGTAAGGATTCTACTGAGACATGAAGTATTTTCTGCTTTGTTTTTAATTGTGGTATGGTAATCAAATGATTGAAGTGTTTAGAGAACTCAAAATCACAGAATCATTCAGGTTGGAAAAGACCCTCGGGATCATCGAGTCCAACCATCAGCCCTACTCTACAAAGTTCTCCCCTACACCATATCCCCCAGCATCTCATCTAAACGACCCTTAAACACATCCAGGGATGGTGACTCCACCACCTCCCTGGGCAGCCTATTCCACAGGCTGACCAAAATCTAGCAAGGATGCCAATTTAAGAATATATTTTATTTCTGTTTTATTGTTAAGTTTGGGTATTGTCAGTGTCATTTAAAGTCCTGTCTTACACAGAAAGATACCTCCTTGAAGTCTGAGACTTTAACAGAATTACGCACCTTTGAGAACATATGAAAACAACAAAATCCAAACTTTGGTAGTTTGGGAATTGTGCAGCATGAATATGTTAAGTATGAAGATTTTGCAGTATATACATTAAAGGTGCATTGTATCAAAATACACATCTTGAATGTGTCACTTTTGAAACTTTTATGTTTTCTTCCAGTATTTATATTTTTTTTCTCATTTAATCTCATAAAATAATACCCAGCATCCCTATTCTGTTTCCTCCTTGCTAAAGTCAATGCTTTTTTCACTTGTCTCTCTCTGTCTCAGAACAAAAGAGGACAAAAACCTCACTATAAGCCAGCCCTAATTTTAGTACTAATCTTAAGCATGTGCTGAAAATCAATTAACATTAGAAAAATTTTAAAAACCACATTTTAGACTGGGACTGTGTGCCTGAAAGCTGTTCAGAATAGATTCGCTAGAAACTTCCACTGTTGCATATTAAAATCTACCCTGCTTTACAAGTCAGCGGGCTCTGCTCTTTCAAATAAATGTTTTGAAGCTCTAAGAGTTACTTCTGAGATTGTATTATTTGAGTTGGCTAAAAGAACTAGTAAATTTGTTCTAGAATTGTTTCTTTTTTCACTGTAGCAAACTGAAAATCCAGTAGTCAGTCCAACCCTGGAAGTTCATTCTGTAAGCAAATCTATTCAGTTATTCACAGTTGCTAAATAGTTCCTGACTCTTACCTAACTTGTAAGCAAACCAGGGCTCTTCATGAACTTAGGAAGGTGCAAAGAAAATTGGAAGCAGGATTAGTACTAAAAAAATATACTGGGAAGTATGTTATAAATTCTTTCAAGCATAACATTATTTCATATTGTATTTTCTGATATATTAATTTTTATACTACTTTACAGTAAATTAATGGTTTTATTTTCATATAGTATTTAATGCTGGAAGAAAAATTTTTCCTAGATTCTGGAAGAAGTGTGTTATCTATCTTAGATTATTTATAGAAAGTGACTTTATGTCCTCCATCTGTCACTTCTGATAGGAATTCCATTTTAATTCATGAAATATTAAGGTATATCAGAATTTCTTTTGTAATTTATAAGGGGTTTGTTTCTTTTGGAACAGAAATAGTTTTTCTTTTCAAGATTTGAATATCATTAAGTTTTTTAAAATCAGTACTGCATATCTCTCTAATTCTAAAAGAACACAATATAAACTGAATATTGATGGATAGCTGAAACTGGAATGTACTGCACAAATATAGGAATACGTTTTAGGCCTCTTATTTTAATGGACAGAAACATTTAGTCATAACTTACTTCATTTCAAGCAAGGAGTTGTCCAGGGTTTTTCAGTTTTTTGTTGTCTGCTTTGATATTTAGTCTACCTATACCATGAATTTCTTGAAATCTCTGTCCAGTAGGTCTTTCATCATATGAAATGTGTCATCTGAGTTGCTAAAGAATGCATTTGAGATAGTGACAAAAGTTAATGGGGTCATCACATTTAAAACATATACAAACCCTGCTAAATAAACTGGGGTGCCTTTTAATACAGATTTCTTTGTACACTCTGCTTATTTTACCTTGGTTCTGCATGAACTCATGATTATGTATGCAAAGTTCATTACAAGGGTTAATGGGATTAGTTTTGTGAAGTTCAGAGGAATGTTTTGTAATAAAAGATACTTAAGTCTATTTATGTAAAAATCTTCATGCTAGCTGTACCTTATCAAAGAAAATACATAAATCAAAATTCTTTCATTGATCCTCATCAGTGCTGCAGGCTCTTTCTTACAGACATTAAACCTTCAGAAACAGCATGTATTTTTTCTCTGTCACAATAGGTATTGTTTCTGCCCTTCTGAAGATTTACAAACGAAGCTTCTTTTTTCAGCAAATGTTTTATGTGCAGCTTCATTATCTTTTTCTTGAAAAGGAAACAAAATCTCTAGATTTTATACAGATTCTACCTCCTTTATTACAAGCACAGTCATTTTTACAAGGTTTGTCAAGACTGATACAAATAACAAAGTGATAAAGTTTGCACTGTGAAAAATTGTATGCATACTGTCAGAAGTACATTTGTGTACCTTACCTGTGCCACAGTTGGCGTACACGCTAAGCCAAAGTTACCCCACCTGCAGTGTTAGAAATGAAGCCCAGTTATTAAAGCCAGTATGAATGTGAGTGTAAGCAGTGATTGTACTTTTTTGATGTACCACAGTCACCAGGCCTAGAACTCATACTTCTTGGTTTTCATAAAGTGGAAGATAGAATTCGGTTGCAGTTTCCAAAATAGAGTATGACTGATGCAACTTGTGTTAAGTGTTTATTATGCTATTAAATTTACCAGGTTCTATAGGAATTAAGCTTAAAATCATCAAGCTTTCTTTTCTGCTCCACTTCCTATTTAGGAGTTGATCAAAACCCATCCAGACTGCCATTCAGTTCAGCTCAACACCCTTGGATCAAGTTCTTGTGTCTTTGTTATGCTTCTGCAATTTTGTAGTTCAAAACTGACATCATCTGAACTGTTCCTAATTTAAGTGTAAGCAAAATAAATCCTTCTGTATTTTTTTAAAATCAATCCCTTCCTTTCTGGTTTAGAGACTTCTGAATCTCTTCCTTAGTTTCAGGCTGTCATTGGAAGCCATGTCTCAAAAACAGTTTTAGGTTAGATTACTAACCATCAGGTTGGCATCTGTTACTCCTTAAAGGAATATTTCAGGATAGAAGAATCTATCTGAAAGAAAATAAATTACATAAATGCTAAAGTTTTTGTCACAGTAAGATGAGGGATTTCTTGGCGGTATCTCAGGCTAGCTGAGGTAAGTAGCAATGTACTTAGAAATTCTGTTAAGGGTAGGATAAAGTGTATTTTCAATAAGGAAGGTTGTCGTCTTCTTTTTTTCCTCACCTTCCTTACTGACAGAATGTACACAACTTGTTCAAACTAAGGTAAAAAAATCTTTCTTTGCCTGATGCTATTTATACTTTGCAATGAGATGGGTCTAGGGCACAAGTATGCAAGATCCCTGTAACTTAAAGTAGTATCTTCTGCATCCTGCCATACTTAAAATAAAGCATTCAATTTTTTTTTCACTGCTGTGCATCCATGTCATGTTTCATTCATTTTTGTCTGAATAAATCCCCTTAGATTAAGGATTTTGGAGCTCATATATTTTAATACCAATGTAATGGTATTTATACTTTTGCTAGATTGGCAAGCTGGACCTAAGTTTGTCAAGCTTGATGTGAAGGTCAAGTCCATCACAGAGTGCTGTGGTTCCTCTTTTTGCCAACTCTATTGCAAAAGATATGGAGGGGTTTTGGGATGCTGACTGGGAGTAGTAGCCAGCAATCTATTTTTACAGTTTAAAAGGGTTTTTACATTTTTAAAAGGTTTCTTCCCACCAACTCTCTTCCAGATGTTTTCTTTTGCTTGCTAGTTATGTGAGTTTATTCATGCAGACATGAAATAATTTTATCAAAGAATTGCTACTTCTCAAAACTGAATATTTTATTTATTTTAAAAAGTAGACACTGTTTGTGGTTTTGAAATGATTGGAGTTTTCAAAAGTTTTAAAATGTGTTAGAAACCCATTAATTTAGGGGCTCTTGAAAATCCTGTTGTATTACTTGCTTTTAATGTGACGTGAGTAATAGGTTGAAGACCTCATGGAGAAATACACGCATGTCTTTAAGTCATTTTAATGAAAGGTGCAGAAATGTGATTCATACAAGTGCATAACTGTTTTGGTTGACTCGCTCTGAAGTTAGTTCAGGCGGCTCTGATTATCTTTTGTCTGACTTATGAAAAGGCTTTCCTGGGAGGCAGCGAGAACGAAGTTGAGGATTAGAAAAACTCTGACAGGCAAAGCCTCAAGAAAACAATAATCTCAAGAGAAGGCTTAAACTGAAATTTAAATTATTTGCGTTAACAGTAAGTGACAACCATATGAGTGTGATAAAAGTACACAAACACACAACTGCAGGGGAATTTAACCTATTTGTATGAGAATTATATTTGAGCTGCACTAGATTAATCTAAAATCTTAGTCAAAGGACATGTATGACTAAGGATCACATCTTCTTTAAATTCAGCGTATGTATATTGAAGTTTGGATTACAGGTTTAAATGTTTATGGCCAGCTTGAGACTGGCGTTTTCATCAGTTTTCAAGAACACTCTTCTCCGTTCCTTTGCTTGCCATAGATGAATAATTATCATCGGGTAAATGGGATTAATTTCAAAGCACCCCTTTAGGTAAATGTCACCTGAAAGATTGCTTTCTATAAGGAAGTGGTTTTGTAGTTCAAGTTATTTCTGTTAATAAAACAAGGCAGTATGTTTTTTCTACACAGCCAACAAGTTTGATGTGATACATGTATTCATGCAAAAGCTAGTGTTTTGTCTTCACAAGGGGTTAGTCTTAAATTAAGAATGGGGGTTTTTATTAGCAGAAGAAACTGAGGTAATAGGGGAAAAGATGGAGCTGAGCCATTATGATTTGTACTTTCATACTGTACGTCGCTATTCTCTTCAGTTCATCTGATACTATGCTGCATGAGTTTTTATGGCAGATTTGATTTCATTCATTCAGCTGTTTAATCATCCCTAAATGTCTGTGTATATGCATTTATCTTTTTTGGTCATTCTAGAGGATGGCTTTTTCTTTATCTTGCTGGTACCTGTAATACTCTGTTCTTCATTGTATCCAACATGTCAACTAGAAAACAGGAAAAAAACAGCTCTGAATGGTATTATGTAGGTTTGATTTTTTTCCCCTGGTATTCTTTAAATACATACATGCAATGTGTATATTAGGATAAAAAGGAAATAAGATATTTTATTTGTAGAAACATATAAACAAATATTTTATGTGTAGGTATACAATTACAAATGTATTTCCTCTTATTATGAAATGCTATGTTTATAAACTTTATAGAAAACTTTAGGTGAAAGAGAAATTTAGTTTGGGATCTGAAATTTTCTCTGTATAGCTGTCAGCAGTCATCTAAAAAAAACCGATACACGGTTTGATTTAGATTCACAGTTCATCAGGCTGTATATCCTGAAATTTCTTGAAACAATTTCCTCTATAAATATTCTCTGTTCATCAGTTGCAGTGGACATCTGGAGGTTTTATTCTTCTGTTCCGTATCAGGAATAACAATCCTGTAAATAAATTTCAAGTATACTAAATCAATATGTGAAATGTCTTAATGCTATTCAAGAGGAATAAAATGTGATAGTGTTGATCAATTTTCAAACTTGTCCTGTTTAATTGTTGGTTTGTCATGGCAGTGGATATTCTGCAGAGAAGAAACTCTTAAATACATAGGAGAGTAGCTGTTGACTAGTCCAGATATTACTTTTGTTATTACAGAGTTTTTTTCCTGATTGACGAGATGGACTCTGTTTAAAGTAAAAATGTTATGGGCTTTTTCCCTATTGCAAGATCAAAGAATTGATTTGTGGCTACTTCAGCCTACAAAACAGGAAGACTGTGAATTTGTCTATAGGCAATATTTGTTTATATTTGTCTACTCTGTAACAAATAGTCACAGAATATTAATACACATAATAGTTCAGCTGCTCCAGGAAAGATCTTCGGGAATGAAGGTAAAACTTGTTAGAGGAATTTCAACAATTTTCATTTCTCATCTTAACATGAGAGTTTTTATTTCCGTTACCCTGCTTTCCCTGGCTCCATAGTAAAATAAAATTGAAACAAAAATTTTTGAACTCATCATCTGCCCACTACAATGTTATGTTTTTCATTTCAGCAAGTAGCAAATCATTCTACTTGCTGAGAAAGCAGTAGAACTGAAACATTTTATGAAAATGTTTTGCTTAGTATTTGAGAAATCACAAGCGAGCTCCAAAATGATACTAAATCATAAAACCAAATTCAATTTGTTTAATCAAGTATGTTTCCTTATTCAGAGGAGGAACCTGCTCCAAACAGTGTTGTTGAAGAATACCTTCAGGAGAAGAGAAGATATGAAGACAAGCGGAAGCAGCAGCCAAAGAAAGGGGTGTCTCGTGAAGATCAGGTAATAGTTTGACAACCTGAGGAAAAAAATTTGAGAAAAAGTTCTGAAAATGTTTCTCTTCATTTGTGTAAAAATGAAGTTTTGAAATCCATTATGTTTCATTTTCCATTAAAAGAATCTTATTTGTAAAAGTGAGTATGTACTCCTTGATGCCCTGTTTTGATTACCCAGGTAGACAGGTAAGTGAAATTTCAATGTGTATTTGAAAGTGCTACCAGTTTAGTCAGTAAAATCATCCAAAAGGAGATGCTACCCATGAAGAAGTATCCTTGATTACATTTACAAGAGTTTGCATTTCTATACACTGCTTTCCTTGGCTCTGCATCCTGCCATAAGATAACATTGGGACAGAAGTTTGCATGCTTGGCCTCTGTCCAGACTGAGTTTTTTAACATTTAAAATTATGTTTTAAAGAGATTAAATTCATCCATACCTTTTGCTGTTGTGAAATGAACATAAATAGTTTTTAACTGTACTGTAAAGTAAAACCCTTTTTAAATGTGATGAAAATTATTTTTCAGAATTAGTTAGTATGTATGTAGCCATTAGTATGCAAATATGAACAAAGTAAAGACATAAATGTTTTTTCTAGAATAGGAAAGTTTGAATCTGTTAAATATATGAAACTGCATGTGAAGGGAAAATACCATTAACTTAAAATCTGTACAGTACATCAAACACATTGGTTTATAAGTGCATGGCAATTCAGCTGCGAAGATGTTCATATACAACTGTTGAAACTAGAAGAGATTGGAAACTTGAGGCTTAGTAACTTCAGAGGTTGACAAACCTTTTTACATGCAGCAAGCTGATTTAGCTCTAAACTAAGAAGTTTATGGAAACTTTGTATGTTCAAAAGCCCCTTAACTTTGAATCAAAGAGTACTAAAGCTCTGTTGGCGATGTGGACAAGGGACTTAAAACCACTTCTAATGAATTTCTATCAGCCCTCTCCTGGACATCATAGGAAAACAAGATGAGATGACAAGGATGTATATTTTAGTAGATCTTAATTTTTATTTATGTAACCCTGCTGGGAACTATTTAACAATAATTAATCAAGTTCTCTATAATGCATTTCACTTGTGGAGAGCCTCTTCTAACCTTGCATCCCTCCTATCTGGTCTTAAAGCCCAATACCATTTTCCATCCTCTGTACAAGAGTTAAAGAGGTGGAAAGGTATGTGTCTCCTTACAATACTAGGTATTGGAAGTCCTAACCTTATAATTCTACAGGGGCAATTTATAAAGTTATTTGATCCACAGTATGGCACCTAATCACTCACTGCAAAAACGCCTACTAAGATATTTTGAAATTATTTCTATCACCAGATCTGTTCACAGGAATGCTGGCACCATACACAAGACACAAGAATGTGGCTTTGGTTGGTCACAGTTTCATGTAAAAAAGGGTTAGTTTGTTTTCGACGGCGTAAGCAGAGATTTGCTGTCTCAGATGTTGCAAGTATGGGGTTTGTTTGCAGTAGTATGAAAAGCTATAGGACTTGAATCATTTGCAGGTCCAGATATCTTTGAAATTTTCCTCTCCCCCATCTTAAACAGAAGATTGAACAGAAAATAAGGAAAACAAATGCAAAAAGAACCTCCAAAACCTGCCTTTGGCAGTATTGAAGTATGTTTTTGAAAGAATTCAAAAGCCAGGAAACTCCTAAAGTTTAGATTGCTCCCAGAAGGAAATTTGATTCCAGTGAACGCTCCTGGTATTTCCTATTTCTGTTTTCTATTCTTGTTTAGTTTTTATTCTTTTAAATTTGAAAAACTTGACCAAACATAGCTAAACAGCCATACAGAGGTGTTTTACAACATAGGTGGCCAACCTATCACCTACAGATCAAATGTAGCCTGCCATTTAAATTCAGTCAAGTGCTTATTCCGTGATGCTTTCCTTTTCAGGAATGTCTCAAATATCAGCAAGAAATAAGCTTTGGGCTGTGCAAATTACTCTTACAGTCTGCCCTTTTTTTTGAAGAGTCCCCTCTTCCATCACAAGGCTCAGTCACCTAATTCTTGTATAATTAAAATCTCATTCCAGGTGATCAGAAACAAGAGCTGCAGTACGATCTTCAGGTGTCACCTGAGATTTGGTGACTTCATTGTAACTGAAAGATCAGGCAATGTCAGTTGCAGAATAAGATACCAAATATAAATCAGTATGAGCTTAATGTATGCAGCATAAGAACATGTATCTACAATTAGTTAAGCTGGTTCAATGTTTTTGAGTCAAAACCTTTGAATTTTTTTCCATGTCAGTACATAATTTAAAAGGTCAGCAATGTCAAGTATATAAATATCAATCAGACTGGGTCTTCAAAGCTTGAATGATCTGTAATTTATATAATGGATTGCTTTACAAGAAGAAAATAGCAGGTTCAAACAGTAAAATTTGTTCTCAGCAGTCAGTGTTGTTTAGTCAGCTGTTCTATTCTGTAAGTAGCCTCAAGTTTTTGTTCCTTAAATATGCATTTGGAATTCACTAGATGGCCAGACTCACACCTGTGGGGCACCATCCCCACTTCCTCTTTCTGTCTCAACATTGCTTGCCCACTCTCGCTTGTTCTCTCAATGGGCGTTCTCAATGCATTCTTGCTCTCTCGGGTCTCCCCTGCCCCCGACTGCCTCTCGCTCTCTCACTTGTTCCATTTCTCAAAATAATAGTTTGAAGAAGTTTTATATACCTGTTGTTGTGTATAAATATATATTAACTTCTCTAAAACCATGTATTTAATTTCAGACACTGGCACTGTTGGACCAGTTTAAATCAAAGTTAACCCAAGCAATTGAAGAAACTCCTGAAAATGAGGTTTCTGAACCTGAAGTAGATAATGATGAAGGATGGTGAGTTTTTTGGATTTGGATTTCTGGGTTTACTGCTGGAAATCGTACTGCACTAAGATAGTCTCACTGTTAAATGTAAATTTAAGGAATAGCAGAAACACCAAATCTGAGGACAGCTGCTGCGGCCGGAGTTAGCTACAATGTACTGGTTTATCACTCTGCAAAATAAGGCTGGAGAGTAGAAGACATTTTGCTTTGTGCAGTTGTAAGGCCTACTAAAAGCGTATTGGGTGTGTACGTATTTTGAAGACTGATGGATGAGATGAAGATAGACCGATAGACTCGTCTGAAATGTAGGGTGACCCCAAAGTAGCACTGGAATTGATAAAGCACTGCAGAAGTTATGACCTCAGTATCTCCCAGTCAAGGAAGCAACTTGTACTGTGTTGTCTCGTGTTCATCTTCCATCCGAAGAAAACCCACCTTAGGTAGGGGAGGGGATAAAAATCAGTATGATTTGAAGTGTGATCCTGAAGTCCTAGACTGCAAGCTGTTCGATGATAATAAAAATATCTGCATAAAATGACTAGGAAAAAAGAAAAAAAATGTTTTGTTAGGACAGATCATTTTCATAAGGCGAGCAGTATAGCTGATCTGATAAAATAGGCTGTCTCTGCCTACAACTTTTTCCTTAGTTGTGTGCATGTCATCACAGCTATAGCAAAACTACCACTGAAATAGAAACGTTAATAAGTTCTTGAAAGACAAGTGTTTTAAGACAACCAATATTTCTGTATCTCATATAACTTAAAATTATTGAGTGAAAATGTCAGGGGTACCCTTATGATCTTCCTAAAGGCTCCCTTCTTGGGAGAGGGAAACCAGTAGCATACCTGTCTTCCCCAAAATCTCCAAACTAGCACCAGTAAGTAACTAGACATGAAAAAAATTGAATTACAGTAAGGAAAATACATAAAATGTACGAACATGTACATTGGACACCCTTTTTAAATAGAAAATAAATGATGTATCTAAATGTGATTAAAGCATCCTGCATGTGTTTTGAGAGGAGTCAGACAAAACTGTAAGATAAACATGTTAATGAAGTTATTGTCAGATGAGAAGACAGGTAGCATTGGTAGGAAATGCAGACTGTCTAAATAACTTAGATATTTTTACCATCATTCTACAAAAAGATATGAATACTGAAGTGAGAAAAGACACCAAAAATAAGGCTGTGATTGAAGATAATATATGGAAGGAAAAATGTTTTTTACATCACATTTTTTTCCATATATTGATAAATGAAATTCTTCAGCTATCTGTTACACATCAAGTTAGAGTAAGCTATATTATAAAAATGTTTGGGTTTTATATATTGAATCAGAATATGTTAAGACTATTTGAACATGCATTCCATAAAAATAATAAAAAAAAATCATCGCCCATGAAAGGGAAGCTGAATTGCAAATTCTGAGACCAGTTATGTTGATGAGACTAAAATTTTAGATCGCTCTTAGATAATGTTTCTTGTCTGTATGATATACATAATGAATCATTGCATATATTTTAATTTAGGAAGATAAAGCTACATATGTTCTGCAAGTTTACCTTCACACCTTCTCACTCAAAAGTGAAAACCGAATCAAGCTGAGACCTCACAAGGAAAATTCTAGGATTTGCAAAAAAACTTCAGACACATGTACTGGCAGAAGGAGTACACTACTAGTATAGCACTTAGCGTAGAATTCTTGCACTTTATAAAACAGCATTTTTACATAAGTAGTGTGTAATGAGTGCATTGATTTTTTTCAGTGTTTCTTTGTAGGCATTAATGTAGTCTGCTTTTGTCTTAACAGATACCTTGGCATTTTCATCACTGAAAATATGCTTAAGTGTTACAAAGTAGGCTATTAAAAATCCTGTCATTCAAAACAACAGCAACTCAAATATTTTGCTTTTTATTTTACTGATTATATTCTTTATTTAATTTTTTTTTAAGGAAGAACTGAGCATTTCTCATAGCTTTCGTATCTAATCAAACCTTCTGTGTCTCATTATTTATTTATCAGACCTAAGAAGAATGGAACATGATATTTTAAAATATTTTAGAATAGAAATGCAGGTTAGGTTTCTGAAGTGTTTCTTTCTACTTTTAATGTTAATTCCATTATCTGGAAATACAACCTGGCTTTCTTTGCTTATGTTCTTTGGCTGTTTTAACAGATAAATCAAAACACAAACATCTTGGCTTTGGATTAATGTTTTTGAAACAATAGAGAAAATAATTTCCTAAATCTTTCCCCTTTCAGGATAACTCTTGTTACTAACTTGCTTTTATTTTTTCTCCTGTCACTATCTGCTTGCTTTTTCAAACCATGTACTCTTCCTTCATTACGTCTTTTCCTAGCTCAGGCTCTTTGAGGATGAAGGATAACATACAGCATAAATTTTGAGATCCTTGAATTTAAGTGATATTTTGATTTCCTTCTGAGCTACCACTATGCTGAGTTCTCCAAGAATTCTAGAACAGACTATTTCAGTTGGAAGGGGCTGACAGCAATCATCTAGTCCAACTGCCTGACCAATTCACGGCTGCCCAAGTTAAAGCATGTTATTAAGGGCATTGTCCAAATGCCTCTTAAACAGACAGACCTCCCTTATGCAGCCTTCCCATGAGTCTGAAGCACTGGTCTTCATGTCTGATATTTTCTTGTCACAGTAGTATAACCAGACTTCTATGAAGTCCAATCACTATCTTTTCTATTCCTTTTTGAGTAACTACTGCCACCTATTTGGCAGTAATCCTCTTTTCTGCAAGTAAAAGGGTTGCAATTTCAGATTATGAACTTGTATTTTTGTTCAGAAAATAATATTACATTCAGAATTGCACTAAAACGAAGCCTTAGAATAATATGAAACTACATAATACACTACTAATTAACATCATGTTATTAATTTTACAGTACAGTAGATGTGCATGTTAACTTTACAGACAGATGAGACAGTATTTACAATAATTTACTTTGAAGCTAAATAAATTGTAAAAGGTACGTGTTACACAAATTGGCTATAAACACATACAACATTAACAAAGCAATTAAGTCTTCTAAAAGCTATTAATGATTGTTAGAATCACTTGGAAAGTTAAATTTCTTATTATGGGATCAGGGTTTACTTTTCAGTGTCTTTGTGGTGGAAAATTTGAGATAACTATAATGATTTTACAGTTTTAAATTCTTTCTTAAGAATCTACTCCAATCTACTCCGCAGAAGACAATAATTCTACTTTATTTGATGTTTATTAAATATAACTAGTGTGTGGCATATGCCTATATGATGTGCACAAATTGTGTGATTCCTCCAGGCCATTTTGTAGGTCATGGCTGCTGTTTTTATGGGAAGTGAAAGCTTGCCAGCATGCTTTGCTCTACTGTCAGGGTATGTTATCTGAGGTAAAATGATTGCTTCTAAGACATTTTTATGTGTCCGCATGAGTGGCCACACATTGAGGTATAATTTTCATTTTCTGTCAAGATAGAAACCATTACCAATTTGTTATGTTTTCTTTTATTTGGCAAACTTCTCTCTGCATATTTGGCTGAGCTGCTGTATTGGCATGGAGCATAGCAGACATTTGGGCACTTTTCAGCAGCATTCTACTTTTTATGCAAGAAAAGAAGAAGAAATATGACTCTATTGTAAATAGTGTGTTTGATAATTATTACCAGATTTTACTGTCTAAGAAGGCATCTGAGGAAGTGTTGTGCAGAAAGCTGAAGAGAAATGCATAATACTAAGTTTTAACATGAAATACCAGAATCTTTGCTGAGACATTCTATTGCAAAGTCTACTGCTATGTGAGAACAATTATATGTATGTCTGCAGCAATCAGAATCCAATTTCCCCTACAGAATTCAAAAGTATCAGAATAAACATGGTATGTACTTCCAGAAATGGTGCTCATAACAATAAAAATGTCTGCAAAGAAGTAGATGAACACATTTTTACAGCATCTCGGTACCTAAGGAAGACACGCTTGATCCTAGTTCTTCCATTATTGTCCCTGCGGTTCCAGATTGAGAACTATTGCTTATGGTTTTCTTTTAATGATTTGTCAGATGTCTTCAGTACCATTTGATCACTAGTTGTTCTTCATTTGTTTACAGTCCAAATAAGAAAGAGTCAGATGCATGACTTCATTCTTCTCTTTAACAAAGGTACAGAGTGCAGCAGAGGTAGGTCAAGATGATCTGACAGAACTCAGTCGCTTATTCTGGGCTTAAAGTCTTACCAAAGAAGCCTTTTCCCCAGAATGTAGATAAGATCCAACACAGTGGTAGTGAGGTTTCCAAATACGACCAAATACGTCACAGCAGAAGACCCAGCTGGAATAGTTCATCTACTTGGTACCTCCCATATGGATTACTGGATAGGCCTGAATTTGAAAGTGAAAACAGTGCACAGGCTACACTTTATACAAAGCACTGCTTCTCCTCATGTTTAGGATTTGGACTGCTTATACATATAGTTGCATGCATGTGACACCCAGTCTGGTTGTAGTGCCACTTCAGGGCTCAAACAGTTGCAGCTATAGAGACCCCAGATTTCAGTCCAGAAAGTGTTATGGCCACTGTAGATAACGAAACTGATGATGCCGATCCTGTGAACACGACATAAAATACTTTCCATAGAGGGAATCCAGCTATGGGAGAAAAAAATACAGATGCAATCAAGTAATATTCAAAGATTGATTGCTTTAATTAATCTGTGCAACATATCCCTCTTCAAAGAGGATAAGAGGATGCTGAAACACCCTCCCATCAAGTAATTCTGAGAGTTCTGAGTGGTTCATCTCTCTTTCAAAGCATGAATTCTGAGACTAGATACAACACTCAGTTAAGTCTTTGTCAGTGTTGAGTGGAAAGATTACTTTATTTGTCATTTTTTCTTTCATGCCTGGTTTCCAATCCCTTCTAAGCCACAAATCTTTTCCTACTGACCGGTTGCCTAACCTAGGTCTGTCCTTGTACCCATGCTGTTGATTGCTCTTACTGAAATTCAGTCATTACACTTTTTGAATTGTATCCTCTTTTTCATCCTACTACTCCTGTTTGCCAAAATCACATAAATTCTAAATACTCCAATAAACTTTCAAAACACTTGCTCACAAAACTTCATAATATACAAGTGTCCTGTAATTATATTCTTCTCCAGTAAAGTCGTAGTGGAAGTGAACTAACCAGCCCTACAACCACATTAATCTTTTCACTTTTACATTTAACTATGGCTATCTGCTCCTAAAAATAGGGCTCTCCAGCTGAATTTTTACCAGCCTTACATCCTTATGAAGTGTAAGAAATATATATATCTACACATTTCCAGATGGAATATTAGTCTTTGTGGGAGGACCAGATTCTCTGCTATGAAAATCGACCTGTCATATCCTTAACCAAAATTCTGGACTACCTTCTGCTCTTCTTTCTCTGCTCTTTGAAAACAAGCAGAGACTTCCTGAAACTGCTAGATTTATTGACATACTGAAGTATGTCTATTCCTATGAGAAATTTTACAATCCTGACAATTTTTGAGCTGATAGAATTTTCTGCACAAAAAAACGCACCATTTTTCTTCTTTAAAGCTCACCTAAGTTGCCAAGTCAACATCATATTTTTATGAAGGCTCACCATTGTTTGTGCATCCTCACAGATAAAATGCATGAGGAAGTTTACAAACCATCTCCAGTACCATTCTTGAATCTAAAGCTTAACTGTCATGATCAAGTAACCCAAAACTCAAAAGGAGCAGCACTCCATACCACTAAAAAAACAAATACACTGAGCCAGTCAAGATAACAAGTACCTTATAAAATCTGGATGTCACATAGGCTAGCAAATAACGGTGATTTTTTTTTGTGGATTGATTGAAAAGATATGCCCATCCATTCACTACTAAACAAACCAAGTTCTTAGTTGAAGTACATAATAGCTAATAGGCAGCAAATACTAGAAGAGCACCAGAAAGTATTCGTATATGAAGATTACATTAGGCAGTATTCTGTTCTTGCTTGAAAACTGTTTCTGTGGTGGTAATCTTGAGTCCTGGTAAGTATGGTTTTACATTATTGTTACTACTTCAGTTTGGATTTGATGAAAGATGCCAAATTAATCCTGCTGGACCTTCAATTTGAGTAGAAACTGGAGTATTAACATGTGAAAGCTATTCATTACCAGATGAACATGATTATGTGAAGTGCATTTCAACTATTGTTGCCACTAGGGAAGCAGCCAAAGTTTGTATGATCCTCAGTAGAGGGGTTTGGTCTATTACTAATCCCATCAATACACCAGTCAGGTCTGCAAGTAGACTTTTCAGTTGATTTTAGAGTTTGTGTTAGAGTGGAGCCCAATAATTTTTCCTTCATTCTGCACCCAGCTAGAAGTTCAGAATTTCTTCTCGATTCAGATCTCGTCACTGGCCTCTGTCTGCTCAGTAATGCACTCAACAGCCATTTAGAATTTGACTGTGACTGCCAGCATTCTACATAGTTTATTTAGTTAATAGCACATGATGCCAGCGCTTCGTAAGTGAACCACTGCACCTGGATGAAATGTAAGGTGTTGGATGTGAACTACAAATCTTCTTAATCTTTAGAAGAGATCAACTTTTTCCTCCCCCATGGAACACTATCATCTCTGTAACTAAGCGACAAACATAAATGAGACAGTCACTTAAGTATTTTGGGAGGATGTCTAGACTCTGAAACTTACACTTCCTTTTTATATGAAGTAATATAAATCCATTCAGCTTTCAGATATACTGTGGGACAAGAAAGAATGAGTAAAATGAGAATTTGGAATGAGGTGGTGTTTTTTCATGTGGTTTTTCAGTTTTTAAATTCTTATGGTTAGCTACCTTTATTGAGTCTGAGCTATTCTAAATGTTGGTTAATTTGAGGGCTAGGAAAAATAGGCATTTTTTAAAATCAAAGTGAATAAGTCAATGCTTGAAAATACCTTTCTACTCACAGTCAAAAGTTTGTTGTGAAAGTTATGTGAGTAAAGGTCTTCCATCTCAAACAAAAGGGCGTTTCAGATCTTGCTTAATAGATTGTTTCATGTGCATGTTATGTAATTACTAATGTTGGCATGACTATTGTCATCTTACTTATTTGTGGCAAACCTCATTTAAGATGAGGATTAAAAACAATTGAAGTGGGAATTTAATACCACTGTTCACATACACTGTTAAAATCTCGTGGCTCATAGAAGGCTTTTAAAGATATCTTCTTCTTGGTCACAACATACTGTTTTGGTTTGCACAGTGATGCTTTGCATAGATCTGATCACCTGATTATACCAGAAAATAAAGGGAATGGGTCTGGTTTTATTAATTTATTGCTTATGTGAGCAATTAAATATGTTAAATATTGTTAAATATTTTAAATATTGTGACAACATTGGATGCTCATGCCAGGCCCTTTCTGCCAGGACGTTCATTGCCATTTGACTGTATAAATTTTTACCCAGTTTATACAGAGAGTTATATTTTACTCCGGAACAAACAATAAATCTGTATATTCAGTGAGGGCATTCTCTATCCTACATCAATAGTTATGTCTTTATCTTCTTTTAAAAATGTTTTTGTTGATAGTACAAGGAAGACTTCTCTCAGAATATTTAGCATTGGTTTCCATGAGAAATCTGGTGCCTAAGGAGTGAGAAGACACAGTATTTCATTTATTTTATATTCTTCTAGTAAAAGGATTTGTGGCTGAGGGAGATAGAATTGGGTCTAAAAAAAAAAAGTATCAAGGCACCACCTTTCCGATGTGTGTTGTAGAGAGTAGGCTACAATTGGTTTGGGTTTGGTTTTTTTTTTTAATTGAAATAGCAATTTCAGAATCAGGTAAATGTTGAAGTTAGCCAGACTGGGTTTATATTGCAAGATTTCATTTATACTAAGAACTAAATCATGATGCACACTGTATCTACTCCGCATAAGTTTGATGTCTTACACATTTTATTTCAAGGATTTCCTATTTAATACAGCATCTACTATTAAACTTTGCATAGTGAAATTCTTCTGGATAAACACCTAAAAATATTGGTTATATTTCTTTCATAAACCTACCTTTATACATATTTTCTAAAATGCAGTCTCTTTCTTTGCTATAATACCTCAGACTGAGGATTATGAAATATGGCTTCCTCAAGATTAGCACCAGTCTCTGCAGATTCAGTTGCAGAAGCTTAACTGTGACAAACACAGTAAGCTCCTGAAACCTAAGTAGCAGTCTTTTTCGCAGGCCGGTGCTAGTTTGGGGAATGGAAGAAAAAGTGTCTGTGGTAATTTATGCCAGTGAGGCACAAAGATGGATTAAAGCCATGTTTGCTCCCCTCCTCCCGTCCAGACTTGAGCCAACGTTCTTCCACTAGTCCGGAAAAACTGGCTCTATATTAGGTCTCTCCTGCTAAGGCCATTGATTTACCCAACTACATTTTTAAAAAGTTGACAAAATACTTACTTGATTGTTACAAAGGATAAATGAATGCCAGAGGTCTGTATTAAAAACACATTGGAAAGAGGGGTTTCTTTTCTGTTTGGCAAAAAATAAGTATTTGTTTGGGTTCTAGTATTCCCACTGACATTTAAAGGAAGAAAGAAAAAACCCCAAACCTTCTGTAAATATTTTCTTTTTTTCTCTCCACCTTCACCCCTCTTCTGCTAGAATGTAGTCAGACCTTGATATGTAGATGCTAGCTGCTAGCCCACTGCTTCAGTCAGTAATTTTGTATTAACGAATTGTTCTTCTGCTGAAGTTGTGTATTTATTGCTTCTAGCTGTTCAGCGTGCCTGAGAAACTCAGAGCACTTGGTGTGGGTTTTTTGTTTGTTTATTTTTTGGTAATTCCTCCATGTCTAAGTTTATTTGGACTAGGCAGCTGGGGCCTGGAATCAACTACTGTTTGACTTAAATTCAGAGATGATCCATGCTTTACTCAAGGGATATCTAGTATTACATTTACTGTCTGGAAATCTTACATTTTATTTATTGCCAGCAAACCTAGTGAAGAATGAAGAAATAATCTTCTAAATCTTTAATAGGCTAGCTTAAGCTTCCTGTGTATTTACACACCTTTTCAAGCACCCCAACTTCATCTCATTCAATGACATGTTTAAACAGTAAGGATTTGGACGTATTCAAAGTGGGGAGAGAAAGGGTCAAAAGAAAAGGGAGAGTATCCAGAGAATGTTGAATGTTATGAAAATCTGAGTATTTTTGTGCTAGAAATGCTCTCTTCTCTTTCCCCTCACTCCAACTCTGTGCTCTGGTGATACAATACTCTCTGTGTTAACTTGGGGAGGCAGTTTGCTGGCTTTTAGAGTATTGTACAAGCTATCACCAGAGACAGGGTGCTACACTGGATGGATCATTGGTCTATTCTGGTATGGTTGTTCCCACGCCCTTATAGTAACTGCTTTGTAAAGTTTTTCTACACTGGTACACTGTCTGGAACAACATCTGGAGTTTGCATTATAATCATCCATACCAGTTCACCATGAGCAGCTGTCTATTTAAAGCACCCAGTTTCTTTCATCAAACTACTTAATATTTTTGTGAAGGGGAAAAGCATATAGTGTAAATATACTATATATGAATTGTTACTGAACAGACGCAATATAGAAATAGGATAACTGAATTTTTAATAGAAAAATATTTATTGCTTAAAATCGTAAGTCATCACAGTTATACATATTTCTAATTTTGATACTATGAGAACTAATCACATTTTCCCCTAGTGCTTTGATTATCTTTTGAATTGGATGAGGTTTTTCATAGTTAAGTTGATTTTTCCCTTTCTCTTTGAAGGTTACTTACAACTAAATCTTTCAAGAGAAAAATAATGCTTAGTACTATCTTGAACAATGAAAGGATACTCTGTTACATTTGATCTTCACCAAGAATAGTTTACTTTATTGTTAGCTTTGAAAAAAATGAGGTATCTTGGGTTTTTTCAACCTGAATATCCCATACTTAGTGAAACTATTAGTTTCTTATTACTTTTGCAGTGAATGTTGGGTAAAACTGAATATATAGCATTCTAATAGAATATCTCAAAGTAGCATGTTAGAAATACCTGCAGAAGTTCTGTTCTGATCGTTTGATCGTGCTGTAGGCCTACAGCAAGAGAAAATGTAAACAATTCATTCTCTGGCCTATGGAGGACCCACAACTTGCTGGTTATTCTGAAGAGGTTAAATCAATTTCTTCATCCTCCAGTACTTGTAATACAATTTCAGAGGGCTAGTCAAAGTAAACAGAGTGTACAGTCTGACTTTGTATAGTATTTTTAAAAGCATATTTTTATCAGGATTTCCTTGCTTAGGATGGGGAAAATTTTTGCTCTGTGCAAGAGCAGCGGTAATATGTTACGTCCATTATAAACATCCAAATACTGAAATATTATAGGCTAATGGTACTCTGTTCATCCTAAAGCTAGAAAATACTGCTTTGGGGTCTTGCAGAAATAAAATTAACCACAGGAGAGTGCTTGAAGGTGGAGGAATTTATAGCACTAGTGAAATGTTAAATTTCAGTCTAAAATCTGTGATCTGTACCATATTCACTAATATTGATTGAAACAGTATTATTTTGATGTAGAATTAAATACTCTAATCTGTGAAGTTGACTGTAATATGGCAAATATCTGTATTTATAGCAATTTTCTCAATACCCTTCTAAGCATTTTTTTTATATTAGAAACTTCTGTGGAATAACTAATGATTTGAGTTTGGCGAGACCTGAATAGCAAATCTTATTTCTCTGTTTAAATAGCAAGTCAATAAATTTGAAAAATAAAAGGTTTTATGAAAGCATAAAAAATTGGAGGCACAAGTGGTCTGATCATTAGGAAAGGAGATGGGGAAAGAGGAACAAAGGAATGTGGAATGGTGGAAACAAGCAGTGAAACAAGAAAGAGTGAAATCTGTTAGCAGTAACAATCACTGCAGAAACCTGTGACCACAGATTATTACTAGGAGGCATTATAAACTTCCTTAAAGTGAAATCAAACCCAGTTTGGTAAACTAGGTTGAAGCAGGAATAGTGTGTGATGCCGTGGAAGGTTTAAATACCAAGTGCTGCAGAAGAGTGCAGACTTTCATAGGTAATTTAGCACAGCTCCGATACCATGAGGTAATGAGACAAAACATACTCAAGGAATCTTGTTTCCTGCACGCATCTTTTTTGTGGTAGCAGCGGCTGTGTGAAACTGACAATTAAAAAGTTGAATCCAGGTTTGAGACACTGTCTATAGCATTACTTAAGCTATGAACCCTCATTGCTATAAGAATCAGAACCTACTTGAAGTACTTGGGAAAGAATTATTTTTCTTTTCATGATCTCTAAGAGAGAAAAACTTGGATTACAGGACTCCTTAGCATGAAAAGAGAGATGATGGGTTATCTCTTACACAAAAAGAAAAAGCTGGATGGTGAGATAGGGCAAACAGAAACCAGGGAATTGCCTGCAAGAGTTGGGTTGCACAGAGCGCTTAGTGATGGTTGCAGGTGTCATTAGAGACATAAACATATTTCCTCTCTCCTGCTGCACTGTGTTTACAAAATTATTTGTAAAGCTCTTGGACACTGATGCAAGGAATGGTGACAGCAGCCTGAGCCAGGATGCTTGTTTTGGTTGTAGCATCTCATTTCGGGAAAAAGGTGGAAATGGGATTAGATGATATTAACATATTTCCTCCTTCAAAATTCCTATTGGTTTATGGTTTTGTCATTCTTTTTGTCTTGTTTGTACTCTTGTTCTCTTGTCTTGATTCAAAAGTTTTGCTTGTTATCAATTGTTATTTGACATTTTTCTTCATTTTATTTACATTTTGTTCAGTCTCTTTTTCTCTGTTTTTGTTTCTCATTCCTGTGCTTTTTTCAGTCTTTACCTTCTTCAATTTATTTTTCTTTTTGGTCTCTCAACTGTCTCTCAGTGTTTCTCAACTGTTTCTCATCTTCTTGTGCCACCCACTACTCTGCTGAAAGTGAAAAGAGTGCCAGTGAGTTCATTCTTCCAGAACAGCCAAGATTTTTTTTTCCTTGGGAGAGAGATCTCATTTGCTTTGATCTGTGGATTCATTCATCTGTTTACACGATCTACATTTCTGTCCACTGCCTGCATATCATGAGGGTGATGGGAGGAAAGTGTTATCATGTTTCCTACATTAATGCTTATAGTTTGTATACACGTTCACAATATTTGAAGGAAAATATTAATTGCAAATAGAATATAGTTTAAGGAAAGCAGTAGTGCTTGAATACCTCTCATTTTTCTTTTAAGTATATGGTACATTGTTAATAATTGAGAAAAGTAGGTAGCATATTACTTGCAAGCAATGTTGAACTCAGAAACAAATGGTAGTACTAATAGTTATGGTCCATATTGCTCGCTCTTTCTTTTTTAGACAGCCTCTACAACACAAGAAGCAGCACTGAATTTCTTGACACAGATACTTACTCCTAGTTTGTTCATTTTAAGCATCCTGATGGAGAGAAACAATAACTTTCATAAAACGTAGCAATAATTTGCAAAATTCTGATATTGTAAATTTTATAGCAATGTGATTAGTTGCTTAATTAATTTAATCTGCATTTAGAAGCAATATGTAATTTTTGCCTATGTTTTGAGCACCAGTTTAAATGTACTGTCTGTAAATAGTGCATTTTTAGTAACATACAGTTCTGCATCTTGAAAGTGAAAAGCTGTGTGTTACTTTTTCTTGGTGCCTACTGATTGCAGAAACAAAGGATATATTGCTAGCTGACACGTTTTATGCAGGCACCTCCAAATGAATCCTGGCTAAAACTGCCTAAGAAGTTACTGCCTCTGTCAAAAGCCACTACTCTCACAACACAGTTGGCAGAACATAACTTTTGTCCGCACCTGTTGATTTATGGCAAAGCTCAGCTGTTGAAAGTGCTGACATAGGTGAGTGCAAGATAACATCCCAGGCTCTCCACTGAAGTAAGTGATGGAGGCACTGGAGGGCATGCTGTGTAGAGTCACTTGTGCAAGGAAGGTTGATTGGGCAACAAGTGAGCTGGTAAGAGCCAACAGCTGTGTCAGTTTGAAGCAAGAGTGGAATTAAGCAGTGCAGGTTTGCACCTTCATTCAGTTAGTATAAAAATCACTGATGCATGCAGTGCATTTGTACCTGGAGATCTGAGCTTCATCACTAGTGCAAAAGCGTAGTGCTTCCTTGCTCTTGCTGGGATTCAAAATGATTCAGTTCACTGACTGCCACTTCAGTTTCTCCCAAAGGGCTGTTCTCAAAAGGCCAGAGCTGTTATGATACCAGACTTCTGTTTATGCTACACTTAAGATGACTGCCACCTGTCAGCAGCTGGCATGTAGTTCAGACCCAGTGTCAAAATCAGAGGGATGGCTGTATATCATATCTTTTCTTAGAAGTACCATCTCACTAGAGTAGTCCAAAAGAACATGATCTGTCTCCTGAATAAACTGCCTGGAGATCACTGTGTAGGTGGGGTTCATTTTTAGATGCACAGCTGGCAAATGTAGTGTTGCCTATGGTAGACTATTGGACACACAGTTTAATCATACTGTAATAGTTATTGAATGCTTTCTGGTGTGGTAAAGTTTCTTTTTGAGCTTCAGTTGCAGCCAACATTCTCCCACTTGTTACCTCCTAGAAGGTAAGCATACTGATCACCAAGGTAATGTATTAGTTAACCAGAGCTTAAAGACATATAGGAGCTACTCTGCTAGAAACTGTAAAGCAGCAGTCTTGTTTGCTGACTGTTGCAAAAATTGTTATCTGAGAATATCACTGGGCCAGGAAGGCATCCACGTACCTTTGAAATCCTGTGCTGTCTCTGAAACCATCTTAAATGAATTCAGGTATTTCAGTCTAATGTTTCAAGACCTTTCATTTTTGGAATACAGAAGAGAGCCAACTGCTGAATGTCCTTTAGTAACACTGAAGGAAAGAAATGCAGCACAGCAGAACAGCTGTTCCCCCATTACGTGGGATAAAAGAACGGTTAAACTGTAGGATGCTGTAATCTGGCTGGGGTAAAAATCAGCCCTCTCTAGCAATAAATCCGTGCTAAGATAACTGGTTCTGATTTGCAGCACTATCTTAATAAAGAGTTGGCTATTCTAAAGATAGTCAACAATTTGCACATGTAGATACAAAATCATCAGTTTTGGCAAGCTGTTTTATTAAAACATGTTTTGAGCAGAAAAAACTAAGCTGCAGAACTTTTTTTTTTCTTTTGGTTTTTGCATAGGAGAACTTGCAACCTTTCATCCTTTAAATTTTGGAAGAAGAAGTGTGTCTTAGAGTTGTATCTCTCACTCATTTAAAATAAATTGTCACCAAGTGGTGATAAGCACAAGTTAATAGGTTCCCAAAGACCAGAAATGAAGAGATAAAGTTAGAGCTTTCAGTGCAGTGACTGCAGAAGCATGACTGGACAGCCAGCTCCACACTGAACCCAGGATCTTGTAGAAGGGAATAGAGCTATAAACAGAACAAAAGAAAAGTCTCATGCAGCCTGTATTTGTGGAATTGCAGCCCTAACTCCACACTTGGAAAATTATGCAAGCGCAAACTTCTGTTGGAGAAGCCTGAGTAAGATTACTGTAAATTCAAATAATTTGTATAGAAATAATTATTAAACACTTCCCATGTTCTTTAAAAAAGAAAGCAATGTTAATTGTTTTTGGAAAATAGTATTGTGATTTACCATTTACAAAGATGCAAAACAGTCTACCTGTGAAGATGTGTGACTTGCAAAACATATGCTTAAGTTCACATCAGGAAAATATTTTTTAAAATCTTCACTGTAGACTATGTTTATTTTGCTTTACCTATGAGATGCTGCATCTGAAATTGATTCTGGAATATCAGAGAGTTTCTTAATATTGGCTTATTTTCGGTCACAGCTGGGAACACCTCAGTGGAAAGTTATGAATAAGAGTCAGAGACTGTGACTTCTTTCAGCTCTTGGAGAGAAGTAAACATTGCTTAGTCTGAATCTGCGGCATCTAATTTGCAAACTACCTGGGACACAGTATGGCCTGACCCAAGAATTAGAGATGTATTTATTTTTAATTCCTATTAGTTGTATCCTGCAAGTGTACTGTGACGTTCTTTGAAAACCCAAGTTGATGAAATGGCTAAGGGTGACTACACTTCTACATACACTCATGTAACACACTCTGAAACCACTCACGGAGGGATGATTCCATCCCTTTAGGCCTATATTTTAGTTCAGACTAGAATAGTGTGATTTGGTATGTCTTCTTAAAAAAATATTCAGATGCTCATGTTTAATAAGTTGAGAAGAATATGACAAATTCAGAAAACATGTTAACTAAAATAAATTACTTCAGTCCCTCCACTGTGAGACAATGTTTTTATAATTAAACTACAAATACGCAATCGTGAATCACTCTGATGGTACATTATGTTATTCTGAATTGTAGATATGACTAAAATACATTTTGGTGTTAGTAGTGTGTACAGGGTTATAAACTCCTCAAGTTTTATACGCTGGAAACAACTCTTAAGTATTTCCATAGGACAGGGTAAAATGCAGGCATGCTGACAGTGCTGTACAATAAGAGATTCATGAAACCCACATGTCAAGAATCAATTGTGATGAAAAGTCTCAATTTTTGTTTTTAAAACTTTTTTAAAAGCATTCAAACAGATCCCATACAGTCTATAGCTTTGAATTTTGTCTGGTTTCTTTAATAGTACTATATTGTAATCTGCAGTAACTGAGCTGGTTCTCACTCCCTTTCTTTATGTATGGAGATTTGCACTAGAGCTCTTTGAAAAACCTGTTTAATGTAGGACCTCTTACATGTTGCAAGAGACTGATAAAGCAGTATTTTATTGGACACAAAACTTTCATTCTGATACTGACTTTTTTTTCTTGGATTTTCTGTCAAAAAGACTGTAGACAAAAGACATCTAATGCTGTAAAGACTGATATGCTTAGATTTAGTTATAGTTATTATTTTAAGTTGTCCCATCAAAGTCAAAGACATTTTTGCAATTGATTAATACAGAATCCAAATGTAAATGGGGTTTTTACCTAGGTTTGTTTTCAATGAAAAATCTTTTAATTTCATATTGGGTTTTTTTTTAACTGAACATAGGAACTTTATACTTGTTCTCCTGGTTCATAAGTAGCAGCTTTACTATGACTATATTCAAAAGTCTTGCTAACATGTCAGTAAAGATCAACAGGTTTACAGTCAGTCAACTTGTAAGCATCTTTGGTTTAGTTTTCTTCTTTTCCTCCCACCTCTCTTTTTCTTTAAGTAGAATAAATAATTTATCTTTTTGTTTAAGATTTTGTTTGTCCAAACTGAAACTCGTAGTTTTCTGACAGCTTCTGTATTAATTCTCACCTCAGTAACACCTTCTAATAAGGCCATAGTTGATAAGCTTCAGACTTTTGTGCCACTGACTACAGCTAACAAACCACTTTTGACTCCAGGTTATCATGGAATCATAGAATAGTTTGCATTGGAAGAGACATTTAAAGGTCATCTAGTCCAACCCCCGTGCCATGGGCAGGGACGTCTTCAACTAGTCCAGGTTGCTCAGAGCCCTGTCCAACCTGGCCTTGAATGTTTCCAGGGATGGGGCATCTACTACCTCTTTGGGAAACCTGTCCCAGTGTTTCACCACCCCCATCATAAAAAATTTCTTCCTTGTATCTAGTCTAAATCTACCCTCTTTTGATTTAAAACCATTACGCCTTGTCTTATCGCTACAGGCTCTGGTCTGTCCCCATCTTTCTTCTAAGCCCCTTTTAAGTATTGAAAGGCCTCTATAAGGTCTCCCTGGAGCCTTCTCTTCTCCAGGCTGAACAACCCCAACTCTCTCACCCTGTCCTCACAGGAGAGGTGTTCCATCCCTCTGATCATTTTCGTGGCCTCCTCTGGACCTGCTCCAACAGGTCCCTGTCTTTCCTGTGCTGAGGACTCCAGAGCTGGACACAGTACTCCTGGTGGGGTTTGACCAGAGTGGAGTAGAGGGGCAGAATCACCACCCTTGACCTGCTGGCCACACTTCTTTTGATGCTTCCTGAGGTTCACATGGGCCCACTTCTCAAGCTTGTAATGGTGATGTTTTCTGATTACTGGCATTTGCTGAAATGGGGAAATACCTAATTGGGGGGAAATTTCTAATCAGTGGTAAAAAAAACGTTGGATGAACAAAGCATTAGTTTAGTCTGGTATTCAAAGAATTAAAGCATGATCTGAACCAAGTGAAGGTGGAGTAGCAGGATGTGAGTCATTCCCTTTTTGATCTTCTGTGTACCTTCTTCAAGCATTTTCCATGCAAGCTCTTGCCCCCTTTTGTAAAACCCTAATAGTTAAAGGAAGTCCAAAGTGACTAATAGGAAACCTTGAGAAACACTCCCTATTCCTGGGAGAATTATTCAGTACATTTGGGAAGATATGTAAATAGAAGACAAGAGAGTTCAGTACATGAAATAAAATCCAGCAGAACAAACTCTAGCTGTATTTTTTGAAATGGGTCTTCACAAAAGTGGTTACCCTATAACATCAGCGTCTATTAAGAAAGAAAAAAACAACCAAACAAAAACAACAAAAGAACCCCACCAGAACTTGTATATTTTTTGCTATGCACAAAAATAAGTTACTGTGCTAAAATCTTGCCATGCATGTCATAATTACAAATACTAATTTTCTGTTCTTTTGCTGAGTTTGAGCTATGTTTTATTTTTGTAGGATGTCACATGTACTTCAGTTTGAAGATAGAAGCAGAAAGGTGAAAGATGCAAGCATGCAGGATGAAGACACTTTTGAGATCTATGATCCACGGAATCCTGTAACTAAGAGAAGAAGAGAAGAAAGCAAGAAGATAATGAGAGAAAAAAAGGAAAGGAGATAAAAAGAATGTAAAGCTGCCTTGAAAGTGACTGCAATAAAGCACTGGCTCTTTTGTAAGCTGTAGTTCCTAAAAATATCACTGGACAAGTGTGAAAAGGAATCTCTCAAGAACCTGTCCTGCAGTTTTGAAGCAGAGCTATCATTTGTTTCTTAAGTTGTGCCGTCAAGTACATTCATTATCCAACCTCTCTAAAGGTTTTTAGAATTATATATTTAGTAAAACAGCTGACCTGACTTTTGTCTGTACTTCAATTACAATGTCACCATCCTGGTTTAATCAACATATGGTAATCAAAAAGTTTTCAGCATAATGAATGAGAATTTGTCCAATAAGGATGAAATTAGAAGATAGAAACCCCATTTGCAGCCTTTTTTTTTTTTCTGAAAGTATAATTTTAATTATTTTTATTATTTTTTGAAAAGGCATATAAACATTGCAGCAGTAAACACTGCCTGCCTGAACCACTCTGTTGCAGAGTTAAGGGTGATGCAGTGACAGAACTCCTTAGAATGGTTCCAGCTTTCTTAAACTAAGTTTAATTTGAGAATTTTGTTATTTTCTCCTTCTTTTGAAATTCATATTCCAATACAGATCCCAGCCTGGGAAGCTGCAATAATAAACAATTTGAGGAGTGTTATTTCACTAGCTGTGCCACATGAACAAAAAGAGAATGCGATGTACTGTAATGGTTGCTTAACCTGTTTTAATACCAGAAACATCCCTCTGGTAGAATTTTCACTGTAAAGTAGCTGGTAATGAAGGTTGGTTTGTTAATTAGTCCAGTACAGAAACAAAAAAAATATTATCAATCTCATTAAAAATATAACCCTGTTTTTAACAATGGTTCTACCATCTAAAAATGAACAGCTCAAGTTTTTGGTTTATAGACTTTCCACAGATTTTCCCCCCTGGGTGCCAATATTTTTACAGAAAAATGGGAGTTTCAGTGCTCTTTCCTTACAGCATTTCTGATGCTGCAGAGACATGGACTACCCATGTGGGCAATAGCTAAAGAAGAGTGAGCACAAGTGAGTAAGGTCATTAAAAAGTGCAACCAGAGGAGTGTTTTGCTGATGTTGTTTTTAGAACAAGTTCAGTAAGGTATGGTGTCCTTATCAAGCTGCCACTGCCGAATTTCTTGATAAGGTCTGAGGTGTGAGATACAAAAACCTGCATTGATGGGTTAATATGGTCCAAATGTCAGAGGTTAGATTAATACAGGCTATTGCTTTAATGTGTGGTGCAACCTTTGAGATAAGAAGAAAACTTGGGAGGTGTGATGTGAGATCCTGTATAAAGCTGTCATTATCCTCCTCTTAGGCCAAGTGAATTATACTGTACCACGGTGTAAAGAAGTTAAGAGGGGTTACATTCCTAAACACAGCAATTCACAAACTAGTGAGTCAAAGTTGTTTAATCATTAAGTCATTTTCTGTTGGGCTGCTGTTGGCAAAATCAAGAACATCTAATGTCACATGCTGTTATCTCTATTCATTGCTTTGCATAGAAAATTTTAAAACAGTCATTACAGGAAATGAGCATATCAAACCCCCGTTCTGATGTGAACGGGAGAGAGAATGAGCGTGTGTGTGTGTGCGTGTTGGCGGAGGAGGTCAGCATGGGGAAGGTGAGGACTAGGTCTAGAAAGAAACTTGAGCATCAATACCAGGAGACAGCTACTGCCCCTGTAATAGAAAAATGTTCTATTACATACTTTTCCTGTAAGCTAAAGTAGGATGCATGAGTCAATGAATGGGCAAGTTGACTAACACCCCTTTTAGCTGAATCTTTTCACTGACAACCTGCAGCAGCTCTGTGTGTGCTGTATTAGATGATTCCCATTTTTAAGCACTAGACAAGGACAGGGAGAAAAGCTTAACTCGGGCTTTAAGACTCTGCTCATCAGGAAGAGGTCTGAAATGCTGGATCTTGCATACATGCAGGACTGATAACGTCACAAGAACAAGAGAGTAGCTATGCTGACATTTTCTTGGTAAGTGAAGTGTGTATCAAAAAACAGTAAACATTTTTCCAGAGATAATATATCTTGTACAATTAATGCTGCAGTTGAAACCAAATGTATTGCCTCTTTTAGCTAATTCTAAGTGCTACACTGTTGCTTTGTGCTAGAACAGCACTAGGGCTGGCCCCAGTAGGATGATACTTACCCCAAGCAGCCGTTTTTCCTATGTCTAATGAATGTCACTTGAGGTGTCATGGCCATTTACTGCATTAAGCCCAGGTTCCAAAGAGTAAGATGGCATGTGCTTTGCACTAAGGCTGTTATTGGGATACAAAAGAGGAAGTGAGGTTTGGTTTCAGTTTGGGGTTTTTTTTAAATGAGAGTTGGGACCAACTTCCCTGTAGTTTACATTTTGCGTTGTACCAAACCCATACATAAGGGTAAGGATATTTGGATTAAATTCCTTCAATTTTATTATGATTGTGAATGGAAAATCCACTTTACCTTGATGAGGACAGCTGGAAGTGCCAGGCCCTGGATGCTTTATGAAGATACTTGGATTACTTGTGTCTAAAATCAGGCCTATACCACAGGGGATTGGTGCCATGAGGGAGCATCAATAAGATATGTTACAAATAAATGAATTCAAGCATTTTTTGGTTATCAAATCTATGTGATAAAAATATTTTATAATACTTACTTCCCAGAAACACAGAGTCTCTAAACAGTTTTTAGTAATTACAAATGATACTATTCTTCAGGGTTAATCAGCTTTGCATAGTATTTCACACCATTCATTGAATAAGCTTCTCTCAGAGTTCTCAGTTCACCTGTATTAATGCCAATAAATATTTCTTCAAGAAAAGAAAAGGATCTGCCTTTATTGCTTCCCTAGAGAAAGAACAAAACTGTCCTTGTAGGAAAGAAACTGCACCTGTGCAGTAAAGTTACCTTCCATTTTTAAGGAAGACAATTTTAATTGGCATCCCTGTTCTTATTTTGTCTTCATTCAACCCAGTGACAAAACTTTCCTAGCACTAAGGACTGATATACACTACACTGTGAGAACGTTAGAAATGTGTTAAAATGAAACGTGTTAAAATTAAAAAATGTATTAGCAGACAGATGGTGTCAGCTAATCAACCAAAAATCACTTAGAAATGGGCTAAGTTGTCTACATTTTATTAATTTCACTAAGGCAAAAGTAGTTCATTTAGGAGATGTGCAGCAAACTTATGAAAAGCTGAGGTCAGAAGCACACTCTCAAGTGACTTTCCTTAAGCCCGACATGAAAGAGTAAGAACCTCAAAGAAAGAGGTTGAAATGATAGTTCTGTGCAACAACTAGTTTGCGATGTCAGAGCTGGGTCCCGTACTGCCAGTAACAATCCTGCCTGTGTCCCATACTGCTAGGCTAGCAAAAACATCTTTTGACTCAGACTTATTTCATTCATCATCAGGTGTTGCTATAGTTACATGAACTGATGAATGCTACAGGATTGCAATATTTTTTACAGACTGTATAGACTATAGAAATACATATGCTCAGACTTAACACCTTTTACTTGTCAATACTGAAAAGCAAGTGGGAGATGCAATGTGGGCAGGTGTCCCCCTCTCTGTGAAGCAGAAGTCTTGTGCAAGGTTAGTGGCTGAAAACTGAAGGGTTTCTGGCTGTAGAAAGAATTTGTTCTATGTTAGTGAAATTTTTCACTGAATATATTTTCTTGAATCTTTTTATTAATCAGCTCCCATATTCTACCCTGGTGCCTAGCACCTCACCCATCTGTATAAACATGAGCATAATCTCTACATAGGTGTAACATACAGCTAGGAACATTTGTCTATGCACTAGTAATACAAAAACAGTGTTTTGACACTTACTTGTGTTTTTCTTCATAAAAGATGCTAATTGTGTACACAGAGCACCCACCTTGAAGATGCACACCACAATGCTGGTATGTAAATAATTTATGTGAAAAAGTCACTGTTTAAAATTGCAGGGTATGCTCTGCTTCCTCCCTCCCCCACTTTTTTGATTACTCATTTCAATAAGCTAAAAATGGTGTACGTACAAACTATGACTGAATTTTGAGCTTGAGCACAAAGGTCAGCGCTACCTATTTTTAGTGGCAGCTAAATTGCAATTTCAATACATTAGTGTTGCTGCCAACACAGTGGGCCAGTGTCGACAGTCTGAGACAAAGGATCCTCCCAGTTATACCTGCCTTCCATGTAATGGGGCCTTTCATTTCATTAGAGGGACTTTAACCCTCCTAAATGAAAAGAAATGGTCGGGGGGAGGACTTACATCCCTGCACAGAGCATTCTGTTGGTAAAGTTGACATTTTTTTTTTTTCCAGACCAGCTGGATTTCAGGTAGATAAGGTCCTTCTGGGCCACATCAGGTAATAGCAAGATCCTCAAGAACAGTTTAAAGGCTTGCCTCATTAATCCTGTCAGTGACCAACAGCTAGTAAAATGTGCCCTTTCTGCTTTGGAGCTAAAAAACCCCTGAAGTGCAACTGCAGCTGGTTTATTTCTGCCAAATAGCCACTACATCTAGGCTGCTAGGGGTATAGTCCGCAATGCCACCTTACGTAGCTTTCCCTGATCTGCTGGCTTGCAGCATGAGCAGGTTTGGGAAGAGATTGTTCCCATGCTGTCTCCCCAGTAGAAGCGTGTCTGAACTCTTAATGGTTAAAATAACCGCACACCAATGTTGTCTGCTCTGGTCTAGAGCACCTCAAGTTTGCAGGAGACATAGTTACGTTTTGGCAACATAAAACTAGCCTCAGCCAGAACAGATAGCTCCAGACTCTGCCTCATTCTGGCAGAGACATGTGTGTCTGTCATTACTTAGATGATGACAGACTTGGGCCGTTAAAATATGAGGGGACTCCTATGTGTGTATTCTTGGTCAAAGATGTAGATACTTCTTTACACCCTTCATTGTAACGAAACGAGCTGATCATACAGTGGCTACACTCACAAGGCTCCTGCTGAATTATATACAGCACAGAGGATGTAAACCAAAAAGTGAGACCACAACTCCTGATGTTTTTTATCCTGGTGTAGAGTGTTAGACCAACCAGGAATATCTACCAGATGTCACCAATTAAACACAAGAGGCTGAGTGCATTATATAGCCAGGACATACATTGAAAAGAAATGACACTGAAGATCCTTGAGGAGGACTGGGAGCCCTGGCAACAAGTATTTAGCCCTACCCTGAAGCGCAGCCTCCAGCACCCTGCTTGTTCCTCCTACTCAGCATACATGTGAAGTCATTCAGGCTGCACAGGAGGAACTGACTTACTGCAGTGCTGTTGCTGCTCCTGTGGCCTCCTCTTCCAGCAGCTACATTACCCAGGCTGAACTTAACAGCTAATTTACCCTCCTCAGGCAGCACCTCAGACCAAGAAGTCCCCTGGTGAGTGCATGCTTGTGTCCATCAACTCTCATCCTTTTTTTGAATGTAGATGATCATCCTTTGATAACACACTCCTACCCTGCCAGTGCCATAAGCTCACCATAGCCCAGTCAAATGCTGTAAAGTCATTCCCCTTCAGTTATTCTGGTCAGACATGCCACATTCGAACTTGCTAGTCACAAATTCCTTGTGCAGACAGACGGAAACCTCGTACTCATGGTGGGCGTCTCTGGTCAATATAACTTCTGTTAGCAAAATCTGCAGGGCACCCCGGGCAGGTGGCACCCTGCCTGTCTGTGGCCAACAGCCTGTGCACCTCAGCTGCTGTCACAGCAGAAAAACTTTCTGAGTTCATTTTCTGTTTCACAGTACTGTGAAGCAAATACTTGATTGTCTTGACAGGATTTCTATTCCACTTCAGTATCCATCACAGATGAGGTTTTCCATTTGGTTTTACATTGGCTCAAGTTTCATTTATAAGGCACACATTGGAAGAGTTTAAAAAGTTAGGCACACTTCTGCAGGTCTTTCTTATGCATCTCACTCAGATGTGTAAGGCTTACTTTTTGCCTCTCCAGAGTTCACCACCACCCTGTCTTCATCACGCCTTCCCTGTCAGCCACCATTACTGAAGGGCCAGAGGAAGGATTTATAGCTTCCTCCTCCACTTTTCAAAACGGATAGCTATTACAGTTACAGCTAGTCTCTGCCCCACTGTCCTCTCAAACTATCTTCATGTCTCTGTGTGCTTGGCTTCCCAATGCAGAGCTGAAGAATCCGTGCATCCTTAGAAAAGTCACACTTAAGCTGAAGCTGAATTTTATTATGTGCATGTGTAGTGTAGTTTCTGTACATATTACAAATGCAAACAAACCTCAAGTCAAAGCTTCAGTGAGTGGACTTATAGTTGATATTTAAACTATATTATGTTTAAAACACTTTCTCTGTATGTCACCTTTTTGTTCCTGAAACAGATACCAAAATAGCCTTGTACCAAAAGTGCTTTCTCTGTTCACTCTTGATCCTACCTTTAAGTCATACATAAAGGATGAAAGCTGGAAGCCGCTAGAAATACCTAATATGCCAGACTGTTACACTAAACTGATGTTACTTGACTTAAGTATGAAGTATCTGCTACTCAGAAAAATCTGACCACACGGTGAGGACCTTCTGATTGTAACCTACAATTGGTATCTGGTACTCCTCCAAAGCAGTACAAAAGTCTGAAAACTAATTTTTAGGAAAAAAGTTCAAACCTATCCTTTTCCATTTTTTTAAATATAAATTGGTTGATAGTAACCTTCTACTCCTAAAGCACTGTTAAAAAAAATCCTGAGGACCCTACCTTAACAACTGTCAATTTACAGACATGGAAGGAGACTACAAACAAAAGCACCTTCTGAAATTTAAAAAAAAAAAAAAAAAAATATATCTGTTCTTAAACCTCAATGCATTAAAAAAAAAAAAAAAAAAAAAAGCATTTAAACTCTCCAAACCTAAATGAAGGAATTTTGCAGTATGGGGAAGGTAGAGGGAAAAGCTAATGTTGTTGACTTAGAAGATCACATGGAAGAGAAAACAAGTGCTGATATAAAGAGCTTCTACTATGGTTCCTATTTTTAATTTATAAAATGCACTGGCTGAGGAACAAAGCAAGATACAACAGTCATATTCCTCAGTCATGAACTTGAAAGTCCAGTTCAGTATTCATGAGGTTATTTAAGCAGTACACTTGCGCCCCTTTATGATTTGTTTGTAGTAGTAAAAGGGCACAGTTACAGAGTAGCCCTAGGATAGTCTTTAATTTTGGCAGCTTCATTTTGGCAGCAAAAAAGCATTAAAAGCTGAAGATCTTTATATTGAACACAGTCTGGAAGATCACGTTTTTGCAGCAGCTATTGAAAACTTGGCTCCAAAATTATGTATGCTTTTCTTCAGAAGTAACTTCTGAGTCAAACAGCTTTTAACACAACATTGCACTTGGATACTTTTTTCACCTGCTTGGGCTGAGTGCCTCTCTATGTTCTTGGCAAGCAGTAAGAGACACTGATTCACAAATGATCTTGTATTTTTTCCGTTTCTTCTTTTTTGCAGCTTCACTGTATGAATGGCCTGTATGATCTGACCTGTGTTATCATTGTGCTGTACCATCTCTGAAGTTATTTTACTGGAATGACAGAGAATAACAGTCACTGTATGCAAAGTCATTTTAAAAAGTATTTCCATTACAGCTACACTATACTTGCCCTTACATTTACAGACTATACAAACCAAAAAGTTTACACATTAAGCACAAGAATATTTCAAATGATAGAGCATGGATTTGTCTTATTTGTTCTTATGAACTGGAATAAGCTTGGCAACATGCTGTAGTAAGCATGAACATCTGAATAATGATTCAGGGGGATGACCTGGTAAATGGGATAGTCAACTATAATATCTATCCCTGCCCTACAGACTAGGAACATAGTTTTTAAGATGATTGACCCTTGAGAGGAAATAGAATTATGCATGTTTTAAGAGAGAACAAGATGTTGTCATCTAGAACACCCAAACAATCAAGTTATCCCTGAATGACACAGAAAAACATTTGAGAGAGCTGTAAAAGAGGAAAAAGAAACTCTGACCCAACTATTCCAGATTTACTCATATTTATAATGAAGGCAGAAAAGTCTCCTTCCAGTGTCTTATATAATTTTATTTTACAAAGACAAAAATAATCAGACAGAAAAACCACAGTAAGCAATGTTTGCCTTTGCCAAACAAAGAATTTACATAAACGTCTATAACTAAAAAAAACCCCAAACCAGCTTATTTCAACCTCTAACTCTGATGCACACTAGTGTTTTTTGTTTCACTTCAGGTGGTTTCACTGCTACAAGATGAGACCTCGTATACTGGAGAGACCAGAATGTACTACCTCACTGTCATATAATTTAGGCTCAGTCATACCTCAGACAATATTTTTACAAGGTCACTTTGCGAAAGTATGTCTAGCCTATCCAAATGACAATATTATTTATGCCAAAGGTTTCGCTTTAGGGATGGAAGTATTCCAACTACTGTTTAATAGGCTATATGGAGAGACTAAGAAAATATCATTTGTTGCACACACAGCTTATGTATATAATACAGAACTAAAGAGTACAGAGTGATCATTGGCAGTAGGGCCTAACACTGGCCTCAGTGAAAAAAGCCACAAAAGCAATGAGGTTTTGAGTTTTCCTCTCCGATATTATTTTTGGAATTCCTGAGCTTAACCAGAAATATGAGTGCACAAGTGAGAAATACATCTGAATTCAGGAGCTACTGGATATTCAAAATGCAAAAAATATTTTTCAAAAGAAAGTTTTTAACACAGGCATATGACTTTTTAAAAGCAGACAGGACAGCATATTGTCAGCTACAGTTTTAGAACAGGGAATGGACAGGAGAGGAATGGCAGGAACTATGATAGAAAACTTTTTAGAAATACTGAGGTGAAGACAATACACTCTTCATAGCCAAAGTAATTAGTACCAGACCAAGTGTTTCAGAAAGCAATTAGAAAGTAAAGTAAAAAAGCACGTTTCTTCTCAAGCTCTGTTCTTAGAAGACAATCGTCCATGGACTTCATTTCTAGTCAATTTGTAACAGTTTTTCTGGTAAACTACACTTCTTCAGGGGCATGAAACCTGCACTGCAAATTCATCATAGTTACTGACTAAAATTATGGTGAGAATGCAACGTATTGTTTTGGTGTGAAATTGGTCTAGATATTAGTACTGATTCTTGTAATCTGTGCTGTTTAAGAGGCTAATTTATTCAGAAAGTATGGTGTTTTATTGCAGTAACAGGCATTTTCATTAAATAGTTATCTATTCATATAGCTCAACACTTTAAAACTGGAAAAGGTGTTGTTCCTGTGACTCTATCATTCTTATCAAAGACACTGGCATTCTTCCTTAAAGAAGGCCACTTGTTCACTGTCAATCTCTTCAGTACTCCAAGAAGGATCATGATTCTCATGCTGTGAGTGACTGAGATTACAAAATCCACACCAGACAAGCACTGCCATATGCACCAGAATATTACATCCAAATAATCCAGTGCATCAGACTCATTAGAATAATGTAAGTAAGATTTGGAGGAACAGAAGCACAAGAGTAGACCCCACAGATTGAGGAAGGAGCTAGAAAATTACTGCAACTGTGTAAGGATCTTAATCAGGCAACTGTGGTTCCTAGGCATGGGAAAACCCAGCCAGGCATTTTGAGTAAAAGTGCATGACATAAGAGGCATCACAATGCATAATATATCCACTACATAATATTCTATAATAGTTCTGCTTTCATTATAGAAAATTAATATTTATTTGCCCTACAGAACTGTGCAATAGCTGCCATTCTTCTTCTGTTACAGTGCCATTTAAGTCCATGCTTTCTGACAGCACCAAAACATGCAGAAATTTGGGGCTTTTTACCATATGAGAAAAACTACAGAAGGGTAAGCAACTTTTTTTTTCATTTTTGAGAATGTTTTTTGTGAACTGTCAGTCAAAGCAGCTACATTACCAAGACACTGGCAGCAGACAGTGGAGTGTAGCTCTCCCACATCTGTCCATTGTAGGGTTTAGTCTGATCTATATTTCACAAATATCAGTTGGCCTTTCAGTTGTCACATCACAGGTTTAGTTCAGCTGGTTGCAGCTGAACATTCAGGTTCCAAACAGGAGGGGGAGAGGCAAGGAAAGAGCTTCAACAGTGATAAATTATTTGCTACTTCCACAATAATACCATGTGGCTTTTGGAGTAGTGGCCCCCTGTGACCACAGAAAACCACAAGCATTCAGATCCATTTGAGCAAGCTGGTATAATACGACACAGCTATAGACAGACAGCATGTGGCTGCTGGTCATCCTGTGTGGAATGTAGTTTTAGAAGAAAAATATGCTAAACTACTCACCTGAAGGGCAAGTCCAAAGACATCTTGCACAAAGACTCAGTGCCTCAAGTTATCTGTTGACTTCTATCTTCAATACCTAAAGTACACATTTTATGCATGGTATGATGCATCTAAAAAGAGAGCTTGAAGGCCAAGGTGATATTTATTCCCAGACTAGTGAATAAATAGGCACCATATCCCTCAGAAATATAGGCAACATTAGGAAGGGCGAATACAGACAGCAACTCTAATCATAGAAAAAAAGATGATATTGTACAAAGGTCAAACCTGACTGAACAAAGTCTAGACTCATTTAACAGTAGTGAATTAATCAAGAACCTTTAGTACCAGAGCTACATGGACAGCAAGTGGGGCTTCATATGACACAATAGTTCCTGAAGCTTCTCTTTTCATGCTTTCTTGGCTCTGTGATTACACAGAGCACCCTTTTTTTACAGAGTTTTCCAAATAACAATTACATAGCCACTAAGCATGATTTCAGGTCAGAAGAGACAGGATATAATCAAATGTACCTACATAATTTAAGAGAGAGGTTTGTCTAACCTCTCTCTGTCAGTACTCCACAATTCCCCATCGTGGTCTTTCCCAATGCATGACCATTCTTGTCTTCAGAAATATTTTCCTAAAATCTTACCTACATGTCCCTTACTGTAGTTAGGCCTATAACTTCTTGTACCACTCTAAATGAATAACCTTTTCCTTTGCAGCAATATTTTACGTGTTGGAAGATTTATCATGTCTCCTCTCAATATTTCCCTCTCTAGAATAAACAATCACAAATTTTTAGTTCTTTCCTTAATGGTCATGTTTTGTATATTGCTACATCATACTTAACCTATCTTCTCTGGCTCTTCTCCCAGCTGGTCTGCATTTTTTTCTACTGTGCTACCTAAAGAAGGCTGGACACAGGAGTCTAGCTAAAGCCTTACTAGTGATAAGAAGAGAGGAATGAATCTTAACTTACAGCACCCTGTCTGCTCATCAAAGCATGGGCTTTGCTTCTGCCTTCCCCACTGACACAATTTTTTTAATGAAGTTCAGCTTGTGAACCATTATAATTCTCAAATCCTTTACTAGTAACCTACTGGTTAGAAGTTTTTATTTTAACAATTGATTATTTCCAAGAGTTGTATTCGTATGTATTGAACTGCACCCTATTTTGGGGGGGATGTTTTTTGATTAGTTGCAATTGTTATGAATTCTAGTCTTACTCTCCAGCATGATTGCAGGTCCTTCTGACTCTAGTTTCACCTAGGCAGTACTTCCTAGATAGCTTATCAGAATGCCATATGAGACAGGTCAAGCTATCAAACAATTAAACTTACATTACTTTTCTGCTATCTGCAAGCCCTATTACTATACACTAGAATAAATTAGGTAATTAAAGTAAATTCATGCTATCAAAGCTAAGTGCAATTTCATCATGTTCTGAAGAATAATATGAGGTAAAAAAATCTACTCCTGGGAAGGAAAATATTTGCTGAAATGCAATTTATCCTTAATATGATATAGTCTATGTAAGATAAAGAATGTTTTTCATAGTTCACTAAATCCAACAGCATGAACCAAGTTAACACAGAGTTGAGGCTTAAAGCCTGATTAGCCATTCAGTCACAGTCATGTCTTTTCCCCAGGTGTGTCATGAAGAGCAGCAATATAACCTCTGGCTGCAAATTGGAAGAATATGCATACCCCAAACCTCAAGTCCTTTAAACTGGCTGGATAAATGTGTGAAACTGAATCAAAAGCCAGGTCTGGGTCTGAACAGATGGTATGATGGAGATAAGCACTACTGCGCTTTCTCAATCTTTTTATGTCAGCAAGGGTACAGAGCTCCTTCTGAAAAAAGGGACTCTGTAGAGGCTTCTTCCTTGTGTTGACATGCCATATTGTGTCATCTAGATGCTGTAATTAAAACAATTTCATTTCCTATATGTCTTCATATGAATGGTTATAATTCTTCTTACTGAGGAAAAAGGTGAAAAGGCAAAGAACTAAAGTGTCAGAACAACTGTTCTCATCTGTCATTTGATAACTGATCTGTGATGTCTGCACAAAGGAAGTGAAACACCTCCAGCAATTGTTTTTAGACTGATTTTCACATGGCTCTTTACACTTTAGTCAAGTGTACTGCCACTGAGAGGAAGCCCACATGCTACAGAGAAGGAAGATAAGGGAGATGCTAAGTGTGTGAAATATTTAGTCGTGACTGTGAATGTAAAACAGCATTTCATGTTTGTGAAAGCCAGTAGGACTTAGGGTGAGATAATGGGATGTTTTCTAAAAAGACCAGTAACTCTGCACATTAAAACAGAATCTGTCAGTAGTCAGGCTGAGCATGAATTTTTTGTCTTTGTCTTCTGAAATATTGGACACATAATCAGGATGCACCTTCTATTTAAATTGTTGTAACTAATCAGGTCCAAATATATCTGTCCTGTGCAGTGCAGCCTTCACTATCATCTAGCCCTTGATCCTGGCACTTTGATTTTTTTCTGCACATCAGTGAGACTTTAGATAGCTTGATTTGGCTATCTTCTCAGGATCAAAGGACATATTTTTGTGAATGGGTAGTTCATTAAACATAATTCAAGAAAAACAATACATATTGTCTTGAAAAGTAAGTTGAACTGGGAAGCAATTGCCTTTTCTTGTTCCTGCTGGCATACCAGTACATTTTAGGGGAGTAGTGTTTCCGTATACTGCTCTAATCCTGGGATTTAGTAGAGCGATCTGTTACAAGGTACAAGTGAAAAAGAGTGACAGTTGCTTCCTGGGAGATGGATACTAGAATGTGGTTACTTGTTGGTATCAATATAGTCCTTAGTGCTCTGCTGTTGGTGCTTTCTGTAACACTATCCCATCCCATGCTCAAAATATTGACCATTCTTAAATCAGACACTTCTTGAAAAGAGCCACTTCTTTCCTCAGACCCAAATACAATCTCATCTGACTAACTGAACACTTCTGCATTTCTTCAACAACTCTTTTTTCAGTGGGCATTACATAATCAGAACAGATGTGACTATTATAAGAGTAGTTTGTGCCTTAGGTCTCCAAATTTTTGTTCCCAGGACAATAAGAAACAGCTGGTCAAACAACAGTCAGGGATGCATCCCTTAGAAAAGACACACACTAGACTCATTTTTCTGAAATGAGAAGACTTTTAACATGACAAGGAAGGCTGAAACCCTCCACAGTAGGATCCACAGAAAAGAATCTTGTTCTGGGTCTAAAGAGAAAGATTAAATGTTCATCTTTTCATAACTGAATGAAAGCAGTCCTGCATCAGGGTTGAATTGGAGTCAGACTGCACCACCAGCCTCTCCCCTCCCAAGCAGAGCTTAGAACCTGTCGGGCAAAACATAGCCACAACCAAGAGCTGCAGTCTGGGCTGCGCTTCTGAGAAGCACATGGCAGAGGCTCAATTTGTCTTAGCTGGGAACCCTTGCATGCTGGTTCAAACACAGTAGCTAACTTATCTCCTCTGTCTGCTTGCACCTCATTTCTGCTTTGATGTTGTGCATTGAAAAACCATTGTTTTCTTGTTTAGAGCAAAGCACTAGGTGTCAGAAATAAAGAGCACTACTCCTTTATACACTGGTTGCACGAAAAAAGTTGCTTCTCTTTTACCTAATATGATATTATTTTTACTTGCTTGATATTAGAAGTTATTGTTACCAAGTAGTTACATTTGTTTTGGGGTTTGTTTTTTAGCCAAAAACTGTGCTGGAGGAAGACAGAACAGAAAAGCATATTTTAAACATTCTGTCTTATTGCATGGATTTTACTGATATGACATTTTTCTGTTTACAAGTGTTTTTCCATATCACCCATGCCAAACTTAGTCTTAGGCTGTAGGAAGGCAGAAGACAGACAGGGACAATGCTATTGGAAAGCAGTTCAACTCACCTCCAAAATAACGCAGAAGTAGTCTCTTGCTACATTGGCCCATCCTTACAAACAAAAATTAAGTGCTTGAAGACAGCACCTAATTCCCCTGGAATCCAAAGAGAACATAACTCTGATCAGTACTTGGAACCTGGTTGTTTTTTACACCCAGGTAGAACTATGGGAAGTCTCAGGTATTGAGTGCTGACCCGGTATTTCAAGGAGACCAGCTCTCAGGCTCAGGACTTTAGTTTCAGACTAGTTAGGGACATAAAAGCCATTCTGAAGTACTTGGAAGCTTCAAAACTGACAGAATCTCAAAAACTGTAAACATTAAACTACACTGTTTAACCTTGAGAAAAAATATAACTATGCATTGTCATGGTGTTAAGAGGTTGTTTTCTGAATTCCCTTTCAACAGAGTTCTGGGAAGATTTTTATGGAGCAAATCCATTTGATAAATAAAATTGATTAAATGCAAATACCATTAAAATAGGTAAAGATGGATTTGTTTCATTCACAAACTATCTGGAAAGTATCATCGAACAGCAAGCTTAAAGGTTGCTGAAGAAAGTCTCCAGGCAGATTACAGAAAGCTTTTTCCTCCTCTCCACAATCAATGTATTATGACAAGATCACAGAGTTAGTACTCAGTATTGCTCAAAAACTAATTTTGAACTATAAGCCATATGAATGTTTTCTCTCTCAAGTGAAATAAAAGAATGTTTAATAAAATAAAAGTATGTTTAAAAGCTAATGGTACAGAAAAAAATCCCACTAAGGGGTCACATAAAATGTCCTCATGTAAATCAACCTTCCAGCTATATTTTTGCTAAAAAAAGATATTGTTTCTGTAGAAAAGAGTCACTCTCTCTCTCCATCTTATTAGAAACTGTTGAATGGAAAGTCAGCTCCCCTCCAAGGAGTCACTGAGGAAAAAAATTTGTTCCTACCTTTAAACGTAATTACTGCATGAAATAAAAATTACCATATGAAATAAGTCTTAGTCATTCTTTCAAAGCAATTTTCATCATAGTCTCAATTCTGGAGTCATTACTGGATTTCTTTATAGTATAAAATGTCTATTGAGAGTTATTTATAGCATTCAGAAGCAAGAAAAGGAACCAATATGAGGGGAAAAAACCCAAATAGATTACACAGCTCAGTTTCTCCCCCATTTTCTCTCTCTCCTTCTGCCTTTCTTGAATTTCTTTAAAAGCCCCTTTCCCCTCAATCTTCCTTATTTTCAAATAAGTTTCTTCTGTTTCTTCTTTCTGCCACTTTCAATCATTTATCAGCAGTCCTGACTAACCAGGGAGGTCTCAGTTGAGTGGAGGTTAGCAAATGTGACACCCATCTACAAGAAGGGCTGGAAGAAGGATTCGGGGAACTACAGGCCTGTCAGTCTGACCTCAGCGCTGAGGAGGGTTATGGAGCAGATCATCTTGAGTGCCACCACGTAGCATGTACAGGACAACCAGGTGATCAGGCCCAGCCAGCATGGGTTTATGAAAGGCAGGTCCTGCTTGACCAACCTGATCTCCTTCTATGACAAGGTCACCAGCTTAGTGGATGAGGGAAAGGCTGTGGATGTTGTCCACTTAGACTTTAGTAAATAAAGCCATTTCCCACTGCATTCTCCTTGAGAAACTGGCTGCACGTGTCTTGGATGTGTGTACTCTTTGTTGGGTAATAAACTCTCTGGATGGCCAGGTCCAAAGAGTGGTGGTGAATGGAGTTAAATCCAGTTGGAAGCCAGTCACAAGTGGTGTTCCCCTGGGCTCTGTACTGGGGCCAGTTCTGTTTAATATCTTTATCAGTGATCTGGATGAGGAGATGGAGTGCACCCTCAGTAAGTTTGCAGATGACACTAAGTTGGGTGGGAGTGTTGATCTGCTTGAGCGTAGAAAGGCTCTACAGAGGGATCTGGACAGGCTGGATCAATGGGCCAAGGCCAATTGTTTGAGGTCCAGCAAGGCTGAGTGCACTTGAGTCACAACAACCCCATGCAATGCTACAGGCTGGGGGAAGAGTGGCTGGAAAGCTGCCCAGTGCGAAAGAACCTGGCAGTGTTGGTCGACAACAGGCTGAATATGAGCCAGCAGTGTGCCCAGGTAGCCAAGAAGGCCAATAGCATCCTGGCTTGTATCCAAAATACCATGGCCAGCAGGATTAGGGAGCTTTGTACTCGGCACCTGTGAGACTGCACCCCAAATACTGTGTTTAGTTTTGAGCCCCTCACTACAAGAAAGACACTGAAGTTCTGGAGTGCGTCCAAAGAAGGGCAACCAAGCTGGTGAAGGATCTAGAGAACAAGTCCTGTGAGGAGCAGCTGAGGGAACTGGGGTTGTTTAGTCTGGAGAAAAAGAGGCTCTCTACAGCAACCTGAAATGAGGTTGTAGCAAGGTGGGTGTTGGTCTCTTCTCCCAAGTAACAAGTGATAGGATGAGAGGAAATGGCCTCAAGTTGTACCAGGGGAGGTTTAAATCAGGTATTATGAAAAATTCCTTTGCTGAAAGGGTGGTCAAGCATTGGAACAGGCTGCCCAGGGATGTGGTTGAGTCACCATCCCTGGAGGTATTTAAAAAATTTGTAGATGTGGCACTTAGAATCATAGTTTAATGGTGGACTTGGTAACGTTAGATTAATGGTTGCACTCAATGATCTTAAGGGTCTTTTCCAACCTAAACAATTCTATGATTCCATGATTCTATCCTTTCTCTTTGCAAAGCCACATGCTTGTCTTCTCTTGCTGCAGTTAAATATAGCAGCCTGACTTCACCTGACTTCTGTGACTCCTCTGTACCTTCCCCTCTGCCTCTTTGATAAGAGTCTTTTACATCTGGCTACAAAGGTAGAAAACCTTTGTTTTTGTCATCCATCTTAAAAAAAAAAAAAAAAAAAAAGGTTAAAAAAATCCCAGGACACTGCTGGGGAAAGCAATTACTCTTTGGTAATCAAAAAGCATTCTCATATCCCACCTCACCATCTGTCAGACTTTCTCCTTTAGCTATATCACCTTTCTAGCTCCTGGCCAGGGGCTGATTCTTAAGGACAAGACAACGATACCACACACTACTGAAAAGGCCAAGTAAGAACTGCTGGACATTTACCCTTTCCCTGCCTCCTTGCCATACAGCCTCAGCTGGCTTCTCTTTTATGGGAGGATCCAGGCTTGCTGCCAGTATGGGAGCAAGACAAGTTGGTGATACACATATCAGGATACAAACATATTCAGCTTACCTTTAAGAGTCAAGAAATCAGACACACTTTTGCATGTCAGTATGTGCCATTCTCCAAATTGTTTAGTGCAAGCTAATGGCAAAGGCCTCGCACATAGCAGCTGCTGTCAAGGCAGACACAAAATCGTTCTATAAATTTTGTTTGTAAACCAGACAGGAGCTTTGGTATTACTTACAGTCCCAACTTCTCATTGAGACTAGTTCACGCTGGTCAGAGTAGCACCAAAATGCATAAGGATCAGCCAGTTTCCTTCTAATTAAGAGTTTTCAAGATGTAAGGAGTTCACAGCTAGTCATGATTCCTAGAAGGACCACCCTGGCTTATGAGGACCAGCCCAGGTTAGGTACAGTCCAGCTGCAAACACTGAGATAAAGGTCCTTTTTTATGGGATCATCTACAATCCTTCATCATCCATCCAAAATAAAGGACCTTTACAGCCCTGCTAATGGATTTGGACAGTGGGAGATGACTCAGAAAGGACATAGCATATAAACAAGGACCACACATCTGAGAAATAAAAGATGACCCTTTAACACCAAATGTACTACAGAAGTACAATAAACCAGTCAGAGCCAAAAGCCCTTTTTCCTTTTTAACTAGGAATCTTAAATCCAGATAATGGGCCGTCTGCCCAGGAGCTCTGTGAAACCTGTCCATTATCAAAGTCTCCAGAGTGATATAAGCAAGGCATTCCGCCTTTAGGGAGAGGACAACTTCTTTTGAACAATAGAAAGCAACAAAAAAAAAGGAGACATAACTTTGTGTCCTTTAGTGCTTCTGCAGGTTACTATGACAAGCAGCTAGTCACTCCTACCACTGGCAGGTACCAGTCCAGTGACTTCACCCAGTCTCTCCTGGACTAACATAATGCACGCAGTAGGTGCCTTCTCAGGTAGCCTGACTGGGTTTCCAAGAACCAACACTGGTAGGAAAACTCACCATCTCAGCTGCTCAAAGGAGCATGAATCTAAAAACAGGAGGGTGAGACAGCTCTCCCAAAGACAAATGCTTGCATTTGACCCTCTGCTCCCAATCCTGAGTAGTTCTTGCATTCCCCACAATCTCTGTAGAAGCAGCACACTTTCTAGACGTAACATTTAGTACAGATTTTCTCCCTCAGAAAGACATCATCAACCACACCCCAGCTGGCACCGGCTCATTGGAATGGTCTGCAGGATGACTCCAAAGAAAACATGGAAGAAGTCTGCCTTGCTGATTTTACTACTGTGCCACAAAAGAGCCTTCCTGCATGCACATGCAGTTGTTGGGAAAGTTTGTTAAAATGTATAGGTCAGCAGTTCCCATGGTGGTGGCCCTGTCCTATATTTTGTCCCTACCTTAATGCCCAGCGGATGATGATCACTGTGAAGTTCAATTCCATTTCTCAAAACAGTATCTCCCCTGTCTGGGCTACATCAGGATCCTTGGACTCCCCACTGAACCTCCCCAAACACCCCATGACAGATGCCTGGCAAATCTAGCGGGAGTCTGAGTGCTCACAGAACAAGTAATGCCTGCTGCCAGACAGCCTTAAAGGAGGGACCTGTGAGTCTCTCTAGTACCTGGTGGGCAGTAACCCATACCAAATGCACCTAATTGGAAGAGAACACATCCTACCACCACCACAGAGTAATCTTAACACCCAGATCACCAGTCTGGCTAAGAGGCAGCAGAGAATCTCACCATCATCCATGCTGGAGGAAGCATGAGGATGGAGGCATGGATGTTCACTTTGAACTGCTTTTCCTCTCCTTCCCAGAAGGTGACAAGGGATTTTTCTCACCCCACAAGGACAGTGTTTTTCAGAGTCATAGGGCAAGTAGTGACATTCTTCCTCCAGTCCTCCCGATGCCATTTCAAGTCTAGGATAAGGGCAATAAGATGTTACTATTCCCTACCTTGTTGAGACTGTTCTTCAGCAGTTTATTTTAGATTTTCTTTCCAACACAGTGATCTCTAATCCCAGCTGAGCCTTACGGGCAGTGGTCTACATGCCTTCCTGAGACTGTATACTTGCTCTGTATGGGGCCATGCTGTGCCTCTCTTTTCTTCTCACCAAGCAGTAAGTGCATAAATACAACAGGATGGGCACTTCAGTACCATATTAACCAAAGAAGAGGCCTCTGCATTCTGTCTGTGCCACTGACTTTGAAGAGGTGTGTTATGAAGTGCTGCCAACACAACATGTGAGTGTACAGGTGCAACCAACAACATGTGGAGTACACGGTGAATACGGGGAGTTCTCCAGTGAAGACTGCACAAACTGCATGTGGGTAGACTCAGTAAGAACAGCCTGATTGCCAAGGCTTCGTGCTTGCTCCATCCAAGCACACAGGTGCTCTCACTGTGTCCTAAAGGTGGGACAGGATAAACAGACAGGAAGATTAAAGCTATGAGAGGTCATGTCAGTAGCCTCACAGGATAGCTCACCCATGGTCAGACTTAGGTCTCTCTTGAGGAACAGTATAGGGAATGTAGGATGTCAGTCCAAAGAGGAATACGAGTACAGAACATTGCAATAGAGGCTAGAAAAGCAAACACTGAAAGAGTGCAGAATATGTGTAGATGCTAAGCACTTGTGAAAGGGGATATGTTACTGAAAGTGTCTGAAAATCAAATAATTTTGTTTCATCTGCAAGTGACATTACTATTCATCATTTGATAGATCTCAGAAGGAAAGAGCAAGTATAACCAAACCTTTTATGATTTGTGCTTTTACCTATAGTTCATTTTCATATGCCTAAATCAGATCAGATCATTTAGACTGATTTTACATTTCCCGGTCTCCTGTGGGATTAATTTCCACTCAGCCAATTCTCATTGCATTCCCCCTCCCAGACCAAGTAACATGCTACCACACACACACACACAAAGCACCAGTGCCATTGCAAAACTAAAAAAAAAACAACCACAAAAAACCAAAACCAAACAAAACACACAACACACCAACTTTAGAGCATGCAGTGAGAGCTTTTAAAATTGCAAACAATGTGATTGTCTTTTTGTTTGTATAGTGATAGGAACAATAGGATTTTTGACTAAGCCCTACAGTTCTGGGCAATTAGTAGGGAGATATTTTAAAACAGCAACAATATTCACTTGGAAAGGAAATGCATATTTAGAATTACTGAAATAGCTACAGGTGAAATTTTATAGAGCCCCATTTAATTGCATGAGGATAAATTGCCTTTATGCATGCTATTTTGCAAAACATATGTGCAGTGAAACATAAAAATCTGGAAAAAAGCAGAATCCGCAGGATAAGCAAGGGAGGAGACCAGAAATTCATATTTCCCAGAGAAGGAAATTAATAAAGAGATACGGGACAAAATCAAAACAATGAAACATGTAAATAAAGGCAGTGCCCAAATGGAAAAACAACAGAGAAAGGTTTAAAAAAAAAAAAAAAAAAAAAAGCATGCTATCAAAACAAGAAGAAAAGATATAGGAGGAGTACTAGAGGATCAAAGAAGAATGCTAGTGATAGATGGTTATTATGATGTAGGCCTAAATTACTTTGATAACATCCTAGTGACTGAGGCATGTTTTCCTAGGCTTGGGGGAGTGAATTGTTGAAAGGCTTTACTCTCATCATAAAACAGATAAGGTGGCAATTAGAACTACTGAAAGCCAACAAAGCACTAGACCCAGAAGACTTAAGTCCCCGATGGAAGAAAGGGGAACTGGAAATCTTATAGAAAAGATTTATGACAGCTTACAGAGAACAGGGTATTACTAAAGGGCTGGAGAAAAAATTGAAGCAGTTACCACATTTAATAGATGAAAGAAGCAGCCAGGGAACAAATGTGTTCAACTGTAGGCACAGATATAGGAAATACTCACTAGGAAAGAAAAAAAATCCTATAAGGCTGAGATGAGATATGGAAATAATAAGGAGAAAGGGAGAACAGGGAACACACATTTGCAAAACTCATTTGGGTATCTGTTTGCCTTCAGTATTGATCACCTAACACTAGGTAAGTGCATAGGTAGTAATGGCCATTTATCTGGGTTTGAGGCAAGAAAGTAATGTGCAGCCAGAGGCGGTCTCCCCCAGATCTGTGTTCATGGTTGTTAGTCAAAGAGAGCAGTTCTTCCTGATAAAGGATCCTGCACAGGCAGCTGCATCAATCAGTTGAGCATAAACGTGTTCATTCCAGTGGCAGGCTCCAGCCTCACAGAAGTTAAATTGAATAACCTGGCAGACACATGTGACCACTTAAGAGCAATTACAAAAGTGCCACAAGGCATGAAGATGTGTAAATAATTCCTACAGAGCAGCAGCAGAACACCACTTAAAGAGGTATGAGTCACAACTCATCGCTGAAGGGACACTTTCAGAAGTGACCTTAATAAGTAAGCGCTTCTATAAGTGCAGACACCACAATTTGAAATTAATTGCATGGTCAAGACAAGATATAAGGGGAAAACATTAGAGAGCCTAATTTGATTTAAGGTCAAAACACAAAAAGCAGTAAGTGGATGCTTGTAATCCCTTCCTTTTCTTCCTCAAACACTCTGCCAAATTCATCCCTCTAAATTATGCTGTTAATTTACTCTGGACATTAATTTGCACTTTTAATTTGTACTTAAAAAGAATTACAAAGAATTACAAGCTTCAGAAAAAGCAAAATCTGTAGGATCAGAAGGTCAAAATTGCCTACTTACACTTCTCTGTGCACTTAGATTCTTGAGGACAAAATTAGATCTGTCAAATATAAAAATACTCCAAACATTAATTTTCTTGCCATAATGTGATTTGGCACATGGAGCTGAGAGTCAGGTAGTCAGCACACTAACTCCTTTAAAGGTCTTCTCACATACCACTTGAGTGGTACCACATCACAAGTCGATAAAAGTACTATACAATCAATACACTAAGGATATTTTTCAAAACAAGAAGTATAAATATTTCCAACAAAATGAAGCTTATAAAAGCATAACCACAGTTACAGGACGAGGCAGACCCACAAGACAGCCTTTATACTTAAATAAAGGTACAATCTTCAAAGGCCTTCACCTTTCTTATCAGCAAGCCTGTGCACACCCTTGACCAGAGTTTGTCACACATTTATCTTTTCTAAGGGGGCAGAGAGTTTCTCAGGGAAGTGCTGTTAAAAGACTGGCGCACTTCATCAGTGTGAAACAATTTAAAGAAATACTACTATTTTAAGTTTCAGTGAGATGTTTAGTTCATTAAGTGGGTCTTCTAGCTGTCCTAATCACCATGTCTACCTCCTATGGCCAACATTTCTGATCATCAGAAAACTAAAATAAGCTTGCAACATATACGTCATCCCCAGAGTAACAACAGGGATGAGAAAGGACTGGATTCACTCAGGAAAAGAAAATCCAAAACCAAAGAAAGATGCAGCTCAAAGTGTTCATATGTGCCAGTGCCAGTGAATTAGAACCTGGTACCACACTGGAGTCAGACACCATGTTTTGTCTTCTAGAAAGTGCGTAAAGTATTTGTGTACTAAATCCACATACTAAGATCACAGCAAGAGATTTCATAATGTCGCACACAAAATCATTGGAACTACACTTACCCAAAAGAATTATTGAAATATAGGATAGCAAAAGCAGCACTGGAAAAAGGATTAAGTGTACTGAATTGGGAAACTTGGGACACATGGATAAGAGGAATGCTGGAAGTTCAAAAGAACTAATTTTTAAATGTAAAGACTATGAGAAGAGAAAAAAATAGCCATATTAGCATCTCCAATATTTTATAAGGACAGCTCTTTGTAGCTCCATTCTGAATAGTCGTTATCTGTCATTTAATATCTGTGTATTCACAACTACACTGTTGACCTTACTAGAAGTTAAGAATCTAAGGACTGGCTCTGCACTTTTTATTCATAACAGTTTCTCACTACCTTTCAAAGCATCGATTGGACAAAGAAATTGACAGAGCTGGCATTAAAAGTAATATACAACAATCATGAGCACACTTGCTGGTTATATACAATAAGATAAAAAAAATAAAAGCTCTGATGTTTTTGACTCAACACTGTATAGTTAGCTACTAACTCAACTTCTGACACATCTTCTTTGCACAGATAATTTTTCTTTGTTCTTTTGTTTTTACCTGATATTTTCACTTTTCATTTTACCAGGTCATACTGTATCATCTTGGACAGCCTCAGGGACCTCTGAGCAATTAATTGCACAGAATACAAAGGTTGAAAAAGCAACTGCAGGTGCAAACTCTGATCCCATTTGGTGCACTGTAATCATCCATTGCTTAAGGCTTCAAAAACTCCAAAGCTGACCCTATGCTTTATAAATCATGGTACTTCTACAGAACTATCCCCTTCAGCTATTAAATGAATTGTTTTGTATAAATATGCATCAAATCTTATTGTTCCTTTTCAAACTTCCAAAGAGCATAGCTTACCCCAGAGGAGAGAGAGGCTGAGAGAGACTTGGAAGACCATAACAAACAAAAAAGAAAAAAAAACCCAGCTACTATATTCTGTCTAGTCAAAAACTATACAAAACAAAGCTTATCCTCAGGATTTATCCCTTTTAAAACAGTTTTTGACATTATTTGAATGCAACATAAGTTTCACAAGAACGTTACAGTAAAACAGATTTTTTTTTCTCATTCATAATCTCATTTAATTATCATAAGCACAGGAAAATGTTAAAGGCCAACCTTTAGGCAAAGAAACAGAAGTATTTTATGGCTACTATCAGGGCAGGGGAAGACAATATATTAGGGTCATAAGGAAGCTTGCATCCATTTAGATGCCCATCAAAAGCTAGTTCCTGAACCCCCCCAATTATGTCTGTCAGTAACTAGTTAGCAAAGTTACTAAGAAACTACACTTAGGTTTATGTATACCTAAATGTATACCACTTTAGATGCGTTAGGCAGAGGAGGGGCTAAGTTACTCCTTATTCGCAGAATAGAGATGTTGAATCTTTCTCCCTTGTGGGTATATGCACACAGATTGCATATATGTCCAAACAAGACACAAAGGAAGTATCATCATTATATCCTATCCTGTGGTTAAAACTGTCATCCAGGATGTAGGAGACCAGGGTTCGGTGTCCTTATCTGCCTTGGGGATTAGAACCCATACCTCATCAATGGTTTTTTTTCTTTTTTTTCCCCAAACAGCAAGATATAGGATACCTTAAGCAAGCGGTGAAGACATATGTCACTGAAGGGAGATATCCCATTACACTGACACAACATCCTCTTGTGCATCTACACACTCTTGGAAATTCCACCCATAGCATTTGTTTACATGGCATTTTGCAGGCAGGCACATGAAAATTCCACCCAAACTGAGCCAGCAGGACAAGTGCCAGCTCTGAATGAAAAGCCATACTGTTGTATTTAGCACATCATTGAGCCTCAAATGATAAACTCCTCTCAGCAGTAAGAACCTTCAAATCCTGGAATTTCTTAACCTTTCATTGTTTAACTATATTAAAAAAAAATATGCCTGCTTGCAATATAGTAAGTAGTAAGATTAGGAATTTTCCTCTGTAGCACTTCCCTAAGACTTGAGCTAATAGTAGTAATAAAAGATTGGCTTTCATTTTGTAGTCCTATCTGTAGGGGGAAAAGACACACACCTTGCCAATTTGTTTTACAGCTTTTTGTAAGACAGTAATGCAATCTGAGATCTGGGAGGAGCAGTTCTGAAGGCAAGCAGGCCATAGTTAATATGCCAGTCAAAATTATCTAGATGTTTCTGAGAAAAAGATTAGAAAAAATGCAATGCTTTAAAAAAAAAGTTATCTTAATGAAAATATTTATCATCTTTCCCTGTTCCCTTGTTAAGAACAAGATCTATTGAAACCACTGCTAAAATACCCAGGAATCACAACCTACCATTGCTGCCAATTACTTGCTTTCTTCAAAGGATTTACTTTGATAGACCAGAGATTTCTTTCCATATAGAACCAAAAAAGCACCTTAAATAAAGTAGTATGATATTTAAAATCAAGCACTCAAAAGTAACAAAGAAATAAAACTAACCTGCTTATTCAACATTAATTCAGCTACCTGTTTACATATGCTTAGATCAGATCTAACAGGTAAGGGAGCTAAAAGGACACCAGTCTTTTACAAAGACACTTGCTGGCAGTATTCACTGCAAAATTATTACCATCTAGAAAGTTACTTACAACCATCCTGTCTAGTTTCAGTTAAGTAGCAGCAATTGTTTGTGAATGCTTTTGGAATTTTCAGTTTGCCTACACGAAAAATAGGTTTCGGTGCATAAAGCAATTATATGTGCACTTAGACTCAAATCCTTAACCACCAGTCTGACATTCCCCTCACAACAGGTTAACAGTTTGTATATATTTCAGCAGCAGGGCAGTCATTAAATCTTTCTGCTTACTTTTGGGAGTCTGAGCCTTGCCCAAGGGTCCTTATAGTTTAAGGCAGTTAGGGATTGTGAACAATCCCCCAGCAGAAGTGTGAAGCCTAACATTAAATTCTGAATGTGGTGCATTAGTGACAGAGGAGGCTGAATCTGAACAAAACCTCGGGAGAAGTTCAGTATTACATGTATCATATTCTATCAAAGACAGATTTTGCAAGAGGATTGAATTTTAGTCCTGATATGAAATATGAAAGTCCTCACCAGATGAAAGGAAAAAATCTCTCAGGGGGTCATCCAAGTTAACCTTGAACGATGGAGTTAATACTGAGTTAATACTGAGGTTGGGTAAATAGCTATTTACTTACTTGTCTAACATTTTCTTGTGTAAATGTTGATTCCAGTCTAAGAGACCAAACACCACTGCATTCCTTTCCTGTGAACGTGGCAATTCCTAAAACTGGGGGAAGTACAGTATTTCAGCAGGGAGAGCCTGAACCTCAGGACACTCCCTATGAGTCTTCAACACTCCCTCACTCCCCTCATCTGTCCACGATGTTATGTTGCATACTTTAATGATCACAAAACAATTTTTCTGGAATGACCTCTGCCCCATTCTGTGTGTTACAGACTTGGAGGGTGAATCAATGCTGCACATGCAGTAGAAAAGGCTGTCTTCTGCAAGTACTCAGTTTGGCCAAAAAACTGGAAGAAAAATTTGAATGAAGCCAGAACTGCAGAAAGAAGAGTCTGGTTTCATAGTCAAGGCTAATAAGCAATAACCTGGAGCATTTTTCTCTGGGCCTGTCCCTGCATAACACTTTTCTTTTAAGTTTAGTTAATGCTATACAATGCCAAGTACATGGGGGTGGGGGTGGGGGGGGAAGTAGAAAAGAAATCATACCAAGGCTTCTGAAGCTGGACACCCAAAGTGGGTTATGGCATTGAATTGCAAGATGTAAATCTAATCTACTAACTTGTGAAATCTGGGGCCTTTTAACTTCCTAAAAGTGTTCTGAAAATACTAGTCATAGCTGACTAATATTTGAGAATGCTTAGATACCACTGTGGCAACTTCCAAATAAGAAACCATCACGAAGCTAATAAATCTGTTTACTTAGCATAATTTTAAGAAAACACAGTAAATATTGTCAAATTTAGACATTGAATTGCTGGTTATTTCATCAGTAGCTATGGTACACAGAAAGTCACACAGCAAATGAAGGTAGCATAATATATTTGGCCCTAAATGCAAAACTACTACTCATTGCAATCAGAATCTGTTTAAAAATGTTGAGTTTTGTTAACAACAATCCAGAATTCTGAACAGTTTTATTGTTGCCACAGTCACCCTGGTTAGGCATGATTAAATTTCAAAAATAGAAAAGCAACAGCAGACCTGGGAGGAGGGTCCTATTTTTTTATACCATCATTAAAAACCAAAGTGTTAGAGGAAGATGAGAAAGAGCCCACTTTCTTTTTTTCTGCGCAAAGCTTCTGAAACTCTAAAGTATCTAAAACAATCTTTTTCTTAAACACAGAAAACTACATTTACATTTTTATATCTTGTTCTAGAACTTCATTAATGAAGTTGCTCACACTAAGGAAATACTACTTAGAGGACTGTTTCTTTTCTAAAGATTCACAGAAAGAGTCTTTAAAACTTTCTGAAATGTAAAACTTTTTAGAAAAGTAATGTTGAATAGAAGGAGCTCAGCAGCTTGCAGTAAAGACTGTTTCTCAGGACAGAAAGTATATTCCTTCTTTGCAGCCTGTAAAATACAGAGGAGTCTATTATAAAAATTGACAAGTAATTACAAGGTCAGAAAAAAATCTTTTTTTTTCTTTTTGCTTTGTTATAAACTGACTTCAGCTGATACTGGTTTGACCACAGGACTTCAGGCTAGATATATTCCAAAATCATTGCAAAATACTAAACAATCAACTTGTGATTTTTCTCCTTTTCACAGACAAATTGTGGTTTTCCTGCATGGATTAATCTTACAATGAATTGGTTTATTCTACTGCAATGTTATGCTTACTTGACACTTCATACCTTTCTGGCTTTGTTTTTTGGACTAGCTCTGGGAGAAAGAAGTTTTCCTCTCTAACACTGAACTCCAGGCTGCCCATAATTCAGAAAGATCTCCCTAAGAATTGAGATAAAGTGTGTCTTGTTTGGTTTTGTTTTGATACCTGCTAGTGGTAATGCTTAAGATTCTGAGAAGCTTCTTACTGAGTCTAGACTGAAGTACATCCTAATTACTATAATCGTATCAGGCAGTAAAAAAATCAAGCCCCCATACCCATGGTCAAGAGGAACAATTTGATACATATACAGTACATTAATTAATTTTTCTGGGTGAATATCATTGTTACTGCTTAGATTAAGAGAAAAAAGTTCTTTTAGACTGCACATAATGGCAAACTTGCTCCAAGGTTTATGAGATTATTTACTATTTAGGATGTTTCTTCATTGCTCAGAAGTTATTATCACATACTCAGAAGCCTTTGAGAATATGCTGGAATATGACATTTAGCATGATAGCATTTAAATTACATATATCCATATTTCATATTTGAAAGTATTTCATATGTCATCTTTTGAAGATCTGAGATTAGATTTTACTTTCTAGACCAATGACAATGCACAACAACTATTTTTTTATTTCCAGAAAAATCCATTACAAATTCCATGTTACACATAAATCTGCTTTTAAAAGGCAAATCTATTGTGTTTGTACAGATAAACTATAAACAGATCTTTAATGTTGTTTCATGCCAGCGAAAGAAGACATTTTAACCATAGCATGCAAATATTTTGCAGGTGCTGAGAATGAAGTATAATGGAATAGTTTAACTGCTGGAAAGTTCCCATTAAAAGTTCAAGCAAATTAATATTAAGAAAAATAACATTCTCTCACATTTAAGATTTTATATAATATTTTCAGGTTTTTTTGTCCAAATATGGTGTCAGGAGAAGATTCCTACCATTACACAAAAATATATTCTCATCTTATTCAAATCTCTTTCCATTTACTGTGTAACAGTTACAGTCAGGAATTCAAGAATGTAACTTGTGAGGCATATTTTGATGGACATATCCTGAGGCTGCAATTCCATAAATGATTAACAGAAAGGAAATAAATGCCTCATTGTCATCAATTGGCTGAAGTAATTGCCATCATGGCTGTCAAAGAAAGCTGCAGAAGTTACTAAAAGGAAGAAGAAATGAGCATCCCTCTGGGCATCAAGTTTACGGTGCTAAGCTGTTTCACTGCAATATATAGAATAATTCAAAGTCAGATAATTCATCACAGCATGAACAACTGTATAGAATAACTGCACACTAAAAGGATATTAACACTTTCCATAAAGTATTATCTAATCCATTATTTTTTCCTGAAGAAAACTGTTGAGAAGGGTCTGTCATTAGCTAGCAGGTGATCACATACATGTTATTTTGTGACCATTGAAAACAGAAATGAAATTGAATTTTTAATGTCTTCACCAGAATATTGTCCTGGTTATTGGTACTGATCCCTTAAAACAAATGTTGATAAATCAAATGAAACATCAAAAGAAAAACAGCCTGAAAGGAGTTCACTTTGTCAGGGAAGATTAGAAGAGTTACAGATTGCAACCTCTCTTCCCACACCTCTTGAGTGGAGGGACCACAGGACAGGGACTGGGGGAGCCAAGTCCTTTCCACTGTAAGAGAAAATCAGGTTTGTGACCAGCTGAAGAATTCAAGCATACATACATCTATGGGACCTGATGAGATACATCCCAGACTCCTGAGGGAATTGGCTGATGCAGTTGCCAAGCCACTCTCTGTGATAATAGAAAAGTCATGGCAGTCAGGTGAAGTCCCCGGTGACTGGAAAAAGGGAAACATTGCACCCATTTTTAAACAAGGTAGAAAGAAAGTACTGACCTGTCAGCCTCACCTCTGTGCCTGGGAAGACCATGGAACGGATCCTCCTAGAAGCTGTGCTGAGGCACATGGAGGACAGGGAGGTGATTCGAGACAGCCAGCATGGCTTCACCAAGGGCAAGTCCTGCCTGACAAACTACTGGCCTTCTGTGATGGAGTGACTACATCAGTGGACAAGGGAAGAGATACAGATGTCATCTATCTGGGCTTCTGTAAGGCCTCACATGGGCCACCACAACATCCTTCTCTCTAAATTGGAGAGACATGGATTTGATGGGTGGACTGTTTGATGGATGAGGAACTGGCTGAATGGTCACATCCAGAGGATAGAGGTCAACAGCTCAACATCCAGGTGGAGATCAGTGATGAGTGGTGTTCCTCAGGGGTATGTATTGGGACCAGCACTGTTTAATATATTCATCAATAACTTCATCAAGTGCACCCTCAGCAAATTTGGAGATGACACCAAGCTGAGTGGTGTGGTTGACATGCATGAGGGTCAGGATGCCATCCCGAGGGACCTAGACAAATTTGAGAAGTGGGCCCATGTGAACCTCAGGAGGTTCAACAAGGCCAAGTGCAAGGTCCTGCACCTGGGTTGGGGCAACAAGGCAACAATCAATACAGGCTGGGGGATGAAGGGATTGAGAGCAGCCCTGTGAAGAAGGACTTGGTGTACTGATGGATGAAAAGCTGGACATGAGCTGGCAATGTGTGCTTGCAGCCCAGAAAGCCATTTGTATCTTGGGCTGCATCAAAAGGAGCATGGCCAGCAGGTCAAGGTTGGTGATTCTGCCCCTCTACTCCACTCTGGTCAGACCCCTCCTGGAGTACTGCATCCAGCTCTGGAGTCCTCAGCACAGAAAAGACATGCACCTGTTGGACCAGGTCCAGAGGAGGCCACAAGAATGATCAGAGGGCTGGAACACCTCTCCTATGAGGAAAGGCTGAGAGAGTTGGGTTTGTTCAGCCTGTAAAAGAGAAGGCTCTGAGGAGGCCTTTCAATACTTAAACAGGGCTTAGAAGAAAGATGCAGACAGACTTTTTAGCAGGGCCTTTAGTGATAGGATGGGAGAGGGGTAATGGTTTTAAACTAAAATAGGGTAGATTCAGACTAGATACAAGGAAGAAATTTTTATGATGGTGGTGGTGAAACACTGGGACAGGTTTCCCAGAGAGGTGGTGGATGCCCCATCCCTGAAAACATTCAAGGTCACGTTGGACGGGGCTCTGAGCACCCTGATCTAGTTGAAGATGACCCTGCTCATAGCAGGGGCTCTGGACTCAATGACATTTAATGGTCCCTTTCAACCCAAAGTATTCTATGATTCTTTGTCTCAAGTATCAGAGCCAAATCCTGTGTAAGGAAAGAAAGTCTATAAATACTTTGTAATAATTTGTGATACAAAAATATATTCATTCACTTAAGCTAGACCACGAGCATTCATATTGTTGCTTTTTTCCTTCTTTCACATCCTTTTCTTCAAAAGTCCATATGTGACCATTAATCCAATGTGGGTCCTAGTTGATTTTTAAGTATTCATACTGGTCTAGACCCACAGCTTGGATAATGTAAATAGCTTTTGTCCCAGGAAAGTCCCAGAATTATAGGAATAACAAAACATAAAAGCTGGTCATGTTGCTTGTGGAGCTGGAAGGTCCTTCTTACAGATCTTTGTTCACAATCTTAGAGATGTTGGGTCTCTCCAGCCAAAAAGGGGGGAGACTTTAATTAAGGATCAGTTGTAACCAAGATCTTCCAGGTCTTCAAGGACTCTTAGGAGGCACAATGGAACACAGTGGGATTTCTAAACATCCCACAGCAAGAGCAGTAACTTCCTGCGCCCAAGACTCTGCTTATCAGAGATTAGATACAAACCACAAGATGCAATTAAGCAGAACAGACAGGCCCACCAAATGGAGGAGGAAGTGTAGGCAGTCATCTGTTACTGATGTACAACTATTTCCACTCCGACTCCTCCTTCCTTTCCTACTTTACTTTCTCAATTTATAAAAGAAGTAGAATAGGAAAAGTTTGTCATACATTCAGTTATCTCCAGTGGCTTACTGAGGACAGCATCTAGCAAATGAACAGTTAAACATTTTTTCTGTGCCCTCAAGCTCTCTGAAGGTAATAATAAAAAAAATTGTTCTTAATTTTTTCTTCTGTTTTAGCTTAAGTATTACCTAAATCCACTTACTAAAGAAACATGACTATCTAATCATCTCCAAGATGACAGAGTCAAGCTGATACATCAATAAACAAATTTGGATCCAGGATTTTATTATCGTTTCTAAAAATAGCAAAGACATTGATTATCCAAATCAGACCTGAAATTCAGATTTTATTTAAAGAAAAGATACAATAAATTAAATAATTTCTCTAAAATATAAAAGTTTGACCACAAAACTACAACATCCTGTGCTAATCTAAGAACAGAAGGGTAGACCTATACAGAAAGTGGCGATTGCCAAGTCTCAATGCATGCAACATGGTCTGGATCCAAACTTTGAGCAAAAATATTAAATCAAGTTATAAGTTCATTCTTCCTTAGTTTCTTTAGAGTTCAAATTTCATATAAGCGCTGAAAGAACTTGTGCAACTTGATGCACGCTTAATGCAAGTACTTCCAAAAATAGTATTTTCATATGACTGCACTTTACAGAACTTCAAAAGCTGTTTAATTACAAAGATCCTTCCTGACTCATTATAATTTCATTGACAGAGTATTGTTTTCTCTATCAGTCAAAGCCTCAAATTGCTAGAATGTTTATATATGATCAAAAGTATCATTTGTGCTAGGCTAGGATGGAGGATGAAACACACCATGCAGTCTAGATTTTAGTGAGATACTGAAAGGAGGACACTGATAATGACCTTATTTTGAATAATGATAGAACTTAATTGTACTAGTAATTTTCTATCCATTAGTTTACTTTGCGATACTTGCAGTCAGAGCAAAGTAAGATAAGGGATGGGTCAAAAACTGTTTAAAGAGGAACAGACAAATCTCTGCAGCGTTGTTTGCTCACACCAGGTGGATTATATAGGAGACCTTTAAATTAATTTGGGGAAGAAGTATTCTTGGCCGTTTAGGTGCTGGCATTGTTTTTCCACTAAAAAGATGATTGAGGTTGGTTAGCTGGAGTACTGAATAGTTTTAGTAAAGAGATAAATAATTGTAATGTGCATTGATTATACCTCAAAGACTAAGAGCCATCAGATTGCTTTCTAATCTGCATAGACTTTAGAAGTCATTCAGTATTCATATATTTTAAACTTCACCTTTGCATCAAAAGACAAATATAAAACCTGGGATGTTTTACTTGGGTGCCTTAAACCTCTGGGTTAAAGTACAGTTTAATTCTTCAATTTTGGTGGTATAAGAAACTTGTACAAAGCATCCCTGACTAAGACATGGCTCATCAGCTCTCAGTTTTGCATGCTTTGTTAATTGATTTTAATCACAGGATTGTGTTTTATCTGCAGATGTCACTTTATAACATGGAGGTAAACATCTGGCTAATAGGGTTTTACTGGACGCTTTAACTTATGGAGAACAGTTCTAAAATATATGGTAGGCAGGTCATTTACTGATGTTCAGTCTCAACATATGTCGTGATTTATAACACAGTGTAGTATGTTATTTGTCACAATTAAGAGTATGAATCACAAGATAAAGAGAAATAAAATCCAAATAATTTTGAGCAAGTTTTGGTCTCTCATTTACAAGTGAAGTAATAATATTGCTGCTTCAACATTCTTATCCTGGGCATATCTGTACAGCTTGTTTCTCCCTAAACTAGAAGCCAAAGACCAAGAGACAATGCTAGACCCAGATTTACAGAGATTAAATCCCACCCAAATTTTTGTGACATATTTCTTACTGGCTAGGTGACTACCAAGGCCTCGGCAGGTGATCAAAGGCTGTACAAGCACCACGTACAGACATCAAGGTGGAACACTAGGTAGGCATGTAGGTATTTAGGTAGAGGTCAAATGAATCTGCACCCAAGAATCATATTCAAACAGATCTCATCTTACAAGGGGGTCACCATTTTATGAGACAGTTGCTGAAATCACACTTTTGTCTAATTTTCACAGCTCTGAAATAAAAAAATCTCTCTCCAGTTTAAACTAAGATAAGAGAATTTCAATTTAGCAGAAGCTTATTAAGAGTGCAGATTTCCACTTCATCCGGAATAATCCAGAAAAGTCCTGTTTTTCTGACTGCCGTGTCTGAAAATGGAAAGTTGATCAAGCCAAACCACACTGTGAGACTACTCCTTACATAGTTCTGGTCCTCCCCATCCACTTAATTTTTTCCATTTTTTGGGAGGGGACTGGAGAAGGTAGTCATTCTTCAGGAGTCCTTGATTTGGGCTTGGCTTCCCTCTCCTGCCATTGTCTTTCTGAGCTCCTTTGTGGGATTTTTGTCACAAAACATAAAACCTAGATTTAAAAATAAAGAAAAGGGCAAATAATTTTGAAAAAAATATTTCTCTTTTTAAGGATGTTATTCAGCATGATAAGACATCTAGAAAATGACTATTTATAATTTAAGCTTTCCATTTATCCTTACAGTCTCAAACTGTAATGACTGACAGTTACAAAAGGAACCAAAGGAAGTAAAGTGGAGATAAAGTAGTATTTAAAAACAAAAGTTGCATCTGGTTTTGCACCTTTTTTTTTTTTTTTTTTTTGTTTTGGTCTCATCATAGTGCTGCCTTGCTTGGCAGATCTTAGAAGACTTATATTTTGAACACACTCTGAGCTGTATTTCTCCTGAGCTTATCTTATGCTTCGTTTTATCTTTTCATAAAACTTCTGCCTGTTTCAAAATCACATATCAAGTGACAGATACATGGTGATAAGTACTAGCATTAGATGGGATAAATACACATTCTGACTGTGGGTTTCAAATACTGCCATTGTGAAACCACACTTGGACACAGAGAGTCTGATTAGAGCCAAGTGTTTAATTTTTTTTCTACAGCTCACAAGTTCTGGCACAAACAGCAGGTACATCAGCTTCTTCTACTGCTTTTAGAACAACATAAAGTTCAGTAACACAGTATAAATTCAGTAAACATAATATTAAAGGATTTTTGGCTTCACATTGATAGGGAGGCCAATGAACAGATTATAAACAGGCAAAGAGGGGAATCTCACTTTACTGACTTTGGCCTAAGATTCCCTGAGATAGGGAAAAGAGAAACCATAATTGCTTTTTTCTAACCAACACAGCATAATCTTGACTGGTGGCAATGTTTGTGATTAAGATTACTAGATTTTCTCTGTTATAACGTCCTGCTCCTCAAGTGATTAGCTACTCAGCAAGACAGCAGCTTTAAACAGTTCTGAGTTTCTTTTTACCACCTGGGTTTGCAGCATCTATAATTCTTTGACCACCAAGAATCCAATAACTGATATTAAACCTAGGAGCATTCAAGCTGCTGCTGTTTCAGTGTATTACCAGCTGTTTAAAAAAAATTAATATCCATATGAAAGCAGAGTATTAATATAGTTTGTCTCTCTCTGTCCCTGCTAACAGGACTCAAAATAGCTAATCACATGAATATAGGATCTAACTCTCCAAGACTGTAACAAAGCTCAGTGATGACCATTTGAATTGCCTCTTAATGTGCAGACATGACAGAGCACTGTTTGATTTCAAAACAAAGACTCAGTCAGATTGACACTATTTCTCTGAAAGCAGACATGCATCATCAGACCTAGTTAGTCAGGTCAAGAGACCATATCTCTTATTCTTACCCTGCTAGTGTTTGCATGAGTTACAAACTCTGAAAGGTACATTTTCACCAAATACTTGCTGCCTCTCACAGCAGTGAAGTGACCTCCCTTTCCACCCTGCAAAGCAGCATCTGTATAACTGCACTAATTACCTGAAAACCTCAGTTCTAATCACTGTAGGGCCAAAGGAGTTGTTGGCTCCAAGTGCTTTGGCATGATCAGCACTGAAGGTCTTCTGACTGCTGGCAGACTCAGTAATGAGTTCCCAGTACTAGGGGATTATCAGACCAGGCCTGTTTTACTACCTCTTTGTTCTAAGCAGAGATCTAAGAAACAATTCACTTGCTAGGGAAAAAGTGTTACTCTCCATCAGTGATAAAGACTTTTTCTTTGAAAGGAATTACAAACAGCAACCATCCCCTGTATCTTAAGCTTTTGTTGAATGCCCCACAGGGCAAGAGATTTTAAAAATTATACATATACATATATCAATATATATATATCAATATATATATTTCATATGTTATAAGATCCTGCGACGTCATGGCCAGCCTGGGATCTACCTGTGTGCCTTCCTGTTTGCCCTCATGCAACTTCATTGAGTAATACAGAATGTCTGGAATTGACTAAACACAGTCACTTACTCCACTCAAATCCCCATGAACTCCATGGATTTGCTACTCATCACATCTCCAGATACCAGGCATCCCCTGGGAAATCCAAGAATCCCTATGGACCACTTTATCACTTCAAGAAAACAACTCATGAGAGCAGCACAAAGACTTCCCAAAAAAGATTTGGGAGCAACTTCCTATTCAATTGTATCCTCCAGCCCAAAGTCAAAGGAGCACCATCAAGAGGTTCAGCTTTCTTTCAGACAGAATTGCTCCAGCAGCAACTCCAGCAACACCCTTCCAAACCACAAAGGAAGCATCAAAGAGCCTATCAACAACCCTCCTTAACATCCTCTTCAGAGGCATCCCAACAGAGACAGCCACCTAAAGCCAGTTTTGAGAGGAACTGTAAGAGCCACGGATCAACCCACTTCACAGCCTGACAGCTGTGAGTTTTAGCAAGTGCCTGGAGTTACCAAAGACTGATGGTTTCTCAAAACTCTCAGCAAAGGGTTCACAGACAATTTCCAAACTCTTTCAAACCTCTCTATATTTCCAGTGCCTAGCTGGAGTGATGATGAAGAAGTCAGTTCCTTAATACACCCAAAACAGCAGAGGAAACACCTACAGGACCTCAAGGGGAAGAAATCCCAACTCTATTTCTGTTGCACAAGCATTTTGGAGTCTCTCATTTCCAAATGTACAAGTACTTGTCTTTCTTTGAATACAGTACCAAAATCTATCTGTATATGGCATTTCTTGCAGCTGCAATGACAGCACCAAACCAAGCAGAGTAATACATCAGAGAGAGTATTTCAGTGCAACATCTTAAGTGTTCGTAAATTAAGCAAACACAGTACTGCATCTCACATGTATTATCAATTCACTTTCTATATAACTTTTGGGTTAGTCACACATAATTACTATCTCAGAGCTTCATGAAAAAGGAAAAGCAGTTTTCTGCTGAAACCCCCCCACTGCAAGGCAATCCAGCAAGTGCATTCCCTCCTTTCTGTGGCATCACTGCCCCTGTGTCTGCATCTGCCAACTTCTATACATAAGGAACACAGCACAAATGTAAGAGTTATGCCTTGCCTAGAACTCCTAGAAGAGGAGTTACTGTGGATTACACAGAACAGGAAGGTGAGTTCAGTAATGATACAGACCTTTTAAAGCTGCATCAGGACTAAGATTTGATTCTTTTTAGGGAGAAGGGATAATCCAGAGTTGAACTTGAAAGCCGAGAGGAAAAAATCTGTCCAGACACAGGAATAGCCAGTCGAGTGTGTGACCCAGTCTGAACTCATTGATTTGAGTACCTTGAGATGTGTCACACATCATGTGGCGCAAAGCCCCCAACAGGTAAAGGACTATTTTAAAATTAGTTCATTCTGTGACAAAGTAGTTCTGTTAAAAAATATTTGTCAGAAAATATATATTTCACATTATCCAGAAAGCAGTGTAAATGCATTTTATGACACTGTATTGGTTCTTGCTAATCCCCAGGAGACTTGTAACTATTCTGAAGACAGCAGAAAGTTAAAATAAATGTCATAACATGTAACTTGCATAATTTGGCACTTGGTTACAGGTACCAATGGAGTAAAATGTTCTTAACTGTTAAGGTTTAAATATGACTGCTAGTGGCCAGTTTTTAAAAAGGGAGTGATAGGTAACTTCTGGCACAAAATCATTCCCAAGCTGCTTTTCAAAAAATTCCCCTGTGACAAGGGGGTAGCATAAGACACAGCTGGAAATTCCCAAAGGTTGCGTATAACATGGATGCAATGCTTATATGATAATCAGTGAATAAAGACCTTGGTGCCTGGGTATGCTCATTTACACATGATCTTTAGAACGCTGGTGAACTTTCTGAAGCATTAGTTTCTGTAAAATTCATCGAGATGCACTGAAGAACAGAGTGAGCTAAGAGTAAAATCAGTCAGGGAGGAAAGAAGAGGGGACTAAAGGGAGACCCTAAGTGGATTTTACATTTTTCTGCTATCAATAAACAGCAATTGTGTGTTAGTTATGCAATACATGGATTATGGTAAAAAACTTTTCATATCAAAATTGTTTCTCCAAACAATGTTTTGTCAGTATTTTTCCTATGTATTTTAAAAGGAGTCTGCTAACAACTTCTAAAGACTTACTTGTAATCTTAGCTATGAGTCAGAAATGCTGTTTGCGCTTCTTTTTTTAAAATTTGAACTGAAATTCCAAGATATTCTTCAAATCTCCTTTCCCCATCACTTCTTCAACAGCTTCCTATTAGAAAAGTATATTCACTCTGTGACGATGTTAGGTTGCAAAAGGATCTTTAGCAGAAAAAAAAGAAGGGAAAGATATCTGTCAGTTTGTAATTAACAACAATGAAGGAAGCTAGGTCCTTTATCTAACACATTCACATATAAGATAAAGAGTTCAAGATATTCTTTTTTGTTTAGTTTTTAGAAAACTATAGAAGTAAATAAGGCTTCCAGCTATTTGTTAATTATTTTGGATGACTCACAGGAGCACCCAGATACCATCATATCAGCATAGTCCTTCATCAAATACTTGCATATGAAAATGGGTCAGAGTATCCACCCAGAAAAATCATACTCTTCCTTGTATGTTTACTTCAACGTTTTTATGTACTTATATGGAATTGTTAAGCTAATCATATTTTTGCCAAACTGGCTATAACATAATCCACCTATGACTGACCAACTACAGAAGAAAAATTAAACAAACATTTTGCTGTTGTTAAACTTTTTTCTGAGGGTTTGAGCTTCTGAAGCCAGAAGGTCACTTGGATTATGTATACAATGTTGGTAATTGCATTCCTTAAATCTACAAAATGCCACGAAGCTCACTATTTTCCAAAATAGCTTTGCAAACAATGACAATTACTGCCCAGACATTTTCAAACACAGCAGGTTATTGGCTTAGGCAGTGATGGAAACCCTAAAAAGAAGATAAATATTTTGAAATGCACTGTAAATCAAATTTGTGCACTGAACTAAGAGTGGATTATCTGCCTCTAAACAGCAGAAGATGTTTTAGTTTAAGGGGCTTTTTCCATGCTTATTTACTAGAATTATTTTCAATTGTGTCTTTCTGATTTTTTTTTTCATTTTCACAAGATTTTTAGCAGTTGCATTGTAATAAATGACACTAATTAGTTATACATACTTTACTCATTACATTTACTGGTGTCCAATAACTCACAGTTTCTCAATATTTTAATAAAAATTGTATTTTTCAGATTCAAAATTGATTGGGAACAATGCTGTGTTGGTTTCACGCTGCTCTGCAAGTATTTATAGTATATGTATCTACAGTCTCAACTGAGCAAATTTCTATGATGTAACTAACTGAGTCCTTGACTAAGAATGAGTCTGTGAGGAGAATTATTATACTGTGATGTACTATATTTTGATACTGTGGTACCAAGACAAAGGCAGCCACCTTTTGCATCCTTCATTTCAGAAAGTGAGTATCTGGACAAGAAAAAAAGACAGCCCAAATGGGAATTCATACAATTGACTGTCCGAGCAGCTTTGGCTAGTATCAATAGAAGGGTAACACCAGGAAGCCAAAGACACTGGTTTTATGTATGTGCACTCAAAGCTAGTTAAGAATTATCAGGTTTCTGACTTTGTGCCATATTCACATTCTCTGGCAGAGCAAGGCTGTTGTAGGATGAAGACAACATTACCTTAGTACTCTCTGAGGAGTCATTCAGCAGACCACAAGTTCAGGTTCACTGGGCACCTTCATGAAAGAAGTAATATAAGTAAGCCAGGATGCTGCTAGATTGTTGTTGAGGGTTTACTGATTAGTATAGAGCTGGTATTGCATCCTTCTCTTTCCTAGCAGATCACAGATGTTAGAGACAAAGAGAATGTCATCAGAATAGCCCTGGGCTGGGGCAGTTTCCAGCTGGAAGAGAATCCCTTGAAACGACCCAGAAGGAAGCAGCATTTCACTAAGTCAGGTCATTATTTTTATAAAATGGGGATCAAAGCTTAAAATTTTACAAAACGGTTTCCTTCACTGAGAAAGATAAGTATAACTGACACATCCTAAAAACTGTGGTGAGTGTTCCATTGTTAATCAGAATTTGATATTTATCCCGCTAGACCTTGTAATTTTATATTGTCTGAAAGCATTTGTGTTTCCTACTGAAAGACTACTGCAATGACATGAATCCAGCTGTTGAGTCTCCTACCTTTCCTCTCACACTTAAAAAAGTAATTTTCTAGCTTTCCTCAGTATACAGAGGGGAAAGATATGAAACAAGTAAACCATAAGGCTTAAGAAAGGGCTAATAAGGGAATAGCAACTCAGTACTTTGGGTTTGGTTTGGTGGGGTTTTTTCCCCAAGACAGTTTCGTGATTTTTTTCAAATACTAGTTTAAGATTTTTGAGCAGTAGGGCTGACTATTCATCTGTGCATCCTTTGCCAAACTTCCATAGACTAAGTTCAGGTAAGTACAGGCCATTAAAAGCAACCTCCAAGAACAGCATAAACTTGATCAAAATAAAGATAAACATACACTGTTGAATGACATACACGGTATAATAAGGAAAACACAAGCAAAACCAAGCTGACATTTTACACACAGCCACAGAAGTCCATTGCACAATTCTGGATATTCTGTGCAAGGTGACTGCTTTTGTAATCAAGTTGCTCAAACCACAGAAGAATGATCAAAATTTCAGTTCAAAGTTTACCAAAACATGTTACTGCTCTCTTACCCTTTTACTTCTAAAGAAGATTCAAGTTTTATTGTTTTGAAGGCTTTAAGTCTCAGACTGTTAACAAGCAACATACCTCTTGGCAGCTCTTCACTATCCTGATGACCAGCTCAGAGTCAACACACACTGTAAGTGTTTGTTCATCAGCTCAGCAGAATTACACGGGACTCAGGGAGCATCTGGAATTCAAGAACATTGCTGTCTTTGTGGCAGGCTGATTTATGGACATCATTTTTGCAACTGCTGATCATTTGCAGCTCACTCATCTTTTAAATACAGCATAGCCAATTAAAACAGGCTATCCAAAGAGGTATAGAGTTCAGTTCACTGGTGCAAGTCACTGAGAGAGTCATAGCTTCTTTCTTTTAATAGCATACATAGCATTTCAGAGGTTCACTGAAGGAATTAAACTGACAACAGTTTCTGTCTCTGCAGTCCCTACATGGGCCCTCCACTCTCCATCCTGAGGACCAAGCTTCTGCAAGGGAAGTCCCCTTGGTGTCTCTGAGCTCAAAACTTTTCTACACGTTTCTCATGCTCCGTCTACCCACAAGAGCCATATCCTCTCTGCTGCAGGGTCACCTCTGGCTGGGACCTGTGGTCTCCACCAATTCATCCAACACTTGTGCTGGGATCCCCTCACTACCTGAGATTTCCTCAGCCCTTCACACCCTCCCAGGTCCCCTACTCCATCTCATGGCCTCACTCTCCATCCCCATTCCTTGGCCCCTCTGCAGCTTCCCCAGCCCAGCCACTGTTTCCCTTCCCCAGGCCACTCAGTGAGGGAGGGACCCACCAATGCGCATGCCCCAGAGCTGCAGCCCCACCATGGCTCCCCCAGCCCCACTGTCGCCTTCCACCTCAGCTTGAGCATGCTCCCTTGGAGCTGTGTGGCTGCTCACTGTGGCATTCCCTTCACTCCTCCAGGTGAGGAGGCAGCTGCGTCAGAGGCTGGGCAGTGGTTGCTGCTGAGGCCAGCCCAGGCAGCCAGTGAGGTCCATGGACGCTCCTTACCCAGGGTGCTCCCCAGACCCGAAGCTTCCCAGTTGAAGCTGAGCCACATGCAGCTCTCTGCCCCCCCTTGAGTGCCAGCTGCTGATGGAGGTGACCTGTCACATCTTGGAGCTCAGCAGCTCTCCACACCACACACAAGCAAACAGGGCAACCCCCAGCCCCAGACAGACCCTGTGACAGGCTTGCACACACCAGCACCCCATCCTGGCTGTTGCTCTGAGCTGCCACGGGCCACAGCTGGGCTATCAAAATGGGTTGAGGGATACCCAGTGCTGCAGGCAGCAAGGATAAGAGGAGGCTGCTGGCCAAATTTGAAAGATGCCCTGGAAAGAGCATGTTTCTTGAGTGCAGCCTGTCCCTACCATGTGTGCCAGGCAATAGGAAGACCATGTCCCATAGAAAACTATTTGATGCAGTGCTGTCCAAGGCACCACAGAGCGATGTCTGAAGCTACATCTACCTGTTTTACTGAGCATCTGCCCACAGCCTGGCAGTGCCAAGGAGCGGCCAGCAAGTCTGCAGTGACATGTTTTTCTCATATTGGGGGAAAATGGGCCAGAGTTTTACATCTAGAAGAGAAAGAGAGCAAGGGAACACATCCAGAGCCATGAAAGCAAGGCCCCAAACCCATAGTTCTCAGTAGTTTTTCTTTTATTAAAGTTTAGGATCATCGTGACTGCAAGAAGTGGCAAAAAGAGCATGGCAATTTTGCAAATCTGGGGGGGATACTTTACAGAAGGATGTTTGTCTTAATGCTTGAGACCCTGTCTAGGTTGATTAGGATAAGAAAGTTAAAAAAAATAATAATCCATGTTAATAGACTACAGGACACCCTCCTGAATTCCTGAGCTGTTAGCTTTACACACATTTTACCAAGGACTGCAGTGAGCAACCAAAGCTGAGGCAACTTCTTAAACCTCACTGAAAATCCTGAGATGGAATAGTCTTCTCTTGTATCTTCCCTTTGCAGCTGGTGCAAAACACAACAAATTATTTTCCCCTTTTATTTAAATAGGCTGTTCTGCACTCTATTTCATGAGGACACATGACTATTGACACATGTAATTACAGCTGTCATACCTCCCCTCCTCTCTAGAAACTCTGTTACCAGCCCTATCCTTGATAAAATGCTTGTGAAGAATATTACATCTGAAGTCAAATGCTATCTGCTAATTGACAGGATGGTTTCAGCAATGTAAGCTTATCTTAGGTAAACAAACTTCTAAGGAAACTTTGAGCCAGGAAGGCCAAATGAGATGTTTGAGATTCCTTTTTGCTGCAGAAGGTCTTGTTTTGATAGTGCATGTCAATAGCAAAGGCTAAATGTGAAAGAGAATGAGAAACAAAAACAGAGGTTCAGTTCCCTCTGTTTATATTTGCTCCTAACTCAATGTTTTTCATAATAAGAAAAAGCATCTCAAGGGGGTCTTTAATTATTGCGGTAGAAAAATTATCTTTATCTGGTATTTTATTTCAAAAAAAACAAAGAATTAATGCACCTCTAGCATTTGTTTCTTTAAATTCTTATTTAGATTTTATATTTGCTTTTACACTTCAATAAATAATTCACAAAACCAGCCTAAAATTAGCATTTTTACAATACAACAGTGTTAAGTTACAGATAAGAAAACTCTTAATAATATTCACATTAAAATATCAAATCAAAGGCAGCAGTACTGTACACTGAATCCACACACATGTGAAAGCAGTGAGGAAGAGGAGAAGCAGTCACCAGGGGGAAGATGACGATGGAGGGAAAAGAAGTCCTGTCCCAGTGTGTGGATTCTGAGGAATGAGAGCAAGTGTTCTGGAAATGGAGTGCAAACTTTTCAAACACATGTTGCTATGCATGCACAAGGCCCTGACCCTGTCTCTGATCAGTATTCAAAGATGTTAGAAGGCAGTGACCCTATTAAGTGCACTGTACTTCTGTAAAATTATTTGCTTTATAAAGCATAGCTCACCTCAGAACAAATGTTGCAATAATAACTTAAAATGCACTCTCAAGTTTGTCTCCTGAAATTCCGATTAACTCAAGGGTCCATGTCTTTCCATAAAAATATAACTGAAAGATACTCCCACACATGCAGAACTGTTACCTCAGTTTACTTGCACATGAAGTGTTACTCAGTACCAATCTGCATCCAAGGGGAGGGAGATCTTGAATCCTACACAGAAGACTGATCTCCATTGCAAAAGATAAGTCATACTGCGAGATGGGTTTTCAAACAATATGAAAGATAATTTTGTTATGTTATAGACATTGCAAGAATATGTACAGTTATGAAGACTTTGATGTCAAGGGGGGGTGAGGAGAAGAGTAACAAATAGAGTGGTTTTGATGTGCTTAGCATTGAAGAAACCCAATTTCCAAAAGCCATGGCTTACCCCTTATCAGCCAGGACAAATCTGATCCCTCTGGGTGGTCACAGCAACTGAAACCTGAAGCACTCTCTGGCTGAGCCTTCTCGTCTAGCTTCCAAAACATTTCTACCTCAAGCTGTGACCCGATGAATTTGTTCCAAACAGGATTACTAAAGAAGTGAGATTATACATCTAGTGATCTTGCTAGGTCTTCTCTGAAAAGGCCTTCCTGTTTATAGAAATGGCGTCTTCCCGTTCTTAATACAGAAATACATACTTACATCCTTTCACAGTCAGATTTCAGTAATTTTCTAACTAGCAACTATATGACCTCTGAGCATAAACTATGTGTCCTGTAGCCTGTACAGCTCAATGAAAATGTCAGTCCTGTGCAGAAACAGAAGAAAATAGATGACATGCAGTGCTTAGGTGATATACCAGTTTAAGTGATGCAGTATCCTTAAATGCACACCATACCGCATTCTGAGTGGCTCGGTTTCCTAAACTGGACATGAACTCTCCCTTTAGCTGGGCCAAATATACTTGGGAAACTACCAAGTCTCTAGTGCTGTAGGGAACCTTGTTCTGTGGCTGACTGAGCCCTTGTAAGTCTGTTTAGGATTCCATCCTGATTACTGCATGCAAATGCTCTTACACCATTCTGTCTAGGACAAAGATTGGAGGGACCACACAGAAGCAATCCATCCCTTCCACCTAACTGTTGTTTGTGGTGAAGGAAAGATGGCCAGATAGGGCAGAATGACAGTCTCAGCCTAGTAACGGCCTTCTCATAAAGACTCTTAGATTGATGATTGACTGACTCCAGATGAGGCTCACAGGACTCATCCGAAGTCTACTGCAGTAAACCTTCACAGAAGAGTCCTGGACCTTAGTTCTTAGCAATTAAAAAAAAAAAAAAAAAAAAAAATGTCAGCAAAATAATCGAGGCCTGTTTAGCATTCTACAGAAGATACTTAAAAGTGCTTCTTGCAGATCAGATAGCTTCAGAAAGAACAGGGAGTTTACTGATGAAGGAATAGTTGTGGGGTATAGCAAAGGAAAACAGAGAAATAAAAAGCAAGTATCTCAGGTAAAAAAGGTGTCCATTTGCTCAAGAAATAAAACTGAAAAACTGTAACAGAGAATTATAATAGCAGGGTTGGTTCCAGAAGGAAGTTCAGGTGCAGGAAGAGTGCATTTTAAAAGACTGAAGGGAATTTTGTGTGCCAGGAATTCGAGTCAGCATGAGTGATGTTAGGTTTAAGGTAGCAGGAGGAGAAAAAGAGAAGGAATCACAACAGCATCTGTTTCAGTGTACCCAGTTTGTCATTATAACCCAAAACACAAATGCTCCAGGGGGAAAGAATAATACTCAAAACTGAACAATAGTAGGAAACCTATCAGGTAATAACTTGTAGTGTGAATGTATCGGAGGAAAGTCAACAGAGTTTTGGAATGGCAGAGAACACTGTTATTAGACTGTGTTATTTACTAAGACTACTCCCATCTTTAACTTCTGATCTGTAGGGCAGTAAAACTTTTGTGACAGAGCACAGGTAGAAATACCCATACCTTTAAAACAGGTAATTGTTTTCTGAATACTTATTTGTAAATAGAATAAAAAAGAACGAAAATTACTAAATGCCTTATCAAAATATTTAACGTTCTCTACACTTTCTTCAACATCTTACTCATAATAGACAAGTCATTATTTTCATTAAACCAGAAACTAGATTTTAACTGAGAAACAAGAAATATTTCATAGGACTTGATCAGAGACTTCCATACAAGGTATTCCTACCTTACCAGGTAAGAAAAGAAGCATCTCTCAGCAACAGTGACCTAAGCACCAAGTCTTCTGAAATGACTTTCTTCTTTATATTTAAAAACATCACGGCTTCAGATAAACTTCAGATAAAACCTTAAAAGCTCAATGCAAGAAGGACATTTTATTGTTATTATTGACTGGCTGTTAATGAAATCATTCCAAGAAGTACAGGATATTTTTGCTGCCATTAATGTCATTCTTGATCTACATTATTCTTAGGCTAAAATATTATCTAATAATGTACATAACCATGTTCTTGACTTTTCCTTTTCCTCATTGTTTTGCTTATATACGACAAACATCGCTGCTGGCAAGGCCAGGATTCTAGCATAACATATAGATGTTACTTGAAAAAGAACATCTTATATATATTTTGATGCATCTGATGAAGCAAATGTTAAGCATACAGAATTCTAGTAACTGTAAGTCAGGAAATGGACAACGGTACCATGGGTATCATTCTTAAAAGCTGCAGCTTTATTTTACTAAATTATCTATGTTAAAAACAAATCTGTGCCTGGTGTGGAATTTCACTGCATCAAGTGTTACAATATTTATGTTTTCATTACAAGCAAGAGAATGCATGTAGAACAAGTGTTAAGAAACATGACAATAAATTAGAATATAATTTACAAAAGCAAAAATAATAATAATAAAGTAACAGTGTACCACATTAATACTGAGTATAAAATAATAAGCAACTAATCACAATAATACAATGGTAATTTCAGTCTGTATTATTAAGGATATCTATGTGACATTCACTCCATTACAAAGTTCCTAACGAAATGGACTATTTTGGGGTGTATACACCTTGAGGGGTTAATCTCTAGATTTTTCTTTCTGTTTTGATCTTCTTCAGCTGATAGTATTGCTCAGTGGAAGTACTGGCACCAGACTGATTTCTGCATTTCGTATTCTATCATTTGATTCTAGGCCTGCCATGTTTATAGCCTTTACAAATAGTCCTTTTGTCACTATTTAGGAGTATAACACTATTTAGCTTAGATTATATAGATGGCTACAGTGTAGCAGCAGCAATGAACTGTGCTGTGGAAATGAATTTTTTTTTTCTTTGAATCAGGTTTCATTTTTTGGTCTTAGTCTGAAGGATTGCTTAGTTTGTAAATCCACATACATTCTGTGTTTTGTTCCCTTTAACAATACAATTCAACGCTGCTCCAGGGAGTTCTTTGAATTCCAACCTCAGTGCTGTTATTTCAGAGTAAACATCAGACTCCCTAGTGTTTAGCACCAGTAAGACAGCAAAATGTGTCTTTGGAAACACTCCTTACAATTTTAATGTCCTAAGTGAGGTAAAAAGAAAAAAAAAAAAAAAAAGGTTTCCTTTGAATACACAGAAAACCCTTTTTCTATTAGCTGCAAAGACACATTAGCTGATAAACAAAATCATGCCCTGGAGAAAACTGGACCTTGATACAAAGAGGCCTCTTGCTTAGGGAATGCCTTAGCAATCCCTTTCCCTTTCATCATATTTTTGACCTAACCAGGACGTGGTAGCACCAAGGTGTTTTGTCAAAAGGATATGGAAAGTCAATTCACTTAACAGAGAAGGACTACATACTGCCTTTAATCCCTATGTGCAACTCCCAAAGATTGTTTTTCTTTTTTTCTACTGGTGTCACTTTTAACAGGAGTTGTTTACATGGCAATGAGAGCAGCAAATACGCATATGTGAATACATGCAAGCCAACTGAGAATGAATTCCACTGGTCACAGGTGTACAGAAGTGGAAATACTGGCAAGAGGTAGCAGATGACAGGAATTTGATGGTCATGAATACACGGGCTACGCAAAACCCCACGGATAGATTGTCAGTGTGTTGGGGGGGGGGGAATTTCATAGTAAGGGTCCTGTTAACAATATCTACTGTTCCATGTTAATTCACATTAGTAAATAGTGTGCAACACATCTGGCTTGTTATTGGTAAAATACACTGGTACACTTCAATTTCAGGATACTCTGAAATTATTTTTCACTGAAAAGAGTACTTTTTTTAAAAAGTGCTATCTGAGTTAGAATGTGTAACACGTTATTGTTCACATAACTTTAATTGCACTACAACAAAGGAGGCATAGTTGGATATAAAAGCACATTCACCAAGTACCTGCTGCAAAATGCAAGTGTTCAAGTACAATATATTAATATAAACAAGTACCTACTTTCCTTATCTCCTTGTTGAGTCTGTTATTGAAAAGTGAAGGGGAAGAAAGGCACAAGAATTAATTTTTTTATGGTAGATTCTTGAATGTTACTTGCCTAAGTAGTTTGGTTTCACATTTAAAAATGCAAAGTATTTGGTGAATATTAAAAACATGGTAATATGAAGTAAGTGGAGTATGGCGGCAGAAAAGTTAAGGCATCTAGCTACTAATTCATAAGCATGAGTTTGTTCCAGTCTCATGCTGAAACCTGCCCTAGCTTTAAATATGGTCCAGCTTTAAATACGTACCTGGCCATTTAGGTGAAGGTGGCCAGACTTCATCCTAGCCACCCCTTTTCCAGTGTGCCTTACTCCTCATAGTCCAACAGGCCTCTTGGCTCAAGCACACTTTTGACTTCCCATTTGAACAGAACCTAGATACCTCCATGAGTCGTTTATTCTTTGGTTGTAATTCTTGCCCACTCAGATGTGGTCTCCTGAACTGCACATTCACATTTTCTTTCTCATAAACAAATGCCCTTCTGCTATGGTATCAAAGTGAACACCCGGATTCCATTTTAACTTTCAGCTTTGCAAAGGACTGTTGCTATTACACAGTAGGCTTATCTTTTGCACTGGAATTTCTTAGTTTTGGAGAATCAAAAGTAACGTGTAAACCAGATCTAGATGCCCACAAAGTTGTTTCTTCTTTGTGGCTGGTGTTGTAAACAAAAGTGAGCTGGAGTCAAAGTGTAAGTTCTGAGCAACCTGTACCGTAGTAGTGAAGAAGCTGGCAATACGGTCTTCACCACTGTTGGAGTCTGCCTCCTCCATGATACTGAAATGTTCCCTTTCAGTGGAAATCTCAGCTTCACTTGTACAATGGCAAAATGGCCATAAACCTGCAACACAGATTTCATTTTGTTTCATGGCACACTCGTATTTCATGCACCACTGCAATAACTGTTGCACCTCTTAAAACTAAGTCCCTCATGGTTGTTCTATTTAGTATAGCTTTATATATGGCTCACAGCAGTGCTCAGGAAATATGGATTACTCCAAAGGGAATTGGGTGGAATGAAGGAAAAATACTTCTTTTTTTTAATTTCTGCTCCTTAAATAACATTTCCAAGCTCATTTTATAATTTAAATTGTGGTGCTGTGTTGTGAGATAAAATAGTTAACATTTTTAAGCTATGACTTAACATTTTTTGGATTCTTCTTTACTTCCATAGTAGACCAAGTCATAACAGCTACATTTTAAACAGTTTTAAATACAAATGGATTCAGTGTCATTGCTAGTCCATAATAAAAATTACTTTAATGGTCCAAGGAGGTAAACAGACTATTGGATTTAGTCAAGAACACAAATGTTCCACAGTAAGCTATTCTATATGTGTTGTGTGGATCTTTCCAATTTGGCATGCCCTCCTTATACTGTGTCCAGCACTTTGGATTAATAAATCCCACTTCACAGAAGTTAAAATAATATTGAAATCCTGTCAGCTGGGGCTGACCAGTGGTTACGTTTTCCACAGGGTAATGCATTTGTAAGGACGTCAATCTCATTCCGCTGTGTGGCTCTCTTTGATGGACGCTCTTCCACAATGATAATAACAAGACACATTCCTGTGCTTTCTGTGGGTCAGTGTCCTTGGCAGGTCTTGCAGCACATCTGTCTGAAGTATGCTCGACTGCAGAACTTGAACTTCAGCACCAGTGGGCAATATGCCACTTTGTTCACATCTTTGCACTCTAATAATTAAAAGCATTAAAGAGAAAAAAATCAGAAATAAAAATTAAAGCACAAAGAAAATTTGACATTTAACATGCTGCTTCTCTATCCATCCACCTTGCCCTCTTTGTAACGGCTCTTTGTAGTCCAGTCTTGAGCACACAACACATTTTAAAAAGCCATAAAAAAGTTTGCAGGGCTTCTCGCCCAGACATTTACAAGTGTGCCTACTTTGTCTTGGAAGAACTATAATTTATTGGGATAAATGATCACTTTAGACAGCTAGGAAATGTGAGTCATTTTTCTTACAATACTTTTATATATAGCTTCTCTCTCAGGAGTTATTTTATTCATCCATGAGAGAGTATCCAAAAATTGACACAATTTTCACTATTTGGTACCATGCCTCTGCTTTTGTAAGAATCCTTGAAATAGAACGCGCATTGCAGGTAACAGGGATGGAGAAAATGACGAGTGCTATGAATAAAGGCACCAACAGTGTGAGTTCAGTGACTGGACTGAATGGTGGATTACACTTTAGGCTTGGTTCCACACACCCACAATTTCTTTTATACAGGAGGAAAAGCCATTTTTATGCCTGTAAGAGACATGTAAGAGCTTTTTTTCATAGTTGTGTTTTCCCTATATGCTGGGCTTACTGCTGTAGCAGCCCTTGTCATATTGGCAGGTAACTCTCCCAGGAAGCGAGAGCAAGAGCTCAACCACGCAGAGGAAGGATTCCTTCATCCCACACAGGTTGTATCTAAAGTGACTTGTGGGGTACATTACAGGAGCACTGCTGGAATATGCTGTGGTTCTCCTCTGGCTCAGTTTCCTGTCTGTAGAAAGAAGGTGGGAATAGGGAATGGAATAGTTTGGTCCATGCCCAGTTCTCATTCTGATCTAGCTGGAGATACAGCTGTATTTGACAGCTCAGGGGTAATCTCAGGTTTTACAGTTCAGATGTTGCTGCTGCAGATTTCCTTTGCTCTGGAGTGAACATTGTGATAGATGCCTGATAGGGGATTTTTAGTCAAAAGCATTTGAGCAGTTACTTCCAGACTGGTATTAAAATAGGACTTTGGCAAAGAGCTTTGATTCATGTGCAGGAAGATGGAAGAGATGTGTAAGGAGAAAAAGTAAACCCCACAAGTTTGAATTACAAAAATTAAGTGATGGGAAAAATGAAATCAGATTAATTTCTCAGAAAATTATTTGTCTCAAAAGAATGCTGCAAGTTTTTACACTTTTAAGGTTGCATTGGATACTGGCTTCCTCCTACAATCTTTCTCAAATTACAACAGCTTTAAAGAATATGTGAATAATAAGGAGATAAACTAGCAATACTTTGACCATTATCATATTCTGTATTGATTTGATATCTAGAAGCGAAGATTGGAGGCCAGAACGCTGTTGCTCCAAGGCCTGACAGAACAACAATTCTTGACTCTGAGATGTCTGTAAGCCAAATATGAAAGAGACAACAGACACACCAAAGAGGTAAGAAAAGGAAAAAGTAATAGTGAAACAAACACAGTCAGCATGTCAATCATTCAGCTACTCCTATTTGTGTTCCTTCTACATACAATCTCCTAGTACATTATTTTTGCTCTGGAACAGGCAGTTAGGGACTGTGCTAGCTCATGCTAGCTCATGCTGCAAGGATACTTTAGTAGCAAGTTCAGTGCAGATGAGAATTTTTAGTATCTGAAGATACGAATGCACCAATGAGGCTGAACTTAGGGTGTGTACTGAACGGTATTTCTGATAATGGCAATATACGTGCTTTTAACTGGATAAATAGAGGTCATAAAATGATTTAAACTTTCATTTCATTAACACAGATACAGTGCTTTAATTGTACTTTTTTTTACTCCACCTTCCCAATGTTTTATGTATTACTTTTCTAAATTTTTAATTCTCAATTTGGAAACAGAATTGGATGCCAGGAGAAACGACATTGGGGATAGCTGGTTGAAATGTATTTCTCTATCAGCAACCACACATGGTCACTGTGTTTCACCGAGGTTCAGAAACTCTTCCTAAAAGAAGTCAATTGTCTTTCAGGTCCCTGTGTTTGTGAAGACCGGGAATATAGGAGAGACAGATGGTGAATTATAAATGAAGTGAGGAATAAAAAGTTTCACTTGATCTTGATGAGAAGTAAAAAATTCACTCAATCCCAAAAATAACCCTCATACACATTGTATTTAGTTAAATACAAGTAAAGCCACTAACTGCATTTTTGCTAAAAGTAGGATTTGAAATTATCCTATTTCATGTTTCTTTGAGTTATTCTTCCTCTTGACTAAAACTAGACCCTGTTCAGCCAATGCCATTTGGACAGCAGTGAGACAATATTCTGGAAGTTGCCCACAACTTCTGTTCTAAAAATCAGTTTTGAAATAGATATGGTGGCTGATGAAGTAGCCTGTTCTTCATAGCACTGTGGTTGAATGGAAAACTTTTAGCAGAGCCCGTTTTGTTAATAAGTTTCAGTAAGCTACATGTATTGAACTCCCCCTTCCCTGAACTCTGTGGCTAGATCAGACAATACTATGATATTAAGTATCATGTTACAGTAATAAAACCACAGAATGTCACTGTGCCTTCAGCTAAAGAGACTGCAAAGACATATCACACAAAATTCAAGGAAAACTGAAATGACATAAAAATAGATAAAACAGTTTTCAGGTAAAGCTTCAGATGGCCTTTAGCACACCAGATTCAGCAGACAAGTATATATATATATACTTAAGAGAACAAAATAATTCTGAAAACATTTCAAATCACTCAAATCACATGGTACATGCTGCCTGTAATTCACTTACAGCAGCAAATGCAATCTTACCCCCATCAGTGGCAGTCTGTCAAAACCTCATCTACAACATTCTAAATCACCAATGAAGAGTTTAAAGAAAACAAAGAGCTAAAGCAGATGTAAAATGTGACAAGATGTATTGTAACTTTCTTTTACTATTTCTGTATCCCCCAAATTTTGACTCTTATGTAAACAACCCATACCTTCCCCAAGAAAGGGCTTCCAAATGTTACCAACACAATCATTATATTGCAGAGTGGCTCAAGCCTCTTCAAAAATATGTGTCTTATCAAAACTAAATTGTCCAGCAATTACTGAATGGGTTCCTCAGGCTGGAGTTTGGCAAAGTGAAGGGAATCGGTAAGTTTGCTGGGGTTTGAAATAGGAAGGGAATCCTTTCAGTTAGTCTGACCCTGCTGCAAACCAATGATCTGTTGCTGAAGTTGCTTTTGTCCCACAGTTGGGCCCAAAACACAAGGCAGTGCTACTAGGTGGGACATGGACAAAGTCTCTTCATGCGAGCAGGTATGCCCTGCTACGCACATGCACTCCGAGGGGGCAGAACCTCCCTCTGAGACAACTGACTCCTTCCCTGAAACCCAAATAGTGATTGACCGTTCACATCCCACTGCACCTGGAGAGAGACAGAAGAGAGCATACAGGCACAGTATGCCCCTCTCACAAGTAACATTCATAATGAAATACCAGAACTCAAATATTTCTTTCTTAGGAAGTATTACCTTTCCAAAAATAGCTGTGCTCCTTAGGATTAGTTAGTTCTTGAAATCTTACATGCCTTCCATCATCCCTAGTATGCTGAAAAAGATAGGCCTCTCTGTTTAAAGGCTAACACTTTACTAACACAGGAGATGTCAGCTCCTCTTGTGTCTAAGAGGATTCTTTAAGGCAGAAAATATGCAATGCACACACACTATTCTGCAAATACTCATTTTGTGCTTCTTAAATTCAGTGTTCAATAGCAGCTCTGAAATGTGTATAAATTAGAATACATATTTAAGAAATACTTGCCGAAGTATTGAAAAAATACCTTGAAGACAAAATTTTTGTTTAATTCTGGAAGAGGGCACTGTCAGTATTTCATGGATTGCAGCAAGATTCTTCAGAAAGGATGTAGGTATTTTAAATTGTTCAATGAATTTTGAGATAATACTTACTTTGGAGCCATTTGAGCCACTTAATCATTTACAAATAATCAGTGGTTTCCAGTAAATACCTTCAATGTGGGACATAAGAAAAAATGGGATGCTAAGTGGCAACATGTTGGGAACTGTACCTATTGGAAGAGACTCTGCTATATGTTTTTTCCCCTCAATATTTCCTAACTGTGCTAATGAGGCTGCATGGCTGTCAATAAGGAGCTGGCTCATGTCTGGCCCACTCAGAGTACAGGCCAAAGAGCTGAAGTCCATCTGGAATACTATGTAAATTATTTTCAACATTTTCTAGTTGTGGATCACAAAAATCTTCCAGGGAAAGTGTAGGTCCTTGAAAAACACTATTACCAACAGGCTTACTTCTCATAGTTACCCTGCACAGTTCCACAGTAAATAAGACCATGACCACACAGTGTATATAGATCACACAAAGGAAACCCAAGATTGTATTCATCTGTGGGAAACTAGCATATTTTCCTGATAATACTAAAGAACTACTAACATAATGACTATAAATTACAACATGATCTTGTAATCTTGAAATTACGGAGATAGGGACTAAATCATGTCCTCTTATAAGTACTTTATTACCTTCCTTACTTTGAAAAAGTCAACATCTGTGTTTGGAAATAAAATATCATTTAGCCTTTGAGCTTTAAAGGGCAGAGAGTTTCCTAGATTGATAATCACCACATAAAGATTACTTGAGAGCACTAAACATAAAAATGGGAATTAAAATAACCAAGGAAAATCCTATTATCAAAATTTTTTCAAATGGAGACATGGGATGATAAGCCTATTTAAAATTAAAACTTTTAAGAAGTAAATTATGGTGCTTATACACTAAATCATCAGTGTATTTCTGGGAAGATGTTAGTATGCTCCCATTTCATCACAGACATCTTCATCTGACAGACATTTATGACAACTTTGAATCTCTGGCATGTACCTGAATGGATACAGTAGGTATTGAATGAACACCAAATCAGGGTAGACTGTAGCAAAAATTTGCCTTTTCATTAAAAATTTAAAACCAAATTATTTGTTCCATATAGATATTAAACTCCAATGTAGCTGGAGAAGCTGTGTAAAAGATACTCCATTGTATACTGCAGAGAGATTAGTTACAGAGCAGTGTTAGTGACATTGCAGTCAAGTACTCTATCAAAATTCAGGGAATAACTGTTTTAAAAGAACTATTACTGCTGTGCAATCTTTCTTGATTATTGGACATGTGTGTTTTGGTAATTTTTTATTCCTTTTCCCCTTGCACACAAAGAGAAACTATTCTACAGTTTTACAATCAATGAGGAAACTCTTTTTTCTTACTGACTAGCACTCCAATCCTACTTTGAAGACAGCATTTCCTAATAGGTTGGCTTGAACAATTTATGAGCTCAGATATGGAGCCCTTCATAAACATTAATAAGCTTATTTTGACAATATTATCTAATATACCCTCTAGCAAAAACATGTTATGATGAAGCTGGTTAACAGTCTGATTAGACTGCATCATGTAAAAAATACTGTAATTATTTCAAACAGGCATTATAAATCCAAGAAATTGAACGTTAATTAGAAGAAGCTGATAAGTCAAAGAACAGGCTCGTAGCACCATGTAGCATTAAATCTATGGTCCCAGGCTTTCAGTAAACATGTAATTAACTATTTTTGCCACTACATTGTTATGTTAATCACTGATGGAGCAGGTAGAAGGTCAGTGGATGAGAAGTATATCATGCTCACCCTGCTATTATGGACATTTCCATTGAACCAGTAAAGAGACTGGAAAACTAATGACACAAAACAACAGTATTTTGTCCATGACTTAGGCTATATATTTATAAGGGTGTTTTTTTAAACGAAGAACCTGTATTAGGATTTTATTGACTTCACCTTTGAACTACAATGACTAATTAGAAAATGATTGTAAAAAATTAATTCACAGTCTGAGAGATGATGTCATTTAGACATTTTTGATGTCATTTAGACTTTTTGACTCTTTCCAGAATAAATTACAATGAGATGGCAAACTTACCTTCTGTGTTGGAAATGGGAGTACTGTCACATTTACTTTCACACTGCTGCATTGATGGTGGTCTAAGTGTTTCTGGACACTCACTGGATGCTTGTCCGGTGTATGAGAGGCACTGTACTGTTCTCATCTGTTGCCCAAGACCACACTGTGCAGAACACTAAAAATAAGAAAGATGAAAAACTAAAACAACTTGGATCCAATTTTAAGATATAAAACAAGATAACAGTAAAGCAATCAGGAACAGTACACATGCACAAATTTTAAAGAAGACAGGCATCCGAAGAGATTTGGCTAATGCAGAAAATAATTTTCCTAAAATATTTTAGAATTTTTCCTTTTTGACACTGTATGTGAGCACTTGCCTTTCAAAGAAAATAAAACACAATGAATGTTGGCTCCCTGAACAGTACAGATTTGAGATATAAGAATATAATTTAATTTGCATTATTTCATATATCATGTCTGAGTTTAAGTGCATGTTTTCAAGAATTACTTTAGAATAAAGAAAAACCAAAGAGAGCACGAATTCAAATCTACTAGAGGACTTTTTTAAGAAAAAAGGAAACTATCTTTCAAACAAAAACAGTTTGCTGTTTCAAAACATGTTTTAATTTCTATAACTAAACAGTGGTTTTAGTGCAATATCAATTTAAGATAAATGTGCATCTGAACAACTTACTGTAAAAGAAAAGCCAGTAAGACTCTAATATCACAAATTATTGTCCCTCGGTTAGTTAAGATAATGTGTTTTATTTTCATTAGTGGCAAATTACTCAGCAAACTTAGAAACTGAAACATCCATTTATTATTTTTAAAATAGGTCACTGATCAAAACTGAGATGCAAAAACATAAAGAAAGAAGGAAACTCACTGTATCATATTTAGAAACACTGCATAATGGCAGCACTATTCAGCCTGTTCTGTAACAATTTAGCTCCCTGTCTGGTAATTCAGTGTGTTTTACATAAAATTATATAGATCTCAAATTTTTTTTTGTGGCTATATATATCTATATCTCACCAAAATAGAAATTGGATTTTTTTCTCAAGGAAGTTAAATGTGTTTTTAAAATGCTAAATCTTGCAACATTGCTGTATCCCAAAATCCCCTTCCAAAAAAACTGCAATAAGGACTATATAATTTTTCAGAAAATGCATACAGAAATTCATCCAGTAGAAACCAGATGGCTGTCAGCAAATCCTTTATAGTTCAGCAGACAAACATCATTCAGCATCACATTTCAATCTGAGACAAAAAATAGGGGAGAAGCTTTTGTTTCATCATGGGAACCATCTCTTATCCATTTCCAGCAACATCACCTCCTTAGAAGGTGCTAACATGTAGGAGACTAATAGCAAAAAATACTTATATGAACTATCATACCTGTCCCCAGTCTCCAGTAACCCAGCGAGGAGGAGGACATCGGCCTAAACTACAGCGGATGCGGACGGGCGGCTTGCTTTCTTCTTGGCATTGCGCAGCTGGAAAAGTTTTTAAAAGATCGCTGCTTTTGCACAGAACAATTCGGTGTTTGAATCCTGGGCCACACTTTGGTGTGCACTGAAAAAATATTGATGCGAATAAACAATGAAAAATCTCAGTAAAAATTCAATAAAAGTGTTGGAAATGTGATTATAGAAAACAGGAGAATATATTTATGGTCTTACAATTAAACTATAATTACAATTTTCCCAAAAAGATCATAATAATAATAATAATAATTTTAAAATCTTTAGACAAGCTAACTGATGATTGCTTTATTAAGTTCAAGTTTTTATAATTTTTAATTTGATAAAAGTAGATTTCCTTTGCTATTTATATTTAGGCTATGGTGTTATTATTTACTTTTATACATAAGAGCTTTTAGGTTAGGTTTAAGAAAAGCACTTTGCTGCAAAGTAGAAAGGTCTGCCACACGTAGCACTATTATGAAACAAACTCGAGTGTGCATTTCAGAAATTAAAAGTAGAACACTCTGTTCTTCATATGACCTTAGTACAGTCTTTCTCCACCTCACTTACAGACTACTGAGCTACAATGAACACATTTTTCCTCAATATGCATATTGGAAGATAAATGCTTTATTGGACTCCATAGAAACCAGACAGTTCGGATAGAAATACTGTACCCTCTCTTACAATGCATGCTTTTCTCTGCTTTGCTATTTAAATTTTAATTCTGTTTTCACACAGTTCTTGTTTTTCCACCTTTTATCACTCCCTTGCTTGTTCTAACACAAGCAGATAATAAACAGTAATTTGAAAAGAAGCAGGTCTGATGACCTTTGTTCTTCCTCCTCTTTCTTCATATCGGACTTCTCCCCCTTTTCCTTCCTTTTTGCTATTATCTGACATTTACATTAGCACAACTGCAGATTTGGGAAGAGACAAGTGTTAACAAAATTAAAACTCAAGACCTTCCACAAATCAGTCCCTATTCAACATCTGACCAGGAGATTTTGCAAGCACCATTTCAGAATTCCCTATTGGCATGTTAATCTTTACCCCATAAGCATATCTGCAGTATTTGGACCAAAATCAGTTTCTGATAGCATAAACCTTACATACAGATTATGCTGAAGTGGAACTGCCTTTCACATGAAAGCAGCTCTAGAGACAAAACATTATCTGGGAAATAATACTACGTGGAACTGGAGCAGTATTTAAGAGGTTGCACACCTAAGGCCTCCCACACATCCAAAACAGGTCAGTGTATAACTGGGGAAAACAGAAAACCCCCTAAGATTAATTTTCAAAAAAATGACTTGAGTGATTCCAACTTTACTGTTGTATGCCTAATCCTGAAGCATCTCTGCCTAATTTAAAGAATTTTAAAAACAGTTCCACAGTACTATGTATTGATATTCCCTATGCATATGTAAAGGTGTATATACCTCAAAATAAGATCTTTAAGAAAATGTCTCAGTGGGAGCCACCTAAACAATTGAATACAGAATGGACAAGTTTATCCCAAATCTTATTATCCAAAGTTTAGAATCCAGAACTATAAAATGAGAATATGATTACCTTACTTAAAATTTAATCTTTCCTTTCCTATCCTATTCTTTCCTATCAAGGTACTGCCTCCTTATCTACAGTAGTTCAGTGTTTCGAATTCTGATACAGAACGTCCAGGTTCAATCGTCCTCATACTGAAGGGGCTTTAACCCCAAATCTTGTGTACCCTAAGTACCTGCCTTCTGGAAAACTAGGGAAAGAAGGAAAGTAAGAGAAGAAAGATCTCTGTATCTCTGGCTGAACTGCAAAAAGAATATTAATCTAAATAGAGACAAAAAACCCAAGTATGTGAGGTCTTCAGCATCATGATCATGACTCCTCAGTTCTGGTCCAAATTCCATGGAATGTTGCGTTTATTTTCCCCCACAAATATTTCCTGTAAAATGCATGACTTTTAGGCAGGAACTAGAAGCAAGTGCCCCTTCCTAGCTGAGTGCTTAAAACCACTTGCACTCAACCTCTTCTCAGTGACAGCATTCTGTCAAAAACAAACAGAAAAGAGACAAGGTTGAAAGGACCTTGTAAAAATTGTCAAAACCCAATCAGCTTGTGCTGTTTCATAATCGCTAGAATATGTTATCAAATAAACAAGAGTTTGAGGATCAAAATTTGAGTTTAGGTGCATCCATTTCCTAGTCCTACTTGAAGATATGTTCTTTTATCTACGTCTAAACTGTCATTTGAGAAAAATCTTCTTTCAGCTACTGGTACCGGAAGGAAACAATGTCCCTTAAAAACCCACTTTTTTGGAGTCATAGTCAAAATTCCACTAAATAAGATGGATTACATCCAGTCCCCAGGAATGAAAGTGAAGTAAGGAAATAGGTTGCCTACAATAATACTGAATCACCAAAAATAAAATGCATCAGTAGAATCTATCAAAAAAATATGTCTTCAAAGCAAATGCAAGACAAAATACCCAGACAAACAAAACCATTATTAAATGCTTCTAGAATTTTTGACTCAGAGGAAGTCATGACTAATGGTAATATGAATGCAAAGTAAATGTGCTTGTCTGATAAGGCACTTCTCAAGAAATCCTTAGATTAGTTTTTCTTGGTTTATTATCTGAAAAAATATAAAAGAAGTCATTTACAGTGGGCAGAATAATTCAGTCAAAGCTCAACTATTGCAAAGTGTGAAAAATTTTATGGCAAAACTGACACTACCCGAGCATGACTACATTCCACTGGGCAAGACACTGTTAACTTCAATTACTATTTGATAAAAGACCTTTTACATTACCCTAAGGACTTAATTTAATCTCTGTGTTTACGAACTGTTTATTTCTCTGACCAAAAAGATACATAATTTCTTGCTAATTATCATTGAAGACTAAAAAAATGTGTAACTATACTGATGCTCAACAAGTGCATTAGCATATAAAAGAGTTCTATAATTGTTTAATTTTTATCACATATTGGCTGTTTTGAGTATGAGAACAAAACTTCAGAATTTGCATTTCAGAGAAAAGTAGCAAGGTTTGCTATTGGTTTCAACGGAAGAAGTATTCAACTTTTCACTTATTGAGTTCACTCTTGATTTCATTTTCACGCTTCTGTCAGAAAATCATATAAATAAATATATAAATGTATATTACTATAGGGATTTGAATACATTCTATTTCTGGGAATCCTGAACAGAAAAAAAGCTGGTTTTCTCATTATATTAAAATGGTATCATCAGTCAAGACAGTTTGCCAAGCTACACCTGGCAAAATTCATACCAGAAAGAAGTTGGCACTTTTTCACAATTCTAATTAAATACCGTCACAACCAGAAGCTTAGCAGAGCTTGAATCTTTAGATTAGAATGATTTTGTTCCAAATTATAACATGCTTCTGCTGTATAAAAGGCTGGATATGAAGGCCTTAAAAAGTTCTTCAAGATTCTTATGAGGGTGGCAATGTTGATAGCTCTAAGAATGATGTATTAATGAGCAATGTCTCCAGGACGCAGCTAAAGGGCAACAGTATACAGACAACATGTATCTATGGCTCTATAACTTGTCATATGGATAGTATTATTTGTTAGTACTCATATGATGACTAGATATTCCAGTTGGAAATAAAGTACTGCTATAACGAATGCAAAGAGCCTACAAACTGTCAGTGCCACAGATGTAGTATAGAGTCTTCCATGGAACATCCCCTCCCACCCATCCATTCTTTTCTTCTCACTCCTTTCCTTTCTGCTTTAAGTCAGATGCTGATCTACACTGAGAAAAGTTGCTGAAACCACTTTTCTTCAGGTGTCAGGATATAAAGGTGACAACTTTTTATAGAACTGATTCCAAAAAATATGTGTTATCTTGAATAAAAATAGACACATTAAGGTATAGTCTGGGAATGACTTACCTGTTTTATGGTAGTGGGTTATTAAAAAAACCTAGTACAAATAACAGGACATTCAGAATATAAGAAAAGCATCTCTCTGGTAAGTTAATGAAAACAAAAAAATTTCAGAAGTTCACATTATATTTTAGAAGACTTTTCGATATAAAAGTTCACTAAGATGGCATTTCATTCATAATTCCTTACAGAGCAAAACCAATGGAACAGTACAGCAAATTGACATATTTTTCTTTTGTTCAAAGAAAAATAATGTGTGTAACAATAAAAATTTAAAAATTGTCTACAGAAGTAGTTTCTTCAGCTAAGAAAAACAGATGGAGGTTATACAAGCATGCAATTCAGACAGCAAGGAGATGAACAACAGCTTCCATGGCAGCTCACAGCACTGTGATTTAATGCAGATATTATTACTTTTAAGTACTGCCATAATGCTTAGACTATTACTAACTAATAGTGGATGGAGTCTCCATTCTTGAAGATATTCAAAAGCTGTCTGGACATGGTCCTGGGTAACCGGCTCTAGGTGGCCCTGCTTGAGCAGGGGTGGTTGGGTAAGATGACTTCCAGAAGTCCCTTCCAAGATCACCTATTCTGTGATTTAGCGAACTATATTATCTGTATTAACAAATTATGGTAAGAGCTCTTCTGTACCTATGTGTGCTCACAGTGATGCTAGTAGACTTCCTTCTTGGAGCTAAAAGTATCTGTGCACAGAAGAGATCTGTGCAGCTACAGGCACATCAACCTTCTTTACAGTATTCAGTGATTTATCATTTACTTTGAATGAAACTCTCTAAAAGCAAGCACATATACAGAAAATGGGACACAGTGAATCATGGGTATATCATTGGTAGATCGTTCCAGTTTATTCTAACAGTAATCTTTCATTTTTTTGTTAGACAAAGGTAGTGGGACTGTTCTAACGTACCTGGGCTTCAGTAAAGTATTTGAAAAAGGGTAGACAACTCGGTAAAGTTTAGAAGTTGAGAGATGCTATCTAGAAAGATCTTCTAGGATTAGTCATAGGACTGATCTGATTCATGTTTCTTTCCAGTCTACTTAATAATGTTCATACAAAAGTAGTTTCAGTTGTTCAGTGTTTCTGAAATTAATGAAACTATCAGATAGCACAGGTAACTAACTGACCTTGATGTTACAGAGGTATGCTCTACAGAAAGAACTGGACAACCATGAAGACATTAATAACTGAAATGAAGTGAATTTTGGCAGTATGACATGCAAGAGCATGCATTTCTAAAAAAAAAAAAAAAAAGAAATTAAAGAGGAGGATAAAGATCTGGATATATTATCAGAGTGTAAGATGACTTACATAAACAGTATGTGATAGATATTGAACAGAAGCTTATTTAGGTTATACTGATACACTCCAGGTTACATGTATTTTCAGTAGAGGTAGGAAACAAAAGAATGAGGCACACGTGAAACCTCCTCTGGGACAATATATACATTTAACTCTAGTCATCCTTTCCCAAACGGATGACTTCAAACTGAAACATGAAAGCAGAATGTGATCAAGATGAATTTCTGATGAATAATAGCTGGAAAGGAAGAAGGGCTGTTTCAGATAACAAAAGCGAACAGGTATAAACTGGCATGGAATTAGAACATTAGGACACTTCTTGCAATTCAAAGATTGGAATTCAGGAATAGTTCTCCAAGAAGCAGTGGACAAACACTGAAACTAATTTTAGAACACAGTTTAATCAATTTATGAGAGCAATTATATGATACGGCTGCATTTGACAGCAAGGATACAGATATGGAAACTCAGGAAATCCTAACTTGTAAGTACTTCAAAGTGTACTTTGAGATAAAAAGTGGGGTGAGATGGGAGTCCAGTATAGCAAGGATCTGAAAAAGCATGCAGACATTTCTGCATTCTGATTTGCATGCAATGCAGTCCCATTTAAATGTATCTGCCTTTCCTTTCAACTGCACTGGTTCACATCTTCAAATTTAATACTTGAACCAGTATAAAGTATAGTATAAGCTTGGCTTATAGCTTATACTGTAACAGGTATCACCATACTTAACAAAAGATGTTCTTTCTTTAATAAAGAGAATACCAACTTTCAGGTCCGCCTCTTGAGGCATGTTGCTAAGAAAGGTGATGCTTTACATCAGCATGGTTGCTTCAGGGAAAAAAAAAAAAAGCAGTTTATTCTGGCTTCTCATACTGTAAAACCATCATCTCTACTATCCAGCTATTTGCCTGTTCAAAAACCAATGGAAATGGAAATTGCTTTTTTGTTTTAAAGAATGTTTCTCATACCAAACGGCTATTCTAGGTGGTTTTTTTGTTTCACTGGGGTTTTTTTACTACTTTGCTATTCTATTTTGTATTTCACTATTTTTCTACCATCATTAATGAAAACAGGTCATAATTGTTTGACAAAAAAACAGAACCAACCACACAGAAGGAAACAAAAAAGAAAAAACTGCTTCAATACTATATCTATGAGGGTTTATATTTCTTATTAATCCTTTGCTTAGCAAGCAGTGATAGAAAATGTACTAACATTCCGTGGTCTTTAATTCTTGTCCCCACTATTACCAATGAGCTAACACAGCAAAAATTGCCTTACTTCTGACCAGTCCAAAGCAATCCACTGTGGGGGACAGGACTGATTGTTACAGGGCTCTTTTTCAATAGGCCGGTGTGTTAAACAGTTGGTATTGTCCAGTGTCTCCTCCTCAGAAGGTCCAATCTTTCTGATACAGAGAACTGTTCGTGAACGCATTCCTCCATCACAGGTCTTACTGCATTCTGACCAATCTCCTATAAACCATCTGGATAGAAAAAGTTAGGAGACTCAGTTAATACCCTTCAGAAACAGAGTAGAGAATTGCATAAACCCAGAATCCAAATAGTTTAAATTACTAGGCCTAAATCACTGTTAACAATACACAGATTCATAGTGAAATAAAGTAGAAACTTAAAGGTTTTTTTACTGAACATTTTAATTTATGCCTCACTGCAATCATATCTTCCAATAATACTACTACTTTGTATTTTTCTAGAGCAGCAATTTCCACCCTATGCCATAGTAGTTAGAAAGGAGTGTTAAGCCTGACATAACTGCAGCTATTTAAGTAGATTTATACTGGACTTGCCTGAAATTATTTCTCTGAAAGTGGTTTGCAACTGGAAATGTTTGGGAACCACTGCTGTAGGTGGTTGCAGCACAAGTTAAAAGCCAAGATGGTTGCCTCTCTAGTACCATTACAGAAAAATAATTTGATCTCAAAATTGGGTTTTCTGAGTGTTAATTCTCTCCTGATTATAAAACACTTTAAAACTTTTTTATAAGAGGCTATACTGAAATTCAAAATATTATTTATTAGATTAAGTAAAGCAAACACTAGTAAGAATTCATCACATTAAAAAAATGACCTCAACAAATATTTAAAAAATTTAAAGCACTGCATGATAGCTGCTAAAGGAAACTTCTGATTGTTTGTGTGTACATAGTAAAAAGTCAAGAGTTGTGCAGTATATTTAGATCACTTTGTGTTGCTGCAGAGATTAAAGCATCTGTTAATCTGGCTGAAATGGCTTTTGGTTGGTTCCCCCCCCCCCCCCCCCCCGATGAATGGTTAATGCAGCTCAGTTCACTGGAAATATCTCTTCACATTGTTGAGCACATTTGGTCTTCAATATTTCATATGTTGATTAGATACACTCGCCTGAATCATCGTTGCAAAGGATGAAGGTGAAATCTAGTATGCTATCACATAATGCCAACATGCCAAAAATGCCAGGCATGTCAGTCTATGTGGACATTCCTGGAGGTATGCTTGGAGCTGCCTCATAAGATTTGTTGCTTTCTGAAGCCTCTGTCAAAAAAAAAGTGTTGCTATCCTGTCGTGTGTTATAGAACATGTAATGTATTCTAATATGAACCTAGATCAATGCAGAGATACAAACAAATACGCCATATTGTCATTAATTTCCCAGCAAAAGAGAATTAATTTGTGATTCTTCATCAACAAACTTATGCTTTTACCACAGTAGGGAGAATTAGAAGCTCTTCAGAGGTCTGGAGAGACTGAAGTGTTAATTTCTAGCTGGTACTATGATTTGCTCAAGTGCATTCTCAGGTACCTTTTATGTTTATACTGTATGATAAGACAGTATTATTCATAATTAATAGAACTGTGAGACCTGCATCATTTCTTGAAATCTGGAACTTTGTTACTTATTGTAATAACAAACAAGATACCGTGAACAAACATAGTCTTTGCTGCTGCTCAGGGACATCAAGTACAGTGTAACTGCCATTCACTTAGAAAGAGTAATGTTTTCATAACTTTTGGTATACAACACAAGGGAAGTGAAAATTTGTTAATTAAAAAAGGAAGTATTTGGCCACTCTATGTAAAGAGTAAGTATTACTGGATGATAAATCTTTCAGACAAAAGGATCAAAGTTCTTTGGGTAACTATCTGTTATTTGAACAGCCTTTTAGACTTAGAGGATCAGGAATCAAGAACCCTTCCTTAGGTGTTTGGCACTTTGTATTCACCCTGTGGGGAATATCAGAATGGAGGCAGATGTGGGCTGATCTGCTCTGACATATTCAAGCAGATGCTGACTAATACACACTAGCCACTTTCTGAATGTTGATGACATGAGTTTCACCATGTGAAACACCAGTGTCCCTGCTGTACTGGATGGAGAATCCAGAAGTGTCCCACTTTGTTGGTTGGGGTTTTTTTCTTCGTTTTTGTTTTTAAAATAACGTCAGTGCAAAAAATAAAAATTAACTAGTTCGGAATAACTATGTTAACACTATCTTTTATAGTGCTAATTTGTTAATTGTTAAGCCACACAAAGGAAGGGATAGGGATGTGCTTGTTAAGAAGGAATTGACCAAACATGAACATTCCCAAGTTCTGCTCTCAAGTACATGGTGTGAGAGTTTAGGTAGTGCACTTACAGCCATGTTAAACACTATTATCCAAACAGAATCCAAGTGCACATCCTGGCAGGGTAAACATATATTTACACATAGACTGTAGGGGCAGTGACTTAGACCTGCTTTAGATCTGTCTGTGAGACAGCACATTCACATTCAAATACACTCAAGGTGAAAGCAGTGTAATAGCTTCTTATATATAACTTCTGTTTATATCAGAGGAGTATGGTACATGACACAGGGGGAGTAAGTGTGGAAAACACTGCTCTGCCATCCTGCAACCAGTAACCACACTGGGGAAGCAGCTGATACTCTAGGAAAAAACTGTCTTCATGAAGACCTGTTAGGATTTTAATGCATTACAGTCTTGTCTTATTTCTTCCCGTGTCCTTTATACTACAATTTTACCGTTTCTAAGAGACGTTTAAAAGAGACCACAGTACTTCTTTATTGTGCAGTATCTACGTTTAATCAGCATTAATGATTTTCATGCCCAATTAGAATACAGCTACAGATTATCACCAAACTTAAACTAACCAGAACTTGTGAATCGATGAACTGTTGTATCTCTTCCATTTTTTCCACAAGTTTTACTTGTCTCAAAACATAAGAAGGAGCTGTAGTGCATCTGCTGAAATTATTTTCTAGTGCAAAGTATCACAACTGTTTCTACAAAGCTTTTGTGGTAAAATGAATCTATGCTATTGGACCTTGCCAAGTTTCATTTTTGAACAAATGAGCTGCTGTGGTTTTAATTATCTTTTCAATATATAGCATACAACGATCTTTAAAAATAAAACTAAACAGATGTAACCAAGGAGGCATCTAATCCTAAAGGCACAGAGCACTACTGTACAACACTGAGTATCCTGGAGAGAAAGTTGCTTCACAAAACTATCATCAGTAAATGGTTTGGTCTATCAAGCAGTTTCTATGATTGCCATTTCTCATATAAACACTTCAGCACAAATTTTAATATACTTAAAAATACGGCAAACATTTAGTATGCAATATACATATCTATGGCAAAGTTAGTCTCACCTCAAGATTATTCTGTCATTGTGGCCTTAAGAATGGCCCCAGTTCTACTCTGAGCACTATTCACCACATCTGACACTTACACCCTAAGAAACTGCTTTGCTAGCATCTTTTTAATTACAATGTCTGAGCTGTTTTGTGTAGTTTAAACAGCACTGTTCCTCAGTGAAATCAGGCCTCCTCTAGATTAAGTATGTATTTTCCACAACTGATTTCAGAGGAACAAGAAACCAAAACCAAATATCCTGTCTGATAAGGCAGGACCCTAATAAGAGATCAGAATTTTATACACATTTGGTCAACAGGTTTTACTAGTTGGTCAACAGATTTTCCTATCTATGCAAAACACATGTCCATTTTAGTGATCAATGACTTACTCAGGTGGACAAGGCTCAGTGTTGCAGGCTCTTTGGGTTTCTGGAGGCTTACTGTCAGGGTCACAGTAATTGTTTTGTACAATGGAGTTGTCATCCAGCCTTTTACACACTACTTCTTGTTTCTGCACACCTTGGGACGAAATGAAACACCATTAATTAATCATTCATGCTCTTCTACCTGTTGATTGAAAGTGTATTTCACCTATTGATTATTAATCCTAGCATCCCACTTTAATTGGCTGAGTGCTGCAGGGATGTGAATTCCAATTGACTGAATGCTCCCTGACCACAATAAATCTTTCATTTTCCTTCAATTTTAGGCCAACCCACTGAACAAGTATATTAAATTGCCGTTGTTTTCAAAAACAACGGGAATATATTTATAGATTTACTAACAGATTGTTTTTATTTGTATATTGCACAAAATCCATTTTCTGTCCACCCTCCTCTGCTAGTAAAAGATACTTAAATTTCCAAAGAAAACATCACCAAATAGAATGTGGTCGCACTTCAATGCAGAATTATTGTTTATGTGCTCTGGTTTAAAATAAACCAGCAATACTGGGAAACAGTGCTGCATTTTTATACATGTTACCCTGTAAACATTTTCTTCATTAAAATAATAGAAGTATTATTCACTCTGAAGATGCAATTTGTCTCTGTGAATGCTCATTTTATCTGGCACTCCCAGCTCCTCTCTCACTGTTAAGCATCAACAGGGCAGTTTAGAATTGATTATTATTCCCAAAACATAATGACCTATAACTGCCAAGACAACATTATGAGGTAGCATATTAAGCACATTTTCTGATTTTTAAAAAACAGGATCTAAAGAAAGGCATTAAAGAACCATTGATATGACAACAGTGCAGCTGTTACTCTTGTAAAGCAGTATTGTTGTAAATAGTACACATGGCCTCCTCCACTCTTTTTAGAACAAGCTGTATGTTTGCTAGTCTTTAAGACTGTGGATCTGCAATTCATATGCAGTTCTTACTGAACATGAGCAGTCATAATACTGAAATAATAGGATTATTTGTATGATAAAAGTTGCAAAAGTCCCTGAGCCTTTCTTAAAACCAGAAGTAATTATTTAATTTTTTCCAAAATGTGAAATTCATACAATTAAATTGGGATTAAAACATCCTGGTTTCAAATATCTGCAAACTTTACAGCCCTCTCTTCATTTTAAGACAAGCTTTTTATAGGAGGTAGACATGCAGTAATAAAATTAATTATATAAATATGTTTTTCAGACACTAAACATCCCACTAAAAACATGGGATTTCTTTCACCAAACATTCGTAGTCCTTTTGCTCATTTTAAACAAGCTAAACAACTTACCTTGAAATTGCTTCTTTTGTTACTCATTACGGACAAGAATCAAATCTCCTACTTTGGTTCCTAAAATGTGATCTATACAGAATTCAGGTATTTAATTCCAACAGTGAGCCAAGCCTAGCCTTGAGATGCCTGAAGTTTGGCCCATAAAGCATTCTGCTTGGCTATGAACAGAAGTCTCCTAGTCTACACACATGTGAAATGTCTTCATGACATTATGTGCAAAGGACATGGAGAAAATGGTAACCTCCTTTTTCATGAGTCCTGAGAGTATAGCATGCACTCCCCCATGAGGCTGCAGATGCAGGAGTAGGTATGATCCCTTCTCACTCTGAGGGGATTCTTAATTCCCATGAGCACACTGTAACTTCTGTGACATAGCGGTTAATTTAGCTAAGGTGTCAAGACTGTGGTTTCTAGGCTGTAGATTATTTCTAGTTTTTATTCAATTACAGTCTAAAACGTCTAAACGATCTAAACAATCTTGAAAGCAAGGATGAAAATCCATACCTGCCTGTGATAGTTGAATGTCTTACTTTCTGGTTACAGATTAAACTCCTTTCTTGTCTTACTGCCATGGGCAGCATGAATCTTTCATCCCTGGCTGCACTGTGGCCCAGAATGCTTATTTTTAAAAAAATCTTCCCTTTAGACTACCCTCTTAGACTCCTCAACTTTCTATGGCACACAGTTAACAGTATTCTTCTGAAGATGTACTCCCAGCTGAAATTTCTTCACACTGCAATAGGGAATTGCTATTTAATAGATAACTGTCATGGCATCCTGCAAAATATGGGCATTATCCCTCACATAAAAACACGGCCTTGTTAATTCAAATACTCAGGAAAACCCAGCAGTCCAGATCTTATGCACATAAAAATGTCCCATGTGACCTCAACTCCAATGTTCATGTTCCTGACAAGCAGGAGAGGAGTTAGATCCATCACTCAACATGCTGTTTCTTACAGAATGCCTGTTCAGCAGGTAAGAACTTTGTATCAGCCCTCAAAATCACCTGCCTCCTCACCTCACCTGAAAATCATTCAAAGATGCCTAATGCTGGAGTCTTCACTCTACTGCAGTACTTAAATCCAGAGTCTGAAGCTTTGTTGCTGAGTTATGTCCTCTTTGATTACAGCTACACATAACCTTCACAAAGTAAGCACTTTAAATCAGGTTGTAAATCATTTCACACATCTCAGGTTATCCATAAACATCACAATCATTTTAAATTAAGTTTTATTTACGAAAAAGATACTGATTAATATGAAACATATGTCTTACAGGTGAGCCAGGTAAATCAATCAGTTTCTTCCATATGCTCTTCTTTCTACATGTATCTGGATGCTACATTAGACAACATTAGGTACCACTAAACAGTGCAGAAGGCTGTCAGACTGTTCCCCAAGTTTATTCTACGTACACAAATCTACATGAACAAGCTAAAAACAGAATACCATTTTTGAAGAGTATTCAACCTCCACTTTTTTACTGATTTTCAATTTATGTGTTTTACATGTTGGAAAAAAATCATTTTGCTAGATAGTTTGGTCCAGTTGGAATTGAGAAACAACTCAAATTATTAGCATGGGGGACCCTCAAGGGCCTCAAGTACATGCCTCCGCAGATGTTGGTTGATTGTGTTAATATACAGATATTGTCTTTCAGATATTAATTCATCAGGTATCAAAGATTTTAGAGCTTCACATAAAGACATACCATTTATAGCATTCTCAGCACTTAATATCTGAATTGATATAAAGTTGAAATTCAGCAAGATCTTGCACTATAAGGGCAATTAAATAACCTTGGAACACAGGAACTTCAAATACACAACTAGAAGTAACACCCTTCTATTGCTGGGAACCACTCTATGTAACCCCTTTCATAAACAGATCAAGCTCGACTTCAAGCCCAGGTACATTCTTCTTCTCTGAACTTCACACCCGTGACTACTGTAAGTATTCCAATCTCCATTCTAGATGCATTAATTGCCAATTTATTTTTTTTAAGTCAAAACAGTCTTACAGCTTAAGTAACTTTATTGTGTTAACCACATCAAGGCTGTGCTGCTAGATACACCACTCCTTTGGTCACCCTCACAACCCATCTGTGTCTCTGCTCACACCTGAGTTTATTACAGTCACAGTACAAACCGTGCCCAGTACTCCAGAAGGATTTTACTAGTGCCTTATCCAGTGTCATTAATACCTTTAAATACATCCTAAAATCAAATCTGCCTTTATCATGACTACAACATATCTCAGCCTTTCCCATATGTCTCCTGGTGCTGCACTGCCAGCAAATTTCATCAGAGCCTTCTACTTTTTATGCTGCCATCAGAACAAGAAAAACAAGTTCCATGAGACATGTGAATGGTCTTTAAGAAGCCCACTAGGGTCAATGCCTTTTGGCCCAGTAATTTACATTTTACCCACACCTCTTGTCTGCTAATCTTTTCTAATTCTTTTTTAGGTGTAGGTGACAACAAAAGCCATAATAAAGTCTAGATCAATGAATCTACTACATTTCCTTGGTCTAGAAAACTAGTTATATATTAAAATATATCTGGCTAGTCAAGCATGACCTAACATGTTACACTTTGCTCCATTTGTCACTTATTTCTAGATCTTTATACTTTTCTTCAAAATTTCACATCAGTTAGTAGTTCAATGTTGTTGTTATATGTTTTTATACATATATACACAAACACACACACACACAGAGTGAGAGATTATTTTCTTCAGTTCTCTACTCCTTTAGTACTATTTTATTTGAGAAAAGACACAGCAGTTGCAGCATGAAAGAGAGAGAAAAATGTTTACTAGATTAGGGTCTCCTTTATAATCTCTTTTTTTGGTTCTTGACAAGTAGATCGAAATATCACAGAATCATCTAGGTTGGAAGGGACCTTGAAGATCATCTAGTGCAACCGTTAACCTAGCACTGACAGATCCCAACTACACCACATCCCTAAGTGCTATGTCAACCTGCCTCTTGAACACCTCCAGGGATGGGGACTCTACCACTGCCCTGGGCAGCCCCTTACAATGCCTGACTACTCGTTCTGTAAAGAAATACTTCCTAATATCCAGTCTAAACCTTCCCTGGTGCAACTTGAGGCCATTACCTCTTGTCCTATCGCTTGTTACTTGGTTAAAGTGGCTCATCCCCAGCTCTCTGCAACCTCCTTTCAGGTAGTTGTAGAGGGCGATGAGGTCTCCCCTCAGCCTCCTCTTCTCCAGACTAAACACCCCCAGTTCCCTCAGCCGCTCCTCCTACGACATGTGCTCCAGACCCTTCACCAGCTTCGTTGCCCTTCTCTGGACATGCTCGAGTCATTCAATGTCCTTTTTGTAGTGAGGGGCCCAAAACTCAACACAGTCATCGAGGTACGGCCTCACCAGTGCCGAGTACAGGGGTAAGATCACTCCCCTGTCCCTGCTGGTCACGCTATTGCTGATGCAAGCCAGGATACCATTGGCCTTCTTGGCCACCTGGGCACACTGCTGGCTCCTGTTCAGTCGGCTGTCAATCAACACCCCCAGGTCCCTCTCTGACTGGCAGCTCTCCAGCCACTCCTCCCCAAGCCTGTAGCGCTGCTGGGGGTTGTTGTGGTCCAAGTGCAGCACCCGGCATTTGGCCTTATTGAAACTCCTACAGTTGGCCTCAGTCCATCGCTCCAGCCTGTCCAGGTCTCTCTGCAGAGCCTCCCTACCCTCGAGCAGATCAACACTCCCACCCAACTTGGTGTCATCTGCAAACTTACTGAGGGTGCACTCGATCCCCTCGTCTAGATCATCAATAAAGATGTTAAACAGGAGTGGCCCCAAAACCGAGCCCTGGGGGACACCACTCGTGACCGGCCGCCAACTGGATTTAACTCCATTCACCACAACTCTTTGGGCCTGGCCAATATATATTATATTAAGAAATACTTGAGAAGCTGTGACAAGGTGATTCACTTTAAATTCTATAATCTATGCAAACACTGCTGACAGATAATAATTAAAATCATATCTGACAATCTGAATAGGAGTATTTCTTTTCACAAGTATTTCTTCAAACCTCACCATGATGAGAAATAGTATTTAAAAGGTCTCCCCAAACAGCAATGCTAGTAACATGACGCTGCTAGTTGACATAGAATTTATGACAAATAATCATTTACCCTTTCTATCACAAGCTGCCTTAATTCTCTTGTGGTTGATAAAATAGGCTGAATGTTGCCTTCACAATGATATTTTCCTCAAATATAATCACTTATAAATAATAATTTATACACACTTTGGATTTAAGCATTTTAATGATGCATCCCATTCTCGCAAATATGTTTATGGAATAGCATAGATATTAATGTTACGTTTTCACTGAATTTCCTACTGGCATCAGAAACATTTCCTTCTAGACTCTGGCTAAAAATTGGCAGCCTCAGTAAATTCATTTCTGAGGAGCTATGTAATAAGAAAGTATTCTGAAGCACTATGAACACAAAGTATCATTGTTCTCAGTTTTAAAAAAAAATTGTCAGACATGTTATTTATTGAACATCGGTCAGGTACATATCACCCATAAGACAGTATTCACCATTATTCACTCACAGTGAAGAATCTTTAATCTATGCCAGCCGATATATTAATCCAGTTTTAAAATGTTCTGCAGCATCTTGCCACACAGTATGTAAACTTGACATCATTTCTGTCTAATTATAGTGTTATTTAACATGAAATCTCAGAAACAAAATTCAGATTCTAACTTTAGGACAACAAAAAGACATGGAAAAAGCTAGAAGTGCAGTTTTTACCCAGACAACAGCTACAACTTGGTTAAGCCCTGTGGGCCTTGAGAAAAATATTTTTAAATTATCAACTCTTCCCTGAGTATATGGTCTCTCTTAAAATAATCTAAAAAGCACAGCTAAACAAGTTCATTTCAACTCTTGGGGGAATAATTACAAGCAGTTAGACAGAAACACTCTGCTTTCAAATCTACAGATTTACAGTTTATAATAAAAGACACAAAATGTCCTCATGACTGGTCAATGCAATTCTAATAGAAAACAAAACTCCAGTGGTTTAGTGACCATAATCTCCAGAGAACTGAGATGTTTTGCAGATTTCAATTCACAAATAGTCTGCATGACCTTCAGCAGCCGAATTTTAAATTACATGGAGCACATTTTATTCTTAAATGAAAATTGCAGGCATGTAAATGCTGTATCTATTTTTAAAAGCAATACCAAAGATTGTGGTTTGCAATTGCAACAGTTAATTACAAAGATGCCAGTACCAATACATAGTGAATCCTGCATCACTAAAACTAGTGCATGCTGGTTAACCCAGACATACTTTCTGAACTCACTCATCAGATCACAAGATGTTCATCACAGAGCCAAACTTATATTTTCCTTGATGAAGACAAATGTTTTATTTGTCTAAAGACAGTTTCATAATTCATCTGAGGGCATGAAAGAAAACACAGTAGGTACCACTCTACAAGAGTGAAGAGCAGCAAGAAAAACTGAATGACAATCAATTCACTTAATAATAGTAGACTGACTATTTCATTAAAACCATGAATATCTAAGATATTTAACTCATCTAGAGATGAACTCTAATAGAATGATTGAAATCAAAACCAATGCTTAGGATACCTGGTAAATTCCAAGTAATAAATGCTGTGATTTGTTGCCATTTACTGCTAGAATTGATTAAGTGTGGAAGAAATTTAAAAAAGGTGGGTATGCACTTATTGAAGTGTATTTTTAAATGTATACGGAAGTAAAAACACACAGGATTTTTTTTTCTTTTGTTGGATGTTTTTAAACAATGCCATCAGCAGTTCAATTCCTTATTAAGAACACTTGCACTTGGAAAGCTAAAAGATAACGTATAAGGCATGAGAGTAAATGAACTACAATTCTGTGATCTGTGATATGTATCACCCTTTCCTATTTTAGCACTTTTTTCTTCTCTTTCCAGCCCTCATTTCATTGTTTCACTTCCTATTTCTACATATTCTAGTTTTCTGTTTCTCAGACTTTCTCATTAAATAATAAAGTAATCAGTACTTAAAGAAAATCTTCTGTTATCATCATCAATATTTTCTGAATTCCAACGTTCACCCATCCACCCCTTCTGAATTCCCTGTGTTCTCTCCTCTCCCACTCTTCTCTGTGTAGACAAACTTGCACTGTACATTCTGGTATTCTCTGGCATTGTTTTTGTGTAGTCTTGTCCAAGTCTGCCACCAGCTATAAAGACCTATACGAGATAATAACAAACTTTCCTTCTGAAAACTCTTGACTCAGAGTAGAACAGTTATCAGTGAAGTTTCAGGACAAAAAGGGAATTAATATGGAGAATATATGTAGCTCAGTTTTACATAATGTTCCCAAAGAGGAGGAACTAGTTCAGGTACTATAAATCTGGATTTTAAAGAAAAGTTTTGCAGTATAGAAAATACTGGTTCTTGTGTAGGAAGGAAAAGCTGCAACTCTGGATTTCCAAGCCTAAGAACAGGTACTAAGAGATATTAGAAATTAATGAAATTATATTTTCATTCTACATTTAAGTACATGAATCCAGAAAAATAAGGATTGCCTGTTACCAGGCAAGCCTTTTTAACTACCTGGTAAATCTGAAGACCCTATTTTTAGAAAAAATTCAGAATAAACCTCAGACTTTGAAGACTTGACTCCTGCTTGGTTCACTGTACAGAACATGATGCTCACTGGCAGAGAAACTATGGAATATTTCATTCTTTTCTCCTTTAACATGAATGACACCACTCCCTTCATTAACATGAATGACACCACTCCCTTCATTAACATGAATGACACCGCTCCTTTAACACGAATGAGACTAACTCCTTCTGCTTTTTAGAGGATATCTAAACACGTAACTTTGTCTCACAAATGTTAATTTATCTCCTAGACCACTCTATGAAGAATACAGGGAAGAAGAGGTATAATGTCTACTGTGAAAAAAGTCCATTGATTCCAGATGCCTGGCTGAGTTTTCAGAATATTTTGCTTTAGACACACTTCATGCAATGACGAAATTCATTGCATGCTTCAGAGGTCAGACATTACAGAGAGGTATGAATATAATGATGAACTGATAATTAGCAAGTAAGACTGTAATGTATGCTTTGAGTTGCTCAGTATCACGTGAGAACCACACAAGGAGGGGCAGGAATGGAATCCAGAGCTCTGACACCAAATTAAGCTGTTGTAAGAGGAAACCCTTCTCCTTGCTACCATTCCCTTTATCATGCT